>NC_092466.1:16290560-17540560 GCF_047495875.1 Pithys albifrons albifrons
GACTGCAGTGACCCAACTGTGAAACACAGTAGCTAAATCCTCACTGGAGCCAAGTAGTCATAGTAAATCAAAAAGATTAAATTGTAAATATTGTATATTACCTCTGTCGCTAGCAGAATGTACTATCTATGTTCTAGCTTGTCTTTATGTTTTATTGAGAAAGATTCCCAGGAGAGCCATGGTCATGTCTCTGGGGAAAGGAATAGAACAACAAAGGTGCTTGTGGATTTTATATCAGCTGCTGGGGACACCAAGTGATTGTTTTGGAGACATGGGGTCTTTGGGATGGGCTTTTCTTTTTTTTTTTTTTTTTAACTTCAATAAGAATTTAAACAATTCAGTTTGATTCACTGCCCCATGGATGAGACAATACTTTGTCCTGTCAATGTTTTCCTTTCCATTATGAGCAGCTCATAATGACCTCAAATCTCTAGAAGAACGCTTAAGGAAATAGCCAAATGTCAGAAATATAAGCAATCTCAGAAATATAATACAATTCTGAATGCATATAGCCCATTTTTAAGTTTTTTTAATATGAATTTAAGTTTTAGTTAATCATTATGAGATGTTTCTCTGAAGGATGGCTAGTACTACCCTGCAGCTTATTTTCCAATGGGAAATTGCCACAGGCATCAAATTAGATTTTATTATGCACATTATCTTTTAAAATTATATTCTGCACTACTTTTTCTTGTGTTTTCAAATGAACACCACTAAAACGAATTAAAAGAGCAAGGGGACCAACAGGTGTTATAAAGACAATGCTGTGTTATGAAGGCAAGGCTATAATGTCACAACTAAAGCAGTTCACAATCAATTGCAGGATGTTTTGCAATTTTTGCATAAATTTGGTTTCTACATTTATGGCTTAAATTTCCAGTTGATATGAGACTCCTGAGTAATGTTGGAAGGGATTTGTTTTCATGATGCCTCACTTCGCCACATGAAACAAGCAAAGTGGTCTCCACCTTGCAATACAAGCTTATTGTGAGACACTGAGATAAAGAAGTCATACAACACTCCAGAAGGGTACCAATAAAAAGAATACCATTATCAGTCTCTTCATATGTGTGAATATACACACAGGTATTTCTGGATAGACACTGACTATAACAAATCTAATAGACTGATTGAATTAATGAAACAATTACTCAGAAATTCCCAAACACCAGATTTAGCCCTGGATTCAGTTTGGATCCTCTAATCCCAATTGTCCAGTGGTGAAAAGAAAGATGCGTGTTTCCTATTGGATCATTACTTGATTATTTTCCCATTTGTATACAAATAAAAACAATTCTGGTCTTTAATCTTGCATCTCAATGAGTTATTGTCAAATAAAACTATGCCACGACAGTTTTGCTATAGATTTCAGCTGGGGCCAAATCTTTACTTCTGCTGTCTATCTCTGCATTTCAGCTAGGAAAGGATGGTAATACCCAACTGCAACAGCACAGGATATTTAGAGAATGAGGAAGAAAGTGGAGATGCCTAAATGCAAAGGACATTATCCTAAAGTAGCTCCTGATGGGAGCTATCTATGCCTGGAGTACCACCTAGTAGAGTTCATGTAGAAGGAATACAGGAACTGCAATCCCAATGAAAATGTATTAGATGGCTGAAAGACATCTTGAGGAGAAGAATGGTGAAAAATCCTGTTACAGCCTTTCATATGAAAACAAATGAAACATTAAAAGATGCAACTAAATCGAAATATTTATAGACACTGGACATGTGAGAAATAAAGACAAAAAAAAGGCACATGCATAAATACATTGAAGGGATAGATAGGACTACTGAAAAGATCAACCCTCCTAAGCACCTGAGGAAATTAGGAAATTAAGGTTTATCAGTATTATAAATACAACAAAAGTGTAGTGTAGTAGAAAAGCAATCATGACTAGAACACAGATTTAAGAAAATATACTGTTAGGAAAAGATGAAAACAAAGTCAAGGGCAGCAGAACAGATGTATACATAGAATGGCAATCGGTAAAGAAACAGAACTGAGATTAAAAGATAAAAGACATTGTTAGGGCAAAAGTGAATGAATGTAATTAAAGGCTGGAAATTAGAAATTTCCTAACATGTAGGACCAGGTGGAGTTTGACTATTTCTATGAAAAGATTGATGAAACAAGTGACTATAATGACTGAAGACTGTGCTCAATGATTTTGAAGTTTACACTCCTACCATTCAACCCCATGAAAAGGGGTTTTCCCATACAGCAAGCTGTCTATACATATAATTTTCTGATCTTCTTCATGATGCAAAGCCAATGCACCCCTATTGCCTTTGTAAGATTCTGAAGTGCCTGGAATACAAAGCAACCTACCATATCAGGCAAGCTGATTTATGCTCCCATATGAGTTCTGGCAGGAATGGGGCTGGTTTAAAAATTGCAGTATCTTAACCTTTGAATTCTTTTAGGTTTTTTTGGTAGTAGCAACAGAGTCTGCTTTTTATTAGAATGCTTTCTCACTGCTTCCACAATGACAGCAGCAGTTGGTAAGTGATGGTAAGTTTGTCTTTGTCTTTAAATACCTGTAACTGCTAAAGGAAGAAGCGCAGGTTCATAGACTGTGAAAGTATTAAAGCCCATGGCATGAGAGAGATCTGTGATTAACAAAACCCAAACAATTCTAAAGGATATAAGTCATACACACACAAACCCGATTCCTTATACAGAAATCTTTCAGTTTCCTCTGTTTCACCCAAACTAAATTAAAATGAGAACTTTCAGGCAAATTGCCATTAAATGAAAACTCTTAAAAGCAGAATGAACAATCTAATTATACTGTTACAAATGTGTACCTTTCATCTACAAGTCTGGTACTCCAAATTATAATAGTCAATTATGATTATATAATCTATTAAAAAGAATAAGGAAAGTGCTCTAATGAAAAGGATAAACCTACAAAAGAACATGAAAGACATCTCCAGTGGCACAAAGTGGCATAACAGTATTAGCATATACAATTTCCTTTCTCTTGTAGCTTGTATTTAGATTATATTGCATAGACAGGGGTGCTGGCAGTCACTTCCTGAATTCTCATGAATATATTCTCTGTGGCAAGTGCTCACTGAATTATTTTTTACAATATCCCATGAATGCAGCTCTCTGAAAATAAAAAGCATGAGGCTCATAACTAAAGCAGTAAATCACAGTTAAGAGAAGTACTTCCTTTAATTTTGAAGGTTAATAATATATTATTTTTAAAAATTCCTCCCTGCCCTCCCTTCCTTCCTTCCTCCCTCCCTCCCTCCCTCCCTCCCTCCCTCCCTCCCTCCCTCCCTCCCTCCCTCCCTCCCTCCCTCCCTCCCTCCCTCCCTTCCTTCCTTCCTTCCTTCCTTCCTTCCTTCCTTCCTTCCTTCCTTCCTTCCTTCCTTCCTTCCTTCCTTCCTTCCTTCCTTCCTTCCTTCCTTCCTTCCTTCCTTCCTTCCTTCCTTCCTTCCTTCCTTCCTTCCTTCCTTCCTTCCTTCCTTCCTTCCTTCCTTCCTTCCTTCCTCCCTCCCTCCCTCCCTCCCTCCCTCCCTCCCTCCCTCCCTCCCTCCCTTCCTCCCTTCCTCCCTTCCTCCCTTCCTTCCTTCCTTCCTTCCTTCCTTCCTTCCTTCCTTCCTATCTTCTTTTTCACAATATTTAATTACATAATGACACAATTAGAAAAAATACTGTGAAGTGGTAATGCATAATTGAGGTTATGGAATAGTTTCTATTCTGTGAATGAACAGCTAGAACAGGACCTTTCAACCTGAAAAGATGAAACTAGGGGAGATGTGAGAATTCTGTAGTATTGTAAATTATGGAAAGATGACAAATAAGGAATCTATCCACCACCTATTCAAATACAATAAGTTAGGGGCCTCAGATGAAACAAAGGATTTATTTTATGCAATATGCGGGTCAGATGACGAATTTTGTAATAGGATATGGTGAATAGCAAACCAATTCAGACTCAAAAAGTGAATAAGCAAATTCATTAAAGAAAAAGACTCCAGTGTCTCTTGAACCAGTAGACATCACCACTGCTTTAGGGAAAATCTGAACTGTGATTCTTTGGAGGCTGTGAGAACACAGTATGTCACTACCTTGTTCCTACACTCTTTTCTAGACATCTGGTATCATCTGCTGTCAGAGACAGGAATCTGGTCGGATTTTGCTGCAAACAGTCCTTATGTGACAATTGCAAACTGCCTTAACTGTAATGCATTTCCACAGCTTAAAGGGAACATGTTAAAATTGTAAGAACACTGAAATCAGATGTATTTGATCCACTCCTGCTGCATTATCTGTGATCATACAATCTAAAACACAAAACTCCATGTTGATTTAATGACTTTTTGGTCAAGAGTTTTCTCACGTAGAATATCTATACTATATCTGGAGTTTACCCTTGCTTAGTAGTTTTTTTCTAATCTACATCTAATCTAATCTACAATTAAGAAGTCAAAATCTCTAATAATTGTGATTCCTGGTGTTAATTGTTGCTAAAGAGATCTCAGTTCATATTCAAAATCTGATCACAGTTAAAGGAAACCTCTCTCTGGTACTTCCACAGTGAAACATGTTACAAATATCCTTTACAAAAACAATTTCAGTCACAGTATATTCCTTTCTTCTATGCTAACATTTCTTATTTCTTTTCAGGCTATAGAATATTATTAGTTCAAAACAATGTTTTATTTCTGTCTTCTGAGAACAACCACTGTTGAGAACCTGAGTTCTCTTCTATGTATTTCTGTGTTTAATATGATATTCACCTGCATGTTCAACCATCCTTAGACTCAGAAGTTATTCCACAGACACTCACATATCCATCAAAATGAGTTTCAAAAAATGCCTAACCAATAGTCTATAAAGACCTCCTAAGAACTTACACTTCCTTAAGCAATATTGTTGAAAGAATGGAATATAACTGCAGACAAACTGACAGCTTCATCTACATGTGAGTTTCTTTCTAATGCCAGAATGTGTGGTGTTGCATGTCCTCCAACAATTCCCACGGCACATGACTAATTGCAGATGCCAATAAGAATGAATATTCTAGCATGAGAATTCTATATGAATGTGTCAAGTTGCCTTTTCTGACAGTTGCCTCAAATGTGAGACCAATGGGAAAACAAAATTATTGATATGAGCAGAGGGTTAGTACAGGAATTTTTCTGGAAAAAAATCTACCAAACCATATCAGTTTCAGTGACTGCTTTGTCCTGTCCATCAAGGCACTTGTTGTAAGTTTAAGTTCACTATAAGTTTTACAGAGCACTGTTGTGCTTGTTTCATTGATTTTTTACTTTGTACATATTCTATTTTATAGAAATAGTTCTTCAGTATAGCAAGTAAGTTAATCAGAGCAATCGGGAGATAGACCTCAAATCACTTGGAAACAGTCACTTAGTCTAACAGGATATACCCGAGCCTAGAGTCCAAATAATGCAGGGTGGGTATCTGAACCTGAGTCTGCTAATCTTGCAGGGAAAAGCCCTATCACTCACTTACTAGCACGTGAATTTTTCTTACTCAAGAAAAAATATTGATCCTTTCAAAACTAGCACGTGAATTTCTGTGCAGCTTCCATAGGTTTAACTTAAATTATCTTTTTTTTCAGAAATATTTGTGAATGGTCAAGTGGTGATTACAATGGAGTGCTGTTTAAGATGTATTTACCGATGAGTGAAGATATTAGGCCTGATTTAGGCACCAGAGAAATTTTTCTCTTTTCTTCGTTTTTACAATGCAGTTATGAGTCCAACACACAAGAGTCCAGAATCCAGGATTCTTCTAGGGTAGATTGTGCTGCCTGAGGAAAGCATTTTGCCAAATATGCTGGTGAAATGTAGTTTAAGAAACATTTTAGAATAATACTGTTACTGGAGTCATGCTGGGGTTTTTTTCCAGAAGCACCAGGCAATAACTGTTTCCCACATTTTTGTCTTTTTTCACAACCAAAAGCCTGAGTTACCAAATTCTAAGTATATATATATATTGTTCATATCGATTTAGTTCAAAAATGTTAGCAATAAGACAGCATATATATGAAAAACTCCAATCTACCTTGGTTTGATTTTTTTTTCTCAGTAGCATGCTGTAACTGTGGAATGCATTCAAATCATGTTTAATTGGGAGAAATCTCAAAAGTGCAGGATGACTTTTATGGGGCAGTTAATCAAAGTATCTTTGTTTGCTTCACAGTGTTTGTTAATGTATATTTTAATAGAGTATTAATCTCTTCCACACGGTACTACATGCAAAAAGAAAATATAAAGCTCTTGCTTTGCCTGATGTACTGTTCACAGATTAATTAATTAACATACTTCATTTTGACATAGACTTATAGGAATACAGGACAGTAGAATAATGAAATTGGCACCATTATTTTCTGAGTACCTGTAGTTCTAAAATTTAATTACAGGAGAGAACAGTCTATTCTCACCATCCACCACACTGTTTACAATGGAGATGTAAGATTTTGATGTGGCTTGAGGTTAAATCAGGAGACACCTGCTCAGGGGTTACCTGTCCATTACCGAATGCCCATTCCTACTCCCAGGCTACAGCCTGTTTACTCAAAATAACCTGAGCTTTCCAATGGGGTTTACTTGAAATAAAATATTTGCTTATGCAGGTGGTGATTTTCAAGGAATCCTTGATCTTGATCCTTTGATTTCAAGGGGAGTCTTAATGAAGTTACTCTCAGGGCCCTAAGCCCTGGGAGCCAGAACTAATGAACAGAAAGTTGGTGATACCAGCTTGGTTATGTTTGTGGTTGTTATGGTTCGAGCTGCATCAGGAGCTATGCCATGATCATGCAAATTCTTGGTCACCTGTCTAATTCTAAGCACCAGTTTGTGCGGTGAATCCAGCGCTCTGGAGAGCCGGGATTGGTAACGCGAGCCCGAGGGGTGGGCAGGCCTGGCGGGGGTCGTTCAGCACCGGGCAGCACCTCGGGCACCGCCGCCGCATCGGCCTCCCTGCGGACACCAACCCTCCCTCCCGCCGCGCCCCTTCGCCCGCAGAGCGCAGCCGAGCGGGGGACCGACCCCGGCTGGCGCGGGGCCGCTGCGGGCGCACCCAGCAGTGGGGACACGGCGCGGGTCGCGGTCCCCGCGGCGCTGCCGGGGCCGCCCGGGGCGCGGGGTGGAGGTGGCGCCGCAGGAGGGCGGGCGGTGCCGCAGTGAGGCCGCGCGGGCGCGGCGGCGGCCGTTGCCATGGCAGCGCTGCCCCGGGCCGGGGCCTGAGCGGCGGCGCGGGAGGGGCGGGGGCGGCCCGGCCCGGCAAGGGGTTAAAGCGGGAGGGAGGGCAGGCGGTGCCGTGGGGGTCGCGGTTGGGGGCAGCCCGCGGGTGGGTGAGGGGATGAGTTGCGGCAGGGGCCGAGGGCCGTGCTCCAGGCGCACAGGGAGGCTGCGGAGGTAAAGCCTCTGCTCCTTCGCCGGGCGGGATGGAGACTCTTGGCGCCGCAGAGGACGTGTTTTATGAGGAGGAAGAGGAGGAAGTGAACTGCTACGATTTCGAGCCTCTGCCGACGCTGCTGGAGGATGAGGTGAGTGGGGCAGGTGCGGGGACGGAGCCGCCGCCCTTGCGCTCACCTGTGGGGCAGCGGCCTGAGGTCCGGCCGCGCATCGGCCCGGTCGCGGTGGCAGAGCCGCCCGCACCTCCTGCGCGCACCGCAGGGCCCGCGGTTCTCCTACGCCGCTCCCAGCGAACACTTTGGGCTCAGCCCATCCCCATGCACCTTCCCCACACAACAGCAAAGTCACGGTCTTCGAGTGCGGGGAGTCTCGTCACTGCTGTCGTAGCCGTGGGCTAATGCTGCAGTCGGCAAGTACGTGTCCTTGTCGCACTTGATAAAGGGAAATTTACACGGGCAGAACTGTTTCCAGAAGCTGCCAACCAGTTTTTTGTACAACCGTGTATATTGCTGCCCTGTGCAAAAAGGCCTTTGACACTGGAAAATAAAAACCAAACAAATAAAACAAAAACCCACCAAACTGTTAAATCCATTTGTTCAGTTGTTAGGCCAAATAACCTGTAGCTAAACCCAGTTCTTGTTGTCACGCTTGTCTGGATTTATTATTGAGTTTGCACTTGCTTTTTATTGCTCTTGCTCATCTTTGTATCTTTCCACATGAAGTGTGTTTTTTACTCCCTAGAGAATGTTTGGGAAAATGTTTGGAGTTTTCTTCCTTTTTTTTTTAAGTCAAAGTTCGGTGAGCCTTATGTGAGCCACTCATTCACCAAACCACATCTTGCAAGCTCTTACTTGCTGTGCGAGGAATCCAAGCTCAATCAGGATTTAAAAGTGAGTTGGAAAATGCAGAGCCCTTTTCCTAAGTCACCTCCATGGCTCAGCAGTTTGGCTCTAATGCCATCTGTAGTGTTCAGTGCAGTAGGCCCACTCAGACTGGCTCATGCAAAACGTAGAAGGAAGGTGGTAGTGGCTTCATTTTTACATATTAGCTTAAATATTTAGAGTATTTCCTCAGAATGGGAGATAAAACTTAGGTTCAGCTTTTCTGTGTGAGAAAGACCTGGGCCCATTTTTTGTACCTGGTCAATATATACTTTTGAGTTTCCACCAGCCCCATATATTTAGTTGTTTCAGTATTTTTGTTGATAGAATGAGCATGACCTCTCACCTGGTGATAATAAAAAACAGCTGCTTTGAAGAATACTCAGAGAGCCTACTCAGGCAACCCAGTGATTTTCTTCAAATGTGGTGAATTTAGTGACTGGCATTTGGCACATTTTCTGTGATTTTGGAATAGATTGATTTGAAGTTTGTGTGAATTACTGTGAAAAAAAAGACTTAGGTGCCAGAAAGCTGTGAATGCTGTTGTATGGAACTCTGAGCTGCTTAGTCATTTAGTGGAGCCTGCATTTCTCATCGTTGTACCTAGTATGAGGAATGAGGTTGGTGTCTGATATATGTGGGGGTTTTGCCAATATGTGAAGCAGAAGCTGCCCAAGCTAAGGATGAGGATGTGTTTGAAATTCCTTTCTCTACTATAACTTTTCTTCACTTCATACTCCTTAACATTTAATTTCAATTTTCTAAGAAGTTGTCTATGGACAGTTAGTTTTCTCTTAATTATCTCTGCTTAGTTATATGCTACTGAACTGTTTTTACTTGCTGAAGAAAATATAAGTTAAAAATGAGAACTAAAGTCAATCATTAAGCATGTTTGTCTGACCCATTCACTTTCCATAGTTTTTAAACAATAGTAAAACCAGACACTTCTATACAAGTGTCTTTTGCTGAAAAAGAAGAGGTGTCATCATCTCTGATATGTACTACATTTGAGTGAAACAACTTTTAGCGGGTCAAAGTATTGAAGCAGTAGCTTGCCAGAGCCTTCTGTGTTACAGTCTTAAAAGGATGACTTTTTCCCATGGCAAAAACTTTGGTTTTGTGTTGCTTTGGGGATGCAAACTAGTCAAATGCACATCTCAGTGTTTTCAGTGCTTCGTTCTCTATGAAGGCCTTACTTTGCCACAGTATCAGCTTTAATAACTAAGGTCAAGATAGTGTGATCATTTGGGAAATATGTGGAGTAAATAACTTACTGTCTTGGAGCACTGAAAAGAGAAGGGCTTGCTATGTGTCTGGTGGTGTTTTGTCTTCACGTAGCCATCAATTGCTGATGGAAGCCAGTGAACATTCACAGGTCTTTTATTCTTTTTAACTTTTTCTTTTTTTATTCCTTTTTCCAGATTACATAACTTTCTCATCTTTTGAAAGATAAGCTTATTCTGACATGAGATCATCACCTTTCATTTACTTCCCAAATAACCACATGACCAAGATTTTTTTAAGGTTTATACTGCAGTGAAGTTCAGCCTCAAAAGAATTTCAAAATAAATTCTATAAAGTCCTTACTGTAACTGGAATTTGATATTGAGTTTGTCCTAAAGGTTTCAGTTTTTAATTTTTTCACCTAAACTCTAAATTGAGCGTCTTTGGTTCATATGTACAGATGAAACTCTTGTAGTTTTGCATCTTGAATAATGAAACATCCTTTTATTTTGCTATTGCAACAGATGCCATTAGGCCACGTAGTTAGATGATTCTAGGAGAGTTAAAAATATTTACTGGCTCATTGCTTTGATCACAGAACTTTTAAACTGATTTTGTTGACCGCAGAATAAGCAGTTTGTCTTTTCTTTCCGTTCCTCTCCTCATCCTACCTATCAGTTTGGTCATTTGTAAAGCCTAATGGTTTGTAGTGCTGCTCCTTGTCATACGTTTATGTTTGCAGATAGAGGAACCTCTGCTGCACTTCATACTTGGAAGAGGTTCCTTATGGGGATGTGCAAACCTCCTTATCCACCCTCAAACTGATGGCATTATTGCACATATTGTGCTGAGTATAGCATAGAGAAAATGACATCTTGTGTCTGAGATCTTTTGCTGTTCAATATTATGTAGGACTGAATCAGACCAGGATCCATGATTAGTGCAAGAAGCCACTCTAGTAATGCTGCCATTAGGAAATCAGTCCATTTGTAGGCTGATGAAAAATTAGAGTATTGAAAAGAGAAGTTAAGTTTTCCAAATAACAGTGAGTGTGCTTTATTTCCTACCTTATATGTATTTATTAAGCATTATACTCTAGACTAAAAAGCACAATACATTTTTTGGCTAGAGTTTGGTCCTTGTTTGAAAGATATTATGAGAGCGGTGCTTAGTTCTCCAAAAGACTTGTTAACAAACTGTTAACCCCTTCTGTATATGGTAGTCCAAATATCATTGATGTTCTCCAGTATTGAAGTATGTAAGGGAAGTTATAACTGTATTTTCCAAGGCGTTAAAATTTTAAAGTGTAACAGTTTTCTGAGCTGTGAGATACTTCATGTTCTCTTTTGCTGGTGATGATATCTTTCTTTTTTCTATATTGTAAGTAATACACAGCTACATCTTCCATTCAGTGTATATTTAATATCATTGAGAAGTCAAGTCTTTAGTTTAAATTACTTATATTTAAATGAGGGGGGGAAATAGTGTTTATGGCTCTGATGCAAAGTAACTTCTGTAGATTACCTTCCATTTTTGTTACCTTATTTTTCCTTATAGGTGGAATTGATGTTTTGCTTGTTTGGGCGTTTTTTCTCTTTCCTTTAAGTTCACAAAAAACTTTACTTCTGTAGCTATGGGTAATGTATTAGCTTTGTATCCTAAAAAATGTCCATGGAAAGGCTAGCTGCTCTGAGACAGGCCTTGTTTCTGAACATCTTGACGAGGAAAGCCACATTAGAGAGAGACACGTGTTGTTTTTTTTTAATCTGTACTCTTCATAGCCTTACTGTGATAACAGGGTTGATGCAAGATGACTTAAAGTGTAGGACAGTAACTTACAAATGAAGTCTATGACCTTTTTTGATCGCTGAGAGCTCTGTATGTAATGGGGAGGCCTAGGACAACCAAAGTGTTTGGGTTTAAGTCAAAGTATAAAAACACTTTTCTTATAGCCTCAAATGTTTATTAAACGGTCTACACCACTAAACAACTGCATTATTCTTAAGACAGACTAATTTAAAGGGTACTTTTTCTCAGATCACAGATGATACGGAGAAGTGCTGTGAGGAGAATTTTGAAGTAGTTTATGTGAAGATCCTGGGAGAGCTTGAGAGGCATAGTTGAAACAAAGTGTTTGAATTTAGTCTCTCTGCTTTTACCTCCAAGTGGTCTGTTTCACTAACTTTGATGCAGTGTTTATGTAACTTACAGGTCTCCTGTAGGGAGTAACTTCCTTATGTTGGCATACTGTGATTTCTTTGTTCAGTTTAATTGTGCTTCTTAAAACACTGTGTTAAGAGCGAAGTCGTTCACTTGGTGTTTCTTGGGGTGTTAATCAGTGTCCTAGAAAGTGAGAGAATTTGCTGGAAACATTACTTGCAGCCAACTGTGTCAAATGTCATCTATGATACACAAAATATTGTCATGAAATCCAGGGTAATTTATTAATTCATATCTTGGCAGGAGAATGTGTCCCTTGCTGATATTTTGTCACTGCGGGATAGCTGTCTTACTGAGCAAGATATTTGGGCAATTTGCCTGGAGTGTTGCCATTCTCTGAAGAGCATTGCCCATTCTGCAATCTTCCAGACACTCTGCATCACTCCTGACACTTTGGCTTTTAACACCAATGGCAATGTATGCTTCATGGAACAGCTCAGTGGTAAGTATTTGTGTTTCCAGGCTATTTGTTTTAGAACTATGGAAACTCTGAGTGAGAAACTGCAGTAAAACATTACACTCTGGTTTTAAGACTTAAAATAAAGATAAAACTAAAGCTTGTTTGGGAATGGGTGTGTATAGGTCCATGTGGAACTACATGTTCAGTGTTGTAACTGATGAAAAAAGGCTGTTATGAGTTTGCTTAGAAAATTCTTCCTTGTTATTGTAAGACTTATCCAGGTGATTTCTTGTTTATGTCCATTTCAGGCACTGTGGGTTATGTATTTGTGTGTCTGTGTGCACAAGTCTGTAGCCCATAAAGCACATTCTTAGTCTCTGCAAGATATTCTAATTTCATAGATGTGTTCTGTTTTTAGAGAAGTTTGATTCTGTGTATCTTGGTGATGTGACCATAAAGAAGCAGGTAACTCTAGTGCATATTTGCTTAAAAAGGAAAGCTCTTTCTTCATTAAAGGCCTTTTCTGTTTGTTTGGTTTTTTTAGAGCTCATAACTAGGACAGCCATACATATACAATCATGTACAAACTATGCAAGTTTTTATTGTGTTTTCTTTAACTTAATTTATTTTTAAATCTTTGTGAGAATAAGTGTTTATTCTTGTAGTCAAAACCTATGTCAAACTATCTAATAAAAATACTAGAAAAAAATAGGTAAGGTAACATTGCCACAAATGAACATTTGTTGCCTTGTGGTATTTCAAACAAACATGTAACATCATAAAGTGTAATTAATAAAGATGAAAATCTATGTTCATAATTGCTGTGATTTTTATTATTAAATTCCTCCAATATATGTTGGCCTACTTTTGGTTTCATAATAATAGTGTAATGGGGAATCAATTTCCTTTATTTTAATTTCATACTTTGAAATTAAAAAAAGAAAAAGAAGCTGTCTTTGTACTAGCCACAGGTATATGAAAGACTTGTTGAAGAGAATAGTGGATGAAAAATGCCCCTCAACTAAGATCTTTGCTTGCAGCTGGGAAAGGAAAAAATCAATTTCTTCTTAAATGTTTTAGTCTAATTGAATAGCTGGCAAAATTTGATCCAGAAATTTGCTGTATTCAAGTGCTTAAAACATGGGATAACAAATTCCTGTGAAAAGCAAATGTACAAAGATTCAGTTTTCTGGTCATTTTAGTCTCTAAGGAAGAGACTTCATTAGTTCCCTTTAAAGGAAGTTATATTTTCCCGAGGAATGCAAAAAGTTATATTCTATTTTTCTCACAGACACTTCACGCTGTCTTTGGCTCTTTCCCTCAGATCTTGTTACTATTTCATTAAAATATAGTTTGTTAGATAGGCACGTGGGGAGGTTGTCCCTTTTGCTTCCCTGTAGTTGTTGCCCATGGATTTGTTCTTCCAGAAGAAAATTATAACGTCGGATTTGCTTGCCAGTGAGGGAAAACGAACAGCCTGTCTCTCTGCTTTAGCAGCACGTTTTGCTTCCTGCAGGTTCTGTGGTGCTCAAGTGACAAACATTAAATAGGATGTTCTGCCAAGAGGTCTGATACCTTCTTGTCTCTTGAGATCAAATTTCCACTGTAAACATTATATTAAAAGAATACAGTAAGCAGTACCAGTGATAAAGGCTGTATGCTTGTGTAGCCTTTAAAGTGTTCTATTGCAAGGGGAAAGGTAGTGGGAAGGTGAAAAGGAGCTGAAGTTGGCAGGTGGGGAAGAGGGGGAGACAAACCATCAGTCCATTAGTTCCCTTCCTCTTCTGCCCCCTCCTCCAAATATCAGGAAAAAGTGCGGAGGGAGTAACGAATGCAAAATTAGTTGCATACCCCTCTTTTTCAGTGGGAAAGTTGAATTGGGAACATCATAAGGAGCTGTAAATCAGTCAGCATCTGGATAGTCAGCTGTGCCATGTATCTGCAATATATGAATATGTATAAAACGTCCTCTCTAGTAGTCTTTTCCGTACAACTGAGTTTAGTGCATTCACATTAAGAGCTTTGCATTTAACTTCTAAAATACAGGCACTAAAGTTCTATTAAAGCTAAAGCTATGATGAATATGATATTCCTCTGAGCATACTATTTTTTCTCCCTGTTGAGAAGGGAAACATGATTTTCCCTTATAAGTGATCTCAGTCATCGACTAGCTTCTTAAAAGGATAGACTAGGTGTGTTGAATTTGGATGTGAAGAATAGATTTTTAGTTGTGCACTTGTTTAATTCCTTTGTGTTCTTTACTGGGTTTCATCAGTACATACTGGTGACATCAGTACAGTGTGATACTACATATCAGCTTGGATGCAGCAGCAACATCAATCTCTCTTAACATGTTCTTCACTTCCTTCCCCCTCTTCACTCAGAATTGGCTGCTGCAGTCGCTCAGTTCTCCGCTGAGCAGCACACGCATGGGGAATTTGCTTCTTCAACTATTTTATCATAAGTAAAACAAACTAAGCAGAAAGGTCAGAGTTCTAAGCTGGCCTATAGATGAAGAGGCAATTAGCTGTTCAGATTGGGTTTGCTCTTGTACCCTTTTCAACCAGGTCTGCAGTGGAAAATAGTGAATGGAAGTGTTCCGTTAATCGAATCAAACCTCTAAGCCACAGCTGGGCCACAATAGCTTAGGTGATAACTTGCTCCAAACATAAATGTCTGAAGGCAAGACGGGGTTAGACATGTTAAATGTATTTCTTTGTGGGTGTTTAATCTGTTTTGTTTCTTAGTAGGAAAATTATGGTATCTCCTCGGAGAAAGTTTGAAAACAGCCATTTATTTTACTGCCTGTTGGAGAAATGTAGATAGCAAGTTCTTTGTACATCAAATAGAAGTGAACCAAAATACTGCTATACATAGTTTCTTTTATATCAGATATGAGTGTATAGTTAAATTTGTATCATCAAATTGATTTGTGTTTTTTTAAACAAGTAAGACTACTAATTTCTAACCTGACATGTTTCCTTTTGCTTCCAAAGATGATCCGGAGGGTGCCTTTGTTCCACCAGAATTTGATATCACCGGTAACACTTTTGAGGCAAGTTCTTAAATTCATCTGTCAAATAGAGGGGAAGTTAATAATTTAGTATTTCTGGCAGTACCATATATAATTTTAAAACTTTTAAAGATTATGAATAGTAAATGGTGTTTTAGATATGTTTTGTGGAAATAAAAAGTAAACTTAAAATGCTGTATTAGTTTTCTGTATAAACATTTGCTCACTAACTGCTAAAATATGAGACTCTATTTTGACTGAATAATGTGTTGCCCTAAACCACAGCTGGTCTGTATTATGTTCACTGGTATCCTTCACTGGTTCCATTTGCTTGTTTGGGGACTAGTCATGAACTTTTATGACTAAATATAAAATTTGTTTGCTATCTTCTTCAATAAAATAATTCAGGGAAGGGTAATCAGCAATTTTATCTTTGATTTAATGAAGAAACAAATTATTGTCGGTTGCCTTGCAGTGCACAAATGCTCTACATTGTTAAATTAAATTAGATTTAAATTGTTTATACTAATTCATTAGCCTCCCAAGTCAACCATCTCATTGCATGCTGTGGGAGCACTTGCTTGCTTAATATCCTTTTCCTTAATACTGTATTTTTTCTGACATGTATTCTCAGATAATTCAAATGCTTTAATTAGCAACATGTTCAATTCAAGGTATGCAAAAAAAATCTATTTCTTTATAGTTCAATACAAACACCTTTTGCTTTTCATAGTTATAACCTTTGTAGTTGTTTTTATCATTCTCTGTATTTCTTATGGTTGGGTAGCAGAGAAGAGGCAGCTAAGTGGACCTTGGAAGTGTGAAGTACTGCATGTAAAATGACAATGATAAGGCAGGAAGGGTAGTATAATAGAATAAGAAGTAGCGCAGTTTTGGAGATTAGAGATGCAACATTTCTCCCTGTTCCTATTCTTTGTTACTGTATCTATATAGGTCAGCAGAGCTCTAGTGATTTTATGCCCGCTTTTCTCCTCACCCCCATGCTGGTTTGTGGGGAGTCTGTGGACAGGGAGGCAGTGCAGGCTGGGGATCTTTAGGAGGTGGCCTGCATTTCATGGAAACTTGGTAACTGTAATATCATTTTTATTCAGATGTAGTTGAGGAAAACAAGACCCGAGGGTGACTGGTTTTTTTCTTTTGTTTTTGTTGTGCTTCTGAAGCTGGACTTAGGATTCTACATAAATATGTTCTCCATCCCTTAACAAGCTTCCAAGATTTGACACAGAAACACTTGAAAGATTCGTGGAATTATTTACTCCTTTGGCAAATTTTCATTTCCCCCTGATCCTTTTTCTTCCATTAGGAGTTGCTGAACTCACATGCATATAGCAAACAGATACACTGAAAGAGATTAAAGGACCAAGGAGTTGGAACAAGCTGAAAGAAGAATTTGGGAAGACTGTGGGAATACAAGTGACCTGAAATTTTAGTTCTGTCTGATATACAAGGTCATTGTATCCCTCTTGGATAAAACTCATCTGTGTACAGATTTATTGTTTAACTCTTCTCTTTCAGCAGTATGTACTAGCCTGTTAAGCACCAGTGAATCCCCCATACCAAGCACAGCACAATTAGACAGTCAGTAAAAGTTGTCTGAATCAGGAGTGGCTCTGAACATTGACCCTTTTACTCTCTTTGCAAAGGTCGATGAAGATACATAAAGGTCCCCACATTTGTGTGGAAGGAAGTCAACGTGCTCTGCTTTGTGTATTGTGAAGTGGGGTAAGGGATGGGTGCTCTGATTTCTCTACATTCCTACTGTTTCTTGATCTAGCAAGTTGGTAAGCCTTGCAAAGCAGAGTGGCCTATTGCCTCAGCTGTTTTTCATTGACCATCTTAGCTCAATGCACAAGACTGAAAAGTGAGGGCTTTCCCCTGCATTGAGGCAGAGATGTATTGTTTTGCTCTGGGATTTGTGTGCATTTTGTCATACAGCTGTGAGATTCAGATTATTTGTGGAATTTTCAAAGCTTTACCTCTCACCATTTGCAGAGTTTGGTTGCATTTTTAAGTACTTTAGCACCAGACCAAATCCTGCCAAAGATTCCACAGCAATCTCTGCTTGTTTTTGCTTTTGCAGTTTCCAAGACCTACAGTGGGTTAATCCTTATATACTTGTTAAAAGGATTTTACAATACTGTGATCTTTCCAAGCTGATTGTTTTCCTTCTTGGTGTTACTACTTCATGTTCTTCTCTTTTCCAAAGGTATTGATAACTTTTGTCTATACCCTCACCCCTATTGTAGCCTTCTCTTGTGCAATGGCAGAGTAGCACTGCTTTATATACAGCCCTCTGAGGAAACCGTGGACCTTTCTCAGTATTATGAGATTCTTTGTACCATTATAGTAAGCTGCCCTTTTTATGGGGGCATCAGATCTTATGTTACTGCTTTCTCCTTCTTTGGTAATGACCTGACTCAGTTGTTGGAGTGTTTTTGCAGCTGCTTAGTATGCTTTGTTTAGAACAATGGAAAGTAGTGTTTGTGTTGAAACTGTCCAATGTCAATATAAAGAGAAAAAATTAATTTTGGAACCAATAATTATGTTCAGGATGATCTTTGGTAGCCGTTACTCCAGTGTCAAAGCTCAGCTGATTTAAAATAGTTATGTGAGCCAGAGGTTTCGCTTGATGTGAGTGTAACCTCTTTCCTGGCTTCTAAAATGGAAGCACACAATTAGGTTTGTATGGCTACTGGATGACTTCTTCCTCTTCAAACTCTTTTTTTTTTTTTAATCTGTCAATTGAAGCTACAGTTTTTTCAACAAGAGATGTTTTGTTTCCTGCTTGGTGAATTACTGATCCAGGCCTCTAATGGAATTGTGACTCCAGCCTAATTAGTTACTAAACTTAGCTGGCACTCAAGCACACAAGGGTAATAGACCCAGGAAACAAACTGAAATGCATTACTGTACTGGTGTCTGAAACAATGCTATTAAAAATTTCAGTTTTTAGTTGGAATTTCAAATAGCAAGAGGTCTAAAGCTTTGTCCAAATATCAGTGCACAGGACTGAAAAGTAATTGATTTCATGTGGTTTGTTTTAGGCTTCCGCCTTGTTCCCTCATCTGCTCTGCATTTGTAAAGCGGGAATAATAACAGCAACTTCAGTTACTGTTGAGAGTAGGAAGGTGAAAATGAGCCCTTCAGGGAGGTGTCAGTGTCAGATGTAGAATAGAGTTTTTAGAGCAAAACGTGTGTAAGAAGGAATTAACTGTGAAAGGCGCTTTTGGTGTCAACAGTGAAGTGTGGCTCATCTTTCTAACTGGTGACTTTACTGCTACCACAGTTCCAGCCTGTGGGGGTGGAGAAAGGATTGTGGTTTCTGAGGGTCTCAAGAAACCTTGAATCACTGTGTTGCTAAGTGGTTGGAGTGGTATTCAGTAGGGCAGTTGTGGTATGTCCTCCTCTTCCAGGTGTAAGCATTGTCACAGTGTAAGTGCAGAAAGGCAGCCAAGCAGGTACCGTTGGTCTCTTAAGACAGCACTGAACTAAAAGAGAGAATCTCCTGCCTATCTGATGTTCATGTTATTTTTTTCCTCGAACTTTGCTATCTCCCTGCAGACTTCCATTACTATTGTGCCCTAGTAAGTGCACTGTTAAGAATTGGTAATGCAAATAGAGACAACACAACATAAACTTTAGAGTTCTAAATGACACTGTAACTCCAAAGAAAGGGAGAATTTCTGTACAGCACTCTTATTGCCATTTGCACTTTTATTCTTAATGCAGATGCAAGTAGGAGATGTGGTTGTGCTCAGTAAAAGTTTTCAGATCACTAAAGCTGTCCCTTTCTGCTTTTCCTCTAAATTGGAAGTTGTGTCTGAATTTGCTGCAGCAAGTATTGACCACATTTTTGTTGTAGTTGAATCTTGAGCGAGAAGTCAGCTATAAACATCTGGAGTATAAAGACTAGCCTATAATTTTGTAATGGTTTACTCATATACTACTCTAGAGAGCAGCAAAGAATGTGAATTTTTCTGTTCTAGAAAAACGTTGAAACTGAGATTTAATGCTTCTTTTAAAATTTGCCCTGATTGTTTCCTCTAGATAGCAAGAGCTTTAGCCTTTTTCCTGATTTCTATTTCATTTTCTTGCCCTGGGCAGTACAGGGCTAGACTTGTGAAATTTGACCAATGCGAGGCTCAACAGGAGTAGTTAAAAATTGGTGAGTTCATTAATAGCCGTACTTCTATCACTGCAATACAAGATTGCCTTAGGTTAAAAACACTGGCTGTCTCAAACAAGTTTCAAATAGCTATTTGTCTGCATCACAAAACTGCCATTGAGTCTGACAGAGAGGTTCATTGATGAGGAACCCCACATTTCTAAGATATGAGCTTTCAGTAAGATGAAAGACCAATGTCTGCCATGCGTGAACTTGCATTTATAATTTTTTAATAATGTGGCTATTCAGTTTTGCTTATTCTAGTGAACCTCTGCAACAAAAACTAGTGAATTTTCAGTCTTGTCTGCCTTGTTTTGGGTTAGTTTTTGGTGGTTTTTTTTTTATTCTAAAGGAGATTGGATAGTGCTTCTGTTAAGAACTTATTATTTAGAGGTGATAAAACACAGCAGTTCAGAAGCCTCAGTTGAAAGGATTAAAACCTTTCAACAATTAAAGAACTGAAAAACTGCTACAGAGTTAAATACTACCCTGAAAAGAAGGAGGAAATACAGGATAGAGAATGGAAGGAATGTTTTCTCATCTAGAATTTGTTCTTGCTTTTTAGGGTATGCTGATCTCTCACCTGGGAGAGAATCAGAACCAGAGAAGGCTGAATGCTACCTGTCTCTTAGAATGTCATGACTGTCAACTTGCAGTTCTCAGTGGGTTGTAGGTGTTTTATATTAAAAAAAAATACTGCTACGTGTTTCATCAGCCTTAAAAATAAACAAGCCTACCCAAAGTGGTATAACATATGCAAATAGAAAAGACAAGCTGAAATGTATTATATTGCTTTTGAAAATGAAATAATTAAGATTCATATTGCTTATTTCTGTGAAATGTGACAAGGCAGTTAGATTGATATTTACCAATACCTACAAATGTTTTATGGGCATATAAATGCATGGATTGAAGTGGCAAATGTAACATGCTGTTCTACAGAATAGATAAAGAAAGAAAGGTTTGGGGAGGGTGTGTGTGTATATATATATGTCAATCCTACTGAAGAAAACTGAGCTGACAGTTTGATGCTGCAGTATTTCTCAATAGCTGATCATTACTAATCTAGTGCTCGTGTCTCAGCTGTTGGTCCTTCAATAAATATGAAAGCCTTCATCTTTCTCCCAAATCAAAACACCAGAAGGTATAAAGGAAGTCTTCTCTTCATGACTTTTCTGGTCTTTTAAAGCAGTAGCTTTGAATGCTGTGAAATTATCTCTTTTGTTCTATTATTTCCTTAGCTCTCAGTGCAGGATGAAAAAAGAAAACTTTTTATATGTTCTCCTAGAGGGGTTTTGGGTTTTGTGTTTATCTGATGGGGGAAGCAAATCTTTTGAAACACCTAGTGCCTTTTTTTCTTGAGTTCTGTTTCTCTTAGATTAATGTAGCCTCCCCTTGAGACTTATTCTATCTAACAGCAGCAAGGCTTGTCATCAGCAAATGGTAACTTATCTCCTCCTGTAGTCTAAACCATTCTGTCTTCTGAATGTTATTTAAAGCTTTTTCTTCAGTGATAAAAATAAATTACATTCATTTGGTTACCTCTGCCTCTGCTGTGCTATATAGAAGAGGAAATAGTCCTCCAGCTCCTGGGACATCATTGTCCCAGTTGAGGTTCTTTTCAGGGACTCAGTACTGGCCAAGTAACACCCTTTAGTTGCTTTATACAAAGTTAATAAAAGGACGAATGAGGCGAATGGGATTTTTTTTTACAGCAGTCTTTTGTTTGTTTGTTTTTCTTTAATGCTTGGACTAATTTTATAATTTGATTACCTCAAAAACCTATAGCTTGTTCCTTAGTTCTGAAGTTGACATATTGGCCTTTTCTGGCAGGTTTATTGAACATATTGCCAGTATTTTTACAGTTTTTCCTCTAAATCTAAAACAACTCTTCAGACTGACATATATTTTATTGGAAATAATCTGTCCCCTAGGAAGAAAAACACCCTCAGAAGAGAAATGACTGTACAGGTAATCTGGTCAATGAAAATATATAGAATTTTAGGTTTCTTCCTTACTCACCTATGAGATTTCTATAAGAAGGCATTGTTAAAAATAGGATATATATTTTCCCTTAGAATAATGAAGCTTATCTCCTGATGTACTAAAGCATTTTTTACTTTAGAATTTTGGTTTTACATGGAAAAGATTGGGATTGAACAGAGGACTTCGTGTTCTGACTTAAAACAGTGGGTTCTTGTGGTAGTTGAACCTCACTCTTTTAGATGCCTAAAGGGCTGTGTTGGATAAGTTTTCAGAGAGTCTCCATCATGAGCAAAAAAACTAAGGAAAGGTGAACAGATTTTCTGCTGTTACACTTGTGTGGTCTCTTAAAACTCTAGGCTTCTTAATCCTAAAGATGCACAAATGTTTTGGATCAGTTGTTTGTCTCCAGCTTCTTCCACATAAACTCTTCTGATTAGTACAGGTGCTTCCTCAGCTATGGATGATGTTGGCTTCTTTAGTCCAGGTATAATTATCTGTTTCTAGTTTTGCCCATTCAGACTCATTTCTTTGGTGGACCCATCATCAGACTGGTCTTGCTTCATTTTCTCTGCTTATTTCTGTCATTTACTCCTTAGAATGGTTGACAGTGCTGTGAAGTGTAAGCCTGAACTCTTAAACATGACATGGAGGTCTCCAGCAGAATTATTGGTTACCATTACTTGATACCAGAAGATTTCTCTTTCATGAATATTATGCCTGTTGTACATGGATATTCAGGTCACTAAAAGATCCTTGCTACACTAGATCTGGAGATTTTATGCTCCCTGAATAATGGAAACTAAGTTTTACCATTTAGATGAACTGAAAATAGAGCCATTTCACCAGTGTATGAGAACATTCATAAATACCACTATTTTTGAAAGCTTCATTAACAGATTGACTTAAATGTAGATGGTAGAGTGGATGACTTCCTAATCTCCAGATAAAATCTCAAAGACTAGTTCAGTTTTCACTGTGAATTGGATGGTTGTAGCATTATCATATTAGGCTGTTGAGATTTGCTCAACAGAGCCATCAGGATTGTGACAAAATGGTTGTCACACACATCACTCTGCTTAGTGACAGCATTTCAAAAAACCTTAGAGGTGTAATTGAGAACATGGTTTTGAAGTTGAATACAGTGGCTCCTGGGAAATGTGTTGAGTGTGACTCTTCTTAGATAACCTTGTAACAGGTTTTGTATAAATCTGTGTGTGTGTATATATATATACACTCCAGGATTCTTGAACTTTGGAGCCCTTTTGCCAAGTTTAAAAAACACAAAAAAACCCCATAAAAAATCCTCCCAAACACAAACGAACCAAAAAACTCATCCAAACCTCTCCTCCTTTCTCTCAACTGTAATATGACTTCTGTGCTTGAGTAGAGAAGGAACAAGGTTTACTCTTGCAGAAAACATTTCTCTATGAAAGAATTAAACTGAAAAACCCCACCAAACTAAAACCAGCCAAGAACCCTCCATGCTCTCAAAAAAAAGAATCCTTGTGTTTACATGCCTGATATGAGAGCCCCCTGTTTGTTGCCTGTATCTGTCGCCTACAGCTGTTCTATGAACATTGGTATTTTGAATGCTGAACAAGATACTGTGCTGTGGAGTAGGTTCAGAAGTGTTTGGCCAGCTCTCTGCATTTGCAGTTCATCTTCTAAATGTTCCTTATGGAAAAAAAAAAGTAGAAACAATCTACCTAGATTATTATTTCAAATAAGAGTTAAGTGGTTACTGTACAGCAATAAATATTTTATGTATCACTCTGAATGTCATTGATTCAATAATGGTAAAAGAACTGTGATGCTATTCTAGTGTATTGGCCTGTAGTGTTCTTGAGTGGAAGTGTAGCAATTCAGTTTCTGAGCTCCAAAATGTGTGATAAGTATCCCTCAATATAGAATTGTGTGAATGCATTACTCAGAGTGACAGACTTTACCAGTCGGCACCGTCTCTTAGGTTAAGATAAAAAGAACATAGTTTTTTTAATAAAAAACTTCAGTAGCTGTGAATAACATCATATTTGCCATAAAATGAAAAGCATCTTACACAGCTGAGAGAAGACAGCGCCAGTCTGCTCAGCATGCATCCAACTGTTTCTCAGGCTTCCTCGTTTCTATGCCTACAGGGAATAAATTGTGTTAGCTTAATTAAGTGATAAATGAATTACCTATGGCAGGTAACTTAAAAGTAAGGAGGTTAATGGCTGATAAATCATAAGGAGAGCTGTGACAAATAAAACTCCATTTCAAAGGGAATTTTTAAAAAATAGCATTGTTCAAGAACCTTTAAAGATGAATGTGAGTAACTTTTGCTAGCTAACCTCTGAGGTCTTCAGGAGTTTTATTGCAATGGTTTTACTTACTTGTCATATTTATACTTCTACAGTCATGGCAGGAGAGGAGTCAATTAGTGTGCTATTCATCTGTGTTGAGGTGCTGATCTTTGTGATTAAGGGAACTTGAAAGTGGGATGGAAGTGTAAGAAACATGTTCTTAAATTGTCTTCACCCTTCAAATAGACGAGTAATTTCATGCAAATAGCATGGTTTAAATTTGGTCAAACTTCTATGTGTGTTCATCTTCATATGACTTCCATTGTCAGTGTCTTAAGATGCATATAGGATATATATCAGTCTTCACTACAGCAGTAGTCATGTAACAGCTTCTTGAAATTGTACTGAGGTCCAGTTGAAAAAATTCTATTTTTTTTTTGTCCTCTCTGGGTGTAGCTCTGAATTGACAGTATTACTTTTCAGATTGGTTTTTACTGTAGATGATGACAAATGAGTCTTATGGACAACAATCCACATAGTCATATGGAAAGCCAAAACCTATTGCTGTTACAAGAGTGTTTGCAGGTAACACAGAGGCTGCTGTAAATGTGTTGTAAGATTTATTTTTTGAACAATATCTATCTCCTGTCAAAAAAGAGCTAAAAAAATAAAACCCCAACAAAACAGCAAGCTCTGAAGTTTGTCAAAAAGTATGCAAAAAAGCTTACAAAAATCTGAAAAACTGGTTTTTTTTAAAATCTATTAAAACAGAATTTCTGCCCAAAGTCTGCGATGTTTGCAAATGAACAAGATACAAAGGAGTTTTTCAAAGAAAGCCATAGCTGAAAACTGCTTAATTTTTTTGAACATGTTTTCATCTTGTAGGACCTTCAGTAGGTTCAAACACTGCAACTCTTCTTCAAGGGGAATTATCAAAAAATTGGCTCAGGTAAGAGCGCCAGAATAGACTAGTGACCAACCTGACAAAATTAGCAGTAAAATAAATTTCCAGGACCAGATGGCAAAACAGCCTTCATAAAAGAAGCAATTACTTCAAGTAGTACTCTTTAGCCTGGAAGAGAATGTCCTGAGGGAGAAGCTCTGCTAGAAATCTGTGAAGTATGCTGTGGCAGCAGTCATGGAGTGAGTATTTGTCACCTCTCATAAATGAAGAAGTAGGTAGCAACAATATGTATATGGGTGGACTCAAAAAAGAGGAAATACTACTTTTTTATACAGTAAGCTGTGGAAATTCTTGCTGCAAAGCATAGATGCAAAAAGGTTGTGTGTGGATAAAGCTTAGACAAATTCATGGAGATAAAACAGTTGTCATGAATCATTACAGGCAAGAAGCCCACAGCTATAAAACGGAGATTAGGTTAATGTACTAGGTAGTGTTGCTCAGTTCAAACTGAACAATTTATATAGAGGTCACAAGAAATCAAAACAGTAAAATGTAGGGATTAGGTAGCATTTGGCCATAATATGTGCAATGCATGCTCTTTCCAAGTGTATTTAGATTTTCACAGAATCACAGGATATGCCAAGTTGAAAGGGACACACTAGGATCATCAAGTCCAACCTTTAGCCCTGGACAGGACCATCCTCAAGAGTCACACCACCTGCCTGAGAGTGTCATCCAAATGTTTCTTGAACTCTGTCAGGCTTGGTGCTGTGACCACTTCCCTGGAGATCCTGTTTCAGCACTCAACCAACCTCTGGGAGAAGAATCTTTTCCTGATATCTGACCTAAACCCGCCCTGACACAACTTCAGGCCATTCCCTCAGGTCCTGTCACTGGTCAGCACAGACATCAGTGCCTACTGCTCCTCTTCCCCTTGTGAGGAAGTTTAGAACTGCAGTGAGGTCTCCCTTCAGGCTCCTCCAGGCTGAACACTCCAAGTGCCCTCAGCTGCTTCTTTTATGGCTTTCCCTCAAGGGCCTTCACCATCTTTGTTGCCCTCCTTTGGACGGTCTGTAAGAGCATAACATCTTTCTTGCACTGTGGTGCTCAAAACTGCACATAGTACCTGAGCTGAGACTGCCCCAGTGCAGATCAGAGAGGGACAATGCCCTCCCTCAACCAGCTGGTGATGCTTTACCTGATGCCACGCTCACGTTGTACTGCTCTTTGAATGATTGAGTGTATGTGAAGCCTTGCTTATATTTTGCAATGTAAGCTGATGACATGATGTTTGCCTAACAGCATATTGAAACTTGAAAACTTTCAGTTACTTGTTAGGTAAATTAAAAGGCAATTCAGCAGTTGAAATACCTGCAAACTTCGGCTGTGAGGAAATCTAACCTGTAGCTGCTTTTGGTCCCAATTTTTTTAGAAGTCTTTTGGGGAAGCATTTTTTTCAGACAAAGTGAACTGTAGTTAGAAGGGACAAATGGCACTTAGAGCTTTGGTAATAAATGTTCTTGTAGCATTTGCTACCAGTTCGGGTTAGAGTATGTGTTTTGTGAATAGTCTACAGTGGTTTAGCACTTTGGCACATTCTGCAGACTAATTATCTACACATCCAGAGTGCCAAATGAATATAAAGCTAATACTTAATGCAGCACCTTCCAGTAATTACAGTTATGCAGAAAGGCATTTAGTCTCTTTGTAATGAAGGAAAGTATTAAAAATAGTAGGCCTATTTCCCTTTCATTTTCTTGCTGAAGAATGTTACTGTCTTTCTTTTGCATAAAACTGGTATATTTTAGAGCGAGTACATAGAAAAATGACATAGGTAAATATTAAATTTTGTCTCCCTTACTACTCTGTAGTAATTTTCTCAAGCATTACCTTGAATTTCTTATAAAACTTTGAGTTTTATAACCAGACTGAAGCTTTCATTTAGAGAACCTTAAAATGCTTTGAATTGTGAACAAGTGAAAGTGTCTGTATCTGTGCAATCTCAATAAAAAAAAGTCTACAAGGTAAAATAAAGGTCAGATATGAACATCAAAACCAAGAATTGTTGTATGCAATTCCTGTAGGTTGTTATTTAGTCAGAAATATTTTACAGAACATACTAGTTGTATTATGGTCTTTCTTTTTCAGTTCTTCAGAAGACCTACACTTCTGAACTCAGTGAAATCTCAATACAAAATATAAATGGTCATTATTCATAATTGCAATGTGCTAAATGCTTATGCAGTCACTACTCAGAAGCTCTTTTGTCAACTTCTTTCTGTAGTGTTTGTTTGCAAGTATGAATTCCTAAAGCAATTTAGTTCTTTAGCCCTGTCAAGCAGTACTACAACAATGCCACTGTCATGGTCTTTGTGTAGACATGAAGCTTTTATTTCCTCTCCTGATCTTTTGATTTGCAGATTGTAAAACTAGAGGGGATCATTACTATTCTCTGATTTTACTTCCATTAGTGTTAGATGGCCATAAAATGGCATGCAGCAAGGCAAGGAACTTTTGATTGAAATTGATAGAAGCTTTTTTGAATGTATTTCAATCATGATACAAAGTTTTAACATGATGGCAGAAGCTGTCCTCTCCCTTGGTAATGCTTCCAGCACCTTGCCTGATCGTTCACCTTTGAATTTTTATCTTCTTTTTCTGTGTATGTCTCTTGTTATGCCTTTGTGTCTTGGAGACCCCTCTAATATTAAAGGTTACTTTGATTTGAAGCTACTTGTATGATTTATGACCTTCAAATTTTTTTCTGAAATACATGAGCTCCCTTAGCATGTTCCTGAAAGAGAAAGACTTTAAGGACCTCAAATCATATTGTGACTCTTCTCAAACTTCTGTTTTTTTCATGTTGCCATTGTGATTTGCAAAGGGCACTTTATTACATGATGGCCTACAATAATGATTAACCTACAATTCTTGTTATGTTTCCTGACTTTGTGCTAAGAGTATCTGTACTCTCTAAGACTAAATCTGAAGGGCTGTTTTCCTAATGTGACTTCCTGCCTTTCCCACCATCCTTTTTGAAGTTGATACTATAGTGCAGTCTTGCTGGTGTAGTCTGTGTACTTTTGTAACAAGTGACATTTAGTCTTTAACTCAAAACTCTCTTTAGGAGTTGTGAAGAGGGTGCTTTGAGTTTATTTGTGGTTTTCTGTTGGATCTTTCTGGAAATGCATTCTATTTAAGAGCTATCAGTGTTATTATCCTGTAATGCAAAATATGTATAATTCAAAAGCTATTCTCCTTACCTGGATTTAATCTAGATTTAAAATGGGATGTATGGTGGGGTTTGGAGGTTTTGGTGTTGTTGTTTTTGTTTATGTGGTGTGTTTTGTTGTTTTCTTGGTTTGGTGTGGTTTTTTGTTTTGGGGTTTTTTTTCCAGAAATTAAGGAAAAAAAGGCCTCTTTATTCTTTAATAAAATTCAGTACCAGTTCTGTCTGGTCTCCTGAAAGAAAAAAGGCTGTCCTTTCTGTTTGTTACTCTTCATAGAGCATACTGCAAAATCCTTGGCTTGCTTGGGAGATTGTTTTCATTGAGAGCAGGCACTTTCTAGTGAGCATTAGGTATTTTTATACTTAAGAATTTGCCTTATGTTTTGTGTATACCCATCTCTTACTCTCCCAGAAAGGGAAATTTTCTTCCTAAGCCTAAATAGTGCAGTAACTGGAAGGAGATTTGATGCATTAACTTGGGGAACGCCCCACCTAGTGGATGATCACAAACTCATTTTCTCGTTACTCCAGTTCTGACAGAATTAAGTTTACATTAACCATCTTTATTGCCAGCTCAGGAAATTCATCAAATAGCTGGATTTGAAGTTCCCAATAAATGTTTTAACATAGAAGTTAATCACAAGCTGTGATGTTTAAAATGGCCATCTTCAAAAACTAGCTTTTCTGCATGTCCGAGGAAAAGAAGCATCTCAACAGAAGAGCTTTGTGTGTGTGTGTTGGGGGGGGGGGGGGGAAGTCTATCTTTATTCAATATGAGACTGGTCTTTTTGTTGTACAAGAAAAAATGCAGTGAATTTCAGTAAAATAGAACAGGAAAATGGAGTCAAAGCCTGTCTACTTCCATGTCAGACACTTGTACTTTTAAATGCAGACTAGGGGATATGAGTTATGCTCCACTGTGACCAGAAATTGTTAATTGGAAAAAGTGGAATGAGGTAATAAGTTGCTCTGCCCTTCTTGTTCCTGTGTCCAATAATGTTTGCATCCATTCTTGTGGGAATGAAGAAAATTTGTAAAAGCAAATTCTTTTGTTCCTTTCAAATTAAGCTCCTAATTTTTTTGTCCTGCCTGGGGAAGTACGTGATGATGTATTCCATTTTTCTGTATTATAATAAATACTTGAATTCTTAAAAATTTCTTGCTGAGAGAGATTATTCTGTTCAGAAGAGAGGTTATTCTGTTCAGAAGTACATTTTGAATTCAAAGGTGACCCTGCATTGTATGACATTATTACATCTAACTTGGCTTGACCTGTGTAGCATACATTCCTAACTTGTACAGTATGGGGTTTTTTACTCCAGTTTGTAGAGGAGTGATTAATTTGTTTCTTTAATAGTCATTTTGTAGAGCAGAGGTGAAGCCACTTGATGCATATCCTATGAAATATTCATAGAATAACTTAGTAAATATCAAGTTTATTAAACTACCCAGTACAATACTACGTTTATACCAAAGGCTCTTTAAATAGAGGTTCTATTTTTAAGAGTTTGTCCTTGTTTCCTTAATCTGTTTTCAACTTTATGTTCAGTTTTATTACATTGTCCAGTGAGAAAAGCAAAATGACATAGCTTACTGAAACAGAGTATTTCATATCAAAATCAAGGAATAAGTTCTACAGTATACACTTCTTCACTATTCAAAAGCTTATGAAACAGTCTGCAGGAAAAAAAAATCTTAAAACCATCATAAATTCCTGTCCAGAAAGGAATGTTGGTAAAATTTCTTCCACTAAGTGAAATATACTAAAATATATAAATCTGAAGTGCTAATTTTTACCTGGCTAGTTTTATAGCAAGTTAACTTGTGTGGACTATAAACCATCGAGCTCTAAACATTTATTAACAGGAGTTATACTTCCTTTGTGAGTAGTTCTGTTAGTCTAGGGTGGAGTTCAGTTCCTGCAGATGAAACAAGTATGGGTAAAGGTAGTGGTAAGTATGAAGAAATAACTAACCTTTTTCATCACTTTGTTAGTGGGTTATTTACTCAGGCTTCATAGTTTTGTTTCCTTTTGCCAGCATAGACTGTTTTATTTTACCAAAAAAACCCCAAAACCCATTCTGGTCTATCAAAGGTGTAGTTCAGTAAGGCTGCTCCCACTTGAATGGGTTATAGTAACTTCATGTGGTAAAGGGAGAGGGACCAGGGAGGAAGAAGCCTTTACTTTTGGAATAGATGAACAACATTGATTCTTCTGCTAAATCAAAATAAAAATCATAACAGTTCCTTTCTTAGTTCCTCTGAGATTCTCAAAAGAAAAACAAAAACCTTCAGTTACCTCTTCTGCTTAACAATGAAGTTGTATAATAGTGAAGAACTTGAGACTGAAATTACGAAAAAATTGCAAAAAATTTTTAACTTTTCTTTTTATCAGCTGGCATATAGTTTGTTTTTATGACCCCTGTCCTAATCTTGGAGTATCCCAAAGATGAATCAAGGCTGCAGAACCAGCAGCCCGCACTACTTTATGCTTTTTTGGTTTGGGAGTGGCAGAGGAGGGAAGTGGAGTTGTCCAAGCTACATGCTCAGGCATCTGGCACTTCCTGATGAGATAGTTGGTGCAGCACTCCCCTTCATGGAAGTGCCCGGCCACCCTAGAAAGTAAATCTGTATGCATACCTGCGGAACAAGTCACCTCCCCTTCATGCAGTTTAGAAACAAAAACACACCTTAATGAGAAAATTAGGTGAGTGGAGAGAGGAAATTACTTTTGGCCTTCATGTGAATCCTCTTTCTAGGATGAGTAAGAGTAAAGCATATAGCAAATGCATTATACAACCAGATTTAATACACAAGCATAGTCATTATTTTATTTATGTATGTACATGTAAACTTGAGAGGGCAGTATTCAGTTCTCTTGATTTCATGGTTATACTGCATCCCCATTGAAATGTTTACACAAACTTACACTTACAGGCTTGCTTATAAATGTCACTGAATTGTGTTCTGTGAGTGGAACCTAAAATACAGTAAATTACCAAACTAGGGTTTTTGAGGGTTTTTTGTCTTTTTTTCCCCCCCAAGAAGCAGAATACTTCTAAAATTAAGAGGTAACCATGTTGTATGGCAAATCTGTTGGTTTAGCACTGGATTTAAAAAAGTTGCTGGTTCACCTTCATTTTTACTGGAGCTCAACACAAGGTTGTGGGCTTTAAAAGATGCAGAGGTGGCAAACGTGGAGTATTTTTTAAAATTCTTTCATAATTGTCTTCAGAAACAACTGTTGTATTTTTCTGCTTGCTTTGGTTGGTAGGACTTATGCAATAGTGCTATATATAAAGCTTTTTGTCAAATTAATATTTTGTTTCTTTTCTAAGAGGGATGTCATTTCAATCTCTGAGTGTGCTTCTGACTTAAACAATACTTGCACAAACACAGGGATCTGAGATTTGTGTTTAATTATAGCCTGGTGTAATACTTGTAATACTGATCATTGATGAGGGAGAAAAAAAAAAGTTCTATCTAGAGGCCATGAGATTATTTCTTTTCATTTGCAACAAGTATATCCCCCAAAGCAGGATTGAAGGTCATTTTCTTCCTCCTGTTTAAATGATATCACCATTCCAGCAAGCTGTTACATTGTAAAGTAAAATTGAAAACAATGTAAGCTGTGTCCTCTGTGCTCTTGATACTTTGGTGGCAAGAGAAAGAGAATTGGTAGAATATTTAATGTATTTTTTTGTTGTTGTTTAAACTTCATGCAGGCACACATCTATTCTTTGGGAGCAACACTGAAAGCAGCGATAGAGTATATAGTAGAACCTGAGACAGAATCAGAATTTGGGCAAGATCTGCACACTCTACTGGAGCAAATGCAAGAAGACAATCCTGAAAGTAGGCCAGATATTGAGGTAAAACAGCCCTACATATTTTTCTGTTAAAGAAAAAAAAGTGAGACCTATTTCTAGAGGGTCTTGATAGGCTCAGGTTTTGCAAGAAAACTGAGGTTTTCCCAGACTCAGCAGAAATTAATCTTTTTTCCTATTCTAATGGAGATACATCCTGAAAAAATTATGTAGATGTTTGACAGTGCTTTGATTTTTAAGAAAGTTGGGTGATACACTGGTGGATTGTAATTTTCTTATTAACTGTGTCTTAATGCATGAAAGTTTAGCTTTAATGTTTTTGCAGGCTTTGAGAATGTAGCTGTAGAATAACAGTCGTCCAATGTGACTTTTCTTGGATTCAGTTCTTCTACTTCAGAGTGCTATCTACTCTTTTGTGGGGTTTTTTGGTGGGTTTTTCTTTTCCTGAGTTGATACTGTATATTCTAAAAGGTGTAGCACTTGCAATCAGTACTTTGAGGAAAGAGTGCTGCAACAGAAGAATTAATAGAGTCATTTTTATAAAGCAAAAAATATTTGCTCCCCAGTTGAGGACTGCCCAGACAGGATATTGTACTTAACATGGAGCCAGCTTTATCACCTACTGTATTGCTGTTAATTTACTTTGGAGTATAATCAGAGAAGGGATTGTATATTATCATTTCACAGTGGTGTGTAGTCCCTGAAAGCTATTGCTTACTATTTGCACCAGCCCAAAAATAGTGTGTCAGGACTGGTCTAGGGTAATACATAAAGGTCACTTTTTGAGTATATTCTTTTCTGTTTCTTTTCCACTGTGCACTTTCTTGGATGGAAGGGAGTTGGGGGTACTATATGGAGGGAAAACCCATAGACATTTCTAGACATTTCCTTAGACTCACAGTTGGGATACCTGTCTCCCTTTTCCATGTCCTTCCTCAAGCCAAGAGGTGAACCAACAGCACCAGTTTCTTCCTTCCACTCACAACAGCAGCAGAGCAGTTGAGCAGGGTAATGGGGAAGTAAGAGCATCTCCTCAGAGCTGTGTGAGATGGTGGGATGCATTTGGAAAAGCAGCTCACTTCTGCCCAAAGGGACAGGTTTTTAAATGTGTGAGTATCTGTGGTTAATTGTGTGTGAGACCAGTGCTAATGCCATCAAATGATGCTCAGGCTACAGATTAGAGATATGAAATACTATTACTTCTTATGATCTGATAATGATTGCTTTCTCTAATTGAGAATAATGCTTTCAAGATACTTGTATTTTGCAGTTTTTAAAAGATTCAGGGTTTACGTTTAATATCATTTCAGTAGTATTCACCATCCTGCCTGTTTCACTCAATTCAAGTGAATCACTGGCTGTTTGAAAAAGTAATCAACATGAGCTTTTTACATTTTCAGTATGTTATTCAGGAAGCATAACATTCAAGATAATTTTTATCAGTTGTTCTTGGTGTTCTAAAACTTAAACTGTATTAAATGATTTCATAATAGCCCATGGTAAAACCAGAAAATTCTTTAACTGCATAATGGAAACATACAATATAACAATTAGTGAAAGAGAGAACTCCAGTGTAGCATCGTATAAATTCAAATGCAGTGTGGGAGTTAACATGATTCACTTTAGTCAAAATTCACAAATCTATTAATTATTAAGTAAGTATGTAACATTAATTTTCTCTAGAGCATTTTGTCATTATGTGAAGAAAAAATGAAGATTGCTTCATCAAGTAATATTTGTCGAAGCCTGTCAGCTGTTGGAAGAAGAGTTCTTTCAATTGAATCATTTGGTGCTTCTCAAGGTAACCTTAAAATATATTTAGTCTAGGACTTTAGATTGCCTGACATGTAATCATTTTTAAAAGACTGTTTGTGTGCTCTCCTGTTGTAGGTTCCTTTCTAGATTTCAAAAAGTCATTATTAAATATTTGTAGATTGGGGATGGGGGGCAGGAGACATGCCATTCTAAATTAATATATTTAGAGTGTCCCTTATGATTTAAAGTGACTTGTCAGAAATAGTTTGTTTAACATACTAAAGATACGTAACCGCAGTGGCAGAAAAAGCAATATAAAGACTTGCTAGAAGAGATTAGGAGGCTTAAATATGCATTTAATGTAAACATCTGCTCTTTGTATCTAGATGTCTGTGATAACATGTGGAAGGGAAGAATATGTCAGAGAAGTTTGGGATCTAAATTATATTCAAATGAGAAAAGCAACATAGCAGGTGATTTGTCTGCAGTGGAAGATGTGACAACCACCTGTCGTAACAACTCTTCTGTAGTTACCATGGTGACTGGCAGAGAAAGTGGTTTAAAGGAAATGCAAATTGGTCTGGATAATGAGAAAACTCAACATTCTCAACTTGGAACTCCTACTAAAAAGAGTCAAGAAGAGGACAAACATACAGTGTATACTGACAGCTGTGCTAGTGTTGCTTTGGATATAAAATCATGTGTTATTGACCTGGAGAGAGATGGCATTTTTAAGAAAGGTTCTTTGAGAAAAATTAAAACATTTCCAAAGCTACCACTTGAATCTGCAGATACAAATAACTTTTATACTTCTGTAACTAACAGTGGACTACTAGATAAGAAAAATCAGTTCCTAACACAAGAGTTACTACCTCTAGACAATAATAATGAGGTTGCTTTTTCAAAGGGAAATCTTAATTCTTTTGCTACTAGTAGTCCACCAGAAACAGAACCAAAGAATCACCAGGTTGATGATCATAATTTAGAAGCTCCGTGTGTGTGCACACAGGTGTCTGGCCTGAATCTAGAAGAACATATGTCACCTATTAATGGTACAAAGTTAGGTTTTGCTTCATCTGACCACAAAGAAGATTGTTCTGGTGCTACCTCTAAAATGCTAAAACCAGTGGGTGTGCTAACAGGCCCAAATCAGTCAATTGCTGGAGCAAAAATGCTGGACAATTACCTGGCATTGGAAGACACTTCTGAAACTTTTCAAGGGTCAAATGAAAATTATGTATCACATTTTAACAAGATGGATTCAGTGTTAACAACGAAACCCAGTGGGAACAGATATGGATCAAATCTAATTAGGTCACCAGAATTAAGCAACGGTGTGATGAGTGCAAACAATAATGAAGATAATCTTTGTGGAGGCAGAGGTTCAGAAATCAAAAGTAATGAACAGGTAGTAAAAATAAAGTCTTCGTTATATAGTTGCTGTAGTCACTTATGTGGAGATGAGATGACTTAAATACTGTGTGATTTCTTCCCCCTTCATCCCCTTTAGCATCCTTGAAAATGGAGTTTTGCTAGCCTGCACACTTTAAGCGTTCATATTGAAAACGTGGTGACCCTTTTTTCCTCTTGAATTAAAAAAAGTTCTACAGTGAAATTTATGCTATTGCAAAATCAGCTTCCATTTAAATTTTTCTATTTTTTCTTTTACAAATGGAGTATACTCACTAGTGTGTTAGAGCAGTGTTACTTTACAGTTGATTTACATTTATGAGAAAACCATGACGAAAGCATACATATATTTTTAACTCTTCATGTTATGGTCAATGCATGAAGTTCACTACCTTGCAGTGAGCCTCACAGGTGCTTACAAAAATTGCAGAATTCCTGACTGTAAACCTGACCTCACTGAAATCAATGGCAATATGCCATTTGCTTCAGGAGGTGAGTCCATTTTTTTTAAATAATACATGTACGTTTAAGTTTTTGAAAATTGTACCAATGCTGTATTTGTTCTGTGTTCCTAAATTACTGTCTCTGTTATGTATATTTCTTTATAGAATTCAAATATGTGCACATTATGATCAATATGCTGTCTCATGCATTTAGTGTTTATAAGTAGCCAAATAACAGAGGGAGAATCTACCAGAATTTGTTGATGGATTGTTTTAGTATGGTCTCTGCTCAAATTACATATCTCAGGGTGGACAAGTTTGGTCTATGATTTTCTCTTGTGCCACACCCAGAGCTGTAAATAATCCCTGTGACAGGGGAGCTGCTGGCTGAAACTGCAGGATGGTTGATACTTCTCCAGCCTTGCTGTGACTTGACAAAAACGAGCAGCACAAACTTCACATGTTTTGTTTCCAAAAATTATGCTTAGGTGAAGATGTTGAGTTTTTATCTTGCTTTTCTACTGGCAATTCAGCCTTGTTCTCCTTGCCCAATAGCTGATCTTCCAGCAATCTTATGCAGTGGCACCTATATTCAGTCTCTATCCATCCTTCTTTTCATCTTGTCTGAACACCTCCACTGGAGCAGTAATCTATGATTGTCAAGTGTGTAAAGCGCCTTTGGTTCATCATAGCTCAAAAAAACAGTGCAAACTGAAGATTCTCTCCTAACTTCATTTTTCCCTATCCTGTCTCTTCTCCCCTCAATAGCATGTGTGCTTATTAACATCATAGTTCAGGAGGGTGGTCCATATGAATAAGTACCACATGGCATGATTTTGCTCTCTGAAGGGGTTATTCATTGTATGCATATTGAATCCTTTATTTAGTTGTTAAATCCTGCAAGTGCATTCTTCTTTTTCAGACTCTTCAGAAACAATCAGTTTATTGTAGACGCATCCATTTTTTTTATCTTTCTCCGCCATCACTTATGAACATAAATTGAGTGATAGAGGTGGTTCTTTAAGGAGGGGGAAAAAAACCTGCTGAAATAAGATCTATATTCTGTACTTACTGGATTAGCAGGGCAACAGTCAAAGTCTGGGTACATGAAGATAGTTTCAGGAAAATAATCTTCCCCAGAATTACAGTTTCACAAAATTCTTACATGATTTAAAAGCTGTAATAAATCTCCTGTTTGGTTTTCCTGTGGCAGCACTTGAGGTTGGCACACAGAGAAGTAAACCAAAATACATTTTCAAGTTATGCTACCATTCTTCTGAAATCCTCTTTTTCTTCAAATATTTAATCATCAATTTAAATAAAGTGTTCTTTCAGCCTGAATAGCATTTCATTCTTCCAAACAAGTAGGCTCTTAGTAACAGTGAGGTTATCCTGCTCCTGCTGAATTCATGGGACAATCACAGTGAAAGGTAATTCTTATTCCAGGTACCCTAATAGGCAGTGTTGTAATACATATGATCTGAAATGAAGACAGCAGGGTGGTGATTCTCTGGTATCAGAGTTTTACAGCTGTCTTTTCAGTAGAAGCAACGTTTGATAGACTCGTGCTCTGTATTCTCTTTTTTAGTAATTGATTCCAGCAAATGTTCAGGTTCTACCACATAAAAATATTATGCTATTTAGTAAAATCTTGTTGATCTTAAAACGGAAAAACAAACAGAAAAAGCAAACATAATAAAATCTTCTTTGATTATTTAACTGCTGTAGCAAGAAAAAAACCCCTTTAAATATATAAATATCCATGAGCAACATCTAGACTTTTGAAGTAGTTTCTTGAAATGCTGTGTTTCTAGCCTGGTAATATTTCTTTGTTTTCTGAAGGAAGATCATTCATGTTTAGTGGTCATTGAACTGTATTGCAGACCTTTTACAAGTCTTCTTAGAGCAGTGGAAGGGCTTAATGTTTTTAGCTTCTTTTTTTCTTTTGAAAATAGGTTTTATTCCTCAGGCTTCTGAAACATAGCAGACAATGTTACCTGTGTGTTACCTGCAGATAGTTTCAGGAAAGAAAAATCATACTGTGCTATCCCTTATGTGACAAAAGTATAACTAACTGATGTCTCTCTCAAGTTGCCTTTCATTTCCTTGACCAGAATTTTGCCAAGCACCTAAGTATTTTGTTTGTTAGTTTTTTTAAGAAAACTTAAATCTTAGAGTTTGTTCATTTACTGCAAAAGCAAAAGAAATGTGAAGCCCCAATTAATGTGATTTCTATCTTCTGGGGTAAATAGTAAATACCTCAGAAGATTTGCAATGCTGCTCTTTCACTGGTTTTCTGTAACAGATTGGCATGATTGCAGCCTATAGAGCTTTTAGAATAATATGTCTAGCATCTCTTATGATATTTCATGTTCTTTAGAGAAGGTGCCAATACCAGTTCCATCCAGCTGAAGATCAACCTTGTCTACTCTGGAGAACAGACAGTTTTTCTTGCCTGTCAGTACTTCTCCAGTGGACAATATTTTTCTAATACTCCAACACTGCTTCTTAATGTTGTGTGCTTTACTGCTAGTAAGCATTACTAAAAATACTTGCTTGCTTTTGTCTGGCTACTGCAATGTATCTTGTGAGGGTTTTCATAGTAATTTTTATAGCTTTGCATGCCATAAATAAATATTTTTCACTTCAAGTTTGAGTGGGGATCTTTTATTTCTCTAACCCATTTCATTCCAATCAGGTGTGTCTCATCTCTAATCCTTTTAAATGTTTCTCTGTGATTTAAATGGTGTGGGCTCTGCTTGGGAAGGTTTTTAGTGGGAGCCTGGCAAGTGCAAGTTTGTTTTCTGTTAGTCACTTGTACCCTGCCAAGCATGAGAGAAGTGAAAAGCCATGTAGCTAGAGGCTGGTGGTTTAACACTGGAGAAATAACACTTGAAAGAAAGAAAAGTTGTCAATTCTCAGAATAGTACTTACTAAGAAAAGAATGATGAAAATATTTCTGGGGCTATTTAAAACATGCCAGGATTATGTTCATGAAATAGAGTATGTTTGCATTGTCTAAATGCTTTGTTAAAAATTGGGGTTTACAATTCTGGTACCAACAGTTAAGTAAAAGATCTCTGAAATTATTTTTGTAGCACTTCAAAAAACTATCACTTTTCCAACAAGTGAGGTTTAAAGTGTAATCTTTGGGCATAAAACAAAATGGCACCAGTGTGTAGCTGTATGCAATAATCAGTCATCTGGCTTTTTCATATTTTCTAACAAAATTTCTGTGCTGTGAAAAACATTGTCTTATTTTAAAATCTGGATTACATAATTTCTGTTATGAAAAGGTCTGGTTGAGAATATGAAAAAAATTCAGAAGGAGGCATTGGATTATAAATGTGTTTCCTCTTTGGTGCAGTTTCACTATAGATTATATATTAATGAATATTTAATATCAGTATTAAAGTAATGGTTTAAATTAAGTGGACTTGAGACCTTATGAATGTTGAACAGTTGTCTTGTGCTTGCATTGCTAAAATATGCGAAGAGGTAGTTAAGAAACAATGCATTCTACAGATGGTTTGACTAAAATGTTTTAATCATATATTTTCCAGCACTTCAGATTTTATTTTTTTCTTGGTGGTTGAGTGGAGTTTTTTGTTTGTTTTAGGAAATAGCAATAGCCATGAATCAGAGACTTGCATGTTAAAAACCAAAACAATCAAACCTGAGACACATACCTGAATAAGGAGTTTTACATGGAAATGTTTAACAAGGCACGAACAGGTTCAGTGGATTTAGAACATGCATTGTGTTAAATACTAAAAAGGTGAGGTATGAGGTGCACTGTGTTAAATACCTTTATTGAAGGATTGAGGCTTAAATAAAAACTGCCTCCTACCCTTAGGTTCAGAAGTGTATTATTTTTCCTTTGAAAACTGTTTTAACCAGACTGCACATGTTTTTCATCACAGATGTGAATGTGTGATGAGACGTCTTACCATGTACCTTGACTACATGGGATAACCACTACGAGGTGTTAGAAAGTCCCCAGCAGGTCTGAACCCTCAGTTTGCATCTGAAGTCTTCCACAATTCTCTTTCTAGTGTAGGAAGGTGAGAATTTGGAATAATTAGGACACTAGAAGAATGACCTCCTCAGATGCTTCTTTCAGAAATAAACTTAATTCTTTTGATATGGTCAAGGTGGGGAGAGACTAGAATTTCAGTAAGAAACAATAGCAATGCAGGTAGTTATGAACATCAAAGAACAACTAGCATACAGATACTAGCTCACAGTATTAATATTTGAAGTTTCCTATTTCTTTAAAATGCTTGCCAGAGAAGCAATGAGGATATAAGTGGGGTTGGATTAAGGGTTGGACTTGATGATCTCAGAGGTCTCTTCCAACCCAACTGATTCTACGATTCTATGATATGCATTTAAATAAAGTTCACCAACCTGTAACCAGACCACATCCTTTTTTTTTCTGATTCAGATTGATTTGGCCATCCTGTGGATGACAGTGATTCTTACTTCTGCAAAGATTTACTTTTCCTACATACTTTTTTCTTCCAAAACAGAATTTTTTGGGTGCCTCTTCATCCCCTATTTTATTATCAATTATTGACACCTCTTTCTTATCACAAACTTTTGCTGCTGCTCTTAGGGTTTATTCCTACTGTCCTACTATGCTTAAATTTCTTTCTATCACTTCTTTCTTACTCTAAAAAGCTTGGATATCCCAGAATTAATGATAAATACTTTTCAGCTTTCTGCTGTACAACTAAATTTAGTCTCCAGTTTAGTGAGAGATCTTCCTTGCCCCTTGCTAGTAAATCATCACCTTCTCCTGAAGTGAAAGGTGGTTTGTATAGGTAGCAGAGAACGTCCATCTTTCTTCACTGCAGCTTTTAGAGCCTGTAGAGACATAAACTTCAAGGGGAGGGATTCTCTGACAAAGAGACACGTGGTACTGGTGTGTTGTTCTTACAAATATATTTCCAAATCTGAAAACCTTAAAGTTTTAGTCAGCCTGTAAAATTTCTCCTATGATTTCTCTCCACTCATGTCAACTGTGCAGGACTGATTTGAAGATTTGACTGCTCCTTTCTTTGTAAAATATCTGTGAGCAAAGACATTTGAGAACCAGGGTGCCATCGAGTGGGAAGCACAGTCCTGATCCAGGACAGTAATCTGTCAGTAGTGTGAAGCTCCATCTTGTATGTTCTCTAGACTAATTCATTCTTTTGGCTATCTGTCCTTTTGCTTCCTGCTGTGTGATTGATGCCTTTTTATCAGACAGTTCAAGTGCTTACTTTTCTAGATACAGTGAAAGAACACATGGATGAAAGAATTTTGCAATCCAGGGTGCTGGTGATAGCAACATATGAGAATGAATCTGGATTGTATCACCTGGCTTCAAATTTGTCTGTGCTGAAGTTACTAATTTTTTCAATATGCCACAATGGAGGATAGAAGAATAAAAGCACCAAGTTAATTTTTATCTGTTGGAGGTAGACAGAATATAAAACACTTTCAGTAAATCAAAAGATGTGTTTTGTGGCACATCTTGTTAAAAAAATTGTAGTTTGCCTGGTTCACCTTCAAAGGATATTTTAACAGTACAAGCCCAAAGTACTGTGTTCTTTGAGAAGATATTCTGGTTAAAATTACATTATCAACAAAGTTTCAGCTACAGAAATTGATGTGGTTCTTTTCTCCATAGGTTGCATTGAAATTGTTTGCTGTTCTTTATGAAATTCATTGCAGTAGTTTGTTCATTGTGTATTTTATGATAGAAATCCAAAGAGCACCTCACTGAAGGATGTTTCATAGACAGGATGATGAAAAATTGACTATAGTAAATGACAGTGCAGAGGCTATTTGTCAAACTAAATGATGTACTGCCACTGTGTGAGAGACCCACCCTTGGTCTGTTTAAGTTTTACAAATACTGATTGAGGTATAAAGGCATCTGTAAAAACAGTGGGAGAGTTCAGAGGGGTTTTTATTTCTCTCCTGTGCTTCAGTTTTGTATTTGAGGGTTTTTGGTTTGGTTCAAGTATTTTCTGTGGGGTGTTTTTGTTTGTTTGGGGGTTTTGGGGTGGGGGGAGATGTTGGGGTATTTTGTGGGTTTTTGTTGTGGTTTTTTTTGTTTGTTTGGGTTGGGGGTTTTTGCAGGGAAAGGTGTTTTTTCCAGTTAATCCTGAATTGCTTCTTGTAATTCTTTTTCCCAGCATGGCCTAAAGTTGACTATCTCAAGACTGCATATACAATAGAAAATGCACCATGCTTTTTTTAAAAATAGTTGGATGTCTGCTCTAACTTGGAGGTTTCTGCCTACAGCGAATTTTTAATGTACCTTTGGCAGATGAGCAGAGATTGTAAAGTCCAGCTGATGTCAAGGGCCACTACTAGAAAAAAGCATTTCCATTGGCATGGTTTGATTGGGAAGGTGTTGTACACTATTGTCAGTGTCAAGCTCTTAGATTCGCACAAACACACACCAACTACCCCTCCCAGAAAAAAATAAGTCACAAAATGTGAAGCATGTCTTTGAAGACAGTAAGTTTCCATGGAGCAGTGTCTTTGTCACATTAAGTGGGACACCAGGTATCAAAAGCTAAATTGATAGCCAGAAAAGGAAATGCTGTAACTAAAAATTGAGCAGCCAATGATTAAAAAAAGAACGATGTGCTTGGGCTTCAGTTAAATCTGTTGTTAATTCTGTCAATATTGTTAACATCTTTCACAGAAGTACAAGAGATGTTGATGAAATCTTTAAGGTAAGACATGCAATACAACTGTCGGCGTAATTCAGAATTTTAATGTGGGACTTTTTTTGATGATAGAAATCATTTGAATATTTGTTTTTCAGTCTATGTGTTGTCCCTATAGTTACATAATCACATTTCATCATAAAAGCTGCCTGTTGTACAATAGACACTCTAAAAGAGTCTTTCCTTAATAGGAGAAGAAAGCTTCCAGGCAGCTCCCTTTTCCTGAAGCCCTTCTGTTCTTGCTGAAATCTCATTTGAATTACTCTTCCATTATGCAATTAAGAAACTACGGGTTCATTTACACAGCTAGCTGACTGGACCATGCTTTTTAATACGTATTATTAATTTGTTACTGGCAAGTGCAAGAAATACATTTTCTTTCAGCTTTTTAGGTTGAGTGTGTTCTATATTAGGATTTGCTTTTTCATTGCATCAGTAAATGCTTTTAATCTGTGATAATTTTTAGTAACTTTTTGCATCCTCACTCTTTTTTCCAGTGTATCTCTCTAAAACTTCTGTTATCCTGGTATGAAAGACCTCTGAAAGACTATGAACTCTGGGCATTATGTCATGAGTGTTTATGTACTCTGCAGACTTGCATAGATTATCCAGGTATAGTCTTATTTACCTTAATATATTTTGCCTAGTTATTTGTGTTCACTGTGTTAATGGTTTTTTTTAATTCTGTCTGAAAGAATCTCAACTTTCATTTTGTGTACAGAAAAAATCAGACAATATTTCTAATTTCACTCTTTTAAATCGTGACTTAAGAATTTTACTGAATTGGAGGTTTTTTCCATATATAGAATACCTTCTTTTGTCTTTATTCTGAGTTTGATGGCTTTTGAAGCAGAAATGAATCTTTATGACTTCAAGCAGTGAAACAAATTTTGTGATTAGATCTTTTGGGGATAGAGAAACTGTACTGTGACTTTTAAGAAAAGCACTTGTGACCTGTATCTTGAAAGCAGGAGGAAATGAGTTTCATGTGTGTGTATATATGTATGTATGTATGTAAACATAAGCCTCCTCTTTGCCTGGATTTCTTTGTGACAAATAATTCCTTACATATTTTTGATATTACAAGGCTTTGTTCTTGTAAAGCATTCATGGTCTTGTCATGACATTGCTCCTTACACAATCTCTACGCTTCAGTTTACAGAAGAATTATCAGAAGTAAATTTCTGAGAGAGGAGTGGGGAACTGTCCTTTTGACAAGACTGGAGTATGTCACATGTGACTCAGGAGAAGACCATCTTGAATTTCCATAGACATTCTGAATGTTGGTTTAGCTTATACTCATGATAAACCTGTAGCAGTTCTGATAAACAGAGCAGTTTCCCACCACCACTCCCCTACCTTTTTTATTCTTGATTTAAAATACCTGCTTTTGAGAATTTGGACAGGAATGAATTTGAAGTCTGTAAGTGAATATAAACAACTGGATAATAATGTACAGAAAACTTACTGCATCTCTTTGGATTTCAGCTTCAGCAATTATATCTTTTGTGATGTAAAACTGTTTAAAAGGAAATTAGCCATAAATGAAGGTTTCTTAGCACTTCAAGAAATGTTACCCATAAAGCTAATTATTTAATATAGCTTACAACAGAAGGATTATTTCAGCCTCACAGCATGTTCCTAATGTTTGTGAAGGGTTCAGGTGATTGCACATAATGGCTCAGATTCTAATTGAATGTGCATAGGCAGTCTCTGTTGCTGCACTTACATCCAGCCAGAATGCATGTTTTAAAAATACTGAAGAGTTGTCATCTGAACCTTATGTAGCCTGCAAAAGTTAACATAATGATGCAAAACACCAAATGGAAGACACCTTATTTGAAATTCCATATTTAACAAATATAGCTACTTTGAAGTTGAATACTGTTTTCAGATTTAGAATATTTCTGCGAGAGGATCCTCTGCCTGTTCTGAGGGTATGCATTGTGGAAAGTGGTGTTACTACTTCAGTAGCCACACACACACACAAAGTTCTCTCTTGGCTTTCCTTTGAAATAATATTAACTTACCAAAGGTGAAGCTGATACATATTTTGAATGTATATTGTTAAAATATCCTTTGTCTTGACAATGGTAGAGTCATTGTTAAATATATGAAGGGTGGAACAGGATGGATTATTTATTATTTATTCACTTAGCCTTTTTCTCCAAATCCTTCCTTGATTACTCTTTTTTTCATTACCCTAAACAGAAATTATCTGGCTAAGAAAGCATACCCCAAAGCTAGTCTCTTCATTTATTTTTTTAATTCAATTCTGCTACTGAAGTTGTTTGTAACCTCCATTGAGACTTTACTTACTTCCTCTCCTCTTATCAGAGGATGTTGCTTACAGGTTGCTCATGGATGCTTTAGGGAGCCCAGGTGAGAATTCCTATGTTGTACTGAACAACTTGAGATCTGGTTTGTGTGAACTGTGTGGCAGATTAAGGACCAGAGGCATTAACTTCTGAGTAGCAACGACAACAAGCATGAAACTGCCTCTGCAGAAATAACTAGCAAAGGTTCCCTTTCAGGAAGCCTTTCCTTTTCAAGACAAACGCTTCAGCTTAAATATTATTGAAGGTAGTACAGAAGCCTTTTTTAGTGGTAAGTATAGTGAACAATGTGATGAATTTAGGTGGTTTTTGTACAGGTAACTAGAAAAGCAAAAGTATTATTTCCCTTTTTATTTTTTTCTCTGAGACCTCTTCAATTAATTATTTAATAATAAAGTAATCTTTTGTTTGATCTTAGACCTCTTTAATATTAATTAATTAATTTAATTTTTAATGTCTTATTTAGTGCCAGAATCTATTCTTCTAGTAGTATGTTTTTAATTAGACAGTGTATTTGATAGTAGTCTACAAAGACAGGACTACATTGCTGGCCAGTTGGCTTAGTATATTGAAACACGTTACATTACAGTGTGCTTTGAAGTTATCAAAGAGATAGACACGTTACCACCAGTTTTTCATCATCAAATTTATATAATATGATCTCATAACCTTAGTTAAGTTTCTGAAGACCTCAGATTATTTGAAATAGTTTTAGAATTCCATTATTTCATTTTTACGTATGGAAAATTTCATGGCCTTTAACATACTGATCTATGTAACATTTACTCAGTGAGAGTGTGTGTGTGATTATAACTATATGTGCAAAATGGGTCTTGGTATCCTGTCACACTGAGAGGCATTTTGTTTCTGGCCACAAATATCTCTGCTTTCTCCAGATGATGACCCTGTGTTTTTGTGAGGTTGAAGAAGGAAAGAAAGGAGAGACTTAAATGCTTAAGATAAATTCTCAAATCTTTTATTGGTAACTTGTGAGAAGACTAGAGTACATCTACCTGTTATATTTCTTTCTTTTTGCTTTGTCTCTTTCTTGACCTTCCTTTTCAGTGCTAGGTATAAAGAGATAACCTTCCAGGTTTTTGTCTGTGTTCTGCAGGAGTTGCTTTTGGTAATTACACAGCTACTGTCTCTTTATTGGCTGGTGTCTCTTCTAGCATAAGTGTTATTTAAAGCATCATTTATTGTAGGGTAATTGCTGAAACTGAAAATTCTGGTTTAAGTTACTTCTTTTTATTAGTGCCAAATAGTTACAAGAACAGGTACTTATTATACCTTGCCCTTTTGTGGTTTGTTTTGCAGTGGTCTTACGTTTGGACTCTGTGCTGATTGACTGCCGTGGAAGTATCCTCTTTGCTGCTCCTAAAGCTGAAGGTAAACTAATAAATTGCATGTCCAGCTTTTATTTCTTTGGAGGGGGAGTGGAGAAGGCAAACATCTTACCTTTTGTTTCTGATTTCTTTTCTCACTTAGAATCTTGTGATGTATTTTATTTAGCTCCTGAAATTGAAGAAGAGGATGTGGATACTGAGAAGGTAATGTGGTAGGTTATGTAGGTTGCTTTGTATTTTATCAAAGGACAGTTTTATCCCTCTGCTACTTGAGAAAGAAAACTAAACTTTTCTAAGATTGTGTTAATATTTTGCATTTCTCCCAGTATTTCTTGGTTATTTGTGAAGATTTTTTGAATATATTGATTTCCCATAAAATAGTTGATTGTATAATTTTGACGTTCAGAATTCTTGGAGCAGCTGCCAAAACCTGTTATTCTATAGTTTTCCATAAGAATTTTTTATTCAGCTTATTAGCAGTATGACAGACTTTGATGTCAGGTTTTCACATTCTGAAGGTCACACTACGATCAGTATTTTTAGACTGTCTAGGCTAGAGCCCAAACATTAATCACATTTACAAGACTGGATAAAAATACTATTACCAGTATGTTTTTAGCAGGGAAACATTATGAATTGCTTCTCTTACCAATACAGTTTTTCTAGAGCTTCTGACTATAGGTAAAAGCCATAAGGTTCTCTTAGACTGAAGATAATAAAAATGTCAAATAGCAGGTGAATGTGTCTCCACTGGAACTGAATTTGAATTGCAAACTGTACCACGGTGATTTTAAAAGTCATGGAAATAGAATTTACAGTGCCTTTCTATTATATTACAAGAAAAGAGGTTAGCTAATATGTGCCTTGTATCCCCTGAGTTCTTTGAAATTAGACATAATAATCATGAATCAGAAAAAAAAGTGTTCATGAAAAAATCTACTAAAGACATTCAAATTTTTGTAAAGGTATCTGTAACTACAAGATGTTTGTATATCTTCCTAAAATTGCTTTTTCTTAAACTGTTTTGATTCAACTTGTAGGTTTTTCCAAGGCGTCAGAAGCTTAAACTAACCCTGAAATACAATACAGCAGTTTCACCAGACAGTAGAAATTAGTAATCCTAAAGTCTCTGTGCTTTGGTCATTTTCTTTAGAATATCTGAAGTTATCTGTTTCCTTATTTTTCTACAACATTATATATAGAATAAGCTGACCCATTTTTTTGCCTTTTTCCTGATGATTGCATAACTTTCTCATTATGAACATTTAGTTCAAATTATGGTAGGGGCATGAAGACTTATGCAGTGTCAGTCACAGTAACAGTAAAAAAAAGGTTTCTTTGGAGAATATAATGGATTGGATGGCAAGATTTTCCTAAATGAATAAATTTAAAGTAATCTTGGAGACCTGAGCCTAAGGAGAAGAATTTTTTTTTGTTTTAATGGAGCTTTCTCCCACTTCAGATATTTTTGTACCTATTAGTAGCTTTTATTCAATAGCTCAAGTGGTTCACAGGTTATTTTCTTTATACTTAACTTCCTAGTTATGTTTTGTTGATTGCTATTCACTTTGCTCAAAAGAGTTACTAGGGAACTTTGTTTTACAGGACCTCATTGTTTAGTGCTGTGCTTAGGTTTCTGTCCATTGAGCCTTTTTAATATCTTTCCGAGACAATGTGAAGAAGTATGGTGCTTTAAATTTGTTAAAATTGCATTTGTAGTATATGTTAACATATGTAAACTAAGCATTAAGTGGACTAAATCTGATTCTGTCTGAAAATTATAATTCTTCAAATGAAACAGAAGGCTTGTAAAGAGCAAGTATTTTTCAAGGTCCCTTATTGGGGCAACTTCAGCTGGTCTAGCTGCAGGTAGCACAGTAATTGCTGAAATAAATGTGCAGTACCTGATTCTTCTGACAGGTGTAATCTTCTGTGTAAATTATGACTTGTACTGGCTAACTTGTGATTATTGTGTGCCACTTACTTGCTGAATTATCCTGACTTTTTTAAGTAATTACGACTGGCAGGGTTTTATGATAGAACTCTGAGGCTGGCAGCAATCTTTATACATGAGAAAGGAATTCTTCAAAATGGTTCTAAAATACTTTTTTACTGAATAATTTCCCCAGACAAAGCATAAGACAAATAATGTCTGTTGCTCCAACAGTAGAAAATCAGCGTCTGTTACTGGCCCTGCATGCATAACAGCTAATTTTTGAAGTGGGCTGGGATGTTCATCAGCACCTTCAAAAGCCAAGAATGTAATCCGTACTTGGAAAGCTCTAGTAGGTTTGGGTTTTTTGCAGGGAATGGGGGTGAATTTTTGGATAATTTGCTGGAATTGTTTTTGCAGTGGAGGCTTTTTTTGATCTCTTTACATATTTCCTGTCTCTTACCTTATACCGATAGGTCTGTATTTATGGTGTTGCTGCAGTTCTGTGGATGGCTGCAAAATACAGTGTTCCACCAGGTCACAAACTAGTATTGCCAAGAAAATTAAAAAAACTACTACTGGATATGGCAAGAAAAAATCCTGAAGAAAGACCTTCTCTAGCTGCTGCAATTAAGGTTACTAGATTTAAGCAATTTTATGTGAAATCTATTTGTGTCTAAAGTCTCATTTTAGAGATTTGAAAACCAAAATAATTTACCATTTGTAATAGAATATCTAATTAAATCATATCCATTTACTTTAGGGTTTTATTTTTAAAGTTACCTCCTTAGGGACACAGAGGGGTGTGTTTTTAATTTGTATTGAAATAGTCAGTAAGGTTCTCAGAGTAGGTTCATAAGACTTCCTAAACTTAGATTACTTCTAATTGACTATTAATTTTGACTTTGTCCTTGTCCAAGAATACGTCACTTAAATGAAAACTTAAGTGACTGAAAATTATGATTTGTCTTCTTTTTAGACATGCAGTCATTATTTACTTGAACAAGGTATAAACAGCAAAAATATTTTGACCTTATTGAGTAAATCAGTCTTTAAGGTAAGAGTGTCTCCTTTTTTGAATTCTGTATGTTTTTTCAGTTAATCCTGTAAATGTATTCGAGTAAGATTTTGTGTCCTGCAAGTGTAGTTAGATTGGATTTGGTTTTGTTGTTGTTGTGGGGTTTGTTGGGTTTTGGTTTTTTTTTATTTTCAAGTAGTCTATAAGTATTGCCTTTTCCTAGTTCTTGCTATTGGAGTGATCACTCGACAGATCGTCATGCTCTGACTCCACCATCTGTATGGGTGAAGAATAGTAACTTAATTTCATCTTTTTATTTACCACCACTCTAATCGAAAAACATTAATATGTCATTGTTATGATGTTTTGTTTATGTCTCAAATGTGTGTATGTAATGCATGCAGCATTCAGTCAGTCCAAGGAACTGACTTTGCTCAAAACTTTGATTTCCTTTAAAGTTTTGAAGTCTTGATAACACTGTTTCAAATCAAAACAATTCTACCAGTCCTTAGAATTCTGTATGTCATTTAAAATTCCACCTTGGCATGACTAGATTGTTGCTGTGCAACATTCTAGGTTTATATGAGGACTGGGGGAGGTGGGGTTTAAGTCATGTGCTGAGCAGAATTTAAAAAAAAAGAAAATGCTAATAAATTCAATTTGAGCTTCAATGTTTATTGTTAGGCTGTTGAGGAAGAAGTCTTGTCCCAGGATCATGTTGCTTTCGAATTTAAAAATGAAAAACATGAGGTGGACTCTTCAGCGTCAAGTCTAGGTAAGCAGTCAGGCTCTGACATGTTTACTTGTAGTGTTCTCTAGATCAGTTCTCCACATAAAATTTTTCTCATCCTGATGTACAATTGTTTTTCTATCTAAATTGATTATTTACCTTGCATTTGTGTTTTTCATATTGTTCATCTTTCTAACTGTGTTTTTGTTTCTAGGATTTGTGCCTTTCACCAGTGAGAGTAAACTTGTAGCAGTTAAAGGACCAGTACCATGCCAGATTTCACTAAACACTGAGAAATCTACATTACCTGTTGCATTCAGCTCTCCTGCAACTCACTTTAAGCCTATTATTCTGCAACAGGATGCAAATATAACAAAGTTAGTATATCCTAAAGAAGAGTAAGTTAAATCTACTAGAATTTTCCTTAAAAAAATTTCTTTGTTCTTTTTCAGAGAGGTTCACACGCCAGTTTCTGAACAATTCAAGAAAGAAAAAAGAAAAGAAAAATATATGGACCACAACAAATCAGGATATATAGAAGACTGTAAATGCTGTGGTGTTGAGGACGCAGATGTTGAAACTACACCTGAAACACCTGAATGTAATTTACAAGTTCCACACCAGTTATCTTCAGAAGAGCAAAAATCAGGCATTAAGTTTACTTCTACAGTTACATTGCCATCACCATCTGATTCCTCACATATTCTACAAGGAAAGAGTATTTTATCTGAAGATCCTTCCAGCTCCTTAGCTTGTCCTACATCTCCAAATTTTCTTCATATTAATAACATCATTCTCAAACAGGACTCTGAGAAAAGAGTTTTGACATTTGTGCCAGTACATTTAGCTGTGTCAGAGCAAATACAAAATAAGCCTCTTCGTTCAAGAATTGCTTGTGATTGTTATCATAGTTTACCAGTGTTACTTTCAAATACTATTGCAAGTTATAAAATGAGCATGCAAACAGAAAATGCCTCCCTTTGTAATGTGCGAACTCATGAGACTACTAATACAAATAACAGGTTTGATAAAAGAAGCCCAGTTATTCAAACCAACTGCCAAGAAACTGAGTGTGCTAACAGTGTAGAAAGTACTTTCACTGAACAAGAATACACACCATGTGCCTCAGTGAATAAAGACAATTATAATTTCTTTGACGATTTAGTCCTCCCCCATCAGAACAGAACAAGTGACGCTTTACTTCAGGAAGTTATCCATCTCATACAGGAGGAGTTTGCATTTGATGGCTATCTGGAGAATGGAGTTGAAGTTTTTGATATGGGTGTGTGCATTTCCTTCTGTGCATTGTTGTCATGGATTTATAAGAATTTTGTTATTAATGTCTTTTTTTCTCCCTCTTTTACTTGTTTCTGTTCTTACTTTTCACAAGGTAACTTCATTTTAAACTTGAAGGAAATGAAGTTTGGTATGTTCTCTGATAGAATTTGTGAGAAATTTTGTGACCTCTACTGGGATGAAAAATTACTGGAGAATCTCTTTCAGGTAGTAAATGGAGAAAGATCTTCACAGTTATGGTAGGTGTTTCTCAACTATTTAATTCTAAGAGTTGAATATAGTCCTTTTATTCCTGCTTTCTAAAAGCAGGAAGGGATGTGCGCTTCTCTTCAGATACCCTTACTTGTTTCCTGTGAACTGTTCATTTCACAGTTTATTAGCTATTTCATTACTTTCTCCATGGTAAATAGTACTTACTGGTTCAGTCAAAAGTACTTTCTACTACACTTGTCTATAACTCCATCTTAGGATAACTGTTACAACCATTGATGGAGAGCTTTTTGGTCTTGTTAGAAGGAGGCTGTTTAATTAGAAGTGAAAATATATTGCTCTTACTGTTCAGTTTGCTTATTCTGTTAGATATTAGTTCTTTATACATCCTTGTGTTCTACTCACATCCAAGAAAAAGGAGTTTAATTTAGGTTTTCTAGAAATGTTTTGCTTAACTGGTGTAATTTGACTCTGTGTCCTCTCAGCAGTCTTTCATAAGCAGCCTGTTAACTGAGAAAACACTAGCTTAATTAATTTTTCATTTTTACTACTTCATCTTCAATGACATGCCTATCTACCTGAAAAAATAATAAAAACCCTTATTGTTTCATTGCACCCTCCAAGTGTAAAACACTTCTATAAAAGCTTCTTGCTGAAGACTGTTGCAATCAGTTTATGTCAAAGTTAATTTAGTGGTTTTTGCAACTACGAATTTGAAGTTTTGAGAAAGAAGCTTGGTAGATATGGTTTAGGAAAACTTCGGTGTTGAAAGATGTGTAATTCTTACATCAAGTTTCAGAAACAATAGATTGTGACCTCCAAATACCAGACCTTGGCATAGTGGCCTATTTCCCATTTGGATTGGGATTTTTAAGGAGATATTGGAAATTGGTTGGAGATTAGGCCCTTAGTTCCTTGGAGTTGAATGTTATAGTAGGAGAAACTTTGGCTGTTTCAGCTGAATTGCTGAGGTGTATGAAGAGGTCACTGTCTATATGAACTTCAGTTACAAAATAAAGTTTTTGAAAGTAAGAGTGAAAAGATCATCATTTATTATCCAGTGAAAAATATGGGTCTAACTTTAGACCCCGTGCAAGACCTGTCTTAGAGTATCTCTGAGACAGTACTTACTTAACATTACTTCAACAAAAGCTATAGCGGTTTTTAATTCTTAGCTGCTTCGACTTATAGTTATTCTTACTAGGGATGACTTAGACTGTTTTCCAGAGGCTGAATCTGGAGTGAAAAATCCATTACAGTAATCTGCAGTCTTAAATTGTGCCTGGGATTATGTGTTCTGTTTGTGCGTGCTCTGATACTTCTGTCAGATTTTTAAATGCTGTAAAGGAAAATCTCTGTCTCTTACTCAATGTGCTTTAATATCCATGTGGACATTTTTTCCTTGTAAAATAATAACTGAAGCTGAACATGCAAACTTTAGGAAGTAGATAAATGCAATGAAGGCCTTCATGTCCATGGTAGAGTCACTTGTAAGATCTCAGTGTGATGTAAATATAAAACTATATTAAACATTATTTTTTCCCAATCTTGTCTTTTCAGCATAGCTGAGGCAAATGATGCAAAATGCAGCAATATATTCCAAGATTTGAAGAAATCTGAAAGCTTTTTGGCAAGCAGTGATCAGACAGAGGGTGAGAAGGGACTTCATGTTTCTAGATCTTTATGGGTGCTAGAAATCCATCAATGACACAAGCTTTGGGATACTGACACTTTGGGTGTATCTGCAGGAAAACACCCACCTTAACACTTATGGACATTATCACTAAATCTGGACATTATCAATGCTTTGAGGACACCAGTGTCTTTTATATGAAGCTTCCACATCATCCAATGTCATTGAGTGGGATGTCACTTACTTTTACTTACTTCTGTTTACATGACTGTGTTGAAAGTTCCCCAAATGATAACTGCCATATGTAATTTTCCTGTGTTCTGACAGATGTTCTAGTGGGATGCTTTAAAGCAGGGAGAAGAAAGGAGGGACAGTTATACTGAGTCAGATTTACACAGCATAGCAAGCTTTGCTAGGCAGAGAGGAGAGCTTTAGAAAATTCTTATGACTCCTTAGCATAAGAAATTGAGGACTGATTGAGAAATGGCTGTACCCATAGATCTATCCTTCAGTGTTCACTTATCAGGATTAAAAAACCCAGAGAGTAAAAGAAAAACAATTTTAAAAAATGCACTAAAATAAAAAAAAATTCAATATAATTTAAAAATTTTTGGGCAAGGAATTGTACAGAAATCTAGAAACTGAGTTCCAGATTTAATTGGACATTTTTAACTATTCATCACAGGAGTTTTCACAAACAGGTAAAAGAAAAAAGTCTTTATCTTTTCAGAATTCCTCCACTTTTCTATTCTCTGTGCCGAAATGCCTTTTAAAGATAGATACCAATATGAACAGTGGGTCACATGATTTGTTCATCAAGATAGTTTTGGCTTTTGATCATAAATTTGGTTTCAGAACACCATATCGGAGCAGTCATTGAGGTTTTATTAGTGGATTTATTTATGCTTCAGTATGAGTTTTATATTTCTCCTGTCACACTCCATGATGGAGAGTTTGCAAAATATCCATCTTTCAGTATCTGAACACAAAACCGAGCTGAGACTGGTGAATCCCAAGATTATAAAACCGTTACCCTTTCTGGGCTTAGTGTATTGATAGACAGCTTGTATTTGGTTGCTGTTGTACCAGTATGAGGTTTTTTTCAAGGCAGTTCATCCAAATTTCAGGATTTAAACTTGGTTACTTCTCTGTTTTGAGCAAAGTTAAACTGTGTGTTTTTTTACAGAAGACCTTACACACTATGCACAGTATAAAAATTGTTAATTGTTAATAAAAATGGTTAATTTTTATAGTGAAACATAAATTTATAATTTTGCATTTGGCTGCTCTTCTGTGTTGCAAATGTATTGCAAATGTAGAATGATTGCAAATGTAGAGCCAGAATTTACCATGGGGTATTCGATTTCTTTGCACCAGTAATTTAGGTTCATTTGACTCCAAGGTAGCATATTTAAGCCCTATAGGGTTGCTCAAGTGGAGAGAGAGACTTTTGACAGGTCTAAAAGCTCCTGTCAGCATTATACCAACTTTTGACTGTCACCTCAGTCCCTTAAGGCTGGTAGTAGCTGTTAGAACATCAAAGAAGTCCTACCACAGCTCAAGGGATTGAATCCTGTAGGAATAGAAAGTTTAAGATCTATGTCCCCATTGGCTGTGTCAAGTATTCTTGCCCTCTGTGTATGGAATAAAAGCTTGAAGGCTTATGGATGGAAAAAACCCTCAAGACCTAAGTGTTTTACTAATGTGTGCCCAGGACTGACATACTTAACTTCTGTTTTAAAGCTGCTCTGCTCTGCTTTGTTTAAATGCTTTTTGCATATGCATGAAAAATATTTTGTCATTTTCAAAAATCCATTGTTTAACTATTGCTTAATAGTTCTGAAATACCTTTTACCCTTATCATTTTACAATGTGTAGTCAAGAAAAAATACAGAGCCAAGATAACATCACTATTAGAGCACATGGGTAGTCTCATAAGAGTGTTTTGTATGTGTAGTGTTTAAGTTCAACAAAACATGAATCACATGACCATTATTTCTTTTTCCCCCATACACCTTCTTTAGGAAAAGGGGAAGCAAATTTTGATGTGAAGGCTGAGCCTCTAATAAATACATCATTAGTTGAAATGGATTTCAATGAGTCACCTTCAGATAATATCAAAAAAGGATTCAGACTGCAAAGTACTGTCCCTATAGAGGAAGAGCCACAATGTTTACAAAGGAATGGCTGTTGTACTGGTCCAGGCTTTACAGAAGAAAATAGAGAGGCAGAGGAAGAGGCTATGATAAAGATAGCTGGAAACAGCTACCTAACATCTCCCAGTCTACATGACTTTCATGGCTGTAGTCCTGGTTGGAGCAGTGCATTTTATGGAGCTGAATGCTTTGATTCAGAAGTTCATAATTACTTGAAAAACCTTGGAAAGCAGAAATCAAGTGAGTCAACAAATATAGATGCTAAAAAAGTGGTGAGTACATTGATTTTAAGTCATTAAGATACTTCTTTACTTGCTGGTTAAAAGTATGATAATATTTGTGTTATAGTAAGTCAAAACACCCTTTCTTCTTTTAAATACTAACTCTTAACTGGTTTAAAATCCTCAAGATTTCTCATGTCTTAGCAATAAACCACAGGAGGGGTAGTATTCCAAAATAAAGAGTACTGACATGGAAGTGCAGTCACTGATCTACAACCCATCTTCTTTTCATAAAGTTGACTGGAAAAGCACCATCTGCTGTATGCACCAATGCCAGGGTGTTATTATTATAGAAAACATCTAAGAATGACTATGACTGGAGCAGATTGCAGGCCCATGAGACATCCTTTCTGTCATGCACTCTGAGCCCTTTTCCTTCCTCACAGCTTCTCGCCCTTTGCTGGCAGAATGGGTGGTTATTTGCTCCCATCTTGACTTGAAGATGGCTAATCATCATAATGAGTGCAGCCTTTAAAGTAGTTGGGGGAGCATGGGTAGGGGGGTGGATTGTTTTGGATTAGCAAGGTCTTTATTTTCTTAAAGATCCTATTGATCACATTTTTACATTTCAGCATCTATCTATAACACGCTTCAGTTTTTTTAATTTTTTGTAAATATTTGAAGTTCAAAGAAACAGCTTGTCTCTATCCTTCCTTGTTTAAATCATTTTACCCAGTTTTATTTCAGAAGCTGTTTTCTTGATTAATGTAAGTCTAGTTTTCATTATCTGACAAGGATTAGATCAGCTACTTTTTTGCTCCAAGTTTGACAGATTTTTAAGAAATTGGCTATAAAGTTGAGTTAATTCTTCTGTTTTGCAGTAAAATGTGCTAAAGCAGTATTTAGGAATTTCTCTATCAAAGAGTGAGTATTTAAAGAGAGACATTTGAGCTTGACTACATTTGTCCTGACTTAGTGGCACTGCCCTTTCATAGGGATAGGTCTGCTTGGGCAGGTCAAGTTTAGTCTGCAACTACAACTGAGTAATGAATGAGAGTCTAATTACAGATTTAGAGACATATACATCTTGTTAGTACATTATTCTCTCCAACGAATAATTTATATGATTTAAAAGTTTCTTTATTCACATTCTAAAACTAAATGCAACTAAATTTATTTAGGGTTTTATTGTTTTGTATACCTGTAAGTGGGTTTGAGAATATCCTGAGAAATTCTGAGTGCCAGAACATATATTTATGAACAAATTAAATATTATGCCATAAAAATAATTAAGTTTTCTATTTTTTTACTGGAACCTGTTAGATACTGTCTGCACCTTAGATAGGTTGTGATTTAATAAAATGCAAAAAAAGTAAAACAGTTGTTATATGATGAATAGTTACAGTAGGAGTCATTAAACTATTATAATTCAAAAAAAAAAACAGCAATATTTGGAACAAATGTGAAATAGCTAGAATGAAAATAAAATATTTGTAAATCAATGTGGTACTTTCAAATGTCATGTGGGTGCTTACCAGATAGTTCATTGTGGTTCTAGCCATCAGCAAAAGGTAATCTGCATTCACAAAAGTTAGTTCTTAGGCAAGCAAGTGTATGTCCCCTGCCTCACATCACCTCTAGTTCAGGAGCTGCTGATTTCACACCCTCATAGCGCATCCAAGCCATCCAAACCAAGTCCTTGCAGCAGAGCAAGAAGGCAAGGCAACTGCCATGGCTGTCCTTCATCCAGGGAAATGTTCAGGTCTTCCCTAACAATGAGAAGTGGGGTTTTTTGTAGTCTTGTAAGATGCCTTCAGTTCTCTTGCAGCCCAGTGCCTTCACCTGTAACCTTTGTCCCTTTCCTCGTTGCTCTATTAGGTTTCAGTTACACTCCCAGGTCTCATAAGCTACTTGTGGGAGTCTCCAACAAACTTCAGTACACCCAAGCTGTGACTAGGATGTTTCTAACAAAGGTTTTCTGTATTCTGGTCACAGTTTTCCCTTTCTCATTCCTTTTTTACTTTCCTACCAGTATCTCACATTCATTGGTAGAGCCACCCTTCAGCCTGTAAAAAACTCATGCTTCAAAGGACAGATTGGAATTTGCAATTTTTCCAAGTTAGCAAAGTCACTTTATCGCTGCTTTGTTTCCTAGACTAAGGGATGTTCTATAGAAATGTGTCCTGACAAATTAAATGCACTTCAGAGGGAACAGAATAATTGGGTGTATAGCTTCATCAAAAGTTTTTATATTCTAGACCAACCTGAATTGGAAAATGTTGTGGAATAGATGGGGAATTTGCTTCTGACTTCATTGCTACTTACCTCAAGGTTTTTAGGGGACAAACTACTTTTGTCCATCAGTTTCCCCATGGCCACTCTTTCTGATTCCCTCCCTGTTCTTATGGCCTCTTAATCAACTTGGTTTTGCTTTAATTGACAAAGCAAAACCAGACCTTTAAGTAAAAGCAAGCAGCTTCCAATTAGAATCTGGATAATAGCTTCTCTGGGCTTTCCCTGTTCTCTATGTGATACCTGTGTAGCAGATCTTTTAAAAATCCACAGGGCTTTTGTGACTCTTGATGCTAATGAACTACCTTGTTAAACCTTTTGAGCTTTTCTGAAAAGCGGTGACAGGTTTTTCTTAAATTAATTTCTAGCAAGTCCACCCCATTAAAGCTAACCTATTTACCAATCTGTTGTGTGGTATGTTAGCTCTGAACTGTGTGTTTTCTGATCACTCTGCCTGTGGGAGTTGTCTGCTGCATTCTGTGAACTTACTCCATTCCAAATGCTGGTTCATGTAACTTGAGCACTAGTAGTTAGCTTAGGACCCAAGTGCAAAAGCCACCACTTTTATAAAACACAACATACATCATGTTTGTTGTTTCATCATAAATTAGAAACTGAACCCAAAGTGCCTGGCCTATTGGTTGGTAAAACAATGAAACCTTTGACATGCAAACAATTATAAATATTCACATTTAAGTTTGATACATTGTGAGAAGTCCAATCATTTTAACCATTGCTTCCATTATATAATTCTGTAGATAATTAGTTTAATTTTTTTAATTATGTGAAATGCATAAATCTAAAATATGAAAGCTGATCTTCAAAATTCGTATGTCCTTTAGTTCTAGAGCAGCTCTCACATCTGCCTTCTTACCTGGTTGTGTAATATATTTGTAATTACACTTGTTTGGAAACCATGGATTTCAGTAACACAATTCAATTCTTGCTGCAGATAGAGCTGTTTTAGAGAGCATTTCTGCAGCTTGCACTAAATTCACAACCCATAACTTTTAATTCTGAATGACTTCTGATTGTAAGTGTTCTAAATACTCTTGAAAACAACCAGATAAATGCAATTATAACTAAAGGCATATTTATGTAAATGGGGTCAAACAAACTTCCATATGGTCTCATCATACACAAACCTGCTCCTGTTCTGAAGTTTTAGAGCTGTGAGACATAACTAATGCTCTTCTGAGGACAGGTAACACCTGCTGTAACTTCTCTATAAGCACAGGTGTGAAAGGTATTTTTTCATGATTATACCATATTCTTTTCTGTTTGAATGTTCTTTTTTTTTCCATACAAAATGATTCTCTTAAACTTCTGTTTCTTACTAGAACCGCCTTGCATTCACCATCAGAATCCTATTTCTTTTTAAATAGGAACTAGAACAATTGCTAATGATGGAGACAAAAAATTACAGAAAGACTATAAAGTTTTACCAGAAACTTTTGCAGAAAGAAAGAAGAAGCAAAGGTAAGATTACGGCAACTTGCCAGTAAAAAAAAAGGGTGCATATAACTTTTAAGGGCTTGTTCTGTAAATCAGTATCATTGATTCTTATGCTGTAAATTTTAAATCTAAAGGTCCTGAAACTAAGTCTGTGTTGCCCAAATTGAGAGGACAGCTACAGGAGATGAAGTCAAAAGTGCAGTTTCTTGAACTGGTAAAGAAATATGTGCAGGCAAGTCAGACTTTATTTCGCTTGTGCTTCATTTGTCATTTCATTACTGTATCAGTGTAGTTGGTCACTCAGATCACTATATAAAATGTGAAATGTTTTGCGTCAATGTGCCAAATTAAATAGGATCTAAAAGAATTATTAAAGTTAGTGCTACTAGTTTTGTTTAAACAGGAAAAAAATAAACTCTTTGATATGCAATGTGGCTTTAAGTTGACTGCATTTTGTATGGATTTTCCTCTCTATTTTCTTACATTTTATTTTATTGTGGCCTTGTTTCTTTGAGCAGATGCTGTATGCAGAGCAGTGGGGTGTGGAATCCTGTGTGCTGCCTGCAGTCATTCGTAACGGGAAAACTGACACCACAGACACGGCAGCTCTGGATGAATCATCGTTGCTTCTTTACTATAACACAGAGAAACGCCCATGTAATAATCAAAATGGAGTAAGAGTTCTGCAGGCTGGTACACCACTTGGTTTAATGGCTAATTTATATTCTAGGTATAGTATATTTTGCACCTAAATTTGGATTGGGTTGAAACATAGTTGCTAAATCAGGAAAAACTTGTCTCTCTGATAAATCCTACTTACTCAACACTGAATAAATTTTCCTCTCTTGTATCAAGTTTCTGTTATTTCTGTGAGCACTTATTTACAGAAGTGGGCATGAAAATGGAAAAAGATTGGCTGGACTTGATTAAAACCCTAAGCATTTGATAATAAATAAGAAACTAAGAACTTCAGACTTTTAATCCTTTACTTATTTGACGTTTTGCTCTGATAGTTGCCACAGAATCAAGGCTTTATGTTACTGCCATCAGTACAACGATTCTTCAGATCCTATAATTTGGTAATTCTTATATTAGGCTCTGTTCCACAGATTATTGCCCCAATAATCAGTCCTTGGCATTGATCAAGATGTAGGCTTTTCTCAGGGCTTAAATGGGGACAAAGCTGTCCTTCAGCTAGAGTGAGGGCAGTGTCGTTATAAGATTTGTGAGCTCTAATAGTATGAAAGATGGAAATTTCCAGAGGCTCCATCAGACTTCTGCTGCTGTAGAGGGACCAAGTTCCTCCCAGCTACTTCTCTCCACTCAACCTAACTGTGAGATCCACTTACTTACCCTGAGTGCAGCTTTTCCTGGTAGTTAATATTTTGCACAGTGAAGAAAAGGTTTTGTAATCAGATCTTCCCCATTCATCAAACCCATCTTTCATGATGAGCTGTAAGCCAAGAGAAAAATATGACAATTAACCTGTGTTAAAAGCTTGAGAGTGTGTGTATATAAAAAAGTAAAACACCCTCATTTTTAATGTGTGTATAATAAGTGTATTCTCTTGTTAAAGTGACTAATTAGAGCTACAGGGAATATTTTCTTCCTTAATGTATCTACTTTTTCTGATGTTATTATTATAATAATAAACTCTAAAGCAACATCACAAATGAGATGGTAGAAAAAAAGAAAAATATATTCTTCTATTTAGCTTGTAACTTTTGTTAATAATAGAAATGTCAAAGTGGTTATTGACAAAATTGAAAGTAGAGAAACTCTTTATGAAACAAATTATGCTTTCAGTGTTGGCAGTCACAGTATTTGACATGTAAAAATGATAAAAGGATCAAGATTTTATGAAGAACTTGAGAATTTAAAATGCCTATTGATATTTTGAGTATTTTTTGCTGTTGCTGCACTCTAATGCAAAAAGATGATGCTTTCCTGCTTATCTGAGACTTTTCATGTGCTTTACAGAAATGCGTTTTTGGAAGGTTATGTCCAGCAGTTTCTCTACACATTTCGCTATTTCTGCACGCAAGAAGAATTTTTGCAGTTTCTTCTTGATAGAATCAGCAGCCCTTTATCCAGGTAAAATAAATTTCCATGACAATATTATCAAAGCACACTTGAGTTTCCGCTAATAGCAAGTAACTGTTTCTCAAAAGTCCTACTTAATTAAAATGAATTTTTATGTTTGTTTTTATAAGACTCTCGACAAGTGAGAGTGAAACTGGAGCAAGACCTGCATTTGACAATGTACTTACTTCTATTTTCTTCTGAATTCCAAGTCTTACTTTTATCAGTTATTCAATAGTGGACAGTTAAGTAGAACCACAGCTTTGTTTCCATAGAGCCAGGGATTCTAGAGACATGAAATATTGGAATTTCAGATAGTACAGTCATAATACTTGCAGGTTTTTTCAACACTTATTTTTAAATTAGAATTGTATATGAATTTTGTGTAATAAGTTCCTTTTTCTTCTCACCAGTGCAAGCCCAGATCCTTCTGCATCACTTAGTAAAATATGTAACCGCAGTTTCTACATCCTCCAGGCTTGGATTGAAGACTGCTATAGTGTAGACTTTGCAACAAATACTGGTCTTCTGTGTACCCTAAAAGAATTTATTTCTTCTAAGGCAAGTCAGAATTTCAGTAGATGCTTTAATGAAAAAAAAAATTGAAATCATTTATGGTATATGTAAGATTTTGATTTAAAAAGAATTTCCTAAGTACACTTAAAGAAAGTAAAAGAAAAATAATGCTACCTTTGACAGCCATGTTCAATATGTCTGGTTTTGGACAGATGTGAATCTTACAACTATATTGTGACTTACTTATAATTTATAGAAAAATGAGTTCAATATTCTGTTAACCTACTTTGCATTTACAGGTTGCTTCATTAAACGGCTATGGTGAGCGCTTGCTGTCACTGCTTGAGGGAGCTTCTGCCAAGAAAAATGGCAGTGCCGATCAGTGCTCCAGCATGGACAAATGTGAAGAGGAAGGTGAGGACGGCAGAAAAACATTACATTCCCTATGTAGAAAGCTTTCAGAAGACGTTTCCAGAAAGGTATGTTTTTTCTCTAGACTGCACTGTATGGAGCACATTTCCATATATTATGTTTTGACAAAAACAGAAGTATCCAGTTTAGAGTCCAGACCATGTATTTAGTAAAAATTATGTATCTGCATTTTAAATTTTCTTTTGAAAATATCTAATGCCTAAACAGTTCTGCAACTGAAAATAATCATCCCTTAATTACTATCAGCTGTTCCAGCAATAATAGATCAGATAATCAAAATTTGAATTTTTCATTCTTGACATGAGCCTGTGACTCATCATTACTAGGAAACCTTTACTCCCTTGTCAAACATTAATGCTTTTTCTTAGGCATAGATCTTTGTAAGACTATATATTCAGGAAAGCATCAGGAGGTGAGAGGTTTCCTGCGACAACTTCAAAGCTTTGTAGCAAGAACTTGTCTGAACTTCTGTCTGTATTTACTATTCTATACAGTGTGCTAGAGTCCCAGAAGCCATACTTTTCCTGAAAACAGACCTTTTTACATTGTGTCCAAAATAACATGTGGAGGTCAAGTGTATCAACAATGCACCAGCTGAATTTGGAATCAGCTTCCTGATAAAGGTTCAGGATTCCGTGGGGTATACTGGGGATTCAGCCAAGAAAGGGCAAACAGAATAGAGAAACACAGACTTTTTTTATTGTCACTGCATGAGAATGATACTGGAAGACAGAAGAAGGGAAAAGAATGGAAAACTGAATATTTCTTGGAAAGGGATGTTTGATTCTAAGCAAAGTGGATACAAGAAATAATGAGAAGTAAAATATATAGAACTTCAGAATATAAAACATTTCATGGCACCAAGCTTGAATACACAGAGGCTTGTTTTAAATACTGATTGTTGATTGAGATCTGGCAACCTCCTGCTCAGACTCATCAACTTATCATCAATATTATATCAGCTTAAAATAGCAATGTTGAGTAAACCAATTAGTATCTGGGCTAACCTTGAAGATTAGCTGAAGAGTTTTGTATGCACAGAGGTGTTTCTCTTAACAAAACATTCCTGAAAGTTATATCAAGGGGAGACCTAATGTTTGTTTTAGAAAAGTTATGTCCTTATATTTATTTTTTTCTACAGAACTTTTACTGGAAACTATCCAAAGGTATGGGACCAATTGCACAATATCAAAGAGAGCGACTGCACACTAGTTCAACAGTTTTGCCAAAGCCATGCAGTTTTACAGAAGCTAAAGCAGATGAAGTGGGACCATATCTCTTAATAGAGTACAGTGCACAACAGCTTTGTTGGCAGCTGACATTGCTGCAGCAGGTACAGAGGTCTAGGTCTAATTGGAAATAATACTTGTCTTCTTACTTTGCACTCAGCTTTATTTCTCTACCATTTCCCAACTGTGTTTCCAGATTATTTCATACTATAAGACTTTGAATTAAAATAATCCATTTTTCCCATGAAATCTCTACAGTAAAATGTAGAGAGACTAATGTTATTCTTATGCTGTGATCCCTCTCATAAATTTGTGAAGGCAGGGTGGGAGTGGGACACTGTCATTTTTATTCCCAAGCATTTTAAAAGAATTGTTAGAGCTCACAGCAGATGTATCTTGCTTTTTTTGTTTAGGAAGTATTTCTTAAGTGTCATCCAGTACACTTTCTAAACTCAAGAGCACTTGGTGTTAAAGACAAATGTGTTCCTGTGCAAAAGTAAGTTGCTTGTTTTAACTGCCCTTTTATTCTGTCGATGCACAATAACTTAACGTGTTACACTTTTAATACAGCTAGAGAGAAACATTTTAAATAGTTAGGGGGGTTTTTATAGCCTGTTTATATGGGGGTTTTTGGTTTCAGGGGATTTTAGCTTATCTATGTACCTATGCACATACTTGTGTGTGGAAGGTCACATTTGCAAGCTGATTTCTTTGAAATCTAAAGCAGGTCAGGCCAAAATATTTCTAAATAGTTGTGTTGGAAGCTTGCTTCAAAGGTGTTTTATTTTTTGGCAGGGAAAAAGTGTAATGGATTCCAAAATGGGATCCCTGATCATGCATGTGTGTATATGTATAAAATCCCAGAAGACAATTACAGAACAGCTGAGGTTGGAAGAAACCTCCCAAGATCATGTAGTCCAAGCACCCTGCAAGGTCAGCTAGACCAGGTTGCCCAGGATCATGTGCAGTTAGGCTCTTAATGTGAATGGAGACTCCACAGCTTCTCTGCAATGTTCATTTTGTACTTTTAGGTAAATGAGTTATCGGTATTCAAAGATACATAAGAATTTTCGTGTAGTTACTAGAGTGATTACCAACCCATTTCAGTTACTTGCTCCTCAGTAATTAATGTTTTCATCCACCCACATGGACCTAATTGTGGGTATTTTTATGGTCTACTTCTTATATACTCAGTGGATTCAAGTAGCTTCTAATTAGTACTTGTTAGTGCACTACCTGTAGTAGCCTTTTGTGTGCAGAGATAGGGAATGAACTTTTAAAGCAAGTCATCTTTTACAGATTGTTCAGTGCCGAGGCTAAATCAACTTGTTTATACAGATTTTGGAGTTCAGTCATGGAAAACAAAGTGTGTGATGCCACTGGGTGTCAGGCTCAATTTCTTTTATGGCTGCGGATTTTAATGAGTTTGAATTTCTGGCTGTTACTTTGTGTGAGATCAGAGAGTTTGTTTTATTCACTAAGGAGGTGGTGAAGGTGTCTTTATATACAGAAATGTATCCTGCATATGCTTATTTTTTGATCACATAATTACCTTGTAATTACAAGGAAGAAGTAACATGGCTTACTGTGTACATAACCAAATATTATAAGAAGACTGCAAGCAATGCAAAATTATTTTAAATGTCTAGAACTTCGCCTCTTCACAATCAAGATTTTCTTTGAAAATCCAGTATCAGCAGGAATTATTTTTGCTTTTTTTCCCCCATATTCTCTGTAGGGCAGTTTCTGCTGAGACAGTTTCCCTTAAAGTCTGTAATCTGTTTCTGTCCAAGTGCATACAAGACCAGTACCTTCTGCAATTACTAAGAAATGCAGACAGTATCAGCACCTGGGTTGCTGCTGAAATTGTATCATGTCACACAACTAAGGTTTGTCATTGTTTATTGTATAACAATTAAATGGTTATTTATTTGTCATTGTATATGATTGCTATGCAGCAAAGCTGCAAGAGATACTCTGAAATACACCTGTGAGTGGTCAGTTTACAATGTGGTCTGTTGTCATAAGGAAGATTGTGGATGTTTTGTGGTAGCAGGTGTCAAACCTAATAGAATGTAAGAAATGGGTTGTCTGAGGAGAATACATGGAAACTTTATCAAAAACACCTGGGTAACAGAAAAGGAACAACTTTGTTTTGGAGGGAAGTGTTATTACATTCAAGAATTTTGATAACAAATTAGAAAAAAAAAGCATTTCTTCGTTCTCATTTAATTTTACTATGTAGATCTACTGTATATGTAGTGTATATTTCTGTGTATATAGTATACGTTAATTTTTTTTTTCAGCTGCAGGTGAGCTTGTTATCAAAATTTCTTCTTATAGCAAAATGCTGCTATGAACAAAGAAATTTTGCTACTGCAATGCAATTCCTAGCAGGCTTGGAAAATCTTATTGTACGACAGTTACCAGTAAGTTTGGCACTCTATTCTGTAACTATTTTGCATAAAATAATCTTGTTCCAAAATGGACATTAAGGTGAAAAACAAAAATATATTTTGTTTTATTGTAAGGCCTGGAAAATTTTACCTGCAAAAGTAGCTGAGATAATGGAGGAACTCAAAGCTGTTGAGGTATAGTATAAAGTCTCTAATGTAAAAATACTTCTTTGGGGTTGGAGAAGATGCAAGATCTACTGAAATAGGTGCCTCTGCAGGATGAAAACCGTAATTATTGCTTTGTATTATGAAGGAGATTTTAATGTGTTTTAAGACTTTTTTACTGTTAATGAATTTTAATGTCAGGATTTTTCTAATGTTTGTCCTATGGGACTAAAAATCAAAAGAGGCATTTCAAAGCAAACTAAAACATAAGCTACACTAGATACACTTTAAAAGATTTCTGCAGGAGCTTTGTGGCTGTAGTCTATTCTCAAAAGTCTTAAACATTTGTTTTATCACAGGCTTTCTCTTGTTGATCTATAGAATTTTGAAACATAGAGTGAAGTTTTAAAATGCAGTTCTGGCTGTGATTTAGAACAATTAAAATCATGTATGAAGTATCTTTTGATTAAAATTACTTTCTTTGTGTACTTTAAAAGTTTGCCACCAGATTAATTCAGAGTGGTGTCTTCAATGTCAAAAGTTAATATTCGACAAATAAATAGGTAATGTTAAATAGATAGAGAACTTACAAAGCCTTCACTGATACTTAATGTAAGATTAATCTGTGTGCATTTTTAAACTAGGTGTTTTTAAAAAGTGATAGCTTATGCTTGATGGAAGGAGACAGATTCAAAACTCTTCCAACAATTCCATCAGCCCATGTGTTGGCTATGCACATCCAGCAACTTGAAACTGGAGGATTCACAATGACGAATGGAGCTCACAAGTGGACTAAACTTAGGTAATTATTTTAATTATATGTGTATATTACCTAACTTTTTAATTAGAATATTGTCTAAATGGATAATGAGAGCTAATGCACATCTAACTAAAAGTATCTATAATATTGAAGAAAATGCTTGATGCCTTTAAAAATTTGGGGGTTTGATTTATGCTTTTGTTCCTTCATCAGCAAAACAAACTAATCTTTTTTACCATATTCTCTTACAAGAAATATTGCAAAAGTTGTGAGCCAAGTTCATGCATTTCAAGAGAATCCTTATACTTATACACCAGATTTCAAGCTGCAGTCGTACCTCAGACAAAGAATAACTCGTTTTAAAGATGCAGACATTTCTGCCTTGGCAGCTGACAACTGTGCCAACTTCCATCAGATACCAGCAGAAAAACATTCTCGAAAAATTCAGGACACGCTGCGCAGGATGAAAGCAACATTTCAGTAATTATTTATGTTTCATCTGTTCTACTCCAAGTTTAGACTGTAAACTGGATTATGTCGATTTCATCTACCGGACCAATTCCCAAGCAAATACTTCAGTGAAGTGACTTAAAATACTATCTCAAGTTGAAATTATTATATTTCTTAACACGGAATTATAAAATGATGAGTAATCAGATTTTAATCACTGGCAACTGGATGGCAGATCAAAAGCATAAAAATAGAGATAAAAGTAGAGAGAGTATAGTTGAAAAGGATTATTTTTTTTGTCACTGTTCTTTAGCATAAATAAATAATTAGCCTGAAAACAATCTAAAAATACTGTGGAAATAAGTTAAAATTACAGTTTCTGTTGCAAAGTTGGACTAGGAGATTTTGGAGTATAGTTCATTAAATATTGAATATATTTTTATATAGGCATAGTACAAATATATTCCGTCACAGTGTGCATATAATTCATGCACACAGATCTTCTGCTATTCATTGACTGTTGGTGTGTCTGTCTTGCTTTTATGTTGTGTGTTATGAACACTATAAATGAACTTAAATAATTGGCTGTCTGTTTATTCAAGCATACTAAGGAAGGAGAAGAATGTTGTCCTTCAACTTTTTTTTTTGGTTTGGCTTTAATGTCATCAGACTAACCTGTTTCCAAATGAAAGTAAGTCTGAATCTAAGTATTACCAATTTGTTGCTCAGTTTCTGCACTCATGGCATTGTGAAGACAGTAAATGTGAAATTGCCTCTTTTATCTGTATTTGGCACAAGAGTCGCTTTGCCAGTTTGTGCACGTCTGTATGTGTGCACATTTGAGTGTGGCTTTTGCTCCTGTTGCTTTTGTAGATTGCAGTACTCCAGCAGCATTCAAAAGCAAGTAACTGTGTGAAATTTGGATCATTAACTTGTAAAAGTTTTGATGCTAACCTATGTATGGAGCTTACAAAACCTTCTACATGGCAATGAAATATGTTGCTATTGCTAGAAAATTTGGAGCTGCACAGGTTTATGCAAAACCAAAATGTTAAGGCTACAAATTGGTTACAAATACAAGTATTTCTACCAGAAGTAACAATGATAGCACTAAAAGAGAGGTAAGGTAGGGTAGGGCAAGAAACAACTAAAATAGGCGCTGTCCTGAGAGTGGTTTGTGTAGAACCATATTTAAAAAAATTAAAAAGAAAATGTTTTCAGAGATGGGTAGATGAAGGGCAGACATGAAACTAAGTGTCCTTGTCATGTGTTAATGATGGAGAAGAATAACGATGTGAGCAATGGGAATGTGCACGTCTTGTATTTTGCAAACTGTACTGGTGTATTTGATGGAAGTGCATGTGCACATGTTAAAATGTAGCTTTCTCAATGTTTAAGAGGATAGCTTCTCCTTTTCTCTTGTTAGTAACAGCAATATATACATCACAGGCCTCTCATCTCTCTCAGTAGAAACAAGGTATGTCAATACTTTCCATTAAATACCTCAGTTACTTTTCCATACTAATACAATAATGCTAACTTTTCTCTCTTACTCATTTAAATACTGGAGATCTCAGACCTCAACGGGGTTTTCTTGCATCTAATATGATTTATTTTGTTATTTATCATGTGTAGGTTTAGCATGTCATTAATTACAGTGTTCTGACTTACCCTTAAGGAATTAAATTTGTTGCTATTTCTCTAAAAATTGAAAAATGTGAAAACATTAAATCTTTATCTGCTATCTTTATATAATACAATTATTTAAGTACATTAATGATACTCTTATCTTCAGACATATTTTGCATATTTTATCTATGTGCATTTATTTCAAATAGTTGTTTTTATTAGTAGTTATTTGGTTTTCTCTCAATTAAAAATTACCATCCACTTAAAGCCACACCTTGCCTTTGAAAGACCATAGAATTTTTGGTAGCATAGGTTTTGCTAATGTAAAGAACTCCAAAAAACTTGCTTATCACATGATCTTAATAAATCCATTTTATATAGTTACCAGTCAGACTGTTGAAATTGCTTTTGTGGATTTTCTTGTCATTTATATTTTGCACTCATGAGCATTAGCTCATATATTTCTTACAGTTTTTATCAGGATATAAAGCAACTACTACATCTAAAAAATATTATGTTTATTCTATGACAATAACTGGTGCTATACAAGAATTTAAAACTCTCATGTCTTCTGTGTAACCATGTATCAGACCTTATATTGCCATTAATGCATAGTATTGAGTTACGGTACTATGAGCGGTTTCCATCAATCAGACATTTAAGATTTTATATTTTATTTAGGCACCATCCAACAACAACAACAAATGAGGCGGTTCAGGGCACTGGATGATTTGAGTTGATGTTACCAGAGAGACATAATTTGGAAAGCTTAGCTGGGCACAGTGGAGCCTAATCATCCCAGCCATGATTAAAATCTCTGCAAATAGATGCTTATTTCTTGTCATACCTGATAAAACTCATAAACAGTAACAGGGGTAAATTATTCACCTAAGTAGAAGAAACTCAATACTGTTTTTTGCAAACAAGATAGTAGAACATATCTAGGAAAAAAAGTGCTTAAATGACAGATCCACTTTTTTTTGGATAACAACAGAGTGGCTGACATGGCTTGTTACAAAAATGCAAGGTGGTCCAATAATGCCCTGAAGAGGTCTGCCAGCATTTGGTGTTACTTCACGGCTTCATTAATATGCTGTGGCTTGTCTGGGACTCTGCAGGCAAACTTAAAAATATGATCAATATTTAAAATTATCTTGACAACCTGGAATAATGACACACAATAAAATGAGATGTCACACACATATATGCAAAACTCTAGGAAAATCAGCTGCACACATATAGACTAGAATTACTGGAGTTTTTTGTGGAAAAGGGAGGCCAAAGAATAAAGTCACTTATAGTGTCTTTAGTGTCTTGATATCCCCTTAAGATATCTCCTAATTCTCTGTTTCTTCATGCAAGGAAGGGAAAGGGCAAAGGGCCTGAAAATAAAAGACAGAAAAAGAACAGATGATTCCCGAGATGAATACATAGATCCATAGATATTAGCAAAGTAACTTTTCTCCGTGGAGGTAAACTGCAGGTCAAAGGTTGGATAATTCTGTTACAGACCATTGTTGGGAATACAAAATCCTCTGAATTAGATTATTATTTAAAAGGTAGTTGACCAAAAGACTGAAACCTAGTGAAATATGTATGGAACTCAATAGATTGCCAAACACAAAACGTGAGATAGCTGATGAAATACTGAATATCTTAGGCTGCATCTAAAATGGCAAGGATGATGTATTTTGAAATGTCACAAATAGTCCCTTATTTTTTGTTTCTCCAGACCAACGTACCTTGACTGAGGTCCCTACCCCCTACCTGCTTATCCCTCAGATGAAAGCAAGAATGTGATTTGCTCTGAACCTGACACGAGCACAATTTAGATACACCTTTGTATATATAAGCTAGTGCTGGAACCATGGGGAATATTACTGTTTAAGATTTCACAGTGTTTAATAGTCAAACTAGTTGAAAATCTGAATGTGGAAAGCAAACGATGAAAGTTACCATGAGACAGCAGAGTTTGTGATTCAAAGGAAGGAAAGGGATGAAAGAAGCAGAATAACAACACTGGGCTTTAAAAAAGCAAATTTCAACAATCTCAAAGAATTAGTACACAAGGTTGTGGGGAAGGAATTGTAAGGCAAAGAAAAACTGAAGAGAGCTGAGTGTTTCTAAAAAGAGGTTTCTGAAACAGGCCTTATCTTAACAACAGCCTATCCTTATGCAAAGGAAAGAAAACTGTTAAGAGAACCATGGCTACATTAAGGGCTCATCGGTAACCTGAAAAAAATATGCTGAGAAAAAGTAGGAACAAGAAGACTGCATTGTTAAGAACAAATATAAAAGAACAGTGCAGCAGGTTAGGAACAAAACTGAACAGACAAAATGCTTTTGTTAGCAAGAGAAAAGCAAAACAATAAAAACGGATTTTTAAATATTTTTCTATTATAGAATAAGAGCTCTCTGCTTACCAGGGGAGGTGAGTAAGTATGAGATGGTGCAAATGCCTGAAGTCCCTGCTGTTTCACTGCTTACCCGCTAAACAATGCCGATCATCATCAAAGTTAATCAGTAATGCAGGTCAGAATGGGAGGCTTATCCAGTTAATTAAATGTATTATTAACTTCCAATTAAATCTGTTATATAATAATGAGGAAAACTGAAATAATCTTGGAACTACTGTATTTTTTATTAAGGTGAGTTCCCAGAGAACCAGAAAACAATATTACTTTTTAGAAGTGGGCAAGAGCACAGGAATGAGTGGAAAGGTGAGGTGAGAGAATGACAGAGAATCAGCCAAACTTTGATACTAGAAGACTTAGTGAAAAAGCTGTCTCAGAATCTGTAAGCATAGGGACTAATTTAAAAGGTTGACATGCCTTTGGCCATGGAGTAATTTTTAAATAGTCTAGTGGTCTCCTTTGTCAAGGCAAGTGTTGCAACAGATCAAACCAGTATGCTGAAGTCAATAAATGCCTTAGCAACAGATTGTCCTGACCTGATTATATATAAGGTTGCTAAGATTCAGATGATGGGACTCTTAAGGTGAATACACAGCTAGTTAATACATCATTTCAAAGGGTAATTACCAGCGTTTGTTACATTATGAAAGTAAATTTAGTGAGGGTAGGACTACCCATATGAGTGAAAAGTAAGTGCAGATCCCTCAGGGAACAAGGCACAATACTAATACGTAAAAGCTTTGGTGTTAAGAAAAGTGTAGCATTCTCACAGTGAGAATCCTGCGACCCCAGTGCTAATCAGGTGACGACCCAGTGCAGTGGAGCCCTGCTCAAGGGTGAAGCTCAAGTGAAAGCACTGCAAGAAGTGAGTAATGAAACCTGTGCTGATCAACATTTCGTCCATATGCAATGTCCTGATTTGCTCATTAGCTAACCCAGCTAATGCAGATGCTGTCTGAATTCCAGGGTTCATAGATGGCCTGCAGCTTGGCAGCCATGCAGATGGGGGGAAGCAAACTATCCTGGCTAACTGTGTTGAGGTAAGACATGCTTGGTTCTCAACACACTCAGAAGCAAACTATCAGAGGTTACAGTAAGAACAAGATAAGACCTGCTTGGGAGTCTACACGCTCCAATGAGGGAGGCAAACTATCCAGGGTTGCCATAACAAACTCTTCTCACACTGTATTCTGCATTATTATGTGTAGGACTCAGATCATTTGTGTCTGTGAATTTTACTGTTGAAATACAAGGTGGGATGGAAAGCACACTTACACAACATCGATTGAAGAAACTCACAATAATCATGCTAACAGTTTAAGCTTTGTCTTACATTTTTGAAGGATAAATATTACATGAAAAATAACTAGAGCTTCAGAAAAAATCTCTGGGGACCCTAATGAATCACAAGCTGAATGTTAATCTATGTATACAGTTTTCAAAAAGGAAAAGAAAGGGGGGAGCAGTGGGAAACCTGAGGTGTGCTACACAAGAGCTATATATGATAGAATGCAATTATTTTGCTCTGTTTGGCCTATTAAAGGATCAGCAGGAATACTTCACCATTTAGGCACTGCACCCAAGACATATACAGGCAAAATTAAAAAATAGAGGATCACAATAAAGACATGTTTAGAAATATAACATGAGACAGAAAGAATTTGACTTATATAGACAAGATTAGATTGAGCCAGAACAGTGAATGTGAAATGTTGCTGTAAAAAGTTGTAGTAGCTGCAGAGTGAGGGGGTTTTTTCATGTTTTGTGAAGCTTAAGCAGTATTGAACTTCAAGCAAGGGTGCTTATGTTTCAGTTTTTACCTTGGAAAGCTTCGTGTAAAGCACTGGAATAACTTGCCCATCTGTAATGCACCAGTAGGATCCCTTTTCCTGTAAATTTGTAAGAACAGATAAAATAAAATGGTCATAAATGCACAGGCCCATTTTTTCCTTCCCTGTGAAGGGAGAGGGACTGAGCAGAGATCTTTAGTCCTTCTGTGTTTCTCAGTAAAATATATTGGACACACATTCAAATACTTAGCTGCAATCAGGGAATGCTATTAATTTGGTTATTAGTGCAATTGTATTCCAGTCACTGTAATTTTCAAGGTTTTATTTGCATAAATACTTCATGCTGAAAGTGGGTTTAGAGTCCAAGCCTACTATGCACATCCAGTTGTTGGGGGAGTCATTTTAACTGCTTAGACCTGAGTCTCTATCCCTGGAGTGTTCAGGTGTACATGTGGCACTTAGGGACATGGTTTAATAGTGGACTTGACAGTGCTGGGGTAATGGCTGGGCTCGATGATCTTAGAGGTTTTTCCCAACCTAAATGGTTTTCTGATTCTGTCACTGCCTCAGCTACATTTCTACATCTTCCCTTCCTTTATGTAGCAGTTTCCTGGATGTGAAGTCTTAATATAACCAGGAGATGGCAGAAGAGACCCATTGCAATCTCTTAGATGATGTACGGGCCGCACTGTGAGCAAAGGTATCGTGAAAAACAATCGGTCTTCCAGATGTCTGCCTAAAATCTGCCCATTAGAAACATGCAAACACAAAATGGCAGGGGTTTGTTTATATTCCGTTTTAAAACGAGCATGTGTTTGCATTCAGCGTTCAGCTGCTTCCTTTAATCTTTTAGAGAACTTGTACACACAGCTTCCTAATTTTAAATCTTAATTACCCCCATCCATGTGTAATGCACTCATTACTGCAAAACCTGGCTAAAGAAGTACACTGCATTGCTCGGAGGAAACGCGGACGTCAAACTGCAGGTTACAGGGGCAGCGTTAAGCATCTTACCTAACTACGTTCCTGTCCTCCCCCTCTAAGCCCAGCTTTTTGCTTATCAGTAAACGGAGAGGGGATGTCAGGACATGTTTTTGCTCCCTGTTTGGGATACGGTGAAGGCAGACTTAGTGTCATTTATGTTGTGTTGCTGCAGTTATATATCCTGCCAAAGTTAATTCTCTTCGTAACATTTGCAGGTTCTTTGATGGAAGTGACTGGAATAAAGAAAATAGGAAGAAACTGTGTATAGTGAGGAATACAGAAGGGAGAAATAACTAGAAATGAGAAATGAAGAAGAGCCTTGAAGTCAGGAAAAAAAAGTAACATTTATTTCCTTTTAATTTTAACAGACTCGTTTTGGAGCAGTACAAAGACGTGATTTATATTAGGTGCAAGTTAAGGGAAGGAAGAGTCAGTAAAACATTTTCACTGATGGGCTCAATGCATTTCAAAGCAGCATTGTATGGCATAAACCGGGATGGGCACAAAGGGTGATAGATGACCCGAGGCTGCCAGCTGTGATAGCTCATTCTCCTACTGACTGCCTCATCAGGCTCAAATGCTAACTCTAAAATCAAGAGGAAAATGATTCATTCTTTAATAGCTGGAAGTGAAAAGTTACTTTCAAGAATGATAAATGCTTTGGTCAGTATAGCTAAGTTTCCTTAGAAAGTATTTATGGAATACATAAATGTAATGGGAGATTTCTGATTTAATTCATTCTTACTTTTAACAGGTAACAGGTTGTTAAATGTAACTTTAGAAGTAACCATTCTTTTTTAAAAAAATCCTTCAGCAGACTGACAAAGGCCTTGACGTAAAATGTGAAGTTAGCCTCTCTGTTAGGTTTTGGAAAGATTTCAAGGTGTCTAAGTGTGACATTTTGTGATCTTAATCAGATTGCTAGTTTGAATGATCTGAACAATTACTGAAACCAGTGGGATTTATATGAATTTGCATATGCACCCTATAGGTGCAGCTCATATCTTTAGATAATTCATATTTTTAAAACAACGCAGATCCTAAAGCGCCTAACAATACCTATCTACTCTGGAAAATAAAACCATTTCCAAAGCCCCTTTTCATGCTGCTTCCTTTCAAAAAATAGTTTTTAAAGTCTAATTACTAGTCCAGACAGACTTAAACTAACTACAGACTTCTGAGCAATTTTGTTTGAGCAGTGTCCATGGAGATCTCTCTCCATGGCAATATGATAGCAGTGAGTGCTGAAGAAGGATTTACATTCCTGAGACTTGGATGGTTTTCCAACTATAATAGTTTGTCTACAAATAAATAAAATAATCTAGTGCTGAAGCTTGCTTCGGTACTAACAGCTGTACATGTTTTAAATGTAGTCGTGAATCATACTGAATAGGATTTTTTTTAATAAGCTTATATTTTGGTAAGGAACCATTAAAAACATAATCCATGTAAGTGTTTCCTTTTTTCATATTTGTAGCATCTCTGTGCAGAATATATATCTTTTTAAAACATCTCACTGCATAGCTGCCGGTGGCAGCCTTGTGTTAAGGAGCCATGGGAGCTCTTGGTATTTTGAGTGCTGTGTTGATTTAGATCAATTCAAAACATGACAAAACATTCAGTTTTTGTCTCTGCATTGTATCTGTTTATTCCAGGCCCTCCTGGTATTACTGCACATATGGTTTTTAAATTCCTCATGGAAAAGTAGCTCTTGATCTGTCAAAGAGGAAAGATTATAATAATTGATAATAAAGACTTTGCTTAGAGGCCATTTGTAATGCTTTTAGTAATCACTCCTAAAGAGTGATTACTCAGAAATGGGTTAACACATCAGGGCAAAGACTGTGTGAATTGTATAGCAGATGCCAGCATCTCTGGGCAGGCCTTCCTGAAAAATATACATGTCCACAGATGAACACACATCCTCCTGTGCCTATTTTTTACATTTTGAGTTCCATCACCACCTAGCTATTCCCAAGGATAGCAAATTCACTCTATTCATTCTCCCAGAACCCTCTGCTTTTATAGTAAAGGGTCATCTGCTGGTCCAAAATGACAGTCTCTTCTGTTTGTCTTGTGTACCCCCGCTGCAGCAAAGCCAAGTGGTGGCAGTTTTCCCCAGTACTTATAGGGAACCCAAAGCACTTGGTAACTAACCCCCCACTACTCTCTTTTCAGTTCCTCCATAGCTTTAGTGTGTGTGGCTTGGCTTCGCGAACGAAGATTTGGGAAGGGCTGTCCCCTTGTGGGTGTGCCCTTCCAGCCTGTGCAGTGGATTTTAGGTGAGGCTCAGCGTGCGCAGAACTGGCCCCACCGTTTAAGTCCTGAGGTTCATCTGGCACGGCCGAGCGAGCTTGGACAGTGCCAGTGAAGTTCCTCAGGACTAGAACCTACAGCACCCGGCATTTCCCAGGAGGTCTCCCATCCAAGTACTAATCCGGGGCTGACCCTGCTTAACTTCCGAGATCTGGCGGGATAGCTTTAGTAGGAAGGGGATATCTCAGCACAATCATGTCCCTCTGCAGGTCTCTCAGCTGGTTTACTAGGGCAGAGATGAGCTTTGGGCTGAACGACGTGGAGCAGCAATTAATTCTCAGAGGCTGAGCTGTTATGCCAAAATATTTCTATTGTCAACTACCTACTAGGCATCCAGGTAGGACTAGGTAGTTCTGCAGAACCTACTCAGCATGAGACCATTGTTGTGTGTACACATTTCTGTAAAGCTGAAGGGGAAGGTGCTGACTCCAAAAGAAGGCAGCTGTGTATTCTACGAACATCTGCATAAAGTATTGCTGTTATCTGAGGTAAATGGATCTTCAGACTCCTGCTAGTGGCAATCATGTTGGTATGTCTGAGCTCTTTGTCTCTGCCACCCTATAGCAGCAGAGTAAAAGCCATTGCTCTACTCTGACAAATTCAATTAGCATGAACAGGTTTTCATCTCAGTAATACCACTGGATTTTAAACATGGAATTTCTGAATCACAGTTTAGCAGGAGGTTTTCAAACAAGCAACTAATGAATAACAGAAATAGAAAGAAGGCAGCTTAAGAATTTTAGATAAAATTAAACCAGCAGCTGTTAAATATTGTAGCAGTCATTACATTCAGAAGTCATCTGCCATCTATCCAGGATACTTACACATTTTATGTGTAATGAAAATGAGATTTGGTTTAACCTTGTCACAACATGATCAATTTGTGTCTGTGGGAGCTCAGCATATGACACTATCTTTCTGCAGGGCCATTTTTTCAATACAATGCAATTAATAAACAGTGTATAAAGATGTCATTTGCAGCACAGATGGTAAAAATATTTCAAAATCTCTAAAGGCAGATGTATCAGTGCATGCTAAAACTCAGGATTTTCTGTTTTCTAGAGCTCCATCATAGGTCATGTATTCTTTTTCTCCTACCCAACAGCTTGCAAAGTGTCTTTAGTTGTTGACATAATAGAGATAGGCTATTCTCTATCTTAAAAATATTTGTATAGAGATATGTAAGTATATAACATATATAAGAATGTAAGCACGCAAGTATATTATTTACAGTTATATATAATATTTTGCAGGGACTAAGAATGGAAATAAATCTGGGTACATGGGATACATTTATCTCATTGGAGTGGGATTTTGCCCTATCTATGATGCAGAATGCTGTTAAAGTAATCAAATACAGCTTAATTGTTAAATACAGCTGACTCAGGGGACTTGTCATTTAGTGATTCAGTGAACAGAACAGATTCCTGTTAAGTCTCCTCTCTATATCCTGTCTGCTTGGTCTGCTCTGTGAAATATGTTGCTGCCAGAATTGTCTAATACTCAGAGGTTCTGATATTTTAAAGCATTGCCTCAGGTTTGTGGTGGGGGTAGTCTTCACATTTACCTAATGAAAAGAATAGTTAAGGAAGAACCTGTGCTTGAAATATTCGAGGTGAGGAGGGGGAAGGAGGTGTGTGGGAGGGTGTGTTATAAAACAGAGGAAATTTAAAAGCAGTCTTGTACAATCTGGTCTCTAGTAAACATTCTAAACTTTCCATTGTTAATCAGAAAACGCTTGGGAAGGATATAGAGTTGAGGTTTCAAGTAATTAGACATCAAACAGTTTCATGCGGGGCAGGGTGGAACCCACAAATATAGATATGTGTATATATGCCCTACAGGGCTTTGTTCATGCTAGAGATGTTTGTGGACTTCTTTAAGCAGATAACACATGCGGGAGACGTTAATGCTTGAATGTTTATTTAGACATTTTTACACCAGTTCCCTCAGTTTCCTCCAGGTAGCTTGTTTAGTGGGCTTAGGCTGCTGCTGCAGTGCCTGCTGCAACGTCAATCTCCACCTACACAGGTCAGAAACAAAGGGCTCCAGGAGGGCTCTGGTCATGCATGGTTGTGGTTCTAAATTGGTTATTAGACACTTTTAAATAAAGGTGACAATCATGTTTGTATTTTTGGTTGGTTAGAGACAAACTCTTGAACACTGTCATCACTGCTAGAGCAGAGCAGGACTCCAAGTATGCCATGAGAGTGAACAATCAATGAGAGACAGAGCTTAAAAGGAGTTCACAAGTTAAACTTGAATATGATTCAATGAAACAATTTTCTGATGAACAAAAAACTGTAGAATTTCATGATGAATGGATTTAGCAGCTAGCTATATCTGGAGTGGACAAGAGGTTGAAATTTTGGTTTTAGGAAAACAGACAAAGGGTTTGAATAAAGCTTTTTACTGGATTAATGTAAAGAAAAACATGTATCTTTGTAAGATTAAAATTGAATACATTGGAAGATTTAGACAAACTGAGTCGGAGGGTTTCAGTCTTCAAACCTCTGCCTCACTGACAGTCTTAAGAAATGCTTAGAAGCATTGTTACAGTAAGTGTTACCACAAAGTGATATGCTGAGAAACGTATCAAGAGTGGCAGAATAACAGGGCCAGTCACAAAGTAAACGGACAGTAGAGCACTGGGTTTGTGTGCAGGTGGTAGAGGTGAGTGTAAAGCAGAAAGCAATAAGGACAGACAAACCTGACACGCAATCATGATTTTTGAAAGCAGACTGATACCAAGGAGGAGTGTGATAGGAGTTATCAATAATGTGGAATTTCCACTCTGTTCTTGCACAAGAAGGAGGGAAGGATGAAAAGGGAAGGGAATTCATTGTTACCCTGCAGTGGAAAACTGCCCATAAAGCACCAGGACCCTTTTGTCAATATACTACAGAGGCATTACCGCAGCAGCCAAATGTTCTGTTGCAAGCAAAACCCAGAGATGAACGGGAACACTTCTGAAAGACACGTATAGGTAATAAAAGGAAAGACAGGGAGAGTAAAATAGCAAAGAAGCCTGTGTGACCTGCAGAGCTGCAAGAGATCTGGGAGGGAAGAGAGGAATTCTGTAACCTCAGCAGAATATTAATTCTAAGCCAATAATTGTAGTTTTCTGATTCTTTAGGCCACAAACCCTACTTTTATATAATCCACCATAAACCTGTCTATTCGTACAACCCAATGACCTTGACATTTGTCTTTTTCTGTTTCACAACCTTCTCCAAACTCCTCAGCCTGTGCCTGTTCTTATAACCTGATGATGCAGTCCCGGAGAATGCCGTGAGTGATTTTCTCCACTTGCCTGCCTCAGGCTGTCTCGAAAACAGTGCTCAGCTAGAGAGGAGTAGGCTTGAGAAGAACCCTTTAAACAGTGGATCTGGTGCTTGAAAAGGAAAGAAAAAGCAAACCCCAGGGAAAGGGAGAACGGAAACAGCAGCAGCGTCTCCTCTCCCGCCAGCGGCCGGGGATGCTGGTCCCCGTGCGCTCCCCCGGGGATACATTCCCCAGTGCCGTTTGAGGCCGCTCAGCTCCATAAATGCCATTTGCATGGGGATAGGATGTAACAAGAGCTGTAAATCACTAACAGCAGAGTGAACTCCTCAGGGGCAGACACGGCGGAGCCGAGCCTCCGCGAGCTGGGGCAATGTGTGAACGGTATCTTTTGTTGGGGGGGGGACGACTGATCGCAATTAGATGACACTTATCTGGCCCTTTGATGTGTATTTACACAAACAACGTTTTCCTCCGGGAGCTGAGGTATAAAGGAGCGGCCCGTGCTCTCTGACACTCTCCTTCGCGGCATCTCCGAAACAAAGCAGGATGACTAAGGCCCCTTTCTCCGTGGAGTGGTTGTCCCAGAGCAGCCAGGCTCTCAACAGCCCCACCGAGGGCTCTCCTCACCGACCATCCTCCGCGAGGCATCGGCCCGGTTCTGGCTTCAGCCCTGGCTTGAGCGACCGGAGACGGGAGCAGTCCGCCGGCCCGCGGGCCGGGAGAAGGGGCAGGAGCAGGGAGCACGTGGCAGCCACTCCTGCTGCAGGTAACCACGGTCCCCGCGGCCAGCGGGGCATCCCGGAGCTCTCGCGCCGGGGGAGGAGGTCTGGCGGGCCTGGGCCACCCGCGTGGGCCCGGGGAGGCACCACTGCCTGGCTGCTGCCCGGAGGCGAAGGGCGCGGGCGGTTCCCTACACAGTTTTCGGACGTGGCTGACCCTTTCTTCCTTCTCCCCTGTCCCCAGGAGCAGGAAGGAGGCTGTCGGGAGCGGGGCAGCCGCCGCCAGAGGAGGGTCCCGAGTGCTCGCTTCCCGAGGAGCCCGGCGGCCGGAGCGGGCGGCGTCTCCGCACAGCGTTCAGCGCCGAGCAGATCAGCACCCTGGAGAGCTCCTTCCAGCGGCAGCAGTACCTGGGCGCCGCCGAGCGCCGGCAGCTGGCCGGCAGGATGCGCCTCTCTGAGGTGCAGGTGAGTGCGGAGGCACCGGCTGTGCCGTGGGCTTGATGAATAACGACAGCATAGTTCCAAATAACAAGATAAGTTGTAACCTCATCTTTTCTCCTGCCCACAGATCAAGACCTGGTTTCAGAACCGCCGGATGAAGCTCAAGCGGCAGCTGCAGGAGTTGAGGACGGAGTCCTTCTGCAGCCCTCCTCTCCCGTACGGACCTCAGAGTGGTGTGGTGCCCTTGCCTCTCTCATACGTGGCCCAAACACCACCTCTGCCCCGGCAAGGGGCTGCCTCCGAAGGCTTCACCTTGGCGGCTCTGCCGGCACCTGCCCTGGACCTCAGCAGCGCCTGCAGAGCACAGCCAGTTGGCTTTTGGGCCACACCCTGCTTTGTAGGGTACAGGGATCCCAGAGCTTTCTTGCTGGGTGTCTGACCCTCTGATATGGACTACGACTAAAGAGGATTTGCACTACTGACAGATATCTGGCCTGCCCCTGTCTGTAACTGCCTGGCGGAGTTATGATGCAGCACTGAACAAAATATTTGACACATGCTGGACAATCTGAATCATGGACTTCATGCCCATGCATTTATAGGCAACTGTAAAAGAGAAACAGAGTGGGACAAACACTAAAATAAATGGAATCTTGTAATAAACCTATTTTTTCCAGCTTTCATATGAGTTCCTTCCACAAGGATTGTAGAGCTATTCATCCTGCCCCAAAGGAAAGCTCCTTTTCATATAGACTTTTTATCATCTAGATTTTTTCTGCCCCTCTGCAATTTACCAAGAGTGAGTGCAAAAAAGTATGAATTTCCCCCTGCCTTCTCTAACAGGTATCTAACCCCTTCAGCTATTTCCCAGATGGGATTTTCTGTCTTGAAACTATGCTTTTAACCAAATACACCTGTTATTTAATACTGGACTTGCTATAGTAGTGGAACAGATGTTTTTATTGGAGATGCTTAAACATATTTATGTTATTTTAAGGTGTAAAAAGTTACTTTCTAAATAAATATGATAAAATATCTTCATGCTTTCATGTGTAGCTTCAGTAGATTAGTAAGGACTTCTTGCATAAGCAGATCATGGAAAGGTTATTAAAATTTCTGATGTACAAAATAATATCAACTCACATGCAAGTAATGGGGTATGAGGGTGAGATCAAAAGAAATTTAACATTCCAATGCTGTTCTTCCATAAGTAACAGTAAAATTCCTTCCCACTGTGCTATGCACTTTAAAATTTGAATAATGTTCTAGTAAATTTATGATCAAAATGGCCTGATTTCAGGCCAGAGAAAGGGCTCTGAGAAGTGATCCTTGACTCATGTAAGTTGACATAAATCAAAGTCAATTGTCAACTAATATGAAAAGAGCAATAAAAATTTCCATCACTTTAGAGGTGATCTCGGGGGTTATTGGAAGATTTCCGGCACACTTGTAATCTGGGTTCCTGTAATGAATGGTCTGAAGGTTCTCTGTCGGTATCCTTGAACACACCTACTTCCTTTTGTATAAAGGGGGCCAATCTGCCACTTGAGTACACTTGCCTGGTAAAAAGCAACATTACGTGCCGCTGTGGACAGTGGGCTTTTGTAGGCGTATTTGGAGGTCTCCTTAATTATTTTATAATCTATGATGTATTTTTCTGACCTTTTGAGATCTTAGTATTTATTTGCAATTGCACAAACTATATGTCTAATGCAAGATTTCAGCTAAATAAAAAGAAGGACTCGAGTATTACTAAAAGGTTATATTGATTCGAAGAAATCTCTCAGACTCTCAAATGTTATTAGGAAACTGGGATGTTTCCAGAAAGCTCTGAAATGGTGAATATTTTCCTCAGCTTTAAAGCAGTAATGTTTAAAATAACAAAACAGTCAAGACCAATAAATACATGAAAGTGTTAAACGTGAAAGACTCGATGTGGCTATGCCGTTTTCAAGAGGATAGCTGAAGAATTGGGTGTTTCCTCTATAATCCTGCACGGCCACACTGGATAGAGAACCCCGCCTCTCCTCCAAATGCTCTGCTCACCCGCTACAAAAATAGCCCCTCGTGCTGTCAGAGGCCAGAGTGGCGGGCTGGGGGGCTGAGGAGCGGGGGCCAGGGGCAGGGAGCACCCTCGGAGGGCACCGGCCGGGACCGGCACTGCCCGCAGCGTTGCGGGAGCGCTCCAGCCCCGGACCAAATGGAGGGAGAGTGAAAGGGAAGGGGGGACGAGCAGCACCGCAGCTGGGCCTGGGGAAAGTGAGAGACAGATGAAAGGCCTCAGGAGGGAAGAGAGAGAACAAAGTGCTCCCACCTGCGGAGGGGAACGTTTCCGTGGGGACAGGGTTTGTGCGGGGGAGGAGGGTGTCGTCGCCTCCTCAACCTAAGGGTAATAAGGGAAAGGCAGGAGCACACCGGGTCGGGTCCTCAGATATTCCCAGTGAGACATCTTTCCGGGCCCTGGGTTGCATCCGCCCGTTCCCGAGCTCGGCTCGACCAAGGTCCAGCGATGGTCGGGGTGGGAGAACAGTTTCTCCTCCATGCAAAGGTTTAGAGCAAGGCAGACACAACGGGGGCTGCCCCGACCAACATTCAGTGCTGCGATCCTTGCCGTGATTTAAGCCCACGAGGCTGGTGGGGACCACGCAGGGACAAGCGGGACTGTGGGGCCGAGCGGCACCGGTCACGGGGCTGTCTCGGAGGTGGGGGTTCTGTCTGTGGGGTGGGTGCGTGCGGCTTCCCGTGATCTGGCTGAGGCTGGCGGGTTTCGTGCCAGGGGCGAGGACTGGTTAGTGGGACTAGCGGAGCGACCTATTCTGGACGTACTGAGCTGCGGAACGGCGGGAGAGGCAAAAGCCGGTCTCTGAAAGAGTGCTAATGGATACTTAACATAATGACTCCTTGGCCACATGTATACTTAGCAAGCACACGAAATGCCTTGCCAGTGTTTTGGCAGCGTTAGCTTGCAAATACTTCTCCGCTTCCCGACAATTGCTCAAATGAACGCGAGAGGTGATGCTCACTTGGCTGAGTGCCTAGTAGTAGCAGATTCCTCAGAATATCTATATAATAATTCATCTTCTACCTGCAAAAGTCTGCTTTCTCTAGATGGTAACTACATTCCAGTGGTCTAGAAAACTGTGTGTGACATCATTTCGTTTTTGCTAAAGCGGTCCAATTCTGGCACTAAAACGTGAATGCAAGTTTTTCCTTTTATCTGTGAGAAAGAAACTCGGACTTCATGGTTTATTTCTGCTTCTCATCCACTGTGTTTTATTCCTAGCAGCAGTAAAGGGGCACTAGTACCACTGCCGGCCCCCTGCAGGCTGGCAGCCCGGGCAGCTGGCAGATCGGAGCAGCCCGGGTTCTGCTCCGGCACCGCACCCGCCGAACGCCTCCGTAGCCACCCCCTGGGGAGCCCCACCAGGGCGGCGCGGGGAGCACCCTCCTTCTTTGTGTCGCCTCAGTTACCGGAATGCTCTCCGGCAGGACCAACCCGTGTTGGCAACTCAGCTACAAACGGGGAGAGGAGAAAAAAAAATGGGGGGGGGGGGAGGGAAGCCGAGTCGATTAGGTGGGGAGGAGCCGCTTAATGCTCGTGGGACGAAACTGTCAGAACCCGCGGCCCGGGGGTTCTGCGAAGAGGCTGTATAATCTGGACACTGGGCTCTCAGGGGAGGAAAAGAGAATGGGAGGGGGGAACTTGCCAGAGCGCTAACTTCAAAGGCTTTCTCCCCTGCAGTGCTTGAGCGGAGGGGGGAAACCTGATTGAATTAGCACCGCGGGTGGGGGACCCGCCGGCAGCCGCGCTCGGTACCTCCCGTCCCAGTTTCACTAGAGCAGCCATCCGAGAATAGAAAATAGGGTCAGGATATATTACCACACCCACCCACAACCCTACCACACCCCCTGCCCCCCCCTCCGGCCCCGTCCCGCAGCTCCCCAGACACGGTGGAGCCACTCTTTAAAAACGAGGTGAAGTTATTCGGTGTTGTGTGCTAATCGAGAGAGATCTCGCACTGTCAGGCCATTACATCTAATTGCTGCCCATTATCTCTTTCTTTGATACGCAATTAGGTGACAATTAACTTGATAAATCCCACTGAAGAGGAGGGAGAAGTAAAGAGGAGAGACCTATTGGTCTTGATGTGTTCCTTGTGTTAATTTTATTACTTTTCCTTTATAGTTGTCTCTTAAACTCCTAGGCTTCGACCTAGTGTTATCCGGTAACAGTACCTAGTAGGGAGCTAATCCTAGAGTATTTTTGGTATTCAGGTAGGTTAAGTGCTTTAGCTCTTATTTCAGCTCTTAGTTATTCTGCCTGGACAATTCTAAACAACTGTGGAGGTGTCACAAGTCCTCAGGCAACGTGGCAAAGGCGTGCATAGAAATTCAAGTAGTAGTTTTATTTCTAGCTAACTTGTAGTTAACTTATCTAGGCACTTTGTCCACTGGTTCTGCAACGAACAGAAATATCTCTCTGGCAATTTTTTTTTAATGCAAAGTGGGAGTTTGCTCCCACAGTCGCTGAATAGGAGGAATATCTGGGCTTGCAGCGTGTGAGCCAGGAGGGAAGAAGCTGCCGGGTGTGTCAATAGCATTTGTCATTTATTGTGTGTTAGCTCGCATTGTTCCCGTGGGCAAAGGAGCGGCAGGGTGATGGCACTGTTAGTGTTCACAGGTACTTCAAACAAAAAAGCATCTATTCCGAAACAATCGATCTCGTTGATGCCTAATTGACTATCTAATAGCACCTATCAGGACCATCAAAGGAGGCGCTGAATAACCGAGTTAGCATTTCCAAAGGCGAGCAGTGACGGGTACAAAGAGCCATCAACTGTCCCACCGGCCGGGAGCCTGGGCCCTGTGGCTGCCTATGGACCTGGGATTCCTCTGGCCCCGTCTGGAGCAAGGCAAAACATCTTGTCTGCACTTTTAGCCATGTTAAAACCTCGTTCCCTACAGTAAGTGAGCTTGCTTACTTCTGAGGGGCTGCCACACTTGCTCAGGCTCTCTCGTCCTGCCCGTTTGTGCAATTAAACATATTTTTTGGGGGAATTGAGTGCTGGCTTGTTGGACTGGGGGTTTTTTCCCCTGGGTGGGGCGGATGGCATTGAAGTTTTTCTTACTGCATCATCTATCATTCCCACTTCTTGAGTTTTGTCAAGAAGATATTGGAAAACCTAGGCTTTTTAGAAAAATAAATGAGATCTGCCTATGATTAAGCCAGTAGGTTTGTAGCCCATCAGGTCCCGGATCTGCCGGCATAGTACATCAGCTCTTAATCTATGATAAATGCTATCATAGTTCACTCAGTATACTTACTGTTTGGGGTTTTGGTGCCTTTTTTTTTTTTGTCATATACTATGTACCAACCTAGGTAGCAGAAGGAAAGTTTGAAACATGAAGATTTGCACAAATATGCTAGCAATTATTTCTCTTGAGAAGGACTATTCTTCTGTTTGCTAAATGTGGCCATCTTTTTCTTATGTTTTCATGCAAGATCACTGTGATTGTATGTTGAAGGCCTTGGCACACCAGCAGCCTTCCTGGGCCCTCTCAGTATTTCAGTCTCTAGAAAGGGGTGAGCTTTTAGTATCTGGTGCAGGAGGTGCTGCTGCCTGGACAATGGGCTGGACTTTCCCTACCTTCATGGTGTAGAGCTGCTGCAGCCCCGCCTGTTCTCATAGCCTTATACTCCGTATGTGGACAAAGCTCCAGATGAAATATTCGCATGCATACCAGTGAGATAAATCTACCATTTGCCCTTACAAGTCTTGTAGTGCTCACATGAAAAGAACACTGTCCTGATGACCTTAGCTGTAATTATCACATCCTGGCATTAATCACTGCACCTAAATTTCAGGATACCATACTCAGTTACAAGTGTACAGAAGTTACCAGTAAATTTCTTAAAGCAGTAAACATGTTTCTTATGTTTGTAAGGGTTACATACAAATGCAAAAGATTAAATATTTTGAAATGTGATTTGGAGAAATGGATCCACAATGTTCTGAATATAAAGCATGTAAGAAAAATACATATATTTTGCAATATAATACAGTATTCTAAAGTTCTGAGTGTACAGAATTCTATATGAAGAGACACAATTTCCCCTAAAACTTAGATTTCTTTTTGATCATGGTTATATATGACATCAATCAAATGCTTTCAAAATATCAAGTGATACAAAAGAAATTAAATTTGTCTCTCTTATGAGCACTGTATTTCTGCAAGATGAGGGGAAGATTTAACTGCAGCTGCAGGGCCTCTATCCACCCAGGGTCCAGGGTCATTAAAGTTTTCAAGTTTCTCAAGCTGTCACCTCTTCCTGATGGGAGCTACAATAGTCACATAACACCTTTCACACTTCTCCCATCTGTTCCAGGGTTTTGTGGTCCACAGATGCAGCTACATTCATCCGGAGTGGGAGGATCCTATAGCTGGGTATAAATATCTTCCTAAACAGGTAATTCAGATGGGAGTCTAATAAGAAACAATCAGTTTTCATTGACTTTCAGCAAACAGCAGATGAGGTCAGCTGCTTTTCTGTGTTCTCAGCCAAGTGAGAAGGGGAAATGACAACAGGTCTTCAGAGTTAATAATAGTTTCCTTCTATAAGACACGTAATGTATGAATGCCAATGTTGGTCTCTTTGGGCACTGCACTGAATGACTATCTCATGTCTAGTTTAATTTTGGCAGCTGGGAATGAAGTGTCTCTCCCTAGATGGTGGTCACTGGGTGTCTCTGTGTCCTGGTGAGGGGACTGCAGGGCACAGGTGATTCAAGGCTGCCTGGCTTGGCATAGCTTTCTTCTGCTGCAGAAACGGTGGCGAAGGCTGTCCTGGTGGAAGCAGCAGGGACACGCTTCTTGCTGTACGTGCTCACTTTAGGAGCTCCTGAATCCCAGTGGTTTTCAGGTATTACCTCTAAACTTGTTTTTGATGAGGCAGTCAGGCTGTGCAGATAATGCACGCTGCTTTGCAAAGGACAACTTGCTGAGGATGAGTTTATATGTGGCAAAGCATGAGTTTCTCTCCTTGGATTTACCCACACATGAGGTTATTCAGAAATGGTTGTTCTGAAATAAGATGGACATAGTGAGTATAATGGAGCATTTGCTTCAGAAAAAAAAGGGGCCATATACAGGTGGAATAGTTCAGGAATAGTTATTAGATCCTGAAGTTATTAAAATTAATGTTCAGGCACTTAGTTCTCTTAGGGAACAGTGAGTGACCTATTCCTGCTTGACTGAAACGTGCCTAGGGTTTAAATGTTCCCCTGTTATGGTGGTTTTGTTTGCGACAGTGGCACCCAGAGGTATATGGTTCTGACCCGGCGAGGGGACGCTTGGTCTCCAGCTGTATTCAGCTGTTTGGATGTTTTCGCTGGCTCGTGCATACCAGCCAAAATGCTCATCTTGTGCCAGCATTAAGCAAACCTCCGTTAGTGGCTGTGCCCAGCACCCCTCAACGAGCAGGGCAAACTCTCTCTTGGGCTTGTGCCGAGGCAAGAACAGCCTCTCCCAGCTCTGCCTTTAGGGGCTGGTGTTGCAAGGAAAACTCCAGGAGGAATCCAGCTCCTGGGCTGTGGGCTTGGTAAGGTCTTTGCATTGCTCTGGTGTCTGGGCTTTATCCCTCCCTTGGGGCTAGTGTGGGGATAAGCCGCCTTTGTCGGGTCGGGAGGGGTCGATAATGTACTGTCCATGCCCGCAGCCATGGAGTTACGAGAACACTTGAGACAATGAAAATGGGTAGCAGAATATGATTTTTTCCCCAAAAAATGGCTTTTTATAATAAACTGGGAAGTTGGTTTGGTTGGGGTTTGGTATGGGAACCTAGATTATTGCTGTTTTTTAGAAAGAAACAAGCTTCTGCCCTGTTAGATCCAGGTTTATGGTGCCCACTCGTCTGGGTCGTGAGGATTTTGGAATCCCCATTGAAATTAAGGTCCTGCCAAGTTCAATTAGGCATTTACAGGAATGGCGATCCCTGCGACTTATCTTTAGAAAGCATCAAGGGTTAGAATATGTGTTATTCAGGTATGGCTACGGCCAGTGCAGTTATGGTCGGTGCAGTTTTCCACGGATGTAACTAAAAGCCCGATGGAAAGTGAACATAAGAAAAGCCCGAAAATGGGGCTGCCAAGATGCTCCTTTGCCCAACCAAGTTTTGCTGGAGGGTTTGGTGTCCTCCCTGCATTACGAGGGCATCGTCCTTCTCCAGAAGCGACTTGTGGATTGGGATAGTATGAAGTTGATGAGGTGCGAGCTCCGCTGCTCACTTGGAGCTTTGATCACTAAACGATTCGGGAGATGGGTTGCTTTCTGGCTAGACAGACGGCGCCAAGTTCAAGCTGAGAAGGCCCGCAGCCCTGCTAACCCCCAGCCTGGCTCTGGTCCCCGGGAGTGAGGGCTTAGCCTGGGGAATAGAGACTTCTTGATAGCGGCCTCCCAGGGCTTCTCCCGGGGAGGCCGGTCTCTGCACCCCCTCGGAGGTGCAGTACCCGACGCTGGGGTTGGCAGGCCCTGCCCAAATTTCGTTATCCCTCATCCCGGTCCCAATGGCCATCTCGGGGCTCGTTTTGGGCATCAGTCCAATGTGAGACCCAGTGACTGAAAACGGAGCAGCTAAAATCGCACAGTTGCCGGCACCGACGGTGTCTTTAAACGCCCGTTTTTGGGGCTGGACCTGCCCGGGCCCCGCTCTCCAGGGGAGACGGTCAGGTTTGCACTTCAAGGGGGTCTCCCTGGCCCCACAGACACGCTGGAGCCAGGGGCTGTAGACATTTGCCAGACGTGTGAACTTTCTTCCTCGCTGGTAGCTGTTATCTCTGCTCGATTCCCACTTTGATGTGGGTTCACACTTACAAACTACCCGCCAGGGATAGGAGCGCCCATATAAGAGCGGGCCGAGTCCGACGATCACCCAGCACCTCACCGCCATGAGCCAGGTCCAAATCGCTTCGGCAGAGACCAAGCCCCACGGGGTCAGGCCCCACATCTGCTGCGCGCCCCCTCCCCGCGCCCCCACCTCGCTGGGCAGTGCGCGACTCCTGGTCAGAGCCAAGCCCCGACGGGGCGACCCGCAGCCGAGCCAGCCCGCAGACAGCGAGCCCTGCACGGCAGAGCGGAGCCCAGACGATCCCATGGAGACCGCCGACCCGGGCCCGTCGCAGTCAGGTGGGTGAAGAGGGGAACAGGGAGAAGGGGGGGAGCGAGCTGGGGACACACGCGGGACCTCGACCCCCGTCGTTGCAGCGAACTGTCAGGGAAGAGGGGAGGCGGAGGCACTACCCCAAGCGGGCAAGAGGCCTCACCCCCTCCCCTTCCTTCCTCCTGTGCAGCCCCCGACGGCGGCTGGCTGAGCGCTGAAGAGTCCTCCGGCTACGAGAGCGAGAGTGCGGGCGCGGACCGCTCCGCTGCGGCGGCGGCGGGCGGGACCCGCGGGCGGCAGCGGCGGGCGCGGACGGCCTTCACCTCGGAGCAGATATGCCGGCTGGAGAAAACCTTCCAGCGCCAGAAGTACCTGGGGGCCACGGAGCGGAGGAAACTGGCGGCTGCCTTGCAGCTCTCGGAGATCCAGGTGAGTCCCTCGGGAGAAGAGGATCCCTCCCGGCCCCATAGGGCAGGAGCACCCAGGGGCGGCGATTTTGCATGGGCCTTTCCTGTGATTAAGACACGTAGCGCTCTTCAGCTGCGTTTAACAGGGGCTGTGGGATCCCGCAGAGATTAACGAGTTAGGATTACTGGAAATTTGGGGCACTTTCTACCTGGAAGGCACTAAGGTTGCTTTATTTCTTAGTAAAGTAAGCTGTCCTGCATATACAGCGATTTGCTTACACCTTAGAAAGGTCATATATGGTCTTAAAGATTCAAAGTGATTAATTTAAAATCGCTGAACACAGACACACTTCTCTACATCCCGCAGGTCCTCTGCCCTCTGTCAATTCCAACTGAAGCAAAATGGTAGAAGCAGATGAGATGTAGTTGTTCATAGTTTGCATGTTACTTTTAAGCAATGTCCTTGCTTTGTCTCTTCCATCCTCTCACCACCTTCTTTTTGTTGTTCAGATCAAGACCTGGTTTCAGAACCGAAGGATGAAACTGAAGAGGCAGATCCAGGACCACCAGCACAGCCTCGTGTCTCCCGCTCCGCTCTACAGCTACCCCCCAGGAACCTCACCAGGTCTGTTTCAGGATGGTCTCCACTATCCCTTTGCTCCTCAGCATCAGAGACTCCTGCCTTTTCCACCGGTGCCTGCTGTGCAGTTCAGCTTCTCCTTTCCCAGATACGATGCATCACAAAGCACCTACAACTTCATGGCCAGTGAGCTGCCGTACTACCATCAACACTTTATTCCTCATTCCTCTTTCCATCCAGTTATTCAGAACAAAATGGACAATCAGTGCCACCCTGTATAAGCATTATAGTGAAAAAGAGAAGGGGCTGGCAGCAAAGAGGAAAACCATTGTATGCTGTAATGTATTTCATGCTCACATTCCCCTGTCTGATTTGGAAGAATATGTCTTTATTATTTTAAGTTAAATGTGAAAATGAATTATTTTATATTTTATAATTAATATTTAAAATATTGGATGCATTGTCACTTCTGCTTTTCCCCCACAGTTTATTAATTTTACGAATACTGGTAGTCTGCTCTCTTCAGTCAAAAAACTGAAGCATGCTGAAATGAAACTGGAGACAGAAATGTGACAGAAACATGTTTTTAGCAAATTTCCGATGATGCAAAGTTACTAAGTTTAGTCTGAAGTTTGTTAAGTAAACGGTTTTCATTGCACATCTCCACATACATTTCTATAAATGTGTATTTATAAATAAAATCTGAATATTACCTGTGTCAACTCCATAAAGGTATTTGTGCAATGTAAACATCAATGGTCACTTGTCCTCCTGTTTTTGGTAGTGGATTTAGATGTTTTAATACATCTTGACTTTCCTAGCTGTTGACATATGGTCTTGTTGGTAAGTGTGTTTGGTAGCCTGGACACAGGCAATCTTACCCAAGTGCATTGCACTATGCTTTTGGCTAAATGCATCCTCCAGGAGAAAGGATAAGCTGTTGGTGAGTTTCTCTTTGAATATAAATAAATTACTGCTTTACAATTCCAATTCCATCTTCCATGTGAAGCCAACAGCTGTGTTAATTACCAATACTAATTAGGTCAATGTGTCTTTAAAATTCCATAGAGAAGGCCTGATCTGTTTAATTCCTATTTAAAGTTTTACAATTGCTGAAACAATTGCTTGGCAAAAAATATTAAGAGCATAAGTGTTCAGTTCAAAGCCATATTGTCTGAATGGGATTTTAACCTGCAAATATGTCCTTTGTCTCATCACTGAATACCAAATTTAGTTGCGTATTTTGAACATTTTTATTAATTTGGGCTACTCCCTTTTAACGTGTAAAGGGTTCAAGTTTTTGCTTTAGCAATTTTTTTTTTCTAAATCCTGGGATCAGTTTTCAGTACTCTCCTAAAAGTGCTTAGATAACACTTTTTGATCTTTTAGATTTTAATGAAGTACCGTTAATTCACCTGAAAGGTCTTTTAAATACATTAAGTTGATTGCTGCATTGTAGTCTAAAATTCCTCCCTCACCCGCTAATTCAGTGAGTCGAGTTTCGATTTAATAGCCTAGGAGTTTCTCACTTGTGAAAAAATTACTTGGAAGGGGTAAAGGGAATTTTCTGCTGAAGAGTTCACAGTGACTGAGAAATGCACAGGTTGTCCCTTCAGCTGCTTAGCTCCCTCTCGGATCAGTGCTGCCCTGGTGGGGCACTGAGAAGGGGTGTGGTGGGGAAAATTCCTGCAAGTGTCTCCCAGCCTTCCCTCCTCCCCATTGTCTACCAAAGACTGATTTCAACTTTGCAGTCCTTAAGCCCCACAGCACAACTCGAAGGTGGGGAGGGTGGAATGTGGTATGGGAGGGGAGGAAGGAGGAGAGGAGATAGGGGAATGCGTAACACAAAGCTGTTGTAGGACTTTTTTCTCTCTCTTTTTTTTTTCCACTTATGAGCAAAGAAATGGAGGGCTTGGTGGGTTTTGGAGGTTCTTTTGTTGGTTTTTGGGGAGTCAGTTTATTTTGGCAGGAGGAGGGAGTGTATTGTTTTTTCCCTCCTTACAATTGCAGAGTAGTCTAACCATCACCTAGTGAGCAAGGTAGAATGGTCTGGATCAGGGAAGGAGATGTAGTCACACTTTCTGCAGCTGCTTTATGCTGATGCAAGGTCTCTTGTTTCTCATTATTCTCTTAAAGGTCTAGCTTTGCCATTTTCTATAAAGCTTGCTTTGGGACTTTAAGGAACAGCCCTGAGTCTTCCTGATAGTAAGCCTAAACAAATCCTGCAGTTTAAAATTAGGAAGGCTGTTGAAACTTTAGAGTAAATACGGAATATTTTCTTTTACAGTGTTTCAGGAAATTTGAACTGGTGAACAATTCTAATGTTTTCATAAGCAGATTTAAATTACAAGTGTGCTTGACACTGACATCAACATACATACTTCACAACTGATTCCTTAGCCTCACCTCTTTTTAAATGCATAAATGGAATACGTCCCATCAAAAAACAGGTGGAGAATATACATATAAAATATAATAATGGGCAACTTGTTCAGTTTTGCTCATAGGGTTTGCTACATTCTGTACCATTTTAATTTAAATGCATTTCCTGTAGTTCATGAATCTTTCCTTAAAAACCCACGCTCGGGTAGAATTGGACAAAGCTTTTAAGCCTGTTCTCCATTGCATGACAGTTACCATGTAAACTTCAGTGTAAACAGTACTCTGCACGATTATAAGTTATATAGCCTTCACTATGCTGTAGGAATAAAGGGACGTTTCATGTCATCCACTTCCACTTACAGTATTCTAATCAAACTTCGGGGTTTATGTTAAAGAAAATAATTCATAGAATCATCAATCTTTTTAATGTAACAAAATAAGTTTTAAATAGTTACTCATAAAGATATTTAGTGGTTTTTTTTAAATTACACGCCACATTTGACATTTTTAACAAGAAGGAAGATATGGCTGGAAACTCAGTCTTTTATGTTCAGCGGTTAGAGTCACTGCTGGAATTACAGAAGAGTAACACGACAATTTTGGGCCAGGAGGCAATAGTAAAGCTGGATTTAACAGAACTTGCTGAAGAGATTGAGCTGGAACCGAAGGTAACAAGGCAGAGTTTTGAATAGCTGGGTGAAGGCACACAGCAGAGGTAGAAACGTTGAGACTCATCCCATGAGAGTAGCTGATTGTAGTCGTATCTGGGTAACACTGATGGGACAAAAATAAGCCTGAGAATAGAGCTTCGATTCTGGCATCTTGGGTCTGACGTTTAAACTTCATGCGACGATTTTGAAACCAGGTTTTTATCTGAGAACAAGAACAAAGAACTAACCCAGTTGTCCCTTTTCCATAAAGCAATACATCCTGAAGGCAGATTTACTGTCAGAGTAGCAGAATACATTAGCAGTTAAGGGCTAATAACATCAGGGCAGAGTGATTGTTTTGGCATGAGGGGAAATCAAGCTATGAACATTCCGTGATGGCAAGACAATTAACCAGGTTTGGACCAGGGCTGTAACTCAAGACTGCCGCAGTGGGACTAAAAGAGCTGGGCACGGGTAATTCTGTTCGAAAATTCTGAAATGTATCTATCGAGTAGATACGTAACTTTGAGTGAGAAAGAATTAGCCTGAAAATTGAAGTTGTGGAGATTGTGCAAGTCTTTTTACCCCACCATGAAGTTTCACCTTTTGAATTTGCATTCACCTTTTTGAATTTGCACCTTGTCTCTGGTGGACACAGAGCTGCCGCGGACACAGCAGTGCCAGCCGAGACACGGTTGTTATCCTTGCTTAAGCCCATTTTCTGAAAGGCTCACCCGCCGCACCTGCAGGAGCTGTCACTGTCACTGCGCCCCCGTCCCAGCGGTGACCGTGAGGTGCCAACCAACTCTACCAGGACTCGTCCCCCCGCCTCGGGCGGAGGTCGAGGCGGGCCGGAGGCACCGGCGGCGCTCACCTGGCTCTGGGAGAGGTTCAGCGCTGCCGCCAGCCGCCGCTTCTCGCCGGCGCCGATGTAGCGCTGCTCGCGGAAGCTCCGCTCCAGCTCCTGCAGCTGCGCGGCCGAGAACTTGGTGCGGGGCCGCCCGGGCACGGCGCCGCCGGCCGCCTCCGCTCCGTGTCCGGGGCTGCTGCTGCGGTCCGCGGCCTCCTGGTCCCGGGACGCCTCTGTGAGGACAGAAAGGGGGTGCCTAGGGGAGCGACCCTTCCCTCCGCTGGCCCCGAACCCCGCGGGCGGTCCCGCAGCGGCGGCTGCCGCGCCCCGACGACCCGCGGGCAGTGACCGACGGGCCCAGCGGGACTCACCGGGCACCGCGGGGCTCTCCCGGCCGCCGGTGCCGCGGCTGCTCCGGGCCAACCACTCCACAGAGAAGGGCCCCTTCTCCATGTCCCCCAGTGCTGCCGGCTCTCACTGGAGCTGCCCCGGCTGTCGGGGCAAACATTTAAACTCCGAGGTGGTTTGAAAAGACCCAAAGCATCAAATGAGGCTGAGGACAAAGGACCTCATTGAGAGGAGCTTTAATCTCCTCTCTCAGGTGATTGTTACATCCGCCTAATCTCCGAGCGCAGCGGTTAGCAGAACTCAAGGCTGCCTGACATGGCGCCAAGTTCAGCGCGGAGTCGTCTCCTGACCACGTAGGTGCTGGGAATTGCACCACGGCCTGTGCTCTTCGCGCTGTCCAAGCGCCTTCGACTCTCGAACCGCCCCGTGATTTTCAACCTCTATCTCCTGGTATGAAAGACAAGTATTCAGAAGGGACCGATAACAGAGAAGCCTCCTTTATATGAGTCTTACACCCGCATTTTGAGCCCCTCTTGTTTGTTTGATGCAAGGTTTGAAAGAATCCTCTTGTTTTTCTATTAGCAAAGGAGATGGGAACAAGTAACTAGTCCTCGACAGGTAGGGATCATGGAGAAACACCGATACTGGTATCTTGCCAATATGCCTATGAGGAACACACTGCTCTTTTTTAAGTCAGTGTGGGCAGATATTCTTTGAGCTCAGAGTTAGTTGAAAAATGCAGGGTTAAATATTTTGTTCCTGTCCATGAAGCAGAGTGATGCGGTTAAGACTCTCATCCTCCTCTGAAGTACTTACTGACTTCAGTTGACTGTTGCAGAGGTTTTAAGTCCTCGTGGAGAGACTGATTGAAACGAGCACAGCAGCGTTAGCATGGCAATTTGTTAGGCCCTTTGCAGAAAGTAGGTACAGTTTTGAATAATTTGAGTTAAATCTTATCAATTTATTAGGAATAAGACAGTAATGAGCAGTTATGTGTCAGGATATTGGACAGGATAGGAAACACTGAGAAAATAGCTAGTCTCTTGAATTTATCTATGTCTTAAAACGTGACCTCCTTATCCTGCACCCCAAGAAAGAAATGTGTGCATTTCAAAGTAAACAGTTCTGATGTTCTTATGAAGTAGATCAAAGAAGAGGAGTGTAAATTCTGTTCAGAGGCAGTCTGTTCAAGGATGATTCAGATAAGGGTGAGAAAAGAACCACTTTTACGGTCTGAAGTGGGCCTGGGATGGCACAGTCCTTATCCTCTGCAAACACAGGCTAACACATTTACAGGTTGTTTCAGTAAACAGTCACTACTGCTTGAGTTTATACAGTCAGAGATAATGAACCAACTTCCACGCAGAGCTGAACATGCTTGAGACAACATGCTAATTCTTAACTTCAAAGAGATTCATGTCACCTTTTATGAAGGGTGATATATTTGTAGTGAGATGGCAAAAGTAAGATGTTACACTTCCAGATCTCTTTCTTCTTAGATTTTCTGTATTTTCTCAGGCAAGGATATTATTTTCTGCCATAAACTGCAATGGCCTTTACATAATTTTTTTGTTAACTATGCTGAAGAATGATATATGTAAGAAATTTTTAGACTCGGGTGTTGAATGTTTTTCACGTGTACTTATGCTGTTGTTACAAAGAATTTTGTTTTCCACGTAGTAAAGAGGAAACAAAAAAATTTCTTGAATATCCACTTGGGCAGTCCGTGTTTTGTTTTGTTTTTTTTTTAATAATCAACATGACACTTCTTGTAGGTGACTATATTTGCTTCCAGGTAAAAAGGTGACTTTGTAGATATGACACATGTTTTACAGAAAAGCTTTTCTGACTAAGCTAACAGAGAGGGGCCGTTGTGTTGTCTTCATATGCTTCTGATTCCACCCACAGCAATTTGCAGCTCTTAAAACCAATTAAGATGCAAGTTAGAAGTTACATCTTTTCCTTTTAGTAAAAGCCAAATCCAACCCAACCTCCCCTTGCCAGAAAAAAAAAAAGTACAGGACTACAGAAAACTCTGCAGATTACTCTTCTGCATTTGCTTTTTTTTTTTTTGCATTTGATCGATTAAATAGATCTTAAAAGTAAATAAATGAAACAAAGCAAACTAAACAAAAACGGAGGAAGGAGCCTGTTGCTAAGTAGTCTGTTTCGACACCAAGGAATATGGTCTTGAACCCGTAGTTCACATAACGTTATAGGGAAAACTGCTGGGGTGTTCAAGACGATTTGTTTGAAGTGAACAATACAAATAATGGACCCTTATTCTTACTTAGCTTGTTTCCTAGTCCTAAAACCCTGCAGACTAATCCTGGAGAAAGTAAAGTTTGATCTGGATAAATGATAAAATCATAGATCATTTCTGAAGTGAGTCGTGATCTATTCAGTGTTGCAGGTAACATCTAAGCAGAAGGATTACCAACAAATCATTCTTTTGTTATACTAATGTTTCTAGTTGTTAATTATTATTGTGCTTATTTTAATAGATGAACAAATGTCTAAAACAACAAAATTATTGCCAGGTTGTATTTTAGTGATAATGAAACTCGTGGGTTGGTGGATTTTTTTTAATCCTGTGATCGTTGATCATGTTGTTATCTGATTAGATTAGAATAATCAATTTAACGACTTTGAAGAGAAAAGCCTTAGCTTCAAAAGACACAGAATGCTAATACAATTTTTTTTTTCAGGAAAGCAGTCCTTCAGAATCATGCTATGGTTAGGTTTGTGTGGCTTCCTATCTAACGTTTTCATGGTACTGAATCATCTGAGAAAGTCTTCCTAGAATTTCTCTTTAAATCCTCTGAAGTAGCTTGGTTTTGCAATTATATTTAAGAGACTAAGAGTAGGGATTTTCATATTGCTCAGCTCTTTTTTTAAAGGGGGTAGTGTGGACAAATCTCCTTGGCTTTATGTGCTAGTGATAAAAACTTTCACAGATTTCTGTCAGAATTGCTTTGAGAATTCTTGCACTGAGGATATTTTTACATTTAATACAATCACTTTAAAAACAATGTTAGTAGCTTTAATTTATAATTGTAAGCAAAACAGACATACCATTAAAGACTTTTACTGCTTCTTGGGGGAAATAAAATGTATTGGCAATTACATGTTTATTTCGGTTTAACTGTTAGCAGAAAACCACGTGCAGACAGAATTAAAGTGATTCTAGTGGCTGCTTATGTTTTAGACACTGGCCCTCTTATTGTAAGCAGGAATAGATGACATAATGACTAAACTTTCCTGTCTTGGCATGTGACTGAATTCAAAAAGAACTATGGTGTTTCCCTATGTTAGAAACTCTGTGTGTTTCATTTTGTTATTAAAGACTTCTAGTATTATTTAATGTGATTTTTTCCCCCGTAAGATCTTTCTGTTGTGTTCCCTTCAGCTAATATTTAAACTTTCATGACTTGAGGTTTTGTTGTGCAGGGTTTATTTATTTATCTATTTATCAATTTATTTATTTAATGTATTTTGGTGAGGTGGCGTCCTAACTAATAACAAACTTTATTTTTGTCAGACTATTCCACTGCTTAATGTTAGGACAAAACAGGGAGCTCAACAAAACCAAAGGAGGGAGTATCAGTGGCTATAAAGGTGATAAACACAAGAAATAGTATACTTGAAGTGAATTATTTGTTAAAAATGCTAATGTTCGTGCTGTTGAGTGTTATTATGATAACTTACCTAAGATACAGAGCATGGCCTGAGGCAAAGCTCCCATTCAAAGGACTTTGATTGAGTGATTGTAACATCATAAGAGACCATCACATGAGAGCAATTACAATTTAAAAGGTAATTGCCCTGTATTTCTAGTTAGCAATTAACATTCGGCAGATCCTGTGATGAAACATTTATCCCACTTTCCATTGATTATTAGCACTTTTTATGAACACATGGACTACAAACCCCATGATCAAAATTGTGAATGTAAATAGTAACTAGTTAAGTGTAGTGGAGCCGTAACTGACTCATATTTTACCGCTGCAATTTAATGAAAGCCTTTCTTGACAGAGCCCTCAGAGGAAATATGTGGTATCACTTATGGTTGTGTCTTATTGTCTGTTTAAGTCTCTCAATGAAATAACTTTATGGAGTGTCTTATAGTTGTTATTGTTTTTAGTTATTGCATTGGTTGTGAGGATGATTTTTTGCAAATTATTCCTCTGGTGTTGGTTTGATTATGGTAAATATTAATGTGTAGAAGCTGTAGTAGGATTTGTAAGTATGCTAACAACGAGAAACACTAGAGACAAGTTAATTCAGCCATTTTAACAAATATTAAGGACATTCATCAGATAAAAATGTTTTGTGTTACATTAATTTCTACTCATACAAAGGAATACCTCTATCTAAATGAAACCTGTTGGGTAGAACTACCATCTCTGCTGTTGGAGGGAATTGATTAATTCCTCTTCCTGGGTGTGCTTTTCCCCACATATTCTGAGTTTAGGTAACCCTCAGATCTATCAGGGAGTCCAGTTGGGTTTCTAAGCTAGCAGGAAGCAGGGGAAAAAGTAAAGGAAAAGAAAAGCAAATGGCTTTTTGACAGCTAGAAGATAAATCCACTCACTGAAAAGTTGGATGAGCTCTATAGCTTGCACAGGGCAATGCTGGAAGCATGGAAGGAAAGAGGAAAAAATGGGATGATTCCTTATAGTAGTGAGTGGGTTTGTTGCTTTATATAAGTAAATACAGGTGTCTTTATGATCAGTATAATTGCTTACTTTTTCCAGGTAGAGAGACTAAGGTATCACAGAATATGCTGAGTGGGAAGGGACCCATGAGCATGATGGAGTCCAACTCCTGGCCCTGCTCAGGCCTCAAGAGTCACACCCTGTGCCCGAGAGAGCATTGTCCAAACATTTCTTGAGCTCTGTCAGGCTTGGTGCTGTGACCTCTTCTTTGGGGAGCCTGTTCTACTGCCCAGCCACTCTCTTGAGAGAAGCACCTTTTTCTCTAACATCTAAACTAAACCTCCTCTGACACAACTTCAGGCCATTCCCTTGGGTCCTGTCACCTGTCACCACAGAAAGAAAAACGAGGTAATAACTAGGTTGGTGTGCAAATGCATATGTAACTCACTAGTAAGTAAATAATGATTTTTGAACATGACTTCTACTTTCAAGGCTTCCTTTCTGCCCCCTTCTCCCAGTGTCTGACCGTGCCCTTTGCCCTCTCCCTGTGCTGCTGCCTGTCAGGACTTGTGGTACTGGGGGAGGCTTGCTTTGAACTAAATTCAAATACCTCTTAACCTTAATTTAACCCCCTTGACATATTATAAGGCACAATAAAAAAATAAATCAGTTTTTTGCTATGTCATTAACCTTTCTTATTGCATTGTAGTATTTTTTCCATTTTTCTGTCTGCTTTCCCTTCTTCACTCGATCTACATCTTCCCATATCTATAACCATGAGACTTTGATCCTGCAGAAGGGAGGAGGAATATGGGGCAAAAAAAAGTAGTTATTTACTGGACTGAGAAGACTGAATTCAGAACACATTGTAATGCATGTTCTATGAATTTCGGATTTTATGAATAATTCCAGTATGTTTTCACTTTTGAGCTCCTAATAGCTTGCATAATTGTTGCAAAGATAATTTTTAAAAATAGATAAATAAATAAACAAACAAACAAACAATGTGGACGTGTATCAAAGCCGACTATCAAAAATGGTAAGAGATTAATTTTGCTGACAGGTCCAAGCATTGTGATCCCAAGTTCTGAAGGGAGTTGTACTATTGAAACAGATGGCTTGCAGAAACTGAAGAGCACAGGAAGAAAATCCCTAAAGGCCCCAGATTCTTCCATCACAGCAATAGCTCTTGTCTGCCCATATGCTCCATAAATATTGAGTCCTTTCTTTCCTTTTTGTCTGCTTTTGTAAACCCAGCCTGCTTGGATTCGCCGCGCCGTACCCGCTGTCCATGCCCCGTCCCCGTGCGGGCGGTGTCAGCAGGGGGAGCGCCGCGCAGAGCGGAGCGTGCACAGCCAGGGAAAGGCTTCGGAGAATGCTGATCCCGCCGGGTCCCCTCTGGGCGCTGTGTGGAATCTGATTGGATTCAGTTAGTTTGCTGAGGGGCAGAGGGGGAGTACACCTAGGGCTTGTTAAATGTCGGTAAAATTTTCATGAGGAAAAGAACTGACACACACCTAAGACTTCAGTGCTGTGTGTCTGGTTGGAGTATTGAAGAAGGATGGAACGACAGGAGCTCATTCATTAAAGTGCTTTGTCATTTGTTTGCTATAGTAAGAACCCACCAGGTTAAACCCCAGACTGAGCTATTTGAAGAAGGGTATTGAGTCAGGCTTTGCTTTATATTTTCCTTCCCTGCCCCCTGTGCACACATGCGTGGCATGTAAATTATCATTAAACTGCAGTTCTGCAGTGAAAAACCCCACAAAGTTAGCAAAGAGAAATATTAAGTTATTTGGTGTATTGGTTTTTATTTCCTATTGGTTGTTTGTTTGGGTTTTTTTTAATCCAATATTTTTCCTCTTCCTAGATGTCTTTGGCAAGAATTAGCTGAGGGTCAGACAACTAGCCTGAATTGACCCAAGGTAATCAGGAGGAGAAAGGTGTGAAGGATTGTTTTTTTTCAGCATCATTTTCAGCTGTTTAATCTGCATAATTTTTCATGTACTACTGCACCTCTCTTATTGACAGGGAATAATCAAATCAACCTATTGTCATCTTAAAAAAACCCAGGTTTCATGTAGATGCTGGAACAGTATTTGAATATTTAGCTTTAATTTCAGTAACGAATGTAAAAGTTCATAGTAGAGTCTGTTGCTGCTGTGTTGGGTTTTGTATCAAAAACTGTATTTGTAAGTACAAACCATGATTCTGTAATTTTTTGCCACTGCCACTTATGCCAGTGCTGTTTAGAAATTAATTAAATTTGCAAGCACCTGTGAGTCTTTGAAATAGGGTGGAGATGATTTTTCTCTAGGGCAAGTCTGTCACAGGTATTTTATGTGTTAGAGAAAGCGCATGCAGAGGAAATGTAAAATCTCTTCCCTCAAACTGCCATTTCAAAGATGTTCCTATTGTTCTTCCAGCTTAAGCAACTTCTCTTCTTTCATTATACTAATGTAACTGGTTTTGCAGGTACAAAATGAATCAGATCAGAGAAATAATTCCAGTGGGAGTGGGGAAGCAGCACTCTGCTAGTCTTTTTTTTTCTTTCTTTCTTGGGGAGGCTGTTTCTCTGATCTTGTTTGAAGCTCAGACACAGCGGAGGAAAAGTAGGAATAGGGAGTCATGGGAACTGCAGGATACTAGTTGTGTAATGCAGTGTTACTGAGGGCATGATTTCTGAAAAAAGTTATTACACCCTGTATCTTGTAAAACTTGCAGTGATAATGAAAACCTTTGCAATGCAGTTAATTTGGCCTGACTTTTGAGAGGGTTTTTGTTGCACCATTTTTTATATAATAAAATGCTTCATATGTAATTAAACCCCACAGTGTTTATCAGTATCCCCCAGTGTGTAAACTACAAAAGAGACAATTGAAAAATATTTTTTTTCTAAATGGCATATTACACTGACAGCTGAAGACTAGCTTTTCTCTACTAGCTCAAAACTTGACAGGAGTGAGTGTTCTAACTCTCTGAGATCCCAGAGACCTGTTTTGAGGTGGTGTTATCAGCACTATCAGATTTTTTTTTTGTGATAATTGTAGAGTATCTTGCACTGTGTCACAAAGAAAAAGGGAAAGGTCTCTCCACCTGCACTTTAATCATGTCTTTTACTCTCCCTTCAGTCTTGTTCAGGAAGGAGTTTGAGCATAGAGTTGTGATTTGTGTTTGAGAGATTAAGCACAAACTGGATAGATGTAAAAACACCTGTAAATTGTCTGTGCTTTACTATCCTGTCATTGTCCCATCCCTTCTCCAGATGAACTAGATCTGGTCCCAGTACCTTTCCTGAGTTTTATCAATTATATGTCCTGTTGTTTCATCACTTTATATATGCTTACAAAGACTGGTGTTTGGAGTTAATAAAAAACATGGGGTTTGAGAACGATTAGAGGTATGTTATGGCTTGTGAAGTTTTGACTTCAGGCAAGAAAGGTGGGATATTTTGACTTTAGCCCTGAAAGTAACCAGTAACACTGAGAAGAGGGGGAAATAGATTTATTCTCCTTAAATGATTTCAAAAGCATTTAAAAAAAAAAGGAAACTCAAAATTATATATAAAAAATGAGGTCTTTGTTCATCAGTTCATATACACCTCTCCCCTGAGTTTTTGTAAATGAGCTGAAATTATTCCCATAATACAGTGAGGGAATGTGAACATTGTGTTTCCTGTTTGATTTTAGGTAGCTTATCTGATTGTTCTAAGTTCATTTTATACATAGTCTCATTATTAATTTTAAATTAAAAGAAAACCCCCACACCTAATAAAATTCTCTTCTGGTTGACATTCATGTTGTTCAGTAAAATCCTACTGCTTAATTTGCTACTGCCATATTTGATGTGGTTGACCTTTGGCCTGATATTTTTATTGATATCTCTGCAAACTCTGAACAGCTTTTTTTTTTTTTTTTTTTTTTTTTTTTTTGGTAATAGCCAACATGACATTATTATTCCTGTTAGTTTTTAATTGTGTATGCTGTGTACTCTGTGTCTTAAGGCGGGAGGAAAAGCATGTTGCAATGCTGTTGCATAGGGATCTGAGATTTGTTACAGTCTGTTATGTAAGAGGTAAAATACACACTTTTCTCATACTTTTTTTTATTTGACATTATTGTGAGATTTATGTGAAATATGAGAAAATATAAGTTATATGGGGGTTGTTGTGTCTCATTTATTTATAATTTTGTTTATTTTGTATGTCTTTTTCCCACCTTTATGTGCAGTAGTTCTGGAGGTTCTCTTGATTTTAATGACTGTTAATAGATTCAGTGTTTTTTTTAAATATAAAAATAGGTCCCTTCCCTCACATGTTCCCCTTTACCACAAGCTTTGATATGAAATCAGTGAGTAAAGATATGGTTGTGGATGTATTTTAGTTGCTTTTTAATTTAAGAAAAAAGTGATATCTAAGTAGGATAGTCCTTTGACACTATTATGGTAGAGATAAATGAAAAGTAACTGTTAAAATATTTATTTAATATTGAATAATGTACCACAATGATAACCACTGAGTAAAATGACTTGCAATGAACCCTCTTGTGCTTTTTCTAAGCCCAAAGCTTTTTGAGACTTTTTAGAAACTGTGATGCAGTGTAACACAAACTTCTGATCTGTGACTGAAACATTTAGATTTTTATTTGACGTGCATTGTATATGGTTACATTATTTCATAATAGCAGTATCCCCACCATTCCCCCATCTCCTCCCCCCCCCCCCCCCCGAATTCATATGATACATTGCTATTTAAAGTAAATAAAAGTTACAGGACAGAAACATAAAAGTTGTGTTTATTGTCTGTTTTTCTACTGAATGGATAAAAGCCAAGAGAGCTTCTACACTTCCACCTCCAAGGCACCTGTGGGTCAAAGAAGAAAAATATTAGTATGTTTATTATTTAATTTACCATCAACTGTCTGTGTTTTATGAGAGAAGAATTTGTAATGTCACACAAGCAGACATTGTGTAAAAGGTACTTACGATCTTAAAGGATGAAGTCCTGAGACTAAATGGTACATTGCTGACAGCCCCTTTGGGTATTTGCACGACTGGGCTTTCTACGCCTGAGTCAGCACTAACTGCATTCAGTGAAGACTGATTTCCAGCACCTGGGAGACAGGGAGAAAGAGCTGCAGTTTTGCATTTGTGGGGCTGTATTTTCATTATTTTCAGTTGGAGGTTTATAGGAATAAGGACTATGGAAGTAACTTCTTAGCAATGCAAGTTTTAGACAGAACATTAATCCAAGTGAAATCTTTAATAATGTAGTTGATAAATGCTTAAAAGATTACTCTTGTAATAAATCATGTTTTAAGATGAAACCAACATTTAGCCATTATATCAGAGGAAATAATACCAGTATCTTTTTATGCAGGTTTTGATGGTTAATTGGGAGTTTAATAAATTTACCTTTAATTTCTGCATACCTCTGTTTTCTCTATACCTTTCTAGAGTCGTCTTGGCAATGCTGTTTGAAATGAGGGGTGAAGTACCTCAATTGCCCCATTTTCCCATGCCCTATACCTCTTTAGAAGTAGTTCTCAAAGAAGTATATGCATAGGAAAAAGGAACAACGAGCCAGATCAAGATGAACTCCACTTGTGGCAAGAGTAAACCTGGAATATAAATGTAGATATTAGGGGGAATAAAAATGAATTATATTCTTTACACAGTACAATTTCTTTTGAACTATAAGGCTACTAAAAACCTGTGCAGGCTAGAACAGAAGTTGAAGGGTGAGACAACCAACATTAATGCCTAGGATTCAGCAGAGATTTAACAATACTTAGTACGTTAAAAAGTCATCAGTGCATTTTTTGAAATACATACAAGAAAGTGTAGAGTTCTTAGAAAAAGTGAAGAGCAGCTCCTTAGACTTGACCTGAAAATTAATTACAAATTAGTAATAATATCGTCTTTTAAGTATATTGCACTATAGCACAATAGTCAAGGGTTTTATATTTAAGACCTGAGAAAATACTTATTTGAATTACAGAACAAATGCATGAGAGAGAGAAAAAAGTTTGTAAATTATAAAATATGGTAAAATGATCTCTACAAGCAGCAATAGGACATACCTGGTTCGCTCTCTTGATGCTTGAAGTGCAGTAACTTCGTTTTCACGAGAATTTATGCTCACTGGAGACCTTGAAGAAGTATGAACTATACAGTGTTACTGTTTTCTTAAGTGATAATTGGTTTGCCCCTTGCCAAGGTATTTGCTGCACCTGCAGATTGGGTACACAAAAAGTGCTTCTGAAAACATGGAAAGTATCGTTCATATGCTGGGGGAGGTAGAAATGGGAGTGCAATAGACAGCGGAACTGATAGGAATAATTACAGTGATGTCTTGAAACGTGCATTGGGAATAAGAATTTATCATCTGTGTTTTCTTTCACATACGTCAACAGAGTTGGGAAAATGTAAATCTGTGAGAGAACTTTTTGTTCTCAAAGTCTGTGCTGTGTTTTCATTCTAACCTACCCCCTTTTTCCCCAGCACACTATTTTGAGAATCTGTATCAATGTCCTTCACTTGCAAATACGACTTTACTGGGGAGATAGCAAGGTCTGTGTACAAGGCTTTCCTCTGCTTATCCAGGCACCAGTGAGGCTCCCTGCTGGATGCCAAGGCTGGGAAACATCTTTCACCATATTTAATCCTATTTGCGAACAAATTCTTTAACCATTTACTTTCAAGTTATTGTCTTTCTTTTAAGACCTCAATTACACTCTTAAACTGCATCTCCTATGTAAAGATGTTCTGTTTTATATATTAGAAATCTGAAGCAAATAGCTAAAATTATTTGGAATTGGTTCAAATTAAGAGAACTACAGTGTCACAAGCAGTCACAATACAAATTGCTACATGCTGTTTGTTTATTTATATGTTTAGACACTCCTGAAACCCCTTTTGTGCTCTTTCAGTGTCAGAAGATGTCAGTTTTTTTAATTTCCTAATTTTAATTTCATAACCTCAGGTTCAGCTTGTTCCTTTCTTTTATAAGAAACAGTCATAACATTCTGATTTGCACACAGTATCTTGAACAAAAAAAAGATCTGCCTTTCAGTTTAGTATGAATCTTTCTTAGATCTTTACAAAACATACAATTGATTCTTTCAGTTTTTCTTCAGAGAGGTTCTTTGCTTCTGGCCCGAAGCCATCTTAGTTGGGACCTGAAGCAAATACTTTATGTTTTATAATTTATAATATGCAATACTTACTTCAAAACTGCTGGACTTTCTTCCTGCAATCAGTTATATCCCTTGGAAGGAGGAAAACTACACCACACAAAACTAGAAAGTGTTTAGAGCTGCAAACAGTTTTCAACAGCTTTTCATGAAATAGGGGTGCCAGAGGAGTTGCCACTTTTGATTTTGCTGTATGGTGTTCTGAGAGAGACAGGGAGAGAGAGAAAAAGGTGTTTTCCTGGGGAATTGAACACTACATTGCTGGATTAGCAGCTGGGCTGTCGATGCTGTTAATGCTCTAGTCCTGAGTTCTAGATAGGCCATCTAATGCTGTTAGATGGTGAGTGAAGCTTTGGTTAAGGCCTATATCCACAGAAAATCTCAATGAAATCTGGTGTGGAGTCTGAGGTTTCTGATAAGGATTCTCACTGAGAGTAATAAGATTGCTTATTTGTGTGCGAAGTAGCAGTCTTCTGATTTTTGGTAAAATTTATTTTTGGATGGGGAAGACATCAGGTGCAGCTGATTTGTAATGCATAAGTCTCTCTTAAGAACACAGTTAAAGCTGGTTTGGGTCTGGATTGAAGAATTAAGCCTTTATTAAACTCTGTTTTATTCAGAACTGTAAATAGAGCAAGCAACTTTGAAATTTTAGAAAAAAATTTAAACGAACACGCTCGTCAATCTTTTGGTTTTGATGCTGAATACAAAGTGGTGATCTAATACTTTTTAACCTCAAGGCATGTTTTCTGAATTGTACTCCATTCAAGTATTATTTGAAAGCCACATAAAGTTGGTAGCTATTATAAAATAAATAGCCTGAAATTTTAATGCAGATTTAAAGATTGATGTCTCCAATATTTTGTGATGTATGTGTAATTAGGTATAATAAATATTTAACAACCACTTCCTATAAAAAGATTCATGCGAATTTCATCTCATGCATATATGTAAACTTGTGGATTGTTAACTGATGTTAAAAAAAAAAAGAAAAGAGAATAGTCAAATGAATTATGTAGTACTGATGTATCTTACAGGATATTTATCGTTTCAAACCCCTCTGAGCTGTTAGAGTTAGTGAGACTAGAAATGCCAATTATCTTGTAATGTATTTTCAGAAGAGTGGATTATAGTGCTTATGAAGCTCTGGAACATGTTTTTCATCAGTTTACACCAGAGCTCTGTCTTACCTTCTGTTTTTATCAGTATGAAAGCCTTAAACAGTTTCATTTGTGAGCAGCTCTGTGTGCGTATGTGTGTGTGTTTTTGCAATTTTGTATTTTGTATGTTTTCATGTTTATATGTGTGAGTTCAGTAGGTTTCTATCTTTTGATTATACTCCTTCATAGTGCTTGGCATAGTTAAATGTACATTCTGTAGACAGCTTTAAAAACTTTCTGAAGAACTGATGTTGCTATATTCTAAAGGTGATTTCTTTGGTTGCAGTAGCCTGAGTTGTTTTTCTTAGGACTAAGGCATAAGCACTATGTGATATAGGCATGTTTTTTGCTTTCCAGGCCTTCCATACACAGTCAGTACCTGTCTCCTTTTGTTCACTACTGAGAAGTTGGTTTGTACCTCTGATTAAAAAAGGATGACAATATTAATTGTTACTTTTTCAAACAAGAATCTTTGTCTTTCTACTCCACAACATGGCTTTGCTCATACATCTGCAAAGCTTTTTGAGTTGCTGTCTAGAAATCTTTTGTTAAAATTCAGCTCTGCCACAGTATGTAAAAAATTACCTTTATGGATAGGTTGCTGTGGGACTAATCATGTTGCTCATCATGCTGAGTGATTTGTCAGCACTGATTGATGAGACTACTTGTCTCATTGGTTTAACGTACTCCCCATCTTCTCTTTTGTACTTCACCGTGTGGAGGAAGAGTTAAATTTTCATTTGTTCTGTGATGTGCCTAATAGAATCCATTCAGGGTCTTTCTTTCCAATGTTGAACTCCTTTTAATGAAACTACAGCCCTGCATTTCCCTGTGTGATTCACCAGACAAAAATGAACACACACTCTTAACAGATGCCTGGGAGAGCTGCCAAAGGCTTTGCAGACAAAACTGCTGAATTTAAATTAGTCAGGTTTTAAGTTTGTAATTTATTCTGTAACATAACATACTCACCTGGACAAACATATAAACAAACTACTATTTTGTAGCATTTGTGGTAAACACACATAACTGAAAAGTACTGAAGATGTACATAATATTTCTATGCAGCGCTTTGAAGTTTCATATAACACTGTTCTGCCCAGGTTCAGTTTGTTTTGTGGATGTCAATTACTTCACTGTTTGGTGGCTAAAGTCTTAGACATTTTGCTTAAAAAGAGGACAAGTGCAAGTTCATTTCAGGAAAATGCAGCGAATACATAAAACTGTTGGTGATTGATCCTTGTAAAAAAATCTTCATTTGCATAAAATCCATTTATATTAGCATTATATAAGCAAAAGAGAATAAGCATTCTTTTTCCAGTCCCAAGTTCTTATTTTGTAACAAGATGGATTATTGTATTTTTGTCTTGTTTTGTTCTTGTTCTTTGTTGTTTTGTGGGTTTTTAATTGAATTGCCTTAAAGTGAAGATCCATTAAATGTGACCAGATAACCAAAGCATAAATATAAAAAATATGCTACTGACACGAGTGGCAATGGTCAAAGCTTTTGGAAAGAAGGCTTGCATATTTTGTGTCTGAAAGAATGAAGCTGGCAAACATCTTTACTGCTAAAAGAATGCAAGATGCAGTAGCTGGCCTTCAAAAGTGTCTTTTTTGGGTCAAGTTACATAAAAAAGTTGTTTGTATGCAAACTGCAGAAAGCAGTTTATGAAAATCAACTGGAATAAACTCATATTCAGAGATCTAATTCAGTGTGTTCTGAAGTCAGTGAAAGATTCCCAGTGGAAACACTGGGCACGAAAGGAGCCCCAAAATATTTGTTTGTGGGTTTTTTTCTCTCTTTTCCTGAGGAATATATGAAGTGCCAGTATTTTAAAAATCAAAACCAAAACCTAGCTTAAGTGTACAGATGCATTAGAATTTCAACACAACTAATAGAATTTTTAAAATTAAGGTATTCCATCTGATTAATTTTAAGTTCCACTTGATATATATTAATCAACACAAGCATTTTTTGAAACTACCCTAAAAAATTTTCCTACCCCTCAATTGCCTCCTACTGCTCTTTAAAGGAGTAAAGGCTCCTATTCTTTTAAATATTTTATTTGGGATTAATTTTATTTCTTCCTAACAAGTGTGGCTTTTACTCTTTTTATTTTCTTTCAGAACGCTGTTAACTCATGCTTAGCTATGTGTTTGTATGGCTGATCTATTGGTAGAACTTGAACATACACAGTTATACTTTTCACTTATGTAGTACAGAGTTGTCTAAAAGTGCAGATTTCTCTGGGCTACCAAAGTACCAGCTCAGCATCCTTAAAGGGAAAATAAAAATCATTGGTTTCAATTTTGCACATTGGGGCCGGCTAAATTTGAACTGTTATTCATGTGATGATGCTGGTCATTCTCTCCCTTGAAAGTGGTATTTCTTAACTAAAATGTGGTGCTCTATTACGGATCTATTAAGTGATCCATCTTGAGCATAAAATAAAGGTTGCAAGAGGCTTTTGCATGCAGGTGCCTTTCCCAGATTATCAGTGAGGAAACAGACTAAACAGCTGAGCAGCTGATAATTCCCTTGTGTTCTCACAGGACAAACAACTTGTTAACAGTTCCCTGGAAAAGATTGTTGAGCTTATTGTCATATTATGACTTGGGGGATAAGCTGCCTCATGCCTTTTATCTCTAACAAGTATGTACAGTATAATGAAGGCTCCAAAAAACAGCTTTGCATTTCTGGCTTCTCACATCTGAGCTATGTCTTTCTGCATGACCCGAGTGGATCACTCCAATTAATTCAGCAATGTAGTACACTCTTACATAATTTTCATTTTAAGTCCCTGCAGACTGACTGAATTCAAGGAAAAAAAAGTTGTGTTTAAGGTTGAAGTGATGGAAGTATTTGAAGCACCGTCACCTTGTATTTCTTTAGAAAGGACTGTGTGAACAGTTTCTAAAATTCTTCTCAAATTAACTTTGTTTGTAGGTGACTTTGCTGTTTTCATTTGTTGTGCTTCATTAGTACACTAATTGAAGTACTAATGCATTCACCGTAATAGTGGGGAATCCAGCAAGTTGAAAGATAAATCTTACTGTTCATCTTTGTGGAAATCTAGCAGAAGATATTGGTGGAAGATAAGGTTATTAGGGCAAATTCTTAATTGAGTCAGTTCTGAATCTTTCTAAAGATTCAGTTTCTTGACATCAGCTGAGACAATCTTAAGCTACCTCTTTGCATTTTCCGAGTCCCAGGCACTTGTCTCTGCTGTTTCTTCTGTGCTGACTCTGGCTTTTGATGTACCATTTTGTAACCTAGTTCAACTCACTAGTTAGTTTTCAATAAGGGATTATTTTAAAAACAAATAAAAAGAAGGGGAAATAAAGGTTCCCCATTTTCATAAAAGCAACATTGGTGGCCTGGCTGTAGAACCACACTTTCAAATTGTAAACAGCCAGAATAACAGTAATTTCTGTGTGTTGTCTTAGAACTTTGTAACTGCTCACTGTGTGCCATCCCCCCAGACCGTGTTTTGTCTCTATTCCAACTGAAAATGGAGTAGGTCATGTATGCTAAACAGCACAGTGAAATAAAAACCTCTGTTATTATTTTATTTCTTCATTGTTGTTGTAGTTCTCTTCCAGTCTATCGACTGACAGGCCGCTTGTTAGTATAAAACATTATCAAGTGTGGATCAGCTTAATTTGTTTGCAATAGTTTCATATGGATTACACATTATTACTGCAATTGGGTAAAATTTTGTAAAAAGAATGCATCTCAGATGAGTGTGGAAAAATGCCTACAGGTAATAGAATGTGAGCATTTCTTTCACCTGTAAATATGTGTATTGGCTCACAAGATTTCCAGTACTTCAAGTATTTTCCTGACTGATGAGTAAATGACAGTAGCACATCTGGACTGTTTTCCTCAAATGCAAAGTAATGCATGCCCTGTAGACCAGATCCTCAGCTGCTGTGAATGAGTAAAGATTTGTGGGGTGAAATTATGCTGACTTACAGTAGCAGGCCCTAAAGTTTTTGTGCTGTTCATTGAACAAAAGTTCCTATTTTAGTATTTAGGAACTTGTTCTAACTTGAAAAATGTGCATTAATAAAAGGGATTTCTGAACAGATAGTACTGTTGGTATGTCTAGTCCTTAGTTTAAGTTTGACTCTATTAATTTTGTTAACAACTGAGATGACTGTATCCAAAAGCATCACATCCCCCAAATTAAACAAATTTACGTGCTTATGCTTAGAATAATAATAAGAATAGTCTTAATTCAGTATAATTACTAATGTAATACAAGGAATGATACACTTTTTGATGGATGTGATCTGAAAAGTAAAACTTTAGTTAATTTATATCTTAATGTTTGACATTGTGAGAAAGAGATTTATGTTTTTCCCTAATCTGTTACACAGCCACAGGGGCAAATATATTTGATCGGATTCAAGTAAAACTTCTTCAATTTTAATTACTCTGAAAGACAAATGGAGAAACACAGCAGCTTGTCCTACAATGTTGGATAAAACATTGTATAAAACATAAAACATGCTCAGCAATCTCACTAACAAGAAGCAGACAATGTTTTTTCTACATCCTTTGAAGTATCAATATTACCTTTAGAAATACAACAGACAGACAAATTCAAAAAGCAGCCTTGACAAAATATGAAAACTTCATTTAGGGTTGGTACAAGTTACAGATATCAAAGAAGCTGAGAAAGAAATTACCAAGGAGACAGAATTATCTTCTTACCCTGCCAGAGGGAGTAAGAGCCAAATTAACCTTGAACACTGTTTGGAGAGCATTCTTGTGAAAACAGCATGACACAGTGTTGAAGTTATGGATATGAAGAGGTCAACAGTTTTTAACCGATTATGGGCAGTTACATTTTACTTACTGTGTTTTTAAAGTAATGCTTCAGCAGACTTATTTGTTCTAAAATTTTTGAGTATAAATACAATGTATTCAAATTTTCTGTAGTCTGATAGAAGGATGTGTTCAATTTTTGTATTTTTCACCCTGTATTCTTAAAAGCAAAGTTTAATTCAGGCATCTAAGTTCAACATGTCAAAATTGCAGCATCCCAGTCTTAGTCAGACTTAAAATCCTTGCTTCAGGCTCAGTTTCAGTTAGTCAGCAGAATTTAAAAAATGAAGAATAAGAATAAAATTCAGACTTGTTCCATATATTTGAAGATCCTTTTTCTACCTGTAGCTGAAACCTTCTGAAAAGCTCTCAAACACACATTCCCTTTGTGATGATTAGAATTTATGTTTCAGGACGTGAAGTTTTGTTAATATGATGCTTAGGTCATTAGGGCATACTAACTTGGATATATTTGCTGTAGACTGCTTGCTAATATTTGGGGGTTGTGATAAACAGTCTACTAGCCTGCTTTTGAAGAACATTATTTTTTTAATGTCTGTTCTTTCTGAAATAGTGTGCTCTATGGCCTCATTTTGGTGCTTTTGTTATGTGTTTTCAGATCTTAGTTTAAATAAGGTTATGCAATACTAGTGTCATGGGATAATTGTTACAGTAAACCCGAAACAAGCCACTAAGCATTGCACTTCTGCTTTCAGAACAGTGAATTTTAACAAGTACTAGCTAAATTTCATCCTAGAATTGGCTCAGTCTTCAGTGACAACCTCTCGTCCCACACCTCTCTAGTGGACAGACAGCAGGATGGGGACTGGGGGAGCAAAGTAAAGAGGAAGTTCATGGCCACCTAAGAAACCTGAATGTACATGTCTATGGGACCCAATGAGATGCATCCCAGAGTCTTGACGGATTTGGCTGATGTAATTGCCAAGCCACTTCAATATTTGATAGATCATGATAGTCAACAGAAGTTCCAGGTGACTGGAAAAAAGGGAAACAGTGCAAATCTTTAAAAAGAGTAGAAAGGAGGATTGGGGGGAAAAAACTGACCTGTCAGCCTCTCCTCTCTGCCTGGGAAGATCATGGAACAGATCCTCCTTGAAACTGTGCTAAGGCACATGGAGGATAGGGAGGTGAGTTGGGACAGCCAGCGCAGCTTCACCAAGGCCAAGTCATGCGTGACAAACCTAGTGGCCTTCTATGGTGGAGTGACAATATCAGTGGACAAAGGAAAGGCTACAATTGTATATTACCCTGACTCCTGTAAAGCCATTTATCCTGACTTCTGTAAAGTAATTTATCCTGACTTCTGCAAAGCCTTTGACATGGTCCCCACAACATATTTCTCTCTAAATTAGAGTGTGATGGATTTGACAGGTGGATTGTTGGGTAAGAAAATGGTGAGCTGTCACATCCAGAGGCTAGTTGTCAATGTTTCAGCATCCCAATGGACAGCCATGACAAGTTGTGTGCCTCAGGGGTCCATACTGGGACCAGTGTTATTTAATACCTTCATTAATGACATAGATGAAAGGATTGAGTGCACCCTCAGCGAGTTTGCAGATGACACCAAGCTCAGTGTCACCTGAAAGATGGGATGCCATCCAGAGGGACCTGGACAAGCTTGAGAAGGGGCCTTGTGGGAGTCTCAAGAGGTTTGACTAGACCAAGTGCAAGGTGCTGCAACTGGGTTGGGGCAAGCCCCAGCATGAACGCAGGCTGGGAGATGAACAGATCAAGAGCAGCCCTGCCGAGAAGGACTTGGGGAAGCTGGTGGATAAGAGGCTGGCCATGACCCAGCAATGTGCACTCATAGCCCAGAAAGCCAGTTATATCTTGAGCTGCATCCAATGCAGCATGGGCAGATCAAGAGAAGGGGTTCTGTTCCTCTGGTGAGACCCTACCTGGAGTGATGCAACCAGCCCTGAGGGCCCCAGCATAGGAAGGATGTGGATCTGTTGAAGCAAGTCCAGAGGAGGCCACAGAGATGATTAGAGGGCTGGAACATCTCTCCTGTGAGGAATGACTGAGAGACTTGGAATTGTTCAGCCTGGAGAAGAAAAGGCACTGGGGAAATCTGGCAGTCTTTCAATACATCAATAGCAATAGGAGGGGCAAGGAAAACCTCCGTTCTACACAGGTGGGGGCAGGGAACAGAGTTACCAAAGAAGAGGAAAAGGCCGAAGTACTTAACACCTTCTTTATCTCAGTTTTCAACAATAGGACAGGCCCTAACTCAGGGCAACTGGCCTCCTTAGCTGGTAGGCAGGGCCAGGGAGCTGAATAGCACCCCTGCCATCCCAGAGGAAGAAGTTAGTGCCCTGCTGAGCTACTGGGATCCTCGGAAGTCTATGGGACCAGATGGGATCCATTTTAGGGTGATGAGGGAGCTGGTGGAAGAGCTTGCCAAGCTGCTCTCCATCATTTATCAACAGTCCTGGCACACTGGGAAGGTCCCAGATCATTGGAAGATGGCCAGTGTGATGCCCATACACAAGAATGGCCAGAAGGAAGATCAGGAAACTACAGACTGGGGTCAGATCCAACCAGCATGGATTTAGGAGGGGCAGGTCCTGCCTGACCAATCTGATCTCTTTTTATGACCAGATGGATCACTTGGTGGATAAGGGGAAGGCTGTGGATGTGTCTGCCTGGACTCCAGCAAAGCTTTTGACACCATCTCGCACAGCACACTCCTGGAAAAGCTGCAGCCCACAGCTTGGACGGGGCACTCTGCACTGGGTTAAGTGCTGGCTGGATGGCCAGGCCCAGAGAGTGGTGTGAATGGTGCTGCATCCAGCTGGTGGCCGATCACTAGTGGTGTCCTCCAGGGGTAAGTGATGAGCCCAGTCCTGTTTAATATCTTTATTGATCATCTGGATGAGGAGATTGAGTCCACCATTAGCAAATTTACAGAAGACATCAAGTTTGGGGGGAGTGTCAATCTGCTGGATGGTAGGAGGGTTCTGCAGAGAGACCTGGACAGGCCAGATAGGTGGGCTGAATCCAATGCTATGATGGGTCCAGCACTTTGGCCACAACAACCCCCTGCAGCTCTACAGGCTGGGGAGAGAGTGGCTGGATAGTGGCCAGGTGGAAAGGGACCTGTGGGTTCTGATTGACAGGAAATTGAACATGAGCCAGCACTGTGCCCAGGTGGCCAAAAAGACAGACCAAGGGCATCCTGGTCTGTATCAGGAATAGTGTGGTCAGCAGGACCAGGTAAGTGATTGTCCCCTGGGTTTGGCACTGGTGAGGCTGCATCTCAAGTGCTATGTTCAGTTCTGGGCCCCTTAGGTTAGGAAGGACATTGAGGTGTCTGAGCATGTCCAGAGAAGGGCAATGAGGCTGGTGAAAGGACTTGAGCACAAGTCCTATGAGGAAGAGCTGAGGGAGCTGAGGCTGTTCAGCCTGGAGAAGAGGAGTCTCAAGGGAGACCTTATTGCTCTCTACAGCTACCTGAAAGAAGGTTGTAGCCAGGTAGGGATCAGTCTTTTCTCTCAGGCAACCAGCTATAGGACAAGACATCACAGTCTTAAGCTGCACCAGAGGAAGTTTAGTTTGGACATTAGGAAGAAGGTTTTTACAAGAGAGAGTGACTGGGCATTGCAATGGGCTGCCCAATGCAGTGGTGGAATCACCGTGCCTGGAGGTATTTAAGAAGAGACTGGATGTGGCTCTTAGTGCCATGGTCTAGTAGGCAAGGTGATTTTAAGTCAAAGGTAGGACTCAATGATCTCAGAGGTCTTTTCCAACCTAGTTGATTCTGTGATTCAGAAAAGGAGGCCTACAAGAAAGATGGGGACAAACTTTGTAGCTGAGTCTGTTGTGATACGGCCAAGGGTAATGATTTTAAATTGAAGGAAGGTCATTTTAGACCAGATATGAGAAATAAGTATTTTACAATGAAGGTGTTAAAACACTGGCACAGGTTGCCCAGAGACTTGGGGGATGTCCCATCCCTGGAAACATTCAAAGTCAGGTCCAATGGGACTGAAAAACCTAATCTGGTTGAAGATCTCATTGCAGGGGCTGTGGACTAGAAGGCCTTTAAAAGACTCCTTCCAGTTAAAACTGTTCTATGATTCTATGATTTAAAAGCCTTTACTAGAAAAGAATCACAGTAAAGAGTGTGCAAGTAGTCAAAGAGGAAAGAGCAACATAAAGAAAAGTGAAAATGACTGGATCTTATATTTAACCAAGGGAATATTAGACTAACTGGAGGTAACTTTATACTGTCATGAAGGGAACTGAGATGTGAAATTAAAGAAGGAAAATTATTACTACTTACTGCATAAGAGTAAATGCATTTCATAAGGATTTTAACTTTCCTGAGGCTTTTAGATGTATATTTTGTCCCTTTGTATCAGCATGACTACTATAGTGACATGACATCCAAAATTTACTCTATTCAGGTTTTCAAGACATAGTCTTGGCTTGCTGAATAATCACAGAAAATTATAATCCCATTTAAATATTTTCCTCAACTTGCCCTTTTGACAAGACAAAAACTGGCTTGATACATGTGTAAATTTGATCACTTTATACTGTGTATGTGAAAGAAAGTGGTTATGTACTAAAGACAGATGGAAATAGATGGACAACAGGAAAAGGTTATGCCTCTATTGAAGTAAAAAAATATGTATTTCTAGTAGATTTAATGAGGTCAAGATTTTGCTACATGTCTCATGCACCTTAACATAAGGTTCTCATGATACTTCAGTAGCTATATGGACAGACAACTTTTAGTTTTGCTTTGAGGGGTTCCCATTTGTGGTACTGGGTAATGGCTCATCTGTCCCAAAAAATTCATCCAGTACAGGTTTTCACAGCAGTCTATTCTTCTATCATTAGCTGAATTGTGACAGACTTCTTCGTAGCAGAATTGTGAGCTCCTAAAAGAAAGAAAGAAAACAAGAATTTCCAGTTTGTGAATAAATGTAATCCATGTCTAGCAGTACCTCTAGCTGCAAATATCTCTAAGCAGCCTCTGTACCATCTGCAACAATTTTGTTTTGAGAGAGACTGATAAACAGGAAAAAGAAAAAAATATTTTCTTTCCGTGCAGTAAGCATTCCCTCTTTAAAAGTGTTTTCAAATCTTAACGCTTTTTGCCAAGTTCTGACCCCCCTTTATGCTAGGTGATGTCTGTCATAAACAGAAAAACAGTGAACACTATTTTGTTTAGAAAAATGAAGACAGAGTAACTGTTAAAATTGGCTTCCTGAATTTAAGATTTTTTTTTTCAGTCTATGCATGGTTTAAAGACCTTTCAGTATTTCATGTAATTCTTTCTTCTTTTTTCCTCCCTAAGTTTTTACCCAGTTTGTTTGAAAAAGGTTTAGTCACAGAAAATTAAATTCCTTTTTTAGTATATACTTGTATTCATCTATTTCTTTAAAAATGCTCCAATAAAAACAAGAATTTGAAGCTTATCAAAAGATATATAAACCAGAACTTTGATAACTCTGACCTTTTTTTTTTTTGTGGTGAAAAGTTTCCCTTTTTTCTTTTATTTTCTTCCCCCTCCCTCCCCCCCTTCCCCCCGCAAGGACTTTTTACATTGAAAACATTCTCATAAAGAATCTCAAAAGACATTTATTTTATGCTCTTCCTCCTAGGTGATTGCAAAATACTTACAAAATCAGACTCTGAAATCAGGTGAGATACAGGACTACACAAAAATTACCAGAATTACCCTTTTAAAATTGGTCATTTAAATTGGAATACCAGCAGTTTTATTTTCCAATTTATAGCCAGGAAATGCATCTTACCAGACAACGTAGTGAATAGATCTGTATCTTCTTGTTAGAATGAACTTTCTGTGCAGATGTTAAGCCTTAAAAAATATACCTCTTGCAATTAATCTGCTTTTCGCCCTCAGTTAAGATCTGGCCTAATACTGTTTTGACTCCCTCTCCCTTATTATGATTACACTGGAAAGTGTTCTGAAACTTATAAAGTACAATTTTTGTTTTGAAGCAAACCATTGCAAATGAACTTGAATTCATGGAACTGGAGGCAACCAGAAGCTTTAGGACATGTAACATGAGGTGGTCACTTACAGTCTTAATTTTACCTCGTTACCTCTGCTGTTGAGCCTATTAATTTTGTTTTACCAGGTTGTATTTTTAAAAGATTACCTTATTTTTACTGAAATGTTAAGAGACGGCACCTTTATTTTTCTTGGTAATCACTCTCTCCTCTCTCTCACCGTTAATCACCTTGCATTTCTCTTTTCTCATCGTTAGTTCTTATTAGGCTATTCCTGAGGCATGAGGTAACTCGCTGTTATCTGGTATTTTCTCCAAATAAAGTTACTTTGTATCACTCTCTGAGACCAAAGACCAAACAGCTCCTCTGCAGCTGAGTTAAAGCAAAAACATGTGCATCCCACTTGATCTCTGGTAGCTGCAAAGATAGAAATACAAACCAGTATCAATATTTAGTTCCAAACTTTCCAGTACAAAACTTGTTTTTCTCTTTTTGCAGTAGATTGCTTTTCATTGAAAGCACAAGGATTTCAGTATTTAATCTTCTTTAAATCAAAAATTTGATGGTCTCTTTCTGGCTATTGCCTTATGTATTTTTTTCTAAGAAAAATGAAATTATTACTTCATAAAAAATTAAGGATTAATTCTGAATATTCATTTCATTACTGCCTAAGAGAATAAAATAGACACTTATGGAAGGTGATAATATATAGCACTTTTTAAACAATTATTTATATAGGAACTTACTTAAATATGGATAGAATATTCTCTGAATGCTTTGATCTTGATTTGTATTTGCGTCTTAATCTGCTTTCCCGTGTTGAGCACAAGCATTTGTGTATAAAGGTAGTGATTTCATCATTCAGTTCAGTGTCTTAATATTTTGATCCTGCCATTTCATACTTTTTTCCAGACTTTTTTTTCAGGCAGTCTGCCAGATGACCTTGCTCACTGAAATAATTATGACCTGCTGTTTTCAGCCTTTTTTCATTTAGATATACAGCCATCTGAATTTTAAGAGAAAACCACCTTTATGAATGTTAGCTGAACTAGCAGCTGTCCAGAATTTCTTAGTTCATCTCTCATCAAGGAACAGTAGATCAGAGGGGAAAAAAAAAGGTAAGCAAGAAAAAGCCCCTGCTTGCTGGGTGACCTGACTCTGAGGAATATAGACAAAGAAGTGATCAGTATTTCAAAGAGCATTGTAAGGGAATGCTTCTCTTCTGTCCCTCATGGTCACTGTAAGAGAGGAAGAGGCTGGTCTGCTGAACATACATCAGCTGTTCAATTTATTTCACTTTTGGTTTTGCCAGAAATCAGGATCTTTTATAGACCAAAATTCACTGTAGCCCTTTGGCATTTTTGCTGCCCAATAGTGTCTGGCCATACAAAGGAAATGGTTCAATCATCCTGTTTCAGGACAGGTTTGCTTTGACAGAGGAGCAGGTTGAACAGAGAACTTGGGCAGTCTCTGTCCTTGGATGTTTTTCAATAACTAAATGGACAAAGCTCCAATTAATTTCATCTGAGCTCAAAGCTGAGCCTGCTTTGAGCAGAAAGCTGCACTGAGAGACCTCATTACAGCTCTTCCACCTGGAAGTTGTTCTTTGGGGAGTTGTATCAGTTGATGCATTTTATGTGATAGGGCTCTAACACTGAGCTATATCTGGAGGACCAAAAGGGTCCGTCTTGAGATTGTTTCACCACAATGATCACAACTGAGTTAGCCAAGTTATTTTCAACAGAGCAGTGAGAACTGCTAAGGGTTTGAAGGAGGCTGAACTGTGAACTGACCTAGAGATGTTCACTGCAGGCTGATGTGTTTGTGGGCTAGTACAGTAACTGATTGCTGCACGGCCTAAACTTTGTAGCTGAGGAGTCAAACTGCAGCTCTAAAGTTGCAAGCTCAAAACTTTTCCTAAGTGTTACAATTAATCAACTGAAAAAAGCAGACATGACTTTACCTGTCTTTATCTTTGCACCTTTTAATTCCGAACTGGATCAAAACTCACATTTAATCCTTTCTCCTTTTGTTATGTAGGTGTTTGCTTAAAAAAAATCCATATACCCTGTGTTACTATTTTTTCAGTATATGAAGACACATAGCTGACTGTGATAAGGTAAAGTTGTTACTGTGTTTCTAATTAATTTTCATGAGATATTATAAAGACTGTGATTATAGTGGGTACATTATTGCTGAATTTTGTAATTTCATAGGTTGTTATTTTATAATTTCTGGTATATTGTCCTTATAGGGCCTTAGTTATAATAGAGTTGCCTTTATTACAGCAAATAATGAATCACTTTAATGAGATTATACTATTTTTAAACTTGACATTTAGCTCAGTCTTGGTTTTTCAATTAATCACAATACAATAATCTTTTTCATCTAAGTTTCTTCAATTATCATTTGAATGAAATAATTTTATATGCTGCTGAAGTATACTATTGAAAAATTCAAGCTGTGAGCCTCAGATAATTTCCCAGTGGCAGTGAAGATTAGGAGTGGGGTGGGCTAATATTCCCCACTTACCTTCTAATTTTCTTTTTACCAAATGTTGGCCCAGTTCTATCTTCCAGCAGCTCTTTTCTGTTATTCTGTCCGCATATGAAGAAATGGAATGAAAAATGAGAATTCTGTGTGGAATTAATTTATCTTACTTATGAGGATAAGAAAGTTTTTTCTAATTCTGAGACAGCAATTTAATGGCAAACTAAACCTGTAGGATTTGTGTCAACTAGCCTGGCTTCTTCAAGTGCCCCAATTAAACATCTCTGCTACTTTACTAGGTAAGCATCAGCATGGCTTTTTTGATTTTTTTTAAATACTCTAAGCCAGTAAAGTATACCAGTGACAATGAAAAAATTAATGTCTTTTATTCATTACAGTACACTGGTTGAACAAGCACAAGAACTGGGGCATAGGAGGGAGCACCACTGTGTAGATGACTTGGAGATGGAGGCTTTGGAAGCACAGTTTGAGGACAAAATTGCACTTCATGACTAATGTAATCTAACAGTTTGTTTTTGTGAGATTAGGCAAACTATTCTTCAACTATGCCCAGCTGCATGATCCCACCCTTCCCTCACACCAGCTCTAGCACTTCACTGATCATGGGATAAATTGATTCAAGTATTTAAATCATAGACAAACTATCCATATTCCTTCTTATGTTAGATTCGTTTCCTTCTGGTTCAGCAGGTTTAATTGACTCGGTTCAGGGCATGATGTGTGGGAAAGCCAGAATGTGAAAGAAGAAAGAACAGTGCTTATAGTCTGAAGGAGGAGGAACAAGATCCCCCCCTTTTGGTCGTGATGAACCAGTAGATCAGTTCAAGATCTAACGTTAAACTTAATCCCATGCTCTTAGTTTTTGCAACAGCCCAACAGTTTTCAGAAAAAAACCCACCAAAATCGTTATTATTTCATTTCAAAGTTAAACACTGAGCATTCATATTTCCTGGCCTAGTTCTAGGTAACACACTGATTTGAAAACATTCGTCTGATCCACTTTGCTAGCTCTGGCAAGTTACAGAATTCTCAGTCTGAGCATGGTTTCTGCTTTCTATCCCAAGTGTGATTTCTGACACTAGTAGATAGCTTCTTAAAAACATAATTTGTAATGCATGCTTTTCCATCACTTGAAGTCATCTCTTGCATTAGATATGCTGTTTAATTTTGTGGCCCATATAATAGTGTAAATGAGAATTGCTAGTAGTCCATCAGCTTAGTTGATTTGACAATGATCTAGCTGAAGCAGGAAGCTATAGCTTTTCTAAATAGCATGATCTGTGTATTTAACAAACAATGCTAATACACCTCTGATTTCAGAAGCAGCATTTTCTTTCAGTTTACTTGAGGGATTAGAAATACGTGTTTTGAATATCTGACTCTAATATGGTAGAGTGTATATTTATTAATAGTATCTAAATCTGAAGTTTCCAGGAAGAATGAAAATCCACTGTACAGAATACACGGTCTGGCATGCATTTTCTTCTTTCCAATTTGCATAGTTAATATTATCAGAGGTCCATTTGTCTGATGGTATTGTTACAATGAGATTTATCTAGGATCAAAAAGATGAAAATCTAAGAATGAAGCTGTCTGGGGTTTTGGAGATGATTTTATTTAAGTGATCTAGAACTGAGGTGACTGCTATCTGGGAGAGTAGGATTACCTTTCTGCTAAATTACCAGGTATTATTTTGTACAGAGAGTTAAGTCCAAAATCAGAATTAAACATACCTGTCTGTTTTAACATCAAGAAGAGGAAAATACAAGAAGACATTTCGTAATTGGAAATATTAAAACAGAATATTCATCAGCTCACAATGATAACAATAGTCAAAGTGTTTATTATACAAATTTCTGCTAGAATAAAGGATCCAAGCATTACTAAATTTAAACTACGTCAACAGTCTTTAGAATCTCAAAGGTAGGGGAAATACCAAGGAAAGATATCTAAATGAGTATAAAAACATGCCCTAGAGGACTGTGGAAGTACTTGGAGAAACATATACATCAACCTGTGAAGAAAAAGTTAATAGAGATGGGACACGTCATGTTTTTTGAAAAGAGGTAGAGATTAGCTCCCTTTATTGACACTGTTTATTTTAATAATTTTTATTAATATCAATAATTAAGAGTAATTTATTAACAACCACTGCCGTAATACATAATATGGTCACTTCAAGGGAAGTTTGTCAGAAGACAAGTTCAATACATTGTAAGCTACTTCTATAGCTCTGAAAAGTTTCTTCCTATCTGGATCTTCAAGTCCATGCTTATAGGGAAAACATTAAAAATATCAACTTTCAAAACTAAATATATATGTAATTGCATGCCAGTAAGTAAATGAAGCATAGATTTTAGAATATATCCTGCATATTTCCAAATACATCTAATGAAATATAATTTCTAGATGGAAAATTTTGAATATTGTATCACTAGATGGCAGTAATAACAAAGTGAAAGGAAACGCATGTAAAGTGTCTCATGGGTTTATTTTTAATTCCATCTCTTAATATCAAATCCAAATATAGATGCTTGGCATGACATACTGCTACACCCAAACCAGGACAGATATAAATGATGATAATTTGTAGATACTAACTGTTGTAATTTCCCCAATTCAATTCCTTTTTTTCTCCTCAGTTATTTCAGGTATGTGTTCAGCGATCAGTTCTCCCTTATATTTTGTTCCAAACCAGAGAAGTCAGCCTCCAAGACTGCCCTCCACACTTTCACATAAATTCATCTGCTGGCAAGTGTTGACATGGCACAGTGCAGTACCATGCACTTGCTTAGATCTCAAAAGCAATATAACTTTAGAAGATCAATGTTTTTAGGCTAGTTGCTTTGCTGATAAAGCAGAGTAAGTTGCTCAAAGCAGAACAATGCAGTAATTCATCACTATCACATTTGGAACCTGATTTAACACGGATATATCAGCACAATCTTGCATTCCTTCGTGTGTGCTAACTCTCCTGTTGTGGAAGCAACAACTAACATTTGCAGGTTATTGTGCGATGAATGAGTGAAATTCTGACAACAAAAACATCGATACCAAAAATCCTGGAGGCTATTGCTGTCAGGGTGTTGCCACTAGACGCCAGTTTCATTTTGTCAGCGAGAAAAACTCAAGTGATGTCAGGTGAATGCCTTTTGAAGTAGAAGTAGGGTTAAAGGGACAGCTTTGTGTTTCCTTTGCAGGGGGCACAAAGGAAATTAATGCTTGGGTGTTACAGTCCTGGAAGCCTTTGTGTTTCTACATAGAAAACTTCAGAGTTTAGGCACCCACGTTAAGTATTGCATTCCAAAGCATATAATGACTCCTGTTAGTGTGGACAATGAAAATTAATTTTATGCCCACTTAGCTTTTTCCTGAACTGATGATTACACATGCCAGCAATTCATTATCTGTTCTGTTTCTTTATGCTGCCTTCTAGACTATGTCAAATGTTCTTTCCCTTTAAGGAAAGACCTTCACTTTTTCTGAGGCAGTGATGTCTTTAAATCAATCCAGCTAAAGGTTAGCTCTTTAGCTGTGGTTCAACATCCTACAGGCTCTTCCTTCCAGCTTTTAAGCTTGCTGTCAAGTCCTTTATCACCCTGTTACCTTGAAATCTGCCTGCTGGGGCTCACACTGTGCTTGCAGCAAATTTGCATGACACCTTTTTTTTTTTTCTAGGGAGTTTATAATTTCTTTTGGTACTTTAAAGAAGGCCAAAATTATTGAGAAGCCTTGTGCCAATTTAGTCTTCCCAAGAGAAAGCCTCCTTATTCCTTACAAATACTGGTGACTGGATGTTTCCGTAAGTCAAGGATTTCTTTTTGCTGTTATCTTCATTCATTGTTTGTGCAGCTCATTTTCCTGGCCCAGGTTGCAGAAGGAAAAAAACCCCCAAACCTCCGTTCTCTTCCCAGGTTTCAGAACTAGAGTTTCAAATACCTTTATAAGCACTTAGTTGTACTCCAGGAATTGCCTCAGATGACCTTCCATTCTAGAAATACACTATGAAATTCTAATCACCAGACAACAATTTTCTGCCTTGAATCCTAATTCTCCACTGGTTTGCACCTCGTGTATTAATTTGCACTTATGCAGAATGAAATTAGGTGTTAAATGAAACCAGTCCAGTTTGGTAACAAACTGCATACTCTCTGAACAGGTGTAAATTATTGTGATGAAATTTAAAGGAATTGAACCGTTTTTGGCAAAATAAAGTGGTTTTGTCTGTTTACTTTCACCTGATGGGGAAATGATAAAACATCTTTTTGCCTGTCTCTATAACTCATAATACATCTATGTGTATCATCAAGTGAGAGCAGTCAACAATCAACATTTAGGACCTGAAATGTGGTGGACATAAAAAGGGAAGGCCACTAGAAAAAGCCATCTGAACTACTTGAGCTGAACACTCAGCCAGTTACTTGTAAGACTAAGCTGTGAGCAATAGTTTAAAGTCTTCAACTAGATAATGGCGTGAACTTTACAGATGCTTAAACTTGCAGGGTTTTATTAAAAGGAAATACTTCATAGATTGAAAGCTATAGTATTAAAAATGTTAGGACCACAAGTGTATTCCTGTTAAAACTCATGCATTTTGTTGTGACTTTCTGTGACCACAGAATCAAGCATTTTTGTTGCTTCTGGTGATTACTAAGATGCTAGTACTGTAACACTGATTATATTAATCCTGATAATACAACCCTTTGTTTATATGGTTCAAAAACTACTTTCAATATGAATAAATGATTGGAGCAAAACAAAAGGACATGGATATTTAGAGAATAAATACTGTTGGAAAAGTGTATTATATCCAGTACCACAAAATCATGGATTGTATACAGCAGGTTTTCAGTCCGTCATCTAAGAGAAGTTTATTAGTTCCAGAGTCTGCAGTGACTAAGAGCTGTCATTCCTCATCAAGTTCAGCTCTGAAACTCCAAAGCTCAGACAAGACAAGGTGACTATCTTGTTAGTAAAGTCCCTGAGGGCATTTGGGTGAATATCCTACTCTGAAGGGCAGCCTAGTTCTTCTAGACCAGTGGCTTCTTTAAGACCCGCTTTTCTGGGGGTTAGCACGGATCTGCTTACTGTGGGCGTCAGAGTAGATAAAAACATCCTTACAAGAGTCAATCAGAGATGTTAAATAAAAACATGACAACTTAACTTAGAGGAACTCTTGGCAGAACTCGGCAGCTTGGTGTCATTTGAGTATTTGAACAAAGATATCAGTTGACAGGCAAGCAGAGCAGAAACCGCTGCCAAGACAAGGTTTGGACAAGACTCCTGTAGGGATATTTTGCAAGACACCTTCAGAGTGGGGAATCTTGTCAAGTGCATTTAGACTTGGTGAAAAGGAAAGAACAAAAGGAATGTGGAGGACTTCTACCCTACAATAAATTCATATAGAGCAGAAGAAAGGAATGGAAAAATATACCTTAAAAATTGATATCTGTTCAGGTCAATAGTAGGGGGGCTGCGATTTGGTTTGGTTTGGTTTTTGGTGGTTGTCCGCTTTTTTGGGGTATATGTGTGTTTTGTTTTTATTATCTTCTTGAGGAGACAGAGCTTACTTGTCAACGCTGACTCTCTGCTTCTCTCCCTCTGGTCTTTGCACTTGTAATAAGTTTTGAAATTATAGCTATTTTCAAGCACATTTTAAGTATACTTACATTCCTATGATATCTGTGGCACTTGGATGCAAAAGATTTATTCAAAATGATGTACCACTAGAAGAAAAGTAGGCAGAATACAGCTGGTTCTTTGGAATAAAGGTGAGGTTCATGAGGTGACTAAAGTTTGGTAGGTGCAGAAAAAGATAAATTTTCATGGGAAAGTTTCATTATTTCTGCTATTTATAAATTAATTTTTTCTTTCTGGAAGACTTTATTAAACTCAGTGCAACATCTAGGAAGGAAATGTGTAAACTTGAAAGATCACAGCCCTTATGTTGGGAAGAGATTGACTTATACATACTCGTAAATATTTGATTGCATGCAAATTCCATTTTGGATTATAACTCTGACTGCCACGTTTGAAGATGGACATTTCTTCAATAGAATTTCGAGAAATACAAACTGCAGTGAATCATATTATTAATAAAGTCAAAAGGTCTTTGCAATATTTATCCATAAAGTAGTTCTAAACCAGTTATCAGACTTTTATAGCCCTAATACAAGCTCATAGAAACTGCAGCTGTGTAGGAAGGGACCCTGAAAGATCATCTGGTCCAGCCTTCCATGGGAAAGGGAGCCTAGGTGAGATTGTTTGAAAACTTCCAGCAATGGGAACTCTCCCATGTCACTGGAGAGGTGGTTCAGTGAATGATCTCACTGGATTAAGATGTGAGATTTCTTTCAATTTTTAATAATCTGGTTTACATACCAAGAAGATCTTTCAAGGTATTAGATTAATTTCTTCCCTCTAGTTAAAGACTGATTATTTAAGTCTAATTGTTACAAAGTTTAATAACCCTGTGAAATCCAAAGAAATCTGTATCTATGATTCCCTATATTCAAAGTTATTATAAGAAGAAGTAATTTATTTAATGAGCTGGAAGGTTTCTAGGTTTATTATTTCCTTAGAAAGGCTTGAGGAAAGCACAAAGGATTTGAAGTTAAGACATGCAAAATTTGAATTTAAATAGATGTAGTTGTTGTTAATGCAATTATGTCTAGACAGTAGGAATAGTTTATTAAGGAGATGCCATAATGACTGTTTCCAGCAAGTGTAGAGTAATTGGCTTGAGTAGCCACTTGATGTCATCCTGGTGCAACAAAATTTGTCTGAAAACCATTTAAAAAATTTTGATTCAAAGAGAATTATAGTTTTGGTGAACCTGGTTCATCTATATTCCTGATGTTTTTCTCAGTTCTCTGCTAACATTTCCTTGATTTTTAATTTAAAATTAACTAATTAATTTATTTTTCCTGTGATCATGCAAAGTCTGTTTAAGAAGCTTTATGACAAAATGCTTAGTCTGTCTTTTTCTTTGACTTTAGATGGCTGCACATTTTTCAATTACACTTTCCCTCATGTAATTAGGTTAATTTGGCTCAAATACTCTATCAATGCTATATGAAAAATATGTAGGCAATCTTTCAAGTCTTTGACTGATGGTTTTAATTCCACTCAGCTGTGTTATTCCTCCTCTGTCTTTTTTTCCCTGAACAACAATAAATTTTACAAAGACAGTTGCATGTTTTTCCAGGAAAAGCTGTTCTCTAATGGTTTCTCTTTGGCATCCAACTTGATATGAAGAGGTAAAAGGTCTCATTTGATCATTGTGCATTTCTTTGGTAGGGACAGGAGAGGGCAGAATAGATAAACATCAGATAAACTTCAAAGGATTGAAAACAAAATTCTGTATGAACTTCGTGGGAATTAATTTTCTCTGACACTTTTGCTAGAATAAAATATCCCTGACCTCTTAAAGTGTTTCTCATACCATTATTCCTGCTTTCACCTAGGCAGATTCCCTGGATCAACTAATTTTCTACTGTTTATTTAATTTCCTATGACTCTTTCTCCACACTTGGGCTCCATTCTGTGACTGTTGGCCTGCACTTTCTATCCTACAGTTCGCAGGATTTGCCCACCGTTCTCCCCTGGAGTTGTAACAGATTTGCTTTGGCAGACCGACACTTTGTTTTCATGACTACTTATGTTTACAAGAGTTTAAAAGTTTGTGTTGTCATTTGAAACTTTCACACATTCTGTCTCCTATTGTGTAATCTAGAAGATTATTTGCAGTCTATAAACTGATACGAGAACATTTTGATTTTCAAGTTGAAAGACTGAACAAGTGTGTGCACAGGCTCACTGGTAATCCGAGAAACCTTATGTAAGAAACTGTTTCTCTGCATGTTTGTGATCCCAGTGCCTTCTCTGGCAGCTGCCTAGGGAAGAGAAAGCTGGGGCTGAAAGAATTCAGACAGGTGTTAAGAAAGTGATTATAGCTACAATAGTACCTTCTATAGGAACAAAGAGTTACTGAAAAGTACAAGGATAATTCAGTCTGAATAAGGTGAATAATAGAGATTTGATTGAAGTGAGAAGATTAGCAAGAAATGACTACTGTCTTCCTTTTAGCTCTATCCCAAAGTATGAAGTAGGAGATAAAGTGAAATTAAAGGACAAAGGGATTTTTTTCCCCCTGGAGCATAATCATTCATTTTCTTTTCTGTTTCAGGAGATCATTGAGACAAGTCAGGAGTTGAGTGTAACTGCCTTTTCAAGGTTCATTAACAGCAATTAGCAGAAATTTTTCATTTGAGTACTTTGTAGAACACTACTTGCTGAATAAAGAAGATACATGTTTAAAAGCAAGGAACTTGAGCACAATGGAAAATAAAAAATAGGCAGTATATGAATTAAAACACTTCTACTTGAGCTCCCACAATTACTTATGGCCACAACCAGGGTTTTGGTTGCCAGAGGGAAGGAATATGATTGTTTTCATCCAGGTTTATAGATAAACATTTTTAATTTGTTCAAACTTGAACAGTTTCAGTATAAATATTTGCAAATGTTAACTCTTACGTAGATTTCAGTGAATGGCAACAGATGTCTTTAGGGCATAATTTGTATTCACTTGCATAGATGTCTAAAATAGGTCAGATGAACTGTGTTCTAGAAGTTCTTTCCCTGCTGCATATTACTTCTTATTGAAAAAAATAAACAATACTTACATGCAAGTAGCTACCATGTAAGCATGTAAATTTAGGTGAGATTAGTCTCATATTGATCATTGCTCACAGTTGCTCACAACTCTCTTTCAGAGTTACAGTATTGCAAAATGTTAAGAGAGATTATCTGCGTGTAGCCTCTTTTGCTTGGTGTCTTTGCTCCATAAATTCTTCTATATTCACTCCTGAAGGTGCTATTACAAAATCACCAAGCTTTTATTATCCTTGATTATGGATTTTAGCATATATGGACGGAGTCAGTTCTCTGTTTATATTGCAAAGTTTTAAAATGGGACTGGTTTTGGCCTGTTAAAACCATCCTCCACATGACTTGGCTTTTTTGAGTTTTCCAAATTTCAGACAATAGTACGTCTAAACGGCGTAAAGTGCTACTGACTTTCCAGTTGCTGCTAGTCCACGTGGAGTTCTTTTCTAATGATAGTCTACAGAGTTAACTGAATTTTATTGAATACACCTCTCCTCCCACAGCCAGTTTTAAGATTGAACTCTCTTACACAGTAGCTCATTCCTGCCACCATCAGGGGAAACTCAGAATAGGTGTAGATGCAGTTTGAAACCGTGTTTCACCTGAACAAAAGTGCAGATGAGAACCTGGCTCCTAAGGATGCAGCTGTCAAAAGCAATTTTTAGTATCACTTGAATTGTATTAGTTCAGACATGTGTAGTTACTTGCCTATTTTAGGTTCTGTGTGTGCCTGATTGCCTCATAATCCCAAATGATCCATCTTCACTCCACTTCCATGAAATAGGTACACTGCATTTTCTGCGTGGGGCAACCTGGAGTTGTTCCATTGTGCTTTATGTGTGCTGGAAGGAGAGGGTGCACTTAGTGCACTACTCTGTTCTTCTGATTGATGCCCCACAGAAAAGCCCTGGGATTTAGGGAGGCTTAAGGGACTTGTCCAAGACTGCACTGAAAACAGACCCCTTGCTATATTTGGTAAGCTAAATAGTTCTTACCTGTGTACATGGTTATTAATCTGTTATTGCAAGATTTTGTCAGCATTGATGAATCTTAAATTTAACCTTTTCCATACTTCAGTAGTTTGGAATATTTTTTATCTATCAAGCACAAAAGTTTAAAAAGTTGATATACATAAACTTAGTTAATTTAAGCAGTTAGATGACTTTAAATAGTCAAAATTTATATGTCCTGGTTGAATAGAAATTCAAAATGAGATAAGATTTCTTAGTTACAAAAGAGAATGAAAGCAGAGAAATGGCAAATTGATGTATGAGAAGCAATATATGAGATGTGGTTGATAAATTATCTTCTGATATGTTAATGAATCCCAGATAGAGAAGTTCACAATATGATGATTTATTGAGATTTTAATAAAGTAAATTAAAAATTGAATGGTGATCTGAGTGTAAGTATCTCCAGGAATCTTTTGAAAAAATAATTAGGAGTTTTAGCTTTTAAAAAGGCTTTTTATAGACATAGACCTTTATATTCACATATACACATATTTGCATTTTAAATAAATACATCTGAAAAATCTGCTGAGATTACAGTCCGTACCAATTCTCCTGAAATACTGATTTGGAAACACATTCTGCACACTTGTACACATTAAAAAAAGATTAAAAAATCTGTCTTTAGTGCCAGGTTCTTTTCGGCCTCACAGAAAATCCTGCATGCCTGTTTGACACTGATGAGTAGTGATAATACACAGATAGATGCAAAAAAAAAAACTTGAACAAATTAGGTATTTGTGATTAAAACTTAGTTTTAGTCAAAAGAAAACAGTTATGTAGGACTTCTTCAAGGAAAACTAATTCTGTCTGCTATGGGTTTTTTTGTTGTTTTGCTTTTTGTCAAGAAACACAAGCAAAAAGAAACTATTGCTTTGATGGGAAAAAGTAATTGTGGCTGTCAGCTCTGCCTGCTGGTCATTCTAATTAACTGTGTGGAACTTACACCACTAAGTTGTATCCTTAATATCCAAAATCAGCCACCACACCATGGCTTTATTTTTTTTCTGAAAAATGTTCTTAATGTCTCAGCCTCTGATTCCACGTTTGGTTGTTAATGTTCATATTGTCATTTTCTATCATTAAAAGCATATTTTATAAAATAAATTTATTTGAGAGCTAATTCTTATAATACAGAATATTTCTAAAGCCATCAGTATTCTAGTTATATTAGTGACTACTCAAACAACACAGATTAATCTTAAGAGGAAAAAATCATCTGATATATCTAAACCCCATATATTGGATGGGACCGAACACACTCAAATAATATATTTACATAAAATAAATGAGAAACAGTAGCCCACTTAATTTTATCTATTTAATATTCTCATTAAATGACACTAATTTTTAATTTTGCTGGTTAACTCATTATTTCTTTTCTCTTTTAAAATTAAGATCTATCTAGCATTTGTTGATCCACCCCCCAGCATCTAAGTAAATCTGCATAATTTTAACTTTTTCAACATGAAATATAGGCACCTTTTTATATTTCCCCCTTCATGACAGAAATGTTTTTAATGTTGCTGTTTACTGTGGGTTAGAAATTTCTCCCAGTACAGAATTTTTGTTGAATGTCTGCTTCTGGAGGAAATAAATGCATGAGTTTTTTTCTCTCTCATTTCTCAGACATTCCCAGTAGTTTGTTATTCCACTCTCAACCCTCAGCCCACCATTACTGAAAGATATGGATCCACTGCATTTAAGAAATTTGGAAGAGATTTTATTTTCTGTTTCATTTTTCTATGTTGTGTTGTATCTGTAGATCAGACTGATAAACCACCACTCAGACGACAAGCTTCTTGTCCCCAGGGGTGTTTTACCCTTAGCAGGGTGTAGGCTCAGTATGCCTGCAATGTCTGCACAGTTCAGGGAGCTGCTGAAGGAATGACACAGTCCTTGTGACTGTATCAATTGGTGCAAAATTATGCATGTAAAGGATGCTACCAACGCGTCACACCAGCAGAGGCATTGTCTGCAAAAGATGTGTGGGGTTTTTTATTCAATATTCTTAACCTTATGTAAAGTAATTGTTCCAACACTATTTGCCTTTGCTTTTTGCAAAGTTTTCCCTGGTTAAACATGCATCCAATTTAACTACTGCTGAAGGAACTCACAGTAAATTAACAGCTGGCCTGTAAGCCTGGGGCCTTGAAGAGAAAACTGCTCCTTCCTTTTTACAAAAAGCTTTCAAACAACTTAGTTTCTCTTCAGTTACTTGGTCACAGTGATTGAAGGAGGATAAACTTGAATAGATGAGAATTGGATGGAGGAGAGTTTAGGATCTCCCAGCAAACCCAGCTGGCTTCCAAAGACTAGAAGGAAATTTCACATTATAATGTTTTACAAAGTGTCAAAGCACAGATGTTTGGTTGAGAATAAACTAAAAGATTATAATGAAATTGTTGCTTTCCAGCTTTTTAAAATAATTGATGTTTAATTTGATGATGGGCTTACAGATGAAAACTCAATGTCATTCCCATCCATACCAGAACAGCTAACTTCTAGGTATTCATCAAGAAAACACATAGTCTGTCACATCAGACATTTATTAAGTTATGCAATTTATACTTCATTCCCATAGGCAGAATGCCTGACAGTATTGTAGCATTAATACAGCCCTAATCTGATTTAACCCCTTTATTACATAAACATATAGCAAAGCTTCATGACTGAACAATAGCAAAATCCACTTTAAAGAACTCTATAGGGCAGAAGAAAACCTGGAGATACTGTTCAAAACATGTTGCACAAACCTTTTTAAAGAATCACATCTCATTACAAGCAAAAAACGTAAAGAGTATGTATCACTGATTCTTATCAACAAAGAATATATTCCCTAGATCGAAAAAAAAATTGTTTGTTCACAGAGTTTGATCTAACTGTTGTAAATTCCTATCATGACCCAAATTCAAATTAAATTAGCAGAATTTGGCTTTGAATTAGGCCATATAGCATAAAATGAGGATCTGATGAGGAAAAAGTGGACCCCATGATTTACAACTGTTTGCCTTACCACCTTTTTTGCATCATCTCTTCTCTGATACTGCAGATACAGATAGCTGTCCAACTCATAAGCTAAAAAGAGGATTTGTGTGATGAATCTGTCTCCAACCTTGCCAGCTCTCATGTTTGAAATTCAAGTGTCATGGTAATTGCTCTTTTTTCCCCAAATGTTTCAGCTATTGAAAATTTGGGAATATATTAGTGTAAGTATCTTGCCTTACTATTTTTTTAATTAAGGAAAGTGTCTATGTTTTCTAGTTGTAGAGAGAGAAAAGCATAGACACATGACACACCCTGAAGGCTTAAAAATGGAGGGTTATATCAACCTGAAGAGTATAAAGAAACCTGTAATTTTTCTTTCTGTTCTGCATTTCTTTGGGACTGGTTTATTTTTCTAAGCTACCTGGGATGGTGCCAGCATGCTTCTGAACCTAGTTATTTTCTTCCCTCTTTTTGCCTAACATTTTGTCTCACAGAGGTCTGGTTTGGTACCTGTGCTTATGTGGAAAGCACAGTCTGAGAGGCTGAGTGGAAGATGGCCTCAGTAATCACCTGCATGACCTATATCCAGTTGCAACTAAGCAAGACTTGCAATTGCTTTCCATTTATATGACTGAAGTACATGATAAAAGGTTGAGATTAGCTAAAACAGAATCCCTGCAGACTTAACTTATCATAATTGGTTTGGGCAGGAGGTCTGAAGAAAGTGTTATTTCCCTTGGCATTTGGAATCCTGATGAGGTAACCGCTCCTGAGAGCCAGCAGGTTGTGCAGTCTAAGTGCTCTCATTGACCAGAGGCTGCAGCTCAAGGACGCAAAGCCACGGGTAACTTTACTGTGATGATCAAGCTCCGTTTGAATTCCCTGATGACAATCACGATGCATATCTTTGCGGAATGGCAAACGGATTAATGAAATACATTCAGCACATTGGGCAACTTGCATAAAGGATCTGTTGCCTGCAGCTGGTTCACTGTTTAATTGTGTGTTATTGTTGCAAGGAGAGATTAGCAGGAGGGAGAGTGACTCCTTGTTGTGTTTTGCTATCTGTTTCAGCTGCCTGGTAGCCCAAGTTTTAAGATTTTTCATGTTAATATTTAAAGTCCCAAGTGGATTGCATCCCAAGTGCATTTTTGAGCTTCTGATGCTCTGTATTCCATTTCAATCTTGATGGTTAGAAGAGGGAGATTTGGGGCCTCAGGGCTCTCTGAAACGGAATATTCTGAGAGCATACAGTATCTTTTTCGCTGGAGTACTGGGTGTGTGGAATTTTTCACTCTAGAGCTCAAATGTGTCATAAATTTAGTATATTTAAAAACGTGTTTTCCACTTAAGCTTTGCACATTTTTAGTTATAATTATTTAACTGTTAGTATTTAGGATTTAAAGTAGCAGACTAAGGAAGAAAGACTGCAGAAATATCCTAATCTTATTAAAGTCATCACTCTTTGCCTTGGACATTGGTTATGAAAAATTATTAACTTTTCTTTTTCAGCTTACTTCCCAGTACTTTTAAGAATCTTTGAGACACTCTTATGATTGCTTATTTTAAATCATACAATATTAAATATGATTTTTAAGCTCTTCACTTGTAAAATGCACAAAAGGCAAGCTACTAAACATGCTGAGACTCCTGTTAAAGGTGTCGTCATTACTTTATATGTATTTCATCTGCCTGTCATGAGTAAATCTAAATTCATCCTTACATCCAGTGAAATTGTGACAAGTTTACTTCACTTGAGCAGATTATAACTGTACCTGAGGTTCTACTGAAGACACAGGTAGTGTGAATAAAATATCAGAATACGAGCACATTCAAATCAGTGCTTCATATCTGCAACTTCAGATGAAATGTTGTGTCTGTAACACAGGTAGGAATTTTTTCTGGTCAGAGGCACAGAATCAGGCTCCCATTGGTTTTGTTGATTTCAATCTTCCTATCAATAAGGTAGTGCAAATGTTAAAATGTTTATTCAGACTTTTCTATTGTTCTTTCTTATGGCATTGTATTATGCTATGTATAAATTGGTTAGATATATTCTTAGGAAGTTTGGCTGTTGTTCTTGCCCAACCTATTACCACTTAAAAAAATACTGCTGCACTGTCATTCCTTGATATTCAAAGATATCTCAATGATCATCACTGAACAGCAAAAACCAGTCATTGAACACAAGTTTGAATCAAGAGCAATTAAAAAAAATCTTTTGGTTAATTCAGACAAAACATTTTCTGAAGTAAAACAAAACCGTTTTGAATAATTTCTTTCTGTTATTGTCAGCATTGAAAATACTGTATTTATTTTGTGAACTGGTAGTTTAATCAGCACTGAAGGCATGTTGGAAAGTGTTAGAATATATTCTGTCATTGGCTCAGCTTTGGGCAATTATATATGTAAATATAATTACTAAGGTATTCTTTTTTATAACATATTAGTCTCAAGTTTGTGATGAATGAATCTTCGATGTGTTTTCTTGACACCTTTTTGAAGTGCACTAATCCAATATTAATTTATTTTAGATGTGCCAGAAGCATCATCCTATTACTAATAAGTAGAACTAGACAGCAAGAAATGCAGGTCCCTTCCTAGCTTTGCCAGAATGCATCTCTGTGTGTATCCAGCAATCTGGATGATATGTTGACAGAATGAGGCCAGCGATGCAAATAAAGGATTTTCCCTCCTTCCTCGCAGTTTATTGCTTGTCACTGAGTAACTCACTGACCAGAATTTCTACAGAAAAATGAAATTAGGAGAGAAACAGCTTCTATATTAGTATTACTATTGAATGTTTAATTTGTGTATTAAGGGATAAGTATTTATGTTTCTGAAAGTACAGCTATTTGCTATTTAATTTGGCTTATCAGCCACCTAAGACTGAAGTAGGATTCTCTTAGTTTGTAAATTTCATGTTAGATCCTTAACACAAATTAGAGTAGTTTTGCTGCAGTTGCTGTAGTGGACTGTCATCAATGTCAGTTTACACTAGTGAAGCAAATGAATCCAAATATTTCTGTTAAATACCAAGTAAGTACTTATTTTTTAAAATGGAAGGTGATTTTTCCCTATCTCTCCCAAAATATCTTCCATCATGCTTGCTATGTGCAGTAGCATTAGCTATTTTGTCTTAATTGCTTGCAAGTTTGCAATCTGGTTCCCTGACATATTAACACATCACATAGACAAATACATTTATTTTTGCAAGCTATCGTGTATGTTTCAGGTCTAACTGTTCTCAGATCAGGTAAGCTCAATTTAAGATCAAAACTATTTATTCCATGAAAGAGAAAAACCAGAATTTATTAATAAATAAGTAAATAAGAAAACAACAAAAACCCAAACACACAGAGAAGAATTTATAGAGAAAAATCAAAGACAGTGGGTGACTGGCAGTGAAGTTGCATTTCTGTGAAATAAACATCCTGGGTTTTAGTATTAAAGTGAGGTAACATAATCCTGTTCCCTTTGATCACAATGCACAGATGATCATGATAGGGAGTCATACAAGCATATATAACTGTACCCAATAGTCATTTGATAAAAAAGAGTCATGCACAAAGGATTCTAACAAGATAGATAACAAGCTCCTGTATTTTCTGGCTCATTGTATCTAGAAGGTACAGAAAGCTAGATTAGGATATTTTATTCATACTCATTTGAGTAGCTTTATTTATCTAAAATAGTTACCATCTGTGACAACCAGTGCTTTGGACAAAAAAAAAAAAGGAGAACCAAAAACTTAGTAAAATAAATTAAATGGGGCTTCCAAAGTTAGTTTGCCATTACCAATGCCATACATGCTGCAATTTGGCAAATATCTGTCCTCTGGGTAACTGGAAGGGTAGAAAGGCACCGAATGACTCAATTCCACACAAGCAACCAACCAACCAGTAAAAAGATTTTTCTCAGATGGAAGCCTGATGTCTGTTTGATGGAAGGGGGAAGCCAATCTTCCCAAGCTCTCAGCAAATGTTGCAAGCAAACATTGGGATGACTGAAGCAGCCCTGGTCTCTCTCTAATCTGTAGCACACAGCTCAGTATGATTCAGCAAGTACTCATTTTAAGTGACCATAGTTTTATTTCATATGCCATTTTCCCCACTCATATGGAAGTGTAAGACTTGGCTATCCCCAGATCTCATCTTTGTGTTTTTAATGCAAGTGATGAATGTTGGGAACTCTACCCATATAACATTGGAATCAGCTGGTATGAAGGGCATTTGCTATGAAAATATATTTTCAAGGAAGAAGTGGGTGCAATGTCAGGCATAAAAGATTACTAGAGAGTGAACAGCTTTCTAACATTGCTAAAAACGTAATGACCTTTGAAAGATAATTTCTGTCTAGGACACTGAAACCATAATATGTTTAATTTCTTGAGTGAATCTGAAAATTCCAACTTTAATATTAATCAACGGAGAGGAGGATTACACACACACACACACACACACACACACACACACATATATCCACAAACACACACTCCCTCCAGTTAAAGGAAACTAAAACACCAAGAAAGTTTATTTTTAAAAGCATTAAAGGCAGTTCACGTAAACACTGTTCTGGTGTGTTTACTGTGCATAACCAGGCCCTAAATATATGATCCACTAGCCATTTTTTCCAGAGAATCTGTACATCTCTTTTATTAATTTTGTCATATGTACACCTGCCGAAGCACTTCATTCACATAAACACTGTTGTTTGGCAGTTACATAATGGATGGAGCTTACTTTGAGGATACATTACCCATTGACAGTAAGGTGAAAATATTAAGAGCAGTGTATGGGGCTAGCTCATGGAAGTTACCTAGTGCATGGTCTAAACAGACTTCAGTTTATTAATATGACAAATAATAAATTATACATAGCTCATCCTGTAACTGTAGCCTCTGGTTTAGCATGCCTTCAGTAGGGTCACTCCAGTGCACAGCAATACATTCTGCTTGTTTCTGTTTTAGACTCAGCGTATTTTGCAAGCTGTTTATTGTGTGTGTGTGCAACTCTAGCATATGTTTATGAGCCTTTAATCTTTCTTCACTCGAGGCAGCAGTGCCTCAGCCTCGCAGTTTACAGTGCTCCATCTGCATCACTTGTCTCGAGTTGTAGATTTGTATCATGCCAGAGTATAGAAAAGGTATCTTCAATCTTCTTATGACAGCTGCACAGCATTTTTCTAGGCTGACAGTCCTTGTCAAATCAACAGTAAACCTGCTGCATCTAGTGCTGCTGATTTTTCATAAGGCATTTTAAAATGTCCAACATTTAGTGCAGACAATTCTTACTTCCCATACAATTTGCCTTGGTATCACTGCAGAGTTTCACCCAAAGACAGGCATAATACACTCAACATGTTCTACAGCACTGTAGTACTCTCTAATAAGGTGAAATACAGTGTTTTGAAAATGTATATTCATGTATATCCTTAATAGCCTAAAGATAATAAAATTCATTCAGGCATGTAGGCTATTTAGTCCAGTGCATTGTCTTACCAGGTCAGTCATAATTTTCATCTGTAACTGTGCCATATTATGCCAACAAATATTTAGCAGAAGAGGGTCTTCAGCTCAGGTTTTTTGCATTCTAGTTGCCCTTGTCTTAATTTCTCCTGTTGCAAGTTTGGCTGATACATCCCTATTTTGAAGTTTATGATGAATCAAAATGTTCACATAAAATGAGTTAAAAATTAAGAAAAGCTTAGCCAGTCCAAGTGGCAAAGGGAGCTCATGCTTAACTATCTGTGCTTCCCTTTTATTACTGCCATCTGATTTAGATCAGTAAGTCTTTGCTTGTGACTGATAATGTAAGCATTTAGAGTATCATTCTTCAGAGTAAAATCAATTGTAACAGAGTTGTATTATATAATGAAGACAGAGAAAATACAAAGAGATTATTACACTATTATCTGTCCCTATATAAAAATGCTTTCCACTGAGAACTGTAATAAACAGAAGTAATATTCTTAATTCTGTTATGATAACGTTCTACTTTTATTACAGGGTGACTCAAACCATCTTTTTATTTCAGACAAAACGATACAGAATTAGAAAAATTGCATTTGAGAGAAAAACTGTCACTGGTGAAGAGTTTACATGAAGACTTTCTTTAAACACTCACTGATAGGTTTTAGCAATGGAACTGAAAGAACATACAATGTAAAAGCGTAAAACTATGTTGCATTAGAAAATGTTGCTTCATAGTACTTGTTACGTGGGCTAATACAAGAGAGGGTGTACATTTTACATCCTGTTGATTTTAAGAGAAAACTATGATTTATATCAGTCTGTTGTGATCTGTTGTATTTTCTTTTTTTTTCCCCCATGTAGCAGATTCCACTTCAAGGACTAACTAATTTATACATTGCAGTTCTGTTAGTATCTTGGCTTCCAAAATGTTTTCAGGAATTGTAGTAAGCTCATGTCACTGTTAATTAACCTTAAAGACAAGACAATACAATTCTCTGTAATCACAGAAGGATACTACAGAGTCTTTTTAGCCACAGTTGATTCTAACTTTTAAATTAGTTTTAGAAAATAGCAACATGATTTAGTAAGTCACATTGAAACTGGAAATAATTGAAGTGGAAACTATTTGGCTGGTAGCTAAATATTTTTCATTAACTGCTGGTAATGATAACGTGCTAGGCAAATTATTAATGATTTTGTTTCCAATGTGTCTGCTCATTTTTATGACAAAATTCAAGCTTTTGAAGGAAATGAAGGAGCAAATCCACATCTATAGAAAATAATAATCTACAATAGCAGAATACTTAAATAACTTTAATATTCCTTTCCCTGCAAGGAAATGTTATTGTGCAATTCTTACTATGAATCAAGGTACTGGGATGTATGTCTCTTACCATCTCTCCACCCCCCACAATTAAACTGCATAAGCAAATGGATAACTCATATTTTTGACCACATAGATTAAACAAGAAACTGTAGAGATTATGAAAATATTAAAATTTTTGTCCAACTCATGAAAGCATCTGAATAGGCAAAGGCAATGAGCAATCAAATTTGATAGAAACAACTGATTTTTTAATTTGTTTTTGATGTGTATGAATACTGAAAACTCCTGATGTTGATATGCTACAGTAGTTGATTAGATTGGTCATCAATAGATAATCTTTATTGTATTACTGGCTTTGTATCAAGTGGATACTGAAGGAGCTGATGCGTAGCAGCTTGCAATGATGTGCATGCCATGCCCTCTATGAAGTTTTTCATAATATTGAAAAAATGTCTGTGTTTTAACAGGTATTCTTTAAGAGGAACTATAGATGTTCTATCAAGTCTAAACTGTGAAAGAAAAGACCAGAAGCCAGCCCAAGGCCTTGAGTAGCTAGAAAGAGAGGATACAATGAGAAAATCCAACCCTATTGCTGTTAAAATAATGGGTGTGAGAGCACTAGAGGAATTTGTTTGTTTCCCATTATTTAAGTACTAGGAGATTTTTGGGGCAAAATCCTAGCTCTTAAGTTTCCCAGTAATTTTTCTTTATGTACTGTTGGTAATATATATAGTCTATATTAAAAAATAGTCGTAATAGACTCATGTATATACTAAATGTGTGTGCTGCTTATTGTGGCAAAGGTTAAACCGATCCAGTTACACCTGCAGTTGCCTGATATTGTTAATTCTCGGTGATATCAGATCAAAGCAACTATAACTACGACATTTTTACTAAAAAAGGGACAGTATTTAAAGTGAAAGTTTAGTATTTTTGGAATGTAAAACAAAGTCAAAGAGCTGCTCAAATCATTACAAATTCTGTAGTAGCCTCACCCACGTGACTATATCATCTATTGCAGATGCTCCCCAAAACCTTTGAAATTGCATGATCCTTTAAGTGATCTGCACACATGAAATTTACTTTTGCAAACACCTCTTGACTACCAGATAATAAGATCAAAGTCCTTTGATGACCCGTGTGGAGAAGAGTAGTTTATGGTTTACTATAATTTGTGGAAATTCATGAGATATTTGTAATTTCTTAAATTGAGAACTGACTTGTTAATAACAGCTTTAAACTGATTATAAGCTTGCAGGTCTTTCAAAAATTTGGCTAGTACTGAATTCCATATGCCAAAAATGGAGTATTTTTTATTTCAGTATTATTTATTTGTGACTCAGTGGATTGTCTATTAAGTTGATCTCATCCCTTTCCTGAGCATGAGGCAAGGAGGATTTTCTTGAAGACAGTAAGAATGGAGGAGGTCAGGACTGCATGAGAGTGTATTTTTCAGACCACAATACGAAAAACTGACTGAAATGGTTTACAATATAATAATACAGTCTATTATATTTATTGAATTCCGTTATGCAGAGATTAAGTTGCATATTTTTAGACTGTTTACCAAAACAAAACTTGAGATGAGAATCTTGATTTATGTAAAACCAAACCAACCAACCCCTCATCCAGATTATACTATGCATAATACACTTCTCATGGTATTACTAAACTCTAAAATGATCATTGAATTCATTCCATCAACTCTGTCCTTCCCAAAAGTGCTGAGGGGGAATGAAGAGTGATAACAAATCAAGTAGATATATGCATCACTAATCCATACAGCTCAGCTCTCCTTTAAATGTAAATTCCAGAAAGGGACCTGCATTTTCAAAGATGCATAAAGCTTCTGCCAACTGGTGCTCCTGCATTCAGCTCATTTAAAGATTAGCTGTAAACTTCAGAGAAGAGAAAGACTTGGTGCCTGCAGGCATAAATATAGAAAGACATTACAATTTTTTCCCTTCCTTATTCTTGGAAGCCTATAAAACTGAATGTGGCATACAGACATGTGAATTCTTCAGTTACTAGCATCTACCTGAAACCTTTGTTAAAGTATACATTGTTTTCAAATTTGCTTCTTGCAAGGAAAAAAAAAAAAAGAGAAAAAGAAAAGAAGAAGAGAGGTTTGGAATGTATAAGAATCAGAAAGTAATAAATTTGTATGAGATACAAACTGCACTTGTATTGCTGCCTCCAATAATGTGTGTGTGTGTGTGTGTGTGTGTGTGTGTGTGTGTGTGTGTGTGTGGCTCAGCTTCGCGAACGAAGATTTGGGAAGGGCTGTCCCCATGTGGGTGTGCCCTTCCAGCCTGCTCAGTGGATTTTAGGTGAGGCTCAGCGTGCGCAGAACTGGCCCCACCGTTTAAGTCCTGAGGTTCATCTGCCACGGCCGAGCGAGCTTGGACAGTGCCAGTGAAGTCCTCAGGACTAGAACACACAGCACCCGGCATTTCCCAGGAGGTCTCCCATCCAAGTACTAATCCGAGGCTGATCCTGCTTAGCTTCCGAGATCTGACGGGATCGGATGTCAGGGAGACATTTAACTGCCTCTCCAATAATGTAAAGCTGAAATTACTGGATTGCGAAGTTTTGTTTCTCACTGAGATTGCATTGGTCAGAAAGAACAGGATGTCTTGAACAGTATTGCAAATCTGGATTTGGGGCTTCTGCTTACAGATAAAAATGTTGTGCCCACAAAACACAAATAGTCTTCTGATATGGAATCACCCTGTTAATTCAGAGTTTGGAATTTTTATGGTTTAACTTTTTACTTGACAAATGACAATGAAGATGTTCTTAGAGTGTAAAACTGTAGTTATTACAGTTTTCCTATCCAATGTTCTTACAGAGATGGTAGAAGACCAGCATAAACAACTCATTCTTTGAGTAATTTGAAAGAAATATATTTGTACACCCACAGATTCTCATTGACATTGTACTTCTTAGTGCCCACACATTAGTGATTAAAAAGCCACAATCTCAGAAAAAGTGGCAGAAGTAAAAAAGCAATTTGGGACTCTCTAAAAATCAAAGATGTAGTAAACAATCGTACTCCAGAAAGATAATTTCAGAGATTAATTATATGCTAATGAAAATAATTTTCTCTCATATATACATATGCAAGTAGTGGAACAAATAAACAATAAGATCTATTATATTATTTTTAACATTTTACATTTATTGAGGAAATATTTATGAAGGCTGTTTCCACATAATCTGAGTCTACTCTGTCCAGCTGCAGTGGAATACTACAATCTGCCTAATATCTAAATAGCCCACTCATAAATTATTAGAAGCCTAACATGAGCACTGCAGCAATACGTACCTTTTAGCCTGTGAGGTGGAAGACTGAATGCCACGCCAGGAACACACATTCCTGTGGGCTGAGCAGTGATGGACAGATGGAGAGAGGTGCAGGACCCGCCCCAGGCTGGGTGAGCTTGATGCTGCGCTGCTCAGAGAGCACCCCCAGCCCCGCAGCTCAGCAGCGACAGGAGAGCTCAGGATGGAACTCACCTCGGGAATGCTCTTCTGCTGGGGCACCAGGTGTCTGCATTGCAAGGTACAATGGCAAACAAGCACATCTGCATCTGCAGTTCTATCTGGCAGCAGATTTAACATTTCAAGTCGACTTTTTCTTTGGTATTGATATATAATAAAGTGTTTACATGAAAAAGTAGAAAAGACCATCACAATACTGTCAAAAAAATTTGAAAATAGAATCTCAATGCAGGGCTGTAGACAGGTGTTGTTCTTATATATAATATACTGAACACTGTCTGAGATATGTAACATAACAAGATGCTATTCTGAGGGTATCCCATGGTCTACATTAGAAATGGCAAAACAAAACTACTTCATGCTTCAGGGGGTAAGCAATTTTTTTTTTTTAACAAGAATCAATTTCCCAATGGAGATACAGAACACAAACAAAATTAATATGGTAGTAATAACTAAGACCTTTTCCATTCAAGAGTAAAGTGACATAATTTATATAATCAAACATCTGTACAGTTGCTGATATTAATAATTTGTATGCACTGATTTTTTTTAGTGTAAGAGTATCAGTGAAATTGAGGATGCCTGGGATATTTTAATTTCTTTACATTCAGAACTCTCTAACCTTCTTCAAACAGTTAATGATCTTACTTTGGAGATTTTGAAGATATTTTGCAAACCAAAGATGGTAAGAGTGTGGTTTAATAGTTTAGTACCAATGATATACAGACAGGTAGCTTCTAGTTCACCTATTCAAAATTATAGGTGAAATAGACTGCTTTTATTATTAATTGATTAAGTACTTCAGCATATTAAAGAGGAATTATTTATTGGAGCCACTATTTATGCCCCTGTTATAACGTACAATTTTAGCTTATTTTCAGAAAATTCTAGAAATCAACACCACGACCATTGTGTGGGATATAAAAAATATTAACAAAAAAATCAGAACAGTTAGAATAATACCATTTCAAATATTTACAGTTTTTACAGTTAGAAGTATTTTTCCGAAACAGCACAAATCTTATAGAGATACACATCTGTACTATGTTTGCTGAAGTTAAATGTATTTGCATGATGAGAGAAAGATCAGAATATGACTCACAGTAATCATACAAATACATAAAACTTATTTTTCCCATCATAAAGAATACCACTTCAATGAGTTAACAGATGTGTTATTCCAATGGAGCATATAACCAGGATGTTAATTCTCATAATACATGTCCTTACAGTTTAGAAATATATGTTTGAAAGAGTTTGCTGCAGGCCCTTTTTGAGAAACATTGACTCCAAATGCATTAATGCCAGTCAAAGGAATGATTAACCATTCTGTAAAATTTTGCATTGTGCTCCCGGAAGTAAGAATACAGTTGCTCTAAAACAGTGCTGTTAACAAGAGGATGGGGACGCCCTTTGGATTCATGTAAACATCTCTCCCTCCCATCACTTCTAATGCAGTAGAATCCCTTGGTTTGGTTAAAATAAAAATTAGAAGACATAATTCTGGAAGGAAGATTTAGAAATCTTTCAACTTTTTGTAATTCAGGAAGAGGGTCCTTGATTAAAGTATTGCCATCCACTATATGAATCTGATCCAAGCTGAAATGCTTAAGCCACTTTTCCATATGAACATCATATAGACTTCTCTGAATAGCTTTGTATTTGGTATTAAGGACTCCATTTTTAATAACAATATCTTCAAAAAGCTGAACGGGCTTGTGGCTTTCTACTCTGTTGTAATATACTTGGGTATAGTCAGATATAACTCTCTCAGTGGGATCTCTCAGAATGAGCAGCAGTTTAATGGAGCTATTCATGTCATGAATCCTTCCTGGAGCATGTGGTGATGTAAAATAGCCTGGTGTTTTCTCAATTGTTATTTGATTTCCATAAGAAAATGGCATCAGATTTCTATACCAGTCTATTCCTTTCACATAATTTTCATCCCAGTCAAAGAAGTGGACTTCTGTAGCTGCTACCACAATATTAGGATGAATATCCAGCATCTCCAGCAAAGCCCTTGTCCCTCCTTTACGGACTCCTATGATGATTGTCTGAGGTATTTGTCGGCTCGTGCCAGGAGGTCTCACCTGTGCTGAATAGTGTTCACTTTTATTGCTGAATAATCCTACTTGTGACTTCAGTGTTTCCAACAGAGCTTCATTCTCAACAGGAGCACCCCAAGCACGAGTCAGCAGAAGATAAGCTGACACTAGTAGGAAGGCCATGTGGAGAGGAATAATTATTTCAAGGTAATGTTATGCTTGACTAATGAAAGGGTAGGTAAGTCCCCTCTCAAGATGGTTGGCAGAACCAGCAGTAAGCACACAGCAAGTTTCTGAAGCATCTACAAAATAAAATAAGACAAGTCAGTATTTCTAAACCCATCATAAGCTGAAAATTCAACTCACAATTCAATTCACAAATCTAATCTGTGATCCCAAGAGAAAATTTATAGTGATTTGCTTATCCTGACTTTATTTCAGAAGGATGAAAAGAGCCTCAAGTGTCATTTTTTTCCCCTTACCTATGGGTGGCCAATAATGGATACTAACCATTCAACAGCTTTTATTTCCTCCAAGCAGAAGATTAGAATTGTTAATCTGATTTTAAATTCCTGACCATTAGTTGCTTGCTTTATTTTCCTAATTATCTTTTATATACATATACTTTTTAGCCATACCATACCTAGTATGATATTAAAATTAATTCCAAAGTATGCTTGATTGCCATTATCTTTCCTCAGATCGTCTGCTAAAAAATATATCTTCATCTATGTAACAGACCTGGATGGTGATACAACCATTTGGATTCTAGTGAGCTATGAATCACACAAAAAAAGTTCTATTTACTTAGACACAGAAACCAAACCACAAATACATGAAAACTTTTGAAATCTGAGCCATTTAGAGCAAAAAACTAAGTCTATCAAAACAAGAATAAAGTGGCTGAGTTGGATCAGTGTGGTAAAAAAATAAATGAGACAGTGGATTCTTTGCAACTGTCCAAGTGTTCTGATGCAAAGTTATATAAGTGTTGGGAAAATCTTGGTAAAATCAGATTTTTCAGCTGATATTCTGCACTTACTCCACAGCTCCATATAAGAGACAACTATGTGCTTCCTGGGCACTTATAAACTTCTGCAGGGAATCAAGTCTGTTTGAAGCCGAGTAACTTCTTTTACTTAATCCACATAACATGTGATCATTTTAAGAAGTGGTGAATGTTAAATATCATAAAAACTTGTAAAACCTTTAGGCTCATAGGTAGGTGCCCGTGCACACATAAGTGAAAGAAAATGTCTCTGTAACTTGTGTTGCTGACATTTGAAATCTTTTGGGTATCTTGCATACATTATTTGAAACAGATTGCTTACAGATCTGACATCACAATACAAGTACAAAAATCAGGTTAATGAAACACCTGCACTGGAATCGCTGCTCTTGGATTGCAGTTTCTACATCTGAAAATCTTACAGGACAAATTCTCATTGCAAGGATTCTTGGGCTTCATTCCATTTCTGAGCAATTATAGGATTTTCAGAATTGTAGAACAGATCTCCATTCTTTGTTGTGTTTTTCAGTGTAGAGTGCAGAAACAAGCTATTTCATACAGTCAAACAACAGTCATCTAAAAAACAATATCCATTTTTGGAATCTATTTGAATTATGACTCATATTTTAAAGTAGTCTCAGAAATGCTCAACTTTAGCTTCTTCTTCAGTTTCACTGTCAGTCTCTTTCTTTTTCTGAATATATTGGTCACAGTACTTTGTCTCTTAGATACAACCTTAGAAAACACAGCCAATTCCCATTTGTTATGCCCCAGAGATGCATTCAATATTTCTATTTAAAAATTGTTTACTTTGAGGCTTATTTTACAGACCTGAAGATTTAAAATTTTTTTATAATAGCAGTCTAGGCAATGCAGCAGGTTCATTAAATCTATTTTCTAAATCTTACTGAAACCTACACCAGCTTCTTGGATATCTAGGGAATGGCTCAATGAGTGCTAAAGCCACAGACAGATTGCGAATATTAACCCTAAAACTGTAATTTAAAAAATAAACTATGACCTTTAGTGAGGAAATCTGTGGAGAGCATTCCCTGTTATGTCCAAGTAAGACCTAAAGGGCAACGGCTTCTTCAAAAAGAGCACAGTTTCAACTCGGAAAATTGTGTAAACATACAATTACTAAATATCAGAAAAGTCCAAGGTGAAATTGGCTTTGTAATGACAGACTGGAGAGAAGTGTTCTCCTTTACAAAATGGAAAGGAAGTTTTACTTTAAAGATCACAAGTTTTTTACTAAGAACTGTACATGGAAGTTCTATTTGAAGTTCTCAAGAGCAGCTAATGCAAGCATTGCTATGACAATTACAGAAGGAAAGAACAGGTATATTTATACCAAAACCATTTGTGCTTACTATTCTATTGGCTGGACAGAATGGGAAATAGTGAACATGCTATTTAGTATTGCAAGGAATTAAAATGCATTCTGCTACAATGGGAGTTAGTGCTGGTTTTGAAAAGCTCCACGGAATGTTCAGCATGAAATATGAGGCATCACACCCCAGATGCTTTCTGAAACGCTGGCCTTCAAACAAGCGACTCTGCTTTAATAATTTTAAGCCAAATTTTCGATGAATCTCAAGGTTCCTCAACAGTTCAGTCTGACTAATGGTAGAGCCATGCATAGGATGGTTTCTGAAGTAGCAACATATGGCAGTACAGCTGCTTTCCAGATTCGTGATGCCAGTAGGCTGGGATGTTGGAGCAGGGGGTGAGAGAGCAGTTAATCTTTCTTTTAACCTGTTCTGAAATCCCAGTGTCAATTTAAGTTCTATTCATTGTAATTTTTAAATTAAAGTTATTACAGGAAGATTGAGGAATTGTTCTTGTAAACACCAGACCATTTTTTTCAACTTACCTCTTGTGCTAATACAGCACCATTTATGTTATAAATGCATGTTCACCTGTATACAAGTATTTGAAACCAAGACAAGACTAGTCTGAAAGTCTGCCAAGCAAGGAATGACTTGCAAATACCAAGGTGGAGATATACCGTTCATGATCTGATTTAAATGCCAGAACTATCCTGTCTGGAAGCAATTGCATGAACTGATTCTTGACAGGTATTTTAGATAACTTTATTTAAAGAGAAAGAAAACTAAATTTAGAGGTTTTGAGAATAAGTATTCTTGAGACTAACTAGGTTAATAGTTTAAATAAAAAAAAATAGAAAGGTAAAGGGAAAAAAGCAGGTATTTTTCTGAAATACACTAAAAGCAGAGTAAAAAAACCACAGAAGTATTTGAGACCAGGGACTCTGCAATAGTATTCCTAGACCTAGTGATAGATGAAAAAATGCTAAAATTCACTTTTTTATTTTATTTATAACCCCCCAACACACTACTATTATTTTAGCCCTAATTAACAGAGTGCTTTCTGGTTTCAGGCACCTAAGAATCAGAAGCAAATACTGAAACTCAAAAAAGCCAGTAAGCTGAATGAGACATATGAGAAATTCATACTTATTACTGAGGAAAAATTGGTCTTCCAAAATATTCTCAGGTTTACATGTTGTGTGAGACTCTGTTTAATTTGCCATCTGAAATCAATAGTTCTCTATAAAACACACTTAGAAAGCAAGTAGAAGAAGAGATTCTGCATTTTCTAAAGACCAAAGTATTAGTAGTCTTTTTAAAAACAATTGTTAGTTCAACCAGTTTGTAATTAATTAGTTGTTTTACAAATTTCTTAGAGTAATTTCTAGAACAAAACCTTACCCAGGAAATACTACCAGAACTAATCAAATTCAGAATATGCTGTAAGACTGGTACCTAAATAGATCAAAATTGCCTTTGGGAGCAATTCTATTAGAACAATGTTCCAGCTTCAGCCTAAGATATTTGATTGGTTTTGATGAAGCTGTAAGATGTAGGATCCTGTGGTGAGGTTATAATTGCTACATAAATGTAAAGGTTTTAAAGATGATTTATCATATATAATTGGAATGTTATTTCAATAATTTTTGTGTTGCTTTTATGCCTTTATGCAATTAAATGCACATTTTAAGAAGATATGAAGGTTTTTTTATAATGAAAACAATGTATTTTACAGTGCTGCACTGCACACCCTTTGAATCTGAGAGTATTCTTAAGAAATTAACCCCATGACACATGATCAGAATTAGAGTGCCTTATTACATGTTTTCCTCTATTATTTGGTGGTGTTGGTGTTGCTTAGTAACATAAGAAACATCAACAGATACGATACTTATTAAAAAGAAATGAAGTTTAGAAATAAATTCATGCTGCAGAAAGGAGTAATTAAGTAAATAATACCTTGGGCTTCTGTTTGTTTTACTTTTTTAAAACCTTAAACCAGGCTGAATAAGCTACTGTGCAGGCTGAAAAATCATTTTAATTTTGCAGAAATGTTCTAAAGACCCTTAACTGCTGCACTCGACTCCAAAAAAAAACCTTTTAAGCAGCTTATGATTTATGTTGCTTTGGGGTAAAGTGCACCATCATAGGGTAAACCTAACTACATTATTGTGACTAATTTATAATATTATTGGTTCCTAATAGTATTTCTCACTGCCTGTGATGCTTTTCATTGGAGAATCTTGCAGCACTCTGTGTTAATGAACTGCCTGCATCCTATTAAGGCACCATTTTCACCTTACAGGAAATTGCAACTGACCAACATACAGATCCCGTTCAGGAGTGCAAACGCTTTGGGAAGTGGTGGTTAATGTGATCTGCTCAAGGTCATATAACAGGCTTATAGTCCAGACAAGAATAAAAACCCCAGGGCTTTCAATTCTCTTTCCAATTCCAACTGTATGCCATTACATGGCAGCCTCTCACACCACTTATGATACTTGAATTACATGCTGAACTGAAAAGTAAAGAGATTCCTCAATGTTCCAGCATAACATTCAAGTATTTTGTGGAATACAGCAACTTCTTACCATTGGTTCCCTCCCAAAAAAACCCTGGAACCAAATAGAAACTCAGAATTTTGTTATTTCAAGGTATTTTTACAGAAATACTACTGTTGGTGACTGAAAACTAGAAAAAGGGGAGGTGGTCAGAGCAAGCATAACAATGCACCAATTTTTATCTTGATCTTTAAAAACATATTTGGATTAAAAAAACCGTACTGCTTTTCCTATTAATTCTTATTAGGTATCAGCTGATCCCAACACAGAGATCAATCACGGAGCAGAGTACAATTCAAACATGCTAAGGCTTACTTGCATACAAACTTGTAACAGCACAATTATATAATTAAGATCATCTCTAATGCTGACAATACAGAAAAGCTATAGCAGCCTAAGGTCATACAAGGTGAACTGTTTCAGAAACTTTTTTGAAAGCCAATAATATTGTGATGATAGTTAGATCAGTGTAAAGTATCCATATAAAGACTGGCTTTAGGTAATAAATAATTCTAAATAAAAACAAGAATAATAAATTTCTAAAAGCTTTCACATGTCTGAAATTAGGCTAGCGATTTTCCTTCGGTAAAACTAGAACCAATTACATAACATGATAAATGCAAATCTGCACTCAGTATGGCTTATACATTTTGTAAAAACAGACAAATAAATAATCCAGGGCATATAGAACACATTGCTTAATACAATCCAGTATCAATTTATTCAAATCCAATAAAGCAATGACTAATTCTATTAATTCTAAGCACCAAATATTAGAAGGAATACTATCACTGAAAGTCCTCTTTGTAATACCTTAATTCTGATTTATAGTATCATTTGTAAAATAATGGACATTTAAAAATACCTGGTGCATGTCTAATGATTGAACAAAAAGTCTCCTCTTTAATATTAAGTGAAAGGAAACACAGTTCAGCTACTTCTATTTACAGAGCTCAGATATGCCTAGACAGAGTCAAGGAGACAATAAGAGCACATTTCTGAGTGTAAAAAATATTTAAAATTTTGGAAAGCTTCCTATGTAGAAACAATTGTGAGTAAGCCTTAATGTTATTACAAGCAGTGCAATTACTTTAGGTTTATGTTAGAATGAGATAAATTGGAAATAGGTTTGACTGAGTAGGTCTGGAGTTGTGTCCTAGAAGTGAGATTTGATTCAGAAGAACCCCAAATTAACTATTCCATGAAACTAAAGACTATCTGTGAAAGGACAGTTATCCCAGCACATGATAATTCTGTATCTTTAGATAGGGCATGAAACTTTTCTGCTACACATTTACTCTGTACTCCATTGCCAGACTAAGTGTAATGGCTGAACAACATTCTCAATATGTCATTAGTGGGCTTTATCAAAATCAGTTAGGAGAGGTAAGTCAGTTCCCACGTATATACACAGGCTGGACATGAACACTTCCCATCTGTAACAGAAAATGTCTGCTGCAACCTGGAGAAAGGTTGAGAGGGACTAAAACAGGACACTGCAGTTTTGTAACAGAGCTACAAGTTGAGCTCCACTGGACTCTGGTTATACAAGGAATAGAGGACTAAGTACAAAAAGGACCACAGACCCAGAGCCAAACCAATATTGCAGCAGCTCATATTGCTCATAAAGAACACTGAGTCTTGTATGCACTTAAGTATTCTGTTCACTTTCGTTTTACTCAAATTACAGACATATTTTTAATGGACAGATATACTAAGAGTTCCTAAATGAAGCACTAATTAAAAACCCACGATCTCACAGACTGTCCTGAAATGCTGTTCTGCTGCCATAACACCTCTTCAGGTAATGAAAGAGTTGAAAGGTGTTTCTTCAAGCATCAATACAAAAATATATATTATCCCAAAGAAAGACACAGACATTAACATTTTAAAAGTCCAAATATCAGCAGTGAATTTATTTGTAGGAACCTTTCCTAATGAGATTGCAGTTTTATAACAGCCTACAGTTACTACCTTGTAGGAATAAAAAAGAAAATAGTTATCTGGTGAACAAAGAGAGGAGCTACAAAGTAACAGCAATTGGCTGCAGGCTTCTACCAGGTACACAGACTGTAATTGATAAAAAGGAAAGCTAAGAAAGGTTAGCATAAACCATAAACACATTAAATCACTGGCAGGTGATATTAGCAGATAGAAGATTTGAAAAAAGTTTGCTTCCCTAAGGCTAGCATTACATTTCCTAATTCCCTTTTCTGATATCTCAAGAAGAAAATTGCCTGATGATAGTATGCCTGCACATATATAGCAGTACCTTATATAAGGTAATATATACTGTATAAACACACCAATAAATTTCTGAGCTAAACAAACCTACATTGTAGCCTACACACTTATGTTTTATGGTATCTTTGAAAAATATCATATTCAAACCATCCACGTAAAAGTTATTGAATCACAAGGTCATAAATGTCTTGAATATGTTTAGTCCATAATGTCAGGTACATTCTAAGCATACCTCTAAACAGGCATAAAGAAATTCTGTTGCTATTAAGATGTAAAGCATAGATAGCAGTCAGATTAGCACAGATGAGAAGGCAAATTTTATTTGCTTAATCACTCTGTATATCACACTGGCATACTTCAAATGGAATTGCACTACCATTTTATTGAATTAAACTTACACCTCTAATGGTTAATTGCACATCTGGATTAATATAAATAGAAGTAATAAAGACGCCATGCCAGATCTTCAGCCAGATAAGCAGTAGTTGTAAAGGTGCAACATGTAACAATGTGTGGCTGGTGACTGGCTTTTATTTTTCTTTTTTGGTATATGTCTACAGTACAGTGATAAGGTTAAACTTCAGCCTCTCTACCTCTGGTATAATTAATTGAACACTATTAATTTTCCCACATTCGCTGTCACAAAGAACACCTTAATACTGATGTTTAGGAATTAAAATTACAGTTGGACACAGAAGATATATGAGAGACCTGCCTTTCAAAGGAAAGGATTCCTCAGAGGGTCAGAGATGGCAAGAGAAGCATTTGATAGGAATGAGGACAGGTTAACTCTCTGTGGTACAGAACAGCAAATTACTCCAGGACATCCATGTCAAGTGACCCTAGAACCTGTTATGGTCTTTTAAAGAGCACAAGTTCCTGGCATTGAAAACAAAAAACCCAACTCCCAAAAAACACTCAAGACAAAACAAACCAAACCAAACCCAAAACAAATCCCCAACTCCCCTAAACAAAACAAAACAACAAAACAGTCCACACTTCCCCCCAAAAAAAAGACCCAAATCAAAAAGTTTCACCAATTCCTGCCTCTGCCAAAACCAACCAACCAAAATAAACCCACAAAACCCATAAACCTCTGCCGATCTCAGCTGGTGGGGATTTTAAAGCATTACAGCTTCAAGGACTCCAAAAAGGGATAACATCTCACAGAAGAATTCTTCTGGGCAGAACTTGTCGATATTATATCTTAGGTTTTCAGCATTGCCTCAATGCAGGGTGAGAGCACTCCAAGCAGAGCTCATCAGACTGGCAGCTGCCTGGGGAGCTGCCTAAGACATGCAAGAGTGAAATGTGAGGAACTGGCCAGGGAGAGATGGAGCAAGGAGGCTCCTTTGTCCCCACTCTGAATGCTGTCCAACAGCCAGGCACTTCAGACAAGTCTGAAGGGCCAAGGTCAGTATCTTACCCTCTGTTTATATCTTTTTGAATAACTTTCTGAGGCTCTGGCATTAATCTCTGGAAAGTAGTTATATGATGCTGACAGATAAGAATTGCTGCAGTGGGTCCTATATAACTGCTGTATATCCCCATTATACAAGGCATGAAATAAACTGATTTTACCCTTGGTAATAAGTCCTGTTATCCAACAATATGCAGACTGTAGACCTTCTAATATCAAATTCCAACATTAAGAGAAGGAGACAACTTCTTGGCTCAGGAATATACTGCAAAGCACAGGTGTAAAGTGAGCTGAGAATTCACCCACAATGAAACAAAGCAGATGAAAAGCCCCATTAGAGCTGAAATCCTTGTTAGGGATGACTGAACAAAATTTAAGAAAGAATAACAGCTCAGGAGTGACTTTTTTTCAATGAGTGAATAGAGAATGGAGGATGTGAAGGAATATAAAGAAACTGAAAACATAAGTCACCTAGACAATTGACTTAAAGATGAAAATTTAATTTTGACATTTTGGGTACTGGCATAGGCCCTGATAAGATCAAGACTAAGATAAGGATCAGAGAAGAAAGGCGTAACTATGAATGTTTGATATAATAACAGGATTTACAAAACTAAGAGATGTACTCAATCCACGCTGAGTTCAGGTATGCTGAGACACTTTGGGTATGAAGGAATCAAAAATTATACAGAAAGGGCTTCATAGTCTATCTTCAAAGTAAACAAACATGCATTTCATGAAGTCAGAAACCACAGAAAGCAACAGCCTGGCAATTCTTAACACTGATTAATAAAGATTGTACTAAAAAGGCAAAACTTTGTCTTACACTCGTTAACAAATCCTTGCTAACAAAGACGGTAAATATACCGTGATATAGAACAGGCACACATATTAGAAAAGAATCAAACAGATAGCATTCTTCTTGAACAGAAACTCAATTAATGCTTTCAACACATATCAATTGACAAGCTACGTGTGTTCAACCGAGCAGACACAGAAATGAAAACAAATGAGGAAACATTTGAAAACACCCATTAACTGGAGTACAAAACACCAACCAGCCTGGTTTGCAAAACTGATGTGTCTTTCACACTCTTCCTCAGGTCAAAATAGAAAGTCAAAGATGACAACATCTGAAAACATGGTAAGTAAAAGGCAGATTATTTTCTGACTGTCATGGAAAAGCAGCATCAGATCTTTGCTCCTTACCAAACCTGTTTCCACTGCCAAAGCAGCATGTTAAAAGACAGTAAGAGAATAGTCACCACTCTGAAGAGTCAGAGAACAGATAGCTGATACCAAACACATCTTACACTTTTCTCCAGGACTTCTGAGTTTTAGCAGGGTCCTTTCTGCACTTCTTAGGAAAGACAGAACTTAGAAGAGTTTCTATGCAGTCCCAATTTTTCAAACTGATGTATAGCCTGAACCTGTCACCATGTCAATAGTCCAATCACATATGCCAAAACCTCTTACATTTCAGAGGAAAACAAAGTAACTCCCTCTCCTCTTTCTCCCAGTCCAGACAGTTATTATGACAACTTCCCTGTGAAAAAAGTAACCTCTGTATCTGCAAGTTTAAGGTCTCTCCACAAAACCACTTTCTGTTGTTAAACCACTGCACCAAATAGCATGGTTAATTCAGGCAAAACGTGCTACCCTCCCTAGAGCATCACTTCTGCCTGATAGTTCAATGCTATGTTGCACCCAAACAAGCCTTCCACACTTTTCCTTTAATGCTGCTTCACTTCAAATCAGCTGCAACTTCTCAGAAAGGCACTTTGAAGGCTGAGAGTGCCTACAGCAATTCTTTAGCACCTTTAAGATCTGTCAATTTTCACCTAAGCTTAAAGGTAAAATCAGGAGCTAGCACATACATTCAGGATCTGGACTTTAAGACTTCAAATATGTGAGACTTGTGACAAATGGTGAGGATTTGACACATTAGAAACTGATTAGAAAGAGTCACAAGAGATGTGGTCAGAGAATAAATAAGAGAATTGTAAGATTACCTTCCAGATTAAAATACTGTGCTTGCAGTCTATGGTAATGAAATTTATAATTAGCAATTTTTTATTTTAAATAAGAGTGTTAATTTGGAAAACATCTGTTGCATCTAGATACCTTATGACCTTTCAATATTTTTCACCTTAGATCTGAATGGTCTTATCAGTATTCAGTTATTTGATAAGGTGGTAGGAACTCCTATAGCAGAGGCAAAAGAGGCAGAGCTAAGAAAGACTTGATATATTCTCATAATTAACTGCATATTATTAGAGCAGTAGTGTTAGAATGTTCAAAGTCATTCCTTTAAGAGTGGGTAGACTGTACAGCACAAGCAGTTTAATTGATTATAAATCCCCTGATTTCAGCTACTCAAACAGATGAATCTGACAGCAGAGTGGTTTTGTCTTACAGTGTAAAAAACAAGTGGACATTTCCCCAAGGACCAATACTTCAAACATAGCATAGAGGAGAAAGGTACCTCCATAACCTTGCATTCTCCCTCTGCCTCTCAGTTTCCTTCCCTCCCAAGTAAAAGAGAAAATCCCCGCCAAAGCTCAAAATTTTATTTCAGTCCGGAATGGCAAAGAACTTTACTTTTTCTGTAGGAGAAGGTGACCAGATACGTAATCTCTCATTGCCATTGTCTAGCCAAAATTAAATCTTTTTCTTGCTATAAAGCAAATGACTCACAACTTTCCATACTGTTCTAGATAATTTATTTTTTCCCTCAGGAAATGTAAAAAACAAAAGCCGATTAGTTCTCATTTACCTTTTACCTGTTCTCTATTACCAGAAAAGCACTGTCCTATAAAACAAGGATGCAGGTGTTTGTATGTGATGGTTTTAAACAGAAAATACACATTTTGTCCATTCTGATCTTTGTTTCTCTTGCCTCATAAACACACTTAGCAGTCCCTATGAATGGTGCAATTTTAAAGGAAATAACTGTCTCACTGTAGATTTTACTTCTGACTACATTTCCCCCCCTTTCCAAAGCATTCTGAGTTTTCCCAGAGTGTTAACAGAAGTATTTTCAGCAGGTTTCTTGCAGCATCCTTCATCAGTTACTTTAAACCTTTTGAAGAATGAATGTCAGCATCTGAATACCAGTTAATTTGCAAGTCCAGTGGGATTTATACAAAGAAAAAGTAGAAAGTGAAGCACCGTATCAACTCTTTCAAATCAGACTGCCTAAAAGCACATAAAAAACAGAAAGATGATCTGGTGCTGTCATTCACAGTGAACAGGAGTTTACTCCTTTATTAAAAGGGAGATGGAGTTGGACAGTGCTGAATGTAAGAATCTTAATTCCCTACATAAATAGTGGTGTAATCTTAAAAGACGTTGAGCATCTGAGGTTTTGTTTGTTTTTTTTTTTTGTAGTTTGGAATGGCTGAGATCTCCACTGAAGGTTGCCTCTTTTCAGGTACCGATACAACAATTTTCCAACTGAGAAAGATGGAAAAAACATATGCACCGTATGTGGAAAAATTCTTCAGCAGACATTAGCATCCTCTGTCTTTGCAGCTGATGATGTGTCCAAACCTTGTACCATTTCATGAGAACTTCAATATTTAAAAAGTTCTTACAAACACAAAGTAGTTTGGAAAGTTAGGGAAAGCGGATCTCTGCTGGAATCTCCGGATTACTTACACAACCTATCCATCCTCCTGCTCTCAGCTTTTAGTACCTTACTGTTTGGCCATTCATACATACAGTGGTTTGCAAAGCATTGTCATAATCCTATTTCCATTGAGTCCAACTTGTGAAAAATGTATGTATGGCCAAACTTTGCGAACAAAGGTTTGGGAAGGGCTCTCCCCATGTGGGTGTGCCCTTCCAGCCTGTGCAGTGGATATTTTTAGGTGAGGCACAGCGTGCACAGAACTGGCCCCACCATTTAAGTTCTAAGGTCCATCTGCCACGGACAAGCGAGCTTGGACAGTGACAGGGAAGTCCTCGGGACTGTCACAGCACCCGGTACTGACTGGGGCTAACCCTGCTGAGCATCCGAGATCTGACGGGATGGGATGGCAGGGAGGCTTTAACTGCCAGCGGACGGTCCCACTGAGACTCGAACTCACGACCTTGGGATTCACAGTCCAGAGTGCTCTCCATTACACCACAGGACTGCCTCTGTGAAAAATGTATACTTCTATTAAAAGCAGCATCATGTTTTATTTTGTGGCAATAAAAGATTTTTTTCTGCATCCTGATTATAAGTGTTCAGACCTCTTACTTCTCTTACCTTAAATATGTGCTCACAAGGGAAAATAAATCTGGATTTTAAATTTAATGTGTAACTCTAAAATATGGAATAGTTATTTCTGTTTATAGTATACTAAAAAGGGTAGTGCAAGTAGGTGGTGTAAGCTACTGGTTATTGATGCCAGCTCTGTTTTAAAGCAATGGTAATAGCTTTTCCTCTCAAAGGAGGACAGAATTTCTTCTAGAAACTATAAATTGTATATATTATTTTACATTTTTAATGCTGAATTTTCATCTTAGATTTGTAGCTTGAAATTTCTTAGCTAAAATATTTTCACATTCACGTCTCACTTAAGTATATTTCAAGCAAAAAGAACATTCATGTTAAGAGTAGGTTAAATTTCTTCTAGAACCACCTTTTTCCACAGAGGAAAGTCTGGTATAGCTGTATTTGGAAAGCTATCACACCTACTGAAACTTTAAAAAGAATTACAGTCAAAAGAAAAAATCACTTTGAGTTTATAGATAATAAACAGTTCAGAGCAAATTTTTGAGGTTAGAAAAAAAAGGTAACAACCAAACAATACTGACTTGTCAGTGGGTAAGAAAAAAAGAGTTCAAATGAACATGAAAAAGTCTTGATTCCTATACTATGGAGCTTACCAAAATTAGATAAGAAATTAGAGCATAGCATGTAAAAAAATCATAAAATGAAGCTATTTCCCATGACATTTTAAAAATTGTAAGTGATAAAACTGTTATTCACTGTCTGTGAACATTTCAGAAACAAAATTTCAGTCAAATATAACAGTACTAGGCAAAATAAATCAAGTCCAATCTATATCCTAAAACATCACGGAACTGCTGTGTACGTGTGAGTATGCAAGCAGGTAAGAGAAACTGAATGGGAGTACTTCAAATTATAACATGTAATCAATCGACTTCTACTAAAAGCACCACAAAGGTAGTAGTTAAAAAGGAAGGGAGTGGGAAAAGCAATGGAAGTTATGAAAAGCAAAAAATTAAGCATCTGTAGGCAAAACCATGTTATTAATCATTTTAGTGACCAGCATTAGGTTTAATACTTGTGTGAACACACACACACGCAAAGAGAAATAAAGAACAGACAGTAATAGAAAATAATGCAGTCAGATTTAAGAATTTAAATTACTTGGGTTCATGAGCAATGCCACTGATGCTGACAAATGTTGATTATATAAGTTTATTGCAAACACATAAATGTGTATATCCCGGAAACATACTCAAGATCAAATATTCAAGTGCGGAAGAAATTAGATTTGCTACAACATACAAAACCTTAAGAAAACAGATTCAACTATAGCGCAGGTACAAGGGAAGGCAAAAGTAGTCAGCATGGTATTGTAGTTGATTGAAGTGGAAATTGAATAGATTGGAGTTCCAGTTCCACATGTTCTTGTGTAGGCTGGATCAAACATACCTTGAAAAGTGATGCCATAAAAAAGCAAGGTGGACTTTGAATTTACAGGTGATTACATGCTCTCCAAGTAGAGTAACCTCCTCAACCTCCAACATTATTCACATGTGGAGTTAATGCTCAGTAGTTACACCTCAGCTCTCTCACAGTAATTTCTCATGGTAATTTCCCCTTGAAGACAAGGCTTGAGGGTGAAATTCTGCCATTTTAAGAAGCATTTATGCTGGTCTAATTTTAGTCCCACAGAATTCCTTTATAGAATTATTTACTTAGTAGCAGATATATGAAAGTTTTGAAATATTCTCCTCTCTTTTTCATCCTGTGCTCCTCAGAATTGTGTTTCTCACCTTGGAGTGATACTACAATGGCAAATTCAAAGACCTTGAATTGTCTGACTGATAGAAAAGTGAAGGAAACCATAAAATGGATTCCTCAAGATTAAAATGCTGAGTTGGATTGCTACTGCTGAACAATAAAGGAAATGTTGAACTACTATGCACCTTTAGAAATATATCCAGATTTTCTGGAGGGATTTTAAATTACAGTGCTGCCAAACTATTGAGCAATACCAGTCCTCATGTTTAAAGGTAACAATTTTTGAGCTATGAGCAAAACTAAAAAAAAGTCACGATCATTGACATAAATTGAGAGAAATTACATTAAAAATATAAGACCATGGAAGGTAGCCACGACATTCTAAAATTAAATAAATTTATTTAGTTTATACCCCGCTTCCATAAAAGCAAACATATATCCTGTTTTGCTGAGCAAAATTTTTATGTGGCTTTTAAATTACGTAGACCATGCAAGCTAAAAAGCATGGGGTAAAAACCAGATTGACTTAGTTCACTGAACCTTCTGACAAAGTGGATCACCATTAGTGTCTAGGTAAAAAGCAAAGATTCAACGGGGATTAAAAAATAGCTCAGAAAACAAAATGTAGGAATGCACAGGAAATTCTCAGCATTCAGTTAAATCAGAACTGCACTGTGCACCCCTTCAGAAAAAGATACAGGTTGAAAGTTTCAGAGGAGTCTAAGGAGCTTCAGTTACTGATTCGTTTGAAATTTGAAATTCAAATATTTCACTGAAAATCTCAGTTTGATGCACAGTAGTGGACAAAGGCAAGCACACTATTAGGATGCTAAACAGCGAGAGAAAATGACAGTACAATTTTAATATATTTTGGTAAACAAGAGTGACAAGGAACAGTGTGTTTCATTCTGGTCAATCTCTCTCAAAACAAAGCGGGAGTTCAGAGGTGGCTGTCAACAGAAGATTGCAAGCATAAATAATTTGTTAATATAAGGAGATAGTCAAAAGATGCACAGTCTGTGCTTTGACTGCTACATTAGAAAAATGAACTGGGATAACCTTTGCTCATCCCCTCACAAGTTCACAAAGCGTGCTTCAGTGAAACAAAAAGGCAACAAAATTAAAACTGACAAAGTTATATGCTCTGAACAATGCACAATTAATCTAGGAGTGTCATTGCCACTAAATATGACTGCAGAGCTATGTAACACAAGCAAAAAGAAAACAAGAACAGTCAACAAAAAGGACAGTTTAAGTTGTATTTCAAAATAGAGTATTTACTTTCTTATATAAACAATCTATAAAAAATAGATTTTACAAGAGCTCAAGGGGAAAGAGAATTTATTTTGAAAAATCTACATTCCTAGGATCATAATTACTAGAGGATAGACCACATAAAACATGTAGCAACTTACTAAAGAAACTTTCCATAGAAATTTAATATAAATAAAGTCTAAATGATTTTTAATAGGTTTAGATGAGTTTCTTTATTGAGTTCTGTAGAAAGAGGGGCACAGAAAAATCTCCCTTTCTGACTAAATAACCATAGTTCCCACTGTCATTGCTCAAAGCACAACTTTCGTCTTTCACTTATTTACTAAAGACCAGGAAATATATAATTAGAGCACACAGTTTGACATTGATATTGAAAGTATAAGCAGGGCTGAATGATTTATAGAAGACAAGTAAAAGGACAGTAGAGTGTCAGACCACAGTCACATGTCAGAGCAGAAAAGGCTCCAAATATAAAAACTGAAGCAAACTAACAAAGTCAGGAAGTCAGAAACCTCTACATTTTGTAGATGCCAGGGTAAAAAATAACATGATTAAGTGGTTATTCTTAAGAGGGTATGTCATAACAGTTCTTTTAATTTCAGCTTGTGAGTCGTATTTTCTAGATTCTCACCATTCTCACTGATCTGTAAACTCTTTCTGTTGCTGCATATCCACATGACAACATCAAATTCTAGGTCTCTTTACTCAGATCACACCCCACTAACAAAAAGAACAAAAACCTCCTGATCTGGCTTCAAAACTCTGGTCTATGTAAATAGTCCTTATATTCTTCTGCTTTTTTGCTTGCATGGCATTAATTCTTGGGTTGTTTCTAATCCTTTAAAACACATAAAACTCTCTTGTGCAGCACTCTTAGCTAGTCAACAAGTCCACATCTCGGATTTGTACAGTGAAACATTTTTTCTTATACTTGTTCCCATTAAACTGCAGCCTATTTTAGTCAAACATTTTCTTGAATATAGCAAGAACATTTCGACACCTAGTCCAGTTCTCCAGTGTGCTTGCACTCTTCCTTACCTAAGAGTCACCCTTGTCTCCTTCATAAACACCTATAGGTTTTCTTATATTTAAAAACTGTGCAGTCCAGTGTGGCTTTCTGCCAATAAACACTGAACTCTGCAGCACAACTCTCATTCAGATGTATTAAAAAGAGAGTACAAGAAGCAAATACACGGCAATAGTTGATGTATGATTGAATGCAGAAAAAGTTATGTGAATATATACGTGGTAAGTAAATTAAAATAGAATTAGCCATGAAAGGAACACACTTTCATATAACAATAACAACAAACATCTAGAAATCCTATGCCATTCACCTCAATGGAGATGTTAATTTCAGATTAAGTCAAATCAAAACAAACAAAAAAAGAAAGCCAGCCAGCCCTTCCTCTCTGAAGATACATGCACACTGAGGCATTCTTGTATCTTGGCAGCATTTAAAACTGAAACATTTGCTAAACTTCTTCTAAAAAAGGCTACACTTGGTTGACCCAAGCATTTACTTGTCCTGTAGCCCCTCTCTAGCAGTGGCCCATCATGGACAAGTAAGAGAGTGTACAAATCCAAGGCAAACACATGGTGACTTTTTCCAAGCATACTTTCCTAGTGCTCAGTGAGTCTGAGTGGCTCTCAAAGAGATTTATTAGCTTTATAGTCCTCAATGGATTATATCAGTAACCAGAGGTACTACTTTCTGAATCAATATAAACATGAAAAAACAATTCCTATTAACTTAAACCTACTAGTTTCATCTAATGCCCAATGTCCTTGCAGTAGAAGAGCCAGCGAGCAATCCCTCATAATCTATTTACTTGCCACTCATGAGTTAATAAACTTGTCACAGCCTTCTTCAATTTTCTCCTTCCCACACTGAAAACTTCTAGTTCTACTTGTTGTTTTTTTGAAAGGTTTATTTCTTCATCCTTTAATCATCCTACTAATTCTTCTCTTCACCATTCCAAATGCAGGTGCAGCATTGTGACTTCTTGTAAGCATCATGTTCTTTAGTTTATTCTACTTTCTAAAAATGCCTAACATTAAAGTTGCTTTTCCTCCCTGCTATTATTTTCATAGCTCACAGTGAATACTCTGTGAATTCATAATCTCACAGTGAAGTTCTTGAACAGATATTGTCAGTGTGAAGTCCATTCTTGCGCGCAAAATGACTTTTTATTTTTTTTACCCTTTGAGAACTATTTTACATTTATTTCCAGTGAATTTCACTTGTCACTTGATCACTCAGGATCACTGAGGTGTTTCTTTGCATTTGGCTTTCATTTCTCTTATTCTGCATAACTTTGTGGTATAAAGACAGCCTTTGTGTTCTTAATGCATTTGAAATAATGCGTCTTATGTCTTTAACAAATTGATTTGTAAGCTCTTTTTTAGTCTGCCTTATTGGGGTTTTATGTTTCTGTTATTCTTGAATAATCAAATAACAGGCCTGTCTTAAATTCTTACATACTGATTTGTTGGTGCTTCCTTGTAAGAAGATTTAGCCAAAACCCGATTTTTAGAACAGACTAAACATACACCTGCTAGAGATGTAACAAAATTAGCTGCATAAAGCTATTTAAGATAGAGGAAAATAAATTAGAATAACTCAATGGAATCTTTTTACATTCTAGAAAATCTTAATGTGGTGCTGAAGTTAAGACCAAAACCAACCAAACAGTTCAAGATGCCAATACACTGCTTCAGAAATGGTCTAGATGAAAGCATCAGTTCACTTGCTGAGATTTGCTGATGTTTTTGCAGTAAACATCTTCTCCAACTCCACCTGACAGTGGGAATTATTTGCACTGAATTTAGTAGATTTGGAACAGGTCATAAAACTGGGTTAAATAATGCTAATTAACCCAGAATGTCTTTACACTTGACATTTTATTATATGGTTCAGACTATGTAACCTCTCTGAAATTGAACAAACATTTCTTGAAGATCACTTGTCAATATCTCAGCCAACTTTTAGAATTAAATTTTCACTTTTTCTTGCTATTCAAGGTACAACTGAACAGAGATATCCAATAAAGCTCAAAATTCACTGGAATTGCTCACACATTCTTAAATACCTGATTAATCATGACAAATGAGCATTGAGAACAAAAAGAACAGAAAGAACAAAAAGGCTCAAACTAGTAATTTTCTGTAAAAATTAGATTCAGACACACAACATTTTAAGACCCCATGGATATGGAAACACAGGGCAACCTTTTCTGAAACTTCCAGCATATTTTAATGCAACACTTCTAAATAGAGAACGTTTAATATATAAAATTTCACAAATGCAAGACTTCTATAAATACAGCCCATATTAACAAGAGCAGACAGGTACACATAACCTGGTAATAACTACACCAAACAGCTAAGAACAGAGGCATATAAAATTAATAAGTATTTTACAAAATGTGTTAAATATTTTTCAAGACAACAGAAAATATTTTCTCCTATTATTTTCTTTTAATGTGGATATTTGCTTATGTGCTTACGTTATCAGCACTTACTATTTTAATATGTCTACTCAGAAAAAGGAAGTTAAACATGCATGTACATTGAAGGTAACAAGCAGCTTATGTCACCTATATATTACCAGTTTTTAATTTTAGTGAGGGAAAATTGTATGTAGTTATGTAGTATGACAAATAAAGGAAATGATTTAGTCCCAGGCTGCAGGGACTTTCATTGACCTCTTAACTATTCCTATACTAAATTGTTACTTTATTTTTAATGAGTGTTCTATAAACAGAGTAGCTGTTCGTATTCTGAATCTGCAAATGCTGCAAAAATTTCTAAAAATGGGCCAGCTGCAAAAACATAAATACTTTCAGTTTATAATTGTACCATATTTTAAAGAATATTCTCAAGAGATAATGTTTAATAGCAGACATGTATTTTAATGACAAAAACATTAAATAATAATATCAAGTAATATTGACTTAGAAAAAATCAGACCTCAGTAATATGAAACCCAAGATACTAGATGTCTTCAACTGAACAACAAACATTGACAGGCATATGCACAGACAAAAATTGTTACTAAGCTTGAGAGATGATGTAGCCATAAGGCACAGTTCAAGACTCAAGATACTTCAATTCTGTTCTACCAGTGAAACCACTGCTTTGCTTTCATTAGAGGTTTAATTCCAGTTAATTCTAGTGAGCTCAGAGTAGTTTGAAATAAAGAAGCTGCATTGTGTCTCTCATCCTAACCAAGCTTTATTAATTGTACCTGCAACATGTACAGGATGTCACTACTGCATAGTCATATTCATTCCAAGGTTTTCTAACTGATGTTCCCTCTGCAGAAATCTGAAATTGAAACATTCGTATGTTTAACAAAAGTGGTACATCAAGATGTGTTTGAAGGGCCCCCATTACGATACTTATCTGGGTTTCTGGGAGAACAGTCAAGTACTTGATTTGTCTGATTGAGAACTAATTTTCCATTATTAGACTAACAACCTCAGGAGTAACATACTGTGTTTTCTCCTCTGTATCTGCCAACTTTTCCATCTTCCAGTATACTTTTTTAACTCCAGTTTAACACCTCTCAAGGGTTTTCAGGTTTTGAGCTTGAGAAGTTCATAATCAACTGCAGGCATAGCTGCATAGGCACAAACGTTGTTGCCATACGTTGCCATCTATAGCTTTGAAGAGTCCTCAAGGTAACCATACCACTTGTTCCATCAACAGGGCACGGCATACAGTGGGAGGCTACAAATGTACATTTTTAACTTGACAGAAGTACAGTCTGAATTAGCACGTTATTTGTATCACCAGTTGGTAAAGGCTAACAACATACCATCATGTCTGGAAGAAATAAAAGCATGCACAAATGGAAAAGCTGTGGCACAAGACAGTCCATTGTATAAAGCAGTAACTGTCACTGACTTTTATGTTCCCTAAGACCATGATGAATTTAATAGGAATAGTGAATCCACAGCACTCTGCATGGTTGGCACTTCACACTAAACTCATCTTTCCACTCTCAGTTCTAACATTCCTATCTCCCTTCAGGCAATGGCAGTCTTTACTCCTCATAAATTTGTTATCAGAATACTTTGTCCTGTTTTAAGAGATGCACTTTCTCTAAAACACATTTAAATAAGAAAGGTTTGTTTAACAAACTTGCAAGTCTTGCTGCTTTACTTTTATGTCTTCCTTTCAGTCTCAAGGTAGATCTTAAAATGCATAACACAATTAAATGGTAAAAATTTCAGTAATTAAAGAGGAACTATTCTCCTTTCTTTCCTACTTATACACATGAATCCCCCAACCTTATGAAATACAATTAGGATAAAATAGTACAAATAAACTTTTATAACTGGGTTATTTTTATATACGTATCTCCAATACGTGGCATCACAGTGCCACAGAACCACAGAACACTGAGGTGGAAGCAGTCAGTCTGCCTCTCTGCCCCAAGGCGTGATCAGCTATATTGAAACCATTCTTGACAGATGTTTGTATAACCTGATCTTGCAGAATTTCCAGTGATGGAAATTCCATAGTTTCCTTAGGCAATCTACAAAAATACTGTTAGGAATTGCAACTATTATTCAATATAACAAAAAGTCCTTACTGATACTGGTCTGAAAGAGTAATTCTTTGCCAGTTTTAATACACAGTATAGCCCTCTTGAATTCATGCAGACAATAACAATGCACACAAATTTCTGTGACTAGGCATACATAATGAGTGTTGGTTTTCAGCTGCATAAAAATCCTGCATAACTGATTACAAGTGCTCTTAAATTACTAAGTGACAGGGCTTCACAACTAACCACAGTATAAATGCACTGAACTCTCCATACTAAAGAAATTTATCTTACTGACATATTATTGTGATACAGGACAGAAGTTTTCAGACACATACATATAAATATACAAACACATCCTTCATGGTTTAATACAAATTTCTGATGCAAAGTATTCCCAGAGGGTCTAGGTCTGTGGAAGACAAAGGATCTAATGATAAAGAAATTAGCACTTTCATGAATGAAGATTCTGTGGTAAAGCCAAGCCAGATGGCTCTTGACACTTGTGTGCATTCTGACTTGCACTAAAGGGTCAATATAGCAATTTATCCAGATCTGGAAATCCCAGTTGGTTGCAATTAGAATGAAGAATTAATTCTTGACAAACAACATAAAAACCAGCAGGATTTTACTTGCAAAGAAAACAACTCTTTCCAGAATTTAAAACAGATTAACAAAGGTTTCTAACTTTTTTTTCCCAATTTTGCTTTTTTCTCTCCTTTATGAAAATAATTTTACTAGACAAATTAAAATTTTCTTGGTGGTAGAGAGTGAAAGCTCTTGCAGTTACAGAAAAAGGAGTGCTTTAAGGCTTTAGTCCTGATCTCTAAAAGCAAAAAAAAAGCACCAAAAATAGATGAAAAACTATTTTGAAAAGTGGAAAAATGAACAATCTCCTTTTTTTTTATTATTTTATATCCCCTAGAAGAAAAGTTTTGAACTTACTGAGTTAAATATTGACAACATTATACCAATAAGTATGTGGGGGCCTTTTCAAACAGTTGGAACATTATCTATAGATTTTTGCAGGTTCACAAGCCCTCACATTTCCAGTAAAAGCTGCTGTCTAATACAAAGCTAAGTGCCCCAGGGACATTGAAGTGAACATATTTTTCTGCTGTTTTAAGCACACCAGCAGTCATTTGTAGAGTTTACATGGCTTTCTTGTCAATACCTGCTGGTCACAGTTGGTGAAGAAGCAGTTTCACTTATGATCTGGTTGCTAATTAAGCATGGCAAAAATTTTCCACAACCTGACACACAAAAGGAAAGAATCAGATGTATTCTCAGAAGACTTCAATCTTTAAATCATTTGGATTCTATACTTACTGCAAGTAAAAGATAACAAAAAATACTATGTCAGATTAACATGCAACTTTTGACAAAGTATAGCATACTGTATGTAGGATAGATACTTTTAAACCCGATCTTCAACAAAATAATTCTTTAAAAAAAGAGAAGTTCAAAAGATTTGAAGCTATCCCAATATAAGCCAAAAATCTCCATGGTTTCTGCTTCTCCTCACTTTCTTCAGTGATTGATAATCTACCCTTTCCTGTTGACAATCTTCACCATCCAACTGTACTTTATTTCTGTTGTCCATTCCTTTACTTGCAGGAGGATTGCAAAGTTTCCTCTTATGGTGCTCTTCTGCACACAAAACATCCTAGAAGGTATCCATAAAGCTACTTCATTGCTTTGTTTAAATTCTTTGCTTCCCTCACCTTCAAAAGCCAGTTGCTCCTTTGAGAAACGGTTATCATCTAACATCTCATTGTTGCCTCATAGCACTCCTCCTTCTTCATTTGTATCCATGTGTTGTCTCCTAGTTCATGCTCGTATTACAATCCATCATAGGCAGAAGTCTTTGGCATTTGTACAGCCCCACCCAGTGGTCCCAGGCTTGAATTCCAAGACACATTGCAATGTAGTAAGTAGAATACCCCCAAAACATTTGTTTTCTTGAAACAGTTGATATTTCACTATTTTTTTTTATGCCTCTTGTGTGCAGGGAGAACAAACTTGGAGTGGCTGGTAAGCAAATCTTCATACTAATTATGAACGGGCTGTTTAATCTGTGTAGGTAATGAAAGAGAATACACCAGTAAACTGAACGTTTTCTGAGAGACAGCTTAGGGTGGCAAAGGCATTAGTGTAACTACCAGAGATGACCACAGAGCAAAAACTCACTCCACAAGGAGTAGCATCACGTCCAAGCATATTTTTGACCTTATACAAGCCACAATCAAATTATTTAAATAAAATATAACATAATAAATGTTCTTTTATAGCTACTTTTTAGTTGTTTCTTGTTTTTAGTTTCTTAATAACAAATGGGGTTAAGCTACTAACCTCTGTGGAGAGAATACACAATAGAGTTAAATAAAGAATCAGAATCCAGGCATAGTGAAAAATGAATTAGGAAAAAAACCTACCAAAAATTTTTAATTAAAGTAGTCCAAAGAATTAGAAAGCCTTTAAATTTCAATTTCATGATATTGTAATGAAAAGGCTCCTCCTGGTTTTGATAATTTTACTTCACCTTTCCAGTGCTAGGTTGGGTTTTTTAATACCTTGTCACTTCATTGTTAACTATTCTTTGAAGTGCATTTTTTGACTGAGATTTTTGCTGCACCTATAATGAAATACAAATTGTGACATGCTGCCAATAATCACTAATAATCAGCAAATGTTACAGGTAGCAGTGCTGTCAAGGCATGAGTAGCCTCACACATGAAATCCTGCATCAGAGAACAAAGAATAAAAGGTCTTTGAGCTTCTTTTAACATCAGTCACCACCTATTAAATATTGGGATATTAATAACCATGCTTCTGAAAAATACTTCAGTAAAAAAAAGGTCATAAGAAAACCATTTTTTTTCTATTGGAAACTGTTGTGCAAACGAATGTTACCCTTGTGCAAAAATTCAATAACTTTTTATGATGATGCAAGAAGCTCACAGTGTTGTCTGCAAAGCCTGTTTTGAACTGACTAAGAACTTTCTGGCATAAAACTAAATTAAAAAGAACATATGGTTGCAGGAAAATAATTTTAAAAAAAGGGGGAATCAGATATCAAAGCATCACCTTCTCTTTCCCTTAATTTTTCTTGAAAGAATTAGAACAGGAAGTTTCAAGAAGCTGACATCATCTAATCCCAAAAAATTTCGATCCAAAAATTAGTTTATCAAACACTTGAATTATAAAGAAGAGCAAGATGGTCAACATGGACCTACTTGGACACTGCTAAATGGTCACTGTAGGCATTCTCAGGAACTGAATATAATTAAACAGAAGAAGTCTTTACTGGAAATTATTATCATATTATTATTCATTATCACAGAATTCCTCAAACACAGGTTGGTTGTAAGTCTTACCTTGTTCTCTATCTGCCCTAAACCCATACATTTCTAGTATTTGATTGCATATGGAACTTTCCTAGAGCATTGAAAAAAAAACAACCAAAAAACAAACCCACAAACCCCAAACCAACTGCTAGGTAAAAGACAAGAAGTATGAATAATTAGCATAAAAGCAAATGCCTTTTTAAAAAATACAAAATTCCTCAATTTTAATCATTCAGAGTTGCTTTTGTGTAGCTCATGGACAGCACTGCAGACACACATTACAGCCCTCTAAGGGTTAATGTAAGAGCTACAGTCAGGGCAATCTAAGCAGATATACATGAAGTTGCCATGTATTGTCACATCAAACTGCAAAGTGCACCAGCATCATCCTCAATGCATCCTACACGTGAATAACTGTGTGTGCAGATTCTTCCCTACAGTGTAATAATGGGTTGGGTCATATGTACACTCTGATCATGAAGGTTATGCTTGGTATTCGGCAGTAAAGCAGCATTTTAATTAAGTTATAAGAATATCAATTTCATTCTAGTCTTTGATGCTCTTAGAAACAATTACAAAGCAGCAAGAATTTCAAAAAACAACTGCTAGTATTATTCAAATTTAATCAGAGATCAAAGTTATGAGAAATGGTAAAAACACTAGAAGTTTTTCTGAATAACTGAAAAACCTTTATATCTGACTAATTAAAAGTACAACACTCTAGAAGTCTAAGAATATGGAATATGGATAATTCCAGTAATAATAACTATGTATAATCTATTCTGTGGCACATCTTCAGGAGTTCAAAATAACACTCAAGAGTTACAGGTGTGAGCTAGAATGCTAATAATTAAAAATCTTGACTCCTGTTTCTTTACTGAGTCTATAATAACTACCTTAAGAGTACTCCCGTGCCACAGTAGTATCTGTACAGGTCACTACAGATGGGAGGAAGGTAAGAAAAAGAAAACCTGAAATTTGGGATAGAAGAATGTGCCATTAAAGCATGCATAACCTTCCAGCTAGCCCCGAACTGAGCTATTGTATAACACTTCAGTCTGGAGTAAAAGTGATATATCCTTCAAGTTTCATCAACTGTATTTTAATTTGAGAGTTGGTAATTGAAGGAGTATAAACAAATAAAAGATTGCTGCATAGTAAGGGTACCCTTGTTTATTGAAACCACAAGCACTGTTCTTCACCACTTGCTAAATCGCTTTAGCAGCAATGTTTCTATTCAACATCAGTTACTTGCCTGAAGTTACAAATTGTTGCCTTTCTGTATGTGTTGCAAAACAGATCACTTAGTGAAGCACCTGAGAATATCTGATGTGATTGCAACACCTTCAATGTAGCTCATTTTTCTGAACAGATTAAAGAACAAAAAGGAACATTTCAAAAACATCACGTATTTTTAAATTTATATTTATCAGACAAGGAACAAATACATTACATTGAGGCTGTTAAAAAGGTCAGTTACAGGAAGCTTATACATTTATTTGCTTGTAGAACTGGTAGCAATCACAGCCACAACGGTTCATTCCTGACAAGCCTTGTCCCGTGTCTCTGGTAGCCACAGCATGGTCCGTGGCACTCATGGTTATCAATCCAATAAATCTCAACTCGCTGTGTCAGTTTTAAGTATGACCAACTGTTCAAGCACATAAACATCAGCAAGTAGCTGGTGCTCTGTAGTACTGCAGAACTTTATATCTGTACCCTACACTGTCCTTCCTGATTTTCATTTTAAGAAATACACTTTCAATTTCTTTGCTCTGGCACCTGAAGCCATATCCAGTGTCCCAAAAAGATAATACAAGGAAAAAGAGGGGCAAATGAAACCCAAGTCAAAATAAAATACTAAAAATACTTTCTTTTGCAATCTATGTGAAACAGAATCTGGCAAAATTTTACACAGTTTCTACAGGAAGGAGGATATATCTCTAATACTATTTTATTCGTATACCCAGCTTCAATTATTCTCAAAAAAAATTCTCAAATTTCAAAAAGAAATGATGACTCCTAGAGAGTTTAAATATGCTATTTTTAAAGTGACACATGAGATAGAATTCAAGCACTCCTTAGACCTAGTTGCAGATATATTAGTAATAAATCCAGATGGTAAGAGACAAGGTAAACTGAATTGATAATTTTTGCTACTCATATTTTTTTTTGGTGGTATAAAAAAGAATTTTTACAAAACAAAACTGAAAGATGTGAACAGTGCTTCTACAACAGTGACTTTGGGGTGGGACAGTAATTTTTTCTCTCTTTGATGAAACCAGGATAATAATCACATATAAAAAACAAAAACAAAAAAACCCACAAAAACCCAAAATCAAAAAAACAACTACAAAACAGACCCCAAACATTTTAGAAATGTAAAAATCCAAGTTTGGGTTACAGATAATTCCTCTAGAACATCTGTCTCATGTACACCTACCTCTATGTAAACCTATCTCTACAACCTTATTTGCATTTGCAGTTAATTTTCTGGCAAATGCATAAAAATCAAGAAGCCTGAATAAAACTTCATTTAGATTTAATTAGATTTACATTTAATGCCCAGGATAGCAAAGCTTTAAAACTTAATAAGTGAAATGATCAGCAAGGGATTTCCTAGCAAAGCTTATCAATACAGGAAAAACCCCTTACCTAACAGTGAGTCACAGCAGACTAATAAGAGAAAAAAGGTGAAAATTCACTTTCAAATTAAAATGTTTCTAAAATCTGAAGGCAACCTCCTATGTCAGAGCATGGTTATCACTTTTGTGGCTGAAAGAGGAAAACTGATACCACCAGAAATGCTTGTAAATAAGATTTGTTCTTATTCAAAGATTTTTTTATACTTTTTTTTAAAATCACCTTTACCAAATCACTCCACTACAGATAGAGATTCTGATACCTCTTTAAGTGTTTAAATCCTGATAGTTAGACCATTCTAACCATGAGTTTTAGACCTAAAATATAATCTAGGCTATTAAAACATGTAATACCTCATTTTCAGAAGTTCCAATAAAAAGGAAGAGTATTGTTATAGAGAAAATTAATCTCATCAATTGCCTTAACTCAGTGCGCAATTGCAAAAAAAAGTCCATTTTGAAACGCCACTTACTCTCAGTCAAGATCATGTGAAGTCCCTCCAGACAGCACTCAGTGCTAATCATAACACACACCCCACACCAAAAAGCCATAATGCTATGACTACTGAGGGGTTTTGAATCTATGTAAAAGATTTGGCAAAAGTCTACTCCCGTTGCACTTAATGTTGCAAGAAGCTCAACCTGCCAATGTGTTCCTGCAGCCCGGAAAGCCAACCATATCTGGGCTGCCTCAAAAGCACCGTGGCCAAAAAAATTGAGGGAGGGGATCCCTCTGCTCTACTCTGCTCTTGTGAGACCCGCTCCGGGGTGCTGCATCCAGCTCTGGGGCCACCAGCACAAGAGGGATGTGGATCTGCTGGAGCAAGTCCAGGGGGCCTCAATGACAGAGGGCTGGAGCAACTACCCTATGAAAATAGGCTGAGAGAGAAGACATTGGGGAGACCTTAGAGTGACCTCCCAGTACCTAAAAGGAGTATTCAAGAATGCTGGAGAGACAATTTACAAGGGCATGTAGTGATAGGACAAGGGAGGACAGCTTTAAACTGACAGAGGGTAGATTTATATCAGATTTTTGGAAGAAAAAAAATCATGTTTAAAAAAACCACAAGCAAACACCAAAACCAGAAACCCAATCTACTGAAAGCTGTTTTCCTTCTCAAGTTATGTGAGGGAGGAGACAGGTAAAGATGGGGATAGAATGAATGTTCCCTTTTCCCAAATACATAATTTAATTGAAGATTGGTTCTTTAGATAGTTAAGTTTGCACAAAATGAGGCTCCTTTATACAATCAGTGCAGACTGTGTTCCTATCTTAGAGCTGAATCAGTCTCTGAATCCACCACTGACTTTGGAAAGTCCAGCACCATGAGCACCAAATGATCCTAGCATGAGACATAATGCCTCAAGTCTACTTTCCTAAATAAGCACAGAATGCTGACACTTCGAGATACACACTTACCTGCACATAGAGGAGTTAAATACCATTTTAGAAATGTCTGGCAATCCCTCAATATACATTGGTTTTCAATTTAGTTAATAATCTGTAATTCTGAGTATCTTCAGCTACAAGCCATGCTTCTACAAATTTTCAAGTCTACCCCGTGGAAAATTTAGTTCAGGCTGAAATTGAATAGTTATCTAAAAAAAAAAAAAGTATGTTTTGGTTTGTGCATCTAGCAGAGTAAATTTCTACCAACTTTTCTTGCTTTATAAATTTTGAGATAATAAAAAAGAGGATAATTTTTTGTTCTGCAATTGCTCAGAATCCTTTTTTCCTCAGCATGCCTTTTTTCCTATTGGAATAACAGGAACTGATTTGAGACATAACCCACAACTTTGAGAGAAATGCTTAACATTACAGAAGTAATTAGACCCAAAGTGTTCACAGATGGAAACGAGAACATCAAGATATTTTATTGTCATTTCAACAGATATATGCTTCTGAATAAAAGGCAATTAATTAAGAATGTATCATTAAAAGAATTTATTTCTTCCAACAGTTTTTTATTTATATTTCAGTTGGCTTCCTTTAACTTGCATCTCACTTCTTGTTCATCTTGTAAAACTTATTTATCTACATTAGATTATTTTTATTATTCACAAATAATAATAAAAAACCTTAATCCAAATCTAAACAGTTCTACTGTAGATCTCCCTTACAGTAGAAACCTTTCTCTTATGTTCAGATGAAATTCATATCTTTCTGCTTATGCCCATTACATCTTATTTTGTCACTGGGCACCACTGAGGGGTTCATCTTCTTTACACTCTCCCATGAGGTATTTATAAGCAAAAGATCTTCCTGAGCCTTCTCTTTAAGCCCTCACATCTATGACAGAGAAGATTAGAGACACAGGACAAATTTCCTTCAGTGCCTTTTTGGTACCAGAACTACAAAAAAAGAAGCCAATCTCCTCCGTGAGGCAGAGCACTTTAACATCTATAATTACTGTTAACTACTGTTATCAACAGTCAGCACAGCAGCAGAGTCAGGCTCTTCAGAGTATTGCATGGTCGGAGGACACAAGACAACAGATATAAGATCAAACATAAGATTCTGAGTGCCTATAAAGAAAAGCCTTTTTACTATGAGCAGAGTCAGGCACTGGAACAGGTTGCCCCACTCTGTCTCTGTCCTCAGACATTTTCAAGACCAGTCTGGGAAAACTGTAAGTAGCCTGACCTGACTCTCTTTTGAGCAGTGTGGGACCTAGATACCTCCTGAGACATCTTCCAACCTGAATTATTCTATTAGCCTACAATTTACTACAGAAGTATTCACAACTCATTTTTAAGGAACAGACCACGATCTGAGCTAACTCCACCACTGTTAAATAAAAAAAGTTAAAAAAAAAAGGTGTAGGAAACAACAAACACTTTCAGTAGACATGTATTATCTTGCACATTATATATGCTGCAGATTACAGATTCTTATACTTTTAAACAAGTCCAGATAAAAAAAATGTTATTACTCACAACATACAAAGTCAACAACCTATTCTGGAAAAATTAATCTTTTCCCAGTTTCAACATGACTAAGTTCACGTTTGACAATTACAGTTCTTGTTACTCAAGAGTTGTGTAAAAAGTCAGATGCAAGAAGCATGCTCAGTGCTCTCCTCATCCAATACCTCATCTGGCTTCCCATACACTTCAGTGGAAGCAGGTGCAAGTCTTTACAAAGTGAGTTAGGGTGCACTGTAGAGTGAACTGCTTCCCTAAGTGATTCAAGTGCTCCTGGCGTTCTAAAAAAATAAATCAGAAAACTGAAGTTCTGTAGAAATCCCTTGGGACAATTACTCAGATCAGAGATGGAACGATTCAAAGAATGATGAACTTGTTTTTTCCATTCTTTTCTTGATTATTTTAGAATGAGAAGAGTAGGTTCTTGCTAAAGGTGGAATCAGCTGAATGACAGCTGACCCAGACAGCTACATAAAATTACAGTGTTCTCAAGGTTTCTTCTGATTAAGAAAAGAAACAAATGACAGAAATGGTGTCTGATGCAATCTTGCTTATTTTGAGAGTTCAAGTTCCTCTTTTCTTAGCACAACAAATCACAAGCCAGCAATTGTTTTCTGTTCCTTACTACTCATCTTCATCTACCATTCCATCTAAGAGCTCTCACAAAGCAGTGCCTGAATTCGCACTTCAAGTAGTCATTTACACAAGGTCATGAGCATTTGGTTCATTTTTCAATTTTGTATAATTTTCTCATTTATTCTAAGAATTATACTACAAAACCCCTCAGCTACATGTATTGTCATTTTACTGAGCGACATACCTTTGTTCTGGTGCTTCTTAAGTGAAAGGCAGTGGCTCATCAGCTTCAGTTATCATTGTTACAAATAAGTGTTTAAATTATTCTGTCATTCTACCTAACTGTGAAATAGTGACCCCATGATTCTTCAGGAAATAATTCAAATGGTATGTACCTTTAAATACTAAAGTGCTTTGACTATTTTCCTGTCTGTCCATTTATGTCCACTACTCTCAACTACTGTGATTGCAGTATCCAAGAATTGCACTAAATGACTGGATCCATTTCAACTTTTTACTCTGAAGGTGCAAGCAATGAAGACTATGACCACTCGTCTCTGACACTTCTGCTGCATGAAATTGTTCCTTTGTTAGCTTTCCAAAGAGATAAATTAATCCTTAAGTGGGATCCTACTCTCACTGTCAATTAATTCAAACACAACATACAATAAAGGAATAGAGGTGCCTTATAGAGACACAAGAACTAGCTAATACAATCCTGTGTTGTGCTATGCTAATATTCTACTCCCACATTAATCTTTCTGACAAATAGAGGGGAAAAACAGCATATATGCCAAGATTATATATAAAAACATAAACCTAAATATTTCAATTTAAGAATTAGAATGGCAGGGTGAGAGTTAGGGCATGCAGACTGTCTTCTATGAAAAAAACAGTCACAATGCTTGGGGAAAAAAAATCAAAACAAAAAGAGAGAGAGAGAAAAGTGAACTGGTGACTTTACTTAGAAGCAAATAGTCAGAATGTGAAGCTGAACAAATGTTACTTCTTTACAGTAGCCTCAGAAGTGACTGAACATAGGATTCATTTAAGATGACCACAAATGAAGAACAGGGAAAAAGATAAACATTTGCCACAACGAAGAGCCCCTAGTTTAATGATAAAGGACTGAGTATGGGGAGCATGCAAGATTAAATTTGCAAGGTTAATTTTAGGTGTCCTGTATTTTGTAATGCCAGAGATAGAATTGCTCCTTTGTACCACAGACATTTTTCAGTTTCTTTTCTTCATCCTACACCATTCTCAAAATAAGACAGTCAGCGTAGGCAGATAGTATCTATTTAAACTAGAATTTGGCCAAGGTTTTGGTCCCAGTTTGGGGCTAATACCTTGTCTTAAGGCTCTGTTCTTCCCCCTGACTTCTAACACTGGTTCAACACCAACACTGTAACTCTATCACATTCTCAGAGCATCCCCAGTTTTCTCCAGGAATTGGCTATCACTGCTAGAGACCGATAATGTCTAACCTGAGCTATGTGCTGACACATGGCTGCAGATGGATTTCAGACACCAATTATATGGATGATAAAACACTGCCTTTCCCCAACAAGGCTCTACAATTGAGCCCTTCCACACACAGCTGCTGGACAACTGTTGATTACTCACAGTAGAAAGCTTTTTCACCGACATCAAACCTGAGCCCCATCTATCGATCCACCAATAAAGTCAAGCACAGCAGATCAAAACAGACCTCCAGTTCTTGAGTTTTTTGTGCCAAATGCAGAATCCAAGGAATGGCAGAGAAGGCCATACACAGAAATGTGGTGCAATGTACAGTCACCTTCTGGTCTGTAAAAGAGGTGGGCAGGAAAATGGATGCCACTGGGCTCTGCAGGCAAAGACAGTCTTCTTTTACACTGGTATCATATGGAGAAATTGGATTACCACACAATAACAAATCCAATGAGCACATGTTATGAGAGTAGGATAGACTCTAATCTACTACTAGATTAATCCCAGACATTCCTTTTACCTGGACTGCACTAAAACAGGAACATCTGTCTTTCCACCCTATTATCTGATGTGTTTCATATTCTTTGCTCCCCCCAGAAAGAACAGTACATGAATTTTTTTATTACATTCTATTTACTCTCTACTATCCTCTCCAAAATAGCAGCTTCACATGCAGCAGTTTAAGTCTGCTGTTTGGCAAGAAGGTACACCAGTATTTTTAACTTGTCTGCATTTTCACTGAAGATAACGTGAATTTATGACTTGAGCAAGCGAAGTAACTACCCAAACAAATGCACACAGCACACTTTACTTTTCCAGATAGGATCTGAGGTCACATCAATATAAGAGAACTCTGGAATATTAAACCAAATTAAATCTAAAATAATGATCCATGTACGTACATATTTCTTAAGAAATAAAATGGCCACTCAGTGACATGCAATGAATAGAGACAAGAGAGAATTATGTGTATTAAATTAATATGATTTAAATAAAAATGTTTAGTTCGACTTTGAATGCTCCCATGTATGTATGATTTAACAAACTTCTATGACTTCAGCATATTTATGTATATAACTCTTCCTTTTCTTCTTTCCTAGCTGCAGTACTGCTGTACTGAGACTGCTTTATACACCAGGTATTCTTCTAACAGCTTCTTGTATCCCTCTGCAATTAACACACGTCATCCATACAGCAGATACCCATGCCTGGGAGTAGTATTACATATCTGCATTTAACCGCATCTGATAGTTATTAGCCTGAATACTTAACTAATATAGGTTCTTCTGTAGAAGATGTGGATCTACAGTTTCTCCCAATTTAGCATAATTCACAAACTTGGAAGCTTATATTTCACTACCACAACCCAAATACCACCAAAAAATAATTAAAAGTTTTCCCTATGACAGATCCTTATTTTAAACTAAAGAAAAAAAATCAATATCACAGAATCACAGACTATTCTGAGTTGGAAGGGACCCACAAGGGTCATTGAGTCCAACTCTTAAGTCAATGGCCCACACAGGGGATTGAACCCATGACCTTGGCATTATTACAACCAAGTTTTTACTAACTGAGCTAATCTCAGGGTCATATATCACTTTTCTTCTGATTAGGTCCTTTTCAAAATTTGATACGTCATGGGCTCTTTTAAAAAAAAGTTTATCTCACTTAACTATTATTTGAATATACAGAATGTTTTGCAATAATCAACAAATACTCCTCCCAAAAATACCGAATGTAAGCTCAATTTAAGTAACTGTAACTTCAGCCACATACAGCTCTATGGATTTCAGCAGAACTAATATTATGTTTACAAATACTCATGCTAAAGTATCTGGTGAAATTTGAAAATGGAAAACCACTCTGTTTCAATTACTAATGTAAAGTAGGTCTACTAACTGTCTTCAGTGGAAAACAAGAGAAAAATATTAAAGCCATGTATTTTGTTTTCTTGTAAACAAGTCTATGAAAAAAAGCATTGTGAATATATATTAAAGTACAGAACACATAGGACTAGTTTCTCTAAGCATGAAGCCAGGATTTGAAAAATTGACTCCTTTAAAACCAGTCTAACTCAGAAAAATTAAATCTCTGTTCTCCACAAATATTTTTTAAAAATAAACCCTTTGGAGGCACAATAGTCAGCAGAAAACTGGGAGCATCCAAAGTCACTAGTCAGTTCTGAGACTATGCTGGTAGTAGCACTATTGCACATTCAAATCTCAACTTCACTCAGGTGTGCACTAGTTGTCATCTAAATACTGCCCAGGTCTTTCTCCCCAAGCAGCACATTGCAGCAAATGAGGCGATTTCCAGCTCTCCCATTGCAACCCCTTTTGAACAAGTATCTCACAGAGAGCACACATGACAAAGCCCTCACTCTTGGATGCTTTTGGCACACATTAGCACAGCTCTCCTTGCTTTTTGGGTGATGCCAATGTCACCATTCATCTGTCAGAGGCAATGGGAAGCCAAGAACAATTGTATTGACTGAGGGGATCTGAACTTAAATCTTCCACTACACCTGCCCATCCATTTTTAGATGCTGGAGGAAATTCATGAAAATGTGGCCTGTTCCTCACCCACTTTGTAAAACTATTTCACTTTGCAGGCACTAACCTACTAACCCCAGATCAGAAATGAAATTGTCCCTGAGGCAACTGCCCTTAAAGATAACCACTTCTTCAGAGTATATGGGCACTGTGTTGGTATTCTGCATCTCATTAACATGCAACATATAAACAAACTGTGGTAAGACAAAGTCCCAGTTCTGTCCAGTTTACTGCAAACGAAACAGCAGGTGCATCTGAACCACTGAATTATTAATTTTGTCAAAATAAACTGAACAGGTAGAGTTGACAAACTGGTGTCATCTACTGAGAAGCATTTCAGAAGAAAATTCCATCCAAAGCAGCAGGAATCAGTTCAACAGGTTTGGAGGTTTCATTTCAGAACCCATAAAATCAGATCTGGGAGATTGGAAGATGGTGAAGAATGACAATCAGAGAAGAAAAACAGAACTGAAAATAAAGTGTGGGGAAAATAAGACAAAACAAAAAATCTAAAGAAACAAAAACACACCACCAAAAAGCCCTCAAAAAAATACACACAGAACTCCCAGAGAAGACAGAAAAATAAAACACAAATATGTGTCAAGTGAACCACAGACTCAAGAGAAAAAATCTGGAAAAAAAAGAAGTCTGCATTCAGTATTGATTATACTTAATGACAGACAATAGGAAACAGAAAAATAAATAAGAAATCAGAACTCGTAAGAAATGTAAGAGCTATACCTGACCTGTACCTGAAAGGTAAATGTGACTAAATGACATTGAAACACAGAACAAAGCACCTTCTAAAGAAAGTAGCTGCATTATTTATTGAAGTGAGGAAGAAAAACCTTATCATCAGCAAAGAGGTGGGTGGGACTCTGTTGCACTGCCCGAACAACGCTGCCTGGGCCTTAGAAAGGATAGTCCAGTTATGTTGGAGAAAACTCACTTACAGCTCCTCCCATTTCATGCAGCCTTCTTAAACTCATTCTCTTGACATTAAATAAGAAAGGGCCAATGCATAAAACTTCAAATACACAAAATGTTTTCCTTACTACCCTAAAAATTATATGATAACACTCACTTTTCAGAGCCATCCCACATTAAACAGAATTTTTTTTTTACTAGAGCTAGGTAGGCATTTACTCAGCAGCAAAATTTGAGTAAGTTAGACATTAAAAGGTCAAGTTGGAATTATTTCATACTTGGATACTAAGGATACTGAGGAGATCTGAAGATCCAGTACTACAATATGTTGGTCATTCAGGAAGTAAAATTTCTTAGATAATTTGTAGAAGGGGAAAGAAGTTTTCCCAAAGCTCTTTGTTAAAAGAAAAAAGCTAAGTTAGGAGAAACAAGCTTGCCTAGTTATACAGATTTCCTGCTGCCAACATGGTAAGCTCTGCCTTACAACTGGGATTCCTGGAACCTGTAGTTCCCTGGAGTCAGTTAGGAGTAGGGAGCACAGTCATTCTATTATACATAACCAACACATTCTCATGTAATATTAAGCTGAATTAGTGTGTGAGCAGGTGCACTCCCTGCAGAAGTTTCTCACCAACCCTATGCTGACACCTAAAATTTCTTCATGTTTTAAGTACGTACACTTTAAAGTGGTGAAAACCAGCTCATCTCAATTACACACTGTAACAGATTTAAACCACTGCATATGAGGCACACTGTTCATATCGAACATCTCTCATTCAATAGCAAGAAAGCCATAGCTTAATTCTGAGTCTTACCCAAAGCTTCCTCTATAACAACTCACAGTGTATGCTTTGGTTGCTTCATGTGTTTACAAATAATATTATAATAATAATAGCGTAAAAATAAATATAATTATAATGTTATGATCCTCATTAAAATCTACAAATGAAAAATTATAAAGTGTCTGTTGCTATTAATAAATATGTACAAATAACACATTTTGTGGGTCCAGGATCAATAGCACATGACTGCACAGGCAAAGACTGTGTCAAAATACTAATGCACATATAATAAAACATATGCAGAGGCAATTGATATTTTTTGATTCATAATTTTTAAAATTGCTCTGCAGTCTTAGCATTCCTCCTGTTCTGAATATTTTTAGCAAGGAATCATTTATAGCTAAATGCAAAATCCCTCTGATCAAAACAAATACTTGAAATTTAAGACATAGATAATGACTTCCTTCCACGCACATATATATAAAATAAAATATTACTTTTATTTAATAAATGAAAATACTCTGGGATCACAAAAAGTAAACTAGTAAGAGCAGAGCAGCCCATATTTCTTTATTTATGGTGTAAAGTAATAAACACATTAAAACGTGCATATTACTATTCCACAATTGGCTGAACAGTTAATTTCCTTCATGAGTGCATACAATATTATCTGATTCTCTTTTTTTTTAATGGAAATTTTACACACTGAATATTAGAGTTTTTACAGAAACAAAACAAACCAAAATGCTTTAACAGCATTTCCTTCCAATGCAAGCTAGCACAAATTTAAATATCTCCCAGTGGGCAATATAGAGCTGTGTTCGATGCTTGTGTGTTTCTATTGGCTTCCATTTGATTAAAGGAAACTGCTTCACTATAGAAGCAAAGTAGAACAATTCCCTGGAGTATTAAAGCACAATGTTCTGTGCATGTGATCACACAAAGGTTCAAAAGAAGAGAGATCCAATGCTATTTTTAGAATGCCAGATCATCTAACTTTGAGTAATGACTATAGTGAAGATTTACATTATTTCTATTTTCTAAAAATCAATGCATAATTATCATAACAGTTCTCTTTTCAAGATAAATTTAGTTTTGAAGCTTTAGATTTTTATCTCCAACCCTATTTATGACCTCAGGATACAGGAGAAAAGTACAAGCAAAAGAAGTCAGCCATTAAACATTTAAGTAACTGTCTTAAACTTTACTAATTTTGGAGATGGTACATTAAAAAAAAAAAAAAGATTGAAAACACTGAAAACACTTAGCTCTCTAACTTGCTAGAGGCCTAACCTCTCAGGACTGTCTGCAGTGCACAGGCATGGATCTCACTTTAGGATCCAGAAACTTTGAGCTAACATAAGAATGCAGTAGAGTATGAAAATAACAAGCCTTTTGTTCTTCTTCATTCTCCAGTGCACATGTCAGATTTTGAATTTAGAAAACCTCAAAAGCACAAAAATGTCTATGCATCATAAGGATATTTCAGCCCTCTACTATAGGAAGGGAGGGAAAAATATCATAGCCAGAAAATCAGTGATGCACAGGATACCAAAACTACTGGAAGTCTACACATTCGATAGTATAGAACAAAATCAAAGTCATAAAATGAAATTCTGTAAATTAAGTAGATTTAAAAACTCCAACAAAACACTATCTAACTAAACTGAACTGTTTATTTACAGAATAAACAATAGGTAAAATGCGGTACAAAAAATGCAGAGTCATTTCTTTCTGAGACTTTTGGGATTAGGTCTAAAAGATGTTCAGCTGTTGCAACCTAGGAAAAAAAAATCTTAAACGTTTACTTGCATATTGCAACTCAGGAATCTATTACTAGAAAGTGTCAAAGTTGACAATTTCAAAATATTTTCCATCTTAAACTTGACAGTATTTTCCTTTATAAATGGTACAATGGAAAATGAGGTGCTGTGGGAATAAATGTGAGGCAAGTCCGGAAGATGGTCAGGAATGTGGCTAAGATAAGAATTTCTTTTATCCTGAGAATTATCTACATGTCCTTCATAGATGACAAAGTCACAAAATAAAGCATTTAAATACAATATCTGTGTAAGGTTTATTTTAAAGAATTAGTTTATCTAGAAACAATAAATAACAAATTATGAAGTTCCATTCAAAATTTTATTTAAAGAAATTTTATGTTAGAAAGTTTGTAAGGCTTTACTGCCTTTCATTTAATAAGGCCTGCTTACTATATAAATGCATGGAACAGCTTAGCTGAGTAATATGGCATTTTTGTGGCTATGATTTTAACTAGTTAAGCCAAGGAAATAGATGACAGCTACTTTATTTTTAATCTTACTGTTGAAGTAAAGCTGTAAACTTTTTCCTTCCAGAAATAATCCTCAAACTGATTGCTGTCAACTGATTGCTGGAGGGAAAGTCTGTCAGCCAAGGAGGGTGGAGACAGGAAAGACAAGCTCCTTCTTCCCATGTGTAACTACCTTTCCACAAAAAAGTGGAAGCTAAATCTGACAAAACCTTTGTAAATTAAAGATCCATTCTGTGTGAACATTTAAAAAACTGTCCTTTATAGTACCCAACACTTTTATTCAGGAAAAACTACATCTGACTAGACTCTATTATCAAAGAGACATGACGTTATTCAAGTGTTCAGAATGAAATCCTGTATCTTTGTTCCTTAAAAATGAGTGTATCTTATAAGAGCAGATTCCAGATACTGGGGATGCAGTCTTCCCTTCAAACATTTCAAATAAATTTATACAAAAATTTAAATAATTTGCGGATTTCTATGCCTAAAATATATAGGCCCTATACCATTAATTTGCAGAACACCCACCTGCTTCAGAGGGTATAATGAAGATTATTAATATATAGACAAAGTGTTTTACCTAGTAAACACTACATTAATGCTACATTATACAAGTAACCCAGTTTATCTCCATCCAGAACTAAAATTTTATGCTTGTATTTGAATTACCTTAGTCATTCATGTCTAAAACCCAGTATCTCTACTGATATTAGCCATTTCTCAACACAATCTAACTAACTCTATTATTTTGCTTCAATTTTTTTTCAGATATCCATTAAGATCCCATTGTAAACAATTACAGTCTTAGAACACATTTTTCTGTCATCAATTCCTGAAAAAAAGTCTATTATAAAAACTATAATTTGACATATTTTTTCCCTCTTTAAACAGTTTTTAGGATGACAAAATGCAAGACTTTAAGTGCAGAGACTTAAATAAAATGGTTGGCTAGCACTCTGAAGAATTATAGTAGGGAAAAAAATAATCTTCTCTGTTGTTCTGCAGGTAAAGTGTAACTTTTTACTTAACTATATCTGCACCTTCTATAGCACCAGTTGAGAAGGATTTGCTCTGCCTTTCCAAGTTAAACAGATGTACAGTGTTAACAGGAAATTTTAGACAACAAAAAAGAGAAGAAACTAAGAAAAGACATACTAGTCTGGAACACATAAGTTAACTTTTAAAAGCAAATATTATAGGAAAGGAAATCCAGAATCCAACCTGCCGAGATTTCAGTAAAGAATTTGATATGGTATCACCCAGCAATTATTTACTGAGTCGGAAAAGATAGGCAGGTGTAACATAAAAATAAAAGTTGATATAAAAGTGACTAATGGTAAAATATCAAACAGACTTATTAAAAATCCTTCTTCAGACTCATCTTATTTCATGTCTGTGAACGTGGCAAAAGGTAGAGGTGTTTTGATGAAAACCAGTTACAGGAAGCCCTCTTGATCCAGAGGAGGTTCTCTCTAACTTACAGAAGAAATTGGAGGACCATTTGTAGCATCAGAAATGGCAAAACCTTTAGCAGCTCTTCAAAGCCACATGATTAAAACCAGCAGAATTTCTGTAATTATTTTTGTGATGGTCTCTGATCATTTGAGAGCAACATGAAAAGATAAATCACACACCCATGTCTACTTTACTACAAAAAGATTAAGCCAACCTGACATACTTGTAAAACAAACTTGATCTTCACCAATATCTGACAAAGTATTTTCAGAACACTGAAGTGGAGCATTAGCATTCTTATTGAAGACTTTAAGAAAACACTTCAGGTACAAAGTTCAGAATTCAGGAGAATTAAGTTACTAGGCTCTGTATCTTCCTATTTAGTCTGTTTCACCAGAGAGACTAAAAGGCGCTTGCTTTGCTTGTTTGATCCTGGTACATAAAAGCTGAAGAAGACACATGATCGATGTTTATAATTTATTGAGGGCTACGCACCAAGGAAGGAGTTGGTTTTAAATAACAATATTGAGAGATTAAAATTTAGGAATCAAAGAATATATTTAGGCTGAAAGTTCAAAGAAAGCTTTGTGCATTAGGAAAGAGGTTTTGAAACATCTTTCCAGAAAGAGCAACAAGGCAATCTACTTAACTAGCTTAAAAGTAGACTGTGATGACTTTATGACTGGTATTAGATAAGATTGTTGCTTAACTCAGAGAGGGCTTTTCTTCAGCCCTGAATTGCTCTGGTGATCAACTGTTCTCTATTCTGCTCCCTTCCTTCCCAGTCTTTTTGTTTCCACTGTTCCCACTAAAGTTCAACTAGGGCTATGGGAGAACTATATGCAATTTTTTATTTGTAGGAGAAAACTGTTGTAAGACTTAAATCCCCACCCCTCTACCTTAAATGGTTTCATCAAATATTGCAACAAAGCAGATGACTAGAAGTTCTCCCTGAGGTCAAAAGATTTAATCACCGGCTAAACAGAGCAGTGGACTGCAAACATACTGAAATGATATTGCCTCTTTAGGTCTTCATTAAATATTTGCCCTCCTTGGCAGATTAATGGATTCCTGCTTACTATATAAACAGTGAAAGAAGGAATTTGATGGTACTCCACGCATATACACCTCAAATGCCGTTACTATCCGAAATCTTGTAACTTACCCTGTCTTTCAGGACACACAGCTATCTACACTCATCAAAACACAGTACTTTTATCATTGAACAACCCATTCAGAAGTTTCCTATGGCAGTATGTAAATCAAAAACAGCTACACAAAACAGAGAGAGCATATTCACAAGACTACAAATACCGGCCAGTGGTCATTTGCATAGCATTAAGTGAACACCATGCAATGGTGCAGACAGCTAACTCTTCTCCATTCAGCTCCTTTCAAAACTGTGTTCATCAATAAACAAGCAGCACTATGTTTTCCTGACATATAAAGCATGCTCAACATTTTGCAAATGTTGAAAATGTAGGTGGGTCTGTCATTCACTGAAGTCAACAAGCACACAATCCTTTGTATGAAACACAAGTCATTATTGTATATAAAATAAAGTCTCCTTCTGGCTGACAAATAATTTTTTCATTTTAGATTATAAAAGGAGGAAATGCTTTTCCAGTATAACTTGATCCAACACTCTGGTGGCCAAACATAAAAATGTCCACTGCACTGAAACTTATGCAATGACATACAATGTTCAAACCTCAAATCAGAACTTCCATATTTTTCACTTATGGCCTACACAGCCAAAGCACTGGCAAGATGTATTTCTATTACAATGTTATCCCAGAACAAAAAATGTTCACCACTTAGTAAACTTTGGCCACTTTGTGGGTTGCTGTTCAAGACAGCTTTTCCAGTCAGAGACAGAAGACTCAGAAAAGAAAACAAATTGTTCTCCCATTCCAAGTTAAAAAATGAACTCTACTTTTATTGACTATCACTTGACCATCTTTTATTCTGTGACTAGCAAATCCTCAACAACAGAATGTTTTTTAATTGGCTGGTTATAGACTAGAGCAAGACTTCCACCTTAAATGTCATGAACTGCTGTATGCATGAGTATGATTTAGTTCAACAATTACATGCAGTCTTGGATTTGACAAAAAGACTCCATTTCAAAATGGGGTTTTCTCCCCCTTACTAGTCTCCTTTTAAATTTTTGTCCTTTTATTTCTGGCTTATGCTTATTTTTGGCTCCCTTACTTTGTTGCTGTAGAACAGTGACATGAAAACTACTGCATACAGGCTTGTTTTCAAAGTAAGCATATTGAGTGGTTAGCCCAGCTCATATGTTCTTGCTTACCTCACAGATTTCTGTGTTATTATTAGTTTCTTATACAAGCATAGCAGTCTTTTGCCACACACATACACACATTTTTACAATAAGCTCACAGTTGACGAAACTTGCAAATGGTATGTGCTGTCCAAGAACACTAATTTAGTTCCATCATTCTGATGCAATGCACAGGATCCATCTGTAGCACACAACACCTTTTTAATCAAAAAGCCTTGTTTTCATATAATTGGAATGAAAGAACTTAATAATGTTTGCCATTTACAGTAGTACCAAATACATGTTAGGCTACTAAAGCAATTAACCCTAATCTAAATTAGTTCCATCTGAAATGACAAAACCTCAGTCTAGTTTTGCCAGCAACAAAACTAGTCAAATATATGAAAATTCACTGATGTCACAAAACTAAACTAGGAATAATTTCTACATTATGAAATCACGATCTTATCAGACTAAAGCCCTCATTTTCTATTTGATGAAGAAATAACTGGTGTAGCAATAACACAAACATCTTACTGAACAGTAGGTCTTCCCAGTTCAGCTCATTTAGCAGACAAGTGTCAAGAACTGTAACAGTACTGCCTTACAGGCAGTAAATGAAATTCTTGGAAGTAGCTTATCACATTTTTAAAGCTTTTTTTCAAAGGATAGAAATAATCAAAGCAGACATAACACAGATTTTAGTTGCTGTAGTTGAGAAAGTCAACCTTTTCAATGGAAGTTGTTGTCTCCCTAGTCCAAGTTTTCTCCATTCTCTATCTCAGAAAATATAGTTTTGTACTCACTAAAAACTGAAGGTAAAATTTAACAGCCTGGTTATTCTCAGTCTTCCCATGTGTAGCAAAACTAAGAGGACATATGTAATTCTAAAGCACCATCCTTACATCAGACACTTCCAACTCTGCAAGAGATTTCAGACTATAATGTGTAAATCATTACTACATGCACTAATAGTACTTACTATTTAATCAGGAGAGAAGAAAAATCCCCCCTAGAATTACAATAAATAACTACAGATTTGTTTTAAATGAAATTATGTAGTTTATATCTGACCTGAGTTTCAGTCTTTTCCTAGTGGGAAATATAAATTCAGCATTTGGATACATAATCCTACAGCTCTCAAAAGAAGCCGACTCCACCGCGAACACTTTACATGATTTATAGCTCTCCTCCAGATTCAGATGACAAGTCTCGGCGGAGCAGGTGCAACGGGGTATTTTTTCCTTCCTTCAGACATCATATCCTCGTATGTAAATTAATTAGCAAGTCTTCCTCACTCTCGCGAAAGAGGGGAAGATGAAGCTACAGGAATAGCAGCCTTTGGTTTCTCAGGAGGAGCGGGTGACCCGGCAGAGGCAGGGAGGGGGCTCGCTGTTGTTACTGCTGAAGCCACAGCGAATTTGACAGCGTCGGCGACGATAAAGTGAGCCTGGCTCCCGCGCACTTACGCCGAGAGAGCGATTTTTAAACTGCGGGCAGGCTTTGGGGGGAACCTCGGAGACGCGAAGCGAACACACCCCCACACCCCTCCACGGCAACACGAGCATTCCTCTCCCCCCAGCCGGCAAGTTGGAGCTGCCCTGCCAGCGCCGCCGTGCCCCCTCCGCGCCCCCCAGCCCTGCCCCTTTCCTGCCGGCCGGGGCACGGGGCGCGAGTCCCGCTCCCGTTACCTCCTCCGGAGCCATGGACAGCGCTGCGGGCGCGGCCGCGGCGGCTCCGCGCCGGGCGGAGCGGAGGGGCCGGCGCTGCCCGCGCTCCCGCGCCGCGCCGCGCCGCGCCTCGGGCGGCGGCACAGCCCGCCCTACATAAATGCATTCACAGCAACCACATCATGATTAATTCATCAGTCCCAGCGATCGGGGAGGAGGCAGGCGCAGGGGCACAGGCGCTGGGGAGAGGCACGGGACGGTCCTCTCTCCGGTAGTTCATTCTCCGGCGCGGAGCTCCGCTAGCGCGGAGGAAGGGAGGGAGGGAGGGATTCAGGGAGGGTGCGCCAAGCCCGGCTCGCCGCGTGAGCTGCCGGTGTGAGAGAGGATGAGGGAACACCCCTGGGTAGATGACGGGGCGGCACCGCCGCTCCTGGCCCGCGGAACCTCGCCGGGGAGCCGACGGGGAAGAGCGAAGTGACCACGGGAAGTTGCGAAGGCTTCGCGCCACGAAGCGCGTTGCAGCTGGATGTGGGAGCATTCCCCACCCCCGCGGCAGGTGCAGCCCTCCCTTGTCTTCTGGCCATCAGCGGCCCGCCAGGTGCTTGGCCCTGGAGCAGGACCGGGCACGGTAGGAACATCCCGGGCGGCAAAAGGGCCGCGAGCTTCCTTGGGTCCGTGATCACATTAGCAGCTCATTTGCAGAAAGGTGTCCAACACCCTCCCTCAGCCTTGGTAAAAACAACGGCTCGGCCACTGGCCAGTTGTTGGAGCCAGGGTTTTCCACACAACACACCAGTGATGTCCATGTGAGCTTGCTTTGGTCTGCTGAAGCAGCAACACCGGCTCCTTTCCCAGACCTTCGGCGCAGAGCTTTGCTGCCCTCTCTTCTGAGGGCAGTGCCGATTTCTTCAAATGCCATATATTTAAACAGGCGGCACCCTGGAGTTACTTCACAGTAGGGTTAAAAAACTCGCTCCCATTTTAAGGGTTTCAGTACAGCTGTTTTGCATTTCTCTGCCTTCATTTTCCACTCCAAGTATAGGTAGAAGTCCCACAAGTCCACCATCCCCCTCCAATACTTAGTACAAGATGTACTTTACAACACCAATCAAGAAGATGCCTTACCTTCTTAGTCAGGTAGCTCCCTTGTCAGGTGATTAAATTTGTGCAGAACAGATGATTTATCACCTACTTATTACTGCCTTACCTCATCTATAAACCAGGTTTGCCTACCTGGTAGCATTGCCATGCTCCAGGGGGCTGTATTTGAATAGGGTATTATCAAGGTTTAACAATTCTTTATCATGTGACAGGAGCAAAAATCACCTCTTGTGGACTTTAGATTAGCAAAGAATTTTCAACCTGATACAGCTATATATATAGATTTCCAAGTATCAAACAGAATTCATAAGCTTTACATGAAGAGATGCCGCAAATTGTTGCAAGCCCTAAGATAGGTAATTACAGGAAATGAGGTTTAAAGCTGTGTAAAGAGAAAGAATAAAATAAGTGAAAAAGTAGAACAGTATCTTGTTGTTGCATTATGCTGTAGATTTTCTGTTATTCGTATACAAAAGAGTAATTAACTCCACAGCTAAGGCTGCGTTGTGGTTTGCACTTAGAGTGGAACTAAAGTCTCTGTTCCATACTCAAATGCTTGCATTTAGACTAAATATTTAGCATAACAGCACTTAGAATTCTTCTATTAAAAGTAGTATTTACTTGCCTTCTACAGGGAGAAATCTTAATTGTCCTCTCTTTCTAAATTTTCAAATTTTGTCACATCTGAAGGCTCATGTATATTGCAAACCATTCTTACTGTAGGCAAAGAACACAACTAAAGCTGATTTTGAAGTTTTACAACTAGGTTTATAGTCACCCACTTATTTGTCACAGCCCAATTAATTTTGACAGATATTTGTCAGAAAAAGCCATTTCTGATTTTGTTTTTAAAAGTGTGTGCACTAAATTAATATTCTGATGAAACAAAAATTTTATTCTAGTGTCTGTTTTTCAGGCTGATTTAATTTTCTTCACTGTTTTCTGATTGCTTCTGGCTATATCCACCATATTACCTCATTGCACCGTGTACTAGTGTTTCCAACATAATTACATAATATTAAATGGAATTGTTCTTCCTAGCTTTTTTGAAGGAGAAAAAAAAGGGAGCTTGTCAGAGTCAAACGTTTCAGATAAGCATGTGAGTTTTTGCAGGAAAAAGTAAAAAAGGTGGGACTTGATTAAAACCTCTGAATCACCAATCCAAAACTCTGCTTTGCAGCAGACATTATCTAATATCTTCTGTAATCCAGTGCTTCATCTTAAAATCAGTTCATTGTACTCTTCCTAGTGAAGGCAGTGCCTGAACATCACTGCTCTGATTAGAAATTGTCTCATTTGTTTCTCTCCCAATAACATCCTTCTTCTTATTCTGTTCACTAATTGATGTATTTATATACAACGCTCACGTGTTTGGTTTTTTTTTTTAATTGTCCCAGATCCTCTTTGAATACCTTTTCATAAAACAAGTTCTGGATTTCCCTGATGATGTTTATGATCTGTTACAGTTTGAATTAGTGTGTCTTAAACACTGATGGACGGATTTTTATACATGGTATTCACAAAATTTCTTACTAGTAATGTGCACAATAGCATTAAGTCTCTCCATCTCCATTTAAACACTGATAAAGAAGGGATTTGCTTTTCTTTCTTGACTTTCCTATGTTTATAGCTTTTAGTTTGTCTCATGTTCAGTGCTAATACCAAGTCTTTCTCATGCCATACAACTTTTGACTCTCAAAATACTCTGCCAGAAGTTTTCCTTGTGTTTTACTGCATAATATTGAATTTTGTTATCCTAGAATAGAACACAATTTCTTGGCTCCAGTATTTTGTGTCTGATGTTGACAAATTGGGAATGAACAGCAAATTACACATTTTATTTTTTTCTAAGATCATTAGTGAATTTATTAATGGCTATGGAAATAATAAGGTTGATTCTTAATGAATCTAGCTAATTCCATGTCATGCATTGTTCTCTTTTTAGTATAAGCTCTCTTCCTTTTGCAGATCCTTATTCACTTCACAACTTTTGTTCAGGTTTTCTTCTCTTCCATTTCAATAGAGGGGCATATACAGATTCCTACTTCAAGGTTACTAGCTTTAAAGTCTGGAAAACCCAAAGGTGTTAAATGAGATGGTGTATGAAGTGTCAATTGTGATAGAGGGATAAAGATGTACTATAATTGAAAGGATAGAGTAGAAAAACAGCTATTGCTAGCTTGGTGAGAGTCCAGTCTATCTGCTGTGCTGGCTTTCCTACTTAGAAATGGCCTAGTCAAGTTAAAATCACCACGGTTAGAGACAAAGACCTATTTTCAATGCTTTCCACTTCTTCCTTCTATTTTTGGAAATTCTCCAGACTCCTTATCACAGAACTCAATTGCACAGGCAATTTTATTCATGTGTCATCTCAGTGACATTTGTAGAGCTATGTAAATATGCAAGTATTCAAAACTTCAAAGCCTTCATTTACTGAAGTACAACTTTAGGTTTCTACAAAATGATTAACATCCTTGCTGATACCATATTGGTATGAAAAGATGGATAGATTTATTATATATAGGTGCATAGTTCCACTGCTGCAACATCTGAATTCATATGGACACAGATTCATTGGAAATATTTCAAATAATAAATTTGTTCATATTGTGGATCAAGTTTCACTGCTGTCACATCTAGACATTTGATCTTTGTGCATCTCCATCAAAGACTTTGGCTGAAATCTCAATCACATAAAAATCAAAGAAATTCTGCTAGTTGCTTCATCAGAGCTAGGATTTCATTCACTGAATTTTCTCTGAGGGTTTACTATATTTAACATAAAATTCCTAATTACAGTAGCTTATATAAAATATAAAGATAGAATGTTTCCAGATTTATTTCTAAAAAATAAATAGTATTGAAGGAATAATGTTTTTATGATAAAATCAATACTGATTTAGTGAAACTAAAAGAAAATAATAATAGTATATGTGTGTGAAATATCTCTAGTCTGACAGCCACACAATATTTGCTTGATTCAAGACTTAATATTCAAAGCTTGGTCACAGTTATTCAACCTGCTAAGTTGATTTGATTTATGATTGATTCTGGCTACTACATGGAAATTGTGGTTTCAGTTGAAGCAAAGACTAAAACTCAAGGCATAAAGGGTGTCTTTTGCCTTGATTTTCAATTAATCAAAAGTGAATTAAATATCTGTCAAATAACGGAGCAGATCTAGTACTCAAGTCACTAGAGTTCATTAATAGTGAGTTTGGATCAACTTTTCTTCATTCTCCAAAGATCTTTTATTCTGAGCTTTATAACCAAGTGAGATTATCTAGACAAATGCGGATTTCTATCTGTATAAAACTTAGAGGAACTTTATTATACAAAACCTCAGGTCTTGGCATAGGCAACGTCTGTTATTCAATACAGTACCAACCTTTGAAATACCCCAGAGAAATGCTATTTCTTTTGTGTTTATTTGGTAATTGAGTATTGTGATTCCTGACATCTTGATTTTCATTACATGACTTTTCCTTACTGTAGTCAGAAAGACTTAGAAATCCTTATTAACAGTAAAGCGAAACACTCAAGTTATGGATCATCATCAGTGGTGTTGAAAGATGACATATTTTCAAAAAATGGGGCAATTCTGTGATTCCTGAAGGGTCACTGAGGGAATTCCAAAAAAGGATAGATAATTTTTGAAGCTAAAGCACTTTGCTATATACATTATTTCTGATTTTTTTAAATTGCCCTCTATTTTAAATACCTTCATTCATATGTCCACAGTGTTACCCTAATTTACATCACCAGAGGCAGCAAACTGAAGAAAGGAGAGAAAATAGGAAGGGTGAAAGAACAATCACAGCAAGGAAAAAGGTGATCTAAAAAAAGACATTATGCCAAATTGCCAGTCTAGGTGAGTTGTATCTTCTGCAGACTCAGAGCAGACTGTAACTAAAAGTACAATTGCTTTTGTAGTTCTGTCACCCTGAAAAAAGGCCAAAATGATCTGTACAAAGCTAGGGCAAGTTGCAGACAGAGCTGGTGTCAATAGTACACATTCTCTGAGCAGCCTCCTGAAGCTGTACAAATAGCCAATGAGTAAAGCCTACTGAAGACTTGCCCTTCAGAACTTTGATGCTTTTCCTCGTTCTGGAGGAACAGACATGAGATCCCTGGGAGGAAAACTCAGTACACTACAATGATGAAGCAAGAGCTTTATTGTGTTGCTAGGCCTGAAGTTTTGTCTGAAATTTGGTTTATACTGCTGTAAAATTATAGGTCAGGTAAACCTCACAGCGACTCTTGGGTAGAGCTGTCCCTCTTCATTTAAGGCAGATGTAAGAAACAAGTAGGTGAAATGACTGTAGTCTCTAAGGCCCAAACACAATTATATGTCTCTGTACAAAACAAAAGCTTGCAAAAGCCAAGTCAGAATGTGAATGAGGTGGGTGGAATGGTTTTGCTGATTTTTTGAGAAGGAAACAAATACAAGTGAAGCAAATAGGGGCTGTGTATGTAGGACATGCATAAACATGGAGAAGGAGACTATATGTAGGAGCTCATGTCAAATTACTGCCAAACAGCAGGTACCAAGGAACAAACATAGACAGGTTTTGGGCTACTGGCATGGACTGGCATGGGTTGAATCTCTGAAAAAAAAATAAAAGAAAGAAAAACTTTTTAATGTGTATAATTCCTACTGTGCTGGAGGAAACAAGATTTTTTTTAATGTTGCATTTTAGAAATAGTATTGTGCTAAGAAAAAATCAATCTCTATTAACTCTATTCCCTTCTAGTGGGAGTAATCTACAAACCCCCAAATTTTGAGCAGCCATTGGGCACAATAACAAAGCTGTGTGATAGAGTGATAAATCTCAGATGTAAATATACATGCTGTTATTAAAGTGATAAATCTCAGCTATAAATATACATGTCATTATTAACTGATTTACAGAACCTCCACCTTACATTGTCAGAAGTCTGCCTTCCTGTAAGGTGTTCATAGGAATCACTTACACTGTGGGAGCTTAAACTGATATATCTATCTATCATTCAAATACCCCAAAGATCTGCTAAATCAAAAAGACATTTCTATACAGTAGGAAAAGTTTTGAATTCTCAACTTTTAAGGGAAGATTTAAGTGTGTGTAACCTCCCTCTGTAACCTACCCAATACACTTACATTCCCTCTCCATCAGGTCATAAAATAATAAGGGAGAATGTAGGCAGGTGTCTTTGCCTGTTGGAGCCTTGAAAAAAGCTTAGCAAAGACAGAGCCTTTGGGGTAATGGGCTGAGAGTGGTTTGGAGTAAGCAGTGAAGCAATACTCCATTGCCTTGTTCATGGAAATAGGATTTTGTATGTTCATCAGCTCAAGGAAACAACCATACAAGCGGGTCCAGCTGTACAAAGCCATGAAGCTTTGACCCACTGTTAAACTCATTGAAGTATGAGTACATTCCTGACTTATACAAACCAGGAAACATTTATCTTAAATTATTTTTCACAAAGAAAACCTTAAGAATAATCCAAATAGTACAGATGATTATTTTTTTCAGTGCACATATGACTGGTGACTTCATTACTAATCAATGTGTTTTTTAATATACATGTAAATAAATGAAACTACTCATGCAGAAGATGCAATACAACCATGAATGAAATATTCCCAGTGTGAAAGAATGAAACATAAATATTTAAAATGGACACCTCTGAGCTTTCTATGTCTGACATTATCAGCAAGGACTCCCAAACTCCTTAAGGTTAACATCCAAACATGTAATGCAGTTTTTTTCACTTTACCACATGAATGTGCACCGTATTGTAAAATGGTCACATAAGGACAGTTTAAAACCAACACACACATACATATCATCTTCAACAGGAAAAACAACCATCTTGCAGAAGACAACAGTGATTGCTGAAGTGCTCAATACACAAAAATGGGATGCCTCACATGCTGGAACTGATGAAAGGTCCAGTACTCTGCCTTCAGTGTATACATCTGCTTTCTGATCTTTGACCACTAGGAGATGGTTAAATGCTCCAAATGAGTGTTTATACAAAGTGGTCTTTTCGAAGGACATCCTCCTACCTTCAGGTAATAAGGTTTCCTGACATAAAGTTTTTGTACAGTCCTGTCATGTTTTGTAGCCACTGATGGATTCAATGAAGAAAGAACATAGCCACTTCCTGAAGAAGTACCATGGCAGCTACTGAATCTTCAGTGCTACAACATACAACACCCTGGCTTTTCCTCAGAGGTCTCCTATCTAATTACTCACCAAGTACAACCTGCTTAGCTTGTGAGATCTGACAAGATCACAGCCTGAGGTGGAGCAGCTGGGATTTAACTTTTATTTATAAAAGTTAATTAGGAGATTTTTTCTTTCGTTCAATTTTTTCCACCCCTTCACTGTTAAAATCACGTAACTCTCTACAAATGCACTTACAAACACATAAAACAGAGAGTAAAAGCAAACCACAACAGTCAGTGAAGTTACTTGCTATAGAAATAGCAGTGCTGGCATTAGCACTTCAAAGGGAAGAGCTATTTTAAAATTTAACTGCCTGGCAGATGCAGCAGATATAGAACAGGAACCAAAGAGAGGTAAGAAGGGAGGGAAAGTAGAAAGAGAAAAAAATAAGTGTGGAGGGATAGAAAAACAGATGAACTGTACAGTAATTAAGGGTAAAAATAACCAAACTGTCTGTGTACTGGCAGTGAAATGTTGGCAACATGGAACCCAGTAGCAAAATTCCAATTGACTTTGGGGAACTCTATCTTTTACTCTGTATCAATAGTTTTACTCTCCTGTACTAACTACAATGTGTCAACACAATTCCTCAAAGTCTTTTTAGTTCATAGTTGCCAATAATTTATTCTACAGTAATTCCGCAAATACTGTGAAGTCAAGAAGGAAACTAACCCTCAGTACTAGATTGGAAAATCAGGATAGAAAACTGTTAGCTTTTATGGTACAAATTTCTATTCACACAGATGGTATTGTACAAACCATAGATAGACATTTATCATATATTAAACTCCTGTATTTTGAAGCAACTGGTACAGAGTTTCAACTCCCTCGTTCCTGGGATTTGTTATCATCTACTACACTGTTGTAATCCAGAGGCAATAATGATTTCAAAGGGAGGGATTTAAAACCATCTGTTCAGTCTATAATGCAAGATATATGTAATAGTCAGTCTACATCGATGCATAACTGATTATTCTTCAGGCTGAAAAAATATTCATGGAGAAGTATTTTATATACAGTCAGTCTGATTGCTGTGGTAACACTGAATAACCTGAGTTGGCTCATTAAATCCATCTATGATAGAATTTTTCGTGTTTCAGTTCTTTGCCAATAGTAGTAATAATCACGTAGATAAGTCATTAGACTAGTACAACACTGTAATTTATTCTCAGATCTGTTCTGAACAGAGTTCAGATAGCAGGTCTAAAAAGTTACTATCTTCACTGCTGTTGCTCCAGAAGATTGTTCAGATAACGTGTCTTACACTAAATATGAAAAGATATACCTACATCAAAATAATTTATAGAACAACCTTTGTCCTGAGATCAGCAGTCCATTTTGCAAACACTGCATGACATCATTTCACATAAAGCTTTGAAGGAAAGGAGATACATTCTCCTCACTGCTCCTAAAACAACTAAGGCAGATGCATATCCTTTTACCATGGGAATTCAAACTGCATGAATCAATGCAAAGTTTTCTGAGTGTCATGTGGGATGTGGAAGCAAGCTCATAGCTCCAAATGTATGTACCTTGGGAAAAGCGTGGAGTGCAGGAAACAGCAAAGGGTAACCCACAAATGAAGGGGATCATAGCTGAAGGACTATTTTTGTGCTTTGTAGGGACTGTAAAAAGGTGACAGGCACAATTCCAGATTAGGCTTTTTTGGTGAATAATTTTGTCTCTTTATCACAGGCAGAAAAAATTAGAACAAAGTAGTCTGTTAAGAAATAGGTAATACTTCATTGATTTTGTTTGATTTTTTCCCTGAAAGTTGCATTTAAACTCAGCTTTGTTTCTGTAGGTGCACAGAAAATGTTAGATGGGAATTTTATTTATTGAAACATGATGGAATATTATTTTATAGATAGGTAGATATAAAAATTATGTTCTTATCAGGATAAAAACTCACTGTTGTTTAAGAGATAACAGTAAAAGATACAGAAGAGACTAATGCAAAGAACAGGGTAAAGCCACAGTTTTCGAGAAGAGTATGAAGTCTTACCAATGAGCCATGTGAAACAGAGACTGAGAGATGACTATGTTAAGAATAATCATAGAATCATACCTTTATTTTATTCATTCCATCTTTTATGTGGTTCCTCCTGCTTACTTCTCTAGGTCTGTAAAGTTCAGGCCACTCAAAGTTCCTTTGGATGGCTGGGTTGACAATTATTTAATTATTTTTTTAAAAAATCAGTGTTTTTGCTTCATGGCCTTAAATGTGGAACTCCTTGGCTTTATAAAAAGGCTTTGTAGCAAATAAGTTGCAGGGAAAGAACATTTAAAAGGAAGTCTCTACAGTTAAAATAAAAGTACCTAAAATCGGGATTATTTAATGTATAAAATCCTTTGTCCTTCATTTTCACATGTGTAGCTCTAATCATTCTGGGTTAAATGAATCTGAAGAAATGTGAAAGGTTCTAAACCTAAAATTATGAATAATAATGCTTCTAATTGAGGTACTTACACTTTGTTCAGCTCCCAAACTAGGCTAACTCAGAATCTGCTCCTGTAATTCATTGCAGATTTCAAAGTTAAGAGTTCTCAACTTTGGAAGTCCTGCTTTCCCATTGGAAAAATTTTCAGTTGTTTATATATGTATCATGAAATGGACCTCTTATGTCTGTGCCTCTGTTTGTGGAATTCAACTGAGACTTTGTCATCGTCCTATGGCAGAGGAAGCTGAAACCACTGAACATTGGAGGTAAACAAGGAAATACACACTTATTATAGATGGGAAATTGAGGCTATAAGAGTAATTAAAACAAGGAAATGTGGCCCTTGATTTAATTTATGTTTTGATATTTTGTCTCTTTGCATTAGTTTTTTATATAGTTTTTGTTATGTTAGTTAAATTTTTTTCTTCATAAGTATATGCAGTAATTGGGTCATTTTGATGCATCAGAGCACTATGGAATATTTGAACTAAGTAGAATCCACTTTTCTTGTACTCTAAAACCATCAAAGTAGTTTCAGTGATGATTTTAGTCTTTAAAAGAACAGGATAACATTAAAAGAAACACTTATGATACTTATCAAAGAAAGAAATAACCAACACAAGAAAATAATGGCATCTGCATTCTTCTGATGTTACGTATATCTTTTGTTGTTGATTTTACTCTCAATTAATAAATCTAATCCTCTACAGACTTATCTTACCTTCAGTTTGGGATACATAACTCATGTCACAGTCAGTTCTTTCACAGCTGTGCCAGTAACAGTGGAGACCTGCTTAATTAGACCTCCCTCCAAAACCCAAGAAGAATAATTGCATTCCTGTGTTTTCAGGTACCACAGAATAGTCTAGAAACGAAACAGAAGGCACAAGAACAAATAAACCATCCACTATTAAGACATAATGCTCCATAGGCAAAAGCTACCATGCAGGTTAACACAGAAAATAATGAATCTCTTTGCTTCAGAATTTTTTTTAGACAGACTTAATTGCTTATTAACTCTATAGGTAGAGATAGTTACAAAGATTTAAACATATGCCTTCAATTTTGATGTGTCCAACCTCTGCAAAACTGGGTCCTGATTCTTCGGAGAGGTTTGTGCTGATGTTGATGTAGTAAATGTAAGTAGTCATCCCCTAAAAGAATATTCTTACTCTAAATATAAGTATATAATAATTATATTAACTAAGTATATTTTGGGTCTTCTGCTGCCATTATAAAAGTAAGATATAATCAGCACAGACACACACACACACACACACAAAAGCCCTTCTAAGAATGTTTTTTCTAAACTTTTTTTTATAATTTGCTTCCAAGAAATGGTTCCCATACTTTACTCAGATCAATCTTCCACAGAAAGCATTCTGGAGATTCCAAAATGTATGTACAGTCAGTTGTCACTGGGGATCCAAGATTGTCACTGGGCATCAAAGCTGGTTTGGTGGTGCATTCTCTGAAACTTTAGTGAAGGTTTATGTTCGTTCTTAGTACCTGTTCTGAAATAATTTCAACACAAACCAACACAAGCCTAGAAGTGTTCTATACTGTAGCATTTATTCATCATGTCTGCCACTAATGGCAACATTTGCTTTTCAAGTTTGTAATTTCCCAACTATTTGTTAATATAGATCTTTGAGCTATATTAAACACAATTAAAAACTATAAAGCATTAAAGTTTTAATTTTATTTTGCTTTTTTGCTTTTTTGTTTGTTTGGGGTTTTTTTTCATTTTTCTCTGGATGCTTGAGAGTTTGGGATATGGAGGTTGTCCTGTGTATCCAGAGGACCCTATATGAAAAATCTCTAGCAAGGGAAGTAGAAGTCTTCTGATTAGAACGAACAAAAGACTGAGTCCAGACCTACTGAATGACACACTAAATCAGGTGGTGTTACCAGAGTATATATCACCGTAATATTTTATGAGCAGATGCAATGTCAGTCTGCCTATGTTTTGATCTGATTACAGGAAAGCATCTTCAAAACATGAGTCACGGACTGCTGTGATATAGAGCATTGTAGCTATGCTTAGTGTTGTGCTCCTGAAGCTCTGTACTTGTCAGATGGCTCATGTTTAGTGAGAACTGGCTCATAGTGCTTCAGAGAAGGGGCAGGCAAAAATCGTTTGCCTTTAAAAGCTCCTATTATTATATCTAGCTGTGGAAGAAGAGCTAACCTCAGAATTTTCGCTGAATATGACTAAAGCTTATTTTTCTTATTTTATTTACAATTATTACTAGTACTGGTACAGCAACAGCAGCAGCAACAACAACAACAGTGTTATTATTATTATTATCGATAATAATATTATTATTATTATTATTATCAATAATAATAATATTAATAATAATACACCTAATTTTTCTCCCTGCTGTGGAAGCTGGTGTTTTGGTCAAGTTCTAATTTGGGTAATTTTGCTCAATTTATTCACAGTTTATTTCATCATGTATGCAAAATCGTGATCTAATGCAATACTTAGATACTTAAAAGAGAAAATTTTTAAAAGTAGATTTGCTCTCTACCCCCAAAATTAGCCAAGTTAGCAAAGGATAAACTGTATTTCTCTTCCAGATGATAGATAATTTATGATGCTAAGCACATATGTCCCCTGTTGACAATGACTAAAGACATGACATTTTCTGGAATATAATAGCAATTAGACTATTACTAAAATGCATTCAATACAGTGGGCAATTATGGTAATTATGTAGATAATCACAGAAAATAAGGCATACTAAAGATGCATTGGTTATTTAATTTATGTATTTAAAATCTGCATAATTTACAAGAACTCTTTATTTAGAGAATGAGAGGGAACCTCTTATCACTGTGATTCTCAATGTATATTTTAGAACAGTATTTCAAATGTGCTTGAATATGAAGGAAAAAGGGAAGTACTGGGGAGAGGCTGAGGGAGCTGGGGTTGTTTAGCCTTGAGAAGAGGAGGCTCAGAGGTGATCTCATCACTGTCTAGAACTACCTGAAGGGAAGTTATAGCCAGATGGGGGCTGGTCTCTTCTCCCAGGCACTCAGCAATAGGACAAGGGGGCACGGGCTTAAGCTCTGCCAGGGGAAATTTAAGTTGGATATCAGAAAAAAATTCTTTCCAGAGAGAGTAATCAGGCATTGGAATGGGCTGCCCAGAGAGGTGGTGGATTCACCATCCCTAGAGATTTTTAAACGCAGATTGGACGTGGCGCTGAGTGCCATGATCTAGTAAATGGACTAGAGTTGGACCAAGGGTTGGACTCGATGATCCTGGAGGTGTTTTCCAACCCAATCGATTCTATGATTCTATGATTCTATATCTGCATCCCAGATCCTTCTTATAAATGAGTGTCTTTAAGTTTTCAATGCTTCTTCATAAGAGTAATATTTTTCAATACCATAGAATATGTTACATGCAATTCGCATATATAAAGAAAGAAGAACCAAGATACAGGATGCTGGAGTGAAGCATCTAAACTAAATGCTACAAAAGTAATGAAAAAATTGCTTCTTGTACACGGAAGCATCATGGCTACTTCTGGATCAAGTGGCCGACCAAATTAATAGTCTGGAGTTTTCACATGCCTGGGTATTCCATACACTTTTTATAGTACTGTTGCTTTTTGAATTAGTCAGAAGTCTTAAAATAACTCCCTCTTATGCATATTTCTGTGAAACAATACTTCTAATAGAATAGTTGAAATAAACTAGTAAATCCCTTTTGGGTATTTTTCCATTTTGCAAAGTGTCCAGAAGTTGCAAACTACAGATTAGGTGCATTTTTATGAGAAGAGTTTGTATCTCAAGACAAAAATAAACAGTCCTAAAGGTCAGGGGAAGGAAGGAGAGTTTTAAAATTTATTTATTTATGGTTTTGTCGTTCAGCTAAACAGAGAATTCAGATTCCAAGGCTAAAGTTTAATCTGTTGTTTGGGTTTCTTTCATTGTGTTTTTGATTCTTTTGGGGTTCTTTTGATTTTTAAGACCAAGGGGATCTCCACAAAGAATCCTTGTTGATTTTTCAAGGACAGTTTCAAGAAGTCAGAGTTCTCAAATACTGGCAACACTATTCTGTGTTCAGGAAACACAGGAAAAAGCCCTGCTTAGGAGCCAAGTTCCTCTTTTTGCTGGTCTGACCCTGTGGGAAGACTTCATTGTCAGTCCCTTCTCTGGAACAGGTGGTGTCAGGAAACAATTTCCCTGCCTTCCTTTTTTTGACCCGGCTTGAGTATCTTGCTAAACTCTAGTTTTTACAGGTAGGTTTGCAAAGTAGCAACTTGGGCCTGATGATGAAAAAGTGAGAGAAAGGTTCATGAGGAAAGATAAGAAAATCCCAAATATCTTTAATTGTATATCATGTCAAAACTCTTTATATGATGTTTCAGGACTCTGTCACAAGGCACTCAGCCTCAGCAGATTTTGATGTACCTTCAGTGTCCTGGCACAAAAACTCACAAATAGAACTTCCTCGCAATTATTTTCTGCTTTGTAGAAACAACACCTCAGAAAGACTCCCAAGAGCGAGCTTGTGATTGTGTGGCCTTTTCCTGTTAAAGTCAGTGTCTTAACATTTAAAAGTTTTTAATAAGCATTTTAGCACAGTTTGCTAGTATGGAAGCTGCTCATTATGAGCTAATTGTTTCAAAGAGTTGCTGAAAGTGCTTAAATGTTAAATATATGCTACTGTAAGCAAATATTCACAAGTCTTTCAAAGCAGATGTTTGAAAAATGGTCTGCTCATGGTAGCAGTACACAAAAGACATGAAGAACTAGGATTTAATGGTAAATATGCTCACAGATACATGGATGTTAATCCACAGGGGTTTTTCTTTTAAATTTTCAATTAAGTGACAGCAATAACCCAAACAGTTTTTGTAAGCAAGTTCAGTGCAGACACCAGTAATTCCTGGCTTGCCTCTGTTCTCCCATGCACCTCTCTCCACAGCTTTCCTACCTACCCTCTCATGTCTGTACAGGGCCCTCCCAGTCCTGACACAACCTTTGTTTTCTTCCATCAGCTAATGCTCTGCCTATTTTCAGTCTTTATGCACACACACTTTTTCTCTTTATTTCTTTGTGTCTTTGATAATAATTTTGGTGTCAAGATGTCTTAAACTCCAACAACATGGAGCAGCAAGGTTGGATAGGAAGGCATTAAGGGTGCCATCCATTACAAAGTGCAGAAATACTAAAGCTGAGATTCTGCCAAACACATGGCAAAATCTCCATTGTCCTCTTTTGCCTTTTGTTGTTGCTTTTCCTCCTATGTCCCCAAACCAATTGCTTTCTGTTGACTGATTCATGGAACATTCCCTGGTATTGACTGGCTAAACATTCAGCAGATACCACATTACAAAAGATAGACAGATGTTATTACAATGTTAAACTGCCCTTAGAACCTTTAAGAAACTGTATTTCTTTCCTATTTTGGCTTTTTATTCTTATGGTTTTCAATTGTTTTCTTGTGCTACCTTGTTTAGAGCCAGTTTTCTTTGGCAGTCTGATATCTGGATGCCCTATGGTTTTATTTATGGTGAATATCTTTGCTACTATTGAAATATGTAGCACATCATAGTACTTTATGGTCACTAAGGCATGTGGGGGACACATCTCTGCACTACCAGGCTCAAAACTAGGTAAAAGGCAGACCCTTACACCTGTACATGTTACAACAAAAAACAATTAACTGCTAGAGTGTCACATTTTACTCATTAGAGGGGATTTCTGATCCCAGAGTGCTGAACACAAGATTGAAACAGAATTAACTGCTGTACTTCAGATCTACTGTTAATTTATATCACGAAGTTCAAAGACAGGAAATACATTACTACAGCATCATACTTAGCCTGAACTTATTTTTCTACTTGGTGAACCTGGAATGGTTTGTTGTTTGTTTTGTTGTTTTGATTTTTTTGTTTGTTTGTGTTTGTGGGGGGTTTTTGTTGTTTTTGTTTGGGAGAGGGGTTTGGTTTTGATTTGGTTTTGTTACAGATTATTTCTTATCCATGTCTCTTCCTGCAGAATATGCCTCACCCTTTTATTATATTGAATTGAAGCTAAGATGACCCATCTGATCTGGTTCCAAGAGTGAATTAGAAGATCAGCTCTGCACAGATAAGAAAAACCTGACATCCAGTCTCCCTTAGCTGGTTTTTTTTTTTATTTCTACATTTTAACAATTATCACTCATTTATTGTAACATCCTATGGCTTTTGATGTACCCAGAACTTTTTTTTAGCTTGTATTCACAAAGTTTTTCTGACTCTCTACTTCTGTTCACCACTCTACCATTGCCTTTTTTCTATTATTATACCCTTTCTTCTCATGGTGAACCACCCACAAACTATGTCAGAAGCTTAAAATAAGAAAGGGAATTTGCTGAATCAGCAAGTGCCTTGAAGAATACTATTGTATAATACTTTGCTGCTAGGGCAACAAAGGAGGAAAAAGTCTATTCCTTGCCCAGTTGTCTGAATTATATTTCTTTAGCTCCTTGTAATATGAGGACATTCACACACTAGTTTTCTCTGTTTAACACTGCTATTGTAGTACACTTTGATTAAGTATCCCATCATTAAATTCTCTCTGGTGTCTTTAGAAGATGGGATTGAACTGTTAGAGCTTATTCCTATATTTGATGATTTGTCTGCTGTAAACAGGGTATGCCAGGATATTTACAGTGACAATCCAGTTTGGTTAGTCTCAGTAGGAAAATTGCAGAAAATCTGATCAGTCTTTTGCAGGTAGAACTTTACCCATCACCATGGCATAGGAGCTCCTTTTTTTTTTTTTTTAATTTGAAAATACCAGTCTTCAAAGCAGAGTTTGAATGGCAGAGCTGAACCAGAAATGCCAGTCATTTTCTCCCTATAGGCTTGGCTCTATTAGGAAAGTGTGAGACTAGGCAAAGATTTTCACACCTGCAGAGCTGAGCCCTTAAAACTTTCTATCGTTTTATATAGACACTGTTGAAGTTAAAGAAAGTATCTCTAATCGTTAGCTTACTTCATAAACCTGATCTGCCACAAGAGGGCAGAGGCTTATGTCACTCAGCTTCATCTACTGTCATACAAAAATGTCAGGGATCTTTAATGAGAAAATTTATCAAGTTTAAATACCAGGGTGAAAAATAAAATTCCATTTTTAAATGGCTTTAGGCTAAAAAGCCAAATGCAGCAAGACAACTCTAATCTGTGCTGCAATGAATACAGCTGACATAGCTTGTTTATAAGGCATTAATTACTGAGCAATTTAGCAAAATGGAATAAAATTATCCAAATATATATAAAAGAAAGTTTATGGAGCATGGCTATATTAGTTTGAAAAATGTTGTCAAGCCAAGGTACTGAAACCTTTATGTAAATAAGGTCAATTGGTCATTGCAGATTGGTCTGTTTTCCAATCCTAATGGGTGGATTTTGGAGTGGAGAGGTGTTAGCAATTCAAACCTTTTATGCTAGACCTAGATTAGTTTAAACTCTCTGTATCTGATGAGCAAAAATGGGTGAATCTGCTGCTATAGGCATAAGTTGGCCTTCTTTTAGAAGAGACAGTAATAGAAACAATGGATATATGATGCTCTGACTTGCTGTCATTACAACACACTGCTGGCTTGTTGCTGACTGGGTTGCAGAGAAACTCAAATCAATAATGTGTTATATTCTGCACTGCTATGATGGTTTAGATGAAAAAAAGAGAGGAAAAGGAAAAATCAAGCTCACTGTTTTCACACTGAGGTAATTTGCATTATGTAGACTGACTTTCACCACTTTAAAATTTGTTACAAATGGAAGTTGATGGACTATGACTTAATGATATGTGGGTTTAGATTCTGACAAGCCCCCCGCCCCTGTTTTCTACTACTTCTAATTGCTTATAATTATTTTCATGCTTAAAAAAAAAGTTTCCATAGTTTGTCTGCTGATTCAACTACTCAAATGAAACCTTCAATACTAATAAGTGACTCATTTGTCATTAACACATGTTGCCTAAAAAGAGCAGGAATTTCTATTTCCTTTTACTGATATTGCAGCTGTAAAGAGAGAGCAGCTCTTGTCCATATCAGTTGTTTTCCTAAGCATCAGCTTAGTAAAAGACTGCATTACAGAAGCAAGAAAGAGAGAAAAATTTAATGTTCTTTTCAATTTTAGTTAAAGTGTATTTTATCAAAATACAGATTCCTGTATAGTGAGACTGCTATCACATCCTTTGTTCAATGCCTTCTGAAAGATACTATTAGACACAATTGGTGGGAGGAGATACAGTACAAATCCCTGCACATTTACAAGCTCACGAAACTGATGGTTGTGATTGTAATTATCAAGGACAGCAATTCTGTTAAGATAACTGAGCTAGCACACTGCACTGTCAAAAATGAAAACCTGTCTACTACAGGGGAAAAGTTTTTCTCTACCTTGAAGAATTTCAGTAGGAAAAAAAAATGAAACCAAAAACCACTGCAGAAAAAACTCCCAGATTTTTCTTCTTAGCTAAGCAGATTTCATATTTCAGAATCTAGAATATGTTAATTTTAAAAGATTTAAGTGTGAATCCTGTTGCACAATTCCATGGTCACTCAATATTCACCATGGCCTTTAGATCATACCTTAAAATCTCTTGTCCCAGGGCATTGATAAAATGGCTGCAAAAAGTACTCCCCCTTAATACTGTTGGGGATTTAAAAAAAGTGGGGTTTTGTACTTTTATGACTGGCAAACGGACTAGTCTGCTATCTGGGAATCTAGATAACCCACAGTCCCTGGCTTCCTTACAGTCTGGGTCTGCAGTCGCCCATGGGTTACCAAGGACACAGTGATGGCAAGTGAGCTGTTGGGAAACTAAACAGGATTTCATTAGAAACTTGTCTGGTTTCATTCAAGCACTGAACACAATTACTATATTTCCACTTTTTCCTGACAAACTTACACTGTCTGATGGAAATGTTCTGTCAGAATTTTTCCAATCAGGCCCAGTCTCTTATAAATTAACTCATGGCCCCACTAACATGGTTAATGCAATAGGGACAACAATCAAAGGACTGATTCCTGCTCCTTCTCCCATTCTTTGACTAGCCTTGGACAACTGTCACTACCACATCAGCTGTGATTATCAATTTGATCTGATTCATTTCCAGCACCTGGAAGAACACTAGTAGCTGAAAGCCTGGTTTTGCTTTTGTTTTTTTAATTTGGGAAAACAAATGTAGCAATACACAGTGACAAAAAAATTTCCTTAACTTAGGATGAAAAGAAAGGGAGAAAAATATTTCCAGCTTAGGCAGCAGCAAAAACTTACATGGTTGATTCTATGAGGTTGATCCAAGGAGTCACAAGATGACCCAGGAGGTTGGGTACCCGGGTTCTCCCTGGAAGTAAATAAAGACAAAAAAACCTCAGTGGGCTGCCAAACAAAACCTTCTGTGACTTGCCAATAAACCTCTGTGAGCATACCGATGAGCCTAAAACACCACCAAATGTACTAGTCACACTGTGGCATATTAAGGACCTTCATGCATGCAGCCTTTGCAGATTGGAATAATTTTCTGAAACTTACTTGGCTGATGATACCTGCCTTTTCCAAACAACTCATAAATTAGGCTAATCTGTTCAAAAGCATAAAAACTGTGGCTCTGTTCTTCTTAGCCTCTACAAATTCAAATCTATGCCTCCCATTTCCCAAGTGCACATCGTAGGCACCTGAGTGTGCTTACAGCAATCATGAAAATCACGGCCCAGTATGTGCTGCTTGTGTTAGAATACATCAGGAATTCTATTTGCATAGTTTCCAAAAATAAAACTGTACAATAGACACCTTAAGCTCTTCAGTCAGTCTTCTTCCAATGTCAGGAGACGGCACATTTTGCTGAGTTAAAATCAGTTGTAAATTCCCACAGATTTCAACTGAGACAGGTTATCACTGCAAAACAGTTATGTTAAAGACAAAGAAATTATATAGTATAATTTCCTTTTATAATTGGATTAATTTGTACTTCTTCATATTTTAAAATCTCATTTTTATATCCAGAAGGTCAGCTATCATTCTTGTACCCTTTAGAATAAGACAGCTGTGAAGGGAACTGATTAAAAATGCTGTCATTTTAATGAAATTTCCATTCTCAATAGGTTTTCTTACAGAAACTTGCACATGCATAATACCTTATAGCCAGGCCTGACTCTCAGCCATTAGTTCTGCCAAGTACAGAAGACATCCATAATCATTTACAACAATGTAAAAGATATCTTTCTGCTGAATAAACTTTGCCAGTTTTATTATCTTTTTGCCACTTAATATGTCTTGATGTTAGACATCTACTCCTCACATTACTCTCTTCAGAATTTCTAATTTCTTTGGACCATTTTCAAAAATCTAAATTGCAATATTCATTTCCCAAAGATTAAGTATCAGTGAAGCTGTAAATGCAGAGAAAGATGTGAAGGGACTCACCTGATGCAAGTTCAGGACACTACCACAGCAATTAGATCATTACAGTGAATTGTGAACGAAAGTGCTGGGAAAAAAAATAAATTGCTCTGAAGTAATGATTTAAATGAGAGTCAAATGAAATTCACAAAATTAAGTTGGTCACAATCTTCTTGGGAAAGGAAAAAAACCGTGATGAATAAAGAGACATGTGTGATTAGCCTACATCCACATTTTCACAAATATATGTAACATTGCCAATTACTGGTTTGATAAGAAAGTCACAAGTTATTTGGTGAAAGAAACTAGAAAGTTATTACCCTTTTACAGTTAAGATGCAGGACAGAGGTGAGAGGAACAGTGTGGCTGTTCCTCATTGGTTTCACTGTAAAGTGAAATTGCACCACCTGAACTTTAAGCAAATCTATTCAAATTTCCATTGAAAGGACACAAAAATCACACACTTCATTGGTTAATCTCAGCTGAGTCACCAGTAATTCCCAGCAAAGGGAATAAGAGGTTTTAAAATTGCAACACTTGTACCATTTTCATTCATCAAGCAATACCCTAAACTCATGTTTAAAAAAAAAGACCTTGAGATGCTTATATCACACAGGGAAAAATTATGTAAAGACATCTGAAATAGCCCTTAACTGTTTGTGTTTACTGGAAGCTACATGTTACCACTGTGCCCTGATGGATACCAGACACAGTACATTGATCTTCCACAACATGTAGGCTCTGAAATCTCATGGGTAACCTGAGTCTGCAATAGCTGTGATCTTCCTTTTGAAGGTGGGTCTACAGTTGACCAATATGACCTGAAGACTAGTAAGAGTTGATCGAAGCTAGAAATGTCAGAGGATATTCTCCTAGGCTATTCCTTGATAGTGCTCTCCATTTGGTTCGTCTTCTGTGATCCTGGACTGCAAACAGAAATCCTCCCCTTCATTATACAATCCAACCCAAAAACATGCAGACACCAGTTATACCCTGTGTAAGTGTTCCATGTGTTTTGGATCAGACAGTTGATATTCCTTCAATCTTAGTCATATCTGATCCCAAACTGAGATCAGAGATGTACAATTAGAAAATTCTGCTGTGAAAAAAAAAATCATGTCCTGGCTCTCTGTCTCACTAGGACTAAGACTAACTATGGGAGTATTACAATTTAGCTCATTTGAAAGTATGTAACTCAATGAGGTTTGAGAACTCAAATCAGTATTCTGATGCACATAAACGAAAACATTTTCAAGTAATAAATTGAATTCATGAAGTGTCTTATATTATCCACTGTAGAGTTTCTCTTTAAGGGGAGTGATAATTTTATACATTGTTTGTTATTCAACAGTAAACTGAAACAGTTGAAATAATTTAATTTTGAGAAGAACCTTTCAAAGTTGCTAGCCTGCAGCTGCAGGTTCTGACCTGATATGATTGTCATCCTTTCTTCTCATGCTGTAAGTTGCACTGAGAGTACCATATTTTTATTCTTCTGTGTTGGATGAATGTTAAAAATAATTTTCAGGGTTGTTGTTTTAATTTTTCCATAGCTTCATAACAAAAAATATTTCAACCTGTTGTACTAAACTTTTTAATCTTCTACACTGATTTCAGTATTTCCTCCTGTGTGAGGCACTATAAAAACTATGTATTAATTAGCAAAGCTCATACATTTCACCAAGGATACTGGTTTTTCCATTTGTGGTAGTATGATCAATGTCCTCAAGTAAAAAATACTTAAATGCAAAATAAAATTAAACCAAAATAAACTATTTTATTCTATACTGTTCTGTGTAAGACCATAGAAACCTATACAACTGGAACAATAATTGAGAAACCTTCTTAATACTTTTCAGACTTGATCTACCTGACTTATGGGAAGAGTTGCATAGGAAAATATATCTAATATGGTAATTTAAGTTCAGTAAGGCAAAACAATTTGGGTTTTTTTGTAGATAGAATTTATTTAATTTCAAAAGATATAATTTCTATAATAATTTCTACAACTAAAATTTATCCAGAAATTCAAACTGATCAATATTCTTCAAGCATACATAAATGAAGGTTCCTGCTTGAGAATAACAAATAGTTGATGTTTAGACTATTACACTTTCAAAACATCTCATGAAGGGAGCAAAATGAGATTGCAACACAACTCCAGTTATAAATCCTTAATTTACAAGACTTTCTCTTGAATGCCTGGGAAATGCTCATCTATTACAGCTCTGCATCTTGGGCATTGGGAGTCTGTGCTACAATACTGTGATCTAATCTTCTAAAGAATCGATAGTATTGCTATAGACCAACATTGAAAATAATTTTACCAGAAAAAAAAAAGATATTTGGGAGATGTTGTGAAACATTAAAAGATGATAATTATGTGGCAAATGTCACAAAGAGCAAATAAAAACAAGACATAAGAGATTTTACCCATCACCAAATTAATTAGAAAAAAACCACAAACCCAATGAATCATTACCACAACTTCTATGCAGTACAGTTCAGATGGTTATGTTTCAGCAGTATGTGTATTTGTCACCCTCATTATAAATCTCCTTGTAATGACATGACCTTCATTTAAGGTGACTATGCTCCTGTTCATAATTACAGAAATTCACATTTCCATACACAGTGAGCATTTAGCTTTCGAGCTGTTATTTCAAGCAAAGAGAAAAATTTGGTTACAGTGCCTGGAATCTGGTGCAGGTTGAGGCCACAGTATCCCTGATTTTACAAATAAAGATCTAAAAGAGTGATTTTATGAACACAAAATTCACCATGAATAAATAAGGACAGCATAATCACAGTTATGTGCTGCCTTACTCTGTGTTCTTAGCTTGCTGAGGACTATATATTATAATGCTGCTTTCTTCCTGGAATAGAAATGATATTTAAGGGACTTTTATCACCTATAATTACTGGTTCAGGGGGAGTACAGATAAATTTACACAGCCTTGCATTTTATTGTTGGGCTTATCCAAAATTACTCAGTTGTCTTTACATTGCCAAGAAAGAAGCTTTCGTTTAACCACCAGAAACCCCAATGTGGGATGCTGCTTTACAGAATTAAAATGTAATTGAATAGAAACCAAAAGAATTCACAGGGAAAAGCCATCACCACAATAACAAAACCCAAAGTACAACAGGGCATCGTATTTCAGAGGAGAAAGTGATGGAAAACAAAAACTGGCTAGTATATTACCTCACACTTGGGCTTTCAGCATATTGTCTTAACTGTCTTTTGCTATATATATATATTACAGGATCTATAATACCTTGACATCTCAATCTTTATTTAAAATTCTGTATGCCTCTTGCTCTAAGAATTGTAGCCAGTTTTTTGAATAAAGTTCAGCTCTTTTACAGAAAACAAAAAGTTACTGAATTATTCCAGCTACTTTGGCAGTGATTTGTCAGCCCAGTCTCATCATCCAAAGCCCACAGACCAGGTGCTCATGCCCAGGAAGGATTTGGGGCAAGAATTCTAGGTCTGCCTAAACTCCAGGTAGGAAAATATACCAAATAATCTCACTCATCTATTATCCTGATCTTTCATTACAGCAGCTTCTAGCACAAAGTAACTTCAAAATTTATTCTTAATCTCACCTCAAGCTGGGGAATTGACGGAAGGGTTCTATCTGCAAGTTATATCCACAACACCTCTTGGCAAAACTGTGCCCAGCTAAGGGTATGACCTGTTAGTTCAGCTTTCCATTTATTTTTTGCTGCCAGAACAATGAAAAAGGTACAGAATCAATCCTGTTTCTCTTCTTACTTTTTCTAGGAATGTTTCCAGGAATGATCAGAAAACTGTTTAATTCAGGAGATTCTGTTAAACCAATGGGTGAAAGAAATGTACATGGTTAGTCCTGTAACTTCCCAATTGGCCTGTAACCCTCTCTCTCACAACAGTGAGTGGCCAGAAGCTTCAGCATCTCAACATTCTGTTTCATCTAAAGTTAAAAGTGCTCAGGGAAGAAAAATGTAAGTGAGCTTTGTTGTCATCCTCCAACATCTTTTTCCTCTATGGGATAAAAATCCAGTTCCAGCAAATAAAGTGAAATTTATTTCTGTTTTCTTCCCAAAAATGCTTCCCAGTGAAAGTCTAAATGCAATTAAAGTGTTTACAAAAAATCTAACCCCTGCTCTATACAAAATATTAAGTCACTTTACTTCTACCACTCATATAACAATGGTCATTGTTTTCATTCAAAAAAATTAACAGCATATGAAAGATGAGATTTAATTCCCAAAATAGAGACAAATCACCATGATTGTAAATGAATATAGTAGAAAATGCCAAGTTAATAGTGCTCTTGCCTTTATATTTCCCCACTTTAACCAAAGCATCTACAATCACAAATTCTACTTTTCCCCTCATCTTGTTTAATTTTCTTCTATAATTATAATTGTATAGACAAAGGTGAACTTTCAGTGTGAAACCATTTTCACAGCAGTTACAGCCTTGCATTTAATAGGAACATTGGCTCATATTAGAAAATAAAAACAGAATAAATTTATTTGCATTTTTCTTATGGAAAAGCAAGTGTTCTATAAATTTCTATAATAAAGTTCTTGGAGTTTTCTCAGTTGAGTCAGATACCTAATTGTCATTCCTACCTCTGCCTAGAGACAAGGTATCATATGGAAACAGGTGGAGGAAGTAATTTAGTTATCATCTCTCCATCTCTATGAAATACAAAGCACACTGACATCTCTAGAGAAAGAAGGAAAATAAGGATGCTGGAATCAAATTTGGCTTAGTTCACAAAATTATGGCATACTTGATGAAATATAAACAGGTCTACTAAATGCTTAAATCTTAATTTTTTATTGCAAATATTTATACTTGGTTTCTTGGATGAAACAGGCAATAATAATTGACAAAATCTTGAATATCATTCTATGTAGTTTTCAAACACAGATAGGTATCTAGATGAGAAAAACAGTAGTCATTTTAATTGACACCTGCACTAGATGCGAGCAGCACTTCCCCTCTCCGAGTGCACATCAAAATCCAAACCTGTTTGAATCAAATAGACAAAAAGTCATATCTCTCTAACTCAGCCTCATGCAGTCACATTAAACATCGCATGGTTCCCTCATGTGTTTTCTCAGAACATGGAAGGGAAGAGCAAACAAGGGAAGAGGATCAGCACACAGAAAAACTCTCCAAGACAGAATGAATGTGTAAAATCCGAACTGCCACTGACAGGAGAGAAGCATTCTCCTAATGAAGCTCTTAATGCAGATACTTCCTTACAGCTTCCTGATTTAGAAAGCTCAACATTTTAGCTATATGGCTAGAGCTGTGGACAAAGCTTCACTTATTTCAATTGCTTAGTAGGCCTAAATAATTCAGAATCTGAAATATAGTATCACTTAATACCGAACTACTGCAGATTTTATACCAGTGTCTGGAGCCAAACCAAAGGAACAACATAAGTATGACTTTTATTTTATTAACAATCTATATTTTAAAATTTAGATTTCTCCAAGCTGAATTAACATTATAGACTAGAGCTCTTTATCTTTGATGTATAATTTAGGAACCTTGGGGCTGATGTTAAATTTCTTTTAGCTGTATCAATTGTCCATGTGTATGTTTGATTTATTATACAAAGAAAAAAACATTAAAAGGTAGCATATCAGGTTATACATTGTTTATCTATAAAAAGGTATTAGTCAATGATTACTTATTAGAGGTTTCTTGTCCTACTACAGAACAAAGGAAATGAAAACTGTTATTTCTCACATTTCATACTAGACTATATATATGCACACAGGAGATTTTCTGTCTGTCTGTCTGTCTGTCTGTCTGTCTGTCTGTCTGTATCTATCTATCTATCTATCTATCTATCTATCTATCTATCTATCTATCTATCTATCACAAAGGAAATCTCAATAGTGAAATAACAAAGCAGCAATATTCTGTGCCTCACATGGCATGATGCTTATGCTTATTCATAATTGTCAAGGATGCCTAGGGCTCAGCATAGGCACTTCTTCATCTATTTTTATCAATCTAAATAAATACATATATCTCACAAGTCTGTGACTTTGCACTATCCTGAGACTTTCTCCCCATTGCTTTTTATGAAATGTGAAATCTTGTAAGCGTAATTCAGAGTTATTTTGCCTGTGTGCATTTGTTTGCATTGTGCAGCAGTATGTCAAATTAGCTCAGTTCTGAAGATGTCTCCATTTAAGAGCATGTGGGATATTACAAAGAGTGTTATTTACGCAATGTCTCCATGGCCTGTTTTGGCCTATATCCTCTGAGGTAAATTGAGAATCTATGAAGAACATTGAAGAGAATGGAATGAAAAATAGTGCATCTCTAGTTTTCTCTATATACAGGTTATTACCTATTAAAAACAGGTTACTCCAAAGGTTCTTATGTCTCCACAAAAATGCAGGAAAACTCAGGATGTGTTATTTTCCTAAACAAAACATTTTTTTCTTTTGATCTATTTTAAAATAGTCATACAGATATTCAAATTACACAAGATACCCTGACAACTTGCTGTGTGATGCTCAGAGAAGCAAAGTCCTATTGCAAAGCATATTTGATCACATTCCAGAAGGTCATTCTCTATCCCATGAACCAATCCAATGTGCCAGGGTAAAATGAACATTGTAGAAGGAAGAGGTTATCATTAAGTTATCTCTGCCACCACCAGGAAGTTCTGCTCTACTCGGAGGTGCTTAAGGATTGGCCATGGGAGAGAACAGGAAACACAGTTTCCTAGAGCTCCTGTACTGGCATGGATAGCTGTGATCCTTTTGGCTCTGCAGCACAGATTGCCTCCTCTGAGCTAATGGCACTGAAACAAGGCAGCACACCCAAAAGACTTAATGGCAGCTCAGTATTGAAACTGAGAGTGGCTGGGAAATTTCAACACATATCCTTTTTTTTCATTGATGTTTCATTTTTATTCAACTATCAGTCTCCCATAAGCCTTATTATTACACTCACATTTACATATTACATTTACAGTTCCAAAGTTTCAAGCTAGGTGAGTGCAATGAATTTCTTGCATACCTAACACGTTAATAGAAAAGGAAACCAACAGAGAACAGACTTCTACTGAGAGTGTAAACACTGAATGAAGAATCAGATCACTCTCTGTAAAATTATACAGCAATAAGAGTTTAAATATAAGTTAAAAAAATAAAGTATTAAAACTTAGGATATCACTCAATCAAAATTAAAATGTATTATCAGCTTAGATAATGAAATTTTGTTTCTGCTTAATTTTAATATAGGTCAAGTAAATGAGCTATAAAAGATAATTAAATAGTGTGGTAATTTACTTAAAGGAAAAAAATACTCACAAAAATTAAAATTCAGGCAGCTTGTTGTTTTGAAGTTGGGTGTTTCATAATTATTGTCTTTCTTTTGGGGGCATATGCCCAGCAGTATCACCTTAGTGTTCTGCAGTAAGGCCTAGAGCAATAAACGAAAAGAAAATTCAGTGTAGGAAGAAACTGCAACTAATAAATATTTCATCAGATACACAAATTCCTACAGTTTGATAATGCCTTGAGGAATTTGCCATAATTTATTAACTCCTGCAATGTCAATGTGTGATATTATACTCCTTAAAGAACAGCAAGACAATAAACAGCTATTAAGTTTTTCAATAATTTTTTTCCAGAAGTAAATACATCTGAAGTACTATTGGCTTATATTTGTGTGAACAAAAAATGAAAAAAAAACCAAACCAAAAACACAGGGAGGTGCCCCTGGAGTATAGAAGCTGTAGAGTTGTTCCTGCTTTTCTGAAGAATGATACAGTTTTAATACAGGAATAAAAGATATTTTTAACAATTAAATTACTTCAAATAAAAAATCAGACCTAAAGAAGAAAATATCTGAAAGAGAAACACCTCTGGACACTGTTATCTTGACTATTTCAATGTATGCACTGTGGGTGGTACCCATTTAACTCAGGAGTGGCTGAAAGAATAACATCACTCTGAATCAGACTGTACTCCACAAAATAAGGTTTTCAAAGTCACATTCACAATACTCAGATATTCCCATGTTGAAGGAATCTTGCTATAGTTTCTGTGTTACTGTAGGTCGGGCAGTGCTCCTGCATATCTTTCCTTGCTGCAAGGTAGTGATCACACTGAAACATCTGGGATGGCTGAAGAGAGTGAGGCACTCCTTGGATCCCTCTTAAGAGAAAGAACAGCTCAGTGTGTGTGATTCAGCACACATCATTACAGTGCTACAAAACATATGGTGGAAAATATGCCAGGTGCTAGGCAGCAAGGTGAACTTGAAAGAATTTTCCATTACTATTTTATTGGAAGTGGAAGGAAAAGATTTCACTTGTTCATTAGTTCTCAGGATGGATTAAAACTTCAGGCTTCTCATTACCAAATACAGCAACTGGGAGAATCTAGGTAGTTTTGATCCTTAATACAGATTTTTCTGTATGCCTTTAAAGGTGTTCAGTAGTAACACACGCAGGGATATTTATTAACCGTATTATGTCACGCTTTACCCTTGCAATTATTCCTTTAAGGCGGGCTTTAAAAAGCAAAGTCTTTTAGTCACTCTAAAATGAAATCATGAACTGAAATGCATTTCAGTCTGAATAAACTAATCCTAAAATGAGCATGAACAGCACATAAAAAGCATTCATCATCTTCACATTTCTGCACGGTAAGCTTTTCTGCCTATGAATTTGGAGGAGTTCACAGTTTTTGATAAGTATTAGGTTAAGTAGTCTGTCTTGATCATAACCTCAAGTGTAAAGGGGAACTATTCAAAGTCTGAAATTTACAGCAATTTTAGTTTTGCAGAAACTGGGCAAAAAGGAAATCAGTTTAAACTAGTTCGGAAAATACAGCAGTTTATCAACTCCTTGTTAATATTTTACGCAAAAAAAAAGGAGTATATGTACATTTAATTTTCCCTAAAACTATAAAGTGCAGTAATACATACCTTGCCACATGTTGAAGTTTAATTAGTAAATTTCTCAAAAGCACAGAAAAGATACTGGCAGAGACTGTACACATAATTCTCTGAATGAAGAACTCGGCTGCCACTGAAATTCAATATCTATTATGTAGTCCTTTTAATCCCAGTGAAGATTCCTCCATAACTAAATATGTATTTCAGCACTTTTTACACATTTGAATACTCATGCAAAACTTGGTCCTACAAGTTAATATTCAGCCCTAGAAGAGGCCATGCAAAAGATTTAGGATAAAGGACATACTACACAAATACTACATCTTTAAACTTAATGTAAAAGATGTCATTGTAATTAAGCTATAGATGTGCCTTGTATGAGCCATAACAATATAATTGTTTTCAGAGGAGATCCTGTGATGTGATTACGGATGGTGTAAATTTTTCTCTGCTTACACACAAAGGAATCAGTGAAGCAAGGGTTTTTGTTTGGTTGGGGTTTTGTTGTTGTTTGGTCGTTTGCCTTTTTTTTTATTTTCTTAACAGCGATACAAGACAGAAATTAAACAGGTGATAGAAAGTGACACAACAAATGGATTGAGCACTCTTTAAAGGTTAGTAGCAGTCTCAGGGCCCTAAAAACACTCTTTAAAAGTCACTGTATGTGATGTGCAATTAGATGGATGAGATTCTGCAAAATTTGGCATATGTCAGAGATAAGATTCCCTGCACAGCAGCTTTGACTGCAGAATAGATGTGACCTTTCAGGGTCATAAAAAACAGTTGCACAGCTAAAAATCATTCATTCCCAAGTATTTAAAGAAGTTCTTAACGCTTCAAAATACAAAAATGTGTTGTCCCAATAACCAGTCATGTTTAGTTCATAAAAAACCCCACAGAACCAAACTCACCTCAATGAACGTGGTCTTGCAAGACCTCTAGGACCCTCGGTCTAGCTTTTGAGATGGACAGGGAAAGGCGATTCAATACTTTCTTCTGATTGAGCTTTATTTCAATAACATTTTTTACTTTGGCTTGCTGAAACCCTAAAAAGAGAGATAATGTAAGAAAGGAGTAATCCTTATTCTGCAAAATTCTTTATCTCTTTTCTGAACTTTAACAAAGGGCACAAATAATGTGGATTTAAATTAACATAAAGGGTTGTACAACTATGAAGTTATCACTGCCTTCATTTGCCTGTCTGGTAAACTGATAGTTCTTCAGAGTGAAAATAGTAATTTGACTAGAATATTCAGTACTAGTCAAATAAGGTTTTGTAGAATTTGGTCACAGACATTTCTCTGGTTTGTTTTCAAGATATTTTTTTTTTATTAGTAACAACCCTGCCACTGATTTTATTAGGCTTTGGATAAGACACCTTGGGGAACGAAAAATGTGATGTCACTGACTGAAAATGATAGCAAATATGGACCTCAAAACTGGACACTGCAGACAATGCAAGAGCATTTGCAGCTAAGAATCTCAACTGTTTGTGAAGATATGCTATAATACTGTGTGAGACTCGAGGGCTGATAGGAAAATACTGAAGCTTTCAGACCTATGTAGTACCAATGAAACAGTTACATGAGTGGAAATTATCAAGTTCTGTTTGAGATCAGTTGCCACTTGCTATTCTATATGGTCTTAATTGCATAACAAAGTAAAGAGAACATAAAAAACATGATTTTTGTATGGTTACTGTCAGAATATGGGGATTCCTTTTGCAGAGTTGGCCTCTTCTACCAGGCAACTAATGACAGGAGGAGAGAAAATGGCCTCAAGCTGCACCAGGGGAGGTTTGGGTTCGACATTAGGAAGATTCTCTTCACAAAAAAAGGTCATTAAACATTGGAATGGACTGCCCAGGGAGGTGGTGGAGTCACAGTCCCTGGAGGTGTTTAAGGAAAGAATGGACATGTCACATGGTGCCTTGATCTGATTGACAAGGCAGTGTTTGGTCATAGGTTGGATTTGATGAACTTAGAGGCCTTTTCCAGCCTAAATGATTCTGTGATTACTTCACTTATTTTTGGCAACAGAACAGGTTGATATTTATTTCAAATACACTTGCAAAAGAAATTCATAGCCTTTGCTACCTTACTAATGAGATATGAATGAACAGTAAAAAGGATCGCTATGAGATGGACACACTGATCATCAGTCTACCCAGCGTGGCACTCCATAAAATAGTGAAAAGCAAAGAGTCAGTTACAGGATTTGAGAGGCTTTGAAAAATGCATTAACATCTTTGCTGCAGCTTTGGAAAAGGTATCATTTTCTCAAAATGCACATTAAAACAAAAGAATTGACAAGACATAGAAGGTATGTTTGCCCTGAGGGCAAGTGCCATCTGGTACTCATGCTTAAAATGAGAATGAAGCAGTTAGTTTTGGAAGTGAATGTTGTAAAAGGTGATACATTTCAAGAGGAGGTCTAAGAGGGAGAGGCTTTAAATTTTTTGTTTGTTTTGTTTAAAATCCTGTGTACATTTTTTAAAAGGTTAGTGCATGATTTTCAAATATCACTGCACATCTATTCATCGATGCATTGTTTCATAAGCCCTGGTCTCTTTCACTGCCTTAGTGCCCTCTCAGTGCTGGGAATCTCCATCTTCGGAGGCTTCTGAACTATAAATAATTGAAATGTCTTTGAAAAAGACATCATGATGGGAGGAGGATATGAGATCCACATAGTGAAAGATTTTCTAGTACTAAAAGTATGTATATTTTACTTTTAATAGGGGAACTCTTGTGAAAGAGAAACTTAAGTTTGTGGGTCACATTTTTGTGAGCCGATTCAAGCTGCTGAGAGGGCACTAAACAGGCAATGTTATGAAGTAAGGAGGCAAACAGAATACAATCCCAGTTTCAGGTGAGTTTTCCAATAATATCTAAGTATATTAGCCTAAGCTGAATTTTATGCTGTAGCAGCTTGACAGTTGCTGATACCTAAGATAGCTCATTTACAGCTAGCTTGGTTATCACTGTGCTGGATTTAAATCTGCACCCTCATGAATAAACTGAATTGATATGAGAAAAAAAACAACCACCAAACCAAAAAACCCCACAGAGCAAAAGTGGTCATTTTTCAGTTGCTTATATACAAATCATATGAGACTCCATAATAACCAAAAGTAATGAGAAATTCTCATTGTGGAAAAGGAATAGGATATAACTCGCATTCCTGAGACTTGATGTGATGATTCATGACTTGAATGCTAATATAGCTAGTTATTGCATATTGAAAAAAGATAAACTATGTAAAAGAAGACTAGATAGGAGAAACATTGTACATATTCAGTATTCCACATCTCTCTCAGAATTCCTGGTAAATCAGAAGTATAGGTTTTAATGCATCTAAAGGAAAATATTAACAATGCAAAAGTAGAAATCTATTACAGTTTATCAGATCAGAAAGCCAGCCGAGTTTCTTTCAAAATACATGCCCATAATATGTGCAAATAAAAAAGAAAAACTATTTTTATGTAACTGGGAGCTACACATTTGAAGTTTTGTGTACATGGCAATAAAGAATTATTTACTGAATTAAAAACAAACAAACAAACAAACAAAAAACTCCATAAAACTTTATCCAACTATTTTGGCCCTCAAAGTCATGGATTAAAATGGATCAGCTTCAAGGTTAGTTGTTGCCTGGGAAATAATATTAATCACCTTATTTCCTTAAAAACAAGACAAAGAATGGGATAAAGCTTCTCCGTTGTCATGTGACAGAGAAACCATGCTGTGCTGGGCAGGGTTAATGTAGGAAAGAAGGCTCCATATTCTATGTTTTTACATCCTTGGTCTTCAACAGTGGCAACTTTCCTAAAATGCTGGAGATTATGCATGAAATGATCACATGGAAAAAGTCAATGAAAAATTATTCAATTATAAGATCCATTAAATAAGATCATGGAAGGCAAAAATAATCTGTACAACAGAAAAATAGTTACTTTAACTGTGGCTTCAACTTTGATGAAAGCTCATAGTGGTTGAAGGCAGAAATTTTTAATACAAGTCAATATATCAAAAATAGGGGGAAAATGGTTCAAGAGCAGTGGAAACTAATTTGGAGCTTATTTATAAGACATTAGGAAAATGTATGATGGACAAAAGAAAAATAGGGAGGATATTTGAATATGTATTACATTACATATTATAAAGAATACGTTATTAGGAGGGAAAAAAGACCCCTTTTCAGATAGAAACTGTGGAATTATTAGGGATGAGGTAGAAAATGTATAAATATTTAGCAAATATGTTTGTGCTATGTTTTGGAAGAATTTTGACAATGTGCCTAAAGAACCTAAGCAGGATGTAGGAAGAGATGTTAGACAACATTTACTTAGAACCAGTGTTTTATAATCACAATGCCCAGTGTATCACTGCCCAAAGGAATCACAAGAATGTACCAAAGAGTACAAAAGATCACTGTGTTCCTAGTCTTACCAGAAAACTTCAGATACCTGAAGAGTGCTAGTACTGTATCAGTATAGAGAAAAAAGAATTAAAGGGACTGACAATAACTGGGGGGGAGGGGGTGGGTTTCCACAGGTTGGTTAGCCTGGCATGAACCAGATAGAAAATGCAGAAACACTAATTTAGGGTCAAATGACAAAAATTACAGGTAGAACACAATGTTAGCCATATATACAAAATGGCAGGATTGAATTTAAATGTATTCTGTCTTGTCAAACTACCTGATTTCATTCTGCAATAGAATTCCTGACTTAGTAGATAAAAATAACTAAATGGATGCAATAGCATTGGCACCACAGTTGAATCAGTACTGCAAGATAAACTGATTGTAAACTAGTACAATACAATATCTATAGATCTTAACTAAATGGAACAGAAACTTCCTAATTGAAGGACTAGAACAAAACATTTATTGTGTTCTTGATATCAGTGTAAATCCTGAAGCTACTCAGTACTTTTACCAATGAAGTAAAACAGAATAAAAAACTTCTGATAAAAACCTGTGGATGTTGAACAGACTAGAGAAAGTAACTAATGATAAAGGCACAGCAGTTATATATGTCAATGCTTCAGCATTCTGTACATGATAACATTATAAACTTCAAAGCTGATCTTGTCAGATAAGACTGGAACAAGTCTGAGACTATGCATATATATCAAATCAATTTTCTATCAATTCTGGGAAAAAACTAATGAAAATATTTGCATTTTTATCCTTTCCCAAGTGTGCTCTTTTCAGAGACAAAAACATCAGTTCATTTTGATATGCATAATATTTAAAACACTCAGCTGTTTTGATATTATCTGGTTTTGTTGAATTGAAAATTCAAAATAAAAAAATGCAACAGTGTGAATATAAAATATGAAGTTTTGTATAAGCAAAATCCAATGTTATAATTTTTTGAAAGATCAATTATGGAACAGCTATATTAGTTTCCACAAAATGCTATAAAATTTCCTAATAACATACAGCTACGAAGCTGCAAACTTCGAAGTTCAAGATTCTCACTTACAGAGTTTCTATTTCACACAGGACTATTTGAGTACCATTAGTGCTGCCTGGGATTTTTATCTTCTCTTGCTATTCATTACTTGTCAGCAAACTCTCTTCTCACACTGCTGCTCAGCAGTATATCCATATTGTTGACATGTGACTTCATTTGGTTGCCTTCAGAGTGAAGGATGGAAGCTCAAGTAAATATGTGACTCAAGTTTCTTAAGTCTTTTCCACTGGAGGCAAAAGTATGATTTATATTTAAATTTATGTGCATAACATAAAAATCAGCTTCCACATCCAGTATATCTTTCAAAACCTGCAAGCGTCTTGTATTTTGATAGTGCCCATGGACAACTTTACTAAACCTTATCCTAGATGTGGTATCCAGAGGTGCCAGATTTCCTCTCTCCTCTCCCCTCTTTAGGAACTGTCACACTGAAAAGATATGGAAGTCTTAATGGGGAGAAGCAATTGCCTTTCTGCTTCTAGTTACCTAATGACTTCCCAGGAAACTCTGAGGATACCTGAGAAAACTACGGACAATACCTACTTGCAACTCCAGCTTTTGTGGCCAATACCCTTATTCTTGGTATGCGTCACATCTGTCCCTGTGGCATTAAATAAAGGCATACCTGGTAAGGAAATTCTTCCTTTTGAGATTTGTCATCTGAGTTTGCATTATGATTTGCAGTATTCTACCATCTGGAGCTGCAGAATCAATAGCATGATACAGATCTTCACTGGTTGGTTTTTTTTTCCCTTCTAACCATAATTTTCTTTACTAACACATGTGAAGACAGAGGTAAAACTGTCATCCTTTAGCAAAGAGAATTCTGTAGTTCTTATTATGAAAATAAACATAGGTCTTGCACTTGTATTTTATATGAAGTAGAGAGATCAAAAGAACTGAGATTAACTATTTAAAAAAACTCACAAAAGCCTTAAAGAGGATTACCTGTGCACCAGGACTGATGTGGCTATAAATTAGACATTTTTCTCTCCTGTTTCTAAAAACGATCATTATTGTATTTCTAAAGATACTGGCAAGCCCCAGAAAGTACTCTGACATCCTGACCAATTCTATTACTTGGATTATTATTTCCCCAGAAGTTTGCTGGGAAAATTCCTCATCTATGTCTCTTCAGCTTCTGTGCCTCATCTCCCTTTAATATCCTGGGTCCTGATATGTGATCACAGAAATGCAATAAACAGAACAGAAAAACAAATTAAAGGGGCTGTATGTATTTGTTTCTGTCCACAAAAAAGCCCCCAAAAATACTTAAAAAAATATCCAAAGGGATAGCAATAGCATCCAGGGGATAATAAGGACATCCCTTTGGTCTCAGGAAATGCTTGAGTACAATTTTCATCAATATTCTCTATAGAAAACTATTAAGAGGAGTGGTTTTTCAATCTTTCAAATCACTCTGATTTTTAATGCCATTGTAAATTAATGTAAAAGAACATGAACTGTTCATACCTGAACTGCCTCATAAATGAAGTGTCCTCGGTTTAAATTGTCCAAGTAAAATCCAGCATTGTCTAAGTACTCTCAGTGCCTCTAGTGTCCTGAAAGAAACAATAACAAATAAGCTTCTGTCTCTTCAATAGCTTTCTGTTCAAGGGTGCCCTATTTATTTTTGTTCATCATGCAATAATTTTCACTTAGTTACTTAGGACATTTAAATGGTATATATGGGTGGAAAGCATACACATAATGTCTTCAGGGTGTATTTGGCTCATCTATGGCATCATGCTTTCAAAATCCCGCTTCCCTGTGACACTGACTTGGGGATTTCAAAGGTTACAAAGAACCTCATCAGTTTGTGGAAAAGGCCTTGTAGTGGTGGAATACCCACCCCTCATAAGCTTGGTTGTTTGCCAATTACTTCATAGCCAAAAGCAACAGAAATTGCACAGTACTGCAGATTCAGCACCTGAAATACAACACCTGCAGAAAAGAGTAAGAACACCCATAATTAACCAAGGAGTTATCTACCTGATGTAAATGTCATTTTTCACTGTATCTTTGACAGATCAAATATCAAAGTAAGGAGAGGAATCATATCTAGCTTTCATTGTGTTTTGTGCTGTACAGGTCTGTACAAGTACATAAATGAATTGTAAAAAAATAATTATAGAATTTGGCTGTGTGGTGTCTTGGGTCTTCTTCAGATTCTTTTCTGTCCAACTAATCAGTTGAAAACCTTTCACATTAATGAATAAAATCTTACATACAAGCTTAAGTCTTATGAGATCGTATAATTTTATCAGCCTGTACAGAATTCCAGCCTATGTTTCACCATTCTCGATCTTCTCATATATTTCTGTCTTCAGCCCTTCTTTTACCTGCTAGATGGAAAACTCTGCGAATAAAAAGAAAAATGCAGATGTAATTTTTTTAATCCAAATCCTGAATATTTATTAGGTATTTGCACATAATGGACTATCCATGGCTGATCATGACAATATTGTCATGCTTGACTCACATACTTAAACGTAGTTTTACAGGGAATGACAGCCAGTCTGAGAGTCAGCAGTGGTTGGTACCTGTGAGCTGTATTGCCCTAATAGCTGCTAATGGCCACTGTTAACCCTTGTCATCAGAGTGAGCTATGCAGGATGAAGGATCTACTAAAGGGCAATCAACTTGAAGTCCAAATAATATGAATGCAATCCACATTATAAGCATGATCTCCTTTAATTTTCAGCCATTGAACTACATTATGCTTTCACTTAATACCAGAGCAACGTAAGCTGACCAAAATTAAATGACAGGAGAACTTTGCCGATTAAATTACTTTGAGGTGATTCACATGGTGATAATAGTGTGGGTATCAACCAGAAATGATGGTAATAATGAAATAAAAAGAGGCAAATAACATATAGTTAGTTGAGGCTAATTTTGCTAACAGGCACTGAATTCAGGCTATAGCAATTACAATGTTGAATGAAAAGCATACAGTAAATGTCTCTAATGCTATAAGTTACAGTCTGAATATTACTTAAATTGTATGCAGTCATCCTGTGTTCTGAGATGTCAGCAACAACCTAATTGCTACCCATTTGCTCTATTGATGTTTACTTTGAGAGATGTTTCTGAAAAAAAAAGGTAGAAGGAATTATGCTTGGATTAACAACTGAGAGGTCACAGGTACGTGGAAGTATTTACCACCTGTTAACTTTAGTTTCCATGTGTGACTTATTAGCATTAAGTTCTTGAACCACCATAATAAAATTGATTCAAAATTGAGGAAACTAATACACCTATAAAATCATTATGTCATCTGATGGTAGCTAAACTCTACATATGGTGACTGGTATTTTGGCAGGACTAGCTCAGTCTCTGAGAATATTAAGTTTGAATCCCCTTAGGCAGTGGAGAACCTCAATTTTAGGTCTTAAACATTTTTGACCAGTGTTCTGACTTCTAGGCATAACAGAAGTATTTAGGTATATAACTCTCCTGGGTTTCAGTGGGAGCTAAGATAGATAGGATTAAGATAAATAAATTAAGATAAAAGATAATGGAAATTGGACCAAAGTTTATTATATAAAAGGGACATTGTCCCTACTATGTTGTCTTCTTTTTGTTCTACTCCAGCAGTTAAATTTTAAACAAACAGTAAATACACCTGAACCATTCAAAGAAAGACTAAATGGCCATGTGTTGGAGAGGCATACTGATTATCCACAGAATCAGAGAATAGTCTGGGCTGGAATGGACCCACAAGGATCATCAAGTCCAACTCCTAAATGAATGGCCTGCACAGGGATCAAACCCATAACCTTGGCATTATTAGCACCATTCTCCAACCAACTGAGCTAATCTCAGTCCTTAGTGGACAGTTATGAAAGGCTAGAAATTATATTCACTTCCCTATAGTTTCCTTTTTGGATAATTTACTCATCATATTGAAATTTCAATTGGAGGTTCATGGCTTACCTTTTTACTCTTGCAGATACCCATAGCATTTCACTTAGGTTTCTGGATTCCACTCTGGAGTCCAGGAATTTAAATACCTGCATCAAAATTGCAAATATAAGTGCCAACATTCTTTTTTGTACATATTCTGTCTTTTTTTTTTTTTTGAGTGAGACTGTTTGCAGTCAATGAATGGATATTTTTTGCCAAATCTTGAATATGCTACTTAGTCAACCCTCAAAATTACCTATAATACATGGCTATCACCTGCATATTTAATAGGATATTGACTGTGTTAACATACAAATGCCTAGGCATTTTATTTTGTATTTGTAGATATTAAATTTCTTTAGGTCTTATAAATAAATGTGATATTTTCTATGGAGTTCTAATCTCAACCTTCTGTATATTTTCTGATGCTACTATTATTTGGTAAGATTTTGGGTAATAATGCCAGTTCACTATTGATGGTGATAACAAATTTTATCAATTATGAATTCACCATTTCAGCTGTCATGGGTAATCGAGTGAAAAAAAATCACTGCTTTAAAGGCATGTTTTTATTCTCATTGCAATTAATTGAAAATTAGGTCAACAGCCACTCCAGACAGACAGTGATATTAAATGTGGGGAAATGTTATGCAGAAATAATTAAGCACTTGCTATATTAAATTATGATAACATTCCTTCAACTGTAACCACTGACATACAAATTTTAAAGAAAATTCTTTTTCTTCATGTTATATGCAGTTTCACAAGTGCAACACAATGAAAACATCACTTTTCTTTTGTGCCTTGGTAATTGCTATGAGATAAATGTGCACACGAATATGCACATATACTACATGATAATGAGTGGACTTATATATAGAAACTGGCAATTAAATTTTTCTTTTTTTATTTTAATGACCTTAATTTGTAGTTAATTTATGCACCTGATTTTTCAGGTGCTTGTACATACTCATTAAAAATGACCTCCAAGAAAAGCAGTAATGCTGAAAAAGGAAGCAGAATTGCCAAGGTTGGCTGCTGCTAAGTTTATCCCTTTCCTGTGTTGGGAAATGCTTTTGTATGGAAAGTAATTATATAAAATGCAAACTTTTAGAAACTTTTCATATTCAACAGCATTAAAATGTTAGTTACAGACCTCTCAGTATTTGTCTTCCAAATCCCTGTTTATCACTTATTACAAAATTCATCATAGGCTGAAATCTGACATTTACCATATTAAAGCTGAAATATAACAAAATTGTACGCTGTTGTATAAAATCTGCCCTTTTTCTGTCAGAATATTAAAAAATTGTTGATTATGTTCTAATTCAAAGAATGAAGCAAGAAATTGAAAAAGTAAATTTGTTTTAGTCAATGCAGAATCAGTGGACTAAAGATTTAGTCTTAACACAAAACTGTGAAGCTACATAAAGTTATTCGCAGGCAATGTGACGTGTACAATGTACACTGACAACAGACATGTACAATGACATCAACTCTAATACTACTGTCTTTCAAACTTTACACAGACTGGCAAGTTGTGAAGCTTTGGCTGCTTCTTTCAGCTTACAGTGTATAAATGTAGGTATTCATTTTACACAATATATGTATTGATAATATTTGAGATTCAAAAATACCAAAAAGCATACTAGTCACAACGGCTTTAAAGATGTAAGACTCCAAAGGGTACACGTACTGTCTTTTGGGACTAAGTCAGCCCCACAATACTTTCACAGACTCTTTAACATTTTCATGTGCAACTGGTGTCAAGGAAAACCACTTTTCTCACTAGTAACCACACTAAAGTTATATAAATACATCAGTAGAACTGCACTCTTCAGTCAAGCTAAAATGTGTGCAGGATTTTCAAAATACTAAATTACCTTCTCCTATCATTAATCCATTACTGCTTTACCTCTTACACACCTGGGAATCTACTTGTCATGTCATGGCCATCTATGGAAGTAGATTCTGTGCTTGGCAGAAAACAATCCCATTAGTAGCTTTATAGTTTTCTTCTACCTATGACTGAATTCCTCACTGCTAAAGTGAAGGGCTGAACTCTGCAAAGTGTTATGAAAACAATATTTCAAGCTATATAACATCCAATACTCTACTGTGAAGTGTCAAAGGCCTTTAGAATCACTTAAAAACCCCCATTAATTCCAACAAAATGATTTCTTGGGTATCCTAAGGTGTGACACCCAGCTATATGAACTGATACAAGAACATCAAGACAGAGAACTGATGTCAATCTCTAAATGTTCAGGCGTAACCTGTGAGAAACAAATAATAACTAGTCCACTCTACTGCATTTTACCTGTATTTTTCTGAGCTTACCAAAGCTTATTCAAACAGAAATGCTGAACTTCAGATTGGTGGCCACATTTTTGTGAGTACTTGAACGGTAGCTAACAAAACGGACCATAACCAAGTTTTTATTGAAAACTAAATATTAAATAGCAATAGCAATTCAAGTAATGCCAACATCCCTCTAGAGCACAGCACATTGATTGCCTTATACCTTTCATAGGAGAATTTTAAAAGCAAAACAAAATGTGAATTGATTGTACTTCAAATATGGAATGGCATTAGGTGTAATACAAGCATGGCAAAATTTTCTTTAAAGGAAAATGCGCTCTAGTACCTAAAGTCCACTCTGTTCTGCTTCCGTTTTCATTATAGCTGATGTTTCATTTTAACATATACATTTGAAACTCACTTTGTGTTTCAATGGAATGCTCTGGGCCAAACTGATCCCTGGTGTAATGTTACATATGCATGTCAGACAATTATTACAATTTTTAATGGCGTGAGTTTGGGGTGGCTGCATTATTCATGTGGGGTATGTTGATGAAAAGGTCATCCAGGTCACTGCAAGAATTTAAAATACTTCTACAGTTCAAAAGTGTACTCTTTACATACACATTTTAAAATGTATGCTGGTAGGTTTTGCTTTTTTAATTGATGAGTACTAATATTTTTTTTCTCTCTGTCTATGAGGTCAAATTTCATTAGCTATTATTTGCAGGCTTAGAATGAAATGAAGACTACAATAAGCTTTAAATTAGTAAACACCAAAACAAAATTCCAGAGCAGATTCTCACTCTCTTGAAAGATTAATGGGGCAGACTTGTAGAACAATTTCTGTATCCTATGGCTATTCATTTAACATACTCATTATGCTGGACATCACATTCTGTTTGAACACTTGCAAGTACCTGCTCTATTTTTTAACAACAATAAGCCTTGGTGTGGTGGATCAAAACTGACAAAGAAATGATACTTGAAACCTGGAAGGGGGTTCTGTGGTCTGATTGGCAGCTTGCACCAACATTTGTTTATAAAGATATCTGGTAGTAGAGGCTGAGGGGAGCATTGCTGTGTGGACACCCATTAGTGCGGAAAGCAGAGTGCCCGAGGTGGAATTGCTACACTTTGGTGCTGAGCCTCTGCCCAAGAGCTTGACACGGAGAATGGCCAGAGGGAACATCACTGGGCTTCACTGTGCTGGCTCACTGGGCTGGTAATTAGGGTAGGATTCAGTTAACTGAGCGTATGTGTGTGAAGTTTTTCTGACAAAGCCTGTATGTTGCTCTGTCTACTTAGTTGAACTTAGCAGTGTCATAATGTTTAATGTTATATTTCCCTCAGTGATGTCATTCCATTCCCTTCTGCTGTGTTTGAAGATACAGCAGATAATTTAGTTTTTGATCACTTTTTAGAAGCCATGGACCGACACTTGCCTTCAGTCTCTCAAATCATATTTATGAAAAATACCATTGCCTACAGAAAGCACATAAGAACACTCCAAGAAGAACTGGAGAAACGTGAGTAATTTCCAGTTAGGAGTATGTTGTGACATTTACACACAAAAATATTTGGAAAATAGAACATCAGTCAGAAAATGAAGTTTAGAAAGATCCTAGTGACAGATACAAGGCTAGGGTTTAGAGGACAGGAGCAACAGTAGCAAAATTGTGTTGCCAAAGAGCAAAGGCCACTTAGATACTACTTTGAAAATTCTCTTCCTTTGAGAGTATCCAGAGGTAGCTAACCAAAATTATATGCAATCAGGATTAAAACTCCCCTGCTGATCTTGCTTTTCAAGAAATTATCCTGTGTAAATTATTGAGCAGATGAGTCACTATTTCCACAGTTTCCTGTAAACACACACATATTTCATGAGATCCTGTGGGAGACGAATATTATAGAGCCATAAACTTATAATTACCTTCTGTACTTTGGAAATGTCTGATATACATGGGCCAGATATTCTTTTTTTAACTGAAGATTTACATTCTCACTATAAAGTTCAACTAATTTTTTATTTCTTATCATTATTTTAACCATCACTTCTTTAGCTGTACTTCATGTTGTATGATTATTGTATGTTTGCAAACAGAATAGGGTATACAGAAACCAATTTGTTAATCAAATCTCTTCTCCCTCCTTTACTCTTTGCTCTAACAATCCCTGCATGTTCTTGGTATTAATCATGACAAAACTTCAGAATGGTTCTTGTTAAAAATGCAGCTCAAGAATTCAGCATGACCTTTTGCATCTAGACCCTGATTTAAGAGCCAACACTGCTAAAATCATGAGGTAGTATGCTGCTGTAGAACATTAAAAGGTCAAATTTAAATGAGTTCAGGTTGAGATACTGTTCTTTGTCTTAGGGAAGAATCAATTATGAACTTCAGTTAAATATATAACTCTCATGACTTTTTCTCAAATGGCATATATTGATAAATCTAGGCCATAATTATGCTAGTATTAACAAGTACTTAACATTTGACTTCTAATCATTCATGCCAGAATCAGGAGGTATTTAATGTTTTCAAAATGAAACATATGCATTGGTATTTGGGGGACCAATGTCTTCTATTGTAAAAATCTGAGATGTGTGCAATAGTTTTTTCCAGACTATTTAGTTCAAAGGAAGATACCTGTCCTCAGTAAAGAGTAATGACTACTTATGGTACTTTTAGCAGCTGAGATAAGGAAGAAGGACTAGTGATTACTTTCAATGATTTTGTTGTGGACAATCGCTGACTCCAAATCCCAAATTGCAAAACTCTTTCCTTTCTCCATTTCTTCATATGAGGAGTCTCTGTCAGCTGTGAGGGGTCCAGAGAACAGGAGCCAGGTAGAACCTTTTCAAGAATACCTTCCTACCACTGTTATACTACATCTTTTGTGTTCAGATCTTGCAACGAGATCCATTTTGCCTGTGGAAGTTCCCAGCAAGGTCAGTGTGTCCCTGTAAAAGCAGATCTTTGTGAAGAAATGAGTTCCATATACCTAAAGTTCCAAATTAAAAAAATGTATCTTACTTGTCCACAAACATATATGTGTACATATACATATGTATACATATGTGAGTGTATATATGCACCTATATATACACACATACATACATAAACAGTAAGACAAACAAAAATGTAAATAATGTGGATAGGGGCAATAACCATTATTTCTGAACAGCTACATTATGCTTCAGAAGACTTTTTTTCAGTGTTGGACTTTTGCCATTGACTTCAAAGGAATCAGATTCAGGCCACTGAATAAAGCAAATTTTTGAAACCAATAAGATTTAAAAAGCCTGACTTTGAAAGTCATGATATGAAGCTCAGAGTTTACTCTCCCCTATGTAGAAATAACCTGTAGGGGGGAGAATGGGACCTTTAGATAATTAACTATTCAGTAAGTCTTAAGCAGCTCAATAGTGCTTTTTATCTTCAAAGTGCTTTTTAAACATTAACTAAGTAATCCTTTCAATCCTCTGAAGTAAATAATTTGTTATTTATTATCCTGGTGAAGAACTGCTATAAATTAGAAGGAAATGCTGAAAATAGTACTTTTCATTTACATTTTTTTTAAATAGGAAAAGGAAAAAAGTGCAAAATCTCAGAGTCTGCATCTGCATTCCCTTGGTACTTTGTTTCAAGAGCTACTGCTCCAAAGGAAAAATAAAATCTGTGTGATTGCCCATTGCCAAAGATGGAAAATCTACTGCAGAAAGTAGCTGCCTCTGAACTTCACTACTCTCCCACACAATTATACTTTTAAGCAAACTTTTCTAGCACATGCTTCGCATAGCCTTCCATGAACTGCTGTGATTTGTGGAAGAATGGTTTGACTGTCACAGTGGAAGAAATTTAGTACAGATAAATATAAAGTAGTGCACCTGGGAAAAAACTCCAAAAAGAAAGCTAGAAAAAATATTATCAAACAGAAGCAAGATTCTGTGATTGTTACACATAATTCAATAAAAATATCAGCTTGATAGCCAATATAATTAAAAAACCCCTTAAATGCTGAGAATTATTAGGAAATGTTCCGTGGAGTTTCTTTTTCAGTATATATTTCAATTAATAATCTCACCCTTCCTGTACATTTAAAATTACATATACAAATGGGCTGGAAAATAAGCCCATAAGAATAACATGTATCTTATATAGGATTTCAGAGAACTAAGCACATTTCCCATTCTCATTTCTCTAACAACTATTTGACAGAGTAAGACATACATTTTAGCCTCTCAGATTTACAACTGTATTAAAAAGACTGAGAAAGAAGATAAGCCTAGATCACATCATCCAACAAGTATGTTTGCATAAAAGAACATCAGCATCACTGTAACCTAATTATTTTATACTCTCCTACAAAATCCTGCTTACACAATACCAAAATACTGTCAAACAGTCATGGTGGGTGGTAGTGACCATGTCAGTATTGCTGTTTTCTGCTTATGGGGAAATGAAATAAAAAGTGATATGGAATAAAAAATATTGTGGAATTAATTTGTATCGTATTTTATTAGCACAGTTCTGATAGGAATGTATGTGTTAAGTCTCAATATTAGCTTGACACCCACATGCACGGGTAGGAAAAAGGCAGGCACTCCATCTTTTATATTATAATATTATATTATTCTTGCAAAATCATACCTTTACACATCTATACTGAAACTTAAAAACAAATTACTCAAGAGAACTTTTTTCCAATGTTTAGTTTGCAATTGATTTTATGGATGAGCAGAGCATCAGGTTTATGCTTCTGTTCTATGGCCTTACCTGTCCTCCTGAATGATGGCAAATGACAGAGCAGGATGTTAGGACAATGAAACGAATGTCTGAATGAGACTCTATTGCCACTCGATACATAAGGGCTTTCACAGTCTAGATTTTAATTCTGTGCCATGTTCCGCACTGCTCCCCCCCCGCCCCACCCCAAAATAGATAAAACTGTCCATGTTTCCAGTATTTTCTTTTATGTATACAATTTTCCTTAATGCTGTAATTTTAAAATCCATATTTATTTTTATTTCCACAAAAACTTTTTCACCTAAACCTATTTTCCCCAAAATTTTAGTAAATTAACTTACTTTGGTTAAAATGTCAAAATTTGTAGACATTTTGATAGAGATGAAAAGCCCTCACTCTATCTAAAATCCTGCAAAACTGAAAACAGTTTCAATATGGTAGGAAAATGGTGTATTTTCCCACTCACAGTTTCAAGTTTTAGCCCTTGTAACTGAAACCAAACAGGATACTAATTATGTGTTAGCCAGTAAAAGCAATCCACAACAGGTCCAGCTCACATCTGAAGTTTATCTACAGTTTACTTTCTACTCCACAGCTGGTTTACAAGCTAAAATTTCCTCCAATGCCAAATATCTTAAAAGAAGGCCCAGAATAAGGAATTTCTTAGAAATGTCATTTCTCTCAGTCTGCCTGTCCAAATTTTACTTGAGAACCAAATTACCATGTTGTTAAAGGTTTTATTATTTGAAAGCTTTGGCTACTAAGTTTTTCACCCCTACTGCACATTTAGAAATAAGTTTACCAATTGACAGAAATGTTAAAAGTACATATAACCTAAAACTTCAGAGAACCAAGGCTTTGAAATTATTCAGCTGCAGAGAAGAGAATAAGTAGAATGAAATCTGCTAAAATTTTAAATAATTGAGTTTTTCAGTAAAAAGGAATCAGTAAGGGACTATTAAACATGCTTCATGTCATAAGGGATAAGTTGATGCTGGGAAAGAAATATACTTCCTAGGCTGCTGGAGAAAGGAAATAATTTTAAAATATTTGGGTTTGGGATATGGATGTCAGTTCACACCTTCTACATAAACATCAAAGATTAACATAATTAATGGAATATCACTTTCTAAAAGGCATCAGGAGAATTTAAAGACTCACCCAAAAATCAAAAAGAAAACTAATGTATAAGTAGTAGATATGCTTAATGTTGAAAAGGAAGTCAGTCAGTGCTCCATATGTTTAAAACAAAAATTCACCTTTGAACAACTTTTTCACTCTCCAATCAAACTTCTGACACTGCCTGCTACTGAAGTTACAATACTGAATTAAAAGGACTTAGTAGTTCAGTCAGTTATGGAAAATTCAACTGCTCAAAACTAGAATTCCCACTGTACTTTGTAAAGTTTGGATCCTGACCAAAATAGTGACAATAAGGCTGCATTTTTTAGACATACTATCACAAGATGAAAAGTAGTGTATAATTACTTTAGCATTGAAAACTGAGGCTTAGAACTAATAGAATCCACCATAATACTTTAAAAGAACCTTCTTTACAATAAGATAACTGATTCACCATGTAACTAAGCTATAAAGGACACTTTAGGATAATCTCCATGAGCAGAGCTATAAAATATTCATGGAGTGCGTCTACATCCAGTGTGTAACTAGGATACTGTTTCTGGAGATGCCATTACAAAAATATGATATTCAAAATATGAACATCTGGTAATCAAATGCATGACAGTGTAGTACTTACATGAGAAACATGATTTATTCCCAAGAAAGGATATTAATTCTAAACACAGGGCTTCCAGAATTTCTGGAAGACAAAAACATGGAAGAAACAGGGGCAAAATAGAGCTGTGTGTATCAGGAGAAAAATCGGATCTGAAAAATTGCTATAGTGAGCCTTGGAGAAATATAATGAATCAATCTGGGATTAAGCTACTAGATAGAAAAAGAGTAGCACTAGGGATGTTGTATAGACCTCCAGGGCAAGAACAGTGGTGAGAATAAAATTCTGCTTAAAGAAAAAGAAGGTAAAAAATCCTCTCAAGACTGAGTATTCATAATTCCAACCCTCTAATTACCAAAAACCTCAGAGACACAGAGGAGGAGAAATATGGGAATGAAGATGTAGTGAATGATTAGATCTGAATTAATTAGGACACAAACATGTTGAGTACAAAGACCCTTCTGCCAAGTATATTTGTTTGGCATTAGATAGTGATGAGGTTGGCATTAATGTTTTTTAATAACGGAAATATTTTTTGCAAAACAAGCTCAATGTAAGGAGTTGAGAGGCCTTCAGTGTTTCAATTCAGTAATACATGCAATAAAACCTTCAAAGGAAAGACATTTCTACATGTACTTACACAGACCAGTAGAAAAAAAAAAACAAGGAAAAAAGAGTGCTGAGTAATGGATGTGAAAGACAGATTCTTCATCTCTGTAAAATGGTGCAGCTCCATTAACTTTTTCATACAGCTCAAGATGGGAAGGATCCATTAGATCATCCATTCTGACCCTGTAAGTCATAGGTCATTAAATTTCATTTTCATTTTTACTCAGCTTAGTAGTTTATGTTTAATGTCTTACAGAAAAACATCTAGTCTTTATTTGGAGGCAAAGATATGAAGATGCCCTTGCCTTTTTGTTCTGAAGGTTAAATACTACTGCTGCTGGGAAACTGTGCCTTTATTTCTCACTTGAATTTGTTTGGTGTCAGCTTCCAGCCAGTTCTTTTTTCTTTCTGCTAGCTTAAATAGTCTTTTAATATTTAGTCTATTTTTTTTTTTTTTGTACTTCTAGACCATAAGCAAATCACTTCTTTGGGAAGCCACACAGAACTAGTAATTTTTGTCATGCCTCTCTATAAGGCAGCTTTCTCCAGTTTTAGTAAATTTTCCCCTTTTTTTACCCTCCCATTATTAGCAGTCTACACCCCCAGTTCTTGTGCTGGTCAAAGTAAACTTAACCTTCCTGCTCTCGTCTATTCAACCTTTGTGTATGGTTTGCAGAAGCCATTTTGACAGAGCATCATACTGAAGTTTGAGCTACACTTCTGCTGCATCCCCTGACATTTTAAAGCTCAGCTGAGTTGTTTACATTTCCTATATAATCAAGATACAAATAAAATTTCCTTTATAGGATGACCCATATTTCAGGTGACTTATCTTAACTCATTTCCAACTTCTCCTCTGGCTGCTGTCTGAAAATTCTGGGAAATGGGATCTCTGTGCTGCTTGATAAGGCATTTGCCAAAAATTATGAACAATTTGTTTTCTCCTCCTTCTTGTTTGTCTGTCTTTGCTTGTGTTAGTAGTAATAGTTTCAGGAGTGAGAATAAAGTACAACACAGCCCTTTACTTATCTACTCATGCCTGCTTATTGCACTTACTTTGAAGCCACTGGCAGGAGCACCATGCACTCACCCTTCAACTAACACACTTAAGATGCTTCAGCACTTAATATAAAATATTACAGTCCATCAATAGATAGTCCACCATGAGTATTGGTGTTCCATAAAGAGAACTTGTAGACCAGATTGATTCATACATGTTATTTATTTTACTGATAATATTTCCTAACTCACTTCTAGTTCTGTTGTGCTCAGTCACTCATGAGTTACGAGGTCATCTGTAACTCATGGAAATAAAGACTATATCATGAGTTCTTTTTGTAAAATGTTGCATTATGTGTATAATGTGTATAATTATGATTTTTTTTCTCAGAAGAGAATATAAATTTGTTTAGGACATATCAACACCTTTAATTCTTGTAAACCATGATAAAGCAACAATAGCTCCACTCATAAGTATTTCTACCACCAAACATGACTATATAAATAAATACTAAACTGATTTTTTTAAACAGTAAACTCCAAAACAACATGCATCAAGAAATCTTTCACTGAGCTGGAAAAAACAGCCACCCTAGGCATTTTCCCAAATGACCTTCCCTTTATTGTTTGTGGCTTACTTTCTGACTTTGTCATCTAGACTACTTTAATTTTTTTCAAACAATGCACTGAACTAGATGGTGCCTGGGAATAAAAGTCAGTGTAGTTTGTGATGGGTTTTGGGTGAGGTTTTTGTGGGTTTTTAAAATTCCTTGACTAATCAGAAACTATTTATTTATTTACTTACAGACCTTACTAAATCAGCCAAAAACTATTAGGTTGCCATCTCATAAATTAAACATTGTGGTGTTTACATGCCCTGCACCAACCTTTGGTCCTACCCAGGCAAAAACTTGAGTTTTCTAATAAATTAGTTACAGCTATGAGACCAGATGGCTCAACTCAGAACATTGAATGTGTTTGTCCTTTCTGATCTTGGGTTAGTTTCTATTATCTCATTATTCAATTCAAGAGACCTTTGGATGACCACAATTTTGGAGTGCCAACATGACACTGATAACACTGATGAGAGTCAGAAGGAAAGATAAGCACTGGGCTACTCTGTTGGGTGCTACTTCAGCTTCTTCCCATTGCAGGATCCCTGTCCCTTGGTCCAGACCACAGTTCACAACACAGACTTTTAGTCTTCTTTAGCGATAATAATTGACCTCCAAACCCCCATAACTCCATCTATCAAACCATATAGAGCTGATCGCAGCTGAGTGATAGTGAAAGGAAAATAGAATGTGGCTGAAGTAACTTCTGTCCAAATCAGATTATATAAATCTCTCCAGTGAAGATGAGAGAAAGTAGTTTTACTCCCTTCATGAAAGTAGAAAGTCCCCTTATTTGATAAGATGGTGTATTTTTCTGAGTGTTTAAGCCTACTATGGAATAAAATATCCAGAATGAAGATAAAAATTAAAATTGTAGATAATTGAAAATACAAAATGGTGATGTCTACTCTCAAATTTTTTAATAATTTCAAAATATTATATAAAAATTTACATTTTTCTTCAAATATTAATGAGAATTAAATTAGCAATTTTATCAGCACAATAGATATTGCATCAATTTATATACACTTCCCTATTTTAATGTAGTGACATAATTATTTTTTTAATTCTTTACAAACATGAAGTATTAAAGTCTGTTTTTCAAAGAGCATCATTAATAATGGCACAAAGCAACATTAATCTTCTCACTTCAATTTCTGATTTCTTGTCCTTGATCACACAGTAGATCTTTGAAGAGTGCTGACATGCTGTTGATCTCTTTCCATTGGAGAAAACCATAATTTCAAACCCAACAGAACATTCTTCCCCGGCGCTCTACACCAAGCTATTTAAGACCTCCAAGATGCAAACTGAGTTCTGGTTAATTCTTTTCCTACATAACTGTCTAGATTAAGATTGCTTAAAGCACTTAGTGAATTATCTGCAGAACTCTGAAGGCAAAGTACTAGAAATAAGAAGTTGTTGAATAGAAAAATATCATTTTGATACCATCAGTATTCTTCCCAGTGAGCCCACAGGAGGCTGCAAAGATGACCAGAAGGCTGGAGCACCACTCCTATGGAAACAGCCAGAGAGAGCTGGGGCATTTCAGCCTGGAAAAAAAAGAAGCTTGTAGGGAGACCTCAGAGCACCTTCCAGTACCTAAAGGGGACTTACAAGAAAGCTGAAGAACTGTTTACCAGGGCACGTAGTGAGAGGACGAGGGGAATGGCTTTAAACTGAGAGAGGTTAGACTTAGCTTAGATACATGGAAGAAATTCTTTACTGTGAGGGTGGTGAGGCAGTGGAACAGGTTGTTCAAAGAAGTTGTGGATGCCTCATCCCTGGAAGTGTTCAAGGCCAGGTTAGATTGGACTTTGAGCAACCTGGTCTAGTGGAAGCTGTCCCTGCTCTTAGGGGTCCATCGGATGTTCATTCCAACACAAATTAGTCTAGGATTCCTCTTGATAGAGGGGTGGGGAATCAGGTACTCCTCGTCTTTCAACAAAGAAGTGTTTGCTGTTGCAGCTCTGGATATATTTCTATATATCTAAAATATATCTATTTTTTCCCATGCATTACTGGAGCCAAGTTTCATCACACTCTCTAAATTCCTTGTAAACAGAAAGAAAATTGTGTTTACAGGAAGAACTGGAGGAAGAGGATTTAGGGTACTGTTTTTCTTGGAGTTCTGGACTTTCCATTACCTATTTACCAGTTTGGTATGTTAGGAATATCACTGGGTAAACTTGGTCTGAGAAGTACAAAGCAGATTATATTACACTTCAGCAATTCCCAATCATGTAAACTGTCCTGTTAACTATTCTAAGTTGTGTGGGCTGTTTCAGACCTTGGATAAATAGTAAACAAAATGGCAAGTAGTTGACTTTTAAAATCAATTCTTTGCCTCTTATTTTATTTGCCTTTTCCTTCAAATTTCAACTATAAAAAAGTCTGAGAGGATATGATACATGGTTCACATATGTTTTGAGGCTGTCTCATCACACAAAACAAAACATGTGTTAATCAGAAGAAAGCCACAAGCTTTTTTTTAAAGAGTGGAAAACACTTTTTTACTCTTAAAATTTGGGTCAGATGTCATTGACATCTTTCCAGGTAATTAGCAAGGAGAAATAGCATTTAAAAATAAATAGGTAGAAAGTATTTCAGAGCATACCTCTAAGGGATAGCAATAATTTAATAAGGGATAACTAGAATAGTACAGCGTAGGGAAAATTCTACCCATCTAGCTTTGTGGATATTATAGTGGAACTCACAAATTTTAACAGCAGATGACATTATTGATTTATATTTTTAGAAAGCCTTTGATGAAGTTCCTAATGACAAACTTCTACTAACTATAGAGTTCTACAGTCAGATAGTGAGAATCAGTTAATATCTAATTAAAACATATTAAAACCCCAGCCCAGTCACCTAGCTCATTTCACAGAGTTCTTGTTCCATTGAAGTCAAGCTTCAAGACTACTTATTTTAAGTAAACATTGACTAACAGATGAAGGGTGTTTTCACCTAAATTCAGTCATCTCTAAAACAAGTTCACTGAGCTTGTTGCCTATTTGGCTATTTAAGATGGAAACAGTGAACCTTCCGGCAGCTCCTCTTTCTAATAGTTGCCAAGGAAATTTTGGTGACTAAGAGTGACAAATAACTTTTACATGGCTGAATTTAATCAGATAATGAATCCAAGCTTGCAAGCCCTTTAGCAATCACTGAGTCCAATGACTATCAGTAATAACTATCCCTACTGATTTTGGCTTTCGTTTACCTGTATAATCATTTTCCATCTTCAAATTGGAAGATGCAGATAATATAGTGGTACAAAAGGGTTAGTGTGTTGCAGAATGCAATTGAAATTAAGTGGCATTATTTAGGGGAAAAACAGTATACTCTCCATTTGTCGAAGTAGAACATATCCACTAGTATTTGGATATATCTGAATATAAAGGAAGAAGTGCACCAACTCTTTTGGCATGCAAACAAGTCAATTTGCTTTTAGGTAACCGATGCTTCTAGGAAGAAAATGCTCAATCTGTAGAGGAGAGTAAATTGATTTCAAAAAAGTTCAAGGCTGTTGCTTTCCTTCTGAAGAAACAAATTCATTGTATCACAGTATTGAGAAACAACATGTCAATGTTTTCAGTAAGCCTGTTCAATAGTCCTAAGGAAATGAAATGCAAGATAAAAAAAAACTAACATGGGTCACTGTTTACATAATGCTTTGCAGATCATCCTGAGCAGTGCTATTTAAATCATCAGATTCTGGTTCTAGAACAGTGAATTTTCATACAGTATCACAGGAAATTGAAACAAACTTATGAAGCTGTATTTAAAATGAAAAGATGATCCAAAGGCCTTCTGAATTATCACTGGAAGATTCAGGTACTTTCAAGTCCCTAACTGATTTCTTTCAAATTTCTGAATATCCAGAATTACTCAAGGGTTCTGGAGGGCAAATACCAGCAAAGGAACCATCTAAGACGTAACTTGACAAAACTGTCAGAACATCGTCATGCTGATAATTTCTATCTAAAGTAGTCTTCCTATCTGCAGTTAAGCAACTAAATAATCAGAATTTTGTGAGATCTCTTCTTCCTTTCTGTTACTGGGTACATTTCAAAATATATCAAAAAGACCTAAGAGCAGTGTGCTATCTCTAGTGTCCACTTACTCCATCCTTCATCTAATATTCAGGTCCAGTCTACTCAAATTGTTGTCATACATAGAGATACTCTGTAAATTCAATATAATAAAAAATACTACAAAGGTCCCCAAAATATTTGTTTTCCATGTGATCACAAAATTTCTGGGGGAGGAAGGAGAAACCACAACTGCCCATTTTTGAGGACAGCCCACTTTTAGGCAGGTGTAGTGCCTCCTATCACTCCTGAGATAGTATTACACTTTCTCAGTGTTAATATTTAGATACTCAAAGTGATGTGGACATATAAATTTCTCCTGGTACCTGCCATCATCTGCTGAGCATCCTTCAACCCTCACTGAAGCCAGTGAGAGGTGATGAAGCTCAGTACCACATAAGGTAAATCTCCCATTGAGCCAACAACTGAGACCCCGAGACTTTACAAACAGCAGGACTTACAGGCTGTAGGCACTTTGATTCCATCAAAAGTTCTGCCTCAATTAGGGATAAACAGACTGAATTTCTGTGAACATCCTCTGAGATACTGAGCACCTGTGTTTCTCTGTAAGCATGAGCCTCACTGAAATACAAAGAAAAAATCCTGTCCATTTGGTGCCTGAACTTATCCTGTTTTAACAGGTATTCAGGACTGAGGTCCTTCAAAGAGGTATTTTTGTGAATATCCATGTGCACACAGATTTACACAGAGAGAGAAGCAGGAAACAGAAAATAATGAAAAAACCCCCTGATTTTGACTAACCTTGTTGGCAAACTAAACACATGCTGATACTTGTACCAAAATACATCTGCAAGCTAATGAGATCCAGTACATTATTTTTCTGCACCCCAAGACTGCTGGCAGTTTGCAAAATAAATTAAGACACAAAACTTGCCCCCAAGGAATCTGCAGGGTAATTTTAGATATGACAGAGGGTAACACAATGACAGAGAAGAAAACTGGGGACAAGAATGATAAGTGTTAGTGTCATGGTGTGCATATTATAATCATTGCTTCAGATACTTTAAATATAATTATTTCCTTTCTCCCCTTTCTCTTTTAATGTTTCCTCTCCTCCTTGAGTGACACTGTTCAGTGTGCAGACACACCTAAAATGAAAGGTTTTTTCTGTACACGCTCAAACAGGGGAGCCACATGTCTTCAGACTAGTTATTTTTTGATGTACAGGTATTTTCCTTCTAAACTGGAGTTCTAACGCAGCTGTTTCTATTACTGTTATTGCAATCCCATCGAGCTTATTGTCTACAGAGAATGGAAAGCCATATGAAAACTGTAACTGCACTTAATTAAGTGCAAAACATGGAATTGTTCCAATTGACGAACAAAATGTTTGTAATATATAATTTTTTATTGAGGCACTAGAAATTTTTATTTTCCTTTTACATATTTGCCTCCTTTAAAATTTCTCTAACTTTTTCCTTATAGCCTTGCTATTTCTTTGCATTCAAGTATATTTTTGCCTTTTAAACATTTTAGTAAGCTAAAACTGGCATTTTTGATTTTTTTCAGTTGCTAAATCATGCATAAACTCATTGTGTTTTAAATGCATTATTCAAAAATATGACAGAAGTTACATTCAGAAATCTCTTTGTATTTATAGCCTTGTGTGCAGAAGGCTAAAGAGCACTCACTCTCATTCTATTTTTCTCTCGTTCAACTTCTATTCCTAATTGTGTTTGAAATCAGTGGGATGACTGACAGATAAAATAAGCAATCACAAACAAAAAAATGGCATCTATTGTGCTTATTTTGGAGAACAATTTTCTCATTGTTGCCTAACCAGTAAAAGAAACAGATAGATATTCTTTGAGATAGTTTAAAAATTAAAGGCAGACAAAAAAGGCAGTAGATCAATATAGAAATCAGAAACATTAACCAGCAGATAATATGAGAACTTTGAGTGCTGAAAATCTTCCAAAAATTCTATTTTCAGGCAATGTACAGAAAGAGCTGGATAAGGTAAAAAGAAATGGTTGAAAAATATAAAATCAGACATCCTGCTAATTGTGTATGTATTTTGCAATGAAAAGGAAAAGGCACAGAAAACATTTCAAGTCAAATCCACAAACAAACCTATCCAAGGGGAAAAGGAGGGAACTATCTAAGTGGAAATGCTTATTAATGAACTGTGTATTAGTTATGGTCTTCAGGCTTCAGCCAGGATCATTGCAATTCTCTGTTCTTAAGAATTAAACTGCTGACCTTGACTGCTGCAATGTGTTTGGAATCCAAAACAAACAAGACAGGAGAATGACAGCACATCTTGTTCACTGCTCCGCTCTCTTCACAGTTTTCTCCTGAATACGTGGATTCTGGCCCAGCATGGACCTGTTCCTCAAACTGGGGAGTAAGAAGGAAATGCATAGCCAGTGAAAGCAGGAACATGGGGCCTGGGAAGAGTACTAGGATATGGTTTGAATGTGTAGGGATGGGACTAGAAAGACAAAAGCAAAGATAGGATGGGACTTGGAAAGGGATGGGAAGAATAACAAGAGAGAATTCTATAAGTACACAGGTCACAAAAGCTCTTATCTGCCAACCATTCCAGGAAAATTGCCTGCCGTGTACCACAGCTGCCTCCTGGCTCTTTATGAAGGTGAGGTTCCCACAGAAAGTAGTGGAAAAGGGAATGGTCTTACCCAAACAAGTAGGTGAGCTATGAGTCGGCATTTGCAGTAAAGTGCTACTGAAACCAGCAGTTTCAACATTCCCTGAGAATCCTGGATGTAACGCACAGTATACACTCTGTTGATAAGAAAATACATGGTCACAATGAACGATTCATTTTGGAGAAAATTTTATATGAATTTAAAATTATGTGAAGGTCTAATTTGTCTTCTTCAATAGATGAATAGTGATTATAGAGTTTAGCCAAAGTTACTGGGTGAAAAATAAAGTAATAAAAGTTGCCTACAGATTTAAAAGAGTGAAAGCCTTTATTTTTATGGTAAAAGTACTTCCTCCAAAATATTGATCCAGTACAATAAAAAAGTCTCCACTGCATTCTGAATAGCAGGTAGGTAATTTGCAATAAAATTCAGGGAATAAACATGCCTTTGAAATGGGAATATAGACAAGTTACACCGTAGAAAAATCCATCTTTGGTGTATTACTTAAAACAGGTTATCATTTTAAAATGCCTGGTTCAATTAACAAATGAAATTAGGAAATAATACTTAACAGAAAATAGACAATTTTTCTATGTATGCTTGTTCACGGACAAATAAATGCTAACGGTGTGCCACATCTTATAAGATAAATTTACAAAGCATGAAACCAAATGTAGTTTGCACACAATAGAAAATACTGGTAATTTCGCTGTCTCCAAACCTCTACTAAATCAAATGTTTCTTTTAAATGCTGTATTGGGAAAAATTCAAATATTGTGTGGCAAAACTAGTCCATTTTTTAGGCTTTTCTTTGCAGTTGTATGATAGTCATTTAATGTTCTTTAGTATTTAAACATTGTGATATAATTCTTTTATCATTGCTATCCTTTTCCTATGTTTTTCTTAGGTGATATTAATTCTCACAGGCAATGAACTGAAAGATTGCTGCCAGCCTAAATAAGAAATGTAGCTCCATGTGCTCTGGATCCTTGGATAACAAGCTAATTGTTCAAACAGTTGTTGGGTGAAATCTGATGGCATGGAATACATGGCCACAAAATACCCGAATTGTGCAGGATTTTTTTTTTTTGTGGGAGGAAATAACAATTCTATTGCACTCTGACAATTGAGATTATGATTTTGATTATACAAAGGGATAATGATGAAAGTTCAGGCACATGCCACTCCTTCCATTTTACTAGAATAATGTTTCCCACTATAAAATGGAATGCATTCCATAAGCATTATGTATAATATAGCAAAGAGTTAGTTTCATATAGAAATGAAATGTGAATTATTTATTTATTGATATAGTAGTCAGTGGAGCAGAAATACAGTCTATATGGTAAAGCTCAATCAATAGAATTAAAAATCAGAGGTGGGTGAGCTGGGAATATGTTTCACCTACTGCTCTGCTAACACTTCCTGTCATTTCAAGTTGAAAATAACCAAATGAATTTTCACAGGCAATTAGTTGTTAGAAATACCTGTGAAAGTAAGCATACTCCCAGTGTCTCCAAGTAATTTAGATCAGCAGGTGTTGAGGAAGCAGTACATCTTCAACAGCACACAAAAATTTTCCATGGTATGACTGGTAAGACTAAAAGAAATTAATTTCAGGAGGATAAGACAGCCTATTGTTTCAGTCTTACATTTGAGCAAAGAAACAACCAAATAAAAAAGCTACTTGCACAAAGCCATGCCATTCCTTGGAGACAATTAAGCCTTTCTCAATCAGAAGACATTTCATAATGCAGCACTTAGTATTAATTATGCAATAAAAGGGTAACCCAATAACATACACAGCTTTATTGCAAGACCCATAAGTTGTTTAACTATGATTCTGCTTGGTTTCTTTAAAAGTAGAAAGTGAAAACCACAGAATTTTACCTGAAGACAGCAAGGTTATATGATAGTTTCACATAAAACCAGTGAAAAACGATGAGAAGGACACTTTTTGACATATACTTACACTTAAATTCATACATATGTAGGCTTGCATGCAGAACACATAGATAAGGACTGTCGGGATATTGTGGTGTGAGCAATATCAGCTTCATGGCAACACTTAAGTAGAGTTACTTTTTGTTATTCTATTTATAAAAAAATATAAAGGCAGCACTTCAATGTGCATCTACGGGATACCTGTAATTTGGGGGTGACTGAAGTCAAAGTTCAGAATTGTGCCCAGACATCTTTCCAGATCTCCAAGTACAGAGACATTTTAGAATCAGGCTTACCGCCAGGTATTTTTATCTTGCATTTTTATCCTTAATTTCTTAAATTTTAATTTGCTTTTATTCAACAAGCAAAACAATAAATAGGAAATAAATTCCCATATTTATATCCCTTCCTTCCCAAAGAAAACATGAAAGCAAATTTGCTGCTCTGTGTCACTATGTCATCAAGAACTGTAACCCGAGAATTTGTTTACTAAATACTTTGAGTATTTTTACAAATTGAAATGCATCAGGATGAAGGAAACTGGTTCTAAATAAAGAAATACAAGAGGACAGTACATGAGTTCCATTCTCTGGAGAGTGGATTGCTATGGCAACAGGATTTAATGTTTTTAATAAAGCATGGTGAATTTATAAAATTAAACAAGTATCCTGTTCAGCCTTTAGATGAGGAATAACTTCTGATACTTTCTTCTAAAGTTACTCCATTTACATTTTCAAGTAATTTTTCTCCAAGAAGAAATTTATGATTGACCTCTGCAAAATAAATTTAATGTAACAAATATATCCTGATCTTTACTTAAGCTATGCATTAAAATTCTGTTTCAAGAACAGTAGAATGTGCATGAGAGTTATTCTACCTAGAACTGCCAACCATCTTCTGAAGTACAATCAGAAAATCCATATCAACATACTGTTGAGCTTTCACTCTGCATTGTAAGCACAGTCAAGTATTTGATTTCTTGGGTCACAGATATATAAATCCAAAATAACCTACTTGAGAAAAAAAATGCAGGAGAAAGGGCTGTTTTAGGATTTAGTAATAATCTCTGCTCTTTTCCTCTTTGTTGTTTTGAAGGTGAAACTTTATGTCAGCTCAAACACACAGGAAGAACATATTTTTCAGAAAAAAAAAAAGAATCTATTGATAAAATGAGGAGCATGTTCAAGAACAGTCTGGGGGTAATCCTGTAAAACATGCTCATGCAAGAAAGTCTAAGGACCAGTCAGTCAAACTAGGGAGCCAATCTATTTTTTAAATTACAATAAACTGGAAGAATTGCTGTTTTGGCACAATTATATTTTTGTTTCCTGCCTATCCTTATCAGGTTCATTTTAACCTACAGAAAAATATAGAGGAATTGGAAGAATCAACAAACTACATTGTTTTTAAGAACTCTCAAAGATTCTAAAATACTTTGACAAATATTAATTAACATTCCTACGGATTTAGTGTTATTATTGGACATCTCTCTCAAATTATAAAGGCCACTGGAGATTGTGACTTTAGTATAGATAGTGAAGTTTTAGCCCAAGTGTGTGGTCAGTGCACTGAAAGACTGCTGAAAGGCTACAGCATTCCATCAGACTATTCTACTTACCAAGCCTATCAAGGTTAAGAACTGTATGCAGTGAAAACTCAGACTTATGATTTTGTGCAGCATGATTCATAGTAAAACTCCACTGTAATTTTCTAAAAAGACAGATCAATATTCTAATGCACTGAGTAAACTAATGTTAATAATCAGCATAGAATTGTTTAATAACATCAGGCATGCAGGCTAGGTTTGTGCAAAAATATTGGCCATTATATATCAGCTATTGAATAACTATGTTCATCATAAAGAATTGAAATCTACCTGAAATATTAACTCAAGTGCTTCAGCTTTTTTCCCCTAGAGACAGATAGTGTAAACTAATTACAATATGCTGTACTTGAGTATGAAGTTATATCCATCTTATTTCATTTTTATGTGAAACAAAACTTTTTCTGACAATTTATTTTCAAAACTCTCTATTTCAAGCATCTGTTTTTATTATAATTTAGAAAATTAACTATCTGTAAGAGTAAATTCCATGGAATTATTTCGAGAAAATAAAGAAGTTTTCAGTAACTACTTCTGCTAGCACTTATTCTATCAAATTATCACAGAAACACATATAATGTGCTTGAACGCTTTTCTGGTGAATTTTTAAATAACTGCAAGGATGGTGCTTTCACAATGTCTCTTGGCAACATTCCAGAGCTTAAACACTGAGATTTTTAAGTTTTTAAAATATTCACTTGGAGGTTTCTTTGTAGTTTGCAATTGTTGCCTCTTGTCTGTTCATTGTGCATCTCTCAATAGTGAAAGAGAGTGGTCTGTTGGTTCATGCTGCCTGCATGTTCTTATGAACTTGTACATGTTTGTTTTTATATTCTTTCCCTTCTTTGAACATCAGAACATCTTTGTGAGACAAAGAGTAACCTTTATCCAGTTTAGTGGATTTGAATATTTCCACCAGCAAGTATTCAGTGTGAAGCCCGTACTGGCATATGGCAATAACACATATACTGGCAATGGGTGGTAAACCACAGGAATATCTGTATTTCTAGTAATTATCTCACTCACTCACTGCTTCAGAATTCAAACATCTATTTCATAGGCCAAGGCATCGTTTAGGTATGAGCTTCCTTTAGGTTTTGTGTTGCTTGGGGTTTAAACCAAATCTGCTGTCCTCCTTCCTTGTGATTGCAATGGAAAATAGAGTAGGAACTCCAGATTTATGGCTGAGAACAATGAAAAAATTCAGGTAGACAAAAGTGTGCATGTATTAAAAAATGAGGAAATTCTCAGTCTCCCTGTCAACTACCGTTGTATTTTCTGGAACTTTGCCAGACAGCATTTTGTTGCAGAATAGTAATTCAAAATGTATTAAAATCTTTGCTATCCATGACTACCTTCACACTCAATCTCTATTTAAGTGCAGATGCAGAGCCACAAAAAGAAATCTAAATCTATTGCAAATTAAAACAACAGAGTTGCAAAACAAGAATAAAAATACATCTGATTTCAAGCAGAGTATGTAATTAAGATCTTTATAAAAAGTATATATACAAACAGATGTATAACTGGGAGATATTTATAAATCACTTTTCCTGGCATTTATTACTATTTTGATATTTTGTATTTTATTGATGCCTCATAGAAATCCAGCATCATATACTAAATTAGAATACATGATAACTATATTCCACTACATAATGTAAATGCATTCCAAATTCCAGATGTGATTGTTAAAAATATTGGATTCATACTGGTAACAATTTGAACTTGGGGAGGCAGGGGGGAGAAAATATTTCAAGGGAACCTGCAAAGTCTGTAAACACCTTGAACTAAGCTCTGAATGATTCTTCTGAAACGTACTCCAACAAGATCAAAACTACTTCTTTTCAGTGCTTCAGAACTGAGTCAAAATACTGCAATACTTGATCAAGCCTATTCATTGGTCTGTGCCTAATTTGTCATAGAATTACACCTCAGTTCCAAAAAACGAATTTGAGCACAAGAAACAGACTTGCAGTGCATTCTTTTCTTTGCCACCTTCTAACATTTCCTTAGTTTAGAAATCCAGTGTCCTTATGATTAATATTGTCAGAACTCTTTAAGCATTTGTAATCTGACAGTCAAAGTATCCTTTGTTATCATCTTTAACATTGTGAGATTTTTCTATCAAAAAAGTTATAAAACCCCAGAGGATTGGACTGAAATAATTACATGGCATACACACATCTCTCTAATGATAAAGAAATATGCCTCACAATGTAGTTAAATAGAAACCTCTTGCACTGTTGGAAAATGGCAACCTAATAGGTCATTCTCACTTCTACTTTACCTAAATGTATCAAGATCCTATTTTTCCATAACAAAGAATGCACTTTTTGTAATCCGGATTAACATTAATTGCAAAATTTCTTCCATACCAAGGCAGCAGGATTTTCTGTCAGTATGACTGCAAGGTATTTGCAATTTAGGCTGCAAAAAGAAAAACTGAATAGTTACAATGGCTATTAAGTGAACTGTGAAAGGAAGTTTTCAAAGTCTCTCTTTCTACTTATCCTCTGTAAAAAAAAAAAAAAAAGAACTTTCAGTCAAGGAATTGGACTGTGAAACAAAGACCAAGAAACAGAACTGTTTCATCAGAAGAGTTCCAGAAAATGTTGAAAAAATTGTTATTTTCTTTTTATAGTACCTGCAGATTTGATGATTTCGTGCAGACTCAATATAGGAAAAAACCCAAACCAAACACACCAAAACAGTTCCTCTATAACAGTAATATTTTTGGAGAGACTTTTCATTTGTTTGGCTTTTTCAAGTACAAAGAAATTTCAAAAACTCAAGAACAAGAAAAAATCCTTTAACGAACAATAATGCTTTTATTCACATACAGATTTGAAATAAATTTTCATTGAAATTCTCAGTTGCTTTCATTCTATATTCCACAACAAAAAGTTTAAATAAATAGAATAAAAATTTGAATTTCTTTTGGTTCTAGTTAGTGCCTACCTCAATAAAAACTTTGCACATGACCTTGGAAAACCTTTCAACCTCACTCAGCTCTGTCTGGGAAAATAATAGTTCCTCACAAGTGCCACAGATTGTAAATTAATTGAATTTCCGAGATGTTTTGATATTACAGTGGTGCCAGCACAGCATACCAGAAATCATTTGAGAATAATTCTCGAAGAATTCTAGTCTGACAATTTTTTCAATAAAGCCATGTCATAAGAGGTCTCAAGCACAACGTAACTGGAGCACATTTCCTTTTCTGGCTTTCTGCCAGGAGTGGATTTCACCCCTGGTGATTTTTACTGCTTTTTTCATGCTGCTAAATACATAAGATAATGGTACTCTAAAAGAAAGAAAAAAACCCCACACTTTTTGCAACTTAATAGTGTATTCAGTTGCAAATTACTGAGATGGTATTTGAAAAAGGTAAGAAAGGAGGATTGTTGTCATCTGTTGTCACCTGACAGCTGAGTCATATAACATAGTTTCACACAAACAAGCCCATAATCAATCCTGTAACTCTTAAAATTTACTCATTTAAAAACAAACAAAACCAAATCAAAACATAAAAACATCCCTCTAGATTTAAATATTTGAAGCAGTGAAAATAAACCCACTGTTTTGCTTTCCTGAATTTCCCTGGTAAAATCTGAATTTTTCCATCTTCAGATTCCAGCAACCAAATCTTCTGTCTTTATCAGATGGATTAAAGAGCTCTTTACCATCAGAAATTTTCTCTCCATGGGAACACCAATATATATTAAATTCCTTCTCACCTTAGGTTTTGTTGTTTGGGTTTTTGTTTTTTGTTTTTTAGTTAAATAACTAGATAGAGCTTCTTGTCTGCCGTTCCCTGTTGGATTTTCTAACTTTAAATCGTTGTTGTGGCTCCTGCAGGAATGTTTTCCAATTTTTCAGCATCTGCTTTAAAGTATAGAGGGCATAGCTGTAATGCTCTCATTAATGCAGTGCAATCCAGCATCACTTATTTCACTCAGTATTTGCCTACTTGTAAACATGAAACTTTGCTCACTACAGCATTGCTTTGATAGATCTGTTATTTCTGGCTCTGTGCTATGATCCCTAAGCTATTTTGGTATCAGTACTCTCTCAGGAATAGCTTAAGTCATTTACAGTCTTCCTTGTAGAATAACATGTTGTTAAAAACAATTGGCTGTGGGGGACACTGAAGTGTGTGTAAGTTACATCTGATGGCCAGGCCAGCAATGTGGAGATTCCCTGCCTTGCTCCTGTGCAACCTTGGATTTGTATCTTCAGGTTGAGATCCTTAACATTATTTAGATGTTGAATTGAAATGGAAATACGTTAATGAGATTTTGTTACCCAAGTACTTTTGAGATGAGGGTTCCGAATTTTAGGCTTGCAATTCAAATTTGGAAGTCATGAGACTTGTCACCCAGGATTCCTAAAGCCTGGTGTGAGAGACAGCGTCCCTTGTAACCTGCCCCATCCGCAATCTGCTCTGTCCTCTGAAAATATCTGTGTTTCTCCACTGACTACAGGCTTCTAAATTACTTAGACTACAAGAACATGCATAAACCTTCACAAGCTGCTAAATTAAACTGATAGAATGTATCAGTTTTTCAGATGTTATACCAGAAACTTATTGTTCTACTTCTGCATATTATCAAACAATGGTTGCTGTGATAAGAGATTGTAATAATAAATCTGTGTTGTCTTCAGTATATTCTTGATGGCAGGCATTTTATATTGTATTTAGTGTAAATTAGAGCCTTTTAAAAAAAAGTTCCTCTATAAACACATTTTAGAAAATTTCAATAAAATGACACAGTGAAAAGGAGTTAAAACAATTTTGTTTCAACTCAGAGTATTGTAAAATGAAGCCAGCAAAGATTATTAACCATGAAATACCCAAAGACTAATAGTCAGAAATTTTTAAACTTTATGGACTAAATATGCCTATATCAGATCTCAAAGAAATCTCATTCTTTGAGAATTTTGTGGAACAGAACTTTTCATTATAAAAACAATCAATGGCTCATGGTTATTTAGCAGAGAAGGTATTGTTGCAATCAGATATTTTGTTCTACAGCACATAGGCAGGAGGATTTCCTTGAACTGATTCCAATGAGAGCTTCAAAGTCCTTCATTTCCAATCTATGACCACATTTCTGGGTCTTCTTTTAACTTCTCTACTATTTTTCTACCCTAGCTCCAAATAATTTTCAAAATCACTGATTTTCAGCATGCCATCTCCTCTGTCCCAAGTGGAGCCAGCATTCCAAGTTTCTAGATGGCTTAACATTTGGACATAAGCAAATCACATTATTTGCTTCTTTTGATGGACTAAGAAATACCATAAATTGTTTTTTGATAGGGATTCTTTAATTAGGATTTTTATAATTTTTATTATTATTTTTGTTATAATAAGGATGCTTATCATAATTACTGGTGAATCATGATTTAAAAATAAGAATTGTAAGCAGAAACAAAAAAATTTCTTATTTAATTGTTTTGTTTTCTGAAGCAATATAAAAATTATAGTTAATTAACAGGATCAAAAATCTTGCCACAAAGGGAGCATTTTGTGCAAGTTATACAACAGATGATTTTATGTCAAAACAATCTGCTGAGCAGTTCCCTCTTTTTTACCCTTTATAATTCATAATAAAGCCCAGCAACATTACATCCCTCAACACCCTGAGCAGGTTTAACAAATTCTAATAGGAACACTAAAGCAATTCAATTTATTTAAACAAGACAAAAACCCTGGGGAGACCTTCACACAGCCATTTAAATGACAACCTCCAAAGTTAGGACCTAAAATAAGCAGCCAGGGGGGCAAGTGGGAACCAACACATAACCCAAATCCAACAACAAGTGAAAGTAGTTAAAAAGATATATCCAAATATGCAAGTGTTGTGTGTCCACTGTGGTCCATCTAGGACTTCATCAAAATGAAAAGTAAAATGCAGATCATGGAATACCAGTGATTCTTCATCATCATGGCCAGGCTGCACGAATGAAGATTTGGGAAGGGCTCTCCCCACGTGGGTCTGCCCTTTGAGCCTGCACAGTGGATTTTTTAGGTGAGGCACAGCGTGCGCAGAACTGGCCCCATCCCCTTTAATTCCTAAGGTTCATCTGCCATGGCTGAGCAAGCTTGGACGGTGACAGTGAAGTCCTCAGGACTAAAACCTACAGCCCCTGGTATTGCCAGGAGTTCTCCCATCCAAGTACTGACCGGGGCTGACCCTGCTTGGCTTCCAAGATCTGATGGGATCGGGTGTCAGGGTGGCATTAAACTGCCTTAACCAGTGAATAATTTGTCAAATAAATTACAACTAGGACCGTACCTCAGAAACCTGAAGTCTTACTCACATGTAAGCATTTTTCTATAGATGAATCTATGAGTAAATATAAACTAGCACAGATAAAATTCTCGTATCAGCATAATCACTTCAATCTATGCATGAGTCCTTGAGGAAATCACAAAGGTAAAAAGCAAAATAAATCAAACAGAATTGTGGCACATTGTTCGAATTTTAAGTAAAATGACTAAAGTTACACTGCATACATAATCCCTGAATGAATTTGCAGCAATGAAAAACAGGGAACTAACCTAAGTGTCTTTTACAAGAATATCATGTCTTACTAAAGTAATTAAACAAATGCGTTAAAATCTAAAAAAAGTCTATTAAACAAACAACCAAACAAAAACCCTCACAAAACTCCTAAACCTATTTTCAAATGGCATATTTTGCAAAAAATATTTCAGAATTCAAAGTCAAGGTGAAATGCAAAGAGGTAGTTAAATCCATTTTTTAGGCAAGCAATTGTACAAGTTCCAAAATACTTCAACTGGAAGGTCTGTGACAGATGGCCCACTAATGCAGACTGCAAAGTCAACTGCATAAAGCAACACTATAATCTACAAGGAATCACAAGGACCACGAATGTGTCTGAAGAGAAAGGAGTATCATAATACATGGAACCCTCTGGGGCACCTTGTTAATTACTGCAGGGTCATATTTCTATGCAATATTTTGTTCTTTACTCTAAAGCTAATTTACAGTCAGTTTGGTGTATGGTTTTCAAGGCCCAAGGCCAAAAAATATATAACATTAAAAAATTGCGAAGGACGATTTGAGAGTTGTCATTAGTGGAAATTAGTTGGCCACTATTGGTGGATAAGCAGAGACTGAGAACTCTTTCCAATCATGAAACAGCAGACCATGTGAACCAGAGGGATAAGTTCCAGTAATCAAAAAGAAAAACAAAAATCCCATGCATGTTAATGGCAGCTGTGCCATTCATTCCTAGCCTAAATTCAGTCTACAGTTTGAGATACAAAATTTAAACCTTATTATAACATTCAGACTTTTGGTATTAGGTCATGCATTCCATGCTTCCAATCTAAACCTTTTTTTTTAAACAGATGGAGAGTGGCTGCAGAGTTCCACTTGGGCAACAAGCAGTGTCTGTTTTCTAATGACAAGATCCAAATACTCCACACACTCTTTGGGAACATCAGAGCTGACTGTGTTGCTGCTTTCACACTACGTTGTAATCCTTAAAAGCAGTGTTCCTCTCCAAAAGAATATGCACCCTCAAATTGTACCATACAAAAGGATATAGGGCATCCTTTCTATGGGTTTTCTACAACAGATTAAGGAAAATCATGTGCACTGGATGAAAGAAGGGAAATGTTCAGAACTTTCAGTGTGGGAGCTAAAAGGAAGAGGAAACCGACATTGACAACAAACATCAACTACTTCCCATCCTAGAAATTAGCATTAAAAGTAACATTATCTCTTTCTTGGGCCATGGGAAGTTATGGACACTGAGAGCACTTTGCCCCTAAACAGGAGAGAACTACATTTATAGCACTCGGAACCTTGCCTGAAGACTGTTTCTTTTCCAGCAACTTTGAGACAGGCAATAATTTTGTTGTGAAAGTTCAGAGAAGCCATATGAAGGTAAAATTCAATAACACTGCAAATAAAATCTTTCTGAATATCAAGTGTAAGACCAAACCTCCCTTATTAAGCTGAAACCAATGGACCCTTAGTACTTCATTAGGAGCTGTATCAGTCATGTAAGTCTGTTTCTACTTAGGTAACTTAATTATTCATCTAATTAGGACACAGTCTGATTTGTAAGCCAACAAAAGCTACATGTGGCCCTCTTTTAATCCCTCCAACTCAGTTTCTTGAATTTCAGCTCTAAACAATTTTTCAAAAACAAGTTTGCTGCATACTGGAGATAATATTCAACAGAAGACTATTTTTGATTCACAGTTGTCTTTCACCAAAAATTAAATCATTTTACCTATTTTTTTTATTACCATACTGTCAAAATCAAACTGCACAAATATGGATTTTTGTAAAACAGAAAACAGAGAACCTGAATTTAGTTGTTAAATAATGATCATCACTCGTGCTGTTCACTGATGTTCACTGAGACATCTTTCTCAGTTATTATTTTTGGATTACTGTCTGCAAGGCAGCACCGGACTGATAACCTAACAAACATTACTCACACAAATCTGAATGCAAAAAAGGGACCTTGAAATACTTTTCTTTTCAAACACAAACTGAGTTAGAAGTGACACTGTGTCAAGTTGCTTTGAACTAGTTGAGTCTGACCCCCTCCGTTGTCAAGACAACACTTGAATTGATGAAACTGCACTGCAAAGTGGAATGGAGAGCCAAATTGGAAGCCTACCAACTGAAAACTATGAAGAATATTAGATACTTATATTAATAGTTCAATTAACTCTAACTAATAAACTGTGCTGAAATGTTCTTCTTGCCATAATCAGGAACAACATTTAGAGTATGCCTCTCTAGTCTATTATTGTATTTCAGAAAATGTTATCTAAATAAGTAACATAAATAGGAAAAAAAGGAACAATTTTACTCTTTACTGCTCTTCTCTGACTAAGATAAAGAGCTGAAGCCTTATGAAGTGACATATTTTGTACAAATTCTCCTAAATTTTGCATGCCATGAATATCAGTGCTCTATTTCCTTTATTTTTCTTAAGGACTCTGGCAAAACCTGGAGTTTCTGCATAGTAATACCATATGCAGTCTATGGTTTCACAGGTTAAGAGCTTTGGAAAAGGCCAAAGTTATCTCTTATGTTATTTATAATATTATTAGGTGTATTTTTAGTGAGACATTTTTAGCTTAGGGGTTTTTTTTTCTGCAGGATTAGAAGCAGCAACTAAAATGTACCATGATGAGAACTTTTAAAGGTCATTGCTAAACATAATCAACTGCATCAAAAAGAAAATTGTAACTGTCATGTTATGTATAATTTAAAAAGAACATCTACTAAACTATAACAAAAGACACTCTCCCTCATTATTTGTTTAAAAAGTGACTATCTGTACAGTTTAGAGAGTTACCAGGAGTCCTCTCTGATAAATGTTTTACTCAGGAAGCTGAATACAGAAAATATTATGGAAAGCTTAATTGTGGCCAAAGCCATGACTCTCCACACATATACAGTATATTTATATAGGACAAAGGAAAATTATTTGATCACTGTTTAAATTTTTGAATAATGTCCATTGCACATGTGGTATGAAGGTGGAAAATAACAGGGTCTTGCCCTTGACAGAGGTTTTCATTGAAACACTGTATATGGCTTGGAAAGTGGGATGCTGTCTATATGAAAAACTTCTGCACAGACCACTGGGTAATAACAGTAATCTCTGTTAAAATATATAAGAGGGCTGCTAAGAATGGAGAAATAGACATCTCTAATTGGTAGCTGGGGGAAAAAAATAGCTTTTAAATAGTTAAGCCTCTTTTGAAATAAATAAGTTATCCTTTGTGAAACTGCTGACAAAGTTTGAAAAGCTTGTAGGTGTATTTGTGGTTGACTTATACTGGAAAGCTTCCATGCCTAAAAATTCTTGCTCAATAAAATAGTAGCAGACATGAAGAGTTAAGCAGAAGGATGATGATCTTCTACTGAAATACAGCAGGGACCTAATCTAGATGGAAAATGTCTGCATTCCCTCTGGGCTTCCTTCCATGCCCTTGGGATGCTAAGCTAATACTATCCCAAGTCCCAAAATGCCACATCCCCAGAGGTGTAGCACAGTACAAAAACATTCATTCTGAGAAGTCCCTTCTCATTCTTCTCTTTGATACTTGAACATGGAAAAGCCTATATTCCACAATCCATGACCCCAAAACCTTTAAGAACTATTTATTGGTACCTATGAGTATAAACTCAATACTATTCTACTGTATTGGCTTATAAATTCGTAAGATAGTCTCAGATTCAGTCTTTGCACAGTGCTTACTCTTACTAAGCAAGGTTTCTGCCCTTGTGAATACTGAATGAGAGTGTCAGATGTTGACACAGTCATTAACTCCTCACCAGAAATCAGGAACTTCACTAGTGAGGTGAGAGCAGATAAAGGGTGCAGCACACCAGAGCTCCTGCTCCCACCCTGGCTGCCTCTCCCTAACAGGCTCCTGTCTGCTGGGCACAGCCCAAAATGAGTCCAGTGAGCACTCTAAGCCAGTGGAGCCTTCCCTGACTCACAAGAACCCAGATATGGAGACAAGTCTAAGCAGAGGATCCCTGCTCTGCATTGCAATAGATAACCTGCCCACCACCACCTCTTCACAGCCCAGAGAAGACCTGCTGCAAAATCACCTTTGGCACTTTTTGCAACTCTGCTGCAAACCACTCCTCTTCCCACAGCTCCTCCACATACAATGAGATCTTTCATTTCAGTCTCCTTCTGCAAATCACAGTTACAGGAACCAACACTCCTTTCATTCTGGTCCAGAAGTAGAGTCCTCAAAACATAACAGTAAAAATGGTATTTTAGCTGAGAACAGGAGAGTTAGAGAACAGATGTCAACAAATGTCAATATCCTCTGCTTAGGTAAGTGTAAGAAAACAAGCTTAGTAAAACTGACTTATTAAGATACATTTAGAAAGCTCCATTTACACAAAAGGTTTGCTGTACTATTTAAAGAAGTAACCATCTGACAGAGAAAAAATCTTATTAATAATGCACTAACAACTAATTACTAATGAAGTGCAGTTCACCAAATTTTTTGTCAGCTGGTCTAAGTTACAAATGGGATATAAGATATGGCAAGGATATGAGACAGAGGAGATGAATTTTGCAGCATCTAAAAAAACTTTGAATTATTTTTGATATGTTTTTAATAATGACTGTTGACAGATATGGTCCAGGGGATGAAGTATAATTTTTTAAAAATGTGCAGAGCTCCTTCAACCATACTGGGGTTTTGATGAAGTGCTTCAAATAATTTTTCATAGTTTTTTTTTTTTTAAAGTTGATTAAGTGACTGTATTGATGACACTACAAAGAGAATTTGTTATTTACGAAGCGGTAGTACATTACCTTTGTGCTGCTCTCCAAAGGGTGTCCATGAAATAATTATAATAAAGGCAGTTTTTCATGTTAAAATACATGCAAGTCAAGTTTTCTAGGTATTGAAAAACTCCTTGTATTAGAGCAAGATCCGAATTTTTTATCTTTGCTCATAATCACTATACTGTCTTAATATCTTCATAAGCAGGTATGTGTAGCCTTGAAAAAGCTGTAAGGCACAAGGTCCAGATGAACTAGACAGTGCCATAGCATGGTTCAGGCATTGGAACAGCAGTTGAGGCAACATCCCTGGAGGTATTTAAAAGACAAGATGATGTGGCACTTAAGGACATGGTTTACTGGTGGATTTGGCACTGTTGAGTCAGCAGTGGGATTTGATCATCTTCTGTGCCATGTCAGTATTATGAAGTGTCATAAAGTAATTCTACATATTAAATCCTAGTTTCAGGTAGATACTTAGTTAATTCTTTCTATTCTATCTTCTTTAAAGGATTGTTGAGATTCATTAAAATCTTGTTAAAAGGCTACTAATTTCTAATGCAGAGGAAATGAGAAAAGCTTATAAACAGTCCAAAATATTGTGAGTGCTTTACACACTGTAGATAAAGGGTTTCAATTGAGGTTATTAAATGTTGTTACAGTAAAATCAAAAGTGAGCAATTCAGATCTATAGAAAAACCCTGTGAGACAGCTATCAGTCAGAAGCAGCAAAGAGCTCAGCTGCTGCTGGCTGGTAGGGAGGAGGTTACTCCCCAAGAATTCACATAGTAGGAATTCACAGGACTCTGCAGGGGCACGAAAACAGCCAGGATGAAATAATATAAACATGGGACTTGTGAGAGATAGGCTTTAACCGATTGAAGTTTCTAGCGTGGTGGTGTGTAACTCTTTTAGCCAATAAGCTGTAGTCCTAACCCTATATAAACTGTGTGCTTTGTGTAATAAAATGTCTTCACCATAAACTTCATAAGCTTGCTGGTGAAGTCCTTTCTCTCCGCCGAAAATGGTTTACTTTAATTAAATTCACTAACAACCTTAATGTTTTGGTAGTTTACTCAATATTTCTCTTCTCTATTATCCTACAAGCTTTGTATTTCCTTCTCTTCTGTGCTTAGTATAAATGTTTAATAGTTTCAATAAAAAGTCCAGAATACAATTACAAACCCTTCTGCTTTATCATCTTATCTGACAATATTCAGAGCAGCTCGTAATACAGATATTACTTTTATATGCCTGAAGTTATACAGTGTGAATATGCATTTAGCATTTACTTTTTGTAAAATGCAATTGAAGCAAGGGTTGTAAATAAGCCCACAGAATGTGCTATTCATTATTCAATTGTCTCTGTGCTAAAAAAATTCATTCATGTAGCAAAAGCACAGCATGTAAGTGAACCACAACACATTATAAACATTCAAAGTGAGTATCCAACCAACCTGTGTACAAAACCTGTTCAACCCTACTGTTGCTATTTGCTAAGCAGATATTACACCAGGTCACAGTCAGTCACATAAATTACAATAAAAGAGTACCTAATAGAGCAAAAGGAGAACTTTTACAAGATTTATTAAATTAATAAATAGGGTTTTTTGCCTTAGTTACTCTAACTGGGCACTCCGTATCTGGAGACAATTAAAGTTTTTAACTAGGAAATAAAACTATTTTGCAACAGGATTGTGGATTGCCTAATTAAGCATGAAGTATGAAATTAATTTTTTATGACACAGGGAAATAGGTATTACATACTAGTGCAATATGAAATTAAAAAAAATCCCCAAACCTCATACATTTTACTATCCTGCAGATCTAAAGTGTCTTTAAAATGTGATAGTGCACAGAATATAGTAAAATATGCAGAGAAAAAATACTAACAAATTTGCCATACTAAGCACTCCTCTATTAAAACATACTACTCACTGAGGATGTTGAAATTATGAATTATTAAAAGCTACCCCAAAACCACTCACCAAATGCACAGTAGGATTGAGGTGAGTACTCAAAGTCAAAGCACAAAGAGAATCTTAGAAATCCATTCAGACACTGCACTTGAAGAAACCCAGCCTACACACATGGGTTGCTGCATCAGTGAACCATGAGGTAGCATTTGGAGGAAGAAAAAATAGCATTAAAATGCTTTACAGTAAAGGACAAATCCTCTATGACACAGTCAATAAGAAAAAGAACAATTTCTTCCCAGTTATACAAAGTATTCGGAAAAATGCCATTTTTTGTCTATGATGATGAATAGACCCTTGCTGGCTAGTTGAGAAAAGAAAGAAAATGAAACAAACTGTTCAGTTGGAACTGAAAACTTTTCCATGAATTTTTATATGGTAACCACTGTACCTTTTTAAGATCTTTCTAAGAGTATGTTAATCGGGTAGCCAAATTCTTCATGTATTTCATTTATCCTGTGAGAAGGGGAATATTCTTCACATTCAGCAATCATGTAGTAACTTAATGGTGATGTAAACCACTAATAAATGGATAAAATAAAACCCACACACTAATAGTCCATCTGCACATTACAAAAATGTTTGTGATAATTTAATGCTTAAGGTTCCAATTTTTTTCAGATTTCAATAGGTCACTACTTTTTTGTTTAGGAAAAAGTATGGGTTAACTCTACCTTGCTGTAGGTAAACATCCTCTGAGTGTTTAAATAGAAGTTTTATCCAAGCATGTTGTTAGAAGTCATATTGACTGAAAGAGTAAAACAGCTAGGAATATAAAATCTAGAAACAGTTTAATTGAGAAACATATTGTTACATAAGACTCCTGCACCATCATCAAGTCTGATTTTCACCCAAGTAGTCTGTCTCCAGGACAAATAAAAGGGAAGACAGGAGTCCTTGCTGAAGAAGGAAAGTGCTATTAAAAGAAGAAACCACATACCACAAAAAAACACTTGAACACTGTGATGGAACAGGAAAGAAAACACTTAGAAATAACTAATGCAACCATGACTCCTAGAAGTTTAAAATTCTCTGCACTAGGAAGAACAAGTTGCACAATATATCAGGTAAATGCAGTGCTTTTAAAATCTTTTTATTATTTAAATATGTAATGCCTTCCCTTGCCCCCTCCCCATGAAAAATTTTCTCATTTATACATTATTTCCTGTATGGATTGAAATTAGGTGTATTGGAGATTATTTTACTTATTTACTTCTCTAAAAAAGTAGGATTTTCCAATATGTAGTTACTGACATACTCGTTTATGAACATGGGCTCATGTTTTAAAAAATACTGCTTTAACAATTCACAAATTATTAGGAGTTAGGCACTTGGATAGTGATTCATTAACTACATCTTTAAATATGTTTTTTTGCTCCTAAATATACTACTGAATAGCTGATTGAAGAGGCTGGTAAGCTGAAATAACCTCACAGACATTCAGCCGCTTCTGCAGGTGTTGGCTCTGAACTGGAAACCAATAATGTCAGACTTTGCAGCAATGTAAAGTGGAAAATCACAAGAGAGGGGCATTATATTCTCCACCTTATAGACATCAAGGTTGTTAGAGCTATATAGAATTCAGGTTTTCAGAAATAATAAAAGATTTTATGCTAATGCAAAGAAGATAAACTGTCCATTATTTTGGAAGATAGAAAATAGCTTCAGAATATACTTCACACATCTGCCAGATGAGAAATGCACCATTTGAATTCCTAATAATACTGGTTTTATTTAGTATGTTTCTATTGTGATTTTGGCAACTTGTATAACTAATTTAAAGTCATTTCAGAGCAAATATTTTTAGCTTAGAATAATAACATTCTGCAAATAATTTTAAAACTCTTAGATGGCACAAGACATATGAATGATAGCTATGCTCAAAATACTTTCTAGTATGTATGGTCTGGCACCAATGCTTCACATAGCTGAAGATGTCCTAGCCCTAAACAGTATACACAGAAGAGATCAGATCAATGCAAATAACTGGGCAATGTAAAACACTGAGGGAGAGTGACCAGGGAATTCCTCCTCACGATCTAACTTTTCTGCCATTCTCTTACTGCTGTTCAATTTCAGACAAGCAAATAAAAGCTACCTTATTAAAATCAACTGGAAGGAGGTCAACATAAATTTATAGTTAGATATTCTTGTTCCAGTTCAATCAATTTGAAATTTAATTCAAGTTTAGTCCCCTAGTATTTCTAATTCAGGAAGCACACGAGGAGAGAGTATAAAAGGCTCTGATTTTGTTTGGGGTTTTTTTTTTTCCCTCCAGTGGTCTGATTTCTTGCAGTTTACAAGAACAAAAAGAGATTATCATCTGTTCAAAAAAATTACTACAGTTTCTTTAGAAAGGTACATAATGCATTATCCATTTTGATTTTAGGTTATTGACCATTCATTTGCTATTTATCCCTTATATTTCTCTTTTGTTGAATTGAATTTAAGTGTCATTTAGTCATTTTGATTTCCACTTGGCACTAGTAGAGAAAATGACAGGTTTCATTACATAAGTAGAACTGTTATTCATACAGTTATCTGAAAAGTACTGCACGAAAAGCTGGTGTTTTCTTTTACATACTTTACACAGATGCTTCAGGAAAAAAATACCACTCCTAAGACAAAGATTATTTTGATGTTGTTAAATTTACACATATTTAATTACGTAATTTCTCTCTTTTTCTAAATAAATTCTAATCAGTAGAGGAGGAAAAATAAACGGTATTAACTAAATCACATGACAATGAGAAGGCAATTTATGGAACTGCACAAATATACCTAAATCTGTTTGCTTCCACTGGAGACAACTTGCAAAAAATTCCTGCCTAGTAGCAGAAAAAATTTCACAAGGTAGAAAGTTTTTTATGTCTGAAAAAACCCCATAGGATTATTGTAATTTCATAAAAGTAGCACCATAAAGTGATAGAAAAGCAGAAGCAAACTGTGAAACATTCTTTAGCTGTGGCATTCATTCACACTTTCCAGTTCCATTAATGACTCAAACTATGGGTTGGGAAAGGAGAAGCTACGGTGTTTACAACTGAAAATTAACATCACTGAGAAGCAGAGTTACCATCACAAATGGTAGATGAATACCTGAAAAGATACTGATAAGTTTCTTTAGGAACTCTTAATTCTCTTGCTATTCTTATCAGTGAAAAACTCACCCTCCAGAAGCCAGCATCACATCATAAAAAACTCCAGCATCAGAAAAACTAAATAATGATAACAACAAGCCAAACAAAACCATCTCAAAAAACCAAAACAAATAAACAACTCAAACCCCTGAACTCATTGTGACTGAAATAATACATTTTTTCCAAAACAATACTGTAGAAATCTGATACCTTCTGTTTTACAAGATCAGTTCAAACCCAGTCAAAAACCCCTCAGGAGTTGTTAGCTTTATTATTTGCTAGATCTTTAACACAAAATCCTGGCAGAGCTTCTGAAGCACTAGTTTGTGAAAAGTCATCTCAGGAACACGTGGAAATTTTGGGAGAAGTGGTTACATTTATAAAAGTTTGAGAAATCTATTTATTTCGGAGAAAAAATAAGATTCTCAAAAAGGAAGGTTGAGATGTCTAGATAGAGCTTGCAGTTTGCTAAAATGAGCATTTATTCTAGAAGAATATCTACCCACATAAACAAAAAAACACCAACCAGGTGTCTGAGGTGGCATCTCTGTGTCTTGAAGACAACCTAAAATTAAACACAGATAATGAAATCATCATGCTACTCAGTAAAGAATGCTTATGTGCACAAGTCTCCTGGAAAATGCCATTTATTCATTATTTTCAACTGAAAGAAATTCTTTTGACCTGTGAAAATAAACTGGGAAATGTCCTTTAATAATAGGAAAATGATTGCCAAAGCTTTACATGGTAAGAAGCAGACCATGAAATTAAGAAAAGAGGAATTTTAAAGAGTTAGCCTCAAACATACAGTATCAAACAGTCTGTGGAAGACAGCTTTACAAAGAAAGTGGCATTAATCCAATGAAAGTTCAGTTGTCAGAAGAAGGCACAGGCCTGAAATTTCAGCCCATGATGATGGTCCGCTGATGTAGTACCATCTACATCACACAGGGAGTCCTACAGGGTGGTGTAACCAAGAACCCAAATAAAAGATTTGATAGAAAAATGCGCTTCTTAGAGTTGTTCAAAACCCATATATGCATACTGGATAGTTTCTTCGTGCACTCTAGAGAGCTTACATTATGTTTCAGGAAACCATAATGATGCCCACAGTGGACATCTAGACAATTTCACAGCACAAACCTTTTCTAAAACGCCAGGCTTCTTGAAGAAAGAGAGGGACTCACTTTTCCCTCAAACAACATCTACTTTGGTTCAGCCTCACTGTATGTACTGATCCACAGATTCAAGGTATCCTGTGCTCTCCGGGTAAAGTGGGTAGATAAGAGTTCAGTTCCAGGTCAACACAGTAATTTCTTGTCTACTGGAAACACTTGTGGTATTTTAAGCAAGATACACAATTAATGGAATTAGTAACTTGGGACCTTTAGTCTCCACCTGCTATACATCTGCAGGGCATCTGCTGGAAAATGAATACACAATTGTGAAGGGAGCAAGGACTGTAGGGGTGAGCGTAAGTGCATTAAGAGGTAAGCTACCTGGAGTGTGCGTGGTGGCTTGTGACCAATGAGAGGCTGTAGTGTATGTAAGTTGAATTGGTTAACCAATAATGTAGTGGCATGTTGGATGTGAGAGGGCATAAAGGGTGAGGATGTTACTGAGAGTTAGATCTAATATGAACTTCTAGGAACTACTTCTTCTACTACTACTACTATGAGCTATGTGGAACTGTCTGTTAACTATCTTGAATAAAGTCTTGTAAGCCTTCTGATCAAACCTTCTGATGTCTGCTGTGCCTGAGCTCTTCTGACCATCATTCAGACTGCACTCCTGCCTGGGACTAAGGGGCTACTCCTACAAAGGACCTCCCAACAGTATTCCACACAAATGGACAGGGAACCTGCTATACCTGATCTTCATCGTTCATAAACATTGTCAAGGAAAGGCATGGGAACAAAGTCAAGACAGATTTGTGAATATGCTCCATTCTCATTAATCTAAGGAGACTGACTAAGATGTGGATGCCTGAATATTTTGTTGGAGCTGCACATAGGTCAAGTTATAGTTTGAGAACTGAAATAAGCAAAGTAACACAATTGCACTTGCTAGTACAGTTCCCCTTGCAAATGATAGGTTTCTTCTGGTCTACTTTTTCCTTTCTGTTTTTTCTTAAAGTTTCAATTTGAGTAAAACCAACTGTGGAGTAACAAAGTAAGCACATACTGACAAGATATTAAAGTATGACTGATGAAATCATCTCAGAGGCAAATGTTTCAGATCAACATCACCACATGAGCTAACAGGTAACAGTAACCAATGCAAAAGAGCAAAGTGTTCTGAATGGTTTATGAAGGACGGGAGATAAGTTACTCTAAGGATTAATTTTAGTGTTGTTCTTGGCTTGTGTAATTCTACAAGACTGAGGATCACTGCAACATATGGAAAGTCACAAATAAGCCTAGAACAGGTCCTATCAGACTAACACTGGTATGCAGTAATAGGTGTGGCGACTGCCTAACTATAACTGGAATTCCAAGTGTTATCAATGGCTCCACTCTTTTCACAGTGTATTCCATCCTCCATTTCCAAGTTTTCACATTAATTGGAATTGTCCTTTCTAGAAAACTCACTTTCCCCATAAAACTCAAGTGATTCAAATCCGATTTCTTCTTCTAGATCAAGATCAGATCTTCCATTTCACAATCTCCTTTCAATTGTACTTGGCAAATGTATATGGCTCTGTGTCTGTCATCTAGTACAAGGGATAGATGGTATGAAAATGAGAGCATAGCAAAGGTGACCAGCCATACTAACACCAGTTAGCCATGGGATAGCACAGAAGGTAGCTGAATTTTAGCATTTATTCCACTTGTAATCTGTGCTAAATCTTCTTTTCAGGAGATATAAATGAACTGTGTCTTGTATCCTGTCTTCTGAGCAAGAAGTCAAGGTTGTCCTGTGTGGTACTTGCTCTACCCTGGTAGAAAACATACCCTCACCACTATTATAATTGCATTTGGCAGAAGGTAAATGACACAAATTAATTTCATCTATAAACATACTTTCTATAAGTACCTTTTTTTAAGTACCCTCTCCCTACCAGAACGTTTATGCTTATTTTCTGTATGTTACACTGTCCTTTGTTTTCTTCAAAAGCAGAAACTTGCTGCTATGGCAACAATACTTTTGGTAATAATATGAGAAAAGCAAATTTGCAATCAGGAATGTAAAGCAAAAAGGGCCCTTAAATGTAAAATATTTCACCCAAATTACACTAACAGTTTGTCCACTACTATCAGATTTTCCTTGGTATTTTCTCAGCTTTAAGGTCCTACGCAGCTATGGTAATCACAACAAAGTACTCGTGCAGTTCCTCTTAGCTGTACGTCAGTAACACATTTACAGTGAGCTGGATGAAAGGGAGGCATCTGGATGTACTTAACCACTGGACACCCCTTATAGTCAGTGTCAGATATCTCTAGATACATTTAATCTGAAAAATAGGTGGGATTAATTGCTCTTTGGGGTGCCTGTCTTTGCCTCTGCGTAAAGAGGCATTCAGATTAAGTATGTGACTTGTAGGAAGCTACAGCTGGGCAATCTGAGCATCCCTTAGGGTCCATTTTCAATAATCACTGTCATTCACATAGGATTTTGGGTGCTGTCAGATATAACAAATTTTCAAAATTAAATATTTATTCTGATATCTAAGTATGCATTTTTCTAGTTAATTTTTCCTGAGGTATTGGTACCAAGTGTTCTTTAAAATAGTTTTGGTTTTGTTTGCTGGAATGCCAACTAAAAATTTTTGCTATGTTTATCACAGATACAATTTGTCTTACTCCAAAAGAATCAAAGCCTTTATTATCTTCATACATTTTGCTGACAATAGATTAATACGCATTTTAGGCATTATTAAGTTGTGTTCCATTAATAGTGACAACACAATATGAATTTCATTGTAATATAATGTTTTCCCCTCAGCATTCCCAATCTATTATCTTTCAAGATTGTGGTCTTTTGGATTTCAAGAAAACAGACTGCAAGAAATTCCATAAATAAGAATTAAAACTATGGTCCAAAAGAAAACTTTTCGGTGAACAAGCTGCAGCCTATACACAAGAATCTGAGGGTAATTGAGGGAGACAGAGCAAGGTCATCTGAGTTAACATGAAGTAGAATTTGATTTAGAAGTACCCATTATTCTTAGAAAATAAAAATGAATGCAGGGCACTTGCTGGGTACAATATTTTAAGCTGCTTATAGATATAGAACTAATTACTTGATCAGTAAACATGAGAAATATTTGTATGGGTTTCTGGGTATTTTGTTTTGGGGTTTTTTTAAGACAAAAAGAGACACTGAAGGCAAAGTAACTTTCTTGATACCACATACTAGGAGAAAACATAACTCAGCCTGCAACCCAAGCTCACTTCCTTTATTCTTTCAATTCTATTCAGAGAGGATCTGTCTTTGCTTTAAAGAAATCTACAATAATTTCTGACAAGCACTCTGCAACTTTAAAATTAAAGCTAAATTTCTGAGTAACTGTAAAAATAAGGGCAAAAAATTTATTAGCATTGAAAAAGTTAAAAGGCAGTTCCACATAATCCAGATTTTTCAACAATAGAAAAGAGTCACAGAGGGCAAAGTCAGGGATTTTTAAAAAAATTATTTTTAACACTCATAATATGCATTCTAGTAATATAAACTCTAATGAGCTGATTGAAATGAAAACAGAAAACCCATATCCAGAGTAGTACAAAATTATTATATCACATTAAAAGTAGGTGTTGAAAAACAAAACAAACAAACAAACAAAAAAGAACAAAACAAGAAAAAAACCACCTACAAAATTCCTGCCCAGGTAAGTTTCTCTGGAAATTATCTGTGACACTGCACACTAACAATATATGTATAAAAAAGGAATTTCTGTAATCACTAATTTGGTTTTTTTTCCATAGAGTATTTCTTTCTAAAATTTCTTGTTGAACAACATGATTTTTTTTTTAAATGGAAAACTACAGAGGAGACACCAATGATGCCCTGTTTAAGCAAAAGTGTACACTGCAATTTCTAACTTACCCTGAAGGAAAAATAAACAACAACCCCCCCTACAATTGTCTGAGGTGTATAATACTACCACATTCATAACACAAGTCTGATCCATGGCCTATGGATTGCTCTTGGATCAGAATCCAGCAGTGCAATTTGCCTCCCCTAATTAAGACACTCTTGGAGAAGACACTGCGTAGGTATGTAATAATCAGACACTGTATGTCTGTGTGTACAGTCATATACATGTAGGTATGGAAGAATAAGACAGCAAAACTTTTTTTTTCCCTAAACTCATGTTTTAACAGCCTTAGAAATTTTAGAAATATTCAGTTTAGGATATTGTTTTCCTTCTACACTACAGCTACGTACATTTAGCTATTACTGGATATTAAGAGAGTAGAAAAATACATTTTAAACAGTACAAACACGAAGGTTAAAAACAGAAATTGAATGCATTGAGTGCACAGGTAAAAGTGGAAGATGGCATGTAAGAATAAACCCACAAACAGCATAGAGAAATTACCACAAGACACTAAAATCAACATAAAGAACAAAAAACCTCACATCCATCACCTATCTGAAATTAAGATCTGATACAGATGAAGCATCCCATCAGTCAAGAAGGGATTGTTTTTCAGATAATACAAAGCAAAAAGGATAGAAATGAGGAAAACCCTTCAGAAAAATGTGAGAAGGAAGCTGTCAAGGGAACATATAGTGCTTAATATAATGGCAGTGTAGGTCCTATACAATTTTTAGATCCTCTGAAGATCAATGACGTACAACTATCATAATCATGTTTGGAGTACAGACAGTGCATAATTCAGAAGCTTCCTTAGGACAGAACTGAAAAACCCTGGAAAATAAGACTGAGTCAGCAATAGAAAAAGAACTTGCTTAAGACTTGAAGAGCAGATATGAGAAGGTCCCACAGTTACTCTCTTTTTCTTCTCAACGAATTATGTCCCTTTCTATCCTAAAGGCAGAAACCCTGAGTACTTTGGCTACCCCACAACTAGTGGGGTAGATGATGAGAGCTTCAGAGCTTTGCAGGTCTGAAGCTCCTCAGTCCAGATACCACTCTAGCTGCTCAATTTTTATGGTAAATCTCTGTTGACAAATAAGATAAAATAAAAATTAAAAAAAAAAAAAGAAAGAGAGAGAGAGAGAGAGAAGAAAAGAAAGTAATTTCCACAGAATGGGTAACTTGGCATTAAAACTTGGCATTGAAACCTAGACTTATAGCTCATCTGTCAGAAAACTTCAGTCAGTAGCAGAAGACTAGATTTTACTCCCAGGTAAATCATGAGTCATTTTAGAGCTTTCTACCTCACATACACTCAGAATCAGAAGAAAAAAGCCAGCAGAGTTGCATAAGTATCATAGTAGATCATGCAAATACAGACTGATTCTGTCTCATTTTTCTGACTACATTTGACATAAGTGAATGGACGGAAGGAATCAGAAGGACCTAGCAAAAAGTGCTTTACTTTGGAGAACTAGGGTTTTAAGAGTCTGAAGAAGAAAAGGCTAAAGGAGACAACAGTTTTTGCCTTCCACTGTGCAAACTAGAGTTGCAGGTAAGTGTAAGAAGCTCCTCTCAGTGATTCATGATGAAAGGACAAGAGGCAACAGCTATATATATATATTTGTATATATATACACACACACATATACATATACATATATATATATATACACACACACACATGGACACACACAGATCCACATATTTAAGCACTGGAACAGTTTCCAAGAGATGTTGTAGAATTCCTAGTTCCTGGAAATATTCAAAACTCAAGCAGATAAATGACTGTGCAATGTAACCTGACTTATAATTTGGCCCTGCTTTGTTCTCTGGTGGGGCTAAATGACTTTCAGCATATGTCAAACCCCAAGTTTTTGTATGATTTTAAGTTGCAGTAGACTTCACGAATACTATGACCAAGTATGAACATACCCTCTAGGGACTGAAGGGATGAGTGAAGGAAAATATTCTTCTGATAAAAAATATACTTTTTAAAATATTTCTGCAAATTCATGCACACTTAAATACCATACTTTGAACTGTGTAAGTTGTGGAACAACAATAGACTCCATTTTTAAAACAATCTCATACATAATAAAAGGAGTACACTGTAGTTGTACTATTTCCCAGGGGGGACAAGGTGGTTTCTGGAATCCTCCCAGTTGTGCTGTTCCTGAGAGAAGATGTGGACTGTTTCCATTTGATATTTTTATCAGTATGGGCTTTCGGCCAGTGGGTGATAGCACCATTTATATAATATCCAAAAAATTCCAGCCAGCACTGATCAGATGCTTTTTATGTTTTCTTCCCTACCATTTTTGATAGAGGTAGTGAAAGCACCACTACTAGATAAGAGGGGAAAGGAAGAACTGTAAGGTGAAAAGGGATTATGAGTCTGCTCCTTTTACCACCAGCCCACAGAGTGGGAAAATAAATAAGCTGATTATAGCCCTGAGGAACATGGAAAATGGGGTGGATATTCAGCTTCCATAAAAATCTATAGTAAATGCAAGACAACACTTACTGCCATAAGCTTGTAGGCCAAATTCAGCAGGTCAGCAGGGAGTAGGAATTTACTGCAGAACTCTGGGTAGGACTCTTAGATCACTGTGTGAACAGGTAGCAGTTTTAGCCACCTTCTGGAAGTGCTACTATTTGCATCACAAGATGACAGTTCTAAGAATGGTAGTCAGCTTCCTTCAGCAAAGGGACTAGATCAACCTGTAGCTTACACTACAACTCAACAAAAGGCAGCAAACACTGAGGATTCTAAGAGAAATTTTATTTCACACACTGTGGAGCCATACATCACATTCTGGCATTCAGAGAGATCTGTAAAACTGAAATTAACACTGTATTGCATGCAATGTGATCAATCATCTGACTAGTCCTTCCTATTTCTAAATAAGTTTAAATGTAGCAGTCCCACTGTGGCCAGTGGGGCTAGAAACTCTAGAATTACTGTAATGTAGACCTCCTCAAATTATGTAGGCAAGTGATCTTTCAGAAGTTTTGGTGAAGTCTTTGTCTTTTCTGATTTCTCTCTATTGAGGTAATGTTCTAGGTTTGGGATTTTAAAAATAATCACATTGAAAAAGCTAGTAATTTGGCTTTCTTCCAAATTTAAATATCTGAAAATACATATACTGTGTTTTTCTTAGTTTTTGTTTCTCAGGGCTGAATGTTCATTTGGTGCTTTAGGCAAGAGGACAACATAGTTAAATAGGGATGCAAGTTCATTGTTTTCCCAACTATTATTTGAGGACATTCATTATAAAGCTATGTCACATTAATGAACAGTGTGGTTCATGCCACCCGCATAGAAACGTTATCAGCAACAGCAGCCCTGCAGGTCTCAAAATTTCTTGTCACTTTGGAATGTAGAATCAAATTAGCAAAGCTGTGCTCAAAGGTTGAGATTCTGTAAGTTTTTAAACATCTCAGACAGAAATTCGATTAAGATTAATTCAAGCCAAGCAAGCAATTTTAGAGGCGTTGGAAGCAATTTCCTTTCACATCATGGTTGTGTGCTGCTGACATGAATGCCTGGAGAAAAATGTGCTAAGTTACCAGAGACAAGATCTTACTCTGGAGAGGGAACTATGTATGTCCTTGTAAAAATAGCTTTAAAATAATAGTACTAAGGTAACGAATCTTGTAAAGAAACACAAAATATTCTTCATGCATCATAAATAAGTGACTGTAGTGACAGGGTATTTCAAATACCACAATCACATTTTCAAGCTGGTTTGTGTCATCAACTTCTAAAGGTGAGACTCTTCAAAAGAATTTGCTGGATGAGTAAGATTTAATATAATGCCATTTTAGAAAAATGATAGCAGTGCTCATCAAATTATTAGTGCACTGGTAAAGCATTTTGAATCTAAATCCTTCACCGCTTCCACTTATTTTATGATATTGAAAAGGTTATCCTTCAAAAATTGTCAACCAATTCATATAAAAGATTTAATGTTTTAAGGATGGATAAGATGAAAACATGTCATATCTTTGAAAGAAGATTGATTTTAACAATGGGAAAATTATAATTTTTCAGAAGATGGGAAAAGAATATATGGCTTTTCACTTCAGTCTCAATTCAGCACAGGCAGCCTAAAGCTATGTAATTATTTTCAAGATGTAAAAAACTTCAAGGAAAGAGAGACGTAATTTTTCCAATTGAAATCCTCTTGTGAATTTAAACCTAGGAATGCTTTTTAGCCACTTTCAATTAGTATCCCCCAAGCCCCCACCTTTTAGGTTTTGCTTGCTTTTGTGGTTTTTTTTCAGTAGATACACAGAGTCCCACACAGCTAATTTAAAGGTACTAGCAAGTTGTTCCATTTCCTTAGTACCATTCAAAAACTTTTTAAAAGTATTTTGTGGAACAAAATAGAGAATGATGAATAAAAAACAACCTAAAAGCCTGACAGTCATTCCTATACAGAAATAAGAAACTGGCTTCTAATGCAATAGGGAACTTTCTTTCAAGCAAAGATAAGTAACCATGAAAAGAAGAAACAGGAAATGAATATACAAAATTTGAAGACTACAATTAATAACATGTATGTACAAAATTCTAAGAAAATCTTGAAACACATACTAGTGGTATAGCCATACCAGTTTGTTCACATCTGTCCTTATTAGCAAAGATATGAAACAGAGAAGTGTTCTCTTTCACATTCACACTGAAACCATTCTGACAGCGTTTTCTAACAGGTAACACAAACTAAACACACCCTTCAAGGACAGGGTGGGGCTTACAGATTATTTGTTTCAGTTTGCAATGGCTGAAAAATTCTAAAACAATTTCTTAGCAAACTCAAACACCTTATTTGCCACAAGCAGGGTTGAAGTGAGAGATTTCTTTGATCAGTCTGTCAAACAGTGAGCAGTGGATTCTTTTTCTCCTCAAATGATTCTGCTAGCAGTATTTTTAACTAGGCAGAATCTTTCTTGTGTGAAAATGCAATTCAAACTGTCCTGATTTCTTAGATCTTGCACTAAGCTTTAACTCTCACCACTCAGCATCAATCCACACAGCCCTTTATTAGACCTACCAGGAAAAAAGCCCTCCTAGTACAAGAATTGTAACTGGACAACATACCTATTCAGAATGAAGACTTAGAGCTTTCTTTTGACCAATGACACATTATAAATCTGATTATTCTCATCAGAAGGCAGAGGGTCAGTGTTCTATTATAGTTTGATGGAAAAGACACAGTGATTTTCCTGTGACAAAAAAAGAGTATTGACCCCTTCATGCCACTAGTTCTGAGCAAGATGGTCACAAGAGTCCAAAAGTGTGCTAGCTAGCTCCAAATAGATAGAATTATAGAAGCACACAACCATTTACGATGGACAACACCTCTGATGGCTCAGTTTTGCAAACGAAGATTTGGGAAGGGCTCTCCCCATGTGGGTGTGTCCTTTGAGCCTGCCCAGTGGATGTTTTAGGTGAGGCACAGCTTGCGCAGAACTGGCCTCACCCTTTAACACCTAAAGTTCATCTGCCACAGCTGAGCAAGCTTGGATGGTGACAGTGAAGTCCTCGGGACTAGAACCTACAGCCCCCGGTATTGTCAGGAGGTCTGCCATCCAAGTATTAACCAGGGCTGACCCTGCTTGGCTTCTGAGCTCTGGCGGGATCAGGTGTCAGGGTGGCATTAAACTGCCTTACAGCACCTCTAAGGTTATGTATTCAGCTGTTAACGGAGCACTGCTGAGTCCAACACTCAACACTGAACCATGTCCCTAAGTGCCACATCTACATGCATTTTAAATTTAATCCCTTCCAGAGATGGTGACTCAATCACTTCCCTGGGCAGCCTGTTCCAATGTTTGACAACCCTTTTGATGAAGAAATTTTTTCCTAACATCCAATCCAAACCTCCCTTGGCACTACCTGAGGCCATTTCCTATTGCTGGTTACTTGGCATGAGAGACTGATTCCCATCTCAGTACAACCTCCTTTCAGGTAGTTGTAGAGAGAAAAAAGGTCTCTCTAGAGCCTCCTTTTCACCAGGTTAAAAACCTGCAGCTCCTTCAGTCACTCCTCAAAGACTTGTGTTCTGGACCCTTCACTCTCTTTGTTGTCCTTGATGGACTGTGATCAGACAATGGAGCTGTATTAGATAATGTGAATGACTGATAATGCTGTAATTATACTTTCCTAAAGACTGTCAGTGCTATCTAAAAATCAACCCAGTGCTTTACAACTTAATTTTAATGATAAACTTTTCCCCATTACTATATATGCCATCTATGTTTACAATCCTTTGTCAGCATCTTGGAAATCAAATGGATTTTGAATTACTGGAATTAACAAACATGCGAAAATGGCAGCTTCATTACTGGTGGCAAGTAATTCAGACCCAATATCATTTTTGCAATTAATGCTTTTTTCAACCATGGGCATAGAACAATTAAGTTTTCAAAATAAAGAAATCAATGAGTTCAAATTATGAGGGTTAAAGTAAGAATAAGTGGATAAAATTAAATGGGTTTGTGCTATACTGCACTAAATTATTGAATGAGTCCTTCTGGCTTCTATGGCATTATGACAAGATTGAAGATAAAATGACCCTAAGCAGAAAACAAACACTAGTGTATAGGCAGAGGCTGGAACACCATAGATTTACATACACAAAAAAACCCCAACCAACAACAACAACAACAAAAACCCAAACAAAAAAACCCCAAATAGTTTCCTTCTATCAGGAGAACAAGATCAAGAAGATGAAAGCAACAAGCTTTGGATGCAAACATAACTGAAACAAGAAAAGGACAGGCGTTACTGATTCATTTAAAAGACGAGTTCAGGCAGTGGCCAAAATGGGCAGTGTAACATACTGGTTGGTGATCAACAAATTTATGGGCACAAGGAACAGAGAAGCAGGAGGATTCAGTACCAGGGAAAATTCAGCACCGGAAATAACTTGAATGAGCCTGTTTATTATTTGTATTCCCTTGAATTCTCCTGCATCTTGACTTGATAAATGTTATCTTCTTGAACCCAATTTTCCTCCTAATTTACAGGGGTTTTGAACACTGATTCAACATCCTTCAGTTCATTCCACAATGCTACCTCTTCTTAAACAGAGTTCAGAGTGATTGCCAACTCCATCAGGCCTAGGCTCTCATCTAAGAGATTTTTTCCTTTCATTTCTACAGAGCAAAGTCAGACAATGAGCTAAAATATAAGCAAGAGAAACAGGGAATAACAGTAAAACAACTGAGTATACAGGCTTAACTAAATAAAAGCAAGAACGAATGATAGCCTTCATCAAACATTTGAAGGTTGTGCACATCTAAAAATGAAATCCAACGGTAAGAGAAATAGTACTGCTGAGTAAGTTCTGATAAACTCTTGCAGTATTACTGATGAACACTGTAGGAAATACATTCAGTTCATACTGTGGAGAACAATCCAAGTGTACGGGAGAGTGAGTAGAGCATTTCCAAGTTCCAAGTTTCTAAGTGGACCCTTTTCTAAATTCTCTATGTTTCCTTGTATGGAAGTTATTCAATCATTTTGATCATTCTGTCTGTCTCTCAGAACCTTTTTCAGCTCTACTGCATTGTTTTTGAAATAGGAGCGGAATAGCCCCATAGTTGCTGATATAAAAGTGCTAGACTCTACAATCACCCTTTGTTCTTTCTTTTGTTCCCTAATTCTCTCCAGTTAATTCGTAACACATTTTGGTCCATATTGGCCTGACGTATTCGTGGACCTACTGCAATCCCCAGTTCTCACTCCTGTGTAGTAATGGCCAGGTCAGAGCCCATTATTTTCAATATGATATTAGGACTTTTCACTTTATTGCATGATTTTGCATTTATCTGTATTGGATTTCATCATTTTACTCTTCAGCCTTGTGCCTTGCTGTACCCTTCTGAAACTGCTTAATAGTATACTTTTTTCTTTAATACCCTGAATAATCAGTAAACCAATAAAGCCATCAAAATATTTTCACTTCATTGTTCATGCCTTTTCATAAAGCAATTTGTGAATACTTTTAAAGAGCCCTGGGCCATGCACAAACTTTTGAAGGATTCTGCTGGTGTCCTCCCTCTGCTGTTAAAACACCTCAAGTGAAATAATTTCAGTAATTTCTACAATGCAAGGAAATTTTCAGATGAATACTGATTGAAGCCCAAGCTAAAACTTGAGTGAAAAAACCCAAAGTTCAGAGTCATCATGTTTCTATAACTTGAGTCAGCCTTGTCATCAAATGCTGATTCTCATCTGTGGTTTCATTCTTATTTTCCACAGAAAGACAAGCTCAATAAAACTTATCTGTATAGGTAGCTTATAGAATGGGGGAAAAGACAAAAGCCTGTACTGACTTGGCATCTTCAGATCCAGATGGAGGAAGTGTACAGAGACAAGTCCTTGACTAAAATTCACTCACAGAACAGGCCTAGGTGACCATAAACCTCACTTTCTCTGTACTATAATATTCTAATAAAATGTGTTGAGAATAGCACAAAGTGGATGACAAAAGGAAGCTAGAGAAAAAAAAATGGGGAAAGTTTTTCTTTATAACACATTAAACTTTGTGCATTATCTAGATGTCATGACAGTGTTCTGTAAGAAAGTGATCCAAAGATATAAAAATAGATTAGCTGCACTGTCTCTTCCTATTTCCTTTCAGCAAAAGTGTCTAGGACCAGAAGCAACCCTATAACCTTAAATGCACTTGGACAATTTGGAAATGAAGGATTTTAAATTAGTCATTCAGTTGGGGCAAATAAATATGAGTGTTTATTTCAATATGAAGGTCCTCTCTAAGGAGTCTATTTTTGCATAAATGTCAGATTTGATGTAATCCAAATACTTAAAAAATTAACTATTGTTCTCTGGTTTTGTTTTCCTAAGCTCTTCATATAGACTCAGTGATATGGAAAAGTGACTAATACACAGTTTTGATGTGTCTTTGCCTGTCAAAACAACAGAACAGCTCCATGCATGGAGGAGCTGAAGCTGTTGATTGAAACTCAGATGCAGAATAATCTATGAGATAAATGATATGTAATATGTGGCAGAAATCTGTTTCTATTTGGAAACATGATGAGAAATCAACATGAACATCACTTTTCTAATCATGCAAAATTGCCAGGTTGATTTTCAAGTCATTATCTCTGTAATCAGATAAAAAGTTTTCAAAACCAAATTGTTCTCATTTGTGGTCTCTTGATCACAGTCAGTCTGGACTATTCAAACAATACATTTTGTTTAGGATAAATTCTTGCACCATCTGCACTATAAATGAAGGAAAAATATTTTAGAACACCATCCTTCACAAGCCTTGACTGACTGACAACATTCCTCCAAGAACTCAGCTTCCCCACAAGCACAGGGAAACATTCTTCAGAAGTCAGTTTACTTATTTGTATTTGAGGCACAGACTTTGCTTGCCACTGAGATAAGCAGTTTCTACTTTTATACAGGGAAAATATGCTCTCTAGCATAAAATGATTCAGAGAAAGTGCACAAAGAGGATTGCTTCAAATACCTTGCGCTTGAAAATAAAATCTCCCAATTGCCTGTGTTCCTAAATTCTTCTGTTAAACAGTGCCACACACCAGTAGATTCTGATTCCAGTTTGGGGGAACCAAATATTTCTTTAGTGGCCTGTGTAAATTGTTTGCTTTTATGTGAAAAATTAGAAAAGAGACAGTAAGAATAATTCTTTGATTACAAATCATACTTGACATTGTCAGTGAATATATTATTAATTATTTGTAAAAAAGAAAGCAATACAAAAACACCATAACAAAACCCAACACCCATTTTACTACTGTTTCAGAGGCGGGAAGGAACAGTCATTTAAAAGACACATTTCAATTTAAGCCACATGTAAGAATAAAGTTTTCTCTCTATAATGGATTTCATTGTAGTAACTGCTCTTGGTGAATGATACAGATAAAAGGAATCACTGAGTACATGGACAAAAATATAAATGTCTTACATCTAAATTCTAAATATATGTGTTTAAGAGTAATTTTAAGAAGTCAAGAGTATTTATATACAATACAGACTTACACTATTGGCTGCTTACTTCATTAGTTAAAAAATAAACTAGACATGGCAGTAGTAGGGGTAACTGGTGATCAAGAAGCAAAGACGTAGACTGTCCTGAGAAGCAAACTGCTTAAAAACTATTTTAAAGACTTTTTTTCCTGCCTTTGGTCAGCCAGAAAGAGGTGGGCTTTGGCTAACATTTTATTTTTTTCTCAGCCTCTTTACCTGGATACAAATAGTCCATCATCCCTGGCCTTTTGAATTTTTCAGGTCTCTTTAATACTATGAGCTTTCTTCTGTAGATGTGCTATAGAAACCCTACTTGTTAGGCCCCTCTAATTTTGATCAATCAACTAATAACCTAGTCTTACAGTACGTAAGCAGTTTCCCTAATGCAGCAATGTAGCAAAGGCCCTAGAGCATATGTCAGAACTGTTCTTGCCTGCTTTCTTCATAGCAGTCTGTAGAAACAGATAAAATTAAAAAAAGGAGTAGCGTCAGTCAGAGAAACGATTGTAAATTGCAGAGATCATAAAGACAGAGGCATGTAACAATTCAATTCTGCAGATCAAAGCTCGCTTTTATCATTTGTTCTATACGAGTCAGAACTAAGAATCAAACATTCAGCTTTATTTTGAGCATAGCCTAAAATAAGATGACAACTGATTTCTGGCATTAGAAATAAAACCTCATGAAAGCAAAAGGTACCCAAGGATGCTTAAACATGTTTCTAAACTCAAAGCTGTCTTAACCTGCTTGATTTGAAGCCAGTGTGGGAATATGAGGTATTATAACACCTACATTGCCAACCATACTGTTTTAACTTTTTACAAGAGCCAGGAGATTATAAAGAAAAAATCCAAGAATATTTTACATGTAATTTAATGTACCATGGTATAGAATGATATACAATACATATACAGAATAATCAATTATGTGCAGATTATGAAATTGGTAGCTATGTTCCTATATGTAGAGGCACACAAACATGACTGTTTAGCATTATCCTGCTTTTGTTAAGATTAAAATACAGAACACTAACAAAGATATGTCAGCAGCACATGTGAAACACTATAAAAAGTGTAATGCATAGAAAATCTCTAGCCACATACAAACTATACCATGTTACTGAAAATTGCAACGTTTGTCTTTCCAGCTTTCATTATCAAAGCTGTGGTTTTCTCAGCATGTTCAGTAGCAAATTGCACTGTTTTGAAACTAATAAAGTCAGTAACACTCTGTTATCTCTGGTATTACAGGAAGAATACTAAAAATACTAATAAGTAAATTCAGATACATCTGTCCAAGTGATTTCTGCCATCATCTTTGCCATTTCTAGTGAGAAGGATTAGAAGTTTTGAACAATGTAGATTTTATATCTGCAAACTTCAAAAATGAATATATGTCTAATTAAACAGATGATAAGCAACTCTCCCATTTGCTTCAGCCAACAGAAGAAGTATTTACAGGTTTGTAATATGAAATATTTACCAAGGATATAGAACTTGTTCAGTCTTGAGAAAAAGAGTATCCTCCACTGTACCACAAACCAAGTTCTAGTCATACTTCTAACTGCAAAGAAGATTATTTTTAACTACTTTTCACATAAAATATTTCTAATTATCTAGAGGATTTGCTGATATAATTTTTGTGTGCTTTTACTTTTAGAATAAAACTTTGTTTATGAATCAAACATTATGGTTGAGTATTCAAAGGCACAGATAAATATATTTTAATATTTATTATTGCCCAAGCATTTCAGAAGCATGCATAAATCATGTCGTACAACTTCTGAAAAGCAACAAGTCTCTCCTAGATGCTCTTGAAAGGAAAAATAGAGTGTGTATGCCATATTAAATATTCTCTTTGCAACAACAATGGATTTCTCTTCCTCTATAAAGTAGTAGTTTTTATTAATACCAGGACATTCAAGTTGTAACAGTGCACATATACACTAATTCCTCCAGCCTCTGTAAAATCCAACTTAACCTCCAAACATGACAGATAGTTGGACTACAACATTTACAAGAAAATATTCAAACATTTCCAAAAGTTAACAAATTTTATCAGTTAAATTAATGTGTTTTGTGCAAAACTTGCCTATCTCATTTTCTTCAAGATCATAACCAACTTAATAATACTTCCAAATACAGTGTTTTATTACTCAATTTTAATTCTAATAGTATTCTAATTTTAATTCTAATGTCACATTTATAGTGGATGAGAGAAAGTAACTAAAGATGATTGATTAGACCATAAAACTTTGTTGAAACCTCTGTTGAATTTCTCAATAGGTACCTATGGAACTATTCCCTTGATTTTTTTTTTGATTCCTTGAAGATAGAAGAACAGTTTAGGCAACTCCATAGGATGGCTGAGTGAGCTGATGAGAGGCTTGCTGTATGGTAGAGGCACTGAATGAAATTCACTCAGAGCTGTAATTGGAAAGTTCATCTCCTTATCCATCTGAAGTGATCACAGCTCTGTTTAAGTCTGCTAAGCTTCCAGTGGAGCTACTCTTTTAGTCAAATAGCTGCAGTTTGTCACTGTTACCACTTGCCTTCCCCTCATCTCTAAGGCCACCTTGGTGAGAACAGTGCAGTGTCAGCTCTTCAGGAAGCACTTAGTGGTATATTGAACTTGTTTGTCTCAACACACAGTTAATCCTGGACAGTGTTCCTTTTCTTTCTCCTTATTCTGGCCCTGGTGGAATTGGTTCAGCCTGACACACAACACCACAGCATTAAGAGCTGCACCCCTTGCGTTGTGCATATTATTTTCAAGCACAAATGCAAATATCGTTGCCACACTGATATAAATTACTTTAAGAATCTCTGTTGTTTGTAAGCCTTCAATCCACCAACCTTGCAAAAGAGTTGTGGTCTTTGTAAGAACATAATGCACTATTATGTGGCCCAGCTGTACTTATGACTGTAACAATTAATTGTAAATAGGTACATTAAGTTGAAAACCTAAAGACACTACCTTCTGCTTGTTAAGCAAAATACAGACTAAGGAATGAATGCTGCTATGAATAAAGTGTATTCTAAAATAAACAGAAATTCTGTCTGAGTGACTTAACCCCTAAAACAGAGATTCTGTAAGTATTTCTAGTTTTAAACTGAGGAACAGATGAAACCAGAGCTTCCACACATTTTAAGTTGCAAAAGGGTATCTGAAATATGTCTTAACACAGGTGCATTTTTACCAAATCACTTTGTTTGTGTAAACAGTCTTTAAAAAAAAAATTAAAAAAAAGAAGCAGTGGTTCTAATAACACCACACATCTAAAACCAGCAGAATAAACCAAAATGCAAATTTCTACCATAAAATAATCTAAGACTAAATAAAAACTAAGGCTAAAATATCAATTTTGTTAAAAGCAGATAAATCAAATGCAAATGTTACTATGTCCTCTTTGTTCTTCTTCATGACACTTCTATTGATGTTTTATCCAATCTGCATTTATAAATAAGGGTTACATTTTTTTAAATGGTATTATATGACTAATAGTTTTACATTTTCATGATAATAGCTAGATATTTTTCTTTGTTATAGAAGAATTATAAGCATACAATGGAAATTAACCTGTGAAAATACCAAGAAAGAAAAGCTTCAAGACTACACATCTACAAAAATGTCTCTAATTTTTTCTTTGAAAAAAAGAAACTCTGGCTTAATAATTATAAAAAAACCCAGAACAAAACAGTATCTAAAATATGTGCAGAAAAATCACCCTCTGCTAATAATTCCAGCCAGAACATTTCTAAAAGTTTAAAACAAAACAGATTTTTTAAATTAGTGTTTCTGGTGTATTTGGAGTTTTGTGAGCTAAATATGAGGGGAAGTGCTGAAAGCTTTAAGTAGTCATTTTGTCCAGAAAAAATATATTAAAAAAAAATTAAATGAAACAAGTGTCCCTTATAATGTATTTGTTTAACCTTTTAGACTAGTAACCACTGAATACTGTAATTATTTATCTTTTTTGTCATTCGCTGATTTCTGCTAAAATTATCTTTACTGTAGAAATTGTTACATATCCAGATTTGCAGATTCCTATAGGCCTTTTTCTCCCTGAGTGCTTATGTGAACCTTCTTCCTTTATTTGAATTACAGACACTGCCAAAGTGTATCTACTTGCTTGCCAAAAAATAAAAATATTCATCAAGTAGTTTGTATTCTATCCTAAAGCTTAGGAGTTTCCACACACCGAATTTCAAACAGCAGTATGTGAGCCAATGTAGCACTTCCTCAGTCAGACCTGTCTGCAGAGGACAGGAAAACAACTGCATGACTGAAAGCCAAAAAAGGCCAAGCATCGTCAATTTGCCAAATTTATTGTTTTTATGTAACCTGAATGTTTCAGCAGAAGGCTGTGGGAAAATCTGAAGCCAGTCTCAAGCATAAAAAGAAGTCACTGTCTATTTTGTTATTTATCTCTTGCATACAACTTTAACTACAAAAGAACTGCATGCAATCATAACTATTCACTGTACCAACTATTAAATTTTTTTTCTATTTTCATGGGAGCAATATCAATCCTTTAAACACTGCCCTCTCTACAGTATGACTTTAAAAGACTCCAACCTTCATCTCAGGGAGTTGGTAAGTATCATTTCCACAAGAAGAGGATATTTCCTAGTTTATTCTGTTAGTTCTAAATGTTCAGTGGTGATATTCATCTCTCTGATAATGATTATGCTTTACCATGTGTTCAGAAACAGGTTTCAGAACCCCTAGTACTAAAGCTTCACTTATTGAGCTCCATAAATAAGAAAAAATGTCAGGAACCTAAAGGTGTAAAACTTTCAGGCTATTGCTTGTATAGATTACAACCAGAAAATCAGCCCATACTCCAGCCTAAAATCCATTTGATTCTCCAAAATCAGCTTTAATCAGTTTTTCAAATTAGACTTTGTCCAGAAGGTAATACCTTTGTCGGTTCAAACTAGTATGACATGACTCCTTGTTAAATTTTCAGTAAATGTAACTGTTTTTACAGCTTCTCTCTGCTGCCTCTGATCTAGCAATGACCCATTTTTCCTTTCCAACCATAGAAGGACTTCTTAAAAGTTATGTGTGATTTTTTTAATAGAATGCATTGTTCTATACTTAATTTTATTTATCTGCACAGCAGTCATAATAACATCTGTTCAAATATTACTCACTTATTAAGAAGCTTTAGAAGCAATGGAAGTTCTGCTTGTCATTGGTGTTGCTGCTTCTACTGCTGTTGGTGAGGAGAGGAGCTGCTGGTCTATCCTACAAGGAAACATCAAGTCTGCCAATTTAGAGAACCAGCAGCAGCTGAAAATACTCATTATGAAGAAATCAAGAGGAGTTTTCCATTAGAAACTGTTCTCTTCTTATGGTTAATCAGCATTAGTAAAGAAGTAAATACATAGAAGCATGAAGTCTGGCCTGTCTTCAGTGAAGTGAAGAAACACCCACTGAATTCATGGCATTTCAGCCAGGACATGATCACACACTGATGACCAAGAAATAAAGGTAGTGTTAAGTTATATATATATAATGTAAATATACATAAATGTACAATGCACTTTAAAAGCCACCCAAAGCCCAGGTTACTTTAACCTGCCCAATCACTTCAGCCATGCAAAGTGAAATCATCAGAATAACTTTTACCACCAAAAGCACGTACTTTTATTTCTACCTTACTTTCACTACCAGCTATCCCACATGCTAGATTTCTAGCTATATATTTTATCTCCTCACCCCATCAATTTTCCAAAATGTTTTTTTTCCTGCCCTTTATTATGTGTTGCAGCTTTTAGACATTCATTATTTTTACAGAAGAGTATGTGTAAATATACACAAGTTACAAAATTCCACAATTTTCTATAATTGCGGATTGCAAAAACCTGCCTTTTTCATCACGTGAACTCTTTACATATGTAAAACTCATCAGCTCTGCTTACACAATTAGCTCCAGGTGCCTGAACAGAGGAGGAAGTATAAACCCAAACAGTAGCATGAGGGAGAAGGAAACACATTTCTTATGCAGAAGAAAAGTAATTTGGCTGAAGGATGAAGAAATAATTTCCTGATAAGGTCACAATTATTGCTCTAATTTGAAACAGGTTTTTACACAATTTTTGAAATAAATTTTATTTTCAGAATTCTTTGCTTCTGTAAATTAATTTCTTCATAAAGGAAGTCAGAAAGAAACAAAAGAGGTAGTGTATTATAAATGACTTAAAAGTAAATGAAGATGATTCTATAAAGTCTGCATTACAAATGAGATCTAAGTAAGTTCTAAAACTTTACACCATTTTGTGGCATCACATGCAGTTCCTTTTGTCATTTGTTGGGTGCAATTGGCAAATCACATCTCTTCTGGTAGTTATATGCTGCATAAATATTGCATGCCAGAATAATTATGCAATCTCTGTCTGATAGTGGTTGCCATGTATATAAGTACAATTTCCTGCTCTCTGTAGGCAAATTTGAACAACCCAGCATGCTTTGATCAGCATAGGAAATACATGTATTTTGTATGTATCCACAATATAATTCCTCTCAAAATTTATTTAATTTAAATTATCGCATCTGTTGCTAGCCAGCCTTCAGAACAAAGCAGAAATCCATGACATTATTTTATATAAATGTATCCTCTGTCAAACACTGCTCTTGAAAATATATATTGGAATATTCTGCAAGTTTTGTAGTCAGTACATCATACATGAAGTAGATGAATTCCCACCGAAAGACTTCATTATTTTCTTAATTTCTACTGGGAGTCACAGAGGTGCCCTTTTCTTTGTCTTTCACAAACAATTAACCTTTTGTCATGCATGCAATTGGCTGAGAGCAATCCTAAGTGGCTCAGAAAATAATTTACAGCAGAAACTGTACAAAGTTAATTAGTATTAGTCTAAGAAGGTTATTCATATATTATCAAACCGAGAAAGTGGTCATCATGACCCTCATGGAAATTTAAGCTACAGCTGAGTTTTCTCATCATCGGCTGCAGAGTATAAATGCTAATCAGGCTCAAGTACAGACACAGGTTTTGCAACCATGGCCATTTTAAGTCTGAATGTCAAAACTTCTGAAAGTACAGATAAATACAAGCATGTAAAGTAAATAACTCTATGTTATTACTCACTTTTTATGTAAAAAAACCAAATGCAAAGCAACCAATCAACCAACCAAACCCAGAAGTACTGTTTGTTCATTTTAACTGAGAACCTTTTCTCATTCTCTTTTTTTAAGAGCAGTTCCTTCAGTTTTTACAGACTCTTTCTGTCTAAAAATAAATACCCTTTAGAATTAATTACGAACATGATTACTTCCAAAGGCAGAATCAACACAGTCTCAATTTTAAGTTTGGTGAGCCAGAAAGGGAGCTCTCAGTGTGCTTATTACACCACCTGGAGTGCACACTATTTGATTTCCAAGTATCTGCACTGGTTGCCATGGGAAGTGAGCCATGTATTAACAGTTGGTCCACAGCTCCTTTTGGTACTTGTGGCAAGCGTGACTATCAGCAGTCAGTGTATTATATGGCATCCCTTCCTACCATTGCATGCCTTATGTATTCATTTGAATTTAGCTGACAGTCTTACTTACAAAGTAGACCTATATTCCCCATTTGGGGACTTACTTGTGTAAGTTGCTAATTAAAGGCCACTCAGAAATCCTAAAATACAACTACAATGGCCAACCTCCTGGGTTCCATCTGTCCTTACCTAGTACTAAGGTCCAAGTGGGGGACCTTTTTAAGGAGCGATATGTTTCATTTGCTCCCACATATGGGCACAGTTTTGCTGGGAGGACTGAGGCAGCAGCTATCTCCAAAGAAGATCCACAGCCGGGCCAGGTCCTGACAGGGATTCAGTCATGGCTATGTCACCTCCACTCACACTGGGAATGCTGCTGGCACTTCAGGGCAGAAAGGGCAATACTAAAATCCTTGTTTCTAAGAGCTGGAGGGGGAAAAAAAGAAGAAAAGTACCTTCTGCATAGACTGCTCCCATCCTGGCACATGAGTGTGTGTGGCAGCAGGCTGTAAGGCAGCCACCGGAGCACAGCGAGCCATTTCTTCACGGTGCCAAACACCAGAGTCAGGACTGGCCTCCCTCATACTCAGCCAGCAGTGTCTGCCATTGCCATCATGTCTAGCACAGCCCGTCAGACTTGGCCACACTGTTAGCCTTGGCAGTGCAAAGCCACAAGTCACTAGGAAAGGCTCTATCCAGGACCCTGTGAGCACAGTAAACTCAGGGGCTGCTTTTAGCTGGTATAAAGCTTCAGGGAAGGAAGTTATTTTAACAGGGTAGGTAGGTAACACTTGTACCCTTAGAACAAGTTACCACCAGAGTTTTCCAGCAACAGTGGATACCTTGCTGAAAAGACTTTTGTTCTTGGAATAGTGATTTATTGAGAAAAAGTCTCCAGTCCATGCTGAAGGTCAGCAGGAATGATCCCAATAGCCACTTTTGGCTTTATAATCCATCAGTCTGCAAAGTCTTGTTAAACTTCAGCATGTGATGAAGTGAATTTGGGTAGCTGACCAAAAGAGCTCTGCTCTGCAGTTGACGTACAGTTATCTTGTGGAAAATTTTCTCATTGCTGATCTGAGAGCCTCTTAGACTCTTTCTGCAACCCACTTCATATCTCAAAACCATTTATGTTATAGCTTAAATAACATCTACTATAAACACCGTCAAGCAGAGTCAGTGTCTGTGTGGTTGTTCATTACTGGAAAGTAAAAGAAGACTGATCCCCGGTTACAGAAAAACTCAAAAGATCTGCCATATTAAGTCATTGCTTTAGAGAAAGAATTAATCTCTTTTTAAAAGTGTCAAACCCTTGGAGATTTCCTTTCTGACTCTCCTGAGTTTTTAAAGATTAAGTATAATAAGGATATTTTTTGTACTTTTCGCAGTTTCAAACTTAAAAGGAAAAAGAGATTTTGAATGTTAAACTCTGACTCTAGTATAAGAATTACATTCTACTAAAGTTCAAAAACTAAATTAACAAAAAGACAATAAAAAGGAATTAAAATCCTATATTAAATAAATCTTTTAAAAGATGAAGAGAAGCATAGTACATCAGCAGAATACAGAACATGTGAAAGGAGAATAGTGGTTTGGAAAGCTGGAAAAAGAAGATAAAATTAGGTCATGCTTAGATCTAATATAGCTGTAGATTGGAGGTATTTGCACTCAGAATAATTTCTCTTTTTTTTCTTTTTCTTTTTTTACTAGAAGACTTCTCACTTGTTGATGACTTATAGAAAAATATGAACATTTTAAATGGCTCGACCATTTGAGTTGGTCTAATGAACCTCAAAAATAGCAACCTGCTCTGAACTTGGTATAATTAGTTATTTTTCTGGTTTCAGACAGTAGTTTCTTTTGTGAAGCTGATTGTGTGAAAATGTGCCAATGACAGAGGAGTGGCTAGTTGCAAAAGTTACATTCATAAGCAACAGATTGGTTGAACTGAGGAATATCCAGGTTTCAGAACAAATAATTCAGGGGACCATTAACAGCCTATTGTAAATTTGCATAAGAAGTTCCAGTGATTAGGGTGACTTTGGCTCTGTCCTATGGCTTTAATCCTACCATTTAAAATCTGTGTTTGGACCTCCAAACTCCTTGTGTGTGTTCTAGCTCAGCCCTACGAAAGAAATGAGACTTCACATATGTCCATGTATTTTAAGATCAAGTATCATGTCTACTTAGTGGGATTTATTGATTTATATAGGTGTCAAGTTTGATATCTGCCTATTTTGTCTGTTTTTCTAGCAATACATCATTGCAGATTATGGGTAACAGTGTTATTAGCCATCTAGAAATTTAGCAGGGGTTTTAAACTTCTCTAACTTTTCATGTTTGCTTTTTAACTCAATTAAATATTTATTTTATCTCCAATTTATGTTAAGCATAAATTTCTATTTTACATAGTAGTACAAGAGGAAAGCATTATTTATTGATATTTTAAAAAAAAAATCTCTCAAGGAAATAACCACATATTATTTTCTGACAAAATCACAGTAGTGTCTAGACTGCATTGCTAATACATATAAAATACTTGTGAAGTCAATACAAATATTTTTAAATGTTCATTAAAATACTCAAACATGCTACAGATTGTTTTGTTCCACTGCATTCCATATTTCAATCCATTCACAACCAGCTGAATCAGATGTAAGGAAGCTGTGGCAGGCTTCTAAATTACCTGTCAGAATGAGGGAAGAAGACATTAAAGAAAGGGCAACAGACAAGACACGACTGCAGTGTGTACTATAGTCTTTGGAAGAAGATTGAGGCCAAACTACTGAAGTAATGATCTGGATTAAATATCCATTAATGTCACAAAGAACTCTCTCTCCTTATTTGCTTAAATCAGGAGACAAAGATAACAATAGAGAAGCACTTTTTGGGAGGATGTCAGCTAAAACCTATTGGGAATCACAGAATCTACAGCACAAATGGAAAGACTGCTAGATGGATAGATTGTTAAAATAAATTGTCAGCATGAAATATTCTTATGCTTATTTTTAAGCATCTTTCAAAACAGAACTCATAATCTATTTCCTTTCCTCCAGACAAATGCATTCCTGTGCAATGTGTTTTATGTTCACACTTAGGCAACACCATGTGTAGCAAAATGTATGTGAAGTATATTACTGTAGAAAAGTTAGTGCAGAAACACTGAAAGTGAAATGGAAATGCAGATAGTACTAAGTACATCTTCAGACAGTTGAATCTAAAGGGAATCAATAGTTTTACTAGTGTTTTATAGAAGACACTTGAAATTTCTATTTTATCTTGCCTAAGCAAGCTTTCATTAAAATAGACTTTAAGCTGGGATGTCAGATCCCAACTGGAGTTTTCTGTGAATTCACTAAAATCTGCTAGTTTTAAGGATTTTAAAATATTATGTAAATTAAATATTGTAAAGACTACACTTTTATTTGGGGTTTACTACTATTTGAAATCCATGAACTCATACATTTCCTATTTGTGGTAACAACAAGGAATTTTTCTTTCCACTTGTGGGTTTTCCTTTTTTCCTAGCCACTACAGGAAGTATTTTACTCCCTAAGGTCCTAAACACATTGAACTTAAAGTTAGCATGTTATACAAATGGAATTCATTGGAGCATTTCTGAAAATAATTTTAACACCTGTATGACTTAGCAAAACAAAGCTCCCAGAATTCCATTCATAACAATGCACCGATCCAGGAATGTCATGCAAAAGGTTATGTGCAGAATTCCAGGAGCCATTATGCAAGCAATTTCTTCCCTGCTCTTTATTTAATGTGAAAGAGTTGGCAAGTAGGTCCTCGTGTTCTGAAGTAGTGAAAGAAAGGAGTTTGGTCCAACTCCTTCAAAGAATTGGAGCATGCAATACTTGAAGTTTGACAGTATTTGAACCTCTCTGGTATTCTCTTTCCATCCATCATTATCATCAGTTCATTGCCTCCCCTCAAATGTGAGAGAGTACATCTTTTGTCTGTTTGCCAAAAAAATGTCACTATACAATATATTCAGAATGATTTATGAGTTAAAACCAAAATAAAGGCACTGAATAACCAAAGGCAGATACATGCAGCAATATCACTTAATCAATTACATTATCTACTTTTATGATACACTTCTGAATTATGTTCTTTTTGCTTGTATAATTAGAAGACAGAACAGATGGTGGAAGCTTAGCTTAGAGGCCTTAGATAAAGTTTTAAAATAACCATTGCTGCCAAGTGATCATTCTCTATACAAGGATATATTTTTCATTAAACTGTGGTTTGCCATGGTCTAATACATTAGATAGTAATGAGACTGCAAAAACATTACTCTCCAGGGTCTTACTGTACCAGAGTTCATTGTAATGAAATGTGAATATAGAGTGGAAGGTTGGGGGTGGCTCTAAGGTACATTGTCATAATTTAAGTGTAGTCTAAGGAATGATGACTGAACAATAAAGAGGATCATCTCTGAGAAGCCAGCACTACTTTCAGAGAAAGGAAAATTATATCCTATATGTAATTATTAATACTTTAGGCATGTTCCATGCTTACATATGGACATTTATCAGAATGGAGAAAAGGAAAATACCAAGAAAGGCAGAATTATGCCCAATTCATTAGAGACTGAAATAACTAAGGGCACAGCATAGTGTCAGCCCATTTTAGTATCACCCTGCCCATATTTTCTTCTTTCATCACTGTACAGCACAACCTACATCCAGTGTGAAACATGGATCTCAAAATAGAAAATATTCTTAAAGCAAAACAATATCCTGATACTTCTTTATGTGGATTTTTTTCCTGCTTTATGCACTGTTGGTTAAACAGAAGTATCAAACTGATTCATTTAGTTTATTTCCTTTTAGCAGCTGTTTTTCACTAGTTTATATTGCATTCATACTCCCTGAAGGCTTTAGTTTTAGTATTTGTATCAGAAGGCATTTGTAAAAGAGGTTTGGTGGTAGTTTAAAGTATAACAGCTTTTTCTCACTGGCTTCATCTGAAAGCAAACCTGTGCTTCTGTACCCTTGTCTTTCTGTGTTTGTGTGTAGTTTGCTTCTAAAGCAGGCTAAAGAAAGATACATTCATCCTGGGGAATAAGTAGGTCTAACAAAGAACCCATGCAAAATAGCTGTAAAATAGGTAGTTCCTCATGTACAGAATGCTTAGAACAACTACTGACTGCTTGACACAGTCTAGCAGCATCACAGAAGAGACAAAGTCTCTCCACAGCTTTTCCATTCCCCTGGCACTGCAACATTGATGGACACACATCTGGAACAGGAAAAATATTAGTAACCAGTGATTTAGTCATTGATTTGCTTCTAAGTCAGCATGGTAGTATGTGACCTTGGCAAAGATGCAATCGCACCCTTGGAAGGTTCAGCCATTGTTGCAGATGCTGAGTATGGGGTCAATGTCTTGGTTCAAGAGAAAGGTGAAACTGGGTGGGGATGTGAAATGTGTTAATTTTCAGGAGGAATTATTAGCTACCAAGCCAAAAAATGTTCTTGCATGCTTACTCAAATCCCTGTGGTACATCTGCAAAAAATTCTACTTTGCCTTTCAAATCTTTTAAAGTCATACAATACCATGAAAACAAACACAATACACTTGGGTAAATCCTCCTTTAAAATTAAAGCCCATTATACCTTTGCTTTGATTACAGAACTGGGAAAGAAGAACATTTGGAATCATACTTGCCAGTTTTCACTAATTATTGTACAAAACTAAGAAGGATATTTTAATAGTTATTTAAATATTTACAAAGATATGTCATCTTACATATTTATACAGTTGGCAGTGATTTGCTTTTTACTCTGTTTAGTATCCTAGCCAAAAAACACCCAAACAACAAAACAATGCAAGCAAAAACCAGCAGATGCCGATTCTGTCATTTTATTATTTTTAGGATTATACTGATGACACATTCATTTAAATGGTCCTCAATATAACTAAGCACAGTCTATGAAAAGACCAAAAAATAAATAGTCCTACTATTTATTAATTTCACTGAAAGTAGTGTATTGGTTGTTCATTAATAATCCAGAAGGTTTATAGCCTATAATAAACCAGGATCTTTCCAGGTTGTAGCTTTTCCTGTACCTCTTATACAATCTACCTAGTGAACAAAGTCTAGCATATATCTTCATGCCATGTCTCCAACATGCTTCTTAGTCATTAAGTAAAGGAATTCTTATCACTAGTTACTGCCCTACTGAGCATTCTGTACAGTCAAGGCACTCGTACAGATGTTCAATATTGTATTATCTTAATATCATACAAAGAAAGCTGTACAATAATACAAGAATTTTCAAGAGTGAAAACTAGAATATTTGTCTAACCAAAAACTCCAGTGTAGGTTTTAACTCATGGTATTTAAGGTGTCTAGGTTATGAGACTCTGGGACTTGTTAGGCTTCAAGAGTAATTTGTTATCATTCTCCATATGTAAAGGTCCCACTAAATCCATGGTGGATTTCCATCCTGCCTTTCATAAGTGGAGACAAGTTACCTCTTTGGAGGTCTTTCTGCAAGCACAAGATAGACATTGCAGGATAATAAAAAAAAAGCAAACAAACCAAACCAAAAAAGGGCAACTAGAACTTGCTCATATCTTTGATCTTTTAACCCAGTAAAAATGTTAGGGAACAAATTTTAACCTTACAGTAAAAGGACCTGTGATATTGGAATTTTTTACAAGGGCAATCCTTGGCTTTTTGTTCCTGCACCAGTTGTTACAGAGAACTGATAGAGAATTCCTTGAAAAAGCAAATGTGATAAATTTTTCCTCTTGAGACCAAATTTTCTGCTACTGACCTTAGCAGAATTAGCTTAACAGAAAATCTGCGTCTGTATGCTTTAATTTGTAGTTATACAAATGTCCATGACCAAGAGTCTCTTTTTCTAAGGTGAAAGGCACACTAACAGAACAGCCACCAAAGGCTTACAGAAGGAATAGATGGTTTTTGCAGACCTTTTATACCATTCCATTTTTGTTTTGACCCTCAGGGGAAGGAAACAGAGGTCTGACATTTAGAAATCTTCTGATACTTTTTGAGTTCATGGATGCACCTATGCTACTGTTGTAGTCCAGCTCCAGATTACTTTCTGGGGCAAATTTCCTGATTCTTCCTATTCACCACATTTTGGCTTGCAGGAGATGCACTCCAGGAAGATATCTAATACATCCCACCTACCAATGCACATTGAGTGGGAGGCATCCAAGCTGGCATAGGAATTATTTTCAAGAATATCAAGTATTGAAGAAAAGAAACAAAAAAACCACTCAACAGCAGGCCCACAGGAAGAAGAAGGGTCATTTCCTCTGGGAAAAGGATCACAGCCCTCCATTTCATATGTGCTTGAAACCCTCTGAATATTTTAAAAAGGAGAAAACTAATTCTGTTTTTCTTCCTGTGATTTAAGTGATTGTTCCTTCAATAGCTTTAGAAAATAATGAAACACTGAGAACAAGCAGAGAGTTATTAGCACAGTCGCAAACTTGTCAGCATGATTCTATTCAGGATTCTTTTCCACAAGGAAAAAGTAATATTTTTCAATATTATTTCAAAGATTTTCAAAATAGTAGCTAACCTGACTAGTCCTAATAACATAAAAGAATCCTGTCCGAACAAGTGTTTTCTCAGTATGGCCTCTCATATCAACAATAGGATTGGTTTCAAGACCTTTTCTCTGCTTTACTGACAGATACCTTGAACAATCGGTTATATTACTGTGTGTCTCTGTTTCTTAATTCATGTAATAAATATGATTCAAATCTACACTGCAAAGAGTTTTTAAGTATTAGTGAGCTCCTAAATTGTAATGCTCTGGAGATGAGTGCATGCTTCATCAGTTGAATTTCTACAATTCAAATAACATTTAGAAGTTTTAGGCATTACTACAAATAGAAAATGTTTAATACAAAATGTTTAAAGGTTTATGATACTTAACTCCAAGAAAAGATATCATCAGGAAGCTTTATTTGGTCAGATTATTATGGAATAAGTGTAATTGATGGACCAGTTAGATGTCTGATGGATGAGAGGGTCAAGTGATAGAGGATGAGGGTTACTAGCACAGGAGAAATACGAAGGTGCTGACAATAGGCCCAGAGGACAAAAAGGTAGAAAATAAGATGAAAAAGCTTGTGGAGCATAGAAGAATAGAGGATTGGAACAATTAGGAAGACAAAACTATCACAACACTAAGCTCTTCAAATAAGGGAACACAATCTGGAAGTACAGAACAAGAAGTTGTCCACTGTAAACCATTATAAAGGATTTAATGGTTAATTGGATCATACATGTTGTTATGGAACTACGAAGGAGCAGATGCAAACAATACTACTATGATTAACAGATAAATAGATAAACAGAAGAGGATAAATACAGTGCATTTTGAAATGTCACCTCTCTTTCTTTCAGCTTCATATTTAATCTCACTTAATTTTAAGATCTCTGATTCCTCTTTCCAGACCTGTGTTTCAGTTGTTTTCAGACAGGCTCTTTCTTCTCATTTGAACTGTCCTGGGTCACCATCACAGCTTCCAGTTCTTCCCCCTGCAGTAGACCAACCCTAGGACCATCAGTGCATAGGGAACTAGAAAACAGCAGATTTCTGAGGAAAATCTGGGCCTTTCCAAGGCAAAGCTGAAAACTATACCCAGCATCAAATCCGTGAGCTGGCTGCCACTGCATTCTAGCAATAAAGAAACCAAAGGTTTCTTATACACATTATATACTCATATTGCATTCCTATTTCCTTTTTCTTTGAAAATGACAACGTTTTCAAAAATTAAATGAGAGTGACCTGATAATGTCTGTAATTGATAGAGGAGTAGAAAAACTCAGAACATAAACAGTAAGGAAACAAGAGCAGACATGGAAGTTACAGAAAGGCTAAAAGGTATCTTGTGGACACCAACTGAAAATAGTAGTTTACCATATTGCAAGATCTCTCTTTGTTAGAAATACAATCCACTGTTAAAGCCAGAAAACATGGTATTTCCTGTGGCAGCCAGAATGTCAAATAGCTCAAAATAATTTCAATTTAACTACTGGGAATAATAAACACACAGCTTGAATATGTATGTAATAGTCTCACCACAGCAGCACAGTTTTGCCAAAATATCTTGGTAAACAGCAACTGATGTTCTCAGTAACTGCTGTTCTGTTTCTTCACCAGTTGAAAATTATATACTGTATTATTTATATTACATTCTTAGCTTTAAAGGTTGTCAAAAAAAAGCTATCAACCTGTCATCTTTCATATTTTAAATATCCAACAGTTTATTAGAACCAAGATTCTCTGATTGCTGTTGGTGCAATACCAAGAAATAGAAGCTGCTGCCACTTCTTTTCAATAAAAATACTCTTCACAAATTTTAGAGAATGAAGTTTTATGCATGCAATAAATAATGCAGCATTTTCAAGTGCAGAATGTAACTAACATGAAAGCTACAGAAAATCGTCCTTTATAACTAGAAGTAAATTACATAATGCTTATCAATTTCTTTGATTCCATTTTAACTGTTGAATGTCTTATTTGCAGTGGAGGGTTCATAGAAGCCTTAGATCTACTTTGACTTTGCAATGTGACATTTTTACCTTAAAATAGATTGAGAGAAAGACTTTTGTGATCACATGGGAGGAAACATTGCAATCTTCACTGTACCTAAATCTCATCCTACACTGGAAGAGAACTCCTACACTGTCCTGCTTGTTGAAGCCTTGCAAAAAAGACAGGTTGACTGCTTGGTGAACCGAGATATGGAAAATCACAGCCATTGTTTTTGATTCTTTACAAGTCTAACCTTGCACTTTTATTTGTATTTAGCTTTATAGAAACTTGCTCTCTACTAGATTTATTTAGAAAAAATTATTTTAAAAACTCTCATTTCTCCAGGTCTTTTATTCCATTTCCCACTGTTGTCAAATATAAAGACAGCCTTTCATTTTGGCCTGTGAACTGCCAGCAGCTCCAATCTCTCCCAGGAAAGAAGAGCTTCTTAGGAATTCTGTTATTGTCTCTCTCCTCACATTCTCTTTGCTTCTTGAAATTTACTCCCTTGTCTGTTTGCTCAGACTTTCCTCCTTCATTTTAAGGACTGTCAAACAAGATTTCTGACATATTCTACAGATTCCCAGTGATCAAGTTGTATTTTGCATCTCCAAAACAGTCACTAACACCTACAATTCAACACACACTTCTGTGTTTTCTGCCAAGTGTGGAAACCTAAGAAGATCCCAGATTTACAGAGTGCGACTTGCATTAAATAGTACTAAAAAAAACCCACCTGATCATATAGCTACAGTTTTACTTTTGTTTCCTCAAGATGAAGAGTTGCCTTAATAATTCATAAACTTCATTGCTGATAATTTTTTTATACCTTTTAAATTTTTGTCAAATGTTACTGACTGCCAATTTGGTTTGGTTTGCTGGTCACTCAATAAAAAATCTCCTGTATTGTGTAAGCTTTCAATTAGATGTCTTTTACATCCAAAGGCCATATTTCCTTTATATCTGTCTAGAATTATTTCAGAACTGTGTGACTGAGCAAACACAAACATTTCAAAATGCTTCCAATACTTCATCCATTTCTTTGTATTCTTTGTTTTCACTGTACCACATGACTCTGACATGGAGATTTAAAGTAGGCTTTTTCCTACACTGCCTGTGCTAGTCTTGTCTGTAATTTGGACACCAGTGGTCACTTTCTGACCCCAGGTTGTTGAAGGATTTTAAATTTCCTACAGACCATGAGCTCAGCTCTGATGCCTCTCAGAGCATTCCATTCTTGAGCCAGTACTGCTCTAATCTATGTGCTGGCACTTAAGAGGACAAAGTCATTGGCATTGTTTATGTGTCCCTTCACGGATGCTGATGCTCCACTTATCTTTCTTTAACACCTTCTGTCCCTCAAGCATTTTTATTGTTCTTCAGTAGTTTGTCTGATTTCCACTACCAGATGTGTTGTAACATTTTCCATCTAAATTCAACCGAAAAAATAAAAGCAGGTTATTATTACTGGCAAAGGTTGTTAAGCTGTTATTTTTGTCTTTGACCAATCCTGTATTGAACATTCAGTCTAAATAAGAAAAAGAGGAGAGAGCTGCTTGTCTGGTGATTGATACTTAAAGCTTATGTCCATTCTGTTAACTAATCTTTTATCTTGATATTAATATCTTGGGCTGTGCTTCTATTTCTTACAGCAAGACAGGTGTGAACCTCTCCATATTTCCAAATCTATTTTTTTGACAAAGTTGAGCTTATAAAAAAAGCATTGTTGCCTGTGCCTTCTCTGGAACTTTTCAAACTATTTATATCCAACATTACAGTTCATCTCTGGTTGTACAGAGGAGACATGAAAAATATATCTGCACCCCAATGTTTTAAAACAGTGTACAGAATAGACCACAAGTCCCAAAAAGGATTGACAGAAGGAAAACTTGAAGCTAGGTCTACTGAGAGAAAATATATGGCTCACTTATGTCACACAGATGGGTTAAAATAAGGTACCCTTGCTAGAGCACTGGTAGAACAGCTGAAGAAACCATAAGCAGCAGAGTTTAGTCCACACACTGATCCCTTTTAGTGCTTTGACTATCGATACCTATGACATTTTTCTTGCAAAGTAGCAATAAGAACTACTACATCTAACCTTTTCTCGTGCTTATTTTTGCAGATTTTTCACTAAGTGTTGGGCCAGTCAGTTCTGTTGCAGGTGACTAAATGTGTCAGCTAACACTAATAAAAAGATTTGTGAAGCTTGTTTCAGTTACCATTCCTAAGGATAAGCAGCTCTCTGATAATGAACACATGGAGTGAAGAGCACCACAGGTATTAGCAGTACCAAAAAGAACAGCAGATCAATGAGTTTGATCCAAACGAAGAGTTTAAACTCGTTTTGTCCACAGCATTCTTCCATTGTTTTCTGGGGCCTGAAAATTAATGAGAACATGCTGGAAAACTGAAAAAAATCAAAAACAAAAACCAATGACATTCAAGGACAGCACTGAAGTCAAAAGCTAAAGAGCTGTTTGAAAGCAATGTGGAGACCAACAATGAATGTTCTTGCAGAGAAGAATTACAGAAACCCAAATCGTCTTGAGCAAGGGTTGTCATCCTTCTGGATTACTCCACAATGGAGAAATATCAGCATTGTGCATACCACAGAAGTGCTTATATTCCCTTGTGAATAAACATTGCATTTTAAGATGCTTTAACAAATAGAACCTGCAAACTATCACTAGCACAAACATTAGTTTGACTTGTTTAACAACATATTATGATGAATTCCTTCTCACAATGAAATAAAAATCCTGGCATTTTGGTAAATTTTCTGCCTTTTTAGTTATATGCTCAAATAAGCATTTCTGCATGCTTAACAGTTTGTTAAATATGTGAGAAAGCCTTTGTGCTTTCCATGAGCTGACAAGAAATGGAGAGTTGTCAAGGAAACTTCTGCTGTAGTGTTGGTTCTATCCTTTTCTGTAACAGCATATGGATTCAGAACAGTGCCATTCCCAGACTTTAAGCCCTGCCTCTACTGTTGCACTCAATTGTGAAAAGAAAAAGAATTTCTTTGTCTAAGTGCTTAAAATATATTGAACAAATGAATCAGGAAAAGAAAAACACATCAGCTTTTACAAGGGCTAGATTTTTTAAGATTAGATTGGATTTTATAAGGGCTAGCACAGCCCCTAAAATTACAAAACTAGTGCCCATTATCCATTTTTATATCAGTGCAGCACATTAAAAATTATAAATAGCATCAACACAAGAATATAACTATGTTTTCAAAGATGTAACAATCATCTTTATCATTCATGCATGTGAATATATATTTTTCATGTACATGATTCTCATCCTAGAAGCCAGAAAATACAGTCAACTTCAATAACATCACAAATTGCAGCGTCATCACCATCATGAAAATTCAAGCACAGAAACTTCTACTCTAGAGAAGTATATTCATCTATGTCCATGCTGTTTTAAAGCCTCTCATAACTGCTGGTGATGATTGCAGCAGCCTGTCAGTGACTGGCTTCAGCAAAAGCCATCTGGATGGGGCATGGCAGAATAATTTCCCGCACCATTTCAAAACATACTTGCAGCTGAGCTCTTCCTCTTTTCAAAACAAGAAAGTAGTTGAATGCTTCTAACATAATAGATTGTCAACATCCAATTTATTTATTCCATACAGTATCTGAACATATTGCATACCACATAAGCTCCACAGTTTACATTTACTAACAGATGTTTTTCTTTCTGGAGCAGATGGTATATTGAGTGTACTGTGATATAATTCACATTTGCATTATCAGTCATGAATGTTAATGCACTCCATAAACTGAGTTTTCTGTTTTGATATTTTTAATAACCATAGCATCTTTGTAAAAACCAATTAGTTTGATAATACAATCGGGGAACCAAATTTCTTTTCAGTTGCACAGAAAGATAAGGTTTTTATTATATAAAGGTAAGATTTCTAAAAAATCCTCAAGAATAAAATGGAAGTGGCAAGAGAGGTAACTGTTTGTTACTACCCTTGTTTGATCTGTGCCTACTTATTTCAGGTTTGGTCATTAAATCTTCACCTTCAAAGATGGAACTACATTTGTAGTAATTTTCAATTTTATAAGCTATGAGCTAATTTTGAGTAATACATTCTCAGCAACAAAACTTGATAAACATACTTTATTAAGTCCTCACGTGCATTAATAAAGTGAAATAATTACAAATTGAACAATATATTGCTAAATAACATTAGTAACTTCACTATTCTTAGGCATGATTTTTTTTTTAATTTAGCTGAATGCTAAATTAAAACAAAAATACAAATTGTTTTGGATTTTATTCTCAACTTACATTATTTTTGCCACTTTTTCTGGATCCTGAAATCTAGAATGTCATTCAGAAGTGTCTGGAATACCCTGTTAAGTAACTTCCAAAAAGGGATTGATCAAATAATATGTGCAGGTCCCAACAGTATTCTGTTTTTACAGTATCCAAGGTATCTCAGATACATACAAATGAATTTTCTATTTGGTTACTTTACAACTATGATTACAGATTTTCCTTGAGTCAAACAAACTTCCTATTATCAGATTACTTTTTTCTTCCATGAGTTTCCTTCCAAAAAGACACTGCAAGCACAAAGCAGTTCTCTTACTGGCATGAGTCCAGCCTTTTCTAAATAGCTTTTTATCAGTTAAAACCAGCACCATGTAAGCTGAAATGGGTCTCCTGATTCAGAAGCCTAAAATCTGGTTTGTACTGGGTGAGAGCAAATATCTCTTCATGAATGTAAGTTAACCATTGCCCACTACTGTGCTACTCTTAGAGGTCATATTATTTTTTTACACAGTTTGCTTTGTTTTGTACAGAAATAATTAATATGTTTAATTGAGCACTAAGAGGCTGAGAGTTTCACACAAATTGTGAAAAAAAATCAAAACACAACCCCCCCCCCCCGAGATCAAAGAAAGGACACAACAATAAAAAGACCATTGGTTGGATGTGACATGGCAATTCCTAATAGTACTCTCTTGATCAGCTTTGTATGAAGATCAAAAGCTAAAAACAAGACTTGTGCATTTTGCAATCAAAAGTCCATGCAACAGCAAGAATATGAATACCACATATAAAAAGTTAAGAATTTTAGGCTTAAAATTCTGTTCCCTCAGAGAACCTGGTGGCATACTATGATTGATTTATCAGCATAATCATTTGAAATTGCTATCTCTGCTTTTAGACAAATTATTTGCAGTGAAATTCAACTAGTACTCAACATCACATGGTTGTTTGTGTGATCTTTTTGAAGAGCTAAAAAGGGAAAATGAACAGTTGTACTGTTGCAATAAAAATAACTGTCAATTCTATTTGCTTCTTTTGAAAGGAATTGCTGAAATTATAGATTCTGGAATTTAGAAACTTTCGAATATACTATTCCTCTTTCTTAACAGCAAGAAATCTTTGCTCATAATAATGGGTTTTCACAACTAGCTCATTGAGATAGATGTTTTTCATACTACAAGCCATTTGATTCTTTTGAACGCTATTCATTTAATGTAATATACTTCAGCTCTCAGGTGAGCCTCCATTATGGTTTTACAAATATTACAAACTTATCTTAAAATTTTTAACTCAAGAGGTCACTATTATTAAATTTTGTTATTCTTTCCCATGTCTGTGGCTTATTTGCCCTACCTTGTACTTCAAAGTTTTTTCAGGGATTTAACCTGTACTGACCTTGTTGGGCATGAGAAGTATTTGCTTCTAGGGGGATTTACTACACCTCATTGAGGTTCTTTTGGTGTCTCAGGGGCTGGAATAATTGTAATATTAAGTTCATCACTGATGACTCTGATACTTTTCATACCTGTTCATGGCTCCCTTGCATTAGAAAAATGTTTATTCTTTGTTCAGCCTTTCTACTTTTTAAAAGCTTGCAGTCCTTGATTTGCTAGTAATTTTGTATGATCATTAAGCTGCAGTTCAAATGTTTCTTGGAGGCATTTTTTGTGTGGTGTGCAAGCTTTAATGTATAGCCATTCAGTGTAGATTGTCTTAGAAGCCATCTGTCTCTAAATTTCACAGTGGAAGGTCCCACTCAGTTCTTTTCTCACTTGCGTGCTTTTGAAAACCTTTCCCTGTACCCACACATGTACCAGTGGGACTTGCAGCATATCTTTCTAAATACATAGGTCATTAGGCCTCTTTATTAACATTTGATAGAAATTTGTTAAAGATTTTCAAAATCCCACTTCTGGTATGTGATCAAAGGGAACCTCTAGGTCCTTAGGGTGAACAGGTAAAGAAAGGGGTTGTGAGCCTCGTCAACAGGGAGGAGAGCACTTGCTCTGGGGTTGACAGTGGAGTCCTTCAGATACATATTCTCTTCCCCTCATGAAGTCAGATCTAATGGGGGGCAAGGGGTGAGACTTAATGGGAGAAAAATAACCATATTCCTTCTCTAAATATGATGTCTTGCTGGAAAAAATACTGATATTTGTGGTATTTGGTTTCTTTTTTAGTGTTGGTATCAAGAAGTGTTCTTATTAAATCATCCATCACTTGTCAAGAGCCCTGCAACTGCTACAGCCCCACGACTTGCCTGTAAGGGTTTCCAAAAACACCACTTCCCACTCACATAACATCAACACAAAATACACTTTCTGGCAGACTTTAACACCTCTAAAAGCATACTGTAAAAGGCCAAAAGACAGATAATTATGTCTCTGATACCTTAGTTTAGTTTAAAACACAGAAGTCAAATTCCTATATCATAATATAATTTAAAGCAGAACCAAAGGATTTCAAGATTACTGGAAGCAGAAGATCCTAGTTATCCTCTCAGCATGGTCTCTTTGATCTTATGCATGTCAGAGGAGTGCAAAAGCAGTAGCCACTGCAGGTTGAACTGTGGGATTCAGAGAGTACAGTTATGGAAGCCACAGGCCCACATAGTCTTTCAGCCCTTCCTTAGGCTACTAAAATTTGAGCACTTTCAGACTGGTATCACCAGCAACCATTTCCGGGTGCAGAAACACTCTTGCCTAGTCACACAATTACATAACCTCAGCAAGCTTCATTTTTGAAGTTATATCTACCCAGCTGTGAAGATAATTCCAAATAATCTGTCATGTTGGAAATACACAAAGATTATTTTATTTTCAAAATGTTGGGATAAGGTTTTTAATATTTGCTCTTTTTTTTTCCCCAGTGCTGCAACCACCAATTTCTGAAATATAATCTACACCTTCCCAGCATAAAAATCACCTATTCTTTAAAAGTTGAGGTTTCTCTTACTATTTTCTACTGTATCTTAGTGCATAGAGTCCTGAAGATAAAGACACTGAAGCTGACTGAAAATTTTGGATAGTTTTGGATAGTTCAGATATACTATGTGTATGTATATCAACTAATACATGAAACAGTGCTACTCCTGCTAGAAAAGCTTTCTTTAGTTAATAAACATGCTTCTGAGTTGTTTTCATGTAAGTGTTGTTACCTTATAACTTCAAATTGTGTCAAAAGATCTGGGAAAGTTTGCAGTTTCCAAAAATCCCTTTGAATTAACATTTTGGTTTTAGAGAGAATGAAACACAAAAGGAAACACTCTATGTAGCATTGGTTTTTGCTGTACAGTTGAAAAGGAACTAGAATAAAATGCCTGAAATAATTAAAACAGACAAACAAAAAAACCCAACGTAGCTTGTTTTTCAAATAAGTGTATTTACTTACTAAAGCACAGCAAAATGGGAGCCTTTGTACTTACCCAACATGTGACCTCTCTGCCCATGGTCGTTCTTCAGCTGCAGGTATGATTGATTCTCATCAGCCAAGGGATATAACATTTCCCTGAGGAAATTGGTCTTCTGAGATATGTAGTTTAGTATCTCTCCTCAATGCAACTCATATGGATTGTTTGTATCACCAGTGGTGTTTAAGAATACTGTTTGTTTGGAGGCATTTCCTGAAAACTAGTGTTAGATTTTATGGGTTGTCTATAATACGTTTTTATTGAAGAAGTCATTAACTATATTTTAATTAAGTATTCTGAAGAGGTCTGAGCAGCATTCACAGAGCCTTTTCCAGTTATCATTTTACCTTGTGTGAAGTGATACCTCTGATTTGCTTTAGCAAAGGACCTCAGGTCAGGGTGGCACAACGTACATTTTCACTGTATTTGACATAACGTTGAGAAAAGGAAATGTGTTGTGGTTTAACCCCAGGCAGCAGCCAAGCCCCATCCAGCCACTCATTCATCTCACCAGCAGGATCAGGGAGAGAATCGGAACGGTAAAAGCTGGAAAACTCATGGGTTGAGATAAAGACTGTTTAATAGAGAAAGCAAAGGCCACGCACACAAGAAAAGCAAAATAAGGAACTAATGCACCACTTCCCGTGGGCAGGCAGGTGTTCACCCATCTCCAGGAGAGCAGGGCCCATCACGTGTAGTGGTTACTTGGGAAGACAAACACTGTCACTCCAGACATTCCCCCTTCCTCCTTCTTCCCTGCACTTTATATACTAAGCATGACGTCAAATTATTTGGAATATCCCTTGGGTCAGTTGGGGTCACCTGTCCCAGCTGTGTCTCCTCCCAACCCCCCATGCACCCCCAGCCTCCTCACCAGCGTGGCAGCACAGAAAGGCCTTGGCTCTGTGCAATCCCTGCTCAGCAACAACATCTCTACACAATCAGCCCTGTGTGCAGCACAAATCCAAAACACAGCCCCATACCAGACACTGTGAAGAATATTTACTCTACTCCAACCCAAACCAGCACATCATGCAAACCAAAAAAATGCAAAGACCAGGGAGATGAGGGACAAACAGAAGCTGACAAATAGATTGTGAGGTTTATGTTTTTAATGTTTGATGCTTAGGCTGACATTCTAGCTGCAAACCACTGTAATGTCAAATACAGGAAAGAGAAGCTGAAATAGTAGAGTAAAATGGAAATGTGGAACAAATTATCCATCTAGACTGATCTGGGAATTGAAGTATCAAGAGCAGGCACTCCTTGAGCAATCCCCTTGTAAAGATCCAAGCATAATGTGAGGCAACACATGCACAGCAAAATTATGGCAGAGATACAGTACACCTGAAGACATTTCATTTCCTCATTCAAAGATCCAAATTTTTAGTTAAAAATAAATAGACCAAATCCAAAGTTAGAATTTGAAAGACCTAATATGTAATACCACAAATCACACAAAAGAAACTTTAAATAGGCATCAGACTATTCATCCTAAGTAAACTAATTACTCAAAAGGGAATTCTAACCATGTCTGTCAACAGATCTTTTTACCTAAGGAGCCTCATCAGCTAAAATAAGTTACATCTGATGCATGCTGATTAAAATAAGACACTTAGTGCATCTACACAGCAGGGATAAAGACTGCTTGGTCTTCCTCTTAAGGAGAAAGGTTTTCAGAGCCCTCTGTCTTCATTTGTTTGTGTGCCTTCAATTAACCTTTTAGACCCAGGACTTGATTATTTTAACTGCAGTTGCCAAAGAAAACCGTATAATAGAAAGAAATAGCTGTTCAAAAAGTGAAAGAATACATTTCATACTGAGGAATAAAATGATCTTACCTGAGAAAGCCAAACAATTCTGCCCATAAAACATAGAAAACACATTTAATTTTAGGATTATAAGGTATGCAAATTTTTGGGTTTGGGTTTTTTTTTAACATTCTGGAGTTTAGTTATGTAAAGTAACAACAGTTCTCCAATTTCGAGTAATTTGCAGAAAGTCCACATGGCTTCATCTGTAAGAGTATTTATGTTGTGTGCAAAGCTTTGTAGATAGAATTAACTCTTCCTTCAATATGTTAGTCCTTTCGACAATAACTACCTTACTACCCACCAATCTAAATACATCTCATTGCTTTTGCCTCAAGAGATTATTTGGTAAATTATAAATAACTGCAAACTATGAAAAAAAATAACAGTGGCTTTCTTTTTAACTTTTACCTTTTTTCTCAGAAATAGGGTTACTGATAATTTTTAGAGAGTGAGTCTACAGATGATTATAAAACCAATGATCCTTCTCCACTCACCACTTGCCAAATTACCTTGGTGTAGAAGCAGGGGAGGAGGGACAGACATTTTAGAAAAACAGCCTCCAGGGACTTTACAACTGAATTAGTTTGATATGATTTGTTTCTGATAAATAAGCTACCAATAACCTATCACTTTATATTCCTCTAGGTGCTTTAAAAATATAGTCTATTAATCATCCTAGCAATTTAGGAGATATTAAGTGCACTGATCTGGAATTCTCTCTTCCCTTCCTCCTGTTACAAACATTGGTCTGTTCTTGGTACAAGTGTTTGCCCTTTTTCAGGCCCTGAGGCCTCACCTGTCCTTCATGAGTTTAGAAGCATTGTTACCATTGACTCCAAAAGTTCCACCACATGTAGGGGGTTTTCACTAGCTCATGGATTCAGGTACTCTCAGAGGATAAAGGTTTCACTTCCTTTAACCTGTTCCACCCCAGCTCTCCTATATGACTTTTATCTTTTCTAATTACAGTCTCAGCTGACTAGTGCCATCAAGAACCATTGAAATGATTACAGGGCTGAAACTGTTCAGAACTGCAGGACTAGATTTAACCGATGCAAGAAGCATCATGTTATGATTCAGAGTTTATTTACCAAAAATGGAGTTTCTGCTTTTCTGGGTTTGCCAGTGCATGCAAGATGGATTATCCTGCATATGGTACCTCTGATACTTACTGGGGTACCAGCTTCTTCAGTGAAGGTGCTCATAACAAAACTATCTTCTTCATGGTCAAACCCTCCTGGCCATCTACTTTGTTCTTCTGGTTAACCCCCCATTTAATAGTTCCATATTTTTTTACAATAGTTCTAACTAAAGCTTGGAAAAGCTGAGGGAAATAAAAGAATAAAGTTATAAGCTGTTTTCTTCCAGTCTTGAAGGAGCTGACAGAACTTGTGTTGGTATCTTCTCCTGCACAGGTGGTATAAGTGATATATAGGCAGACAAGATGAGAATTATTTATTTATGTGGAATTTAGACTGTTTTATATGTCCTCTGTGGCTTAAAGTATGCAGAAACAGCACAACTAGAATGTATATTTTCTGATACACGTTAGCCAAATAGAAACAGAGAAGGTAGCTTTTGTTCTCTTCCACTAGGACTAAAAAATGCCACTGTTATGTAAGTGTCAGCATCCTGATGCAAAACACAGAGATGGTACTTCACACATCAGCACCACAAAGCAGGAAGCAATGCCAGTGCTTTACAGTTAGAGCAATTTAGAAAGTAGCATTTTATTTTCAGCTCAGTTAGCAAATATGCACTTAAAAGGATGGTTTTATGACACAGACAAGAAGTAAATTCCTGCCATTATCACATTTTTCTACATTCCTGACAGAGGTTTTAGAATACTTTACGATGCAGTCCCCTAAAAGTCCATTCCCCAGTTGAAAGGAATGAGTAAACAAATTCAGCATTCTTTTTCTGAGTATCAAATATGGTTTGAATATGGAAAATCTTTAATGTCAGTAATAATTGTTGTTCATGGCCCTGCCACTGCCGTTCTTCTGCCATCATGTCAAGAGGTGTAATCAGCCTCAATTAAGGAAAAAAAAAATCAAACTTTTAAGAAAGAATATTATTTGATGATTGTTGGTGTTCTCAATCACCTTTAAGAATACAAATGACAAATGACTGGTCAGTAAGCACTGCATGTCCTAAAGCACTAAATGCCCTTGTTCATTAAAGGATAACTGTATTACAAATTCTTCCTTATCATTATAGTCACAAAAGCTATATGGACATTTTCTGAAATCAAAATACCTCATAGAATTATTTTTATCAGAAAGACTGTCACATTCCAGGTGAATTTCTGACTAGAAAGAGGGAACACCATTCCAGAGCAGCCAATAGCTCAGGTAAACTTTAATTTCAATGCATATATATCTACTAATAAATAAATTTCCAGCTATATAAATTGAGCACAGATAATTAAAAGCTTTCATCTTGGAGAGTTACCAGCCTAACAGTTAAAGTAGTTATGATTCAAATTCATGACTGAGGACCACCATACTACATAACCTGAATCATCTTTAGTCCAAATCAGTATTCCAAATTTAAAGTATTTTTCTGCATAATTGAAGCTGACTACTGAGTTACTCTACTTTTCATTTCAAAATCCTTTTCTGAGAAATGTTTTTAACTCTCACTGAATTACCAACTTGTTTACAGCCCTGCCTGGAAAAATATATACAGCTGAAGCCTCAAGTTGCTGAGACTGCAAAGTAGGTCCTGCCTAGGTCATTAAGTCTTATATACAGTAGCAATTTTGTATACAGATTCAGCAAAATACTTAAGAAATTCAGTTAAAGGTAAGCATACATTTCAGTAATTTTTTTGACTCGGCTCAAATGTTTTGAATTATTTAGGTATTGTCATAGCTGACAATTTAAAAAGCAAGTATTGTTCATAGGAATATTAAATTCCTACCAAAAGCAAAAATCTCACTAGTTGCAAGTTTCCCCCAAAAAGAAGCTCTGTCTTATCACTCCCATATAGAAACTTGAAAAACTAAAACAGAAAAGATTGAGAAATATTCCGAAAAGCTTAAACTGCATTAAGAACATTAGCATGTGCAAATGACTTCTAATACATATTTAATTTTTTTAGTTGTCATAGAAACACATATTTTGTATATATATCTCTAAAACAGACTGCGGTATGGGCAGAAAGACAATGGCTGTCATTTGATGAATGTACACTGGCAAATCATTTTAAGCATTCCTTTCCCATGGTTCAACATAATCCAAGCCAAGATGCGCAAAGATTTCTTCCTCACTTTCAGCTTTGAGAAAGATCCGCTGTGAAAAAATTAAAGAATAAGTCAATAGGGTGTTAGACAGAAATTTCAATTGATGTTTTTTGCTGTTGAAAAGGAGTCAATTTTTGACAGCTCTAATCATTGTATCCTCTATAGAATACAGTCTTCATCAGTGTGCCAACCCTAAATGTGAAAGCAAGTTAAAATAAAGTTCTAATGCTTCTTGATGTCTTCAGTTCTAATGACTCGATTACCACTTTGTTTTGATTTAGTTTTCAAAGACTGTATGTACAAGTATCAGGACTAGAACTCAAATCCAACCATCATCTCCCTTCCACGAGGGTCAGTAGCTTGACTTCCTTCATAAAATCATCCATGTGTTTTTTTAAATTAATATAGTAATATTCTCTATAAGTGCATTCAAGCTGATTCAATGGTTATAATAATTATGTATAGCCAAGCATTAAAAGAATAATTTTTTTTTGTTGTTGTTACATATACACTACTAACTAATGTTTTACAGTAAAATTCAGTTTCGTTTTTTTCATATCTGCACTTCTGATAATACAGGAGAGTATACAGGAACAATCACAAGCCTCCCTCCCCTGTGATGACTGATATAGTAAATTACACAGCCTTATGCATTCCTTTCATCACTTAAATATAATAATAATTGAAACAGCTGCTAAGATAGGTGAATATTAGAACAGTGGAACCTCACAATTTAGAGGAGCTTGAAAGCAAGAAAGAACTCGTTTGTATTCAAACAGAATGCTTATTAAGTCTTCACCAGTACTGAGCTCTGAAAAATCTCAAACTCCAGTGTCATGAAAACTTCAGGGTTAAGCTTCACAATGCTCTAGATTTGTCTTATACTGTGAAAGAGTAGATCCTGCCTAGAGAACCCAATAATAAATCCTCTGAGTCAGGAAAATCTCTGACCTCTGTAAAGTTTAGGAACATGTGTGGCAGCACCTCTGCTTTCTCAGCTGCAAAGCAGTGAGGGCTGTGCTGTCCGGCATACCCATGGGAATGGGTCAGGAAAAGGAGTCCAGAACTAGATCAGAGCAGGCCCACGGTATGGTGGAATGACTTCTGGCACCAGAGATTCACATTTGTGCCAGGTCAAAGGTGTGTCTGGAATAATAAAGACTGTTTATAAAGCATAGAAAAGTTATACTCATTTTTCATAGGAAGTTCAAATGTCAGATTCTGGAATAAAAGGAACCTACAAATAACATTGACCAAGGGAAAACTGATACTTTTTCATGCATACAAGAGCAGAAAACAATGATAGAAAATAAGATATTGAACAGAACAATATAAAAGGAAAGAAGACATTGATAACTGCTAATTGAATAAAAAGACTGGGGATATTTTATTCCGCAACTGTCTCCTGGAAGGACAGGACTTTAGTGATTTAATTTTTTTTTTTGCTTTCTCTTTTGCTATTACAAAGAAAAAGAGGGCAATCCATACAACTAAAATACTGGAAAACAACACCAACAAAAAAATAAAAATCTTACACTCATAGAGAGATGTTATAGACACTCTTTAATAAAATCTCTTCATAACTCTGGACCCTGAATTACATCCCATTTCTTCTGTTCTCTCTCTTTATATATTCCTTCAAGCAAAACCCATGTAATTTGCTTGACAGAGAAAATTTCTAATACAAAGTATCTGATGCTCAGTACCATTCCCAGTAGCTATGAGACATGTTTCTAAGTGAATCTCTAGCTGGTATCTGCCAGCTGCTTTAGCAATGGAAGTGTTATTTTATTAATGTTAATCATGACCTATGATTTTCCTTCTATGTCAATCTATGCAGACCTTATGCAGTGATGCAAATTTGATTATTGCATTCACTATTGTTATTTCTTGCTTTTTTTCTTTTCTTTCTGCTCAAGACAAGTAATGAACTGCTTGCCTAGTTGTGATTCTTTTTCATCTAACTAATATTCTGCAGATCCAAAACATATCCCATCAACATCAATCAAATGTACAAAAAGCAATGTGCTGGATGGAGCAGCTGGTATCACTCTTCTCTTATCCCATTTAATCAATTCTGTAATTTCAATGGATGTAAATATTACATCCGTGGTTGCAGATATAACCATTAACTACATCTAATGTAGAAAAGCTGCAATCCAAATGTTTTCTTATATGAACTGCTACCTCTTATTTTTCTTTTTGGCATTAATGATCAATAATAATAATGAAAGAAAGCAGAGAGCAAGACACAGAAGACACCACTTTATGATATCCTAACTGTCATGGCCAAAGCTAAAACAGATATTGTACTACTATTGTCACTTGGTTTCATATCACATTTTAATATGATGAAGGCAACAAAACAAAACCACTACTTGATAAAGTAGAATTCTAGTTTTAGTTATATAAATCAGCAATGGCCAACAGCACAGCCTTCTTGGAAAGCACACATTTAATTGGATTCCAAGTAGACTGATATCCTACTGTTTATTACCAAATGGCTTGGTAATAACAGTATGCAGCAAAATACCAAGCTGAGTAAGTAATCTATTATGCTTGAATACCACTATAAGTAACTTTCAGCCTGTCACTGTAGCATTTCATTACTATTTGCCCCATCTTGAGATGAACTTAAAAAACTGGTTTGAATACAAATAACTCAACATAAAAGCTAGCACCACGCAGCACCTCTGATGAAATGAGATTTCATTGTTTGAACCAACAGGATCTGCTGGAGAGTGAAGTACTCCAGGTTTGCATGTACAATGTATGTACATGTGCAATCCATTGTTCTGAAGATGAGATACATGGTGGAAATTTGACTAATTTCTTTCTTTAAATGCTTATAACCCTTGGTATTAGCTGAGAAACAATAACTATGAAGTTTCCTAATTGATTACTGGCACAAATCTGCTTTATAAACTATTTGAACATTTATTCTTGAATGTCACAGCCAAATTGTGCCCTTCTAAAGACCAAATAATTTCCTTCTGTACCCCATTTTTCCTAGTCCTGATTTTTATTTGCTTTGCAGCTGCAATTCAGAAAGAATGCAGTCATACTTTAGTAGATTTCATTATCCACTGGAAAATTATGACATTGAGTAGGAGGCACATCCCCTCCTTTTGCAAAAGACCCTGAAGGGCCAAAATCATTAAGGTCTGACCGGACTCCTTCTGACATACTATTACATCAAGTAAATTGGGAGAAGGGAGAGGCACAGAGAATATTGCCAACAGTATCTTGTTAACAATTTAAAAAAACCTTTGATACAACTTTGCTTCCAGACAAGCATCTGGGATGTCATTAACATACACATTTATTCTGACCTTTTCTTTGTTTCCAGGATTATGTTGCATACTTTAAATGGCAAATTCTTACATACGGTGTTTAGGGATTTTATAATCTAATTTTTTGTCTTCTCTCACTGATTTTCCTGTTGTTTTACATGTGATGCCTATGCATGTCAATTTAATTACCTTAATATTCCCTTTCCTTTTAAAATCATTAAAATGAAGCTATAATGGCAATATGATCATATCTAACTTTGTAGTTCTTCCAGTAGACTGAATGATAAATGACAAGCAGCCTAAACCCCCATCACTTTACATGTCTGAAATTATTACAGAGGCTGTAAGCATGACAATGATGAATGAACAACAGAAAAGAAGAGGCCATACTGTCATTTGCAAACTTGGAACTAAACTGTTCATTGTGGTTGGACAGAGTCCATTCTAAAAATGTTCTATGGGTAAAGTCAGTTGTAGATGAATGATGATAATAACAAGACTTGCTTTATCAGCCATAGTAATACACCTTAAATTTCTCACATATGTATTTATGACTTTAGTAGTAACATCCTCACAAGTAATCAATTATGCCAAGTGAATTGAAGATTTTTATTTAAAGGTAATTGAGACTAGAAATAATGCTGCTTGGATTCCTTGCAAAAGCTTCCAAGATGTGAAAGCCCTTCTTTAGATATGAAAGGCTATGGCTTTCAGTGAAGTAGTGCACCATAACACCAGATCCACAACTGACAGAGTATATTATAACAGCTTATTAGATTAAATGTACTCTGATAGTTTATTAGATTAGTAGTACAAAGCAATTAAATTGTTCACGATCCCTTTTTCTCTGATTCCACTTGCTCAAATAGCATTTGTATCCTTGAAAAAATATAAGTATCTGTTAATTACATTAATAAAATGAGCATACAAAAGGAATTGTGAAGGCAGAAACTTAAAATCTGTCCAATAGCAAGCACTTTCCACACAATTAGCAATGGGAATGTTCCTGAATGTTTACCCGACCTGAGCATTATCCTGTCTGTTCCCTGCCACTGGGCCATTTTGCTGTAGCAACTCTTGATACACCACCATGGCACACAGGTCACATGAGTACTGCAGAAACTTTTAGGAAGCTGCTATGTTTACTAAAGCAGCCTTTTATAATGTATACCTTGCAATGTAGGTATGTGTTTCATTATTTTGTGGCTTTCAGATTGTACTGACCTAAACTCCTGCACACCGTGCCAAAAGTATTCAGCTCATGATCTTGTCTGATCATTGCATGAAAAATGTCTGCATAATGACATGTCCACAAAACAATACACTGAAATCTTTCTGTTGCAACATTTCCTGCAATTCTTAGATTGACTGTAACTACCTTCTATACTCAATGGTCATATTTTATTCAGTTTAGTCAAGATTATGATAATAAATGGATAGAGCATTAAATTAATTCTCATATGTGAAAACGTTAGAAATAGCCATACACAGAAATAAAACCAACAAGTTAGAATAGGTGCAAACAACCACCACTTTTGTGGAAGAATTTCTATGAATTGTATAATAACCATCTTGAAATTTTTCTAAACCAGTAGCTGTAGTACATAAAATTGTTTCTTGATATATTATTATTAAATGTAATATGTGACCACAGCCACAAGCAACTTCTTCTAACCCACAAAATACTGAGGAGAAAAGAAAAAACCAGACATTTGAAAGATTAAAATAGTCACATTTTCATTTACTGCATGATCAGAATTGCAAGGAAAAGTTTTGAGGCTTGCACTACGAAATTCTTTAAAAACAAAAATGAAATCTGATTGAAAGGTAAAAGAAAGAAAGAACAAGACCAGAAAGCAAAAAACACATTGCTACATCAACTGTTAAAATTGTAGGCACCCACCTAATTGTTTATACCTATACGATTTCAGTTGCTTCCTACTTTTGAGAGTTAAAAGTTCCTGTGACTGACAGTACACAAATTCAGTGAGGAGAAAAGTAAGGTCTCAGTGCAAAATTAAAGATATCTCAGTGCTATAGGCTTTTTCATTTGATTACTGTGAGCTGCATGGATTTCTGGTCAACCTTAACAAACAAGCCTTATAAAATCATGCAGATTCACTGCTGCTTTCCACCTGGGAATTCAGTTCTGCCTCACTAGCCTGAATATCTCCATTAGCTCACAATCAAAAGAAAACTTGAAAACAGAGGTCACAAAAAGTCAACCTCTGGCAAGGAAAGCATAGTTTTCAAATAAAACCTGGAGTTCCAAAGCCAACCACTGAACGTGCTGAATGCAGATGTCTAGGAATCCTTGGATGTGACAAGTACAAGGATCACTGTCAAAGCAACTGAGTCAGGAAAGCCCAAGAGAAGACAATACAGACGGGGAGAACATATGTTCTGCTTCAGAAATCTCATATCTTCTCTCAGAAAGGCCAGTTGGAAGAGAGGTAATCAGATTACACAGACTGATGGATGAAAAATTATCCAATTCACTCCGTGGCACAACTAATTGGAGATTCTATTTATTGACAATTCAGTTATTGCAAGTCCCAAAATAAAGACCTTGAGTTGCATATATCCTTGATCCCTGTCAAATTCAATTAGGTCTATTCTGGAATCACACATATGGAGACGATAGTAATGTTTTCTAAAAATAAATTAAAAAAAAAGGGGGGGGGGGGAAGGAGGAGAGAGGACAAAATGGAAAATGTAAGTAATGGGCTAGAAAAAGATTAAACCCAAACCAGGATGGAGGAGTTATTGAATGATTGACTTGACATGACCTCTTATTGCTGCCTCCTATGCTAACACTTCTTGCAATACTGAACATGCAGTTCAGTGCTTTCATATGCAGAATGAATGCAACACATAACAAGACAAAGAGGTAAAACTGAAGAAAACAGTGAAGAGAATTTTTCCATAGAATTTTAGCTCAGACATTTCTGAACTGATTTTTTTCAGGTAGATATAAATTCAGACTAAAATCTCTAATATGAGTCAGAAAATTTTACTCAAGCCCAAATCTACCCCACACAAATTTACTCGAACCACTACCAAACAAGAAGGGCCACCTAGAATAGAAAGTAATGAAAAGAGAAGGTGGAGGAAAAGCAACAGGCTAGATAAACTTATTTGGATCTTAATAAAGACCTACAGCAGATTGAATGAAAAGCACTAACCTGTTTTTGTTTAGCTGCAATGATGCGACAAAAAGAGCAGCTGCAAGGGAGGGTGAGGAAGGATATTGGAAACTTCAAGTGTTTCAATAATTTTCTGTTCAAAACTTGTTTACTTACAAAAAGATATTTTGTCCTTCATCCACCTTCCTCATTATTATGATGCCTAAGAATTTTACTGTATATTTTGTAAATTTTTAGAATTATATAAGTTACGTGGCTCTTCCCAGACTGCTCACATATTGGGCACTTTCTCACAGATTCTTAAGCTATGCCAAAGACACGCTGTTTTGAGAAAGCCACCTGCAAGATAGTTTGAAGACAAAATAGAAGAGGGCCCAGGGCCCTTGAACCTTCTTCAAAGGGGCAGTTCTAAGGACCATTATGGGTGGGGTATTGGAGAAATTGGTACCCTGGTTTGGCTGTAGATAATATATATGCTAATGACTGGAAAGGTCATAAAATCTGTAACATCCCCTGATCATGTGTGCATGTTCCATGATGTGCACCTTTGACAGCTTTAAATAAATAGTACCTATTTATCTTTCTCCACTAATGTTTTGAATGCCTATTTTGCAGGAACTTCAGGCATCAATCAAAAGCAATCACTTTCTCAAGTGATTTCTTGCAGACAGATCTTGTGGATAAACTGGTGCAGCTAGTAGCTCTCAAAGGTATAAGCCAGAAGGTCTGAAGAAACCCAGAAAAAATGCATGATAACTCTCCGTAACAGTAGTGAGGAACTGATTTCTAAGAAAGCAGGATTATTTTATGTTTCTGTCTATATTTGAGTTTACTAACCTGAAGACAAGCATCATTACTTGGTTAGTATGATTTGTAACAACACAAGTGGTGTGAGTGAAAGATAGATCACCTCTACCAGCCATATTGCTTTAAAATCTTCCCTAAACACCCAGCTCCATGCTACCCTTACCATGTAGAACTTCAGTTATTGAGCACCACCCTAAACAGAGTGCCCTGTGATTTATATGCTGCATGTCAAAATGGAATACATGGTAGCATGGTAGTATATAGACATTTTTACGAAGATAACTATGAGGACCCCAGTGCTGCTGTCAACACTTAAAAATTATTGACATTAGTAACAGAATTTGGGGATATCAATGTTAAACCACGGGGACTATGATTCTATTTCTTTTCAACAGAGAGATTTGAGTCACCTCGATCCATCTATAAATGGGTGCAGCCCATGCACCAGTATTTCCATCTGTCATTCAGGTCTGTCATGTCATGCCTTGCAGCTTACCTTCAGCATTGCAACCAGCTCCATTCCCTCTTTATTGACTTGTAATGACCAAGACGAAAGCATGTTTTGCAAACACTGATCAGGAAGCCAGCTATTTTCACTTCCTCCTCATCTATGCTACTGTTAACTTCACAAGAACCTATGTTATACATCTTTGGTGGAAAACATAAATCTCTGAGCTTCAGTGACACAAAATTTTGTAAAGCAGCTGTAGAGGAAGTTTTATGGAAGACACTGCATAAATTCTTGCAGTTCACTGAGTGATATGAGGTTGAGTGCCTTCAGTCTACAAAGAAAATGTGGGAATACAACATAACACTAATCCATATAATAGTGGCTACTTCTCTGGAATCTCTAGCTGATTCATTAGGGTAGACAAAGTGCTAACAGGAATCACTATAATCAGTAACTTTCACAGTGAGCAAAGTGATTTTATGACGAGGGAGTGGAGGAAGTAAAGGGGGAAAAAAAGGCTAAGTAAAGCATTTTCCAGATAAAAATCCATACAATCCTGTCATTATATAAGAGCTTTCAGATAATTCTATTCAATGATTGTCTTGTGTAGAATGAATGCTACTAGAAAGTACCATGGAAAAATGAATCTTTTCCATGGCCCTAATATTCATACTGCTATCCAGCCTGCGAGGGACAGCACCTCATGCCATTACTGGTCAGTCAGACAACATTCTCAGCATGAGACATTGTTTGATGAAAAAATCCATGACAGAACCAAGCCCGAAGGAAGTGTGTAGTACCCATCAGTATTTGGCTTCATTATGGTCAAAACACATTTTTTACATTTCTTTGGATTGTTATAATAGCTGAGCATCTCTCTTCTAGTACTTTTCTAAACAATATGACTAGCAGCTTTCAGGTGTTTTTCCTTCCTTGTTTTTCCCAATCTTTTCATTTGGGTTTTTTTTGGAGAGGTTTGGTTTTAAGACTGGCTATTGGTGATTTTTTTCTATGCTTTTAATTAGACATTTACTAAATATTGATGCTATGTTTATGAATGAGACTATCAACAGCACAATTTTATTATAAGTGCAGAGCATAAATGGTGAAGTAGTATTTCTGCTACAAATGTGAAGCATGTCATAAAGTTCAATAATAATATTCCACAATACTGTGTAGACACTGTGCATTTTTCATTTGATAGTATCATAACAGTTTTTGGTAGTAAATAACCAGTCCCTCTGACAATGTACTACCTCCAATGTAATTTTGTGGTTAACTGGTGTTTTCTGTAGTAATATTCACATCACCATCCTGTTTTAAAATAAAAACTAATCTGTTCCTAATCCAACTACAAATAAGATGACAAACAAATCAAGAGAGAAAAAAATTACTCTTTGAAATGGCATTATAACAAACCATGATTAAAAAACGCAGTGTTGCAAGCATTATCCATTGATTGATACCCTCAGGCAAAATCATGTGTAATGGTACTGATGCAAAATAATGCAGTGGAATTTATTCTAATAATTCTGGGCATGAATAATTTTTGAAGGTAATAGAAGCCAGAATCATAAATTCTCATTTCACTTTACCACTGGACATGCCCTGTACTTTTAATCAGAAACACCGGACTGGAATGTTTCACTTAAACTTTTCTCTAACTCTAGTTATAGGCTTATTGATATTAAATTTCTTAAGAGTAAACAATAAATTAATCAAGTAAAATAAAATAATCAGGCTAATATTAGGATATTCTAGCCACTTATCCTATTAACTATTTTATAACATGGTGATGCAGGAAGAGTTTTTTATTTTTGATTTTCACATTTTATAGATTTTAGGAATACAGTAGCTATAGCAAAGGCAGATCCAGTGTGTTAATATTTCTAACAGCTTGAGTTTAATGTCTTCCTATTGTTACCCCTGTCCCATATCAATAGCTCGAATTCTTTAGCTGTTTAGTCTCTTTTCAAGGCAGAAGGTTGAAGAATATCAAAAGGAGACATAAACACAGGGCAGAGTGACTCAGAAAAACAATTCCAGAAGTCCGAGGAAGAGGAGTCTGATGAAGAGGAGATCCCACCAACCTCTGACTCAGATCCTGAGGGGGTGGAACTGGGATGGGACTGGGGCGGGAAAAGGTTGAACTGAAGATGTGTAAAATAATGATAGGATAGATTATATTATAAAAGCCACGAAAATTAGAGTTTGCCCACGCGTGCATCAATGTATTCCTGGGTGAGCACAGCTCATTAAAGTCACTGTCTGCTTATCTAATCTGCTGCAAAATTGACTTGAAGTTTTTTCACAGACTTTTCAGGCAACATGGTGTAACAAAATATCCCCATGTTTTCTACATTCAATCTACTCATTCTAAGTAATTTTAATGAAAGAGAAAGAAAAAGACCAGTGCTGAAACACTGACACTTCAAAAAATAAAATATTGAAAACCATTATCTGTTGACGTAACAGAACAAACACTTTTTCTACTTGCTAAAATTAATTTGTAAGCAAGATTATGCTGTACATTAAATGCCACTAGTCTCCTTTAAAAATGACAGATGTGTAGTTACTTTGTTACAAAACACTACATTGTTATGCATCCACTCTCCAATTACAATTTTAATAATTAAAAACATTCCACAGTAAATAGAGAGTAAGATACATTTCCATCCAGACTATAATAATATGTTTTCAGTTTGGGGCACACAAATTGAAAAGAAACTTGGAACTTCCTATCTGACAACCCAGGCAAAAGTTTTAACACTGTTGCAAACAAAATCAGAACAAAAACTTACTGGTCCCTGCAGTTCTCTGATAATATCTGTACTATCACAAAGTCCTTTTAAGTTGGTTTATTGTATTTTGCCTTGTAAATCTTCATATGAATGAATGAAATAAGAAAAATGCAGAATCATGAATTTTATGAATCTTAGTTGAGAGTAAATCATATGGGATTATTATAAACAAACCACTTCAGAAGAACATCATTGGGATTGCAAAATCAAAGACATGAAATTTAAGAAATCCCAGAATGTGGTTGATCGAATCTTAACCTTAATTCAATTTTCTTATGTATATGCATAGACTTTTTTTTCTTCAAAGAAATACTGCTTACTTCAAATCCTGTAAGATTCTTAGGCTTTGTTCACTAGGCAGGAAATATACTGTGCTACAGGGCTAACAAATATTTGCTAACAGCACTGACACAATCTTGAGTTGCAGGCCAATGTGGGATCAATCACTCTTAGGAAAGTGAGCTTTTATAGACTGGACCTTTTCTAGCTCCGTCTCTTCACTACTTCCCTATACAAAGTTGATGGTTTCTCCCCTCAGATTTCTAATGTAACTCAAGGCTCCACTCATGCCATATTCAGAGTTAAGTGAGATATCCATAGTTTACTCAGTTATTTGGGGCAATTGAAAGTTTACCCATTCCTCGTTGCCAGCCTAGAGCATTATCCTGATGGATTTAATTTATTTTTCAGTCCATCAAATTTCCATTCATATCTCTTCTCTGTCATTCTTTTTTCATGCCCTTTCTCAGTCTCTTCAACCAACCCAGGTTCCTTTCCACAGTGCAGCTGCTAATTAAATATACTCTTTCCATTCCCCATAGGTTTTTTCCAGCCACTCTGCACTTCCTCACCAAATCTGTACATCCACCACAGACTCCCCATTCTTCTCTGGCCCTTGGCTCTTTCTTTTTCCAGCTTCCTTTCTACCTAGCTTCTTCTCAATTAATTTCATTTTCTTTCAATAGAAAGTATGAGACTGTTTTACATACTCCACATTCAATAACTTACCCCAGCACACAGATTGGATAATTGCATTGAAACAAGTGAAAGTGGCTGGTTCTGTATTATCCTAGAAATTAAAATTAATAAAAAACTATAGTCAAAATATTCAGGACCTGTATGTACTTATGCATTTTGAGAGATCTCTTTTCTTTAGCAATAAAGGTTTCACTGAACTGCTCAAAAAACACACCAAAGCAAGGGAAACAACAATTAGGTATATTTATCTTTGTGTTAGATGTATAGCTTGTTATACAAAGAGATTAAATTTAGCTAAACATATACATGAATTACATGCAACCTTTGCAAAAATGAACAATCATATGCTGTGCATGAAGCACTTAAAATGCTAAGAGAACACTGAGGACAAGCACAGTTTGGAATAAAATGCATAATAATTGTTTAATTTTTTAAAAAAATTTGAGATATAAAAAGTAGATTATTTCAATTCTCAATTTTAAAAAATAGATCAGATGCAAAAAAAACAAATCACCCAAATCACATATGCAATTTCTAGTTTCCTGAGAGAAAGAAGAGCTGGAACATAAATGAAAGTATGTGCAACTGCTTACAATGACTCAGTGTTTAATTACAGTAATCGCAGAATCAATTAGGTTGGAAAAGACCTATGAGATCATTGAGTCCAACCTGTGACTGAACACCACCATGTCAACTAGACCATGGCACTGAGTGCCATATCCAGTTAAACACCTCCAGGGACTGCAACTGCACCTCCTCCCTGAGCAGTACAATCCTATATCTAACCACACATTCTGTGAAGACTTTCTTCATAATGTCCAACCTAAACCTCCCCTGGTGCAACTTAAGACTGTGTCCTCTCATCCTATTGCTATTTGCCTGGGTGAAAAGGCCAACCTTAGCTGCCTACAAAAGCCTTTCAGGCAGTTGTAGAGAGCACACTGGAAATCAATATTATAAACTTTGGATCTTTATGTTTACTGTAGATTTAATCCAGGCATTGTTGCAGACATCTAAAGCAAACTCTGCAGCTGCAGCATGTTTAATTCATTGAGATGCTCTCAAGGCTGATTATATCACCATTATAACTTTACAATTTTAGAGCAGCATCTGACAAAATAAGACTGCAATATCCAGCTTTTAAAGAAGCATAAAAAATGTCTCTTTAACTGTGTAAGTAAACTTTTGCAAGCATCTCTTGTCAATGAAAGATAGTGTGGAGTAAGTGTTCTTAGATGACACAGACTAACTTAGAGACAGTAACTACTGAATATACAGTTAAACACGTGAAAATTGCACAACTTTATGTAAAAAAATGAGGTTATAAAATCTTACACAGTTTTTCTTTCTGGTGATACATGTTTTTGAGAAATAATGTACTGGGTAGTGAAAGAAAAGAATCCCTGCCTGGAAAACAAAGCTGGTTTTTTATTAGGAAACATATTTACAAAGTTCTGGAAAGTCCAGGTACCCGCCCAGCCATCTGCAAGCAGTGGCTTCCTCAGAGCTGTTTCTCTCCCCTCAGCCAAGCCATCACAGGGAGGTACAACACAACTTTGCACACCGGCTTGGCCGCTGACAGGTAAGCCATGTTTCAAATAAAAGTCACTGGCTTGTAACTGTAAAAGTCACCATACAGACTTAGACTCAGCCATGTCACGAGGGAGGGAAGTAGCTCAAGTATGTTGGCAGGCATGACTCAATGGACTGCAAATCCTGCTCTTGTCTGAGGAGCAGCTACTCTGGCAAAAGACGGGCAGTAACAGAACTCAGAATGTTTACAGACACTGACCAGAACATGACAGACATAAAATAGTCCTTTACTGGGGCTGTAATCACACCTTCCTTTGGCTTTAGAGATAGAAGCAAAGTCAGACAGTGTAAGCCCTGTCTGATGAGTCAGGTTTTTCTTAAATAGTAATTCATTCTTCAGGCAAGTGGTAAAAGACTGTGCAATAGTGATGATGACTATAGAATGTATGTGAGCCTCACAGCATGGAAGATGTCTGAGGATAAATTACTCTTTTCATGCTTATAATGGTTTCTCAAGGAAAAAAGTAAATAGTCTCTTTAAAAAGTGGGGATGACAGAATTTTACTATTTTCAGTATAAATGCACAGCACTTAATGGCTTGCAAAGCCGGGTCCCATTATGAAGTTTTTGGTGCCCCTTGTGAGTTTGTTATTCTGAGCAGTTATTTAAACCACCTCTTTTATTATTCAACAACTAAATAGCATTTAATGCCATTCAAATTCACACAAGGTTTCTTAAATGCAAAATTGTCATCATCATCAGTCATCTGTATAATGTCATATTTTTCCCTAATATTTCCCTAGTAGAAAACATAAGCTATTTTCCATCTGAAATTGACACAGGACATAAAATTAATAACTGCATTATGCTCCAATGACTCTTCAAAATAACACTGAGCTCATGACCCCTCTCTTACAAAAAAATCAGCCTACAGTGTCAGTGCAAGAACATTCATATGCTAATAATTCAATTAATCTATTATACCTTAGGATCCCCATCCCTTCTTTTACAAAAAAGCAATGTTAATTATTTACGTCACTTCATTTTGCTGCCATGAACTGCAGAAAGTAATAATTGGACTTAAAAGTGATTTTCTGGAATATTGTAAAAATATATACATTTATAGAGGATGAAAATCAGAATTCACAAGACAAATGCAATCCTCACAACCCACAATAGGTTTGAGGATTTCCAAGGTGAAGGGTAGAGACACTTCCTACATGTCCATGATCTAGCCATGAAGCTGTTCCATATGCCAATCCTAGAAATCTCCTGCCACAAACCAGAAATAGAGAAAAGCGTCTGCAGCAGCTTGATGCATCCAGCCATCCCCACTCCACAGCTCATTCAGCTTAATTTTCATGCTCAAAAGATAACAATTTAAGGCACTATATCACTCAGAATTTTTGGCGTGGGGCAATTGAAATTAGTTCTTGTTTTCTGCAGAGCTGGATCTCTCTAACTGCTGAACAGCAAATGGCATCAAGAAAAATAAATACACTTTGAATGAAAGGAAAGAGCAGTAGCAAATCCCACTGCACCTGAAACTCTATGAATTGAGGAAGTTTAAAACCTCTTTCTTTACCTGTAGCTCTGAAGAATAGTTTCCAAATAGCCACCTAAATGTAAAAACAACAAAAAGGAAGTTTATTTTCATTGGAGTTCTGAAGTATTTGGAAATTATACTAATTTTTAATTAATTCAGAAAAAGGAGTTTAGTTAGGAAGCAATAGTAAAAAGGGTTGATAAACCCTGCATTTTAAAATGTAAGATTTATCCATGGTATAAGTGGTAGGGCTGGGTTTTGCACAGAACAGTAAATCTTTCAGAAGCATCTTCTGTAATTAAGTTTGGGGCATCCTCACAGCAAGCTGTACTGAGAAACATGGTATGTGGGTTCTGCTGGCTAAAACCCACTTCCTAGGATTCCCAGAGAAGAGACAGTTATAGGGAAGAGTATTTCTCCTTAACACATGCATAGTCACAACAACTTAATATCCCATTGCCTTTGAACAGATCTAATCAGTAAAATACTAATGAATTTTGGTCTGTTGGTATTTTCTTACTCACCTAAACCGGATTGGGCCATAAAAATGATGTAATTACCAAAAAACTGCCCTGAAAAAAAGCACAATCCCATAAAATCTAGTTTACCAGGCACTTAAAAAAATCTAAGCCTATTTGAACTCCTGCCAGCTTGCACATCTCCTCAATAACATGCCTGACAGGCTACTGGGAGCCTGAGTTCAAATAAGTCATTTTAAATACTTCAGAGCCAGGATCCCCAGTTTCCTGGCTCCACAAGCCTGGAGCAGCCAGCCAAGTGAGTGCCTCACACCTTGCAGCCCCAGGAGCTGTCTGAGCTTTGGAGGTTTGACACAATCTGACCCATGAACTGTTTCCAAAGCTGAGATTCAGAAGGTAATTCCTTTTGCAGAAAGTGTCAACATTCTGACTTTCCCTCTGATTAAGAGAACAAGCAAATTTTGAATAATCTGAATTCTTCATAAAACATTTGTTCTTTCTCCTAGTTATAGGGCAAGGCAAAATGTTGGGTGATCCAAATCCTCCATTAAACTGAACTAGTTTATGCTGCAGTGGTTAACTACTTGCCCTTACTGCATCCTCCATCATGGGCATTAGATTATACTGTTGGGAAATGAGATCAGGGAAGGCTAAACGATCTGCTTAAAACTACAGAGCAAATTAGGCTACAGTGTGACACAAGTTGCAAGCCAATAGTCATCCTCTGTACCATCCCCCTATCTTAGGCCATATAACAACAATGGGTATGCTCCCTTAAGCTCACACAGTCATCACTTCATGCCAGGTGTCAAAATTTTTTCGTATGCTGCCTTTTGACATGCCAAATTAGGATTAAAAGAGGGATCAGAAATCATTCAGAGAACATGAAAGCCTGAAAGTTGTTTGAATACGCCCTCCGATGTCACATGTCTGAACTGGTACATGATCCTTTGGCTGACCATAATCTTGTCAGTCTACCAACCTGACACGATGCCCAGTTAAAAAGTGGTACAAGAAAAGACAAATGTACTAAGCAAGAAGAGACCTAGTGCAGAGTATGAAAAGGCACAAGTAGGGCAGGTGACCTCCAGATATTGTTTCCAGGCTGCACATGTTAACATGCCTTCTGCATATGTTAACAGCTGTTCTTGATTGTTCTTGGAACCAAAACCACCAGCAGTATGTGCTAAATCTTACACATAAATACAATTTGGCCATGCCCTTGAGACTTTTCCAAGTTCAGAGCCTAGACAGTGCAAAACCTTGAAAAATTTAATGGATAAAACATCACCTTATTTCCAGCCTGCTCATTCAACCTTTTCCTTAAGCACTAACAGTTATCTAGGCCGTGTTTCCTCAATGGGAATGGAAGTTTCTGGGAGAGCTGTTTCAGGTTCCAGTGAGGGGCAGAGTGTCTTAACAACCATGTTTATCAGGTTTTTTTGGAAGATGAAGAATAACATTTTATGCCAGTGACTACACACAATAACCAAATAACCAGAGGGAGCAGAAGGAGCTTCCACCAGTCAGACTGCAGCAAATCTACAGCTGTATATAAAAAAGATTTGTTATCTAAATTGTAGCTTCAAATGGACAAGCCATGAGGATGAACAGGATCACAACAACTGCAAAGTGCAACCTTAGACAACATCCAGGGATACAGGGTCAGAATGAAAAAAATCCAACATATAGTCCTGTGGAATTTTAAGAGCAACTAGAAATGAAACTCTTTTGCAGCAATGTCAAATAGAAGCTAACAAATGTCAGAATAACAGAAGTTAAAAAAAAAAGTGCTTAAATTAACAAAACAGCTTCTCTTGATGATGATACTTCTGAAACTTGAATTTCAACATAGCCTACACCTTCCGGAGCTACACAGCACCTCTCTAGGTCACTCACTATAGCCTATTGGATCCTTTCAACACTGAGGTAAGGAAAGTAACTTCTCAAACTGTCGTTTTACAACACTAAGATGTAGCCACCCTCTTTTTACAGACATTCCCTGGGGTTTGAAGTGGTATTAATACTACCTAGGAGGAAGCAGGCAATAACATTCAAGATTCAAAATTGAATGATATTATGTCAAATTAAGAAGAAATTAAGATTTGGATGAGATTAATCCTAGAGACAAAGTAAAGGCATAGAGAATACAGACAGATAGTAAGAAGTTATATTTGTGATGCAGCCAATTTCAAAATCAAAGATGATGCTAAGTTTAAAAGCCAACTGGACTGTAGGATTTCACATTCTGCTAATGAAGGAAGTTTTCCCTTAAGTAATATTCTTATTGAAGAAAAGCACACCCTTCAGTCCAAGAGCCATTTCATGGGAGAACAGTAATGCCACATGGAGTCTTACCCACTCCCTTGACAAACAGTACAAAAATCCAGTATCATAGAGTCCAGCTTTAGATACTCTCTGCAGTGATCTTCTATATGACAAAGACCCTCTACTCCAGCTAACAGCACCAGAGTTGGTAAAGAAGCAACCAAAAACCCTTGTGGTTCCTGAGTTTTATTTCAGGTTGTTGATACTGTAAGAGGGGAGATGTACTGTTCCTTCAAGAACAGCTCCTTTAAGAATAGAAAGCCTGTGTTTTGTCAGAGATTTTATGAATCACTTTAAAGATAATCAAACATTTAGTGAAAGTAAATCACACATTTCTTGCACTTTTGCATAAGCAGATAATAGTAATTCAGCTTAAAGACAGATATTTAAAAATAAAACAGGGTTTAGAGCTTTATATTCTTTAGATAGAGCAACTAGATCTCTCACTATACCACCCAGTTTTTTAAAAAGCTGTCAAGATGTGATCAAAACTTGCTAATGACTGCCCTACACACCACAAACTTTTAATCATTTTAAAGAAAATGCCCCTCAGGTCTCAATATGTGGCAAACTGTATATATGCACGCACACTAAAAGCTGCAGTTCAGACAGAGAACTGATGGCCACACTACATAAAAAAAATGACATCAGCACTTGTAATCTTATTAGCTCCTGATTAACTCTAGACACAATGCATGTTGTAAAGAAAAATTCTTTATAGTGGGCTAAGGGATAATTGACCCCAAAACCAACACAGAGGACTGTCAAAACAACCAGTGATGCCATGGTTTCCGGCTCAAGTACCTTAATTTTTTTGAGGAAGAGACTACTGTTCAACTGACCTGACTTATGGTTCACACAGAATAATTAAATTCTTCTTTTCCAAAAGCACTTCTACTGGACTTAGAGATCATTTTGTTCATTCATGAACCAGGAAAGCTTTACAATGAGAATTTTATTGGCCCATTCATAAAAGAGTCATGCCATTTGTAACAGCAATATTATAAGACACAGGGAATGCACAGTTTCTCTTTCTTCCTCATGACTGATTAATGAACTCCGTTCTGTAGGAGTGGAGATCATAGTGAGGTTTGACCTCCAGTTGATGTAAATCACAGAAACAACACACTTCATGTTCGTATATGTAAGTGCTGATTTCCATAGCTTTAGTACAGTTCTAAAGAGACACAGATTTGGACATCCACTAATCTTTTTATGTAAGAGGTTGACAGATAATTGGTAGTAAATTTTCAATTTTTTTCCACAATTACCCTGCCAAAGGAAGATCTACAAACAGCCCTTTTTATTACAGAACTGAAAAAAATCATTAGTTTGATAATTGCACACTGTCTTCCAAAACCAACAAATATATGAAAAAGAGTCACACTATAAAGAAAAAAATAAATCAAGGCTAAGGAATAATTTCACAGTGTAACTTTGTAACGAGTCCCAGGAGAAAATATCTGTTCCTCTTGCTCCCCTCTGCAAAGCTATGTAATTGATTCCTAACTGCTGTGTTAATGCTCCCTGTTCCTGTCAGAATCCCTTTGGAAATACATTAAAGTAACCAGGACTCTCTTGTGATGCAACCCCCTTTGAATGCGGGAATTTGGGATTCTGACACTCATCATATTTCAGGCAGTGGACTGGTGCAAGCTTCAGTGTCAAAGGGCTGATAAATATTAATACAGAATGTTAAAGAATACTGGATTATATATTGAAATGTAGAACAAATCGGGAAACTGTTTTCTTTTATAATGAATGATGCTCTCTTACAAGCACTGTTACATTCCATAAAAAAAAAACAACACGGTATATTTGCTATAACATGGTTTATTATCTTCTTATACCAGCTTGCAAAATTTTAAAAGATGACAGACAAGTATTTTCAAGGAAAGGATTTGGACTTCATCAGGATCAAGAATTAGTTTGACTCTCCCTGACCTTCCTATCCCTTTTGCTGTACACACACACGGGGTAATAAAAGAAGAATGAAGCAGAAAGGATTTGGCCCAGCTCCTGAATTATATCCTGGTTAATACCTCAGTGACAGTCAGAGTTGTGTGTGAAAGTTTGTCTGCCTAGACAGGTCTGGTGACATAAGGTAACCTCTCTTCTGTAAATAAGGAGAGAAACATGGAAAAGATGTGATGCTGTTTTTACCTATGGTGCCTAGTTAACCTTAATTAAGATTGTGTTGAGGGATCTTGAGCAGCTTGCACAAAGGATATCTGCTTCCTGATTGCTTTTTGGCTTTGAGAAAGGAAGGTTCCCTGACACAGAGAGAACTGTCCTTACGAAATACACATGTTCATGTTCCAATCTAATTTTAAGAGATGGTACAGATAAAACATCCAGGGGTTTAGTATTTAATTTTTAAAAGAAAAGCACTAGAATTACCATAAAGTAGATTCTCTACTCTTCATGATTGAATATTAAAAAAATCAAAACCAACCATAACATTTCATGATTTGGCCATATGTTCCCTTTTGTAAAGTTACTGATTATTTTTATCATTTATTTTAAGCTTATTAATCTGATTATGCTAAAAATGTATTGACCTTGGCAGTCACACAAGTTACTGCAAACTTCTCCTCTTCCACTGTGCATCATCACCTCAAATTTCACAGTTACAGACACCATTGCTGTATTCTGCACATTTTTTACTTTATTACATGCTGGATGGCAGTAGGCAAGGTTTTATGTTCAAAATGTCACTTGTGGGAATAACTTAATATGAAATTGGAAAGCTAAAAACAATTTTTTTAGTTATTTGAATTTAACGCTTTGGATTACAAATATCAAGATATTTGCTGGAAAGTTGTCTCCCTGCTTCTTGTTAGAATGACACTACTTGATAAAACATCCTGTGTTAAGCAGATTATAACTTCAAGTGCTGCCTGTCTGAAATTTTGCATATTCCATATCTGCCTTAGAACTTTCTTTGCAGAAAAATTCAGTTTATGTAACTTAGCTATTTCTGAAAGTGCAGTAGAAACAAGAACAGCATTCTGCTGTGTCAACAGATTAACATGACTTCTTGTTTTCAAATCTGTAGTACATCTGTGGCTTACAGCAAAAAAGTAAAATGTGGAAGCAAACTGGCTGTGTGTGGGATTAAATGAGAAACAGTAGGTTTAGATATTGTGTGTGTGTGTGTGTGTGTGTGTGTGTGTGTGTGTGTGTGTGTGTGTGTGTGTGTGTGTGTGTGATAACAGGTAAATATTCAAAAGCAACGTCCCTCCCAGAAAGGGAAACCTGAGCTATTCAAATACTTCATTAGATATATGGAAATCCTAGATTAAAGATTTTATGGTCAAGATACTTGAAATTTGCCCTGAAGGTTTGGTCTGGGTTTTTTGGGGGGGTTGATTCAGTTTGGGTTTTAGTTTTTTGTTTGTTTGTTTCCTTGTCCTTGTCAAGAACTCCTGTCTTATAATAAGGAAAAAGGAAAATCATTAAGGAGCAGTTCATTGAGGAATTGAGGAAGTGTAAGTTGAGTCTCAGACATGTAGAAGGATCTGAACACTGAGTTAAAACTATAGCTGCTGGGTTTGGGAGACATGAGCTGGACATACATATCTCTGTGTATTTTTCAAAGTCCCAAGGCAGATAATCAACAGAGGAAACTTCAGGCACTGCAAACAGAGGGCCCTTGAAATCAGTGGATCTTTAGAGCCTCAAATCTTTCTCTGCCGCATCTCTTTACTTTAAAATTTGGGAAGATAAGATCATCTCTCTTGAGAGGACATTGTGATGATAAACTGATTATTTATCTGTAAAACATCCTGGCTAGTCCACTGAAATACTCAAGGAAACTTAATTTTCTTTCCCAGAAGGATTTGAATGGTACACCAGATATAAAGCCTAAACACAATAAAGAAAAAATAATACTGACTGATGCTGCTAATGAATGAACAGTGTCCATTTTGCATCTCTGAATACCTCAGGGCTCCAGGTAAAAGCAGCAGATATGATACATACTCATACACCAAGAAGGAAAATTTTGCTGCACACAAAAATAACACCAACATTCCTTAAATTCTTCATGTTTCCCTAGTGCAGTAATCTGTTACACCCCAAAAGCTACTTAACAGAGCACAGATTAATTAACAAATAGTAACATCTGCCATATTATGTTGAGGCAAAGAAAGAGTTTATGTTTTGAATGATTTCAAAATATAAAAGACAGGCAGAAATAAACTGACATGATCCCTGAGTTGGTGAAGAAACTTCCCCTTAGACCTTAGATAGCATATTTATCTACTATGTAATTTTATGTTTTCTTCTGAAGCATCTAGTATTGACAATTTCTGGAGACAGGATATCTGACTAAATGGGTAATTAGCCAGATAATTTCCCTGGGTTTCTACATGAAATGAGGATGCTATAGCATCAGAATCTGAAGGCATGTATAGAGACAACTGAAAAGGAGTGCTGGCTTAGATAACTGCTGCATCTCACAAACAAGCAATGAGACAACACTGCATGTAAGCAGGAATGCTAAAAGCAGCCTCCATTCTATAAGGAATATAGAGGAAAGATTAATGTAAAATCTTGACATAGTACTTTGCCTTCCCCTATAATGACATCAATAAGCATCTTTAATATTGATTGTTGCTTATTATTTAAATGGTCTAATACAGACACGAATACAAATACAGACATTAAGCCAGATAAATGCAGAGATCAGTATTACTGCAGCCAAAAGCATTTATACCGGAAGTGATACCAAACACTACCCCAGATTGGCAAGCCTGACTAAACAGAATTCTACACAGACTTCTGGATGCAGAGCTTTAAAAGCAGAATGATCTCTCATTTCTACTTAGTGTTATACCCTGTAAAAACTTCCTCAAGCCTTCTAGCTCAGCCTATACAACTCAATATCCCCTCTTCCTTTGAAACATCAGCAAAATACCAGTTGAAATTGTGACAGAGACACAGAAATGACCTTTCTTCCTGAAATAGGGCAGTAAAGTACATTTTTTCAAATATTTGTAGATAATTATCTTTCGTTTTGTGAAGTCTAGAAAAACACCATTGTCTAATGTATGTTTCTCGTTAAATTTAAGAAATCATCTGTCCAGTGCCAAAAAAAGATTTCTAGACTTACTTGTTCAGATTTAATCAGGCTCTGTCAGTGAAACTAAATCTAGTGAAGGTGGGACTGTTTTACCACAAAATGGATAATCAAGTTAAAATATCTTATGTACTTGAATATCAAAAGGAATCTGGAAATGTAGGCTCCGAAATAAAAACACAATAGCTTTGTTTCTGAGAATAAACAGTACCTTTCTCCTGTCATACAGCCCATGGTTATCCAATATCATCTTCCTTTCCTGAGTTGCAAACCTCCGCAAATCACGGCCAAATTGCTGGGAAAGATACAACACATATCAGCTGTTCTGACAAACCAAAATTGTTAGCCTTTGTGTAAGAGTCCTAATACCAAAACAAACAATAAACTAACATGTAAAAGTTATCTCTGTTAAAGGACTGTAGACTTGTAAAATTAATCATCTGGAAGGACAATGTTTTGGTAGGGAATAGTCCATCACTTCAGTGGGTTAGTTGGGCACACCATGAGAAAGTAAACCTATGATGGGCTCCCACAGACTGCAGGTGAATTAGCTCAACAGGGAGTAGGAATTCAGTGAGGCAGAGAAAGATGAAGTCATTGCCTACTCAACTAAAGGGCCTCACACTGTGCATTTTTAGTGTAGACACCCACCTACAGAGTTGAGAAAAGCGCTGTTAAGTAGCCAAAACTTCCAGGGTAAGAAAGAATCTCAAAGTCTGCAGAACGTAATCTGAGGTCCAAATAAATACATTTTGTTATCTCAAAAAGAAAAGTGACTGAAGTAACTCATAAGCTCAGCAGGAGAACACATCAATTTCAGCATTTTGCCTGGTCCAAACCATCCTGCTTCCAGTTAACCTGGGTAGAACAGAGTGGCAATGCACCTGTACTGCATCCAGCACATCAAAAAGATCATTCAGAGCAGGCACAGGAGCTCTCCACTGTACCATGTAATCACTCCCTAAGAAAATGAACATCAGAAGGCAAGCATGTAGAACAGATTAAAAAAATAATTCTGTCTGCGGAAAGATTAATCATTTGAGGTTTGAGTTTGCATTTAGATAGAATATTTTATTTTGAAAATAGTGTACTATTTTATTTTATACCAACTGATGACAGTGTCTATTGTGAAGGTAGCTGTCATTTCAAGTTTTCTTAACTTATTAAAACAGATCAAAATATTCTAGTTCAAAACTAATGTGTAAATTTAAAATTTTTCTAGTTTTTTACAATTTAAAACAGTCAATGAAAATGCAACTGGAACAAAATATTTTATCTAATCCAAAAAGAAAGATGTCAAATTGCTTTCAGTTTACTACAAAACAAATTAAGTTCCAATTCAGAACACCTATTCCTCAAATGTTTAATTTCCTGTAAAATTCTGTGGCACTTTTCAAATCATCTCTGTACTCAGTAACTATTTAAATGGCTTGTTAAAAGAAGTATGGTGCAAAAAGACAACACAACTGACTGAAAATTTAGTCCTCCAGTCCATGAACCTAAACACTAAGCTTCAAAGAAAGTAGATATTAACCCCTCTAGGGAGACATTCATAAATGTCAGTGATGAATTCATCAGCTCCAACCTATGATGTTGGGGTTGATGGCAGCATAAAATCTGATGTGTGGAGATCAGGAACAGTTTTTTAAAGTCCATGAACTGTGAATGGTCCTGAAACAACAAAAATGGGTTAGCAATGCTAGGAAAACTCAGGCTGTTGTGGCTACTTACCCTGGAGCCTGTCCAACCTAATAGAGCATATGCATATTGCTCAAAGGGGGTTATGACCAGATCCACACGGATTGCCTTCCAGTCTTTGTCTTCTGCCATGTCCAATTTTTTTGATGTGCTGTAACTGCTGTTGTCTGCTCCTGGCTGACATAATTTTAAAATTGCAAAACACTTCTGAAAATGATCCATGGCATCAACTTTTCTGCTTGGTAGCTGTTCTTCTACAAACGTTGATTCAATGAAATCACAATATAGGAGTAAGCCCTAAAGAGAAGACATTGCTCACATTGAATTGCTGGACTGGTTTTACTGTCATTCCAGAGTTTCTAGACAGTTGTCTTAAAAATTCATGTCAAATGTAATTTCAGTAAACACTGAACTGTACCAGGCCAGCTCTGGGCTAAGCAGAAACATGAAACAGCAGCAGCTTCTGGAAAAAAAAATTAGCAGATCATTTGTGGGAAATCTGCACTGGGAGGCATCTGACAGCAGTGATATCCTGCCCTGTACTAAGGAGACAGTATTTGTGATTCTTTCCCACCACCCTTTTCTCCTGTGGCTTTTGTAGTTATGTCAACAGAAACGTCTGGCTAAGGATTGATACATTCCCACATGGCAGACATCTAGAAAGAACAGTCAGTCCAGAGCACAGTCTTTCTGACAGAGTCCAAAGTGAGCAATGGACTGTATCTGTTGCATGAGATTTCCTTGTGACAAGGTCTGGAGTCTCCGGAGAGACAGGAGGGTCCGATCATACCTTTTCCTTAAAGGGAGTGCACAATCTCTTTGGGTCTTTGGATGAATTTTTTTTTGTTTCTGTTTTGAAATCCCTCAAATGTTTATACATTCTCCTTCCTTTGCACTAGAAATTCTGATATTAGTCTCACCATCAAAAAACATGGACAAGAATGCCTCCTGACTTTTAATGAACACATCCCTTAATATATAGTAAAGAATCATATTAGTTTTGTGTGTTGGAGGGGGGGAGGGGGGGTTAGTTACAATATTGAACTGAGATTATATATAAGTGGTTTTATTTGATGGCTGTCGGTGGTTAACTACAGTGGGCTCTGCATCCAACCTCTTATGATCAGAGGTAACAATGAACTGGTTTTGGAAGAATACTCCCTTATTAACCACTTGATTTGGATAATTTCTTTTATATAGTGCAAGTGTGGTAATTTTGCAGGACAACACATTAAATGCCTTAGAGAATACTTTACAGCAATAAAATTACTTTCATAGCTCAGAGCTATAATTCTGACCAAAAAAAGCACAACAAAAACACTTAACAAGATATGATTTCCATGAAGAGACACGGACAGGTATTATTACATTTTCAGCCTCCAGGTTTTTGTTGATGATGGTTTCAAATTAATGATACCATTGTTTTAATGGAAATCCGTTACAGGCTGTTTTATGCGTCACTGGGCTACCTTTTTAATGATGATTATTTGATTTGAATTGATAGCCTGTTACTTTGGGATTTTTCCTGATTATGATGATTTAATAAAAGCTGATATAAGAAAACTCCTTATGTAGCTTCTTCTCTTGAATTACAAGTTTCCAAGTCTGCCTTTTGGAAGATGCTCTCTCACATCTCTCTTTAAAATTGCAGTTTTTTCTTAATTTTACCCCAATGTCACAAGGCACTGATGCTTGCAATTTCCAAATAGAGACTCAAAACAGTCATTGAATGTTAACACATATCATCTCACTTTTTATTGATGAAACTATGCCTGCCTTCATGTTAATTATGTTGCTTTTAATGCTAATAAAAATTATTTCAATGTCATTGATCACCGACTATTCATTGATGGCTTCAGGTTTCCAGTAAGCACTGACAATCTTCCCATTGTCTATTAAAACCTTTTAGCTACTTAATCAGTACTTCTTATCTTTCACTTCATTTTAATTTTTGCTCTGTGAGATTTGGGACATTACATAGTATATCCCAGAATGAATCTAAATAATTTATTTTCCTAGACAGAAGCTTAACTAGGTTGAGTTTTGGCAAAGTTATTTTGTAGTTCCAAATACCTACATTTCAAGTACCTGTATGGTGTTTGTGTGCTCAGATCACCAATTTTATACACTTGCCACGGCCTATACCAGTCTTTGTGTACTCTTTCTTTAAAGGAAATCTCAATTCTGGTGCAAGAAGTCAGGAATTAAAACTCATCTTTAGATGGATTGCAAAAGGAATGGAATTTCTACTGTATGTTGGAAGCCTTAGTAGGACTTTTGTTTCTAATCACTTGGAAAAGCCATCAAGATATTACTGTGTGCTGTGGTATTTCTCTTCATGGACACACACAAGCACCTAGTAATTTTTTTTTTTTAATCTCTGTGAAATCTGGGGACAGTCACATTTGGTTACCAGTACCCCATACTTGGAGTTTTAGCCTGTAAACTCTTGAGGAAATAGCATTATGTGTTACCTGTGTATCTGTAACAGATAAAATGGCCTTGGCATAAAATGATCAGGACATTAAGACATTCATTAACTTTTAGTTATATATTATATCCTCTGCTTCATCAAAATCTTAATCCTAACACTTAGCTGTATCATCATCTTTTAGATGATGTTTTCCAAGCTACACTCAGTTTTCAGAGTCATTTTTTCCAGCTTTCTGCTCATTACAGGAATATACAGTTGTAAAGGAAAACAGAGCAAATGCCTTTTTTACATTGCCCTCACAAAAAATTAAGGAATTCCCTTTACCTAAAGTCATCCTGGATAGCACACTTCCTAAAGGTCCTTCTTTTGAGATCTCTCACCTAGTTGAAGAGCACGAATTCTGCTTGTTAAACCAGTTTTTAAAGATGGGTGTCTTCTTTATATCTTTTTTCTTTCTCATCCTATTTTCATAATTAGGAATTTCAAGCTGATCCAATCCCTGAGATTCAGTATCAAGCAATTAGGAAAAAAATACAACAAATCAGTATCAGAACCTTCCTACTGCTCCTTCCCCTTACTGACTAGACCATGTCTTCTACTTGAATTCATTTTAAGTATTTGCAGGTGGCCATGGTTGGCAAGTGTGACTGTAAAGCTATTTTATGACTACCTTTCTCTGGGTTATTCTGTACTGGTTTTTTGTAGTTTGTTGTCTGGGCAATTTCTAAAGCTGTTAGGAAGTGTAAAAGAGTAATATCTCTCTGTAAATATCTACTTTGACTTAAAAGAAATACAATGAAGCAACAATTATCCAAATACTGTATTCAAAAGGCAGTTAAAACCTGATTCAAAGTCAGGGTATCACCTTTAAATAGGAGCCAAAGCCTAGGTCATATCCATTGGGATAATGTTTCCAATTAAGCTGATTTGATTAGGCACTGAACATCACCATCACCCCATAAATTAAAGCTGAAATGGCACTTCCGTCCATTTTGAAAAAGCATTGCCTGAAGGGGCAGTCAGCTATGAAGAGTGTGTGAAGTTCTGGCCACTGCTAACTGCACAACGGGAGCCTTCTCATCATTCTCTGTCAGGGAATCTGCAGTTCTTTGCAAATTTTGGCTTGATCTATACACCATAAAATGCTGTAGAACTTGTTTACACAATCTAGTTTTAAAATGTGGGCATTTTAATTTCTCAAATTTACAGTACTGTCTAAACCAAATGTGTTTTTTAGGACAGTTATGCTAATACCCACAGCAATTTTCTATTTCTAGAATGACTATGCACTTTTACTTAAATATGCTGAGTGCTGGCACATCAATAGCATTGATATTGGAGTAAATCCATGATCAAACTGAGGAAAAGTATGACTTTTTAGAAAAATATTAATTCAATCACTGAAAAATCAATCCAAATAAAGTCACTAGAATTCTCTGTCAGTTATAGTTAATTGAAATCCTATTCCATTCTTAATGTGACGTGCTGTCATTATCCATAATTGGTGGTGTCCAGATTAATTCTTTTAAAGCTAAGTAGGATCACTTTATATCACCTGAAAATGTAATCCGGTATGTTCTTCTGAAAGGTATATACGTTCTTGCTCTAAATTCCCTCCTGAGATGGTTTAATAAAATGAAACTGGGTATCTTTTCTTTTCTTTTTTTTTCCAGAAGAATGCCTATGTCTAATCCAAAATAGGATGTAGCATGTTAATTCAGAAAAGTCTCTACCTAGGTGAGACAGATGGAATTCTATTAAGTGGAACAGCTCAAGGAACTGATGCCAGGGAGCAGTCAGACCTGTAACGGTGAGGAGTCCCTAGAAACTGGCATCAAAGCTTGCTCAGCAAAACAAACCTTGCAGCTGCCACATAACCACACAGCTGCCTTGGTGCCTTCTGCATCTAGAAGTTCCCTGTGCATTGGAATGGTGTATTTCTGAGCATGCCCAGAGCAGCCTGGTTTTGACAGCAATGGACAGGTCAGCGCTGGATACATGAATGAAGGTGTTTGCCTCTCTGTGCCATGGGCATTTGTACTGCTGAGCAAGATAGAGACAGACAGACAGATCAGAACTTATCCATATCCACATAGAGCTATACAATAGACCCTAGAAAGATCACATATCTTAAGAATACCACTAGTACCCAGATTTCACTTAGCACACATCAAGAAATGGAATGCTTCTGCCTACTTTGCGCAATAACCTCAAAAGCAGGAGATTCAGATTCAGCCCTACACTCCACCTAAAGAGCCAAGTTCTCTCATGTCCAGGACTCTAACCACCTTGCAATAGCCTATTTTAGGTAAGAATTTCCTCAGCTTCTGCTGAAGCTGATCCAGAATGAAAGAAAAAAATTCCTAATGTATCAAGAAGAAAGGTGAGACAATATGTGTTCACAAAGGAGCTCTGCATCCTTATGCATCCTTTAATCTGAAACAAAAGGTTCTGTGTCTTGTCTTAGGAAAAGGTTTTGATGCTGCTAAAATCCAGCTGTCACACAAAAATGAATGTGCTGCTGTTCTGTGAACTCTGTTTCCAAAAATCTGTTTCCAGCAATAGAAAAAAATGAAACTCGTTACTTGTTCCTCACCATCCTCTTTAATGGGACATCCAGCCTTCCCTTCCTGATCATCTCAGCAAGGGTGAATGCTAGTTTAAACTAGACCACTAATATATAAAAATAAGTAAGCACAGGCAGGCACTTGCATTCCTCATTTTCCTAAAAACCAAAAGAAAAAGGTAGGATTATACTTACACGAATACAAAGGGGAAAACTGAATACTGCAGGAATTCCCGCAGTAACAGTATCTCTTCCTTTGCTGAAAGTACGTATATAACAACTAGAACAGTGCTATATATAAATATATAGGTTTTCAGAAAAAAAAAAGAAAATATTTTTTCCCAGTATGTGAATGAAGCTACATTGACACAGATGTCTCAGCCTGTTTGCCCACAGACTTTCAAGCTCTAACCCACAGAAGTAATTTCCCACTTTCTTTATGAAGCTTTTTGGAAGCATTAAAACCATAACTGCACGCCATAGCAGCTTTTTCATTTTGCCACTCTACTTTGAAGACTTTGTGTTCTCTGTTCCTCAGCCTATTTATTTGTGGTGATGCTGCATCAAAGAGCGTGATGGTGTTGATTTAGCCATTTTGTTTTCAGCAGCTTTCAACAGAAGGATCTTGTTACATTAAACTCTTCAGTTAAGAAAAAGGCTCTTTAAACTATTTAAATAAGGCCAAGGTCCATAAATTCAGAAATTAAACACTGTGGAATCCTTCACTAAGAGCTGCCAAAAGGAAGTCAACGTTGTGACCTCGGTGATGTACTTTGATGAATTTGGGCTTTGAAGCAGTTGCACAAAAGTGGAAAGCTGTGAAGCAGACAACTGCAAAAAGTATAACAGTGCTTTAGTTTTGGGGCTTTTTTGTGTCTTCCTCTTCCCCTTAGAAATCAAAGGTAATAAAAAGGCAAGAGGTGTATAATCCCTCTCTTTCTGCATTTTGATTTTGCTAGCAGCTTATTTTTTAGTAGAACCAGTAAAAGCCTGTACATCACAAGTGCCACAGTACAGAGGCAGTATAGCTGGTAGTATAAACCATAAGTCTGGAGGACAAACAGAACACAGGAAATCCTTGTCCATAGCTTTAAACTATTCCCAGCTTGTTTGGGTTTTGTTCTATGGCCATTGTTCATCTCTGCTTCTCACGTGTTCTTCATCCTGGGATTTCTAGAGGAATCCTAGTATTTTTATCAAACTCTTGGCCACTACTGACATCCTATATTCTGTCTGCACTCCTTTCTGCCAAATTGTATCCTTAACAAGAGAATCAGCAAGAACGATTCACTTTCTATTTCTTTCCTTTCAATTCCATTTAATGAAAGCAGCTCAGAGTGAACTGAAAAGCTTCAGTAGTTGTCAGACTTCTCAGATCAGCCAGTTTTCTCAGTAATGTAAGTGGAGAAGAAGGCATGAAAGGCTGCACTCAGGGCAGGCTCTAGCCTTGGTCTGTTGTCACGTTTCCTTTTCACTGTACTGTAATAAACATTATTTTTGGAGGACACATACATGGTTTCCTAGAGATTCAAGTGTGCTTAAGAAGGTAAGACACCTTTCAAGAAAAAAATGCAACTTTTCTCAGAGTAAAGGGAATAGAATGACTGCAAAAGAATCTGTACACAATAATAAAATGATAAAAATAGAGCATCTTCTCAGCACTCATTAGTGCTGTAGTTTCATTCTTTTTAACTGGAGTACTCTAAATTGTACCTGCTGCCAATCTACTCCAAGACATACACTCTCCATACAGACTTAGAAGTGAGAGAAATAAAAAAACTTAATGATAGTCTTAACATTTCAAAGACCAAAAGTCAACTGGAGGAAGAGGATTCCATGAATGTATTTTATCAGGAACCAAGTTTGAAGTCCTTCCATTAAAGCCAGCTGAAAGATCTGACCACCTTGAAACAGATAACATTATACAGTCAGAAAAGCATTTGCCCAGTTGAATGTTTTTAATGTCTTTCATGTGTTAACCTATTATACCTTAACTAAAGTACACAGCTCAAGAATTTATTCAAGAGCATTCTCTCCAGGATACCTGCATTGCAAACTGACTTGACTTAGCACTGAGGTATTTGATGATTCACCTCAGATTGCTGGCCTTTTACTTGTTGAAGTGTATTCCATTCCTTTGAACAGAACCCATAATAAATGTTGAAAAATATCTTAGCTGGTAGGAATAGTAGAAGAAGAAACAAAAGTTTATTATTCCCAACTATATTTTTCTGACCCAGGATTATTTTTAGCTACTGCACCTATTGTAATTCAAACACTTCCAACTTTAAAGCACCTTGAAATTGAAAAAAGCTGAATACAAAGAAAAATCAGGAAGCCAAAACCAAAAACAATCAACCAACAACAATAAAACAAAGGCCCACACCTTTAGATAAACAATTCCTCTATGAAATCATAGAATCATAAAATGGTTAGGGTCAATTTTCCAAAATTTCAGTGGAAGCCAGGAAAATTGCTAATTTATGGTCTGAAAGGAAGCCAGAATTCCAGGACTTTGCTACTTAAGTTTTTCAGACTCACTCACCTCACATCACAAGGTCACTCAAATCCCCTGGGCTTAAAGCTGGATCTCCCAGAAGTAGCTTCCCTTGGGAGACCCTCCTCCCATCTCAAGGAGAAATTAAACAAATAAAATTTTGTTTCAAAGTATCAAAACAGGTTTTTCTGTGTCACTTAAAACTCTGCCTAGCTTGATTTCTAATCTCTGACAAGCTGCACATTCTCAGGGTAAGATATAACAGAATGTGTGTAGAGCAATTCTGATATAATCTTCAGCATTCAGAGCTGAAGGATGCACGTAGATCATCATGATCACAACCAAGTAGAAAAATATCCAATTTCAAAATTTTGAAGCCAGCTGTAAAAAAGACTATAACATCCTTTAAGCAGTATGTAGACTTAATTCAGAACCTCTTTGGCCAAATATTCTTTAGTTCATACCTGCTTTTTCCATAAGTCAACAACTTTATGCAGAAGTTCATCATCTTCCCTTGGTCCTGGACTTGTGATCAAAAAATCAATGTCATGCCCCATGTTCTTACCCCTAGAAGAAATAAATACAAGGAGACTAAAAGAGTTAACTTCCTGTTTTCAAAGAGAATATTTTTGCTGCATTATAAAAGAAGTTTTCAGATTAAAGTGATAGCAGTGCTACCTGAAACATAACCAAAATGGAATCTTCTATTGCTACTATGGGGTCCCTCAGTGTTCTTTTTCAAATAATTTAAGCTTTTTGATGCATGTCCTCTATTGTTTGGCTAGATACTACAGATCCATTGGCAGATATTAAATTTCTATCTTTCACTTAAGATTCAGAAAAGAAGGTTTCAGTCATCCTTGGATTAAAAAAAAACAAACAAACAAAAAACCAAACCAAAACAAAACATGTTATATATTACAAATCCAGTACGGTAACAGCAGATGTACTTGCCAGTCTGACTACCACAGGTTTAAATATTCTTCTTTGCTTTTGATAGACACTTTAATGTACAAAACTGTGATTATGAATAATTTTATTGTTCCTTTTAACAGCAGGTATAAATCCTTTGTGTATTTTGCATTTTTTTCTCTCTTAAAATAAAAGAATACTTTTTACAGAGATTAAATTTTTTTTGAGGACAGTTCATCCTTAATATGACTAAAGCTTTTTTATTACACCCAGTAAGGATTTCACAATTAAATCCATGAGCACAAAGTTTAATTGTAAATATTCTTAATGAAAAATTATGTCATAACCTCTTGTTTTTCTCCATTTAAGTGCAACCATTCCATTCGTCTTTCATCTACTTACTAAAGAGGTTAAACCTAAATCAGATTAAGATGTAGCGATCATTGAAAAACGGGCAAAAACATATTATTGGAATGTTACTATTCAGCATTATAAAATGTTTGAGAACATATGAAAATTTGCCTTACAGTGCAGTTCATCTGAGCATTGCAGCACCAAAAGCAGGTTTCCATTTCTGTCTAAATACAGGAACTTCACACACATCTCTATTTACTGTAATCAAGCAGCCTCATGAGAAAGGAGCAGAGGAGATATTTCTGCAACCAGATGCATTATGGAGGTGGTGAAGCACCTGAACTCTGCAGTAGGAGCACCTAAGTGTGGCATATCTCCAACCATTTTTCATGTGTTTACAGGAAAAGTCTGCTCTTGCTGATGTTCCCAAGGGTACGTGACATGATAGCTCAGGCATGTTTCAGTCAACACTGTCAAGTATTCAGAAAACTTGTAAACTGCTATGTAAGCAATAAAAATAAAAGCTCTGGAAAATATATTATTATTATTATTATTATTATTATTATTATTATTATTATTATTATTATTATTATTATTATTATTATTGTTATTATTATGTCAAGAAATAATTTATTGTCTTAAAATATTGTATGAAACTAAACCTAATTTCCTAAACTTGGGAATTTGCAGGAACAGAAATGACAGGCAGACTTGTCAAACACCATTTGTGTGACAGGAAATCATTCAACTGATGGAATAGTTGAACAGCATTAGCAGAAAGATGTAAGGAGATGAAAGTCTAGGGTTTGCATTTGACAAGCAGCCTAACTCACTATAATGCAACTATTGTGCTGTGTCTGCAGCAAAGTCGAAATTGCTTAAACAGGTGGAAATGATTTCAAAAGAAGTTTCAAACAAAGCATCAGTCTAGGCTTAGAAACCGAACAGCAGCAATTCAAACTCAAGAAATCAGGAAACCTTTCGTATTCCATGTAACACTTTCTAAGTTATTTCAGAGGATGCCATTCATTATGTCTAAAATTACAATAATAATGCAAAGCTCTTACATAGCACTTTTTACTTACATGTCTCGAAATGTTTTTTGAAAGGAAAGAATTTACTGTTCCTATCTTAGAGATGTAGAGCAGCATAGGAAAATTTGCCTAAAATTATTTTTTAAAAAATCAAAGCAAGAATTTGGAAGATAACAGAACTGGGAGCTGATTCCCAATGCTTTCTCAACACACGCATATTTTAGGTTAACTACATCTAAAGAATCCTGCATCAATCCAGCCATAAAACCTCAGGAAACCCAAGGTGTTTCACTGGTCACCTGTTTCCCAAGACAGAGAGCACTTATTGAAATGGCTTTTTTTGGTGGAGTTAGAGAGTTTAAATCTCATATAAAAGCACACAATATAAAATATTTGTTATTGTGAGTTATATTTCAGGTTCTTATTTAACTAATACACATTGGATTAATTTCTGACTAAATTTGTTAGGCTGTTATTGGAACATTTAGTCTAATTTCCACTAGTACTCTTTACCAAATAATGTATTTCATCCTAGAAAAATGTATTACTTTCCTTACAATAGAAAAATAATGAGTAAATTAAAAAGCTGTATAATATATATTACAGCTTGTAAATCATGCAAAAAGGTGCAGCAAAGTGTGCATAGACTCAGACCATCATCCTGTTGAAGCTGTAGGGAAGGTGGGCATTAATATCAGCAGAGTAGGGTTCTACACACATGTATGTATATGTGTGCATGTATTTGTGTGTGTATGCATACAAACATGGGTATTCATAATATTGCCTACAGGGCACATAGGATGGAGTAGTGCCAAGGTGCTCTGTTCCCAGCTCAGGAAGAAAGTAAACACATGTATTAGTAGCTATCTATAAACCTAAAGACCAGATATGGCACAGTACTTGAAACCTCAATCTTGTTCATTCCTGAAGCTTGCCAAGAAGAACACAGCACGCTGCAGTCTTTTTCAAATCCCCACCAAATTCAAAAGAGCAGGTTCCTTACACAGTCTCCACCACAATCTAAAGACGGAAGGGAGTTAAATAAGCATCACTTACTTGAAACAAAAACAATTACTTCATTTGTAAAACAAACCCCAAATTAAATCTATTACTGCCTGGTTTTGTCTTACATTTGGTAGCCCAGTATTTACTGCAGGGACTCCTCATTTTTCTATTGCCTTATTTTTCTCAGTTACACATATTGACATTGTTCCTACTTCACATTAGGCATCTCCCTCTGCTCCTCTCCTTCTGCCTTCTACTGGGGTGCAGTCCCAGGACCAGAGATAGCCTTTGGGTCTGTGCCAGTGTCCACAGGTTATTTACTTGTTATTAGCTGTTGAATTAAAATCACTCAGGCAGGAAGGAGAGCACTGTTTAATGTTTACACAGCCGAGTTATTTGTCATTCACTGGCTGTTAAATACAAAACACAGAGCCTGTTCTTGGTACAGGGAGCAGAGTCTTAAGAGTTTTCCTCTCTAAATAGGCATCCTAATCAGTATGTGACTTTGCACTCTGGATCTACAGATCTCCCATTTTTTACTGCAGGGTGGCATAAATCCACTAATAAAGAGTGGGAGACGTAGGAATTTGATTCTGGTACACCACTTTTTACATATTACAAGGATTTTATATAAAATTTAAGTACTATTTTGAAAATAAAAAGAGTTACAGTTACATTTTAATAAAAATAATACAAACCCTCTTAATGTGTGTGGTAATTGCTCAGTCCTTGTCTATTTTCTAGACCTCCTGTGAAATGACAGTGCTAATCTGTGTAGTTTGTACATTGTACCTGGTTATAAGCAGGATTTGGGAAACTATTTGCTTATACCTGGAAATGCTGGTGTTCTGGAGAGCCAAGAGTGTAGCTGACCCCAGGAGCAGAGCAGTTAGGGACAGGACATGGGAGTTCAGGTTTCTAAGGCTCTGAACAGGAAAAGACACAGACTCAAGTTCTGGATTTCCTATTCACATGCACTTACACTATCTTCTTCTTTCCTTTAAACCCAAACCTAAATCATTGCAGGGGTAGAGCTATAAAAAACCAGCACCTTGTGGAACTGAAATTGCAGCTTAGCTTTTGTCCTAATAATTTATTCAAGCTTGAAGACTATAAAAGGCAGTGTACTGTTAATTACCTGCATTCAATTCTTGGCTGACTAAACTTGTATAAAGCTAGTAAATGTTTCTCTGTAGTCAATTAATTGTCTTTAAGGCTGTTAGAATTTTCTTTTTTGTTGTTATTAGATGCCAAGTCATCAAACATAACTATCATTATGATTAAAACTTAAATATATGAATATATGGCAAAGTATATTCATATTATCTTAATCTGCAATGGCAACATCTGTATGATTAGACATTTAAAATATTTAGTAGCCCAGTGACTGGTGCAGAGATTCCTCATCTTTTTTTTCTATAAACATTTAAGAGTAATATGTGTGCTGAGTAGTTTGAAATACCAGGATAGTACACAATGGTTAAGCCATATCAATGACAATTCTGATAAACTGACTTGAGCTGAGGAAAATGGACAGACATTTCTCTGCCACTCACAAGACTTCACTAATGGAGGAGTTAAATCAATTTTTGCTGCAATGAGTTATATGTCAAAACCCTGAAAACCACTTAGCAATCTTTTTACTTACAGAGAGTTCAGGTGGATACAGAGGATGATACTGTATTTCCACATGTGTTTGCATTAGCTAAAACTGTAAGCTTTTCTTAACCTTCCAAGCCCTTGAAGTGTGTGAAATACAGAGTGAACATCAACAGCTTTTGTTTATAAGAGTAACTGCATCTCCTGCTCAGGCATATTTCTAGGAAATAAAGTCATCAAAGTAAAGTCAGATAGCACAATGGCTTTGGATGTATTTGTCATAAAGATGATTTATTATTACCTCTACTATTGACATTGTATTGTACATAGAAATATTACCACTTCTCAGAGCTGCCAAAATGTGCTAGACTCTGCCTGCTAACCAAAGACAGGTGTTTCTCCTTTGAAATGTTGCAGCCCAAGTCCTAGAGCAGCTCCTTTTTGTAGCCATTGTCAGATGTATCCAAGCCTGCCACTCTTCACGACACATACACTCAGCCCTGTATTTTCCAGCTAAGCTGTACTGTATGTTTTCTTCACTGGCTTCCTCTATTTCCAGTTTTCTTTCAGGTCTTTATAATTTTGCCCTACAGTATGATTCTTCCATTTTTTCATAATATGGATAATTTATTTTAAAAAATATTTTATGATCTACTGCAGTAACATTGCCAGTCTTGCCTGCTTAGCACTTAGAGACCATGAGAACAATTAGAAGCAATACACAGATCTCAGTTTGTTTTTTTTTTGTTTCCCTGGCATTCTTTTCCAGCTGGATTTTACAGGCTCTGTGTTAGATTTTTTTTATTCTTGTGTGCACCTCACTCATTCTTTTTCATTCATAGCTCTCTAAAATGCACCTACTAGTTTTCAAGTTCCTAGAATTATATTCCAATGCACATAGAAGTTTTCTCTTATTGGACAATCCAACTGTGACCCTGCTGTGAAATAAAACAGAAGGAACAGGATAACTTCTTAGATAAAATTCTTCTGTGAAGTCCTTCAAACCATTGAAATGATTAAATGAATGGCCTCCCTGCAGTACTAGATGATCAGAAAAATGACTTTAAAATATTTAACAATGTACTAAATTTGTCTGTGGTTTACTTAGGCTATTCGGTAATGGGTCACTCTGACAAGTTTGCTTTACAGACTGTATTTTCCTGTTTTCAGAGGTTCACACTTCATTCAAAGTGAAGTGGTAACAGTTTTTAAAAATCCTTCTCAAGCAAAACTCTGACTTCATTTCTGCATGAAAACAGATCTCATGTTAAATGATTTACCTCAGATCTGTCCCTGTTGGCTATATAACAAATGATTTGCCTGACTTCTGATTGCAAACACAAAGGGAACTTTGCTGTTTGGCTGGAAATTCTGGACCAGGAATGCAGTTTAGTACCATGCTTTCCAGGGCAGTCTAAAAATACTGTTTCATCATAGCTACTATATTGCATAATTCAACTGATTCTCAAAATCATCTTAGGAAGGGCACTTGAACACTCTTTTTGTGAAAGACGGCACAATATTCAGAAGAAAAATATTTTCATTAGCTGTTCTGAAAAATCATTAGAGATATCTGTGGCCCACTGGTCCTGCAGCCTCAGAGTCTGGACTGGAGACAAGCTGAAGAACTGGTATTTCTCTCTTTCAAAAAACACAGATGAAAACTTTCCAGATAATTTGAAGGAGGGGGACAGTGTTGTTGGTTTTAGGTTTTTCATGTTGTAACAGTTGAAGCATAGCCATGACTGTATTTATTAAGCAAATACTATCTATTCCTTATTCAGAGAAAATTCTTGTTAGCATGACAGCATTAAAAGTGTTGAATGGGGTTCATGTGTTTTAAACCCTTCAGTGTTTACGCTTTCATTCTGAGCTTCACACGAGAACACTGCCACTGATAGCAGAGCCATTATTCACTTGCATGAACTCAAGCATATCTATTTAAGAACCTGGAAGACTGACAACTAAGAGGTGTTCATTTCCAATCTCTGATCAACTACAATAAATAACAAAGAAGCATAAATTTATGTGGGGTTCCTGGAATTAAGCAAATTAATTGCATATAATTAATTACATAATAAATCTACAAATAATACATTTGCTTGACTGCACAAAATATCACAATGAAGTGGGGGCAAATAATGGTGTAAAGAAACAGACTTGGCATAGGTATTTCAGGCTTCTTTCCATCTGACTGAAGCTTTTATTCCTGTGAAAATTGTGGAAAATATTAATTGCAGAGGAAGGCATATGAACTCTCAAGCATTGGATACTAGCTAACATCCTGAGTTATTCAGTTTGATGAAACTGGATTGTGTTTATTAAAACAGTAAATTTATTGCAATATTCAGATGTCAATCAATGTTTTATCCATAACGTTAGCAGCCTTTACACTGAATAGGAAAAATTCAATAACTCAAGTAGCTTCCTGAGAATGACTGCTCTCAGAAGGGGCAGAAAAAAAATCAGATCATTGGGAATTGCTCTGCAACCAATATTTCCATAAAACTGGAAAAATTTTTTAGCTATCACTTTCCAGATAATTTTATTGTACATCTGCATTTTGATACAGAAAGGTGAAATAATCCGTAAAAGTAATTTCCCACCAGTACTACATGGAGTTGGCCTGAGATAACACGTGGAGGGTCTGCACAAAATATGAGAGGATATAACTCCCTTCCTTACAAAGAGCTCAGATTAAAAGCAATACAGCTGAAATTCATTTGTATAGCAAGGTGGATACTCCCTAAGATGCTGGAAGCTGATATAAAAAAAAAATGACAAGTCCTTTATTTGTTGAAACAAGTATGGGAATTCATTATATGTTAAATTAAGTGTCATCTTCTCTGCATTCTTCTTTGGGGAAATGCAGGGAGGACAACTTCTAGACAGACATCCCCAAGTGATTTCAATATATGTGAGGCCATTTGAATATTCTTTGAATATAGATGAGCAATATACACAAACATCTAAGAAGAACAAATGCAATTGCTGAAGTGATGACTGTGTGGCTATGGAAAAGGAATTAAATGTTGCAGAAGATTACACATAGCTGAAGAAATGGAAAAATTGTGATACAGCAGAAAGACCTTTTGTTTGAGCAGCAAAGAGAAAGCTTGGATAAGTAGCAGAATCACAGCTTTTAGACATAGTAAACAAATAATTTATAAGTACCATAAAATGCATGTTCCTGAGGGAAAACCCTGGTAGCCTCAGTGTGCATGCACAGTCAAACACCCAACTACAGCTCTAATGGAACAGGCACACACAGTGCAAACATTTCTTTCTGTCTGTTCTGATATCAATGCCACAGTTTTACTCTAGGGAGGGATCCTCTGTGCTGGGTCTGATTTAACTCCCACTCTACCAGCAATGTAGAACTACTATTTGAACTCAGTAGAGTTTGACCAAATACAAGTGGCGTGGTAATTCCATCTCTAATAACTGCAGTCCTGATTAAGTTACTCCTACTACCTGCCTCCAGCCACCATATGTTTTCTCAGAGGAAGAGGAACATAAATTTTTATTCCAAGTACCAGGTAGGCTTCCTGTTTGTGGATTTGTTTATTAAGCAGTCTTTACTGACACCTCGAACAAGGGATAGACAATTCCTTGCAGACAGATATTAAAACAATTCTGAGTTACTATCACTCAAACTATGCAGAACTACACCATTTTTGGGGGTTTTTTTTGGTGGTTGGGTTTTTTTTTAATAAATGTCATATAAAGAGGAAAAAAGTCTTTAAGCTCCAAGTGCTGGAGTGGCACAGTTCTACAACTATTAAATAGACTGTGAAATCCTGGACTGTTTTAACAGACTAAGAAGAAAAATTATATCAACTGCAAAGTCGTCACAGATTTCACTCAGTGGAGAAGAATTCTTGGCTGTGATACTGCACATTTTCAAAACCTTGTTCCATAATGTTCCATCTTCAGGTATGTTACCAATTCTTTAATAAAATAGAAATGCAAAATAAGTACAAGTCTCGGAATAATTTGCCTAAAGAGTATTTAATGAATTCAGAATTTAATAAAAGAATAATTATTTAGACACACTTTTTTCCTGACCTTTTTCCAGGTCTAAAATATGGACCTAGAGTAAGTGGCTTTATTGACTTGGAAGGACACTGACCTTTGTTTGCTATACCATTAGTACACTGACAGGAAATGAGCAGAGTCGTATCTGTGGTAGGGTTTCTGCAACAGTTATTTCACGCTGAAGGACTTTGTTTATTTGGAAAAGTCTCACGTTTGCAACATGATTGTTTCATTTGCAACAGGAACTGAGTAATAGCTAAAAAAAGTTAGAAAATTATTTTGTGACAGAAGGTGTCTCCCAAATTGGAATAAAATGTGACATTTATTTGAAGTTGTTTCCTCAGAAACTCTCAGTTACATATCCTGACAAATACTGTAGAATATCAACAGCCTAAGTAACAGCATAACACTGTGCCAGCCCATTGCTAGCATCAATGACCAGCTAAACCCTGTACACCACACATAAGCTGTTCTTCAAATCACTTTTAGCTTTAGCTTTAGAGTTTTTCTTAATATTCAAGTCAGCTCCATGTTTTGAAAACAACATTTACATTCAACAGTGTCAATGCAATGGTGGTTCACATACATCTAGAGTAGATAGCAAGAAAATAAATGCTCATTGAAGTGCAAAAGCAGCTCAACCAAAGTTAACAATCCAAAAACACTGACACAGAGAAAGCAGAGACAGCAGAATGCAAAATGTAACTGTTCATGAGCCTGACTTGCATTGTCCAGCGACTACTCTGTCAGCACAGGGGAATGGGAGGCAGGAACATTCAGTCAGAATAAACTAGGGGCTCTCAAGTGCGACAAACTCTACCACCAGCTTCATTTGTTCTCTGTGCAGGATTTTTACGCCTCCACCTTACAGAGACACAGGACTGATAAGGATGTCAGAGGCAAGGTGCCATTTTATACTTCATCAAATTAGATAGAAGGCTCATCTATACAATTTGACACAAGAAGACATAGCAAGCTTCCCAAAGATTGCACTGATTCCATAATTCAGGAAAAGTTTCCACTGAAGGACTGGGATGGTAAATAGGAAGACAGAGCTGAAGAGATTATCAAGGGGTTTTATGCAAGGATTAATTACAAGTCCTAGATGATAATTTTGACCATGGTTATTAAAAAATAACAACCAAGAAGGATCCTTCCCCTTTTAGCACTGCAAGTATCTATGCCAGTTGTCATTTGTTGTATCACCCAGAATGACTGAATGCCAACAGTCTCCACGTTTCAAAAATAAAGGAGCATGCCTGAAATAAAGAGGAAAACAATAAACCAAGATCTGATCAGGGCTCCATAGAAGATAGATATAAGTATGAGAATATCTGTCTTCTTGGGATAATTTCTGCTCTCCTGATTGTTATTAGAATTCAATCTTAGTTGCCTTCAAAGGCAGTTTGACATCAGTAGTTCCCAGTCAGTGTCAAAATAAATTCTCTTTTCTTTCTAATGCCACATAAGTGATAACAAATGATAAAACTCCTGGCAAGATGAAAAGTGCCAGGGTGGGAAGATACTTGCACAAACATTTTGTAGCTGGAATCTTATTTTTGGGCCTGGCCTTTCAGTCACCCTGCTGCATTTGGTTGGCACCAACTGATAAGAAATAAGAGTTGAGTATTTCTGGAAATGTAAACCCAGACTGACTAAGAGGCTGTATTCCATATCAAAGGAAATTCTGGAATTCCTGTCCCTTGAGGGCTAATGCTTCCCTGATTGTACATTACAGAGCTCTTTTGGGGTATAATTAATATTTCTGAGATGGTTTAATAGGATGCTGATTAATGCCTGAAATAGCAATAATCTAATTAAATTAACTAAAATAAATTCTGCCACCAGCAAAGACAATTAAAATTAAAACTGAAATAATGATATATTTAACTGAAAAGACACCATTCAGTTATGAGAGATACACTAACTCATTTTGAGGCAATTTGTGGGTAAAAAAATTGCTGTCATAGCTTTGTCTGCAGAATTACTTTTCTCAGTGATTTAAGAATAAAATAATTTAGGTTACACTGTCTGTGAAATAAAAACATAGTGAAAACTGAGCCAGTGTTCCCCTGGGTACCCATAAATCAGGCTTCTACAAAGGTTTGTATTGCCAAAGATAGCATATAGCAGCTTCTTCACCCAACCAAGTAATTCAACATAAATCCAGCTGAACTATGTAAGTATTTGGCAAAGATTCACAGGTATCTCCTCTGGAAGAGGTGCTTAAGGCTGGACACTTCATTAAAATGCTGTTTTTCTTGCCCAGTGTAACAGTAATTCTAATTCACTGGAGGCAGAACCCATTTTCCACGGCTGTGGAAGCTATTTATTTTATTTTTGAAGTTAATCCAAATCTGCAATGAAGCAGCATTGGGAAAAATCCCTTTCCCCTTAGGAGCAGAAACTTTGCTTAGATGGCATAAGGGAATATAACTTTAATGCTGGATACACAAAACAAGCACTCTTGGTAGCTCATTTATCCAGCAGGACACCACTGCTATCCTGCATCAGTAACTGCTGTTCAAGGAGACTGAGGAAAACACCTAACAATGCAAAGAGCAAATTACTTATAAGATCTCCTTGTATCAAATCAGGATAAAGAAGCAGAAGGGACCACATCTCTGATTATTTCTACAAGTTCTGTTCTGAGAGTGAAAATCACCGAAGTGAAGAGAACCAGTGCAAAACCTCTGCAATACCACTTAGATTTACTTGAAACATAATTTCACCCTCAGTGACCACATTGCCTCAAAAAAAGCATAGCAATGCATGGCACTCACCTAGTGTCATTAAATGCACTTTCAAAGACCAAGGATGTCATGTTATGCTTGACTGTGTGTGTCGTTTATGACCCAAAGGAAACCTAGACAGGTTCTCAGAGTGCCAGACACCTGAGTACTCCTCTTCATGTTATGATGATGGGGTTCCTTTAAGCTTTGCTTTAACAGATATTTAATTTAATGTAATAATAAGAAATGATAGATCAGAAAACAGTTATTCAACTGAAGAACTTAAATGACCAGCAGTATATCTAAACTTAATTATCCACTGATCTTAGAAAGCTCTATTAGATTATCTGCATTAGAATTATTTAATGCGTTAAAATATTATAATGCAAAACATTGGAAATATTTCCCTACCTTATGAAAGCAATGAATGGTGAAAGACGTGTTTTATATATTGGCTTTTGAGTACCTTTAATCAAATCATTATTTCAAAGCATATTCAGTTTAAAATAAATCTGTGTGAGGATTCTTTAATACATGTATATATAAGAAAAAACAATATATTGTGGAACTTTAAGAAAATATTAATGGTAATCAAAAATTGAAGATCTGATGGAGAAAAATTGATCACCAATAAAAAACATTAAAACCAAACTGATTCACCTATTTTTGTATGTACTATCTTGATGAGAACCACCTATTTTTCACCTGTTGAAACTACTTCTCTCCAACCTTAGCTCAGTTTGAGGTTGTTAAAAACCACAAAAGTAATTACTGTGAAAAACTGATGCAAAATTATATTTCAAATTTATTGTACACTATTAAAATAGTTTATAAAGTTAGTCCTCTACCAGTCTGGTTTCTACTGAGACAACAAAATAGGATAATGGCCAATGTAAGAATTCAGTCACCGACTTCTTATTTACAAAGTACGACTATTTCTATAGACTGTAATAGTTGCACAGCCTGGATGGCACTGCTGTCTTCCAGGTTTCACAGAATGGGTAAGCTTGGAAGGGACCACAGTGGATTTTCTGGTCCAACTTCTCCACTCAAGCAGGGGCATCCTCCAGCACATTGCATGGCATATCACTCAGATGGCTCTTGAACATCTCCAGCAAGGGACCCTCCACAGCCTCTGTGCCCCTGGGCAGTCTGTTCCAGTGTGTGGTCACACTCACAGTAAATAAGTTATTCCACTCTGGGAAGAACATATTTCTCTTCTTCCTGCGACATAGATGCCTGGATGTGGCTGTCACCCATTGTACCGACACTGAATATTTATCCTTTTTTGGCTTGTGCACAAGAGAACTTTTTGCTGCTAACAGCTCTAGCCTCTCCAAATCCTTCAGCTGAAGTAAATTCACTATTCACCAACCAAAACAAAACTCTGCTTAAGCTTTGAATCACTGCAAGCATTGTCTCAATTTCATATAAATTACGCAACTGTACCTAGAAGCTGTCTGTATAATTTCAAGCTTTTAAAGCTTATGAAATGTACCATACCAATCTGTCACAGTTTTATTTAAACCTCATGAAATATATTGCTGAAGTTTTGCTTTTTCTGTCTTGGCAAATGCTTTAAATTACACTTCATTTCAATCAAGCATTTCAAATGACATCATAGAAACTTCCTGCATACATGAATTTTGCAGAATGCCAATCAATGACAAAACAAAACCTCTTCAACACTGTATGAAAAATACATACTATCCAATAAGTATTGATGCGGATTTGGGATCTCATACATTCAGCTGAAATTTGAGGTGTGCAGATTCATTAATCTTAAAACATCTATCTAGTTTTGCATGCATAAACTCTACGGTCAGCACATGCTATGATAGCATGGAAGAAATGTTCTCACTCTCAAAAAACAATCTTTAAGACAGTACAGCATCCTTGGCTACTAGAAATTGTAAAATTTTAATTAATCTGAAACCTGCAGGAAGAAAGAACATATTCCAATACATAGAAAATACTGAGGAATCAGGCTTGACTGGATAGAAGGTACATTTTTATTATTTATAAGAGCACGCATCTCAGACTAGACTTGCTTAGACATCCTGAAATACACAGTCTTTTTTGGCCTAATTAAGTGTCTTAATGAGGACTTTAGAATTATGCTAACTGGGAGACAAGGAAATTCAACTACTTCTTATTGTTAGAGAATAAGAGGTCAGGGTACTCAAAGACATCAGATGTTTTGATGAACTCTCAGAGATTATTATGCATTTCAGGAAAAAACAAACAAAACCACAAAGGAATTAAGGTAAAGAAAATAACCCCTCCCTCTATCAAACAACCAATATGAGCTGAAGAAAGAGAAAGTTAAGGGTTCTGGGACTGACTTCTTTGGAGGTTAGTTGGTGACTGGCACTTGTCAAGACAGACTACCACAAACTTGGAAAGAGCTGGGCTTTTCTAGACGTAGATTATTCATAGATATTGCTTTGTTTCAAGGCAAATTCAAGTGCAGTGTCCACATTCTGCTGGTGTTCTCCCAGAAAAGGAAGTTGGCCAGAGCTGGCTGTAGATTAAACACGTACTCCAAATGCCTAAAGATAGAATGGAATGGTTGAAATGCATTGACATTCTGGATTTATAAGTCAGAAAGCTTTCCAGTTTTTTGTTTCCATCTCAGCTGGTGAAAAATCTGCTCAGGTGCCACAATTCAAACAGCATTAGTTGCAAACCAAAACCTCAGCTAAGTGAGATATATATTGCTAGAACAAGAACCTAATGATTCCTTCCACTTCATTAATAATTCAGCAGAGAAAACAGAAAGGCCGTCTGCATTCTAATTATTTACTGAAATCAGTAGACAAAAGTCTGCATTATTAATTTTGAAATATGTATATTAAAAATGCTTTTATTAAGCTACTTGCCACATTTTTTTTTTAACTAGAAAAAGAAAAGATTTTGCAACTAAGGCAGTTTGCATTTACAAGTTTAGATTTATTTTTTGTCCAAGAGAAAATTGCTTGGTCCAGAATCACATTTCTGTTTTTACTTACTCAGAATCTCATAAATATATATAAGCTAATATTTAAGGTATTTTAAAAAATAAGGAAAAATGTATTTTTCTATACAGATACTATAAAAAAATAACAAATAAATTCATAGCAACAATTTTTGATGCACTGAAGCTTTCTGGCAGCAGACTGAAAATGTGCATTGAATCCCAGTTCATTTTAATTCTTTCTGGCTAATTCTCTCAAGAGTTTCGAAAGGATTATTCTCTTTGTCACAGAAAATTCCATTAAGAAGTTCTTTTTTATGCATGTCTACTTTGGCATTTCCAAAATTAAAATATTCACTTTAAACAATTTAAAAGACAATATTAATGTTCATGCAAGGAAGGAAACATGCCTTTTTAGAATGTCTGCATGATATGAAGTGTTCAGCCTGGGTTTCACTTACTTGGCAGTGATAGGACAATCTGTAGAATCAGCCTACCATAAAAATAAAGGTTTCTATTTGCTTCCTGTTCAGCTGTACTGGAAGTTCTATAAACATGACAGTTTTTCTATTAAAATTCCTTGAACTGAGAAATAGAGGGCTTGCAACCACTCTGGGAGGTGGGGGTAGGGTGAGGAGAAGAAAAGACAACCAAAAAAGACATCTCCCAGAAATTCTAACATAAAACAGGATTAACACTTCTGTTTGAGCTGGTGGTGTGATGGCTGAGGAGTGTAGGTAATTGTTCGTGCATTTGGGTTAGTGACATAGACATGAGAAGCCCATTAACAAACTTGAACTTTCCAGCATTTTGTGGCAATATGTGTAATTCTACTATAGTTGTGATTAACATATTTTACCAATCTATTCTATCTAACGGAATATAATACACTGATTTCAATTTAAAGATTTGTATGGTTGCAGGATGGGGAGTTTGAGCCTAGCCTTTCAAGACTACGAAGTTTTATTCAAGTACTTCTGAAAAAATATGCACAGTTTAAACTCCAAGTATGTGTACAATTTGTTTAATTTCAAGCACATTGCTCTCTCACTTGAATTTTTAGAGTGAACTGTTAAAACTTTCCAGGACTGGGCTGACATACAGATTTTCTGTAACTAAACTTGCATATCCCTACTGCATGTAAGGTAGGTGGGAATTTTACAGAAGCATAATCCAGAGAAAAAGAGATTATTCTCTTTCGATACCTAATTTGGATTGTGTGATCTACTTACTTTGTCTAAGGGAAGAGGACTTTACACTTAATCTATGGGATACACTTAGAAAACAAGACTTTAACAGAGAAAATAACATTTACTAATACAAACAAACAGATTTTAGACTATAATTATGTCACAGAACAACTATGTCTGTTTTGTGATCAGTTTTCAAATACAAACTGAAATTCAGAACTTGGCTACTTGGTCTACATAGTGGTTTGCCAAGATAGCTGTGTTGTGTAAATGCACACTGTTAGCCAGCAATTCCCCGAAGCTGAAATAGTTACATCCTTTGGGCCAATCCAGGTTATTCCATTTGGAAAAATCATTTAAACAATGCTATCAAAGGAACACAGCGTCTCCACAGAGAAAGGCTGCCAATATATTCTACAAGTATAAGCATGCCAGAAAAGCCTTTTAAAGTGTTGACAAGCCTGGTGTTAAATCTAACTTCTAACTTAAGTAAATCTTTCCATTGTGAAACCTTGTTACTCTCATTTAAAAAATTCCCTTGCTCTGCTTCAAGATGTGACCCTCCATCAGTTTAAGGAGCTCATGAAGTTGACTCGATTGATTTAATTCTAAATTGAAAACTTCTCTGATTGTTATTAACTAACTTCCTTAATTCTCAAACCATGGCAAGGAAATACTCTGAGAATGCAATTTTTTAGAATTCTCTGTGCCCCTTTTCCTGATCCAGGAATTGAAAAGCTCTAGTCATATATTTTCAGAGAGTGTCTCAAAGAACCAATCATGTCATAGTTCTCTTAAGTCTTGTTCTGATTTCTTTTTGAATACAATCCTGATTTTTTCAGCTTGTATTGTTGTGTCACCTCAAGTAATGGGACATTTTAAGGGCATCTTCAATATGAGTATACATTTTAATTTTGGGGGGTGAAATGTGAAGATGCATTTCCTGCATCACCATTTCTTGCCAATTCAGCTTCTCAAACAATCAGTTGAAAGAGTCCTCTTATTTTGTCATGATTCAACTAAGATAAGTGTCAAAGCTCCCACTGACCTTTTAGCCAGAATGCACCAATAGGTTGTTCACATTTCGTTTATGATATTAGAATGGTGGAGGTTTGATCTACATTTACACAGTCTGGACGCAGTACTACTGATAGTAGCCCTTCAAATGCATACTATAACAACATCAAGACGTTTCACAAGCAATAACGAAGATATTATATCCAATGAGGTATTATTACTAACGTAAACAGATCAGGTGCAACCAGATACAGAAATCTCTGCAACCAGGAATGTCTGTTGTGTTTACCAACTAGAACTCTGTCTAGGTGTAAGACATTCCAAAATAAAAGGGAAATGTTCTGCCATTGTTGATCATTAGCATAAGATAAAGAATGTAAGGTTATTAGTTTGTCAATTACCATGAGTTTATAAACATGTATATGAGAAGAAGCAATCCATCCATAAGGCTTTAGGTTTGTGCTGTTGTCCAAACCAGCCCCTAGTTGTATCACAAAATAGATACAATAGCTGATGGTTACAGCCAAGTTTATCTTACCAGGCTTAGCTGCTCTATTTAATGTTGAATTTCCAATCTTCAAAAAGATTGCGTGGAACATTTCTATTCAACTCTCTCACAGTATAACAACAATCCATAATATATTCCACCATTCCCAAATGGAAAGAAATTAAAATACTATATCTGACTATATCTTTTAATTCAGGCATTTTGTACATGATTTCTTGTAAACTTTTTTAGTCTTTTCGTTGTTATCCCACATGTAGAAAATTTCCTGTCTGACTCATATTATAACAGGAAAAAAAATCAAGCAGCAGTTACCTCCTTGTTATCAAGTTCCCAACACCACTGGCATGATCACGTCACACTTAATTAAAATGTTACGGCTACTCTTGTTCACAGGGATCTACAAAATGTATCCCCTGGTTGCAAGGTCACTGATGTTTGCAGCTTTTCTCATGATTGTCTGCCAGGAAAACATCATTCTCTGCTTGGGCTGTCAACCATCTTTACAGTAACTAACTAGTTCATAATAAACTTTGACTTCTGCTAAAGAGTATATCAGCAATAAGTAAACTGTGCTATGAATGTCCTGTTTTTAAGCTAGGTTGCCAGGAATAAAATAATGGAAAAAACTATGCAGTACATTACATAGTATAATTAGAACTGATTTTGATCTCTTGACTCTAAACAACAGGCATTTGATCCTGCAAACCCTGAACCACCTGAGCCTGCAAATCCTCTTTTGGAAACAGTGAACCACAGAATACTATTTTTTCTCTTAGTAAATGTTCACTAATAGAGTGCAAAATTTTCAGAACAACTTCATCTCTGACACAGATACCCTGAAACACTTCGTAGTAAAACACATCAACCAAGAAAATTACGGTAACAAATATAATCAATAACATTGTCACATCAGAAATCTCTCAGAGAAAAGAACACACATTCAAAAAAGACTGCACATAAAACAAAACATATTGAATTATTTATATTTCTGTCCTGAGTCACTCAGGCAAAGGCATCAGAGTTCATAGGTAAAGAGATGCTTAAGCACCATTGTCTAAAATAAAACAAGAGAGTCTCGTGTTTTCTGGTGCACCTACATGTGTCTGGCAGAAAGCTGGCTAAGCATCATTAGCACTATTCTGTCTTAACACATTAAGTCTCTTAATCATATCCAGGCCCTATCTCTGGCCCATTAATGATACCTTACTGCTGACTTTACTGCTTGGAACTTAGTCCAAGAATGACACCAGATTTTTATTTCAATTATCCTTTACGCAGAATTTTGATTTTATTTTCCTTTAGAAAGTATGCCACTTTCTCCTGCATGTTTCTTGGTGTCATAAAGACAGTGTTACTATCTATCTCTAACATTCCATTCCACCTTGAGAGGCCTGGATTTTTTAAGGCACCCTCTTTTTAGCAGATGAACCCCAACAAAACCATTTTTGAGAGGAAGCATAAGGAAAAGAACTATCTATCAAACTAGACACTGCCATCTCATCAGGGTCATGTACATGTCTCATTTGACCTCTTGTGCTTTATGTTTCTCTTTTATCTTACTACTTTATCTCAAGTCTCTCTTCTCTTATTTTTTAATCTTGCTACTTTATCTTTCCCTGAATATATCCCACTATTTTAATAGCCCTCCTTATACCTAATGTTCTATAACTTGTAGAAGATTTTTTTTACTTACCAGTTTTATGTAGTATCATGAATATCTTTTTCTCTATTGCTTTTATCTGTGAGGTAGCTTGTAAGACCCTTAGTGCACATCTATATACAGCAAATATTTTTCAAGTAGTGCATTTTAAACATTATATTTGAACATAATTGATCCACTTAATTTCTCTGGCTGAGCATTTCAGAAATCAATGAATTATATTAGCTGTATTCAAGTCAAATGTTTATAAGAGGCACTCCAATTATTGTGACTCTTCAGAGCAGCAATTCAAAATATGATGCCTCCCCATAATATTCATGTAAAAGGCAAAAAACCCCAACAATTGAAAAAATCACCAATGACTGCAAAATATTTGCTAGTGCTTGATTTTGCTACAAATTCTGAGTGATAATTATAGTTGATAGTTTATTTTCTCTCTCTAATCACTCAATCTATTATTTACAGTGAGCATGTAATAGATTTGGTCAAGAAAATGAGAGGAAGTAGAAGGATTTATGTGGACAGTTAAATAGAAATCAGACAGAAATGTTTTAATTCAAGTTGTCATTTCAATTTGCTGGCTAAAACATGTATCAAAATATTACAGTGATCTTGAAAAGATATTGTGACACTTCACAATAGGTTTTTGTGTTTCCAGCTACCTCTTCTATGATGCACATACCCTTGTCTTTAGGCAAAATTACACAACATCTGTATGAAATTTCTATATCTGAGGCTACTCATGGAAGAGAAATTCTGACTAAAAATCCTGATTTTGCTAAAGAAAGAAAAATCACTTGAATTATAGCCCTACCAGGCAAAGGACTTACATTCCTGCACAGTTTTTCATTGAGAATTGAACATTTTTACAGAAAACAAGTAATACTTATGAATATTTTGATAGCTGTCTTCCAGATAACCCTAAATATAAATACATGATTTACTTCATTCAATAACTTAGTTTCTGTGTACAGAGCTGTTCTATAACATCTTTGATAAGTTTTGGCTTGCCATATTCACATTGGCAGCATCTACTTTCATCCAACCTCTTCCCAAACAGCAATATACAATTTCTCCTATCCCCTACTATTTAACAACAACAACAACGAAAAAAACAACAAACAAAAAAACCCAAAAAAAACCCCAAACCAAGCAACAAACCTAACATTACTGAAAAGCCACTAATATAAAATTTCAAAGAGTATTAACCAAATCTTCACTGAATTTAGACTTTTTTTACACATAGTGAAGCATGTGATAAAATTCAAAACTTACTGAAAATTACTTATATATACTGTTCCCTTATAATAGCCCTGCTATGTGTCTAATATCAGTTACATGAAAAGAATCAGTTTGCAAATTGCATGAGCCCTATTTTATGCACTTTAATTGCAGCACATATAACACAACTCTGCTACAGAGTAGTTCTAAGGTTACCCTCACTGATCTTGCCTGAGTTTTTCAGTATATGAATACATCTCTGTACCTGTTAATGTTAGGTACCAATTATTTATACAGCTTCCTTTTTAATCAGAACAGTTTTTATTCCCCCATGACATATCATACTAATCTACTCCCAAATTACCAAAACATTCAAAGAGCAACAGTTCAACATTAGTGTAGGAAGCAGGTTTTCCAGCATATTAAATTACACTGATAAATCAATTTTAGTGCATCCACTGTATCATGCAAGCTGACTCCCTGTCTCAGCCCCAGATTATATGTCATAATACCTGGGACAGTATGATGTGATTTTTTTTTTTTAAGAAATGGTATCCTATTCAAACTGCCTCACCACCAGTGCCCATGTCCTGTGCAAAGGACCTCTTGTTTCAGGCTCACTGAAAAATTGCGTTAAAGGAAAGACTAAGCATTTCCCTTTCTGAAACACCAGAGAAGTGTCTTCAATATAAGTCATACCAGAACATACCAATTTATATGTTTAATTTTCATAATGCAAATAGTAACCATTACTGTGTATCCTAATTGCTCTAAAATGCCAAATGAATACTTTTCCATTAACCTAACACTATAAAAATCACAACAATTTTTATTTCCAACATTTTAAAATGTGAATGGTCAGTAGAATATAGGCTATAAAGTATATTTCACTGTTATATTGAGACTATAAATAGTTGCATTATAACACTCTCTCATAAGTTTTCAAAACCTTCACTTTTGCAAACTTATCCAGAAAATCATGTAAATAATGCAAAATCTGTTTTTACATTTTGGAATTCTAATGGTATATTATCTTAAAGAGTTGCTCTGCAGAAGCCGCTGGAGTTTGGAGCTGGGAGTACTGTAATTCATACTGACAGCTGTCACCACTTCTTTCCACTTAGGTGAGTCTAATGAGCCAGCCGTCAGGAGAGATTGGTATTTGTTTCAGAGCTGGGATTTCACATCAGGAGAAAGCAAGTTAGTTGTTAGTTATAATCTGACACTCATACAAGCAACTAACATGGCAATATGAAGTCGGTGCTGAAATCCACTCTAGATAATGACAACACCATTCTCTTGCATTTTGATAACTAAAGCCACTGGAAAAGATACATCTGCAGTCCAAACCATTTCAGCCCAGCTCTTCTACATATCAGACACCCCAGATGGCTTTTGTTGTCTCCCATGCTGAGCAGGAAACCCAGAAGCCTCTTTCCCTATGCCTGCCCTCATACACAGTGAAGGTTTTATCACAGTAGGTCGTCTCTGTTATATAGTGAATGTTTTGAGAAACTGTCATCCAAAAATGAGAACAAACATCAAACAGAATTATGGAAACATCAAAGATGCTTTTGAACAAACTATCATAGATTTCTAACAATTTCTATTACTTTTTGTATAAGTAAAAGCTATACTGTGTTGTAAACACTAAAACAATCTATGAAAAAATTAAATTACATATTATATTAATATAGAATGAACCAATTAAAAAACACTTGGACATCTACTGCTTAGGGATTAAATTATTTGCAAGCCATCAGAATACATTTATTAGGGGAATCTGCATTGTTAGCTCACTATCTTTCACACCATTTTGTAAAATGTGTTCAGTGTGTGACATCCTGCCAAATAATTTTCATCATTTCTTATTCATTCATCCTTCTTAAAGTCTTAAATAGACCTTTTAGAGTTCCTCTTTGTTTCCATACACTGACAAAACAAAGACGCTGTGATTTTTTTGTCTCATCTGTACATATTATCACTAGTATTGTAGAAAAAACTGTTGTTCTTTTGACATTGTATGTCTATAAATGGATTAAATGAGCTGTGAATATCAGCATTTAACCAATAAAAAGAGATCTTTATTTATTTAGAATGTATCAGATCTGCTTCATATAAAAGGCTAATTGAAAAGGCTATTCAGGTCAGCTGTGATATTAGAAGACAACTGAATCACATTTAATGCTACTTAAAGGATGTGAACAGGCTAAAAGAAAAATTAAACCATGGCCATTAAAATTTAATTTGACTTAGTGAAGCCATTAACATTTTGGTTTTATGCAGTGACAAGCATTCTGAAAAGTTTTCTATACAATTCAGAAACCTAGAATTGTCAAATGGATGACCCTTATACCAAAAATGATTGAAAGTGACCTTAAAAGTGTAAATCAGGAAAAAAAAAGGAAAAGAAAACTTATTTGACTACCATTATTAGCTGTCATTCTGTTCTTTCTTCATAAATACAGTGTCTTCTATTAATTGCACACTTCATTTTCCATTTTAACATTGAATATCAGATTGGGGTATTAAATGAACAAGACAGGAATTGTAAAGAAATAAGCTATTTTCAAGACAATATTCTTTCTTCTCTAGAAGTGTTCTTGCAATATGCTACTTTGCCACTACAAGTTTGCCTTTGCAATTTGAAAATGCTACTGCCAGTATTCCTTTTACTCTGTATAGTGACAAATATTGTGAGAGCACAAAGTCATCAATGCAGTAATTTAAAAAATTTTCATCAGTTTCAAACAAAAGTTAGAATTAAAATGGTAACAAATCTGATCATGTATCAGTACATAACTAAAATTTTTGATTGACTGCCTGACAAGGAAATACAAAACCCTACTTTTTGTTTTCATTCTCATTTTTTCCAAGGACTTTAGTAAAAAACAACAAAAAAAATTAAAAAGCTAATACGGGAGACCTTAACAGTCACAAAATAATACATCTGGGATTTCATATCTTGCCTTATAACACTGCTCATGTTGCTCTATCTTACTTCCTAGTAGTCATCGTCAGTCTTGACAAGAAACAGAAAAGACTAAACACCTTAAAGGTTTTTACAAATACATTCCAGGAGATGTAGGGTTATCATGAAAACTGCAGGGCTAAGCCAGGGAGTTTTCTGTCTCTACATATACAGCGTAAAACTTCTGGCTTCACAGAAATCAGCAGCATTGCCACCCCCACTCTGCACCCATCCCTTGAAGTAGCTTTAGAGGTAAGCTACACTGCATCCTTCCTGTGAGCTAAAAAACCTGTGAAAGTGGTAAAGGCTCGAGTAGAGTACAGCATGTAAAAGAACTTGAATCAACAAGTCCTGAGAAGCTTCAAAAGAATATGCTCTGCTGAGTACTCAGTGATTTCATGGATTCTTACGACATTCTTTTTGTCTGTGGCTCCCAGATACCTTATTCATCAGCTTCTACTTCATGATTCATCTTGGCTAATAATAGATTAAATGAGTGGGAAAATAATCAAAACTCTAATGACAAAAGGAACGATCTGAATTACTCCAATAGATTATCTTCTAAATTGACTTGACTAGCCATTAATTTCATTTTCTCCTTTCCCAACTTAATTTTTAATGGGTTACAGAAAATTAAAAACAGAAACTAGTGAGGACCTCTGTTCCTTGCCAGTGGCAGTGTTTCTAACTCCAGTCACAGAATATTTTTACTCACAACATCCCAATACCTCAAGGTCAAACACTCTTAAATTGAGATAATTTGGTAAGGCAAAGCTGTTTTACTAAGATTTAAAACCAACCAGATCAGGTTAAACCATCTCCAGGTTAAAAGCCTCATCCAAAGTGGTCTGTAGTTTATCAAAGGGAAAGCCACGCTCATGAATGATGGTCAAGAAGTCTCTTCAGTCTGTGCTGGAATAATTGCTGGATTATTAGAGGATCTGCTTAAATTATAGTGTGTACAAACCACCATATCAGCTCCAATGTTCAGTGAGCAGCCTGCCTCACAGATCTGCGAGAGCAGATTTCTCCCTGAAAAAAGGCAATAGCGCAGAGAAAAAAAATTTACTTCTTATAACAGCAGTGAAAGAAAGTGAGAAGAAATTACAGTATTTGAACTTGAGTAGCTGGGTACAGTTCGTATCTTCCCTTACTAGAGTCTGGGTTTTGGAGTAAAAAACCCCATAGAAATAAATATATCTAAGAACAGTGTAAATGCAAAGGTACACTGTATTAACAAAGTGTAAGCAAAATAAGCAACCTCTGATTAGGAGTTTGCCTAAAAACGTAATGAAAGAATCTTTTACTAAACTAATTATGCAAGTTTAGCAAGTCTGGCACTACTTTAATCCTAGATCTGTGCAGAAAGAAAACAATTCGTGTAACAGGACTTCAAATAACATTTACTCTGACAACCCTAAAAAAATAATGTGTCATGCCAGGTGTTTTAGTCTCATTATAGAACATCTACACCCCCCAAAAACCACTCTTACTAGGAGTATCCAAAACAAAAATTCAAATAGAGACTTTTATCAGGATCAGTACTGTGTTCAAGTGTTCTATGGTTTATTGAGAAGTTCAGTCAGAGACCATATGACAAGCTGGGTTAAATAAACCACAAAGTCTCAAAAGCCTGGGAAGTGTAATATTCTGCATACATTCAATCTCATTCTCTCATCTATGGGCCTATGCAAACACAGTAAGATAAATGTGATTCCAGGTGCCACATACAATTCACATGTCTGAAATGAAGGTGCCACCATAACACTGGTTATTTATCAGTGTGTGAACCTGTAAAATAGTCTCTCAAACTGTTTCTTTGTCCCTGCTCTGTCCATTTTCTTTATCTCCAAGACTGGAGGGAGGAATATCTTTATTTTCTTGGTACAGAACAGGAAAAAACAGAGTGCTAATCCATGTCATTCCTTTATGCATTCCTTTGCCTTGGAAATGTCACTGCACACAGGAAAGAAACTTTCGTGTTGGAACATATAAAAGCACAGCAGTGGTGCCTGACAAACACACTGACCCTGTCCTTTGCTCTCTGCGTTGCATTTCTATTAACAGTTCTTATCTACAAATGTTACAGGTGTCAAATCCTGATTTCTAAAAGATAATACAAAATTCAACCAAGGAGATAGTGATCTATCAATCAATTAGGTTCATGTTAGAACAGAATTAATAATAAGAGAGTCTGAGATAAAAAATACCCTGAAGACTGATAAAGCATGGAGGAATCAACCTCCCACCAAGAGCAAAAATAGACAAGAGGCAGTAATTATTCTGCATCATGCATTGCCCAAGACACTTGGACAACTTCCTAAGAACTGCAGTATGAAGAATTACCTAAAAGAAAATGTCTCCTTAGTCTACTTCACTCCATCTTAAGGCAAAGATAGGAGAAGCCAACAAAGGTGTGTTTAGGTAAATATCACTTGAGAAAGTCGGAAGTGAAATCATAATACCAAGAGGATGCTTAAGCAATTTTCTAAAAAATAAGTGCCTATTAATGACACAGTAATTATGTCCTCACATCACAGCAATTCTGCTGTTGCAGAGCTACCCACAACTATATGAGTGTGCTACATGCAACACAGGAAAACTGAAACATAATTTGCAAATTATTTGTGAATCATATGAACAGAGCACACAGAAAAGCTAACAGAAATTCTGAAAGTGCAGTTTTTCTTACTATATGTTTGTATATATAAGATTCTCATTACTGTATGTAATTGTTATTCCAGATCCTTTTCTGAATTTCTCCAGTCAAATTTCGTTTTTTGGAGTGAATGTATTGAACATGAATAACTAGTAAAAAGACTAAAGCCATAAACTACATATTTTTGCTCTTAGGAAGTCCTCAATTTAGATCACCTCTTGTGGCAAAACCAAATATCAGCAGCTAAATCAAGTTAGCTAAAACTTGGGGTCTTACAAAACCTGGTGATAATGCTTCAGCTCATGACAACTTTTTCTTGAAGTTACTCTGAAGCTGTACAGTAATATGGAATTACAGCAAAAAGGGGAGAATTCCTCCAGTTCCACTGCCATGATACCTACTGCAAAGTTCTTGGTCTACTTGTCATTCTGTTTAACTGAATGTTGGAAGGAAAATTTCACTCTCAGTGGTTTTTTTAACTTGTAATATGAGATGCTATTCCCTACCTTGGAATTTGCCCTATTAACTTAAATCTCAAAGTGAGAAAGGCTGAGTACTGAAAATAATGCCATGACAATTCAAACAGAGTGCAGGACAAGTTCAGTGTTTCTGATAACATTGTCCATGGTATGATTTATATTGCATTATCAGCATCTTCAGCACTTCCTTTTCTGCAGTTGAGCTGACACTTTCCCTAGATAGACAAAGAAATACATTCCACACCATGTGGGTGTGATTTATCTATTGCATAACTACAATTGCCATATTTCTGTATTTCCCTGTGTTTCAGTATTGTAATTTCTGTTTCAAAAAGACCCAGATAAGTGTTGGAAAAGTGTGAAAAAAAAAGAAAAAAAAGTTCTCCCAACCTCTCCGATGAAAATAGACTGAAACTCAAGAAGTATGTTTTACAGGCAGTTAGCTAAGGGTTCCTATAAGAAAGCAACAAGGGATAAACTCATCCAGTCTTCATTACTTTACTAATTTCTACTCCTGAATGATTTCAAAGTAGGAAGATATTGAAGGGTTGCCATCATGACACTTTTTTTTTTACAAGACTAATAGAAGAAACCATACAGAAGACTAAAGGTGAGAGCTAAATCAAACAAAAAAAAAGTTTATGAACACGTTTTCTGGGATTTAAAAAAAAAAAAAGAAAAAACTATTATTTCTTTGAAATCTATACTATTCTTCCTAATTTTGATTAAAAGAATTTCTACATTATTTGATTTTATGAAATTTCAGGAATTTAAAGGAAAATGTCTAGTAAATCAATTAAATATATCCAGCCATGTGTGTGCTCAATAGTTTTGGGGAAAATAACATAACTTCCCTGTTCTCTACCCTATTGAATCTCTATGGCTGTGGATCACCATGGAGTTCTGCTCCTCATAATTCATTCAGTTCTCCTGCATAGTAAAGTAAGGTTTATGAGACTCTTGACTTTCAACTCTCCAGTCAAATATGGAGGAAAACAGACAATTGCTAAATTTCATTCAAGTTATGAAACAGGTATAAAAAGAAAGGCAAATCCGGATCCTTGGGAATTAATATATTATTCAGAGCAATCAGGAGCTATTTCTTCCTCTTATCTTCGTAGTGTAAAGGTATAGTATAAGAGAATCAAGTTTTTCAATTTAGCAAATTCGCCTATTTCTTTTGTTAAAATATTTATGTAATGATGAGTTTAACAAATAATAATTGGCTAATTGAAAACTGAGAGCTATGTAGCTTACACATACTTCTTGTTGAAGAATACTGCCACTATAGGAGACATGCAAAAAAAAAACAGATGTAATCAACTCTATTACTGTTCAGCAATTAAAATATAGATGTCTGATAAAGGCAGCTCAATCTATCAAGTTTGCTACAAATCCAAACTTCAGCATTTATTTTTCATGGGCTGGTAAAATATAATTTAGGACTGACATATTGAAATTTAGTTTAATATATTCCTGTATATATAAAGGCATGTAATTAGTAAACAGAATTGCTCACTGGAAGGCATAATTAGATACTTAAATAATGAAGAAATTGGGAGTTTTCGGTGTAATAAGCTGTAAGTTCCAACCCATCTAGACGTGCTAATCAGGTACACACAAGTTACTGACAACACAAGGTCTCTGACTGATTTGCATTGTTGGGAAGACACTGCCATCACTTCCCTCTTAAAGACACAGAGAATGATGGCACTTGAGGTTTTAAATATAAAATTTTATCTTGTTCTTATACTTTCAGTCAGGGTTTGCGCATAAGCCTAATGCTTCTGATTGACCACGCTGTTTTATAGAAATTGTGTAGCTGCAGGCTGCAAACATGGAATATACAAGGAATAATTATAAATATCATAAGATGACACAAAGATGATAAAAACATTCAGCACAATCACTGTGCAAATATACAAAAATTTCAAATTATGTAAGGTCTTAATTTAGCACTGGACTGAGTCTATGCAAACCTATCTAGGCTCACAATACTAAATCACACAGGTGACACATCAACTATTAACATTCTTAACTTTTGTTCTCATACCCATTTTAGTTTCATTGGAGTTACATAACTGTGTATTTTGAGTTCTAAGAGAATACTACTTTTGAAAAATACTTTTACATTTAAAATGAAGCCAAGGTTTTACAAACTAACAAACTAAGCAGCAAGAAATCTAAGGTGCTTTATGAGCATGACAGGTACTACTAGTAGGACATAGCAGGGGACCAAGCATAGAGCAAGGAAACCAGAACTCCTGAAGACTATTCCCAGTCTCAATACTTTGCCCTGTGGCTTTAAAAAACTTTCAAGTTTAGGTGCTGAAAGAATGAATTCTGTATGATCTGAGCAACAGCTTCAGATTTGGTTTTACAGAGCAAGACCAAAAGCTTTGGGAACAAAATCATCCAGGAAAGAAGTTCTGAGATCATCTCATTTATAGAGAGGTTAGTGTATATTTGGTTTAGTCATTGCTTTACAGTCATTTTAGTAAATGTTTACTCTAAACTATACCTCTACAAACCACATCAGCACAGCTCAAACACCTGTCACTTAAGATATCTTTGAAAAAAAAGACCAAAACCAGCACACTCCACCTCAAAAAACAACAAAAAACTGCCTTAAGCCTATTGTATCTTTCCTTTAAGCATGGCCTTACAATAGTCTCAGCCTTGGGAATTCAAATTCAGTGAAGGAGGAAAAAAAGATGCTCAAGTACAGTATATGATCTAAATATCATTTTCCCATCAAGCTATTCTTAGATTTTGTTCTAACAAACCAACCATCCACAGTAACAAGACACAGCAATCCGGGAATGTCATAGAATTGCTCCCCAGTTTGAAAAGACAAACAAACCACAAATCCAGAAAATAATAAGATAAAAAAAGTTGAAAACAAACTCTAACACCTTCCCACCAAGTTTCATTGATTTTTTTCCCAAGGCATAAACATCTCTTTTGTGAGCACCTGAACAAAACAGCCAAGTGACTCCATTTGTTTTCACTCACCTCCTGAATCCTCCAGTTATGGTAACTAAAGCATCTGGTAGAAAGGTAGAGACAGTGTTCTTAACAATCAAGGTTACTGCATCTGCTTCTGCCTTAGATACACAGCTAACAAGGTCCTCATAGTAGAGAAACCCTGGAAACCAAAGGCAAAAGATGCTGATCACTGCAGGGAATTAGCAAAACCTACCCATCATTATGCAAGGCCCGTGTGATTAGTCCCCTCTCATCACAAAGTTAAACCACACTACTCATACAATAGGCAAGAGAACCCTATCTAATGGCAAGAACTAAGAAATGCTCCATCTTGAACCTGAAATTACAGGTTTGTTTTCAGACAGGTTGTGGGAAGATCCAGCCTGTTCAGGTTTTCCTTCCTCCCCACCATTCCTGAAGTCAGTCTCTTGCTTTAGGTGTGAGGGATCACAGGCCAGAGACAGCCCCTTCCTTCCCTCATCTTTGCCCTTAGAGTTCATATATATATTTTTCTTTATTATTTGCCATGTCATTTGTCAATACAGCAGTCACAATAATTGTTCCACTTTCTGAGTACCTGAATATTTATAAATTATTCTGACTTCCCTACCGGCTCCCAACAATGGTCTTTTTGGATGCACTGCTTCAAAAGGCAGTCTTCCCAAAATTATGGTGTTCAATGCAAGGAAGCTGAGAAATACGTGAAACGTCCCAGCTATCTTTTAAGAGAGTTTGTGCCAAAATAGCCCAGTCCTGCAACTTGTTGCACATTTGAACATGATACATAAAAGAAAAAAGGACAAAGAAGCATGAATGTGGGAAAGTTGATCCAAGGGATTCTGAGGTGATGTAAAACACACGAATTTAATGCAAAAATAAAGTTACATTATTATAATTTCATGTTATATAATTTTTTCCTCAGTTCAACTAATTTCTTTGTTTAAATGAGTTTATTTCAGGAAACAGGGCAAATACAAAAAAATCTATGGGGAAGCAACATTACGCATGTGACCATGTTTAACATTTCAAAGCTAAGATGTGCTAGGATTATGGGAAGAATTTCATAATTATTTTATTACAAATCTTGATTTATCACTAAAGTAGGGCTGCCTTGATGGAGACAGGTCTCCTTTGAAAAGTAGTTCTGGATTTTCTCAATTTCGTAGCTTTTTCACAACCAGTGCAATAATAAACCAACAATAGTTTTGTGTATGAGAGATTTCATTTGGTATCTGTGCAAGCAATTTAAAAAACGTATATTCCTATGTTTTAAATTAAACCATTTTTAGTTAGCATCTCTGTTAATCCTAATATTACTTTCACCTAATAATTCTATATTCACAAGATCCTGCAGCAAGAAAACAAATGCATAAATGAACTTTGCTTCCTTCTGTGATTCTGTTATCAAGTTCTGAGAACACTGACACAAATTTTTGTGACACTTTCACCTTACCTGCTTTCTGCATTTTTGACAGCTTCAGGGTCTTGTCAGCTTTCAACTCTTCAACAGTCCGCAAACCCATTCTGTACCATTTCTCAGATGTCTTCACTCCCACTCCAAAGACTGATGTAAATTGCTAAGGTGAGTAGAAAACCACACATTTCAGTGGAGTTTTATAAAGGAACGGTGAATTAATAACAAGTAAGTAAGAATGAGGTTTCACAAGGAAAATAATGGGCAGACCTAATCCTACATTGAAAATATATAATAGTGTAATGCAAGTATACAAATTCTGCTTCCCTTCTTTACATAGCTACGTCAAACAGAGAACTGGTTTTATAGATGGACAATTCTCGTTAAAGTGAAATCTAAACAAGGATACAGTAGTAGTCCAGCACCTTTATGAAATTTACCTAAATGTACACTTTCAGCTACAGTCTGAAAGAAGGGTAGTAGTCTTTATTTTTACTCCATTTCTCAATAAAAACGCAAACAGTAACATTAAGTGTCTGGATTCACTTACATTCCCTTCATAGAATAAGAGACGTCAAAAGACTATCCATAACATGACTGACATTATGATTTTGTATTACCAGCTGTCAGTTGTACGCATGATGTTGGTGTTGCACCACTACCAAGAGATGGGATCAGTGGGAATCCTGGGCTCCTGAAATCCTGCACTGAGGACAAACGGGTCTCAATGCAACATGGAAAAAGATCGTAAGGACAAAGAAAACTGATCTATTATTTTCCCATCCCTGGAGCTGTTCAAGGTCAGGGTCGAAAGGGCTTTGAGCTACCTGGTCTAAAAGAAGGTTTCCCTGCCCATGGCAGGGGGTTTGAAATGAGATGATCCTTCAAGTCTCTTCCAGCCCAAACCATTCTACGATTCTTATACTGGATTCTATGAGACATATATTGGAGGTCACTCACGATATTATTTTCCAATTTCAAGTAATAACAGTAACTTGAGTTTTCTTGAATATTGTAAATAGCCTTACAATTCTCAGTCCTCACAAGAGCCAAGCTAAATCCCTAGGCATCTTATTTGGAGCACATATTTCACTATTTTGCCTATTGGGAAAAACAAAAAAGATGAAAAACACACAGATCTACCAGTCTCTGAAGTTTCCGGATGGTTGTTCCATTTATTCCAAAGTAATTTTGTACACTAACTTATCCCCTACAAAAGGATGTAAAGCAAAAATGTCACAGTTGCAAGCATTATTCAATGGATCAATATCTCAGATGAACAGTGATATGAAAGCAGGAGGGAAAACCTTCATGCTTGCCTGAAAGCACGTTCTTTATGTTCAATTTGTCAATACTGAAACTCTCTATAGTTTCTTTGTACTTTTATGGAACTGAATGAGGAGCTGTGTAAGACAGAAATAACTACTCTTTTTCATTGAATCTACAACCTTTGAATTCCAGCTACATTAGGTTTCTTTTGTGTTTTTCTAAACAGATTAATTCATTGGAAATAATTAAGATAAAGCAAAGAGAAAAATTAAAATAATGGATAATATTAAATAGAAATTACCCAACATTTTGTATATAATGGATGAAATAACCTATTCTTTGTCTGAATCATGGGTGCTTGTGAAAGAATGTGATTTTTTTAAATACTTAGATTGTTATCTTTTAATGTTTTTGCTAGTGCTAAAAGATTTTCAAAAGGGTCTATTAATGGGTTTTAAATGATTCTAAGAGACTTAATTAAAGCTGAGATAGAGAACTAAGGAAAATGAATTCTATGCCACTATCCAAATTTTGGGGGACAAAAAATCCCAAACCACTGCATTATTTCCTTTCTATTATTATTTGGTATATTTGTAGATGTCAATTTTAGAGACACTGCCAGCAGAGCAGCACAAGTAGCAAGTAGCCCATTTCTTCGATTGTGTATGTGGGCACTACTTTTTGTCAGCTGGTGAAATGAATTATATGAACTCATTCTCCACAGAATCCACTTCCATAAGGAGGCAAAATGAGCGTGTCAATTCATGCACCCTGCCTCAAAAACATGGACTATAATTTAATTCAGTCCTTTGATAACTCTGGTCCTGGGGTCAGCAATGATCTTTTAAGTTATAATGTGTGAGGCAGTAGTCACCAGAACCAGGCTAAACAGTAAAATCTAGGACCTCACTAATATGGGATCCTTCTGGGCTTTCCTAGAGACTCATAAAAATTGGTTGAAACAACTGGTTACAACCAATTTAGCCAAAATGTTGAGATGTGCTCAGCTAGTAAGAAAGCCACCTAAGCTTGTTATAATTTTGCATGTGAAGCAAGTCCTAAAATGTATTTGAGATAATTTTTCCCCTAATAGGTTTCATTCTAATCTCCAAGAGACTTCTGTAAATCCTGAAATATCAGATTTAATGGCTGTTCCTCTATCATGCAGTGATGCAATGATGCTTTAACAAGCAAGTCTGGTTTGTGAATCCTGCTATAGGTGTGAATCTACACCTCTGTTCTGAATATTACTAGAGATGCATCAACAACTGTCACTGGACATCTGTTCATACCTGTATTGCAGGTCAGAGAAAATGGAAGACTCTTTTGGTAGCTCAAGCAAAAGTGAGTAATGCAGGGGAGATTTAAACAGTCCCATTTGATTTACTCTCTGTTTGAATTTTTTCTGAAGACAGAAACAGGGTATTTATACAGACTAAAACTCCAGATAAAATTAGAAAATATATTTGTTCATACATATAGTTTATATGTTTTCAACAGAAAAAAAAATCAATTAATATTTCAGAACTGGAATATTTGTGGTTTAGATTCCCTTCAACTATAAAATAGTATGACTATGACTCTACAATATGCCTGAGGAAGAAATATCTCCAGTCCTCTTCCTTCTGCCTCACACAAAAGAGAATTATAATAGATTCGAGTCATCTTTTTCATCTGGTATTTTCTTGAAGTCAGCGTAAAATGGCATAGTGTCAAAATGATAATCAAGTGAGGCAGAAATAAACCCAAGATGGCATTAAACTTACACAAAACAGTAGGCATTACATTGGATTTCATGAAAAAGCAATTGTTTAGTTCAAGCTTAAGAGAAACTACATATGGATCACATTAATTAAAAATAGAAAATTATTTCACCATTTTTTTCTTACTCTTGTCAGTTTCTTATTCTCCCCTTCTTTTTATTCAAGACCTTTCCTTCTTTACACTTGATATCAGTTGTTCCTTTATAATAAAATTGATGGCAATGTCTAAGTTCTACGAAAAGAAGGGAAATTTTAAACAACAGCAACAAAACTCAAAAGGATTTACCTTAAATGCCTTGTATCGCTCATCATTTAACACTTCTTTAACTTTAGAGCTCTCTCCTTCTTCAATAATCTCCTAAACAAAGAAAACCATTACTTATAAAAAATAAATTAAAAAAATTTGTGAGATCTTACCAAAATTACAAGATTTAGTAAAATAATCTAAAAGCAAGTTTTATCAATCTGTACAAACTTGAAAGTAACTCTAAGCAAGCACATTGTTTTATTCCACTAGGATCAAATTCTGGAATTCTTTTAAAGACAGAAAATTACTGAAGGATGAAGGAGAAACTGGAACTACAGAATAAATTTCACAGTTCTTATTTACTCATAAATTTACTCAAGGATGAAGTAGAAACTAAGACCATGGAATATATTTCACAGTACTTATTTGCCCATAAATTCACAGCCAGAAAGTAGTTATTTATCATAAGCTATCAATGACTTGTCCTGAAAATTGGATTTCATTATTTCGTTGAGTTTACTTCTCTTAAAAGTAAGAGCATTGTAAGAACAAAGGTATTTTTTCTTGAATGTACAGTTCTTCTAGCCTTTCTGACAAAAACTAAAACCAAAACACCCCCCCCCCAAAAAAATACACCCCCAACAAACCATCTTATTTTCTGTGGAATCATAATTGAATTTCCAGCCCCCAGGTAAAGGTACAAAGAGCACTTCAGAGACTACATTCTTGACTGGTGGAATGAGGCAAACACAGAGACAGAGCTAAGCACAACAGTCAGCCATGACCCTCCAGACAGCTGAGACTCCCTGCCCAGCTGCCTGCTGGAGTAACATCACCTAAGATGTGGTGTCCCGGAAAGGCTAAGAATTAAAGCAAAATGTAAGGAATAGTCAAAGTTCCGAGAAGAATGTAAAGTTCATCCATCACCTGGATAAAAGGCTCTGCTACAACTATATATAACTTGCTATAACATAGCAAGGCAGGATTTAATGTTAAAGTATAAATTATTTACCAGTTTTGCAAAAATAGTATTTCTAATAAAGCATTCAGGTGAGCAAAGTGATGCTGCCAAGGGCAAGTCACATGAGCAAAACTATTAACAGTTATCCTGCATAAGCCTTTAAAAACAGTTAATCAGTGTGAGCCTTTAAAAAGTTGATACAGCAAAGTTGATATAGCATTAATTATTATTTTGTATTTATTCACTAGTTACCTTTATTCCTAAGGGTGGGAGTTCCATGACAGAACCTTATGTTACTACAAAAGGTTTCCGGAAATCATTCCATTCTTAGTTGCAAGAATAATACATTGTTATTACAGGAAATAGCAAAGCCTGTGTACATATACTCAGATAACAACGCTGCTCTCTGCGACCTCTAAATGCAGATCTGTAAAAGAATCAATTGGCAGATAATTCAGAGGTGCATTACCTCAATGACATCTCTGACGTGGTCTCCCAAGCAGGGCAACCCTTGTATATCTTTCATTCTGGTTACAGGAAATGGAAGATATTTCAGCAAAGAAGCTGCCCTCAGAAATTCCAGGCAGAATATTTCATTTTCTTTGAACTCATAATTTTCGGCCATTATCTCAAAGGCATCCTGGAGTGGGGGAAGGTATATAAAACAGAAAATTAAAGTTTAATAAAAGCTTAAAATATTTAATATATTCCTTAGAAAGGTTACTTTGTATGCTAATTCAAGAACTACTTCTTTATACTAGGGTGAAAATATAGAGTTCACCTGAAAAAAAAAAAAAGAAGAAGAAAAAGTAGCCTTATTTTTTAACCACTTGAAATTTTCCAGGTAACATAAAAATTCTATTTTAAAGAAAAATGTAAGAAAATATTTTGATCTGTAAAAGAGACAAACTTGAAAATATTTTGTGAGATATGTGTTATGTATTTTGTGCAGATCTAATTGAATCAATGTGAAATAGAGCCACAGTTTCTAGAATTAGGCTCAACCATAAACAATCCAGCAGGTCAGTATGTAACATCTTTGCTTTCAGACACAACAAAATAGGAGTCTGTGGCAATTTTGGAAATCACCCTCTTTCTGAACATGTAGCCATGCTTCTACTTTGTAATTTGGGGAACAAACTCTTCTTTTCATCATTTTTCAGATGTATAACCATGCACATAGAAACACATTTTCCTTATGGTTCTACAGCTGTCCATGGTTTGGTTTGTTTGACATTGCACTCAAAAATACCTGGAGAATATCTGTATAACATTCTTTTAAACTATGCATATGCCATTTATGCAGCTTTGAGGACCCTCTCTCTCTCATATATATATATACACACATGTATCTCCTATATATATCTATCTATATGTAAATAACAGTAATTTTTAGAAATGAAATGAAGGGAACAGACCACACAGTGGCGTAGAGGCTTGTTGTTGTTGTTGTTTCCCGTTTAAGTATACCAGGTTTTGAGAGAGAACAAATGCTTCAAAATGAGTTTGTGAATAACCTAAGAGCTTATGAAGGTTTGTAGCTGATTAGCAGCTGAAAATCCAAGTTCTTAATGAAACCTTTCACAAACAACTAAAATGGCCAAGACTGCAAAATTAAGCAGTTTCTTCAGAAATGTTTAAGAGTGAACCATTTCCAGAAGAGACTTTCACTGTTCAGAATGTCTACCTAAAATGCATCTCACACCTGGCCATTCAGGATCCTCTTGTGCACGATTTTAATGGCACAGAGCAGGCCAAGTACAGACCAGGACTGAGCCCACACTGCACTGTGTCCTGTGCTCCTGCCGCAGAGCCCAGTTCTTCTCTTCAGACAGGCTCTTGAGAGCAGCTGGCAGATCCCAGTCTTCTGTTCCACTGCAGCAGTCGCTGCATATCCTTCCTGTTTTCCACCTTACTCCCATTTCCTCTTTGACCCACAAGGCATTACTAAAAAAGCTTGAAGAATTGGCTGTCAGTTTACATCTGCCTGCAAGTACCACTTCACAGAGCTGTAGCCCAGGTGCCTGCTCAGAAATGGTTTTGGACTAAGTATGAGTAAAAACTCTGTGATACAGACAGCAGGAGACAGCAAATGGCTTACCAGAGCAATGACTACAGTGGATAGTAGGAAGGAACAAGACTAAACCTCTTTTCCCTGCCCTCAGTGTTCATGTTTAGCCTCAAATTTAATTTCATTTGTAATGAAGATTAATTTATATAAAGAGTAAGAATTTTAGATTTGTTACTCTGGTCAATACTAACAGCATTAATCAGGGGCAGAACTAAAAAGATATAATATATACCTTCTTGTTATAATAGTCTATACTGATAAACATAGTCAAAAAACAGTTCTCAAAAGTAAGTGCTCAGCAGTATGTACTAATGACAGAGACTTGTAAAACCTTGCTCTTGATTAGGATGCTTAAAAATCTGGGGATGTTTTTTCTCACTTCCTACAGGCAGCCTCTCACATGCACATCTAAATAGATGTATTCTACACTGAATAATCAGCCATCATGATAAGTATGTCTGCACATACCAGCCCCACCGCTGCTTCAGAGAGGTGTTAGTCCCCTCCTACTAGTGGGAGGCCAGTTTTCAGAAAAGCTGTGTCACCATCACTATTGAAAAAGACCATCTCATGCAGCATTTTACTTGGAGGCTGTTGATTGCCAATGAGAAAATACAATCAAAGCATTTTTATGAATCTAGTTTGCATTTTTCAGTCTTTTCCTGCCACTGTGAAGCTCATTACAGTGTTTAAATTAAACAGGTAAAGAGTATTGAATATTCATTGATCCCTACAGAAAAAAAACAGGTCCTGCAAATGCTGCAAGTAATGACAGATCTGTCATTTGATGTAAAACTGCTTTAAAAAAAAAAAAAAAGAAAAAGAAAAAGCTGCTGGAGTTTCTGTTTATTGAATAGTATAGTTCACATGGAATAATATTCCAGAGGGGAATATAGAACTCTTATATCAGCAGAGAAAAACCTAGCAATCTGGTAGATCTCTGGTGAAGTCTACTTATGGCAATATAAAAGGGAAAGATTACTGACTCCTCCTTTATTCTAAAGCTATATTTTTCTCACCTTAAGCACTTTGCTGTCACTTTAACAATCAGATTTCCTGTTACACAAGTACCAGTTTAAAAGGAAACTATCTTTCTAGACATTTTCAGCACCTGGGATTTTCATAATCTTCAGGGTGTTCTACAAGGGCTGCTCTAATTTAGTTTGCCAAAGAGCTAAACAGCAAAACGTGAATAAAAAAAACCAAAAATCCTACATGTTACCTGCTATCCCTCTCAATCACTGTTTTCTACTTGAAGTTTGTTTACTAAGTTACAAATCCAAAGGATGGCCCTAGTTCTCATCACATCAGTTTCTCTAGTATTTGATGCCCACTCAAAACTGATCAAAGTCCTAGAATGCACCTTCAGTCCAATAATTTTCTTCTCTTCATCCTCAGTGTAAAGTCTTACTTTTCATTTCAGTGGGAAGACGTATGTGGCATGTATACACTTTTTGTATAGATGGAGAGAGAAAATAAATACTTTCAGGTGTTTATTTCAAGGAGAATTAGGCAATTTGAGCCAACCTGTACTGTTGACTAAAGTGACTTCCAACCAAATGAAATTATTCATTTTTTATTCAGTCTGATTTCTTTTAATCTGAACTGAAAAAGCCAATACTTGCCCAGATTCAAAAATTTTACCATGTTATCTTACATCAGGTGGAGAAACAAAGGAGCTGAGAGCAACAGTAGTAGCATAATGTGCACAATCTTAGGGTCCTTGCATACACAGTTACTAGAAATAAATATGTTAGCTCCAGTTGCTCCTCTTATTAACCAATAATAACAGGTTCATTCCTTAAAACAGAGTGGAACTCATGAGACATTTTCATTTTTCCACATAATGTAAAAGAAAACAATTGTGAGAAAAAATTTGCTGAGGCAGCACAAAAATGGTTAGAGTGTAAATTACATAAAGATGCCCTAGATAAAAAACAGTGTGATAGGATACATAAAATACAAACATCTATTACACATTAATATGGTCAAAGAAAGCAACACAGACTTGATGTATACATACAAATTTGGATTGCTGAAAGGTACAGGTGTATTTATACTCTGTATTTTAGGGAGCACCCTCCACTTACCTTAAAAATCAGAAGCTATTTACTCCTTAGACCAAAACATCAGTTAATTTGAATAGGTATACATGTTGCATACATTTACAAAATTATCAGTTTTGAGGTGCAATCTGGAGAATTTTTACTGGAGTAAGCTATGTTAGTAAGATACTACATGTTATTAAGGGTATCCATTCAGCTTGTGCTTTTCTACTGTACAGCTCCCAAGTTTGTTATAAAACTAAAGTTGAGATTCTTCTTACGTCTGTTTTAAAATGGAATAATAATAATTGCTTGAGCCACTGGCATAATTGATACATGTTTCTGTAGATAGAAAAGCAGAAAAACAAAAAAGGAATACTTTTTTCCTCTAACAGAGTGGAAAGGAAGCCAGGCGTCTTTGCCATGCTAAACATCCACATTCTCATTACCATGAGTAACAGCCAAGACAAAGTAACATTCAGTAGCATTAGCAATAAGCCTCAGAATCACAGAACCATTTGCCTCTGACTTAATTACCTTCTTCAGTAAGAATTAAATTGTATTTTCCTCACAAATAATGTCTTTCCAAATTTTATTGCTGTCTGGTATTAATATTTAAATCCATCAATCCCTCTCAGACACAGCAGAAAGACTCATTTTATTTTAGTAAAAGAAAACAGAATGCAGCCTCCAAGTGTAAATTTTCAGTGGGAGAAGGAGGCTAGATGCAAACGAGCCAGAGAACAATATTTAATACTATATTCCAGAATAACATTAACTTTTAAGACAGACAAAGAAAACATGCTAAGGTAGAGACTCCACTGAAAGGATTTGCACTTTTGTTTTGCAGCTTTACCCATCTGAACAGCCCCAGTTCCCCTGTGGAATCAGGGTTATGCATTCAGGTGCACTCCTGGAACACCCAAGTCAGTCAGGCCCGTGGCAGTGGTTCTCAACCTGAGCAGCACAAAGCCCCAGTGCATGACACACAGTGACTCAGACACCAAGCCCAGGGCTGATACAACTGTATTTCTACTCCGTGAACTGACACACAATGCCACTGTCTCCTCCTCAGCACACAGTTTGACAAACTTACTCTGTTCTTCACACAGCAAGCCTTACTGCTCAACAGTTCATTAAAAATAAACTGGTTAGGATTTGCCCCACACTGAATATAAAAATAAAACCTTGACATCTGCACAGTTTTTGCCAGCTTCTTCCATGGTTGCAACTTCCTGCAAGTTATTTTCTGGCTATTATATCAGAAAGGAAACATGAGACAGCTGAACTCAGACACTGCATCTAGTGTGTTCAACCACCACATTTCCCTCACAAGCTCTCACCAAATATCTCCGCTATTTTAATAAGTGGTCTTTCATCGGGAAATACGTGCAGAATAGGACTCAATATTACAAATTATCACTAATTATCAATTTCTACAGAAATCAATTCCCCAAAAATGCCCTTCCCAAGAACTAAGCACATCCAAATCCTTGTATGCACATCACTGCCTATTAGCGACTGTTCCAATGTAACAACTACACTTTCTCAAACACAACTACTGCTTATTTGAAAGAGGAATTTGATACAGCCTAACAGGGCAAAGTCCAGTAAAAGGAAGAGTCATCCACATTCATTCAACAATGTATAAGCAAATAATAGCTTTGTATCCCCGTTATAGGCAAGATCAGAAAACAATTTTGTCAAGCTAACCAAAGAAAACAGAGAACCTGTAAGGGAAAAACCCTGACTTACAGAATAAAGTTGTTCTAATAAAATACTACCATCAACGCATAACTCAAGATGGTTTGGACCCAATTTTGCAGACGTATGGTATTGAGCCAGGAAAAATCTGTCATTTAATAGTTGGCTGCCCACAGCATACACAAGTGAATTACCGCAATGCTTCAGTGCATTTGCTAAGTGCCTGCACTGAAAAATCAGTTGGAACATTTTTACTTGAGAACGTGATTACAGGTTTAATATAAGACTGACAAAACAAGGGCAAATCTAAAAATCAGGCTCCTGTAACATTAGGCAGACTAGCTGGCAGACCTCCAGGGAATGGGCCAGCTCTGGCAGTCCATAAACACCCAACACCTTCAGCTGTCATTGCAAGCTTTGGTTGTGAGGAACAAGAGCAACAGGCCTAAGGAGTTCCCTTAACAACTCTCAAGGTTAGGAAGACTCATAAGCATTATGAACTTGTCCAGTTCCATCTCCAGCATGAACTCAGAATGGTTACTCTCCAAGTACGCAAATGAAAAACTGACTCAGAAATGTTTCATATATGGGATAACAGAAGGGAGTCTCAGTGCTCCAGTCATCAAACTGCCCTGCTGCTAATGTGTTCAGCTAAATTCAGTTATCAAATACAAGTTGTACTGTGACATTAAGAACACTGCAATGATAAACCTGGAAGTAATTTAGGGACTGTCTCTGTGAAACACAGATATAACTGAAACTACCAATGAATGGGCTCAAAATGTTAATGATAATTAAAAATCAACAACTTTGTGCCTTCTAGCAGCAACCGGTTTACGTTGCCATTATCCATCCCAATTATTTTTAGATTTTTATTACCTTTAGAATGTCTGACAAATGTTGTAATATGGAAAATTCAACAAAGAGCCAGATTCCCACATTCCACTATTTTCAGCAAGTGTAGAACTAAAACACATCCTTTTTCTCCAAGCAGGTTAGTATTTTATAATCTTTCAGTAATCCTATGTTTGGTATGACATCTCCCCCTCTACCAGCTTGTATTTGATATTTGTTAACAGTGAAAAAGAGTGACTACTTTGAAGAGGTTAAAGGGTAACATTCACAATCCTGTTTTTCTAAGGGGATGTGGGGCACAAGAGCCGTTCAAAAGGAGTTTAGGGAAAGTTAGAATCATTGGACTTGGAACAGACCTCAGGAGCTCTCTAGTCCAATCTCAGACTCAAAATGGGGTCAAAAATTCTATTCCTATCATGTTGCTCAAAAAGGGACTTTTTAAAAATAAGTAAACAATTTAACCTACTTGAGTACCATAAACAGTATCGTATAATTGACATAATTTATGATTTCAAAGGATCACTACAAGGCAAATTTTATGTTGTTTCATTTTTATCTATGCATTCCCTGATCAAGACATTTTGGAGTTGCTTGTAGGTTTATCCTTAGTTTCGAATTCCCAGAGTTTTTAGTATTTACCTTGTCAATGTTTTTTATTCACAAATAACTGATATCTATTGCTATTCTTTTTATATGGATCTCACAAATAATATTTACTTGAAAGATTTGTGCTTATTTATAGTCAGACACAAAGCAGAATCATAAAATTCATATATAATAACTAAATAATAAAGCTTTAGAAAAATGAGGAGGTACTTTATGTTATAGTTGAAACCTACGCACACAACTATGCCAGGTGTATTCAGACTATACTACATTAGTCTCTGACAAAAATTTCCTAGAGAATAGTGGGCAGTGAGTATTTAGAGCCAGCCAAGAGGGGACCAGAGGACTCAAGCTCTTCATACCCACTGAAATGTGTGTTTGAGCATTAACCAGGATATAAGACAGTTTCCAAGATCTCTATTTAACTAAGACTTCTCCGGGGACACCCCCCTGTCGCGGAGTTGAAGCTTGTGTGCCCTCATGAGGTTGAGAGCTATGCTGGAGGTGGTTTTTGCCGCCGGTAGGGTCTCCCATGCCAGACAGGTCTCAGCTGAAGGGTCAGACAGTGTGTCCACAGGCAGGATGGGCTCACCAGCCGTCTGGCAACCATCCTAGGAGAAGGACAACTCCAACCCCAAACTCGGTCAGATGGAACTCATTTAGCCCTGTAAGGCCATCCATCTAAGAGAAGGATACTCTAACCAAACCTACGTCCTGAGGTATTCGCTGTCACCGTCCAAGCTCGCTAGGCCGTGGCAGATGAACCTTAGGAGTAAAGGGTGGGGCCAATTCTGCGCACGCTGTGCCTCACCTAAAAAATCCATTGCACAGGCTTGAAGGGTTCACCCACATTGCAAAACCCTGTAGCAACAGGTGAGGGTCGAAAACAGCAGGTGATAGGAAGCAGCTGGAAGCCACAGACCCAACCCTGCATGCAGGCGGTTCAGGATATGGGTCATTAGAGACTTGACCCCGGAGATGACAGTCTCTTGCGGCAGCATCCTGAATGACCAAGCAGCCTTTTCTAGGGACTGCACTGCTTGCTCCACACGGAAAAGGGCCTAGCAAAGGTGGCCTAAACAAAGCTCATCTCCACACTCAGTTGGATAACCGCGGCCAACCGGCATCTTCCATGCGGTCAAACAAAAACAAAGAGATTTCAAAGGCATACAGCTGCCTGCAAAGGTGTGCTCAAACTAACACTCGCATGTTGGAACATCAGAACCATGCTTGATACTGGGGATAGTGGTCGTCCTGAGCGTTGTTCTGCTCTAATTGCCCACAAACTGTCACGGCTCAATGTTGATATTGCTGCTCTCAGTGAAGTTCATCTTCATGAGGAAAGCAGCCTTAAAGAACATGGTGCTGGCTACACACTCTACTGGTCAGACACCTTTCAGGAGTTGGCTTCATGATTAAAAACTCCATTGCCTCCAAACTTGAAAATCTGCCGACAGGTCATTCCGATCGCATTATGTCCTTACGCCTCCCTCTACACAACAAGCAACATGTTGTTCTTTTTAGTGTATATGCCCCAACTCTCCAAGTTGACCCAGCGGAAAAAGACAAATTCTACACAGACCTGCGCCGCCTCACCCAAAATGTTCCTGCAGATGATAAGATCATAATCCTTGGTGACTTCAACGCCAGAGTAGGTAAGAATTCTGAAGCCTGGAAAGGAGTCCTGGGCAAGCATGGCATTGGAAACTGCAACGACAACAGACGCCTCCTGCTAGAGTTTTGCGCAGAACGGCAGCTCGCCATCACCAACACTATCTTTCAATGGAAAGACAGCCCGAAGACAACCTGGATGCATCCTTGATCCAAGCACTGACACCTCATTGACTATATCTTAGTACAACAGAGAAATGTCAGTGATGTCCATCATACTCAAGTAATGCTGAGTGCAGAATGTCAAACAGACCATCGCCTTGTGCGCTGCAAACTTAACCTCCACTTCAAGCCCAAACCTCAGAGAGGCGGCATTCCAAGGAGGAGGCTCCAAGTCAGCAATCTTCAAGCAGCCACAGTGAGAGACAGCTTCCAGGTAAACCTTCAAACTAGACTTAAAGATAATCCCATAGATCCCTCTCCTGCAGCGCTTTGGCAACATATTAAAAGTTGCGTCCTGCAGTCCTCTGAAGAGTCCCTAGGGTTCTCCTCCAAGAAAAACAAAGACTGGTTTGATGAGAACAATCAAGAGATCCAGGAATTGCTGAAGAAGAAGAGAACTGCTCACCAAGCACACCTTGCTCAGCCATCTTGCCATATAAAAAAAGCCGCCTTTCGTCTTGCATGCAGTAAGCTCCAAGAGAAACTTCGAGACATCCAGAACAAATAGTGGCTCGACCTAGCAGAAAAGACACAACTATGCGCAGATTTGGGTGACCAAAGAGGATTCTATGAAGCCCTGAAAGCAGTGTATGGACCCACACACCAGGTTCAAAGCCCCCTACTCAGTGCAGATGGTCAACTGCTTCTAACAGATAAAACCTTCATCCTGAACCGATGGTCTGAGCACTTTCAGACTCTCTTCAGTGCCAGCCATGTAGTCCAAGGCTCAGCAATTCAGCACATTACACAACAACCGGTGAAACATGAATTGGATGCAGCCCCTACTATGGGAGAGATACTCCAGGCCATACAACAGGTGAAAAGTGGCAAGGCAGCTGGGGTTGATGGAATTCCACCTGAAATCTGGAAGCATGGAGGTCAAGCACTCCATGCCAAATTCCACGAGCTTGTTGTGCATTGCTGGGAACCAGGGGAACTACCACCAGATCTCCGTGATGCAGTCATTATCACCCTGTACAAGAAGAGAGGAGAAAAATCAGACTGCTCAAATTACCGAGGTATTACTTTGCTCTCCATTGCTGGTAAAATCCTTGCAAGAATACTTCTGAACAGGTTAGTACCCACTATTGCAGAAGATCTTCTACCTGAAAGCCAGTGTGGTTTCAGAGCCAATAGGAGCACCACAGACATGGTGTTTGTTCTCAGACAACTGCAAGAGAAGTGTAGGGACAGAACAAAGGTCTCTATGTAACCTTCGTTGACCTCACCAAAGCTTTCAACACTGAGCAGAAAAGGCCTGTGGCAGATCTTGGGACATTTAGGATGTCCCCCCAAGTTCCTCAAAATGATCATCCTGCTACATGAGGATCAGCGTGGACAAGTCAGATATGGCGATGCACTCTCTGAGCCCTTTCCAATAACCAATGGTGTGAAACAAGGTTGTGTTCTTGCACCAACTCTATTCACAATCTTCTTCAGCATGATGGCTCCAAAGAGCCACAGCAGACCTTAATGAAGAAAACGGCATCTACATCCGATATCGTACCGATGGAAGCCTATTCAACCTAAGGCGACTGAAGGCCCACACCAAGACCCTGAATCACCTTGTCCGTGAGCTGCTTTTTGCTGATGATGCCGCCCTCGTTGCTCACACAGAAGCAGCTCTGCAGCGCTTAACATCCTGCTTTGCAGAGGCTGCTGAGCTTTTTGGGCTGGAAGTCAGCCTGAAGAAGACGGAAGTTCTCTACCAACCTGCACCTCAAGAAGTCTTCCATCATCCTCACATCACCATAGGCAATTCAGAGCTTAAGTCAGTCCAGCAGTTCACCTATCTGGGAAGTATCATTTCCTCAGACAGTAAGATTGACAAAGAGATAGACAACAGGCTGGCAAAGGCATACAAAGCCTTCGGAAAACTCCATAGAAGAGTCTGGTCCAATAAACACCTGAAGAAAAGTACAAAGATTAGTGTCTACAGAGCCATTGTACTGTCTACTCTTTTATATGGGTCTGAATCCTGGGTCATCTACTGCCACCACCTGCGGCTTCTCGAACGCTTCCATCAGCGCTGCCTCCATTCAATCCTAAACATCCACTGGTCTGATTATGTGACCAATGTGTCCGTTCTTGAACAGGCAGGGGTCACCAGTATCGAGGACATGCTGATGAGAACGCAGCTGCGCTGGGCAGGGCACGTCTCCAGGATGGAGGATCACCGCCTTCCGAAGATTGTGCTCTATGGTGAGCTTGCCACCAGCTGCCGCAAGAGAGGAGCCCCGAAGAAGAGATACGAGGACTCCCTGAAACAACACCTCAGCCTTGGCCATATTGACTGCCACCAATGGTCCACTCTGGCCTCCAATCGGGATTCATGGAGACACACCATTCATGATGCTGCTGCTTCCTTTGAGAATGCACGGAGAGTCAGTCTGGAGGAGAAAAGACAACGCAGAAAGAACCGTTCCTTGCCAATGTAACCTAGGGAGACGTTCCGCTGTGCCTTTTGTGACTGGACCTGCCTATCCCGTATTGGCCTTTTTAGCCACCAGCACACTTGCAGCAAGAGTGGGTAGTGCCCTTTTCAAATCTTCGTTCGCGAAGCCTAGCCATGATTTAACTAGGCAATTCAAGAGGGCTTTTTTGTCATGTTAAAGTAAGCAACACGCAATCTATTTTCGTAACTATGGAATTGTGAAAGCCTAAAATTAAGAACCAAACTTTGAAGAACCAAACCCCTGGGCAAACTCGAAGGCAGTACAGAAGTTGTGAAGCACCCTGAACAGACCTAAACCAAACTTTTGCTTATCATCTCTTCCAACTTGCCAAATAAGACTGTGAAGACTTGCCAAATAAGACTGTGAAGAAAGACTAAAAGACATTTTCAGATTTTTATTCTATAATTTGTTTTAAAAATTCATGTGTTTACAAGCTATTAGTGTATTTAAAGATCCACTGTGTTAAGCTTTCAGCAATACTTAGAGGATGCAATTAAGCTTGCACTCAGTTTTAATTTAAGTACAGCAGATTTATAACTTTTAATTGTTATTGTGCTGCCTGTTTGCTCATGAATTTGCTGAGGGCATCATAGAAAATACTAATGCAAGAACTACATTAAATATTTTGCTTATACTAGTTTTTATTTCATGGATAGAATAAATATTACCGTGAATTTCTGGTTGTAGTTATTTAAAGTTGTCTTCCTCTGGCATGAATACTGAGATACTTTTCTTGCAATAAATGATGGCTCTTCTGATTCAGGTGTATTCAAAGGAGATTGACATTGCTCCTAATAAGGAAAGAAAAAAAAAGAAGAGTTGGTGGCATACTGATCAAATAGCTTTAAAATGAAAAAAATACACCACATGAGCCCAAAATATGTACTTTTAAAAATAAGGCAAGAGAATAATAATGTTCCTACCACACTCCTAGGGAAAATATTTCATTTCCCACTGGCTGCACTGACAGTACCAATCTATCTGGTGATTACTGGGATTTTTGATTTTTCTGCAGTAAGTTCTTACATGGAGTTTCCAATTGCATTGTCATTTAGAAAAAAAGGTCTTTCTAAATGGTGTGTGTCTCTACCACTCTAACCATTGCAGTAAGATTGAAAAACTACAATCCTTTAATAGCAAATAAACTCAAAAGAACAGAGTTTTCCAAGAAAACATTAGATTATTCAATAACAGATCAGGGATGGTAGACCAAAGAGTAAAAATAACTAAAAAAGAGAAATTCTCGAATAACTGACTTTTTCAGTCTTTAACTAAATTCAGTGGTGGAAGAAAAATCTTTGTATGACTTGAAAATAGGGTTTTCTCCCCTCTTGCAGCTAATTTATTTGGATTTAATTCATTAAGCTAAATGTTTTATTTAGGGCTCATTTTAGAGTGAAGAAAACAGTTCTAAACAGCTACAGAAGAGCAATCTCCATACGTTTTTTATCCAACAGCCAATGTTCACCTTAGGACGTGGTTTCTCATTCAGCCGATTCCCATAGATGCTGATCCAATTCAGACATCATTTTTAGATGCTCAGTGAAGCAAGTAAAACAAGCTAGATGCCAAATCTTAAATGGGCATTTCCTAATCACTAGGTAACCCACCCCTGAAGGAAGAGAAGGGAATTCTCCTGAAAGGCAGGATACAGAGTCATGTCCCCATTGGCATAAGAGTCCTGAGCATGAGTCCTCAACATGTGAGTGTCCCGAGCAGTGAGGACTTGGAAAAAGGCAATCTTGTGAATTATCCACCACTTTATATATCCAGTCTTAATTCCTTTGCTTTCATTAAATGTGCCAAATCTGCAGACACACGTAGAGTCCTCAGCATTTCTGTGTATATTTGGCTATTTGTCTTTTTGTCTGAAAACTTTTGGCAGATCTGTCAAAGACACATTGCACTGCACTATCCAAAGGCCAGAGGGAAAGACTTCAATAACAACAATCATGAAGATACAGAGAAGAAATTTTTGCTCCAATAATGGAATAACAAGCCCTTTCTCCCCTGCATCCAAAGATACAAACAAAAGGCTAGCAAACCTATAAATATGTGCCTTCACAACCACACCCCCCATACACACATAATTTCATGCTAAATTGCCTTTGTATTTGATACAGAGTAGTTAAATAACAGTATTCACACACACACACAAAACGCATTGCACAACTGAAAGAGCAGTGAATTACATGGTAGTTTTCATAATATACACTGAAAGGAAGAAAGCCATTTTATGTCTAAGACCACTCGGGTTTTAGTCAGGATCAACAACACAACTCTCCAGTTTTGCACACAATCATGATTTATATTTTAAAATTGATTTTAAGTCATATAAACTATGATGGATTAGCGCTAATACACCGCTTGAAATGATAGCGTCAGCTGCAAAGACAGTGAACAAACACAATGTTACTGAATAGAATATATAACAAGCTTTTATCTTCATTAGGACACAAACACATGAAGAACAAGAGCCTTATGTGCAGCATTAACTAGCATTGTGCATGAGAGAAAAATTAATGCAGAAAATCTATGCATTTAAGAGGATGGTAAACTGGACATAAATATCCTCTTCCTGCCTTGACAAAGAAATTTGAGCATTTTTCTTAATCAGTAAGAGTTTGGCATTTAATTAGAGGGACTTGACTATATATAAGAACAGAAGAAACCTTGGAGAGAAACCAACAGCAAAAACATCTAGTAAACAGTAAGTACTATAGCCTGCTTTTTAGGGAATATTATGATGCCTGACTATAGTGATGATCTACCAGCAGTGGAACATGAACAGTACTGATATTGGGTTTTGGTGGGAAAACCAGATGAGAAAAAATTGTTTTTACAGATTATGGGGCAAATCTAAAGTTTCATGAATTACAGTATAGAACAGGGAATCCTGGAAACTCACTGCATCAAAAATTATTTCTAGTACTGGGAAGAAAAAACTACAGAGATGAGAAAAGTGTAAACATTAACATTTCCCCCACACACACACACACAGTAATTCTACTACATAAAAATGAAATTATTGTACACTGCACAGGGACAAGCACTGAAAAATTTTCAAATGTACAGGCTACTTAGTCACTAGAGCTAGTCAGAATTTGTACTCCACATATCCAGGCTGCAGTAATGGTGAATGTCACTTGCCACTCCTTTGGCAGGAAAATCAGCCAGTACCACTGGCATTGGTTTGTACAGCAGAGGCTTCATTACAGTATAATGACATAGGGAAATAACAGAGAGAAAATGAAGCAGCAGTGAAAAAGGTGCACAGAATACAATCAGCCAGCAGCTTTGTAAAGCCCAGAGAGCACTGATCAAATAATAAAGTCCACTGATACCTAGCATTTGATGAAGAGAAGGCAGCCAGTTTATAGGTTTTGTTTTATTTTCTGGAAAACTCTGACTGACTGTATGAAGAATCTCTTCCATTAGTTACACCCTCTCTCAGAAGAAAACAGAAAGAGATGCTTCAGAAAATGTTAAATATGAGTTGCCTGACACACAATAAGGCAAGAGATCAAAAGATGGCACTTCCTTTTCCTAATGTGGAGGAAAACCCTTTGTTCAAAGAAATAAATCTCTTTTTCTTTCTAGGAGAAAAAGGATTAAAAAAAAAACCCTGAAAAGCAACAACTCAATGTAAAAAACCTTAAAAACAACAAAAGAACCCCACACCAGTCTGATTAACTAATAACTCTTTGGTTCTGAATGAGGAGGAGGCAGAAAAGATGCAGTCACAACACAGTTCTTAAGGTCACTGAGTGTGCCAAGCACCTTATGGTACTTTCCCTTCCTCTTTGCCCCTCTGAAAGCTTCCCCTCTGCCTTTTTCCTTTCCATTATCCAGGAAACAGCTGTACTTTCCAGCATGTGGGGATGCCCTTGCATACATATTAATGCCCATGTCCCGCTATTGTCAAGAATATCTGTCTGCTTGAGGTGCCTCTGGACAAAGGCACACCTTTCTCTTTGCCAGAGAAATATTTTGAATTCCCTTTAAAGTGGCTGATTGGCTACCACATTTCCAAAGACTATTATATTAAATGATGGCTATTAACAATAAAAGTCAACTGTTACAGAATGAATCAATAATTATTCAGACCATCTTAGATCTGGTCAACCAATCTTTAATATGCTATAAATCATTGACATCAGAGCATCTCTCGGATCATTCACAACCACAGAAAGATGTACTTTAATGACAATTGTAATTAGTATGTTAGCTAATGGTCTGTAACTCTGACTTTATTCCCCTTGTTTTGCATGGAGAAGGACATCTCTTTTTAGTAATGCATTAAAAGAAATGTCCTGCATGAAGAACGACCTTCCAAATAGACCTAGTAAGATCTGAAAGATGAAATCTTCCTGCTATTGATATTGATATTAATGGGAATTTTACCACTAACTACATGTGGACAAGATTTCACCCAAAACATTACCCCACTGCAATCCATTCTTTTTACCTCAAAACCTTTATGATGTAGCCCAAGTTCAAGGTTTGTTAATTCACTTTCATTTCACATTTTACAAGTTTGACATAATGTACCAAATTCGCCTTCAGTGAAACGCCAATTAAATTACATTATGTATGAGTTCAGTCTAGTACTTAAAAAGAAAATTACCTTTTACTTCAAATCTTTCTCATTTCTCAAGGTAGAAAAAAATTAACACAATGACACTGCAACAATAAAATTCTTTTTAGATTTGCTGCACTTCTAGAGTCCTTTTGCTTTTGCCTTATTTACTTTACAAAAATGCTTATTACTTTAGAGCAAACATAATTAAGATTGGTCATAACTATAAGCTTTAAAATTAATGGTACAGCTGTCACTGGCTTCCTATTTGTATTCTACATTTATTAGCATGAAATCTTTATGTTTCAATAAAAACAGAAACTCTTACTTGCAGAGCCCAGTCTCCAAGTATAATAATGACCTCCTGACAGTGCAGAAGTTTATGCTTCAGCAGTACACCAAGAAGATTTTTTTATATTTAAAAAAAAAAAGGCAGTGGCCTCCTCATTGACTAAAAAAAAAACAATGGAGGAATTTTGTAGAAACACATTCTTGCTTTGAAAAAAAAATTTAAACATTTTCTGAGATATCTGAATTTATAGGTCTTCAGGCACTGCTGAAGTTAAAAATGTACATAAAAGGTAATTCGATTTACTTTTACTGATGATGTGAAACTCTCAGCAAAGTTCACAGAATTTCCTCATGTTCCTGATTTATTTCTTGTTTAGACAACTTCTTTGCATTCCCTGTATTTATATTTTTATAGCCTGTGAGATAACATAATGCAGTAGTTACAAGGTTTCTTTTCTTTTCTTTTTCTATTAATTTCTTTGTTCTATTTTCCCTCCAGCAGTCTCACCAAAAATATTATAAATACACTGCAAAAATATTTCATTGGAAGGATTTCAAACATAAACACATATTCTGTCATGGAATCATGCTGAGTCTGAGAGCGACAGCTCCATCTGGTGTATTCACTCCCCCCTCCCCACAGCCCAGAGTGTTATTAAACAGTAATTCTTATATGTAAAAACCTGGAAAATAATTTCTGGCGATGAAAATGAAAGATGACTGAAAATGGTAATCAGAAGCTATAGTTTTTCTTGGGGAAGGGCAGTATTTATGAATCATCCTTCATAACCTAAACCTCAGGATGAAGCAGCAGCAAATTGTGGAATATTGCTGTTAAACATTCAGGCATTCTCTGCCTCACAGGAAGGCACATGCTGCAGATCTTGCCACAGCCTCAGTGTTTGCAGTGGGGTCACAGTTCACACAGAGCCTAAGCCAGACCCTCAGAAATCAGCAGAAATCCCTCACTTTACTTCAGAGAGCTTTAGATCAGACTTGTTTTCTTGTCATATGCATTAATTTCTTCACCAGTACACGTTAAATCCATCATAGTGAGACTCGAGTGTGTGCAGAAAGAGGGAGCAGGTTCCTCCTGCTGCAGCACACAGCCTATTTCATGGCCCAGTGCACGAGCAGTCACCGTGCTGGGCACAGCACGCCCAGGCATCCCTACCAAACCCTCAGCATTTACAGTCTGTAGTGGGGGTGTTGAGTACCACTGCTTCTGACTAGGCTCCAATCTGAGAATTTAGAGATAATTTTGTCAGATATAGATCAGAGGACAACACGTCATCATCCATCGCTTCAAGGTCAAATACAGCTCATCAAATAATCCACCTGCCATTCACAGTATCCTCTGACCTACAGCTCTATGAAGACATAATACAATATAGTAAAACTTTTCTCTTGGCGCAATTTTATTGATGGTGCCTAGTTTGTAAATGCATGCCCACAGACTACAGCAGCCTTCACTTCACAGGTTCTTCAAGGGCTCAGCTGTTAGCTGATCACCTCACAACAGCAAAAGTTTTATTTTTGCATTGTCTTGAGAAGGCGAATTATTCCGCCAACAGCCCATTAAACACGCTGCTCTCAGTGGGATATTTACCATAATATTGAAGTATTTGAGCAAATACCACAAGTACCAGAACACCAAAAAGAGGCCTTTTTAACACCAGAACAACACGTTTTATGATTTTTACAGTCTGAGAGAGTTGGGGCTGTTCAGCCTCTTCAGGCTCCAGAAAGACCAAACCACAGCCACACAGTACCTAACGGGGGCCACAAGAGGCTGGAGAGAGACCTGTGTCAAGGGCACATAGTGATAGGACAAGAGATAATGGTTTCAAACTGATGCAGGGGAGATTTGAATTAGATATGAGGAAGGAATTCTTTACTGTGAAGGTGGTGAGACACCGTAACAAGCTGTCCAAAGAAGCTGTGGAGGCCCCATCCCTGGAAGTGTTCAAAGCCAGGCTGGATGGGACTTTGAGCAACGTGATCCAGTGGAAGGTGTGCCTGCCCATGGCCAAGCAGTGGGAGCTGGATGATCTTTAAGGTCCTTCCAGCCCAAACCATTTTGCAATGTGGTGACATAGGAACTTAGCATTACTAGACACTGATAGAGAAGGTACGGAAGGTGTTTTTAATCTATTAGAATTGTGTGAATTACTGATGTAAACTTTAGGGGGGAAAGTTCAAATTCAAAAAAAAATTCAAAAATTATATCACAACACAAGTACATATGTTTTAGGTTTAAAAAAAAAAATCACAGCAGCTCATTTTGAGTGTTACTGTATTCACCCTGCAGGATCTCTCTTACCATGAGACGATACTTCATTTCTGAATCAACTGGTCTTCCTGCTTCCATGCAGGCTGTAAACCAGGAGATATCCAGTAGCTCAAACCTGGAGCTGTCACTCACAGTCTGTCCTTTCAGCCAGTCCAGCACCTCCAAGTAAGAGTTGTTCTCAGCCACGATATGAGTAACAGAGTCACTGTCGGGAAGCATGCAAAAATATTACGCTTTTTTTTTTCCTTCCTGAATGCAACTGTACACAGATACAGAGCTGTTATTTCCATATTGACTTACCATCTAATTCCTAAAAATTTTAGCATATATTGTATGTTAAGAAGTGGGAAGCTGTTATGTTTTCATATCACCATAAATCTATTCCAGTCACTGACCATGTTTTGAGGAGAGACTACAGTCTGACAGCTTGTGTAAGTGCAACATTTTCTTTCTTTCAGCATCATTTACCTTCCATAAGACACTATCCTAATATATATTCTTTGCAACTCTGAAAACATTTGGCTTGCACAAGCAGTACCATAATTAAAAAGCTGCTTGATGATACCTGACAGCCCCTTCCCAATATTCCTCATTAACAAGTGAAAGTTGCGCAATATTAAAAGTATGTTAATTACAATTATTTAAAGCTTTACAGCTATTACTATCTTTTATAATATTTAGTTTTTTGTACTTACATGAAGCTCTTTGCATACGGCATTTTCAAATGCTCATAAATTAAATCTTATGAATTACATGCTACACCTAAACACCACTTTCCTGCTGCTAAGAGACCAGTCTCTTACAAAACTGATAGTTCAATAAAAATAAAATTTTAGAGCTTGAATTATTGTTCAGTACATTATATGTTGTACAATTCCTGAAAATATGGTAGCAGAAAGGTTATAGCAGCAAATATGGGCTGATGTACTAGAATAACATCAGAAAGGATCACATTATTAAAAAGACACTTCTGTGCCTGTCACAAGAAAATAATAGAGAGGGACAAAGTTATGTTTTAGGACAAGATTACATGCATACTTAGAATGATCTGTAAGCTTCTATCTGGCCTGGTGATGTTCCTCAACAAGTTTAGAAAAGTACTAACTTGGAAGGAAATTTTGAATGTTACTGAGTGTGTTCCCTCTCCCTACACATCCCATGAGGGTGCTGTCACACAGGAAAACAGCATGAGATAAAGTAGAAAATTCTTCACTGTCATGGAACTTGTAAGACCTCAGTATCTCTGATGTATATGCCAGCATTAACTTCTACCAGTCAACAGATTCCTAAACTTCTTGGAGGAAAGGCACAGACAGACAGTGTCACTATTTAACACTATTTTCACAGAAATAAAGCTAGAATTGGAACATAAATTATCTTGATAGCAGCCACCACCATTTGCAAGCCTCTGTGACCTCCTGCTAGCCCATGTTGGTAACAGCCTTGTGCATATACAACACATTTCAAACAGAGCTGACAGACTGCTTTGCAACCCCTCTGTAACAACTGGAGAAGTTAAGCCATCAACCTGTCCAAGCAGAGAGGGCACCACCAGTAGAGACAGCTGGTTAGCATGGACTTCAAAAAATGATGCGTGCTGTTAAAGGCACAACCTTTCAAAGCAAAGTACATTCCAGAAGACCAAGAAAGTCCTTTAGCCCATCCCTGTGACCCTTATTCAAACAATCACTGAATTCATTAAGTAATAATAGCACAATAAATCACTCCATAGAAACTGTTATCACAGAAGTCTCCAATGCATAAACATACTATATTTTTAAAATACTGAATGTACTATACTTCAGGAGTACGAGCGCTGTAATGCTATAGCACAGGTTTTTAGTCTCCATACAGTGGAACCTGAAGAGCAGAGCCCATTGAAAAGAATAAATGCCAATTTCTTTTATTCTAGGAGATTACAAATGTAAATTAAGTGAATCTCCATTAAATTTTGTTTTGTCTACTATTATTTAACCCTGCTACGCCCTCCTTTAATTAAACTGTCACATCTCTTGAACAAAAAAAAAAAGAAATCAGTTAGATACATAGAACTTCTGCTTCCTGTGGTTTATTTCACTTCATATAAAATATTCATATGTAATGTATTTATGTCAAGCTGCAGATCTGGGAACTTTGCCATCACTATCCTCACAGCAGCAGTTTTGCTGCTGTGCTCCGGTTTCCTCTGGTACCTGTACAGCTGTGTATTTTTCTTGGCACACAACATTCCTCTGGCATTTTCAAAACCAAAAATCAACAGTTAAATAGTTGCTTCATCCAGTAGCAGCTAAGCTGAAATTGAATATAACACCTGCCTCATACAACTTACAGAAAGTCTGAAATAATGACAATAAATATTGACAATATCTATCTGTCAAAGCAGCCCAGATAAAGCCTCTACTTAGTCCTCAACAGACTGTTATTGTCGGATTCAGAACATCACAATTTACTTCTTTTTCCCCAGGAATCCAATTAGTTTTGTACCAGATGCTAATTGCCTGCTTCTGTTCAATACCTACCCAAATCTTGCTTTACAAATTATTTCATCCTCTCTTTTTTCTCAGGCTTTCAAAGTAGATGGGATTGAAAAAAAATGGTGGAAATGAGCTTTTATAGGGGGGACCCAGTTGTATACTATCACTGTACAGATACATGATCAATACTTGCTTTTCCTTCAGCTCTTTAGAGAACCTACACAGTAAACAGGGGTTTTAGAAAACTGCATAATCACAACTAGCACTCACATAAAGCTCTGTTTGGAGGAAAGCTTCCTTCAGAATGAGTTGGCTTATTGAAACACCACTAGACAAATCTGCATCTGGAGTATATTTTCAGTTTAAAATACCACATCTGTGGTGTTTTACTCCTTACCTTTTTTTCTCCAATGCTCTTCCAAGATTTTACAAAAGGGTAAGCCAGAAACTTTGAGACTCACATCAGGGTATTACTAAAAGTTTAAATACTATAATACCAGTAAGTGTTGCAGAGAAATACCCACCTCAACTCAACACATTCTCCATTCCTGTATATTTAATTCTTTTCATTTTAGAAATTGGCCATAAAATTTAGATTAATTTTAACCTGACTTCAAGGGGGACATAAACAATGGCTGAATTAGATGAGCTAAAGACACAATTCATATGCAGACACATTAAAATTGACAGACTTAAGATAAATTAGAACCACAGTTTTTAAAAGTGAAAAATCAGAAATTTTGCTAAGGTTGTGCTCTCCCTGCCCAGAAGACAATAGAAAAGAACCACTCACTAGGAACACCCACTGAAATCCTGAATCATCGTATCATGGGAAGAGCAAAAGTACATAGACAAAATTTCAACTACAATCACTTGTATAAATGCATTCATTAAATCAGAATGTTTCAAACAGCACTGTTATTTCAAAACATACAAACATTTTCCTACCTTAGCTCACTTTCTACTCTGAAACCTTTTCTTCTTGCCAACTCCATCAAAAACATCCTTCTGGTCATTCCCATCTTCCTCTGCATAATAAAAATTACAAACTTAGTGTATTTTATTTCATAACTATGGGAAAGTTCTGGGGAATGTAACCCTCTCTTCCTCTTCCTGGGAGAGATTACAGCTGAAGCTTTGATCCTATCCATGATGCAAAGGTGGAAGTGCTTTCACTTGGGTAAAATGAAGATAAGTTCTTTCTGCCAGGCAGCAGCTGTATTTAATGTCACCACCCATTGAAGTAATTTTCTTGTTTCCCCTGTGAAATCAAAAACAGGTGCTACACAAGCAGAAACATCACTTGCTCTCTACCAGCTGGGACTTCTTGCACAGAAATATTCCAGACAGGTGCAAAAATGCTTTAATTCCTTAAAACAGCCATTGCCTATAAAGACTAAATCCAAATAATATTGATCATAGTAAAACCATCTCAAAATATCAACCAGATTCTTCAGCCATTTTAATGGTCCAGTTTCATCCATTTCTGCCTTCAAATCTTTTCTGAATCTCCCTTTTCCAAATCAGAGAGCACATTAATTCTTTAAATTACATTCAATTTACTAAAACAAACAAACAGAACCAAAAACCAAACCCATTCTGCCTATTTTTATCTAAGAACTATGCTTCAGAATACAACTAAATAACAGTATACAATTACCTTGTACAATACTGTAGAATAGCCCATACACTTGTTGCTTCTGTGTAATTAAGTGGATTTAAAAGGATTTTTTCTTAGGAGAGCAAAATAAAAAATAGATTTTGAAATTAAAGTTACAATAAAAGAAGTCATTTTCTGTTTTGTTATTAAGGCAAAGAAAGTGAAATCATTAAAATTGTGTTTAAATATACCTCTGGCACGCATTGCCAATATTGCTCCCTACTTTTTGCCCTGCAATGCACTTCTATCTGTGGCAGTTACAGAAGTGGAAGCATAACTACTTTTTTGCTTTTAAGCACCCAGTGGCCTCCAAACAGCTACAGAGGAGATTATGGAGGCCATGTACCATCCTCCCCTGGACTATGGGCTTGCCACAGAACTGCACTAAAGTTTGCTGCCCACATCATGCTGGATCCAGTTAAGTATGTCCCTGAATTTCCATCAGAGCAAGGTGAGTGCAAGCAACCTGGTTTACAGCATGTGCATCTGTTTCAGCACAAATTTACTTCAGTGGTAAATATCCCCCTTCCCATGTCAAGATGGATTTTTATTTTTAGTGTAGCAGAGAATTTGGATTTTACCAGTCCTTCAGAACACATCAAAAATGTTATAGCTTACAATTCTCATTGCTCGTGTTCAGGAAGAAAGGTGGAAAAACCCCTGCCTAAGTCAGATCTATCAATTTTATTTTCAATCATTTTATCACAGACGGGTATACTACCTGAATTCCAGGAAAATTAATCAAAACATGTTTTCTGCAATTACAGCCATGAGTTTAAAATTAAATTATAAAAGTATTACAGACATTTCCCAAGCCCTGCAGCTCTTACTGTTTCAACTGTATTATTGCCGATACAAAGAAACAAGTTTCATCAAAATAGAAACTAACCATCAAAAATTAATATAGAGCTTTCAGCTCTGGGGTCTTCCTGAGGCCATGAAGAAAATACATACATAGTGCAGTATATAGATTAGACTCCATTCATTTCTTCCCTTGCCTAAGGATAACCCAGAAGCCAAAATATCTATTCCTTTTTTAGACTCATAACATTGAAATTGTCAAAATAAATCATTTCAAGGTTATTTTGAAATTATATGAGATATTTTCATAGGAACTGGAAAATGGACAAGCAGACATTAAGAGGCTTAAGCAAAAGAGTAGCAGCAAGGAAGAAAAAAATTAATAGTGATGGATCTGGTATTAAGGCTGAGCAAACTGTTTCAGTTGTTCCATGTCTTTTTTCCAGATTACTTATGAACAACTGAATACGGGTCACTTCCCTGTTTAGAGCTTTCACAGGCTTGGTAAAATGCTTCATCTCAAGCTCTACAAGGAATAATGTATTTGAGAACAGATTCTTTACATATGTTAAACAAAGTTTTATTTTATGTTATAATTAATTCAGTGCTCTAAAACATGTAAATATAATTTTCCCCAGTGTAACATCAATATGCTCAGTGCCAGTAAAATCCTTCTGGCATGAATAACAAGTTATTATTCCTTTGTGTTACTGTTATAAGTCTTAAGCCAGATTTTCAAGGGTATTTAAGTGCCAAAAAGCTGCCGAGACCTAGTGGGATTTTCAAAATATCTAAGCAACCTAGGCACTCAGCTCCTTTGGAAATCAATTTCTGGCTTTGAACCTAATGCAAAGAGATTTTCTCTAATAAACACAGTATAATATGAAAAAGTCTCTGGCAATGATGCAATTTTCCTAAATGAACCTTCTAAAATTAACAGGACTTCCATATCCCAGGTGAGTGAATATCCTACTCTCCTATATTACATTACAAAATTTCTGACAGTACCAAAAAAGTAAAATATCCATTAGTGAGCAAATACAGTAGAGAAAAAACATGTCTCTTTTATGACAATGGAAAAGTATCCTCTTATCTGAGTCATGACACCACATATGATTAGTGGCCTAAGACTGCAGAAATTTTTCTGCCTCATTACAGTCCCCTGGAATTCAGAGTATTTCACATCCCTGAAGAGGAATCCAGAACAGTTTCATTTTCTTGCTGTGGACCAGTTTTGCACACTATCAAAGGCAAAAATTGATACATACACAAATACTGATGGACATTTAAGTAGACATTTTTCATCACTTGTGGATGTTGATGCCAACAACAGCATCCCAAACTGCCCCCAAACAGTGTCTTGTACCACATCCTGAAGCCTAGAGTACTGATCCAGCTTCAAAGGGGCTTTCTTTGGGAGGACAAGTGCAGGAACACACAGTTTCTGGAAAGTACAGTTCAGCTTCTCTGAATTTCAGCATTCACAGAGGCTTTGACTGCACCTTGATTATTGTCAGACAGTCTTTTAATGCCCTGCTTTCACATGAACTCACTGTAAATATTTTATAGAATGTTACTTGCCCATTTCATGTAGCTTTCATTCAAAGAATGGTGAAAGGTGCTTTTTAATACACCACTGCAATCTGTTAACCTTCAGAGAAAGCATCTCTCAAGTACTATCAATAAAAATCAGAGAAGTGATTGTTTGGATAATTTTTCATTTCACATAAGTTTAACAGCCTCTCATACAAAATAGTTTCATGATGATTAATTTTTCTCATCTTTTTCAATTTAAAAATTTAGTAATTTAGCTTTTTCCAATGAACAATTTCAGGAGAATTTTTAATCCTCCTGAGATTTGTTTTTGTCCAGATATTTCCATTACTTTATTTTTGTTTAAATTCTGGCTTTCTTGGATGCTAAGCATTCCATTTGCTGTTTTTACCTGTTCTACCAATCTCTCAGTGCTTAAAAACCATATGGGAACTGCTTTCCCCGATTTAAAAATTACTTCTCCAACATCCCCTGGTATAGTCTCAAGCTTCACTAGGGGCAGTTCAAGTTGGACATTAGGAGGCATCTCAACACAGAAAACGTGATTAAACAATGGAATGAACGGCCCAGGGAGGTGGTGGAGGCACTAGAACTGTTTAAGAAAAGACTGGACGTGTCACGCAGTGCCATGGTCTAGTTGACAAGTTGGTGTTCAGTCAAAGGCTGGGCACAATGACCTCAGAGGTCTTTTCCAACCTAATTGATTCTGTGGTATTTATGTTCTTTGGATTACTAGAACATTTTCAGGGGGCAACTCTGAGATATACCTGCTTGAATTATTCACATCAAATATGATAAACTCCATAAGATGGCCACATAACCAAGAATTTTTAAAAACTGATTAAATCATAGTGTGCTTTGAATCTGCTTACTTGATTTTGTAGTTGCTGTCATCAATGTACAACACTTCTCATTTATATGGTCAGAATAGCTGCTTGTTATTTTTTCCTTTTTTAAACTCTCTAATTGGAGATAAAAACCTGAATAAAAGTAATTTATTTAGCAACATCTCTCAAATCAGACGAAGACCCGACAGCTTGTTTAATTTACTGTATGCACAAATATTCTAGAAAGAGTTTGTTCTTCTAAGCCCTTTCTGAGGAAACTAGGAAAGAGCAATATCATAGTGCTGAATAATTAAATAGAGCAAAAGGGTTCTCCCTTACAGCATGGGGAAAAGTAATTGGTGACAAATCCTGGCAGGAGCTACTTCCTGCTCACATCAATATGCCTATATTCCCTGGAAACTGTTATTTTCACTCTTCAGTCAGTCTCTCTGTTCAGTAACAAGGTTTACAAATGCTCTCTTTAGTTATTCTGCTTATAGGAGCTGCTGCTCCTTGTTGTGATTGTTATTGGACTATTCTTTGATTTTTTTTTTCTGGTGGTACATCAGCGGTTTTCTTTATCCTGGAGTCTCACAAGAGCTTCCTGCGCCTTTCAGCAGCAAGCTGAGACATATCTGCATAATCCCATCAATATACATGGTCCAGGAGGTCATCTGACAGTTATGCATCTCTCCCAAACATAGTTTACAAAGGCAAATCTGTCTGGATATTGAGTACCATTTATTTAGACAGTAACATTTATCTCATTGCTAGTATTAAAGACATTTCTATTAATTAAGAAATACCAAACAACCTTCCGGAGATGAGAAGCTACACAATGGGGTTGCATGGTCTATGTTTAGGTACCTGTAAAGACTCTTCATCTCAACAATGACCCAATAATGTTTCTGTGAACATTTCAGAAACTTTTTATATAACTATGCCATACTATAAATTAATACAGTTGTAATAAAGACATCCTCTGCTCCTTTGGTAGGACACTGTAAATAAAATATCTAAATTGTTCATCTATCTTTTAACTAGTTGTTATCAAAGTTACCAGGTGGCAGAATTGATGCACCTTGCAGTAAGACTGTGGTGTTTCTAGATCTGTTTACTCTACAGAATATATTAACAGTAGTATGTGTGAGTTATATGCCTTCTACTTTTACAGATTGTAAGACATGATGCGTTTAATAAAGATAAATGTACTTAAACCAAAGTAATGGAAACTGGGAAAAGGCTATTGCTGTCATTCAGAAAAAGTCTATTGCCATGATTCACAAAAAACTTTCAATTATACACTCAATTTTTAGTAGAAAGCTTCTTTGGCTTGCACTTCCCACATCATCAAGCTGAGGAGATCATAAGACCAGGTAATATAAAAGAAAGAAGTAAATAAGAGTAAGTACCATACATAATGTTGTTGCAGAGGGAAGAAAAGCTAGCGCATAATATTATGCAATATGTTCCCTTCTCAAAGTTTAGGCAAATCAAGCCAAGTTTATCTCACTTTCTGGCTATTGAGCAAAAGCAACAGGTAACAACTCACAGCACGGTGAGTCCTGACAGAGCTCTTCCTGCACACTCCTCTGAAGTAAGCTGGAGAAAAAAGTCAGAACCAGCATCACAGAAGCTGAAGGAATTGCTGATGAGGATTAGACATATCTTTGTGTTATCTACAGAGAGAAAACAAAACAGATGTTCATCTCAGTGATGTGTTGTGAATTCTGCAGGTGAAGGAAAAATCAATTAGAAGCCTTTTTTGTTGTAGAAATTTGAACCGAAGGAAACTGAAAAGCAGAACGGCATAGAGCAGAATTCTCACCTTTTTGATTTATTGAGGTTCAGAGTTCCGCTAATGCAGAACTAATTACAGCAGAAGTAACCTATCTGGGTAATTAATTCATAGCAGAAAACTTAGCATTATCCAGCAGAGGTTTTTAACCCAAAACTACTCTTGACAGAGTTTCCATAAAAGCATTGTTTCCATTTCTTACTGACTGGAGTATCACAAAATACTTACACGTTTTTTATTTTGCAATGTGCATTTCAGGGCTCTACATTAAACTACAATGAAGGGGGTTTTTTTTCTACTTCATAAAAATTCTCCAAGCCACCAGTAATTCTTTTTCCAGGCTGTCTCAAGATTTGCTTCCCTTGTTTCATCTTGCAGAAAATTCAATATTACTAAGTCAATTCAAAGTTGCAATAGCCGCTGGAAACCCTACCCCAGTGTTTATTTAGCTATGAACACATGTTGATCTATCTTTATTTTAAAAGACACTGGTACTACACATTTTTGAGAAAACAGCCTTTAGAGTCATCTTTCTGACTCTTTAAATGACAGATGCAAGTCTCGTGCCATTATTTTATGATGCACACCTGCTTATGAGAAAATTCCATCACAAGTTTTAACACATTTTACATTATTCAAAGAGATAGGATAATTCCACCTAATTGCAGTCATTATATTATGAGCTTTACTCCTCTTTCATGTGTTTACTGTTGCACAGAGGAATCAGTTTTGAGAAATGAAAGTTAATTTCTTTCTATGTGAAAAGTCAGACTCAATGTACTACCACAAAACTATTAATCAAGCTGGTAATTCAGTATTTAATTGGCAAATCACAAGATCACACCATACTAAAGAACTTCACCTGAAAGTTTCAATGTCTTTCTTCCCATAAGGTTTCCTATATGCTTCTGGTTTTCTGTTCCTATGCTAAACTAATTATTATCATATATTATGGAGCATGACAGCAGGAAGGACATAAAGCAGTTAAATACTGATCTGTTACAACAATTTACTCAAAGTTTTACTGAAAATACATGCCATTTTTAGTCACTTTGCATTTTGTGATGTTATTAAGGACACAATTCAAGAGGGTTTTTGCTGTTGGCAGATCATTGCGATGTTTACCATGCATTAGAATGTCATTGATACAAGCATGATAAACAAAATAGAGGCAAAATTAGTCTGTGAAATTGTGTTATATGTGGAATTACAAAGTTGCAAAATCAGGTCAATGTAGAGGAGAGAAAGGCCTAAATCCTGAGACAATGCTAATGGTTACAGAGAGCGGGTACCAGAAGGTGCCAAAATTATCATAGAGTCAAGCAAAATTACAGCTCGAACAGTTACACGTAGTAATTGTTGGGGCAAACATTGTTTAGCAAGCCTTTATACATATTCTCTTCACTACTCACTGGTCAAAACCAACAGACAACACAACACAGCCCTGCCAGCCTTTGTGGTGAGTTGCACACACTCCCTGTGCTTCACAGCAAACCACAGCAGCATCACCTCCCACCACCTCCACAGCTGCGCTACCCACAAGGGTGGTACAGCACAAACACCAGAGCAAACAGGCAGCACCACAGTGCAGAAGGGTAAAGTGAGGACACAAATTGAGGAAAACTGTTTAAAAGAACTAAGAAGGAAGAAGTAACTGTCTACTGCTTCAGTAACAGTTCTACTTTGTGTGTTTGGATTCATTATACGCTTCCAGTATTATTTTACGCTGCTTGGAACAGCAATATATTAATATAGAACATTCATTGAGTAAAAATTATTAGGAAAATAACAGAAAAGTAAATTTATAAAATTAGATTACTAAATACCCAGTACACAACCCTGTCACTCACAACTCAATACTGTACATTTGACATCAAAGCCTACAACTCAGCCTGCCTCTAGTATGTCTGAGCCAAAAGAAGTCAACTGCTGCACCTGACTCTGTAAGCCACCAAGGAAAATTTGAAAAACCTTGCTCTTGTAAAACTGGGGCAAACAGAGGTAAGAAGAATCAGCTGAGAAGTTATTTCATACAAGAGTAAACCCAGTTGCTTTACTACTTACTTTTTCAAAAGGCTGTAGAGCCTCCTCAATCATCTCCAGAGCAAGCAAGATTTTACCAATACATTAAAGTAGTGATTGCTCAGGCTTTCTTGTCAAATTTGAGACTATTTTCTCATTACAGCAATGACTGAAGGTCTGTCCTGTTGCTGTCTTTCCCAAGAAGCCACATTTAATAGACCCCTATTTAAACGAATACATTAAAAACACTCAACCTAAGATTGCTTCAGTACTACAAATAAACTAGATACACCTGAATAGTGATATATCATTTTTCACGCTAATTCATGCTGAATATGCCTGAAAAGTAGTCGACAGTCTTCCCATTCCTCACATTTCAAAATAGGCATATATGTAACTTTAAGCAGTTTTTATTTTCACAAGTGACTAGAAGCTCCAAACTCATTCACCTTCTATTTAGATCACTGCTTTCCAATCTTTTTCAGCTATGAGAACACACAAGGATTTTCCAGCACAGTCCTAAGACTCAAAGACAGCAAGCTAAAACCCTACATATATAAGAAAGCCTATGCTGCAAACTCTTAACCAGCAATCCTATGACCCCCAGATATATGTCTCTGGCCCCACAATCTTTTGAGATATTGTCTTAACTCTGTACCTGAAGCATAAACCTCAGCCCATCTGTATACAAAGCTTGAACTGATGAACCACTTTTATTCCAACTCTAAATACAGCAAAATAATCAAAGCAGTGTTGACCCAAAATCAAGGGCAATGGCTTCTGCAGGAACTGGTAACATAAGGTTAGGATTATGTTTACACCAAAATCAATGCTCTTAACATGATTTTACCTCCTTGGCCATGATATTTTGTTTACACTTTAATAAAACAGGATGATGTCTTGGATCAAGGTTACAGCTATAGCCGAAAGACACAAGAGGGAACAAAAAGGGATTATGGTATATTCAGAAATATATACTAGGATTTAAGTTTGGGGTTTGTTTATCCAGAAGAGATGTCAAGTATGGATACAAACAAGAGCAGTAAGAATAACCTTGGACTTAGAGTACCTAAGATAAGAAAGCCTAAATATGGGATAAGGGTCAGATAAGGGTACAGATCAACAAGGTCAAAAATCTACCCTTAGATATCAGAATGAAAGGGGCCAGCAGCCTCTAGTTATTATAAGTGACCCAATATATCCATATCAACAATGAGGTTAGGATATTCATTAGGTTTGGGAAAACAAGGCTCATTTGCCTGCCTTTTTGACTAAGTCTAGAAAAGAGAAAATGGATTGAACACTGATGCAAGCAAGGGTCTGCAACCTGTGCTTGGGTTTTGGCTAAAAGGAAATATTTTTGAACATTTTGAACAGGTTAAACCTTTAGAGTTCAGAGTTCAGCAGAGCTAAGCATTAAATGCAATATGATCCCATGGCCTAAAAGTACTATAGGATCAGCGATTATGGGCATACGGACAATGTTCGGAGTCAGGATTGCTGTGATTATTTATCCACATTAGCAAATGGATTATGGTTAATCAGTTGCTGTGCAAATAAAGAAACTTTCCTGTTTGCATAAGAGTTTTAGGTGTTTGGGTTAACAGTGTCCAACAGATGGGAGTCAGACCTGACTCAGAAGAAGCCATCAGGCTTCATTTTGTGGTCATACAAGCAATAATTTCCCTCTGCTGGATTCTCAGCCAACCTTTTGCACCTCTTCTCTACTTAATCTACTCTCTTTTCATCACCCTGTAAAGTGATCTTATTAGGCCTCAGATTAAATACAGTTCTTGGGCAAATCAGTGCATTAATATAGGCAAGTGCAGTTTACGGAATGCAGAGAAGGTCATGTGGTATAGGAGCGCAAGTACATAAAGAAAGTGGTTCTGAACAATTGCTGAAAAAATATTTGTTTGATTGGAAAAGGCAAAATATGGTCCACAAAATTAAACCAAAAAGCTAAAAAAAATAAATCATCACCTTATTCTGCTTGTTACATTTACTAGTTTATCTAAGTTCTTTAAACACTGAACCCTAAATGAGCATAAGCAACATGAATCCCAGAACTATCAGTTCCATATATTATGTGTTGGATCTCTGGCCTTTGTTAGATTTTGGTAACAGCACTGAACAGTTTTTGGGGTGGAGGCTGTTTATTTGGGGGCTTTTTAAACATATGCATTTGTTTAAACAAGTGCAAGAATTCCTTATACTATGATCTTGATTTTTAATAGTCATATTTTGACATATCAGGACTAGCACCTGGATTGGTGGCAAAGTTTCAAACACTGGAAACTCTTTATCAAGGCTGGATATTTTTATAAAGTATATGCTTTACTTCAATCACAGTCATAGGATAAAAAACAGCACTTTATTTTTTTTTACGTAAGTCAATTTCTGGTGTGCAAAAGGTCATGTTCTGTGACTGTTAGTCATTTGCAACCTTAACTCCTATGAATTTATGAATCTATTTGAAGGTTTCATGTAAAAGACGACCAAGGTGAGTGCTGTGATTTCTACACTAAGTAGTTTCCATTTTCATTCCTGGTTTAAGGCCAGCTTCTGGATTATTTCTGCCTCAGCTAATACAACTGAAACTTGAAAAGATGTCAAGAAAAGACTTGTGTTTCAATAAGAGACTCATCTAAGGTTTTCAGAAGCCTAAATAAGTAAACAAGAATTCAGGAAGAACTAGAGAAGAGTGGTGCCTTTTACTACACAACTGGTGCAGAAAAAATGTGCTTTTAACATGTGGTGCATACACATGTATCCACATCTCACTTCTATGAATGTTAAAAACATTTTCTCTGTATTGGGTAGGTCAAATGCTCAAAGCTGAAAACATTTATCATTTAGTTGGTACCACTTTAGTGGAGACAGCAGTCATCTATCAGCAAAGATTCAGGACAGTGACTTTTTCCTGAGAGGTTCAGAAACAGAGTACATTAACCTGGGGCACATTTTCTTTCCATCCAAATATTTATTACTAAACCATACAGGAAAGAACACTATACTGTAGTATTTTACATAATGGCTGAATATGTTAAATGCCTTTTTAAGATATGACAAGTCCAGTCTGATTATGCTTATTACCCATCACAGAAACTTTGGTAGTATCCAAAGATGTTTCTTCAAGGGATTTGTTCCAGATATAAACTCTTCTGGACCTAATCTCATCATTTTAGTTGCAACTTGTAAGCCAAAAATACTGTCCATAAAATGGAAATACCCTTTTTAAAAGCCAGATTCCAGGGTTAAATCTTGCAATATTTTATCCAGCAAATAGTTGAACAGGAAACTGAAATGAAGAAAGAATTGTTCAGTGAAAAACTTACTTAAACAAAAAGGGATGAAATTCCTACATGAGAACAATTCTGTGCTAAGAACAGCTCAGCTAAAATCCCAAGTTCCTGTGATCACTGTTTTGGTGTGAAAGGGAAGGAATGCCAAAATCTTAAATCTGCTCGCCTGAGAGAGGGGAACTACTGCTCCAGACTGACAACTCCCTCTTTCCCCTAAAACCAAACTTATTTCAATAAAATAATCCTTTCAAAAATGCAACAGTTGCCTTTGGCTCATTGTTAAGATGTAAATTTCAAAATTTTGGCAATTCTCAGAGATGGTTTGATAAAGGTTTCCAATACACTGTTGACAGATTTCTTGAACCTGACTTGCTAAAGCATAAAAATATACATGAAATGTCTGTGTTTAATATCACTTATTCACAAATGTCTAACTCAGAAATCAGTATTTAATCAATCCAAAAGTGAAGACAAAAATTATTAGGCTTTTATCAGTGGCTGTAGATCATCTTCAAATAAAGGCTTCACTAAAGACCTCATTTCAAACTGAACAAATATAAACCCTAAAATTATATAATTGGCAAACATCTATTCACCAGAAAGTGTATCAAAGTCAGAACTTAGCATATCCTAATACAGCTTTTGATTACAAGCTGATGTATGCACATTGGGAATATCAGCCCTGGCAGACAAGTGAGCAAATGAGAAGATGAATCTGAGCACTTTAACACTTATCTCCCTTTCACATACTGGTCACACTAAAAAGTGAATTTTGAAAACATTTTCCAGAGTTAGTACAATATTTTGCTTATAAAGGTACAGTGAGAGGCAGTTGCAGACCCGTACAGAGCAAAATTTTGTATTTGTTTTAGTTTCACTGCTGGCAAATTGGGGAACATTAGCATGTCTAACTTCAGTATTTATGACTTGCTTAAATTGTGTAAATAGCATTTAACAAGATGATGAAAATTTCCAAATAAAAGGCAAAGTATATCATTTTCTTTCAAAGGCATGGCATTACTCTACTATTGTTTTCCACACAGAATTTGCCAGGATAAACTAATAGTCAACTGTCATGTTAAGCCCCCTTCATACCAAGTGTCAGTTATCAAAAAACCCCCAATCCTGTATCTTGTCATTAATCTGCACTGGGTTTTATCCACAGATCTCAAAACAAGCCAATGAGCTGCCAACTATGTGACAGCTGCAAATGTCTCCTGCATGTAAGTGTACTGTGGGCTAGATTCTTATCTCAATAAAAGGTAACAGCTGTAACAATAAAAGGTCTTATTGTAAACACCATCAACATACTGTCTATGGTAAAATTACAGGTAGAACCCACATAAATATAGGAAAGAAAGTAAAACAGTAATTTTGCATGTGTAAATGTTCCAAATTTTACTCTTTAATTAACCATCCAGTCAAATAAATGAAGAAACTATTACACTCCTTTTCAAGCAACAAAAAAACCCCACCACTCCAATTTTGAAAGCTAATTATACTGGTTCTGGCTCAGTAAGACATTTACTATTTGATTTTATGTATACATGGGGTGACAATTATTTTGAGTCTAAAGATCTGCCACACTCTTCTTTTAGGCTATTATTTTTCATTGTCAACAGGAGTTGATGAGATTACCTGTGGTCTATTGCCTTGCATTAGAGCTCCTGCTTTCAATCTGTCTTCCTGAGCACTAATGATTCAATGTAGTTAAATACTCCCCCTTATGGTCTGTTACCACATGAACACAGTGCTTTATGTTCCTCTTTAAATGCTAGCATCTCCTACATGCACTGTATATATATCATCAGAGTTAAGACAGGCCGATAGCAGTACAACCCATCTTAAAAACTGTTTCACTGAATAAATCTGTGATACCAGAATTTTGCAGCTGCTGGTTGTCACTCATTGCTGCACTTTGAAATTTGTTTTTGAGCATCGTTATTAAATTTCAGAATAAATATATGAAACAAATATATAGGAGGAGAATTTATTATGTCAGGATTGGCTGACTAGCGTTTGGCTCTTATTGGGATTTACTCTGGACAATAAATACATCTATGCCTTGTTGATAGGAGATTTGCCACTGAAGTCAATTATTTGAAATCTCATTAGTTAATCCAGTAAGAAATGAGTGTGGCACAGTGAAATGAAATATCATTTAAATGGCATTCAATAAATTTTCCTGAAGACGTGGAAAAAACTGTACGGTATTTGTATGTGGCCACTGACACCTTCACTCAATGTATTTGATGAGAATGACTTTCACCCCTGAGTACACTACTCTTCCCTCAACTCAAGCAATCCATTTCAAAACAGATTTGCCACTTCATTGTGTTACTCTTTCAGAAGAAAGCTTTAGTAGTCAGACGTTATATAAGATCAGCTGCACTAGATTACAAGCTATTCAACTTAAAATGCCTTTCTTCATTCAAAGTCTTCCACTGATTTTCTTTTCACTCTACCCTTGACTGAAAACACACCGGGTATCTCACCTGCTATAACTGACTGTAATACCTTATTCCTCAGTGCAGTTTGTGCTACCATACACTCCCTGTATGACTGTGTCCTCCTCACGCTTGGTGAGGGAGATACGAGGCGGGGGGGAGTATATTGATATCCTTATCTGCAACTTTATTCAAACAGTAAAATGCATCGATCCTCTTCACTTCTTTTTAACACCAGCTCATCTTCTCAAAATGTGCTGAAAAACATTTGTTAACAGTGATACAATTTCACCTCCTTTGTGCTGTGTCAGTCCAGGAAAGTGCTCTGTTCTCTTGCAAAGTCTTCAGAATTCATCTGGGAACTTCAAAGAACAGCAAGCACTGACTTCTCCCAGAAGATCCTGTAACGTTAAGCAAAGCACATTAAGGATTAAGATCCTCTCCGGAAATAAACAGCACTTCATTTGATTCAAGTTCTTCTCCCTGAACTTTAAATGAATGGTTCTGGGGTCATTCTGACGAAAAAGCTCGCTAAAAGGCATCCTTTCTGAAAGTGCTTTTATCTTTGCTTACTCCATTTATAAAAGTGAGTGGGTTTATTTGCGATGGATTTGTTGTTTAGATCTCTAAACAAAAGAGTCAGATTAACAATTTTCTATGACATATTTTTTAAGTATGAATGTAAAAAAATATTTAGAACATTTATTAAAACAAAGTGTGTGAATAGTGCAACAGATAAAATCATCTGGGGAATGAGACAAAAACCTATTAAAATCCCCTCACTAAGTATTCCATTCAAGAAGTTCTGATTTTGCTTTCCAAGTTTCCAAGCAATGCCTTACAAGAAAAAAAAATTCTTCTATAAGGCTAAAATTTTGCAACAAAGTCTTAAAGAAGGTGGCTACCTTCTGAAACAGGGAAGCTTACTTAACATTTCTCTTAAATTCTACTATTATGAAGCTAGGAAATATCACTGAGGAAATTTATATGAAATGCTAAATCTCAACTTTTCTCTTTCTAGGATTGATGGTATTTGAACAGTCTAGTTTTGTAGGACAGATGTTCTACATGCAGTTGCACAGAAATACTTTTAAGAGTCTTTCAAGCTGGAGTTAATAGTGAAAACTAGTTGTAAAGGTATTTTCTTACTAGTTATAGGCAGTACAGGCAAGGATGTTTGTGTTAGAGGATTAAAAGTCATAAACACTAAAGCTCTGACTTTCAGACAGGGTGTGCAAACACAGAAAGCAGCTTCTCCACAATAGAATCACTTTATTGTTGAGATGCTTTTAATCTATCAAGATGGGGACAACACCCCGCTCCCAGAGGCAATGTGCAATCTGATGGCAGACAAATTGACAGAAACTCAGGAAAGGCAGATAGGCAACCCTTGTGACTATATTGGCTCACGTCAAACAGAAGGGTCTGGTTCTTTTTTTTTTCAGTCAGCTTTCCATCAGTAGCAGGGTGAATGACATTCTTTCAGAGAGACAGCAAAAGCTGGCCACCACATGCCTCTTAGGATGTTCCTTGCCTTCTCAGAGATTCATAAACACACTTTGTGCAGAAGCAATGTGTTTCAGCCTGCTTTGTTTGACAAGCAAGTATCTGGGCTCTCAAGTTTCCTGGGATACAAATAAGAAATCTGAAGGAGACTAATCTAAGAAAACCCTCACAAATTTATTGCATTCTTTGTGGCCTTTCTGTCCTGCTGTTCTGCTCTTACAGAGTGTTGACTCACATGGGTTTACATGCTGTGAGAAATAGCAAGAGGTAAGAGAGTTGAGTGCAATTCATCTGTTATGAGAATGAAAAGGAAAATGAAAAGAATTATTTGTAGTATCATGAAGTTCCTGATCTCAGTCCATCCAGAGCAGAACCTCAGTTTCTAGCACTTAAGTCTTTAAATACCTCAATTTTAAGACTTCACTTGGACCTGCAATTATTGCCCAAGTCTTGGTAGATAAAGTAATGGGGAGGAAAAGTGAGGAAGATCCCTCAGTAAAGAACAAAGTTATTTAAGGAATAAGTGATTGTGGGGCTTTTCAGATATAATCTTAAAATTACATAGTAGTTGTTATCCCTTATATGCTCTTGAGCTTCCTTTAAAACCAGGAACAAAAACATGACTCTAGAAGGTGATGTAAGTATGTTGTAAACTATCAGTAGAAATTCAAAAGCTGGGTGGGCTGGTTAAGCCACATTGATGGCACCATTCCAGTGATGCAACAGGGACACTGGATCAGAATTCCTGCAGCACATGCTGGGATGGAACATTAACCCTAAACAATAAGATAATTTCTGTAAATCCAACTACGCTAAAGTTAGCCACCCAAGTCAACAGGAAAGAGCAGAGACAAACTACATTAAATAATTTCTAATGTGTTATAAGCTATGAGCCATTCCATTTCACTCTGCTGATACAGGTATATCAGGGTCAGTGTGTGCTCTCAGCATTTGCACTCATGTGCCAGTCATAGGCACAGCATATGAAGAGCCTTGGTTACGAACTGGGGCACAGCTGACCAAGGGGAGAGAATTGCCAGAGAATTCAGTTGTTTGCTGTAGTTCCCCAATAACAGAGAGATGCAAAATTACAAGCAGAAATAATAGATCATGCTCCAGACAGTGACAAAGGGGTGACAAATGAGGCATGGGATGTTATGCAGAATATGTAGGTTCCAGAGGACAAAAGTCATCACTGCATCATCTGATTTGTAACTTCTGACTTCAAAAGACAACCATATCAGAGTCAAATCTCACTACTTTGAAGGTCAGTGGTGAGGTTTTTATCAGCCTGACATTTATTGTTGATTTTTCTCTTAAGTTCTCATTTCATTTTAATAATAAAGGAACAAGGACATGAAGGTTATGAGTAAAAACCTCCCACTGGCTTTTCATAAAATACTTGAATCTAAAGAGACTTCAATTTATCAGGAATGCAGGTAACATTATAAAGTTCTTATTCACATCATACATCTAATCAACTTTTGAAAACAGGCATGGAATTCTAAGGTAGGGCTGCTTTTGAGGTGTTCAAAAACATAAAAGAAGCATATAAAAACTATTACAGTAGAGTGCAAATTTTTGTGTTCAATTCTACTTTTTCTCACTTCATATGGTTTATGGTTCCCTTCTCTAGAAGAGAAGTTAATGTTTACTGGTTCTGGAGAAAAGAATATTCCAGACAAGTGAAACCTCATCGCTGAGGGAAAACAAAAACAAAGGGAAATCTGACCCAAGCCATAATTAAGACAATCAGTATCCAGCCCATAATAGCTTATCCTCCTTTATACTATCTGATGATCAGTGTTCTTAAATAAATAGATGTTATATAAATCATTTATACTGGACACTAAAGTAGGCATTTTGCCACAAAAAAAGTCTTGTTGCAAATGAAGTTTATCCCCCATATTGCTTCAAAGTATATTCATCATTTGAGACATGTCATTCCCACAACAATGGGATCACAGGGAATCATGATATAACAATGCTAGACCAAACAGACAGAATGTCAGCAGTGTCAACCTGGCAAATACATCATTTAACCAGAGATTAAGAGAGAAAATCTGAAGGTCAGAAATGCAATATTTATAATGCTGTCAGTAGATGGATGCATAACAAACACCTCATATCTAGATCCCTAAAAGGCTTCTCGGAGGAATGTTTACAACACACAAAAGCAGTATAACAGGAGTATCCTCCATTAGTTTCCAAAATGCATGGATACCGAGTCCAGCATTTCCTAGCATATTCCCTAGAAACAGCAAAAAATCGTGAGATATGTTTTAATGGTACTATCCAAGTGTTAGTCAACTACTACCCTCATTCCCATAATTCCAGCTGGTACAACAAAATTCCCCCCCAGCATTTTTCCAAAAGGCAACACATATTTCCTTGGAAATAAACCAATATGATTAGGATGGCTTCAGGCTTTGGAAAAGAGGAGAGAGAAAACTGAAACAGCTCTGTATTGTCAGTGATTCATATAAGGCACTTGGGCATTGAGCAAAGAAAACACCTGAGAGAATAGTCACAGTTTTTCTGTGACAATTGCAGATGCTAAAGCTATAGGGAAAAGGTAGAAAAAAGCAAAAGTTAATTCACAAGAAAAATGGAAGGCAAAGTAACATAAGCACATTAAACTCTGCCTTTATTCAGTACATAACAGTAGAACACTCCTTCACATTTGGTGTTGGGAAGAATCTGTCACTGAGTGTTTGTTCCCTTAGTACCTTTCCTGTAATCATAAGACCATTTTGCCTAGATGTAATTTCACTTAACACTATGGTAATAGAGATGTTGAATGACATTGCCATTACCTAAATTATAAACAAAACCAAGCTATTAAAGGATCTAGAATAAAAGGTTATGAAATTATTGAGTTTGTTTTGTGACTTATAAGAAAAATTCAAAAGTGCTTTTTGTCCTTTTCTTCTTGATAGCTCTTTCCTTTACAATTTATTACCATTAACATAATATCACTTTGATATCTCCCCAAATACAGTTAGAAATAAATTAAAAAAACCCAACAAACAAAACCAATACATCTTTCAGCTTTTAAGATCCTTTTTATTTACTGAAAATTTATCATGTTCTCTGTTAACTGTCAAATAAACCCTGCACATTAAATTTTATCTATGTCAGCAGTGTAAGGACAGAAGACATGCAAATGCCTTATTTATGAGTCCAAAAACCCTGAGAAACATCCATAACTTCTCTGGGCAACATGTTCTAGTGCCTCACCACCCTCACAGTAAAGAATTTCTTACTAATATCTAATCTAAATCTGCTGTTTCAGTTTAAAGCCATAACACGTTGTACTATCACTGCATGTCCTTGTAAGCCATCCCTCTTCAGCCTTCTTGTAGGTCCCCTTTAGATACTGAAAGGCCTCAATAGGTCACCATAAAGCCTTCTCTTCTGCAGGCTGAACAACACCAGCTCTCAGCCTGTCTTCACAGGACAGGTGCTCCAGCACTCTGCTGATCTTTTATAACCCATGTCCTTCTGTTGGGGGCCCCAGAGCTGAGTGCAGCCCTCCAGGAGGGGTCTCACAAGAGTAGAGGGGCAGGATCACCTCCCTTTACCTGCTGCTCACAGTCCTTTTGATGCCACCCAGGACACAGTTGGCTTTCTGGGCTGAAACACGCCAGCATTCCCAAGTCCTTCTCCACAGGGCTGCTCTGAATCCATTTTCCTCCCTGTCTGTATTTGTGCTTGGGATTGCCCCAGCTCAGGTGCAGGTCCTTGGCCTTGTTGAACTTCATAACGTTTCCATAGACCCACTTCTAAAGCCTGTCAGTTCCTTTGCATGACATTCCTTCCCCCCAGAATGTCAACTACACCACACAGCTTGAAAGAAATACCTCTTCAAAACATAAGCAACGCTGTTTTCCATTACATACAGTACATTTCCTCTTAACAATGCATCCCAACAACAAACACCTCAGTTATGACTTCAGAATCTGTTGTAGGTGATGTTTTTATGGTACAAGCTACTATCAATTCAGTAAACTCCAGTATCATTAGCTCACTGCGGAAATCAACGGAACTGCAGCTTGCTAGATGGATTTACTAAAATATCAAAGGTTGTTCCAAAGTTTACAAGGATTGTAAGGAGCATAGTGGTAGTATGGTGCATATGGGGAACGGAGACATGCCTCTGTGCCTATACCTCAAATAAACCAGTGGTATCCATAGCACTTGAAGCAAATGCACACCTTTGTATATTTTTATTTAAATCTACCCCTCTTCTACTGAGGCAGATTTCTTCTAAACACCATTTCAGATTTTGTCTAACTACAATTAGCTGGAGTTAGCCAAGTTCATTGCAATGACAGACAACTCCAGATCCAGGAAGCAGATGCAGCAATCATTACTTGAGTTCTTAAATAATATTTGTGACACACTTCAACATCAACAGGGTGAACTTTTGCTGAGATCTTCCACTGTAAAATACCATGCAACTATGCCCACTGCAAGCTGAAGTATTACTTTGACAATTTTCCATTTATCTCAAGAGTCGTATGCATGGTGAAATACTTTCCACACATATCCATGATCAAGCCTAAAAGAAAATGAATTGTGGTTGAACAAGAATTGATTATTATACTAACAAAATGCATCAAAAAAATAATAAAAAAAATATTTAAAACAAGCACCAGCCATGGTGTTTCAAATTTAAACTGCCTAGGAATTTTATTTAAGGAAGCTAAGACACTGAAATAAGACTGTTTTTCTGTTTTTAAATTTACTCAGTAGGTTTTAATGCATATAAATGTTGCCAGATGGAAATCTGTTCATACACATTTTTCTGTATTTTATAAGAGTCAACACAGATGAATTTCAAAGGAAAGGTCCTTTAAAGAAACTATATAAAGTCTAAGTGCAAACTATACAAGTCAGCATATAAATCTAGAGGAATAGACAGCAAGCTTTTACCAAGGTGTTCAAAAGAATAAAACTCAAAAAAGTGTCTCAGTTAAACAGCAAAGAATACTGAGTACTTGCAAAGAACATCACAACCAAGCACTACAGCATCAATTCAAGTCTTCAAAAACAAAGAGAATTTCTAGTGAACAATGTCACTTTTGTAGCAGGTTAGTTTTTTATTATTGTTATATTTTATTGTACTAGTTAATAACATGAATCTCTGAAAAAATAAGGATAACTAGGTGCAAAATCCAGGTTACAAATACCTGTGAGAATAAGAACATTTTTAATGCAAGGTTAGTTGCAGCAAAGCTCTCTAGAATAAAGACTAAATCTGTTGCTAGATTCAAAAAGAAGGTCAAACTAACAATCAAAATCCATATAAAAATATTTCAGAAGGTTGATTGATAACATAGAGCAATTGTCCTTAAGACAATGGGGTTCATGTTATATATCCAGCCTCTGTGACAAAACATACAAAAAAATGTCCAAGCATTTGGCAATAATTAGAATTCAATTGAAACTACATGCCCAGGACTGGGTTGAAGAATGAGTGAAATAAAGAAAGAGGGCATATTTATGTAGCAAACTGGATACAGTGAAAGTGATTAAAAGTCAATAGGTTTCAAATCAGTGTACAGCCTTGGTGTACTGATGGTGCTAACCACTCTTAGCAACCTTTTTGGGGTGCGGGCTTTGGTTTTCGTGGGGTGTGTTCTCTCCTATTTGAGTCTTCTTTGGATCTGGGTCTTTAGTGATCACAACAAAGAAACGGGTTTTGGTGTTACTGTTTAGGGCTACATATTTGTTATAGTTTCAAAGTCTTTCATGGAATGTTTTTGTCCCTTGCCAACACAGCAATTTGAGTGGAATGGGCGGGCCGAAGCGAAGTGGCTTGTTGGAACTGAGTTTTCCACTCCCTGCCAGAGCTGAGCTTGGGGCATTTAGCCAATGACCAGCCTACACAATGAGTAGCTAATAGCTCCCAAATGTCAACTTAATTGCTTGGGAAGCGCAGGCGGGGAGTTCTGGACTTGGGAGGGGAGGTTTTTACTTCACGTTTCCCTGGCTGTGGGGTTGGTGTTGTAGAGTGTCCCTGCGTTCCTTTTTGCCGGTACCACACGCCTCTGGCCCCATCGGCTTTGGTGCTCAGCTGCCACCCTGCTGGGGCTCTCAGCAGATCTGGGAGCAGCCCGACTCGCCCTCGGCTCTGCAGTCCTGTGCTGCCTCCTCTGCGGACTGCCACCACTGCCTGGTCTTGCCTTCAGTCTCTTTCAATGGCCAATGCCATCTGCAGAGGAGCTTCTATTCCCCTCCTTTTCCCTCCCCTCACTCTGGAAGGCGGTGAGAGGGTCCTTACTCTGCTTTTAAGACCCGCACTGCCATCTCGGCCGCACCTTTGCCTCGCCGTTGCCCGCCAGCGCCTCCTGGTGACTGCGCGAGTCACTGCAGTCCGCGCCTCCCGGGGCGCGCCAGCGCCCCCTGCTCGCTGGAACTGTAACTGCTTCGAAGGGCAAGAGAGCATTTAATTGTCTGGAAGTTCTCGTCATGGTGTTGTTGTTTGTTCTTTTTCATTTTTTCTGAATTTTGTGGCTGAAGCCTTTTAATCTTGAAGTAACAGTGATTTGGAGGAAGGAGATTTCTTTGTACCCCAGGAAGGTACCCAGTCTCCTTAGCAGACATTTTGTCATGTTAAACCAAAACAATATTACTTCAATTAAGTATCCAAGTTGATGGTTTTCATTCTTTACCATGAACAATTAATTATTTTTCAGTAACATAGGTTCCAGAATCCTCAAAAAATTTATGTTGATTTGTAATACAAGTCCTCAGATAATTTCTATAGGTTATTGCTGTGTACAAACAGTGCACAAAACAATGAATACAACATGCAGTTAGTAGAAGTGGAAAGATACTGTTTACTAAAAAAAACAAACAAACAAAAAACAAAACAAGAAAAACCCCAAACAACAACAACACCATGCCACTCACATACCAAAACCAGAAAAACAGATGTCTAAAATTCACATGTCCATTTTATTACATGAAAGCTTTCATAACTTTTGGACAAACACTGATACATTAAAGCCTCCTATAATTCTCCCTGCTACTGTACTGTACACACTCACAGAAACAGGAATGGAAGTAAACACTAGAACAGAAAATAAGGAGATATACAAAGATCCATGAAGTATTTAGGCAGATGTAGTTCCCTTTGGCCTCCGAAAAACTCCTGAGGCTTTTAAGGAGGTTCTGCCAACAAATCAACAAACAAACTAGAGAAATGGGATTAATGTCTGTATATTTTAAGTGCCCATCTGACTCACATTGAGAAAGTATCTGTGAATCTCTTCCAAACTCAATGGGTATTTTAAGTAGAGTTGCACATGAGTTTATTCTCATTCTAATTATATTCAGTATTTAGTTAATAACATAGATGCTGCTTAATGAGGATACTCCTAAAGTACATTGGGATAGCACTGAGATAGTAGCAGTTTCCAGGGGATAAAGAACAGTATCCTGGGACCAATTTGAACACCTTATTTTTCAGTTAAGATTGAGCCATATTAAAGAGTGAAAAGACTAAACAAGAATTTCCCAAATCACTACTTATGAACAATGATAATGAAAGTGGGTTTGCTTCTCCAGAAACAAGAGGATGCCCTGGTCGAGCCCATCTGGTGCTTAGACCTCAATTTTTCTTACAAAAATGCCCTTTCTCTTGCTCCCTCCAGCAGTATAGCACAGAATTTCCTCCTGCTGTTCCACTCAAGAACATGATGAACCCAATGCTTCTTCAAGATCTAAGTTAGAAAAATAGGTTATCAAACTTCTTTCCAAGACTGACCCAATATCCTCTAGTTGTATTTGATCCTGCCTCTCTGCTGAAGTCTTGCCAAGATCTCCCAAGATTCTTTTCAGACACTATGATTTCTGTTGATTATGTTGCTACTTTTACCTCCTGTTAAGCGGAAAATTAAAAATAATTTAAAAACATTAGCAAAATTTTTATCAAACTTCTAGACAGATAGCTGTAAGCAAGAGTTGGTTTTCCAACATTCTTTGTAGACTTACTCAGGCTGAGATTATTCTTGCTTTTTTACTTTAAGAATGTTTTTCTCCCACTCACCAGCCTGTCAATCACAATAACAACAACAAAATACATATGGGACAGTTTAAGGAGGAAGAGCTGACATGAGAAACTGCTCCTTTAACTTACTTGGAAGCAACATGTGTGCCTGGGAGCAGAAAAATGAGTACGTGGTAAGTCATGTTACTTTCATTATTTTTGTATAAAATGGGAAAATAAAGCAAACAGTGGCAATGATTCATATTTTGCTCAAGTATATTTTCCTAAGAGCAGTATTCTAGTGTTACATACAGTAAAACTAGTTGTTTGTAGCTGCTAGAGGTTTTTGCAAAGCAGAACTTGACTTTGAAAGTTTTGAACTAGGTTTAACACATTTATTGCTTACGTTCAAAAAAAATTATGAATCAAAATTGAAAGTTAGTTGTATTTGCTAAGAAATGACAGGGGTATGATCTAGGAACCAGTTTTTATACTGCTTTTTAAGTATTCCTATGAAATCACAAATTGAGAACCTATTTCACAAAAAAAACCCAAGGAGCTGTGGACTGTAAAACTTGTCTGTTATGTGGCTTGCATATTTCAGATTCTAGGAAACAAACTTATTGAAATATATACTTTAATGATGTGTTAACTCCACTTTATACACAGGTTACATGTGAGATTGAATTTCTGTTTAGAGGTCAAATTACCAGGTGCATAAAATGCACACATCAAGAAACTTTTGAAATTTTGTAGTTCTCAAGTACTAGATGTCTTTTTTGATTAGAGCTCAGGGCAGAGGGGAGCAGGGGGAAGGTCTTAACATGGAGAATCAGATTGTTAGCTTTTTTTGAGGAATGAAATCGTAAAGAATACAGATTAAAAATGTTAAAATCTCCAATAAGAGTTAAGTTTAAAATAACAGATTACACTCTGTACATATACCCAAACACATTTTTATGTTTGCCAGTGTCCATGCCAGATCAAGATGTGCCAGGGAATATTTGGTAGCAAGCGAGCCTGACTAGTGTCATTTCACACTCAAGTATCTATAATCTGCTTCAAAGATTTATATAACCTGGATGTTATTTATCTGAATTGCCATGAAAGGGGATACACTGCACAAAGTAACTAGAAGTATGTAGGTACTAACTAGAATTGGTAAACAAAGCCGGAGTACTCCAGCCAGCAATTCTTGAAATAAATCCCTTGGGGGTAGTAGAAAGCAAGTGGAAGCACATGATAATACTCTCCATTTCTGTTGCACACTTGAGGAAAGAAAACTACAGTATCGATCAAGCCAAGGACAGTATTGGCATCAAGAGACAAGTGGCAGGATCCCAGATGAGTCTCCTCACGCCTCTGGGGTTTTTTTGCTGTTTTTTTTTCCCCTTTTACTGTTGTCATCATCTTTACCCTGACTAAACACAAATTGAAAAATATTTCTTGCAAGCTACAGTCCCTTTAGTTCCATCATCTATGCTACAGACTCTTTGTGAACACAAAAACTAACATGACCTTCTCAGATCTCAGTCTCACTCAGTGGAGAGAGGTGAACTGCAGAAACACTGGTTTCTTGAGAGTAACCTCCCAAGAACCTAGAATACAAATTAAGGTAATGTCAACGTAGGCAATGACAGGAGAATTAGCCAGAATTTAGTGTTGGGGGAGAGCAATCAGAGAGAAACCAGATGGGAGAGGGAGGCCTGGGCACAGCAAGGTGAGTGAGCTGGCAGGGTAGAGCTTCAGCTCACACTGCAGACAACCAAACAGTGTAGGAATACAACAGCGGAGGGCAGCAGGCAGCCAAGAGCAGCTCCTCACGTGTCAGGGTTTCTGAAAATGCTCTTGGCAATGGCAGGAAGCAGGGCAGGTATGGCTGGCAGCAAGCACTGAACTGAAAAATTCTTAAAGCAGTATTTTTAATTTGCCTTTGAGATGTTCTGAGCTAGAACTGCTTATACCTACTCAGTAACCAAACATAAATAACACCATTGCTGCACTTTCCACTATTCATGTTTCACACCTTAAGCCATCTGGTATTTTGTTGTTTCCCATAAGCGACAATGAAACCCGTAACTCACATCTCCCACCCAGCTGCTTCCCACCTCCACCATACATGATGATACTACAATTGACAAAATGCCTCCTGAAGACAAACTAGGAAAGCAAAATTTCTTAAGAAATATATTCACCTTTCTTCTGGTCCTATGCACAGTGGAAGAAAGTGTTGCTGCCTCCTGTCATCCAGGGAGATTGTGCTCCCCTTGAAAAAACTCACAGCCAACACTATGAAACATTGAACACTATCAAACACTATAAAATTAAACATTTATTTTTTTTATATTGTGCCAGTCAGGCCTCTGGAGATTATTCCAAAGAGGCCAAATTTAAGATGCAAGGGCTTTATCTCACTTCTGAAATTCCAGGAGTTGAGTTTTGCCAGATTCACCATTCTGCACAGTCACAAGATAGCAAAAAGACCACTCACTGTCAATAACTGACCTGTCAGTCCCTCTAACACTAAAACTACATGCAAGGAAATTTGAAGGATGGCAGATGAGACATTTCAACTTAGCTGAAATCCTTTTTAATCTTTGAACATGTGCCCCAAATTCATTTTGCACTGGGAAATAAAACAGGAAGAATAATTGGAAAGCAGAATATAACATTCCTTGGTCTCTGGCCTTTTATGGAAGCTTTAATATTTGTCCTGTTGTGGTGACTCAGAATGCTGAGCAAAATAATCTGGGTTTGTTTCAACAGCTGCATCTTCACAATTTTATTGCCATTTTATAGAGCAATGGCTCTCAAACATTTCCCCCGTTTCCATATTAGAATAGGCACCCTGCCCCCTTTTCCAATTTAAAAAAAAATTATATCCTGTTTTGCTCCAGCTGGAAGTGTATTCTGTGTTTGTGTCAGAGGTGAAAAGGAAGAGAAAGACTGAGTGTGGCAGGGAAGCAGCTCAGACAAGATGTCTGGACAGGGGTGGGAAAGGACCAGAAGTTGCCATCCTGAGCCTCACTGGCACTAGTCCCTCAACCCCGTATGAGCCTCAATCTCCACTAAAAACATCTGTCTTACTCCTCCTGTAGCCCAGGAGAAATTCCTGGCTGTGCACGCCAAGTTCATTGCACCTCCTTGAACAAGGGGCACAGCCCCATTTGGGAATCATTGGTGCAGCACAAACACACACAGAGTAAGTAGAAACCGTACCCAGGCCAGTAAGTCCCCAAGTTCAAAATAGTTGGAAACTGGGATAATACTGTGGAAGTCTTACATGCTTGCCCTCTTTCTGAACAGTTTCCTAGGTAGCTCAATTCTGACCGCAGCCAGAAAAGAAGATGCTGGGCTGGGTAAGCTCATGGTCTGATTCAGTACAAGCATTTTATGTCAGCCCCACCTTTTGAAAGGATAAGGTAGCATTGGAATGAATTGACTGAATTTGTTCTTTAGCAGTAAGAATAATGACAAGGGGGGAAAAAAACCAAAAACAAACCGTAGCCCCCCCCCCCCCAGATTTTAGATCATACATCATCTTAGAATAACTGAGTGATTTATCTAAGTCCAAACTCAACAAAGAATGAAACTATATAACAACAGGGAAGTGAATGTTGTGCAATTGAGCTCTACTTTTTTGTCTAAACACCACAGCACAATATGTCAAAACCCACAATCAAGTCAAATGTGATCTGAAGGCAGAACCAAGGCACTGGGTCAAGGAGTTCAAGGTAGGTAAAAGACAGTTATCTATCACTAATTCTTTTTGTAAAAGATATGACAAATAGTTTCCATATTTAAACCTGTAAGATGCTGATGACTCAAAAGTTTTATATAGTGATTTCAGCAAAATTCAACTGATTTCAGTAATCACATATGTGTATATGTTAATAACGTAATTTAGTTTCCTTATACTGGAGTTACTCACACAAGAACACTGCTACTTCCTAAATCACTCTTTATAGGCGTTCACTTTAAGTGAGGAAACAGGAAAAAAGTTGCAAAAGGGACTTCCTCCTAGCATTTCTACATCAGTTCAGTAAAACCAGAAAGGCAATAGTTCAGTGTTACTCTTATAGATTAAGCCTTTTCCTTGGATAGAAACATGGCCACAAAACTACCATCTCAGGAGGAATTTGAGAACTGGACAACTTTTCAAGTTGCAGATCTCCTAAGACAGGTACTGAATGTATTTGTAATATTTTAGACAGTTCAGTCTATTTTCAGCTAGCAGAAACTCTTACTGGATTGATCTTTGAAAACCAGATATATTATCCTAAATCTAGCACAAATATTCATTAGCACTGAAAACAGGTTAGTCACCAATTTTCACCTCTAAGAACTTACTAATATTACTTGAGTTTCTTGATACACTCCTGTTTTCTATAGAAACCTAATTCATGGCAGAAGCTGCTAGCTAAGATCTCCTACATGACAAATTATAATAAAAAATGTTTGCTCATGGAGGTATTTCTTCTAAGAGAAAAGTATTCATGCCCAAATTTATTTCCTGATGGGAAGAAATAACTATTTCACAGAAAATAGGTCTAGGTTGTGTATTTGAATACCACTTTAAAGTCTACAGCTTGTCAATAAGAATCTCTTGTTCATTTTTCCTTCTCAATGTACATATATCCACAGTAATTGCTAAATGTTTCTTAAGTTGAATGTATTTGAGCTTTTGGGGGTTTTTTATTCATTCTTTTATTGGCTTGTGCCTTTCCTAGTTCTATAATGTCCTGTGTAGTATATGTAAAATAACCTGAATTGCAGAAAGCTCATTCTCAGACATCTTTCACTACTTTAATAATCTCCTCACAGATATATAAAATATGTCTTCCTTGATATAACCTTTTTTTGACATCATGTTTTTTTTATAATTTACTGAAGGCTGTGACTCGAGTTTTAGATTTCTACCTGTAACTTATGTCCATTCACTGCAATGGGATATATAGTCTCATTTTACCTTTACATTTTGTTTAGGTTTATGCAAGTTTCTCTATATAATTTTATATATAGGAAATTTTCTAATTTTATCTGTAGAAGCACCAATCTTTTTCAATATCTACTTTATACCAACACTGAGAATTTATTGTCACTAAGATTTCTCATCCTTTTCAACTGAAGGAGCATACAATCTTTGTCAATTAAAATAATAGCACCATGCAATCTTTCTGTAGGAGTTCCACTTGCAGCCATGCAAAGTTTGAGATGTTCATTTTGTATTATTATTTTTCCATTTTGCCTGTGTATAAATACACATGCTCACCCATGTAATGTAAAAACCAAACCAACACAACAAAACCACAAACAGTTTGCTAATGGAGATGTATCACAGGTGGAATATTGTCCTCATGTAAGGAAAGCTAACCTGTTCCATGGAATCAATTCATACCATAATGATAACATACCAGCTAAACTGTGAACTTGTTACTGTTAACAGCTACTCAGATGACTAATTAGCTCAAAGGCTTTCAGTTTAAAGGAAATCAGACTAATTTATAGAAGTTATAATGGTTCAAAAGTTCTGGAATTCTATGGCACAATAAAAGACAGAAAGTTAGTAACAATTGTTCAACAACCCAGAGGCTTTCAGGGAAATTTCAGGCATGCCATAAGTACTGGCTTCATACTTATTAAGAGAGAATCTTCCAACTTTATAAAAAGCCATTAATGCCTATGCTTACACTCTCATCACTGATTAAAGCAGCCAAATTACTACAGTATAACCTACATTCTGCGCTGGGAGCATTTGCTTGTGGCCACCACACACAGAGCTGTCAGCTGCCACAGGCAGCACATCCCAGAGAGCCTCAGCACCATGTACAACCACCATGTCCATAGTCAGACAACACACTGGGGGCTGTGCTGGATCTCCCCACCCTGAGACTGGCCATACATGTGTGTGAACACTAAAATAATGTTAAGGTTACAGAAAGAAGCACTCAAATATGGATGAAGTGGGATTAACTCTATAGCCTGAATTTCTCACCTTTTACATGCACATCACAATAGCCCGTAATTTCTGCTTCAGATATTACCTTTTCCATTCACAAAGACCTGTCTCTGTCAGTGCAGGAGAAACAGTAGGTTTATGCACTTGTCTTGGCTATAACAGAAATCGTAAGGTGCACAAGGCCAGGGCTTGGTGAAAAAGAGAATGAAAACATAGTAATGTTGATTTAATTCTGCCATGAAATATCAGATCCTGACACTGCCTCAGCTCAATATTTTTACCTGAAGTCATGAAAGTCACTTAAAAAACATAGTATTGTCCTATGGCAGCGAGAGGTGAGAGTTGCAACCACAGTGGCAGATCTGCTCAGAAGGTAAAAATGGCAAAATATTGAATATACAAAAATACATGTATATTTCACTGATCTAAACAGTTGCAGTTAAGCATTCAAAAACACTTGATAGTGTATGAGCGTTGTTTTTTTTTTTTTTATTATGCACCTCAACTTCCTTTACTAATGGAGTTTTCATCTCACAGGGTAGTCCCAGAAAAAGCAATTACTAGTGTTTCTGAAGCACTTGGAAAATAAAGAATGCTGTAGAACAGCTCAAATAAAAAGTCATTCTGGGTTCAGAGAAGGTCTTTGAGTACTGCATATTACAGGTATACAAGATAACAGACAAGCACTGAGCACTAAACAGAACATAATATTATCAAACAGTAGGTCAACATCAGCTTTCATATGCTGTGACTGAGGCTGGGTTCTCTAGAAGAGGTGTACTGACGTTGCTGCCTTGATATATATGTAAAACTGGTATGTACATATGTACAGTGCAGTTTTAGCATTTTCTTAACTTTACAAGTCTAAATTACATAGATATTTGTGTGTTCTAAGTACAGAGGTTATTAACTAGCCATTCTGCAAAAGTGTTTCCAGTCTCATGGAAGGCATTTGCTATAAAATCATTAACTTCACTATGAAGATAGTAATGGAAACCTGTTAGCCACCTGGATGTAGTTTCCTGTTATCTTGTATCTATGCTATAATTGCAACAACTCTGAGATATTCCATGTTGCATTGTCAGTTTGGCCTCCATTTGCCATGTAGTCTGATTCTCTCCTCAGTACTGATCTTAACATATTTGTAAGAAAAGTTAATGTATTCATAACAAAATTAAAGATTCCATGGTCATCACTAACCACCAGTAGCAGGATATCCACTTGTCTGATGAGCTAATCTTGTAAAGAGAATAAATTTTCCCTTACACAAAAGTTAGATGCTTGACTAATAGCATAAGGCAAAGCTCAAAAGCAGTTCATCAGAGCCAATAACTGGAGACAGAGCCGATAACTACAAACAGATGGGCAAAAGGCCTGCTCTGAGAGCGTGCATAGCCTTAATTCTTTGTGCCAATATCAGTACAACTTTTGGCAAATGAACACAATCCACAACCAGCCATTGGTCCAACACCATAACAACGCTCTCCATTAAATTGTGATCTATTGTGTATTGCAAATAAGCAGCACTCTCCCAATTATAGTATAAAAAAAGATTATAAACTCAGGCATATCAGCTAGTAGGCCAAAAAACACTCTGAATATACATCTGAATGTGAAATTTCCATATCAAAAAGTAGATAAATCACACTTTGAATGTTTAAACATGATCAGTTTTAAGTAGTCTAGTAATAAATATTTATCTTGGAAAAGCCACATAAATATGTCTATGAGAAGAATTTATTTCCACTAAGGAGGCAGTTCAATGCCACCCTGACACCTGATCCCATCAGATTTCAGAAGCCAAGCAGGGTCAGCCCTGGCCAGTACTTGGATGGGAAACGTCCTGGGAATCCCGGGGGCTGTGTGTTCTAGTCCTGAGGACTTCACTGTCACCGTCCAAGCTCGTTCAGCCGTGGCAGATGAACCTTAGGAGTTAAAGGGTGGTTCTGTGCACGCTGTGCCTCACCTGAAAAATCTACTGTGCAGGCTCAAAGGGCAGACCCACATGGGGAGAGCCCTAACAATGTCTAGCCACGGTGATGATGATTTCCCCTAATATTTCTCTGTTAGTGTCAAAGTTGGTCATTACTGCTACAGACGTTTATAGCTAAGCATTACAAGTATTAAAACTCATTTCAAGAGTACTACACTCATAAATGAAGGGGGTTTTGCCACTTTCCCTGCATAACAATGTAATTTCTTTGAAAAGCTGGACTAAACCACCTAACACACTGTGAGATTTTTAGGACAACTTCAGCCCTGCTCCATGTTTTTCAATAAAGGAAATCTGATGTGTCCACTTTTAATTCCAAATTATTTAGTAGTAGTGCCACTTAAAGAAATACCATGTCTGGGCATTCCTGTTTCATTTCAATTTATAGTCAGGACAAAGTTTCATAAAAAGCACCACCACCACTACCAGGATACAGAAAAGAAATCCTATTTTTGAACCTGAATTCTTTCCAGCAATGCTCATCATTATAGTAAATGCAAAACAGTCCAAATATCTGGTGCTGAAGCCAAGCAGCCACCAATGCATACAAAGGTTGGTAAACAGGCCCGTGGGATGATGACACAGCTCCTGATAAACTTTTGCTGCAAAACACCTTTTAACCTGTTTCTAATCCTGGCTTCTCTCATCTCATAGCAATTGAAGTTCCACAGTTTGTTTCTGCTGGGCTCCTTGCTCCATTTATATTACATTTGCTGCTTTGTAATTTCATCTCATCTACTCCATTCATGATTTTATTGATCCTTATCTCCTATAATACTTTTCCCTAAGAAAGAGGTAATACCATGTCATCTCTCATGAGAAAGTCACTGCAGAAGCATTATAGTTACTCTGTCCAATATCCTTTTTTTAATTATCCTTATCAAATAGTATAACTACTTCCACAACCCTGAGTATCTGAGTATGGAAATATTAATTAGTTTGTTTACAATTAGTTTGTCAAGCTTCATAATATCTTTTTCTCACCTCAGTTTGGAATGCCTGAAGCTGCTGTGGTTATAGAAAAACTGCACATGAACGGATCTCATTTCTTGGTAAGCAAATATTGCATAAGAGCTGTCATTAATACATATTTCAACATGAGGATTGTGTTCCTTACAGCGCCATAATAATCTGAATTTTTCCTTCTTTATACACACCTCATCAATTGCTCTGTTTTGGCATTTTAGTGGGTTGTTTTACACCTCTGACTCAAAGAATCCCCCTACACAAAATAAATCCCAATCAGACCTTCCCCCGCTCCAGGAAAAGGGCAGATGTGTAGTATCAGCCACTAGCCCATAGGTGTGGCAGGAAGTGTCTCATGAAATATGACTTAGAGGGGTTGGCAGTTTGTTTAAACATATACATAATTTAAAGCCCTTGTGTATGTAAAAGTTTTTTTGCAAAACTCACATGATTAAGAACATTTGCCAGTACAAAATTCTGCATAAATTTTACAATAAGAGTTTGGAGATATCAGAAAAAAATGTCTGAAAAAATTCCTTTCTTGACTCCTTTAGAATTTTTTGCATAACACTGTGTTTAATTGATTGCAACTAATTAATAGACAGGAATAGAATAACTCCTTGAACTGCAGCAATTCCACTACCCCTAATTACAGTTGTGCAGCTATTAAAGCAAAGGTTTTAAAGGCATAATTACTGATATTGTTATATTTATGCACTAGAGAGATATTATGTTGGCTTGGCAATTCATTGCCCAAACTCTTTCCTGGGTGTATCGGGCATTTTACATGCTGTTTACACTAACAAGGCCTTCAGTCCTGCAAAGCGATTCATTAAAGCACAGGTGGGTGCACGGCTACAGAGTAAAACTGGGTTGCACTGACAATCCATACTAGCATAGCAGAGCTAAGAAAGCTGTCAAATATGGATTGATTTCTATGCCATCCATCTATTATAAACTGAATCACTAAAGGTGCTGCAGTCTCCATTGCTGGATGAGAGGCAGTGGAGTTAAACCTAAGAGTGGTTGTGTTGGTTTGTCATGCCTGCTGCAAAAAAGCTGTACAGCAGCAGTGCACAAAGATCTGAGAAGCAATTTCAGATATTAGTGGTAACCTATTCAAAACACAAGTGAAAAAAGCAAGGAGAACAATGGACGATCTTTGGTGAGAGTCTGCAATACCAAAAGCAGTATGATTAAAAATGAAAGCATTCACTAGTATGTTCTCCAAACTATGTAGTCTCTTCTACATGTCTTTAAAGATCATTTTGTACTGCAGAAAACATGGCATTATATGTGTGATACAATAAGCAACATCCATTTTTTGTGTTGTTATAGAGAAAATGAGATAGGTCTCACACACAGCCAGAAACCTGACTACAAATTTCATATGTTATTTAATTGAATTCTTCAGTAGCATTGTCAACATGACAAATCCATATGCTTGAAACAGAATTATTTATAACAGTACTTAAAAAAATTATTCAAGGAGCTATATTTTGCTATCATTAATAGCATTATTTGAGTAACTTTAAGATGCTATTTTTCTATGTACAAGTTAATATGTATATATGTAGTATGTATTTTTACTTGAAAGTAATTAACAGCAGAGTTTTTTATTCCAAGCTCCTAGTCAAATACACAAGAAATCTGTATTACACCAGGAATTAAATGTTCCTTCTATGTTACAAGGTGTGATTTAGAAAGCACACCCTTAGTAGATCTACCTTAATATATGATGGAATAACCAGATGGCTAATGTACACATTTCCACTCAGAAAATCTGTGTTTCTGTCTATATTACTTGTAGTGTGATTTCCTAACTGGATTTACTGTCTTGTGCAGGGTGTCCAGAACTCCAAAATTAAAAAAATCCTTATGTTGTTATTTTGCCTATTTATTGCATTTTGCAAGAACCTGAGGTTTTGCACTTCAGTTTATCATTGAGTTATAAGAGGTACACGATTTCCTTCTTCTGCTGTCTACAAAGTCTACACAGAAGCTCAAGATCGCTTTCAGACATTGAGCTCAGAGTCACTAGAAAAAGCTTTATCACTGGACAGCAGTGAACAAAAACAGCAAAATAAAACCAACAACAACAACAACAAAAAAAAAACCAGAAAACAAAACACTTGAGCAAGCCTGATGCCATCTACAAAATAGGGGTGGCAGATTTTTCTTCACATATTAATAATTTTTAGAAAGCAAATACAAGATTGCCACTATCTGAATGGGCATATAGACACTGTGCACACATGTAGACCTCTTGATACATGTGCAGTGTTACTACATATCTACCCAATGTTAGATGACTATTTAGGTGCAGATCTGGTTTTGCTATGACATCTGTTAGGAATCTTTGGACAGAAAATTTCTTCTAGATTGATAAAGAAGAAAGCAACTCTCTGGTATCTGCCATGCGAACTTTCCCCTGCCACACAATCCGAGAGGCACAAGTTAACTGTTTTACCTTTCCATGGGCTGAGAACTGTCTTCCCTCAATGGTATTGCTGCAGAAGGCATGTCAGAATGGCTGTGCAGGCTGACAGAACAGCCCAAAGGGAGCCCATTCTGATACCTACCAACAGCCCTTCACAATTCTCAGACAAGCCCTTCTTTAAAACTCCTCCAGCCTGTCCCAAATCCCTGCTACGGAACTAACACCTTAAGCATATGCAGCACAGGTATTTTGTACCAGTGAGATAAGCCAAAATCCAGAGGCAGTGCCCCTTAGGGGAAGTGGCATGCTGGGCCACTGGGGCACAGCACTGGAAGGAACTTTTCCTGGAAAGAAACACAGGCAGCTTTGCACTCTGCACTTGTACCATGGGATTAAACACCCACTAGATGTGCCTCTGCTGCTTCCTGTGTGGTCTCAGTGAGGATACTCTTTTTTATTTTTCTAAAGAGGAATGTTTTCAGATGTTAGGGAAATGCTGCAGAAAATAATTATCCTGAAGCTTACCACTGAACTAATGAAGAACCTCTAACAGGGCCATCCTGCACATGTCCTTCATGTCAAATGCAAATGACATTTCATTTGAAAGTGAATCAGACAATTTATCAATACTAAGGTCTTTTTGAAGTTTAAAGTGTTCAAAGTTGAATCATGCAGACATTATAGCCACAAAATCTGTGATAAGTCAGCCACAACACCTTAAATCGATTTGACTGATTTCAGAATAGAAATAATCAACATTTACATGGTCATTTCTTTGAATATTTCTTGTCCTTGAGTGACTAAAAGACAATCACTTTTATGGTAATATTAGATTTTGTTTTATAAACATACTGGGTATCAAACTGAACCTTTGTAAGAAACCAAATTACATGCATTTTATAAAAATTGAGAAGTAATAGCTCTTCCTTTACACTTCTGTAGAATTTAAAAATGCAAAAGGGTGGTATATGAGATCTGAAGTCTACCATGCAATTTCATTTTTCATCAATAGAACCATACTTGTGATAGTCACTCAATATGCAGGTCACATCAGAGTGATGCTAATCTAGTCTTAATGTGCAAATCAGCATTTAGCCACAGCTGCATTGCACACACCATATTACATTCTCTCTCGTTTTTTAATGTCTGAACTTGCTGCACTGTACTCCTGTTTTTCAGTTCCCTCTAAGAGTAGATTGCTTGTTTGATGGTGCTTTTTTTTCAAATTCTGTTTTGAATTCCCAGTGACAGACTGAAAAATATAAAAAAAGTGAAGTCTGACTTGAACTTCAGAACTGAAAAAACGTAGATTTTCTTATTGGATTTCTATATAGAAATCTACTAAAAGAAATCTCAAACATAGCAAAATAGTCAGCATTAATTCTAAATATCTTTAATGTATTTCTCCTCTTTCTTGCTATTTCAAAATGTGTTTTGAATTGCATGACTGGAATAAGAATGCTTTAGAGAAAACCAGAGTATTGGTGGATCACTTGGGTCTGTTGGGTATTTCTGAATAATATTTAGAGAACAGAACCTGTGTCTTCCCGTGGGAGATTCCTGACTCCCTGCCAGGGCAGAACACTGCCAGAGCTTGCCAGATTCAACTCATCCCAGCCTGCCCTTTGACATTCATTTCTGTCAGCATTGCTACTGAGAAAAAGCAACTATTGTCTCGTCTGGATGCTCCCTTCCATCCCTGCAATGCAGAAGCAGCAGACAGGAAAGGACAGGAACCACATCTGCTTTCTCCACTGACCACAGCAACTAAACACATCACACCTAGAGCTCTCCTGTTGCTATTTGAAAGCTGCAGAGTCCCACAGCACCTTCCCCAGTTTCAGCTAAAGGACTTTTTCCCAATGCTGGGACTCGTAACAGCATAGGGTAGGGGAGTAAGTGGAAGGACAGACTAAAATTGGTTCGGGCTGCTTGGATATTTGCTAGCACAAAAGCTAACAAACATCAGGTTCTATTCAACTTCCATGTCTATATAATTAGCTTTACAAATAAAATTAGGATCATGAATGTCTTGATTTTCCAGGACAGGGAGGGGGAAAGGAGGAGAATCTTTTCTAGGTCTTACATAAAGAACAGAAATTAAAGACCTACTAAGTACATCTATAACCTAATTCTTCTGGGAAAGGGCCAAAAACCTCCTGTAGTGTTTTCCCTGGCTATCAAGCAGATATAGAAATTTTGCATATAGGGAAGGTCAGAGAAATATGGTGCAAGTTGCAGGTACTGTTGAGTCCCACTCTTAGGCTTGCTGTTGACAACTTAATGCCACAAGTCCATAGCCAGGGTTTAATGATACACTGTTTATACCAGAAAGCTAAAAAATAAGCTTTGTACAGTCACACAAAAGCTAAATAATAATGTTTTGGTTTATCCAAGTATTTTGTGTGAGTGGAAGCAATGCCTTTGGCAAGCACAGAAGGTCATCATAGCAAAAAAGAACTGTTCACCACAGAAAAGTGATGTTAAAAAAATACACATTCTCAGCTGCAAAATATGATTAGGCCATCTAACTGCATTAATTTAATTGCATTTTTCACTATTTCTATTCCTCTGAAATTGCTTTCTCCTATTCACATTTATCTACCATCTGACATGCACCCACTCGCCTTTGCCCAATGCACTTTTTCAGGGCTGAGCCTCTCTCTGCCCTCTCCCCTTTACACCTCCTTGCCTTTGCTGCCTCCCAACATCCAGTACTTTGTTTCTGTTCCTCTTCTAGCCAAGGTCCTCCTTCCCTTCGCTCCTTAATTAGGTTCTACTGGTCATGGACAGAAGTTGCTCCTGCTGATATTTCTCATGGATTTGCAATCCTACAGGCTTCCCTCATTTCCATCCTTTAAGATGTAGAGGTTTCCCAGCAGAGGCAGCAGAGGTGGCTCAGATACAAAAAGCAGTTTTTCAGAAACACCTTAATTTCCAGGTATTTCTACAGACTCTGGGTTCACTTTCCAAATGAAGAGCCTGGATAATGGTAGGAGCTGGGCACCTTAAGAGCTCAATGTCTTTTGTGCAAAGGCAAGTGATCTCGGCACCTATCCCTATAGCAAGCGCTTTACAGCTTTGAAAACGGTTAAAATAAAGCTGTTTAAAATGAAAGTTTTTCAGGCAGGTAGAAAATGAAAATACTTTCTCCTCCAGAGAGATGGATGCAAAGCATTAAAATAGAAGGCAGAAAACCTAACAGAGAGCTGAGAAGTGCAAGCTTTGCCCCCCAGCAGTTCTTGCAGCATGATGCAACGGGGCCTGAGCAAAGGGGCAAGTAACTCCCCAGGTAAGAGCTCCCCAGATCGCCCTGAGCATCATTGGCTGCCAAGTACAGAAGACTTTGGTTGTTTCTTACTGTTTCTAACCAAAGAGGAAACTGTTTCAGAAAGCAGAATCATAGTTACTGACAATCATTTCAAGAAGAGGAAAATGATAAGAACATACCTTAGAAAGGAGGCAAATGTTATTTAGCTTATAAAATAACTAGAAGCAAAGAGTGACCTTAAAGAGACCAGGGCTAAGAGTGATATATTTTATAGCTTAGCGCCTCTGCTGCTTATCAATCATCTTCAATTAAGTGGTAAGGTACAACAGCTTTACATCTTCTTGTATTGTCAACAAAGCATTAGGCAACCGTAAAGTAAAAGCAAAATTTGCATATTTATCCTTATTCTTCAAAAAGCTCACAAAGATAGATTACTGAATGTAGATATAATTTCTGAAATCCAGGGCACTATGAAGTTATGCATCATTATCTAGCACATGAGAACACAAGTGATTTTAGCTATTCATGTATTAGTTAAAATACATAAATATTAGTAAAACAAACAACCAGGATAAATTATTAGACTAAGATACAAAGTCAAACATCAGTATCACCAGGTTGCTATGAATGTTAGCTTAGAAACTAAATTTCATCCAATTTTGAATTATTTTCCCACCAAGCATTTTCAAACATCTCAAAAACAATTTAATAAAACTCTTTAATGCCATAATCTATAAATGTAATCCTACAGTCAGAAATCTGGAGCCAGTGCAAAAGCATTTATGGCAGGAGTGGTCCTTTAATTTTTTCTGTGACAGAAGAGCATGTCTACTCATATTCCAAATCCTGCTGACAGAAATTATTTGAACATACATTTTGTTTTATGCAGTAGCCATGAATGATGGGAAGTGTTTGCCTGCTTTCCAGTCTTTAAGCTCCAGCACACAACAATCCAATCAAATTCTATATGTCATGTTAGTCATAATTACATTAAATATGGATTAAAGAAATATCTTTTGACACAGAATTCTTTGTTCTTAAAGTTTACTGGTAATTTTAAATGTTATGAAGTTTTGTGCACCTTTCAAGTCCATGGAAATGAAAAAGAATGTGAGAAGCTGTAGAAATTTTTGAGCCATTATGTCATAGTTTCTTTCTAATATGGACTTTGTAAGATCTTCGCTAAAAAGTAGGAAAACTCCAGAGTCTTAGGCTTTGTAATTTTTAATTTCCTCCTTTTTCTGCTTTGTTCAAATATCCTGTCTATATAAGTGCACCCCTCATGTGAGACAATCTGTGACTTGAAGAATCTTCATTTTGGTTGCTTTTGTACTCTTTCCTTGCTGAAAAATCAGAAGCTTTTAAAATGCATTCAGTTGCAGCTTCACAACATTAATGCTCAAAATCATTAGTAATGTTTAGAAATCTAGCCAGAAACTATAATCACTCTCCCATTGTTAAATACCAGCTGCTAACCATTTCAGAAATCTTCTAGCATCACGAATCAGAATTTTTTTCTTTCTGTTTTCACATCATCTGTCTCCAATACAAAGCTATAAACTTCTAATTCTTCACTCTTTATTTTCTCCTTAAAGATGCAGGTGAATGTGGGAAACTAAAATGCCAAGTACATTTTATCATTGTTTATTTTCTATACAAAATTTATTTTAAAAAAGGCAAGAAAAACCATCAGTAGCATATTGTAAGTCTCATAAGGTTTATTTAACGAAGTAATTATGAGTTTCACTGAGCAAGTCCCACAGGAAGTCTGCAAAATATCTCAGAGAAGATAGCAGGTTTTCTCTTCTCCCAACACACACTTATTAAAATTACTTTTATAAATATAAGCAGATATAAGGGTGGATCAAGTTTTGGATTACATACTGATGGCTGCAGCTCCACCAATGCAAAGCTACCAAAGCAGGCAGAGACACCTTTGCCTCTGCTTGGCTGAATGCCACTGCAGGCACACAGCAGTTGGAAAGCATTAGCCAACGGTGGCTCAGAAGCATTTGAGAAGTTACACTTCATGCTCTTGCATAGACAGAGAACTGCACTGGGACAGTCAGTGAGAATTTCCCAGAGATGAAGACTTAGGCAAGGTCACCTTTCTAAGATGGCTACTGTACCTTCCTGGCAGAGTGGAAGAAAATAAAGCTCAGTAACAAAGGTTTTGCAGGAGCACTTGGCTTTTAAAAATTAAAAGATGTTTTCAAAGACTGAAAAAGGACTGTTGGGGACACTAATAAATTTGCAAGTAGCATCTCCTCATGCCAATATTGTTTTCTATGAAACCAAAATGACTGAAAGTTATTAGAGAACCAAAAAAAGAAAGAATCTCTTGCTGCTACTGTACCATCCACAGCTGTTACATGTACAAGCTACTTAATGAACAACAGAGCTTATGCTCATTCTGTGAAAGGGTGTGTTACATTAAAAATAAAACAAGGAAAACAGTAAAGAATTTACGATCTTTTTTAGTCCTATTTCTTTTTCAGAAATTTATTATTACTATAAATTTTAATTTATAAGAAAATTTACATGTACATCAATTTATAATGTCTGTAGAGTTAGCCTAGGTAGTATCTTTTATTTTTTTAAGAACAAAAATAAATACCGGAAATGCAGTAATCATCTTACAGAAATGCCTCACTGACCAGAATAAACTGATAATTATCATTCTTTAGCATCACAAAAACTGAAAGAAGCTGACAATAAATTTGAAGTAGATGCAATTTCAATCTAATTAAACCAGGAGTTCCCAAGGATAATGCACTCACATGGGTTCAACTGTCTTCTTGGTGAGGGGGGACCACAGAGCTCTTAACCTGAAAGACATTTCTGAAGGTTTCTGGGAAAATACATTTTTCTACTGAAAAGACTAAAGCCAGCTGAATATTATCAATTCTCATGAGAAAGCATGAGCAAGGTTAAAAATCAATGCTGTAGAGAAGCTTTTCCAAGAAAGCGATAACTTAAGGCTTCACTGGTTTGGAAAGAGGAATACATACAATTGCACTGAAAAGACGAAAATCCTGTGAGAACCAGACAATATGGCAGGGAGAAAAGGCTTCTTGGGAATAGTTTGGGGCGAATCTGAAGTTTTAAGCTGTTTATTTCTACTGGGTTCAGAAAGGAAGGAGTTCATCAACTTTCTCTGCAAAAACAGAATTGCATTAAATATAGCTGGCTTTAGGGTAAGTTTCTATTCCATATAGAGGGAACCTGAAAAGGCTCCAAATATTAAAATGCTACTTGAGACAGTGGATGATGGTAGTGCCAAAATGAGCTAAATTTCCAAGGAGATGTATTTCAAGCTGCTATTCTTAATCAGTCAAGGAAGATCTAATGGGAGTCCTAAGTGCAGAAATGAAAGATGGCTAGAAATAATTATTAAAAAATTAAAGCAACTTCATTTAAAAAAAAATTTAAAAACCAAACAAACAAAGAAAAACAAAAAAACAACCAACAAACAACAAACAAAAAAAAACCACCAAGGAGTGCCCTTTTGTTAAGACAACTTCTAAACCTGCCCTTTTGTTAAAACAGCTTCTAAACCTCTGGATACTGCTACAACAAAGCTACTAAATGAAGCTACAAAATGTAAAGTGACATGGACTAAAGCAAAACAAGTACATTGTTACTCCCAACAGGACATCCACAGTGGTGTTATGTGAGGAGGGCAATTGTGCCAGGACAGTTCTGCTGGTAAATTTTTCACATAGACACACTTACAGCTTAGGAACTCGATACAACCCACAATAGCCTGAGCACATTTTGCTAATGCTGACTGAGCTGTTATGGCTGCATTAAAAGGCTTAGCACATCTAAAGTGAAAATCCATCAAGTCTGCAATGCAAATTTATAGAAATTAGAAACACTGAGACAGAAAGACCAAATTACCAAGTGTCAGGGGGTTTCCCTAAGTAAAATTAAGCCATCCTGTTTTCTTTTACAGGATGACATCTGCTCTGAATAAGCATGATGTTAAGGGGAAGAAAAAAAAAGGCAAACAAAACAGGAAGAGCAAACCTGTAAGATTGCTACAAATGTAATGATTGCTACATTTCAGTGTTAAGTTGTCTTTACTTTAAAATGATCAGCAGATGGCTTGCACAACCTGTCAGTTATCTGCATACTGCTAAGAGCAACCAAAGCTTCCAGCCATTCCTAGCATGGCTCAGAGGACACTATTAAATATTTATCAATCTTTCCCTAGCTAAAAACTCATGGAATTTACCCACATTAAAAAGTAAAAACAAAACACATACAAATGCAATTGCAGAGATCTTTCATTAATGAGTTTTCTCAGTGCCAATTCTGTGCATAAGCACAGACATTACCATTAGGGAATCTGGCTTGAAGTTTGGCTTGCATTGCTGGGAAACCACTTCACACACTGGTGCTCAGGAAGAGGCATGCTGGAAAGAATTCAGAATTCCCAGTGGTCCTACAAAAGCAGTGCTTAAAAGAATAAGAATTTCAATCATTTCATGTATTTTAGACCTCTGAAACACTAAAGAGTAAAGTCTATCCAAAATTCACATCAGTGTGGCAAATGCAGAAACACAGCTTCTATTTGCAGGGTACGTGGTTTCCTGTAGGGACTATTACCTGCAGCATTTGACTTTGCATTAGTAAACAAGTAAGCACAACATTCCTATGAAAGATATTTTAAATTGTTTGCTAATATTCTTGAGACTTGCTGCAGAATGTTTTTATTTTTATTTTGTTTCTTTGCTTTTCTGTTTATTTCCTCCACTGTTCATGTGTAGCTGGACTTTTTCACCAAACAGTTTAACTATTTTGCTACTTGAGCACAATTTACACTTTCAAAAGGTGTTATTGTCTGCATCCATTGTAACATAATCCTTCAAAAGGGTAAGACTGAGAACTAGTAAAACTTTACAAATGGCCAGGGTTAATCTGTTATGATATGAGTAAAAACTTGATTTCTCATTAAAATTACTTAAATATCCCTGTAAACTAGAATAACACCTGATCAGCATAATACAAAGTAGGCGTGGTACTTAACTGTCTGAATGTAGGACAAGATACAAACAAATTAAACCAGTCTTACAATTTTTTTGTTTAAAAAATAAACAGATGTTAGTTTACAAATGCAAATTATCCACTTATAGCTGATGACCTATTTCATTCACTCAAAACTACTCAAAGCAAATGTTGACATTTGCCCTTAATCCCTAGTTTCCTGTGAAGGGGGAAATGCAACATTTTATTTCTGCATTAGATTGTCTGGGTCCCGTGGTATATAAAAATTAGATTGGATACATGTCTATATGTGCCAGCATCACAATGGCAAGTGAAGAAGATTCTTCAGTGGAACAAACAAAGAAATCAACCTGAAAAACTCAATCTCTTATCTGAATGTTTTTGATTCAGGTGGTTTCAGAGTATCTGAAATGCATCTGTACAAACACAACACTGAATTTTAAAGAAGTAGGGGGAGCAAATAAATACCCTAAAAATGAAGGTATCATCCCCAAAGCCTGGGGTTGTATTTGCTTGTATGTGCACTTTCCAAACCAAAAGTCCTCTACTGACAGCATTTCAGTCTTTTTTAGAACTGTACCATGCATTATTTATGGTGTTATCATTTCTTCCTTTTCCCTGTCCAATTAAGTATTCTTGAACTTTACAGTGTAGTGCTACATTTTCTGTTGGGTCTTGAAGGATTTTTATGACTGTGCTCATGAATAAATTCAGGAATGTAAGAAACTGAGGAACTCAACAATTAGATCATAGGAGGTTTTTTTTATACTTTCCTATGTTTTTCATCATAACACACAAACCACCACATTGGTTCCAAATGGGCGAAATATCCATTTGGGTAGTACAGGTAAAACTGGTAGAATCTGACATTTGCAGACAATACCTGGATTTCCACAACATAACATGAAGTATGGTTGCAAGGTCAAGAGTTTCTTGAATATGATTTGTCTTTGTTGAGCTTCAGCTTGAAGTAATGCCTATTCATGAATTTTAACAAGCTGATGCCAAATAGAGCCACTTTTGTCATGCTAAATGGTACCCAGATCCACAAACACTTTGCATAAACTGGGTTATCAGTCAGAAGGCCAACAACTATCCCAAAATCCATCACCTGAACATGTGCATGCTCACATACACATTTGAATGAGCTGCAGGTTCACACTCACACACAGAAAATAGTGGGAAGCAATAGTCATTTTACAAACATCTTACAGTGGGAAATGCCAAGGTCGTTTACTCAGCAGGCAGTGCAAGAGATGAAAAAATATCATTTGCTTTTCCTTATTTAAGTATTCTAGAAGGCATCTGGACATACTATGCAGGTGTATTATATGGCTGGGCAATTAGTCACACATAGAAAGCAGTAAGAAGTACAAAATAAAAATAAAATTTATAACAATGTTTTATTTTTCTATTGTTCAATGTTTTTCTATTATTCAATGTTTTTATTTGTAGAAATACACCACTTCCATCTAGGTTTATGTAGGAGGTGTACACTATTATGGATTGTTTCATTAATTTATAAGGAGAAGTTTCTAAATGGATTTCATTTTCTAATTCTGCATGTTTGAAGTTTAAAACCTGTGCTTAACTCCCCTCAATACTGAGAAAAATAAATGAAGATAAAATATAGATTCAGCAACAACACCCATCCTGTGGCCATCTTAAATTATTAAGGAGATACTTTTTAAAAAAAAAACTTTTTTTACACTTTTATTACACCAGAAATAGCTACAAAATAGTTACATCCTATAATTGAAGTGATATGATCATTGCTACCAGCTTTAGTCACTAGAGTGAAGGTGAAAAGCCATGTTGAAAACAGTACTTACAGTATTTGTTGAACTATAGAAACTTACAGATTCAAAATTGACTAGTTTTATCCAATAAAGTTATTTTATTTTGCTTATGGTCAACTAAAAAAAAGAACTAGATTCGCATTGATATTAAACTCATTAAAAACCTTTAATACAGTGGTGGATTAACTTCTAATAAACATGCACAATTTGTCAACATTTGATAATTGACTCATATCAAAATTCAAATATTTTCTCTTTCCGTGTTCTTTTCCTGTTTTACAAGTGTAGATGCCCAATTGTAAGAAAGGTTGTTATATAATATCATCATCACCCATTACTGCCACTTGATTTCCACAAATCCATCAAATTATTAGAGAGCAGCATACTTTTTTTATATTATTGTCTGGTGTCCATACAATTTCTAGTTTGTTTCTGCACGTAAACAATTTCACATCACAGTCACTCTGAATTATAGATTCCTTTAAAACCTTGATTAAAGCATTTAAACAGAAAAATGGAAATATTCACTCTAAGTTAAAATTCAGTATTAGTCTAGTTCAAGGGTAAGAAAGGGAGAGAAAAAGTCAGCCAACAGTGGTTTTTTCCTAAAAACAAACTACTCTCACACACAAGCAAACTCAGGTGCAGAGAGTAATTTAAAATTAATGTATTGGCCACTTTCACACTACCATAAATATCACTGACTTTCAGATACCATTGTAATGACGGACTAATATTAGAACTGGTCACAAACGTGTGTATTGTTCCCTGGAATGAGCTTATTTTTGAAGCCATGTGAATCTTCAGAAATTACTAGCATGTGAAAGGACATTTGCCTGTACAGTTTTGACCTCTTCTCTTGCTCTTTGCCCATTAATGTATCTCAGCTGGTTTGTCTTTTAACATTCCAAAACTTTCAGTAGCTTTCAAAGCTCAACTTTCTTCAAAGAAAACATGCATTTTTCCCTTTCTCCTCCCACTCTGAAATCTGCACAAGCCTTGCTAATAGATTTAAAGATACACTGCTCTGAAACAGTCAAATGGTAGCAGACTGAAATTCAAATTTTGTTTCAAGAACTGCCAGGAAAGAAAACAGTGCCTGTAAGTCAGTGAAAAACTGGGATTTCTTGTAAGAATTTAATCTTGGTTGTCAACAACATGCTGGGTCACTGACTTACAAAGCCTTGAGACAAAAATATTTATTTTTAGATACGTTAAATACATATGCTACTATTTCTTTCACTTCAAGACTCATGCTTGCTAACTGCTGTAATTTAAAATTTAAAAATTGCTAGAAAAAGTTCTCTTCTAAAGGAGATTCACATATGCTTATATATAGCTGACAGTCATTTCGGTTATAATTGCCATAATTTTTAAAACTCACTCTAATTGCCTTATTCACAAATAACTTGGGTCACTTGAGGAAAGAGCCAAAAAAGTCTGTTTCATAGTCATCCCTGAACAGTATCAAATGCTACAAAACCAATACAGAAAATACTAAGAGTGGGATCGTACATTCTGAATACTTAGAAGGTTTGAGAACTTCAGATGGAGACATGGGCTTCACTGGCCAACGTGAAGTGTCAAAGAGAAAAGACTGATAATTATATTTTTGAAGATTCATCATGCTGAGAGGGAAGGGAGTGATGTACATACTGGGTGCTCCTTGATTAAGCATGCAGATCCTGCATGAAATCCAAATAAGTGTTTGTGTATAAAGAACAGGCAGTGATACAGAAATATAAAAACCACAAATACTGTATCATTTACATATGATCCTCTGCAGAGAAATATATATGCATATGAACACAGCAACTTTGTTCAAACGAATTGGATGAGTCCTGTATCCAAAACCAGATCTCCTTTTTCCTATTGAAATCAACTAACAGTTTAAGATTTATTAGACAGACATACAGCACTTGACCAATAGGTCATTATAGTGGTACATTTCCATGTAATAACAAAGGAGGTGAGAAATTTTCAAATCACCTTTTCCTATGCTTCTTTCTAACTGACATTATCTGTTTAGCTCATGATAGCTAAAGCAAAAGGAAATCAAACCTCTCAAATTAAGTTCCTCTTTATAGCTGTCCTCACAGCATCTGTCATCCAGAAGCAGCATTAGCATCAAATAAGTTGCACTGGCAGAAGGCAGTGTTGATTGAATTAGACCAGAAAAGACTTTAATTAAATCATTTAAGCACACTAGCAATTTTAATGGCATCCTAGAAAGGCAGAGGACATTGGAATGTGGGGGAAGGAATCCTTTATTTACAGGCTGCCTTTCAAATTTCCAAACTGAGAAAAAAAACAGATGTTCAAATCAAATATCCTTAACTACTTTCTAGCCAAGTACTTACTGAGAAAGTTCCTAAAGCTCCTTGTGTCACTGATAAGCACTTAATAACGTACCAGCCTTTGGCTTCACCCCTTTGAGGAGTTGCTCTCACGATTTGGGGCTGTCCTGGCCTTAAAGTGCCAAGCAGCACTCTGCATTGTGTCACAGACCAGGAGAGAGATCACCTGTGCCACACCTGCTTCCACCTCACCTTAGAGGTCCTCATCCACACTCACCATGCTGTGGCAAACACAGATGTTGTTCGTACTTTGCATGAAGACATACACAGACACCAACAACTACACATGCCTTTATCCAGTGGTAGAAATACTTCTGTTTGAGCCAGGGCCACGCACAATTGCCTGCACAATTGGCAGATGATCTTTTCAACACATAACAGTGATGAAGGCTGAGTTCTTGAGCAACTTAGATCTAGCACGTGCTTTACAGGTCTTAATTGCAGTGAATCTTGGTATTTCAGCTGCTTACCTAAATGACCACAGCTACATACGGTGTTTTCTCTTACTTGCTATGACTGGCAGCACCTTAAGGTCTGTCTTTGCACAAAGTTATTTCAGCCACCGAAATGCAGCAGTCACAATCTTGTTGATAGAGTCAGGGATTACCCATTATTAATGATGTTGCTTGCTGTGGTTAAGGTAACATGAATCAAGCAGATCAAGTGCTCCTTTTCATGATGCCTACAGATATACATGCATAACATTTTTTGTGACTGTATGAATTAAAGAGTATCTTTAATATTCTTAATAGCTATAACCACTGTGATTGTTAAAATGAAACTAAACATTGGAACTAAAGCATTGCCTCAAGAATCTAAACAAGTAGGAGAGAAGGTACAGCAAATCTATCTCACTCTGCAGGCGGTACTTTCAAAGTCAAGTAGTTCAGCAGATTTCTGGGTGGGCATATGAAATTGTTTATTAAAAGTAAATGGGCAAGGAGCTTATGAAGTGGCTTCTTTACAAACAGAAGGCAATTGGCCGTCAGAGCATTTACAGTTGACAGGTATGTACTATGTCACATTTGGTTTCTGATGCAGCAAGGGCATTTATTCTTATCATTAAGATTTGCTGCTTCCCTTGATGAAATTTAATGTGCTTACAATTATGCAGATGTTCTGTCTTAATTTTTCAAGAATACCCTTACGTATAGGTTTTGCTTTTAGGACTGCTGGTGCAGCTGACTGCTGCTGACAGCTTCTGCCACAGTATTTGCTGTGAGAAGATCATTCTCATGCCCCTTTCTCTGCAGCTTTTTCAGGCTCAGCTATTTCCCAGCACTTCTGGTTATAATTATTGTTTTTGTCGAGATGCAGGAAAGCAGAAGCCAGCTGATTCTGCAGGCAGTGTCAGCAGGGAGCAGATCTGCACAGTTCCCAGGCCCCGGCCAGCAGGGGAAAGCTGAAGGCTCCACTTTCAGGGATTCTCCAAGATGGATCCCATTGTTCCCAACAGCCTAAGATACCTGTGGAGCCTCTGTATTCAATTATTTGGCTTGTAGAACAGCATTTAAATAAGATTATGACAACTTTCCCCGAGAAACAAGGGTCCTCGCCAGTTTCACCTGTCAGTGACCTGAGAATTGTTTACTTTACTGCTGGGCTATTTCCTGTTGACATTTTCAGCCTCCCTCCTGAGAGCAGGATAGAAACAATTAGTACCCAGTAAACAGAGTTTTGTGTTTCAATGCAATGCACGGAGCACCTTCCACCAAGACAGCCTAGGCCATTGTACCAAGACATTACTCTTCCTACTAAGTCAAATACTGAAAATGCTGCTGCCACCACAACCATCCATTTTAGCTCTTGCCTCCCTTCATTCCCTCTGTAAGCAAATTAAATGGAAGAGACTGTTTCATACCTGCTCTTCATTCCAACTTTGCCACATGTATCCATTACACACAGACTCTTGTAGCACCAGCTCTCACTTGGTGCCTCAAGGTTTTATCCAGTTGGAAACTTTTTTCTGTATGATTATTTTGGAGCCAGACGCCTCTACTAATCCAGCTCACGATACAACTGCTGGTGCCAGCATGGAGGAGGTAGAGGAGGCACAGTGCCCAGAGAATACATCTCTCCAGGAAGTTTTAAGCGTTGTGAAAAACACAACTTCAGTGTGAGATTCCACAGGACTACTGAAGAGGATGCTGCCAGGGATGAGAGTGGGTCTCCTCACAGACTGTTTTCTCCATCCCACTCTGCCTTTCTAGCCAGAAGCTTCCCTTGGTTCAAGGGCGCTCCCTTGAGTAATTTACAGCTGGTTCAACTCACAAAAGGACCAGAGAAGCACCAAAGGATGGGAGACTTCCCTCCAAACCAGAAGGCCAAAGGAGAAGGGAGAGAGCAGGACCAGCCCTTTTAGCAGCCACCCAGTAATCTGGTGTCTCATACCACTTCCCCCCAGCCCTGCCTGGTGGCATCTCACTGGTATCCAGTGGAAGGCCCCATCATGGATGTGTTTTGTAACGCACACACACACACAATAAATATGATATGGGGTAATAAAAATAAAACTTGCTGAGGTTATCTAGGGACAAGCAACTCTGTGGAAGGTGTGGAGGATCCTGAAAGAGCCCTCATGTCTTCACCTCAGCAAGAGCCTGGTAGACGAGCCATGGCAGAGACATCTGCTCACTTAAGGAAATAGCAGATAGAAAAACCAGATTGTTTCACTAGGAATGATGAGCTGAGAACGAAACTGCACATAACCACACAGACAAGGAAGAGGGCTTTTTCTTAGCATAAGCTAGACACACTTGACTAAAATTACCTGCATGCAATTACTGGAATAGGATGCAGGTAGCTGGAAGCAGCAGCTGGCCTTAGACCTGGTTTAGCCCTGTCACAGGGCAAGATTATTAATAGAAGCTGACAGTGTCAATTCTGTTAGATGTCACTATCAAACTAGGTCAATAGCCTATTGCATTCCCACCTTGGGTTGAGTCCTGGGGAAAAGTCAGTTCCTAAAGCACCAGTTCTGCTTCCAGCAGGACTCCATATTGAGGACATTTCTGCAGCAAGTCCTGTTTCTTGGAGAGGTGACTGGTGTCTTGACTGCAGACTAGAAATATTTTCTGGGCCATTAATTCTTAGATGTGGAACTTCTGACACTTCAGTATTTTCATTTGCTCTGAATCAGAAGGAATAGTTTCAAGCTTCCCACAAAAGTAAAGCGCTTCAGAACCACAGAAGCAGTAGCACTTATGTGCCACACTTGGGTCTTCTACCTTACACTAAAAAAACCATCAAAATTAATTGATTCAATGTTACTGAAATGTTTTATAGATTCCTAATAATCAGTGAAGCAAAAGGAGACCTGCAAAATGATTTGTTTTAAGTGATGAAGCATTTTTAGAGAAAAATGGTTCTGCTAGAAGGCTTAGCTGGCTCTTCTGAATTCTCTTTTCTCACTAAAAAAGATGTCAGATTTCCTAATCTTGCAGCCTACATCACCACAGGCTCTGCTGGTTTTTGCTGAGGCTAAATTTCTAGTGGTCACAGATACTTCTGTATGTGGTGGCTTGCTTCCTTTTTCAAACACTAAAACCCATTTTAATTTGCTTAAGGATATAGTGGTGCATTACTATAAAGATATGGGAAGTGGGTTTATTTTCTGTGTTCCAGTAAATGCCCTTTCAATAAGGATATGCAAATGTAGAGCTCAGCCTACAGAACATTACACTGTCAGTGAGGAAGACCATATAATTTTTGAAAGAACTGTGGAAACCTCATTTCTCCATCAAGTCAGCCTAAGACTAATGGAGACACCTATGTTCTAGGAAAAATAACATGAAGTTTCCCATTTTATGCACTATATAAACAGATCTATGTTGCAAATCAAGCTTTATTGTTTTAGAACAAGGCTATTTCTGCAGCCAGCTTTCAAAGAGGGGACTATTCATTTAGTATGTGAGATTGAATAAGACAAGTTCAAAAAGTCTTGGACAGTCAAATATGAGCCAGCAGCTCCTGGAGTCTACAGTGGCTTGGAAACTCTAGGTCATAAACAAGTAAATCATAGGTGAACCCACTCATAGCACATATAGAAATAAAGGATCAACTAGTTGCAGCTTTCATTGGAACTCTTTCAAAGCCAAAGTGCATAGTCTTAAGGTGTGCATTTTAGGTACTCTTGTAATTGACAGTTTCTTCAGAATAATGCAAACCACAAGGATTCACTGAGCTACTCTTGCAGGAAAATATCTCTCAATTTAAAAACAAGTTTCTAGCATCTCAACAGTTGAAAAGAGATGGTAACAAAGGCAGTACAGACTCCTCAGTCTTGGAGTTCTGGCAAAACCACACAGTTCAATACATATTAAACCTAATCAAACGACTAAAAAAACCCTTAGTTTTCATTTGAAATGTCAGAGCAACAATACTACAGACAGAGCTCCATCAGTGGTAATAAAGTAAAAAACCATGAAGTACTCCGCTGTTCCTTCCAGCACAAGGGACATCTAGACTTCAAATTCCCATAACATGTTGAACACAGCACACATTAGATGAGGAGTTTAACTAAAAAACAGCCTGAGGACAAAATACCAGCAGCACTTCCTGATGAATAACAATTCCACAGTGGGCCAAGTAAAGCAGCCCCAGTAGTCCTATTTACAAGTATTTCCTGAATATATTCCCTCACTACCAACACGGCTCTCAACTTCATTTGTACAAGAAGTCTTATATGAGCCAAATACAGAGATAGTTGCTGTGAAATCTCAGAGATATGTATATCAACAATTCTGGTGCTACTAACACGATTTATCCTTATGCTTCCACTCCTTTGGAAAAGCATCAGTGTGCAAGTGGTAAGGTGAAGCCCCAGGGAGTGCAGACACAGCCAGAGTGACTCTGCACAGAGCAATTGGCCTCCTGACAGTGCAACTGCTCCCACTCAGACCTGAAAGGTCAACGGCATATTAGAAGTGCTAAGCACCTGCACTGGATTACCAGCTCCAGGACAGATAAGATTGCATCTCCCAGCGCCGGCTGGCACAACTGTTAACACCTAATCCTGTCCTTGGAGAGCAGCTCTGCAGCAAACACGATTGCTGCTCGGCTGTGCTTTCACGCTAAAGCAGAAGGCTCGTCTATCTGAAATGACAGCTGCTGTTTCTTATACCACTTCTATAACTGTGACTTTAGTTTCACGGCAGAATGTCAACATTTGTGTTCAACAAATATGATTCACCATGTTTTGAAAGTAAGAGATGGAATGATAGAGGCAGCATATGATTCAACACAGACTTAAAACTTCACACAGCTTCATTTCTTTAGAATTATATACCAATAATTTTAATCTCAGATATTTGCAATAGTTATTACGAACTGAGAAGACTATAAAATAAACATTTGCAACCGAAAAATTGACCAATATAGTTTAAAAATTCTTGCCACAAACTGCTAACCTAAATAAAAACCCCAACTACAATTTTTTTTCTTTTTTTGCCCACTTCTAATAGCACGAAGCACATTTGCTTTCCTTCTTTCTTCAGATTTATGCCTTCATACAGCCTTCTGTTGCTGATTCAGATTTGAATGATGCTTCTATATTTTTCCATGTTCTTTTTAAATTGCAACTTTTGACTTTAGGTGCATTATAGGTAAGCCATGTTTTTAAAAGTATTTTTTTTTAAATTAATATTTCATTTTTGTATATCTTTGCTCTTCCTCATTTTTAGTAATTTATCCATTATGTATATAATGGCACTGGAGGCCAAGCTAAATTAAAGCCTCAGTGGGGTAGGTATCACACAGAGTTTTAGCAAGGGGATTTTTTCTTCAAAGACATTAAAAAAAAAGCAAGATAAAACATGAAAGAAAGGAGAAAGATATTTTTTGAAATGCTCTTTAAATAGATATATGAATGAGAAATGAGAATATCAACCATGATTCAGCCAATCAACATAGGAATGATTTAAGCACGTGCCTATGTGCTCTATTGATTCAGACCCCTCACATCTTGCCTGAATTCATATATCATCTCAGGTTTGGCCACAAAGCCTTGCTTCCCCTCCCTGAGGAGCTTGCACCTGTGAGTAATGCCACACCTGAGACATGCATCACAGCTCTGAAGCCAGACTTCTCCTGTTCATCCATAAGAGATCTAAAATTGGTAGCTATGAAATTTTTAAGTGACCCTGATGAAATTCTTTAACCCTTACTCTCACCATTTTTAAATCCTCATGTTCCTTTCAGCCTTTGCCAATGAACCTGTTCATCAGGATGACTCTTCTCTAGCAGGAGACCACGCATTCATAAACATGAATCAGCACCCTGCATTAGATAAGTGAGTTAATAATTAAATTTAGTTTTAATTGCTCTGTAACACCGACCTAAAGTACAGAAAACTGGAGTTTTATAATGTAAAATAGTTACAACCTGTTAATCTGATGTGAAAAGTGGTCTTATAAAGCCACTATGCACACAAAGTGCTCTTGCTACCACTAGATGTCAGTTTTACACACTTTAAGAAGGACCAACACCTTAAAAACAGTACTTGTCCGTTCACAATAGAAACACCTATTACGTCACCCTTTCTGGACTGACCTTAAGTTTTAAGGATTTCCCATTTTATTTACCTTCTTCTCTCTGCCTCCTGCTACCCCCACCCCGGCACAGTTCTCCTTTCATTAAACATTAAATACATAAATACATATATATAAAGAACTAAACATTTTCCACTAGGCATTAATTCCATGATTTATTCAGTCTGAGACACTCTGACAGTTTTTTGCCAAATATTGCTAGCAAAAGTCTATACCTCAGGCTGCATTTCTAGAGGCCAGCACTGAAATCTTATTTTTATTCCACAGAGTTATTTTTATATTCCCTAAGGACATTTTTACTAAGAACTGTCGTACCTTCTCTGACTAATTACAGGTAGACTACTATGATAGTTAATGAAGGATATCATTAACAGGGTGTATTACGTTTCTATCATTTTTCAGCTTTTTATTTATATTGATTGCCTAAATTTATATCATTTTTATTTACACTCCAAATTTCTGTCTCTCAGAAGTGAAAAATTTAGCTGTAGATTCCTCCTAATCCTGCCTTCTTACAGGTCTTTTTGTCAATACCACACAGTTTACATAAGCTAGTCTTAACAAAAAATTTGGTCATACTTAATACAGAACTTCTATATCATGCATTTACTTTACCATAACAAAATGAAATTGCTTTGTCTCTTTACTTCCCCTCCTTCCTGTCCCCCCACCCCCTCTAAAAAAAAGAAAAAATTGAAAACAATTAGGAGGAAGTCAAATTCATTATACGTTATTACATTCAAATATACGTATATACACACAAAAAGCAACAAACTCATTTCACAGCAAACATCCCCAAAGTCATCCCTGATAAAAACAGACAGTTACAGAAAGTAACTCTGCGTTATTGTAAGGTAATGACAAGACTGTCACCTTACATGCAGCTTTACTGCCCAGAGATTGAGAACTTATCTAGCAACACAGTATGTTTGTTTATCATAATGTCAAAGGAATCCCCTCATTCTCATCAAAATCTGACCTTTTTAAACTCCTACTGATGCTTCACAGCTCTCCTGGGTTGTTCAAGGCATTATTTGCACCTGCAGACATAACCAACTCACACAGGTGCTTACCCATCAGAAAGGGTTCAAAAATAAGGAAGGCAAAAGGTGTGCTCTTCAAAACTCAAGACTGTATCATGCAATTAACTGTATCAACAACCTTCTTCAAAGACATATGAAAACTTTTTTGAAGCAACCATTCTGTTAAAAACATCCCGTAACACAAACCCAGCTAGGAAAACATGGCAAAAAAGTCCAAAGCAAACACAGAAGCCAAAATACATGAGGTCCCATGACCTCTGACAGCAGGGTTTATGAGTTAGGGTCATTCCCTACAAAATGCTATGCCTAGGGTAGGTGAAGGTGCCATATGTGCTACATACTGTGTTCCAACATACTATCCCATTCCTTTTATCTTGCTACCACACTTACTCAGTTTGCTCAAACCAGGACTCGTCTTGCACGCTCACTAGCCCTTATCCACCTACCAGTCATGCCCTACGTGTCCCCAAGACTGCAAAATGCTCCAAGTCCCACCCAGGCAAGGCATGTAAGCCACATGCACGCACACTGATCCCTTGCAAGCATAAGTACAAGCACATGCCTCAGACGTGCCAGATCGCCCTGGATGTACTGCACAGTCCATGTACATAAACCAGTCTAAACTTCTCCAAACAAAAATACACAAAGTCTACTTACAGGTCTGCAGCTCCAGATCACACAGAAACTTACCTTCTCTCTGCTTTTGATGTAAGGTGTCCCCTGTGTCAGCTCCCATTCTGGCAAGCAGCTACAGCAGGACAGGCTCAGATCTAAGAAATGTTCTGCAAGTAAAGGAGCAAGAGACACACCTCAAACATTGGCACCATTACAGCATTTCTCCCACTCCCTAATGCTGGTTAGCTTGATCTGCAAGCTAAGAATTTTGATCGTTCTTAGCTACTGAGCTTAGTAAGTGAGATACTGAGAAAGTTGATGTTGGGTGAATGAAGCAGCCAAGATAAATGAGGAAACCAACAGCAGGTTAAAAGAGAACATAATTTTTAATATGCTTTCTAAATTTCACTTTAATATGAAACTATAAACGTTAAAAAAATGAACACCCCAATCTGTCCCTTTAGTTCCTCATTGTATATTTGGCAACTCAAATCCCTCCAGGAAAGAAACTAATTTAACTTCTTCTTTATTACACATATTCATTTGTAACTTATTCCATTCATGCCAATATGAATCACTAACAATGTATACCATAGGTAACAGCAGAAGCAATGGGTAATTAAAACCTGGAAGCATTAGTCATCTTCCTACAGAAGCTACGATGTAATTTCAGAAGTGTTGAGTTTGCAAGATATTTTTGTACTCTTTCCTAAGACCAAAATTTTGTTGCTAAAAAGCAGCAGCAACTCTTAGTTTCCATCAATAGTGCATTTTACTGGGAAAAAAAAAAAACTAAACCAAAAAATAGAATAGCTTTCAGCTGGACCCATAGATATCAACCTCTTCAAACCTCAGAGAGGTTCACAGATTAATCCTCCCACTGAAAAGTGCTATAAGAAAAAGTTAAAACTCTCTTTATAAAACATTCAGCAATATAGGAATTGTTTAGATCCATAGCTTCCTTCACTATCAAGCCCCATTGCAATTTTAAAGATCCCACCATACACACAGCACCTGCCTCCCTGGAAATGCAAATGTGTTTAGGCAGCACATTCCAGCAAGCTTCACCTTCGAAGGACAGAGAGACTTACACAAGCTATTTGTCTGAAATCACCAAGCAATTATAACCGGACAGTCCTAATATACAGAAGTAAAGGTCTAAATATTCTGTTTTGCAAAGAAAAACAAGCAAGAATTAAATCCCTACAACAAAAAGCGCAGCTGCCTCCTCCTTCCCTTATGTAAAAGGTGCAATAGTGGGGAGGAAATGGCCCCAATACTCCTGGTCATTGATATGCAGAGGCAATTTGGTGAGTCATCACTACAGCTGATGTGGTCTGAACAAGCTCAGATGGGCCTGTGTGGCAATCAGACAGCTCAATACAGCTTTAAATTTCCTCAGGAATTTGGTGATTTCTAGATCTGCTACATCATCTGCTAATTACCATACCCTCTACATGAAGATACGCAGCTGCTTTTTGTCCTAGTATAATTACAGGCTAAGTATTAAATGTAGGAAGTTCTCTACTGTCTGAAATGGCATATTTTCACAACAAATATGTCAAGGAGATGTAGAAATTGGCCGGAATTTAAATACAGACTGAGGAAAAATGTTTTCTCTGAGAACTTACATGTACTTGATATCCTCTGATACACTTTTATTAGTATCTTCATTTGTATGGCTGATACAAACTTATCTATAATGCTGGTGAGATGGTGAGAGAAAAGGCAAAATAGTTTGGTTTGGGACTGATGGCTGGGATGTTATTCAGAAAAACAAAGCTGGGCAAACATCAATCATACTATAATGAACTCAGTGTCACTCTGTTTCCAAGAATTCATCCCCACTATTAAGTGTGCCTAGGAAATAGCAGAAAATAGGCAAACTAATTTGCTCTTCCTAACACAAAAATAGATGGAGGGTTAGAATTAAATCTATTAAATGGACTATTAAACTACCACAACGTATTTTCAGCCTGACCTATCTGCTGAAGTCTATGCTGAAAAGAAGGGTATTGTATCATCAGCAGGTTTGCAAACTGAAGCCATGCAATCCCACACTCAGACTGGGTGCAATCCAGAGACATTACTGGAAAGTTTGCACTAAAGGAAAATCCATAGATGAAAAAAAGGGGTTTACTTAGACTATCTTGGAATTCTGACTTAAGAAGTTTGCTTGCAAGCTGCACACTAGCTTGAATATCAAAAGCAGTGCATGGACTCCTTGTTACATTGAGTTATATGCAGCTACACAAAGTTTTGAAATCATTTGGTGAAACGGTTTACAGTGGATGAATTAGTGCAGCACTAGAATGGGCACTGTAAGTGCCAAGGTGGCACACTACAAATTCTATTCCTTTTTCATCACCAGCTTTTCATATGTTGAGAAGTCATGCAGAACTTTAGCACAAGAGCTGACCAAACATGGAGTTAATAATATCCCCACCATTGTTAAAGTATCTTCCACTCAGCCATTGTTACAGTAATCTGCCGATTTCAGTGAAAGAAATCCAAAGAAATTCTGTGCTGGAGAGACCATATTAATTGGCTTGCTTGTCACTTTTTGAGTGATTCATTAACCAGCATAATTTAATCTGCCACATGCCCAGCAAAATTCCAGTTTTACAAGGTAGTGTGTGCTACCGCCTTTTCAGAAATGTTACACCAGGGCAATACAAAAAGTTAAGCATTAACCAAGATGAGACAAGTGCATAGCTACAAAACTAAAAACTGTTTTTTCAAGTCTTTGCTTAGTTCAGTCTTAAAAACATCATGTCATTCACTTCATGGGTAGCTCTTGATTAAAAGTATAAAACCTGTTTTCTCTCTTTTCAGAATATATCAGACTGTGAGCTGAGCCAATTCAAAATAATGCACCAGCCGTAAGTTTCTCATTATTTCTGCTTCCCCACTGAATAACTACACTGTTGTACTCTGACTGTTCTCTGTTAATAAATTAGGAAAAATGAGAATATAAACCTCCTCATGCTGCTCCAGGTGAACAGCATTAATTGATGTGGGTGGAACTTTCTCAGATTAGGATACTGGAATGTTTACAAGGGCTGTGGTTCAGATCAGCTGACAGAAGTCTCTGCTGCACCAGCTGCTTGTTGATGTTCTTCCCCAGAACAGACAAGGACAACCTTCATATTAGGGAAAACACAAGTTCAACTTATTCCAGAGTACAAAAGCTCTTTACTTGTATGGTGTATGAGGTCAGATTTTCAGAGATGGTTCATCTACTGCTTAAGGATCAATTTAAGTGATCAGTTTAACCAAGTGCTATGTTGAAAGTAATTTAAATTGAATTTAAATACAGTACAGAATAGGCAAATACAGATATAGCAGTTGGGAAATGCCTTCACATTTTTTCATGAGAAAATAAGTTCATTTAGAAGGATACCCTTAAATGTTTAAGTATATTATTTCTCTTATAATACTACACAGAAATAATATTAGAGAGTTTTCTCTATGAACCAATGAAACAAGACTTCAGTTTCATATAGAGTCTTGCTGTTCTTCACCTAATGGTTATTATTATTCCATGTAGCTTCCCCCCTCACCCGCTACATGGGAAAACATTGTACATATGTACAAATTGCTTTCTAAATTCCACTCTATGGGTAAATTCCTATTCCTATTGATAGGAATTTGACAAGCGCATAGGTAAATATTATTCTGGGTTTAATTTAATAATTAACTAGAAAGTAAAGAAAATATCAAAGGACTTTATTGCAAAGCAATTAACTCTAATGGGACATCATTTGTGAGGGATAATGCAGAAAGAATTAATATAAAGTTAACCTAGGATATGTCCTATGTTTCTGTGATATATTTGAATCTGACCTGCTACAATATCAGGGCAAGCAGAAATCTACTAAACTGAGGCACAGTGATGTACCAGCTTCCACTCTAAAATCTGTTACTCTTACATCGTACTACCTGCTATTGCAAAAATTGCCTGAGTTTGTAGCACTCAAACAGTTTAACTGGAGGAGGTCTATATTGATCCACCTGAGTCAGATGAACTGGCCTGTTCAAGCTTGTTCATAAAGAAGGTAATTTCCAACGGACCAAAATACTAAGGACAGATAAACAGAAGAAGAGTAACTGCCAGACAAGGTGAGACTAAAATCCTGTGTTTCTCCTGGCAGTGGCCAGTGATTCAGGTCTCTTCCTCAATGGAGTTTCTTCATGGAACTTCATTAAGCAGAAGTCAGGTCCTCTGACATGCCACCAGCAAAAGCTCTTTGCCTTTCCCATTCTAGTTCTCACTACTGCAACACTTGGCATTCTTATTTTCTGTAAGATTTTGAGTCTACAAGGTTATAAAGGTTCTGTGAAATAAAACAGTTATTTTACATTCTGCTAGGACATCTCATCACAGATACACCAGGAGCAATCTGCAGCCACGCATGGCTAAACTCCCCTGACCTCTGCACCAATTCCTCCACTAACTTAATGCAAGGCTCTTTGCCCTCTGTTCAGTACTACATCTGTTCTCTAAGCAGGAAGAGATTACAAGGCCAAAAGAGACAAAATGGTTTATCTGGGAAGAGTTGATCATAGTAATTCTATTCTGATACTCTGAAGTAAACCTTTTTTGCACTACACTTTTCATGAAGTCTCTTAACATATTCTGTTTTATCAATCAGTGTTGGCTTTGACAGCCTGATATAAACTAGTCCCCACCAACACTTAAAGCCACAGGTCTACCTGGATTGCTTCTGAGGAGGTACTAAATCTTGTAGTGAAATTATCCAGGTGCCATCTCTACCACGGTCCCATCCTACCCCTGAAGTGCAATAATCAAAGATTTTCTTCCCCACTTGCCAAAACAATAACAGAAGAGAGGTGTTGCTTTCAAGCACAGTACAGAGGAGTTCTGAGTCACAAGTCCAAATTCTCTGGAGCTGCCTGCTGGGGTTGTGCAACAAACTGCTCTCACAGGTTTATATGTTTTCAGCAGAGCTGACAGCATGTTGAAATCTTGAGCTTTCCTCCTGCAGAAGCACCACTGTATTTTTCACTCCACGCAGCAGGCTCTGTTGATGTACCCAAAACACTGAACAAGTTCACTCCCAAGAATGCCAGTACAACTGCACTTTCCAGATACTTCCCATCAGAGAAGTTTCAAACATCCCACTGAGTACAGTCATGGGCTCATTTATTCATTGTTAAAATTTATGCCAGGAAGAACACTATGTAGAACATCACACTACATTTAGGAGCATTCCTTAATAAAGTGTAGATAACAAAATCAACCTCATGCCACAGATACCTCAGAATACTGGAATTTATGTCCTTTCCAAACACATTGTCTTGCTGTTTTTACTTAACATTTTAATAAGCAGTGCAAGTAAGATTAGTATTTTTAACTGTATTCAGGAAAATGGCACATAAGCAATAATTCAATTATAAATCTCCATAATTTGGAAGCCCATCTTGAGACAGAAATTTAATTACAGCTTTATCGCCTCAGCGTAGATAGTCCAAGACTTACAGTATCAGATGTTTATGCAGAAGTTGTTTCTCAATGCTTTCAGCTTACTCAAGTTCCATTTTCCCAGAGACCATGAAATTAAAAGGCTGCCTTTATAGCTAATGTGATTAGAAATTCAGCCCAGGTCAAACTCAAAATAAATTTTGCTCTCATCTCAGGAGCTCTGGGAACTGTTTTCCAAAATCAGGACTGAAATCTTTCATCACAAAATCAGGGCTCTCTGTCACATGTACTAATTCAAAAGCCCGTTCTGACTGTCTAGGTAAATGAGAAATCTACACCTGCCAATCAGGTAGGAGGTGTCAGGTCTCGAGTTTACTGTCTGTATATAGCAACATGCAGTTATGGAAGATCCCGGGTAATAAGTGAGCTGTGTTGAGGAACACGTAATTCCAAGTTATGTTTAATTGTGGTGTGGGCAGCATTTGATCTCCTTTGCCTGAAATAAACATCTACCAATTTTCACAGCTGTGACAAATGCTATTTATTTTACCAAGAATTTATAGTATATGCAGAAAAATTTGCTGATCTGAAATCAAGCAAGTATTCTGTAAGTAAGACTGATTTCTAGATTAGTTTCTAACTTTTTTCCATTTGTTCAGAATTTTCAATACCTCCAAACTGAAATTTTCCATTCTTGCCTTCCAAGAATAGTCAATGCATTTTCTTGAGACACTTGAAAAAATTCTCAGTTGTGAGAGCTGTTACATATCTGGAAAGTACCTTGTAATGCTGAGGTGTTCCACTTGAGATGTCTGCACTTGCATAATTCAAACTGGAAGCACTAGAAATGTTACACATTAACATCGTTTTTTGTTCTGTCCCCTCCACTGACACTTTTTTCTTTTATTTCTTCATTAGGAAGATAAACAACCTAATGTGGAAAATTCACTTTTTTTCCAAACATCAGCATTTAAATACAGGGACAAGTTCTCCATAGACCAGCTGCAAAGTCCTGGATCACCTCTTAACTCTTTGTAGCTGGGTCAGAAGTGAGTCTGTATGGCAAAATCTTTTATAGTTATGGTGTTCAGTACTCACTAGTGGATTTCATACATAGGGATTTGAGACCTTGTTTTTCCAGAGTAAACTCAGCTAAATTATTTCAGCATTCCTTGCTTTCTTTCCTACCCTCAGTGTGGAAACAATAGTATTTCTCTATTTTATGGGGAGGTCTGTAATGGACCAGCATCGGGAATTGAGATGTCTTTACTTAAATTAGCAAGGAAAACTGTAGAACTGCCCTGCAGGTGAAAGCCTTAATTGCTTGCCAAGGTCCCATCCACAGGCTGTGGTGCCACAGGGCACAGGAGCCGCGTGCACTGGGGAAATCTGAATATTACAGCAATTATGGACCAAGCAGTGGCCAACGCTGCCATCGCAGCAGCTGCCAGGCAGACCTCTCTGCTGCCAAGGACCACTCCAGACTTGCTGGCAACAAAAGGAGATGATAGTTTAAAGGGCAAACAGCTTTCTGCTGGCAAAATTAATTCTAGCCTACATGACAGAGATTTACGTGTCTCTTCTCAACAATTTACTCAGACACAGCAGTGCATTTTAACTCTGGCTATGCTTTCGGCAAGAATCATTGTCTTAAACTGGCATTCATAATGCATTTTCTTGTGTTACATTTTTACTTCTCAGTAAAACACAGGAAAAACTGAAGGCATAAACATTAAGACAATAGTTAAAATGGAGAATAAAAGAGAATAAAAGAAATAAATCAATAGGCTTCTAACAGATTACTGTGACATTTAATTCGCACATGCAGAGAATTTTCTAATCCTGCTTGGAGATGGGGACTACATAGGCATCATTATTAAATTTATTTTCAATTAATAAATGTAGGATGTGCATAATGATACTTTCCATTTCACTTTGAATATATGCTCCTGTATTTTTATTTCAGTGGATTACTTTGCCTAAAGAAAGAAAACTCCTAAAAAGAAATAATAAAATCCATGAGATTTCTATGCTTAATCTGTTTCCTTAAAAAATAATAAAAAGAAAGAGCTTTTGCTGTCTCTTTAAGCAAGATGCAGCAGTGCAGAAATCTTGTGACAATGCACATTTGGACTTTCCCCACTCCAGAGAAAGCTCCAAGATGAAAAAGCAAAGGTTGTGGATGACTTTTATCCCCATACACAGCACGCAGCAGTAGTTTTGCCCTCTCCTTGGTATATACCATGATGGTTTTCTACTACCCTATATCCTTTAAATACAATTACTGATGGGCTGTTAGGTCCTAACTTTCCTTAGTTATTGATGTAGCTTAAATGCTACTGAAAAATCTTCACTTATTCCCAAAACTGTAAAAGGCCTGGGCTGCAAAATTCAGAAGATACCTCTTCATACACTGGGACCTCCCAAAAAAAATGATACCTAAAAGAGACCAAAAGAGGTTTTCAATACATAACTTTAGTGTTGACAGGACACTTCCTTGGTAGCTATATACATTCCAAAGGAAAATAAAAAAGTATCTGAATTCTACTTCGAATCACATTTTTATAAATTATTCACTCATTTTAGCATAGAAAAGCTATGACAAAAGTCTACCTAGGTGTCAAATATTAACAGAGGCAGGCACTGCTTGCTGATTAGAATGAATTCTGGATGTTCTCCTGTTCACAGGAGGAAATATTTGCTCAGCAAAGCAACATCACCTTGCCTCCTTTTAAAGCAGAAAATGTTGCACTTCTACAGCAGAAAGGGGACAACAGGCACTTGCATTGCAGCAGTGTCTCTCCCACCCTCCCATTAACAACTGAGATTTTTGCAGTGACACCACTTACTTGAGAAGGAGGAAAGGCTCCCTCACAACTAAGGAGCATATTGTATTCCAAGTTCTCAGCAGCTCACTTCTGCTCTTGTAACTAGACAGTTCCCTGTGTCATCTTGGACCTAAGTTTTGCCAAGCAAAACTAGTATTCTGAAATAATTTTTGAAGTGTTTTGCCAAAGCTTAGCAATGAAAGAATGGAAAGATGACGGCATTAAAAGCCTTGTGGCACCACCATAAACCACATGTATTTGAACCTGAAACCACAGCTTAATCATAACATCTTCCCCATCTCAGTTCCATGTCAAAATAAGTCCTTACTCGGGCAAACACATACAGAAACATTCCAATACTATGAATCTATAACTGGGCATTTTTTCTGGTACTAAGGAAATTCAATCCAATATTCTAACCAGGCTTTGCCACAATTTTGAAAAGTGCCGAAAATTTATGACAGTCTATCTTGGCCAAATAAGACATTCACTACTTAAGACCAATAACATTTGATATTTTACACAGATAAACAGTGAATTTACATTTTATCCATCAGTTTCTATTGAAAGCAATGCATAAAGAAGATTGTACAAGGGAGAAACTGTTTCTCTAAATCACATTATCCAATGACAGCAACCATTCAAGATATTTTCAAATGATCTTTCTGAACTGGACATGGAGATGCAAAGTGGAATTACATCAGTGGTGTTCTAGGCAGGATGAAAACCCAAACCCAACGCAGAAGACATTCAAGCTGTTGATATGTTCAGCTGAAGAGCCATGTACATCACATTTTATTCAGTTATGTGCAGTGTAGCTTTTAGATCACAAGTGACTTGCCTCCTGTCAGCCTGATTATAGTTCACAATTCAGACATCTCAGGGATGCAGTACATAGGCAATTGTCTTACCTGACTTGCAGCATCCCTTAAAATTTTAAATGAACAATATTTTAAGTTAATACAACTTTTTAAGTGGCCTTTCTCACCACACAAATCGAATTTCTTCAACTGCAATTGTATAAAGCTACTAAATAAAGCTGACAGGAAATAACTGATTACAAGCCTGTATTTCTTATAAAAGTAAAGATGTAGCTAGATACTACATTTGGCAGAGCTTCTAGAGAGAAAACAAATACCAAGAATCATTGGAAGTCACTGGAGATCGCAAATAAAACAGCAGTCTTTGAAAAGAGATACTATAAATAGTAGCAATACAGTGCTTTCAAAAGTTGAAAATATACAAAAATACACATCATATACAAGTTCATATTCACTATTGTAATTATGAGGAATGCCTTAGGGTTACAGATATATTGTCAGAGTTGAAGGAGTTTTTCCATTTTTGTGAAAATTGCACCTCGAAACTCCAATGAAATAATGTTGTTGTTTCTTACTGAAAACAATCCCATTCTCAAACAGATGAAATACCAGTTGATGTTATCTACAGGTCACCACAGAACTGATATTGTATGAAGATGTTGGAGAAAATATGGAATTATTTTCCCAACACCCTTGATGCCAGCAATGGAGACCAGTTTTAAGCTGTCTATCTTCCTTTGCACATTTTGTCTTCCTTGTCCCAGTTAGGAAAACACAGAGAGAGGTACAGAAGTTGCCATCCGAGCTGACTTATGTCTCTCTATATAACATATAAATCAGCACAAGCCAAGAACTCTCTCCAGTCTCCTCTTCTTCAGCCCCATGATTTTCCATTACACATTAACATTAGCATTTTCAGGACCATTTATAAATTAGAAAATTACAGAATTAGTCAACCTTGTCCAATCACTTTTCATGGTACCCTACCATGCTCAGCCATCTATGGAATGTCATTTGACAGGGTGGGGCAGAGGTAACAGTATAAGAGTTTCTTTAATATTGGAAACAATATGCTCATTTTTAGAAATGTTAAGCATGTTATAGATAATTTCTCATAACAATGTGACAGACTAGTGCTAAATAATACTAGATATCCATTAACTCTTTTTGAAGAGCAAGGGTGGATCAGCCCCTAGGAACAAAGCCTATGCTGGTCCAGCTGGAGGGACTGAAACAGCTTCATCTCACTATGTTTTAGCAAAGCTTAGAAACGTTTATCTTTGTTAGTATTCTAAATGAGCCTAAATAGCAATAGGATATCAGTCATGCAGCAACTCTTTTTGTGTACCAAAAATCAAAGAAATGGGTCCCCTGTTTAGGACACATATCCAAATGACCTGCTTATGTTTCTACACAAAGCCAGAGGCAGGACCAGAAGTGGAAGCTGTTGCCCAAACCACAAACCAGTTCTTCACCAGCATCATAAGTCTGGACAGAATTCCTTTCATCTGCTCTGTCTGTTGATATGTTTTCCTTTTATCTATTACATGGCTGTATTCAAACCACAGAGAAGAGGTTGTTGCAGTTTCAATTTACTGGTTTTTCTTCCCTTTTAGAAAAATCATATTTGGTAGACAGAAAGTGCTGCACCTGGGACTCAAAACCAGAAAAAAATAACTTCTAGCTCACTGAAGCAATGAAGTGTGAAGGGCTATTAATTTATAATCTCATTTTAGCAGAATTCCACATGTGCCCCAGCTCAACTACACACAGAACAGATGTCTTGGCTCATTTTGCTCCAAGTGTCCAAATTGAAGTCCTCTCACTTTTTGAAAGAAATACGATATTTAATTCACGGTGTGTTATCAACATATATTCATGCTCTCTGCAGGAGAGACATTTCATTATTCTTGCTTTAGACTAGACTCTGTGCAAATGAGTGGAAACACACCCTCTCTTTTGTATAAGCATGTGGAGCTTCCTTCATTAGTTTGTATGTTTGTGCTATGAAGTAAAGTATTAAACCTCATCATTCAAACTTTCTTCAGTTCAGAAAAGAGAAAAGAACAGATTGAGATAAGATACTTGACAATGAAAACTGCAGGGTTTAAAAATGGGGTCATCTAGACAAGCAAAGTAGAGAAGTTACAAGATGAGCTGCAAGGAGAAGTTATGGGACTGTGGCAGAAGGGCCCTGATGCAGCTGCAACCAGACAGTTGGGGCTGTAGCAACCAGTCACCTGAAACAGCTTCAGGAGAGGCTGCTCAGCACAGCTGGTCTGGCAAGAGACAAAATGCACTGGGTAGGAATGCACAGCAGCCCTTTGTGCAACAGAGTTCAAGACCTGAAACCCAACAGCCTATACAGCTACAGGGGCCAACCCCTTAGAATTAATAAATTTGCCCAAAATACATATTTCAAATATTCCCACACACCCCCCTCAAAAGATGCAGAAATTGCATTCAGCATGCAAATAGATACCTCTTTGTTCTTCCCCATAAAGGCCCTTTTCAAGAGCAGCACCAATGTGAGGAACGGAGTGCTACTTCAGCACCACTGACACTGACATGACAATACCTGTGTGCATGCAGATGGTATTAACACTTGTCAACACATGATTCAGGGCATCAGAGAGCCTCTCTGGATGGATCACCTGTAACCACCACCTAAATACAGACAGAATCATAGTGCACATATTAAAAAATCATGAGTCATAAGGAACATTCATGCTCATTTTCAGTGCATCAGAGAACCTGTATGCTTGCACTGGATGCAGCATAGGAACTGAGGAGCTACTATCAAGCACAGGAGCTGTTCAGCTGCCAGAAGCAAGAAAGCTGCTTTACTGTATGCTGTACATGACCAGAAGTATCTTGTCTCAAAGTGCAGTTCTGCTACATCTTGTTCCAGAAACTGCTTTGTTGTCATCACTCTGGCACTGTGCTCTGCTCCACAGTGTAAACACATTTTAACTTTACAATCTTGATGTTCGTTTGTAATTCTTAGAAGTAAAATTCAGATAGGCTCTGAATTCTTGAAAAATTCTTGAAGAACTTTTTCAGGCCAGACTACAGCCAGTCTCTAGCCATGCCAACAGCAGCTTCCCTGCAGGATGCTGCAGTTTAGGACTACCCAGACCACATCTCACAGGTTATTTTATCAACTGCCTGGAGGACAGAGAGATGAAAGGACATTCTCTAGGGCAGGGAGGTAGGTCAGTCTCCCTGACCAAAGCTGTCTTGGTCTGGACTGAGACTGCTGCTGAAAATTATAATGAAACAGTATTATCTAATATGTCTTTAAAAGTATTTCATTTTATTCTTCCACAACCATGCCTGATTTTTCAAACCCTGACCATCTCCTTCTGTTCCTAATAGCCAAGAGTTCTGAGAGTAGGGAAAAAAAGTATATTTTATGTATTTTGCAGTTCTTTTAATAGCTTTTCTGTCTTCCATTCTCCTCCACCCACTGCCATTGCATATTTTAGGTACTATCCAATTATATCCTTGATAGAGCTTTAAGTCTCAGTTTCTTCTTCACAATTCTGGCACTTCAGTTTCCCCAGACACCTGCTACCACATCTCTGTCATTTCTCCTATTTAGTTCCATACTTCTCAGTTTCATGGCTTTTTATTAGTTTGCAAATCTCTCAGAATACAGATGATAACCTAAAAAAATGTTACCATTTCAGTTAATTTACCTTACCATACATTTCATAAGCATAATCAGATCCCTCTCTAAATCACTGATCTGGCTGATATAATTGATTGCTTTTATCAGTATATGACTTCCTCATCTCATTCCTCTGGCTGAAGCAATAATATTCTGGAGAAATACATTGGAATGTAAGACATATCCATACTGTTGCTTAAAAGATTAGATATTATACTTGAAGAACACAGAAGTAAAAGGATTCTTTGTATTGCCTGAAATGTCAGCAAGAACTATTAGCTGTGTTTCTTTTATATTACTGGTACAAATAATGTCCACATACAGTCCACAAATAGATTTAAATACACTCCGAAAATAATTTCAAAGTCAATTATTTCCTATCATTACTTTTTTTTTTTAAACAAATGGAAGTATGATTTACATGTATGGTGTAACAGGTACTCTCTGCTAGATAATTCCCTTCCAGGGATGTACTGAAATTTACAGATAAACCAAAATTTCAACAAATTCACCTTTTAACATAAAGCAGTACTAAAAATATATGATGTACCTCCAACATGTTGGTATTTTATTGGTTTTTACTTTATTAAAAAAATCAAAAACAAAAAACCAACCAAACAAACCCTCAAATGTAGGTAATTGCAGATCATAGACCAAAGCTCTTACAGATGATGTCCTTCCAGAAACACTATTCTACCATCATCAAGGTGAATATAGTATCAGATCCTCTGTTAAGCACAATGAATAATGGGAATAAATTCTTCATTCTTGAGTTTCGGCTTACTTAAAGAAAAGCAATTCTGGGTCTGATGAAAGGTCTATTTCCTGTGACGTTTGTGACATTAGTCTGCATCAGACACCTCAGGAATAAAAGAACAGGCAAATGAGCAGAGTGGGTGTCTACACACACGAGCATGAACAGTACATCACTCGCCGAGCTGATGGAACACCCCAGTGGGCCATGCTAAAACAAATGAAATTACAGTGTGGACTTTGATTCAGTAAAGTGTTGCTACTATCAGTTCCACTAAGAATGAGAATAATAATAGAAATCTTTAATTTCTTTAGAAGCTCATGATACTTTGTGGTTTTTTCACGAAAGAAGAAATTCTCCTACGAACAGAATAATGAAAGTTAACCAATCTCAAGGAAAGGTTAAGCTTGAAAGAAATCACAGCCCTTAAGGAAAAGATAATTTACAAACCAATAATTTCTCCCTGGAAGACTCTACTGTATCGCTGTCTTCCTATTTGCTAAATAATATGATCTTTTTATAGCAAAAGCTATACAAATAATACATACCTTGTCAATGGTTTCAAATTAGGAATAGTACATAGCAATCTAGTCTTCACTCATCAGTCTATTTATAAACATAGTCCTGACTCAACATCATTATGGCAATAACAAACAGAACTCATTCAAATGTATGACATAACCCCAGGCAAATTTCTGCAATACAGAGAAAGGTTCAAGTACACAAGTCTATGCTGTAGATGTTGGTAAAATCCACTAATGACCAGAAATTAAATATCTTGTACAGCTACCATTCATGGATATTATTTTTAAAGTAACAGTCAGAAACTTTTTAAAATCACAAAATATTTTAGATTGCAATTTCCTCATTGCAGTGACCTTCTTGCTCTCTTTTAGAACAATAAAAAAAGAAAAGGGATACTTATTTATAATAATACAATGGAGTATAATGGATATTCAAATTTACATATGTGTGTTTCTTTACATGTAGACTTCTATGACATTTTCTTTCTGCTTTCACTTCTGTCTGAGTTCCCTTTATATTTTAAATCTAAAGAGATGGTAACAACAAAAACAATCAAACAAACAAAAGCAGAAACATTATTCTGAAATCCAGTGTTTGATTCTAAATGTATGGGGAGGTTTTTCTCCCTATATACTCTAAGAGTAAAAAGATGTAGGCTCTTATGAAGTAAGTCTTTTAAATGCTGTACTACAGCAATAAATGTTACAAATTAGGATATATAAAAATAATAACCCTCTCTGATATACTGTGGCAATTCTATTAATCTGCTACAGTTCTGTGGTCTTAATGCAGTTAAAGTTACCAACTGTGTAAGCATATCTTTAGAAAAAATCCATAAAATTTGCAGTCTTAGACAACAGAAAAATTTAATGGCTATAGTAAAAAGTCTGATCAATTTTTCTCCACAGAAAAGAGGATACCATGAAACTCTTTAGTCATAAAATGTTCTCTAGTTATTATTTTAAATAGTAGTTTGATACTATTTAATTAATAAGAATTATTTTTTTCTTGAGAAAGTCCTCCATATCCTTAATAATTTTGTTGTCTTTTTTTGAAGATGGTATTTCAGATTCACTTTTTTGGGGGGTGAGAAGGACTCTTGAAACTTCTGTGTGGTGACATCTGTGCTCTGAAAACACAGTGTTAGGCAATTCTAGTTATCCAAGAAACAGAACAGAGCAGTCTTAAGAAGATGGAAACACATGGAAGCAGAAAATACTACAGACAAAAGTATTTTTCCTGTTCTTTAGCAGGAATAGGAAAATGCTCAGACAGCATAATTACAGTCAATGAAGCAGTGCAGAATACTAAACTATGCCAGAGAATACACATACAAACCCTTTCCCTTGGCTGTATGTATTACAGGCCAGTGCAGGAAAGAAGTGGTCTAAAAAGCACTGGTTTTTTCAGTATCTTCCAGGAATTGAAGGCATTGTGATGTAACAGCATTATTCAAAAATTATCTCATTTCAAGACATCCATTTTGGTTTTTGTGCAACCTTTTGTCTGTGTGAGCAATTTTGTCAGCGGGGACAGAAACATATTTAGACCATTCACTCTCTGCACCTGAATGCTGACTGATGCTTGGAAGGCACATGCTGAAAGGATCTCTCTGATCTTCCTCTGCCCTACGTGAGTGTCATCCTCAAAGCCAGGGTCCAATAACCCAAGCTCCTAAGCACTCCCACAAAGGCCTCTTGGGTACCCTTCAGGGTAAATCCACACCCCAAACAGGAGGACAGACAGGAAAGCAAACTTGTCCAGTGTAATGCTGGTGCAACAAGGGGTGAGGAGGAAGGAGAGCAGGGTATACAGGCTCTGGGGAAAAGTCAGAAACAAGCATGACTTGCCAGACTGCACAGAAGCCTGTGCCTGCACCCTCCCTTCCATGGTGAGGGTCAGACTGACATTAAGCTGGCCAGGTGGGAGCACCTCCATTGCAGTCACTTGACTATGGAAGGGGATCAGATTTGAAGCAAAACCAGCAGCACCATTCCTAAGAGTCACAGTAGCTGTCAGTTGGCTCCAACACAGGTCACTGCCTCTGAGACAATCTGATCTCCAACGCTTTGACTTTAACATGAAACAATGTGTGTCTGCAGGAGCCAGTTTTGTGTTTCTTTATGCACATGTGGAACAGATGACAGTAAAACTGAAAAGCAGAAGTGCAGCTTTTTACACAATCCCCAGAGAAATAAGACACATTTTCTCAGCAGGTGCTAAAATCTGTTTGCACAGAAGATCCTTCATGAGAAAATTCTACTAAATTTACTGTTTTCACATCTTTGCCTATCCTACAGTACACACCTACATGTATGACCTGTTTCCTTCAGTGAGCCTAATGACAAACCCTATCCCATTCAATTAAATTTAGAGTTGCATTTCCAAATGCACCTCCTACTACAATTACTAGATGAAGAATTTTGAATATGCCATTTAGTGTACAAAGTGACAAGGGATAAAAGTTTCAAGATTTCTAGGGCAGTTGATAAGAGTCTTCCAAAATCAGTGCTGTGGCACTGAGCCATTTGACCCACAGTGAGGAGACTAAAACTTCTGAAAATCAGTATTATTTAAAAATATTTGGGAAAGAAACGTTCCTTCCTCTCATCTGCTAAGGTATAACTAAATGCCTACAAGTATTTTCCCATACAAGTAATGTTCTCTAGTTTAAAACAGCTTACATGCATCCTGGAAAATAAAAAAATCCATTGCAATAGATCAGTTGGAAAAAAAAAAGATGTATTATTTTAAACAAGACGCAGTACCATTTCACCTGTTTGTTGCAATCAGTAGGTCACAAATATAAAGCATTTCATGAGAAATCATATTCCATAAACTCATGGTTTCCAAATACATCTATGGGATGCTGAATAATAAGTAGGAAGTGTATCAACTAAAATAGAAATTGAGGGGGAAAAGAACTATGTCTAAATTGACAGTTTTAAACAATAGAGTCTGAGTGCTCTTTGGCCTGGTAAAAAGTACCACAAATTTGCATTCAGATCCATATGATCAAGCACAAAACCCTCACAGACAGCATGTGACAGTCTACTGCTAACCTGCTTCCCCTCCACTCTTCACTACCACAGCTTACTGCTGGCACATCTTACGGATATTCTGAAAGCAGAAGACATCAAATATATACAAAATATTTTCAAATAGCTGATTCCATTAGGAAAAAATTGTGCCTGCTACATGACTGCAGATTCCAGTTCAGATTCAGGTGGTTTGATTTTGGGCCGTTTTCTGATTCAGATGTAGATGGTACTAATCTGGGCTATTTTCATTAAACCTCTACAGCCTTGAAAAACAGAACTGTGGCAGTAATTTCCTGACTTTCATGTGAAGGCAGACTGATCAAGTTAATTCCTGTTACTGACCAGTTACACTTACATTCACATTACACTGCTTCCATGGTTGGAGCTCTCCCTTTAGTGCTATTCCAGTGGTAGCACAAAATCAGAGTTCAAGCAGTAGAAGCATATTTTAAATAGAGACCTCTACATATGAATAAATATGCTCTTTGAAGCAATTTTCAGTCTGAGAAAAATTAAAGACAGCATGTAGATATAGGCAGGGAGAAGCATCTCTGAGCTGAATGAAATACTGTTAGCTCAAGACAGTAAAATCAGAGAGATATTCCAAAGTGAATTTTCAATCATTTTACATATTGCTCAGGAGAGCTTACATTGCTACTCTATTGTCAGGATTTCCTGAAGGGAAAGCCACACAAAACCTCACAAAGCTGTCTTTTAAAGCACAAAATACGCAATATCTTGTGATTCTCCACATTCCCCAGAAGTAGGAAGGTCAAAAGAAAGACAGATTGTACATGAAATTCTCTTGACAACTTCTTTTCTATGAAAAACAGTTGCACCCTTGACTTCTGGGTACTTTTAAGAAAAAAATTGACCCAATCATCTCTATGAATGTTGGAGACAAAACTTTGTTAATTGGGAATGGGTTAAGAAATTGGTTTTCTAACATGACTGGGAGAAAAAGTTAGTGTTATATGGTCATGTTATTAATAAAATTGAAAACTGGTTATCAACCGTTTGCTCACTTCCAATCAGGTTTCTCATCTGTTTCATATACATTGAAGGCACTAGACCTTACCTATGGGCATGAATAACCTTAAAAAATAACTTCCTCTTGAAATAGTCATCCATAGTTCATTGAGATCCTTTGACACAGCACTGTCTCCTAAAGCATTAAAAATAAAAATAAACATTAAAAAGATTTACTGTAAATTGATGTTTGAAAGGAATCTATTTGCAGTTCTTTTCATTTGCCTTCTCACTGCTAAACATCTATGCTATATGATACAGTTTATGATTCTCTGTGTTTTATTATAACCGTGTAAAATCCCAGAAGTTCAGAAATGGCAACTGAGAGCCAAGGCTGTACCTATACCCTGGCTTGGACTTCTGCCACTCTTTCCCACAGCCTGATTGCCTTTCTCTCCTGAGTGCCACAGATCCCATGTGGGACACATTTCTAGGGTTTTTTGCCAGGCAGAGGAGGCTATGGATAAATGCTGTTTCATCACTAAGCCTCACCCACCATGCAGTCAGGATGTGGCTTTGGCTGATCAGAACCACAAACGGCCCCCCAGGCTCCCTACACTAAGCACAGTCAATGTGTAATCCACATTAAAGCAATGTCATGAATAGTCTTCAAAAAAAGGTGTTAGCATCAAGACTTATGACCCTAAAAGGGACATATGCACAGCTGATATATTATATTTAACACTAGTAGCTTCAAGCAGGAATGCCTGACAAAGCCAAAATCATCATACAAACCATGTCCTAGAAGGTATTGGACTAGAGAGCATTAATTTCAGTGGAAAAAAGGCAGTCATCAAAGGGGTCAGAGAGAAACCTTTGGACAAGAAAAAATACCAGTCTTGTCAGTGATAGCAGTCAAACTCTGGATTTTGCCTAATTGTTTCTCTACAATTGGCTTTATATGAAGGTGCTTGTTCTGATCTTGGGACACCACTTACCAAGAACTAAAATGCTTTAGACAAGTTGTCTGATCCCTTGTTTCTGTGCTACAGGAGTTTTCTACCTACTCAGAAATTCAAACCAAAAATTGTGTTAACAATAGGATATAGAGTAAACAGGAAATACCTAGCAATTCACAGCAAATTTTGGCCAAATGAAGGTAGGATACTCACCGTCTGGGACAGTTTGTTTGACTAAGTCTGGTTTTGACCATACCTCAGTGGCCTCAACAGCTCTTATACAGAAACCAGAACACTGCCAGAATGAGGCAGCACGTGGAAGGAGCGAGCCAGTGGGAAATAAACAGCAGAAAATAGCAGAGGGGATAAAAAACAGGGTTTATTTATGAACATGCAAGATAAAGAAGTTTCTTTCAAAAATCTTTACAAATGGATAATAACACAGTCATATTGGGAGAGGACAAGACTAAAAAAAACAGACTAAGCTACAACACATGCAGTGATGAGGAATTTTGTTGCAACAGTCAATTTAGAAGACCTTGTTTCAAAATTGCAATGGCATTTTGAGCATCAAAAATTTGTAATAAAAACGCATACATATTCTGTAAGCCATCCTACCAAGGAATTTATTGGCAAATCCTGCATTACCTGTGTTAGGTAATAGTGTCAGGAATTCATCCTCTATCTTCTTTTAGCCACATACAGGAAAATAAAATTAGTGACTATCTACGTAATCACAGGAATGGCAGAGTCTGTGTGGATGTGGGTTCTTAAAACATTAGGCAAGAAATCTAACTATGGCCAGGCCACCCTGACAATCAATCCCATCAGATCTCAGAAGCTCAGCAGGGTCAGCCCCAGTTAGTACCTCCTGGGGAGACCTCCTGGCAATACTGGGGGCTGTAGGTTCTAGTCCCAAGGACTTCACTGTCACCGTCCAAGCTCGCTCGGCCGTGGCAGATGAACCTTAGGAGTTAAAGGGTGGGGCCAGTTCTGCGCATGCTGTGCCTCACCTAAAAAATCCACTGTGCAGGCTCAAAGGGCAGACCCACATGGGGAGAGTCCTTCCCAGCCCTAGACATGCCAGGAAGCACACTGATGACACAGGCATCCCTTGAAAAGAAGGCCCACCGACCTAAATTGGTCTTTGTGGCTGGGAGAGTTTTGTGTTAACCATCACTGAGGTCAAGATGCCACCCACATGGTAAAACAAATCCCAGTTCCTCTTTGTTTTTATCCAAATGAGCATATTATGTCAAAAAGGGACAGTTGCTGGGGTTACGACTACAAAAATAGCGTATCATTATGTTGCTGCATGGCTAAAATCTGCCACCACCTCCAGGCTCTGAAGAGGAAGGCAGGGTGTTTCCTGTAGTGGGATTAGTCAGGCCCTGGTCACCCCTGCAGCCTGGGCCCCAGAGCCACCCTTTTGGGGGGATGAGTAATGCTGGAGGGATGGAGGAACCCCTGCTGCTTGTCACTGGTGCAGCTCTGCAGGGCCACCCTTGCCAGCTGCACACTGTGGTGTGTTCCATCTGGGCTGCACAAAAGCCCACTTGAACATAGACAGGATGGGTCCCAACATGGGCCAGGTGTTCAGACTCTGAAAACACCTGCTTGGCAAAAAGAAGAGGCCTAGGGCTGTTTAAAGGGGCTTGGCCATGTTCTTCTTTATTTAAGGTTTTTTCTCTAGTGGTTTTCCTACCTTGTTGCAGCCAACCAAGCCTTCTCAGCACCAGGACAGATGGCCAGATAGGCTGACTTGCAGGCAAGACCAGAAAGAGCTAAGCAGGCTGTAGGCATTTTCTGGTGAGTCTGTGCTGATTAGATCCAGACATTTTTGATGCATGCACACATTTACAGTGAGGAAGAGGAGGAATTTCACTGTAACTAGAAAGGTTTTGTTTGCCATTTGGGGTAGGGTGGCTTCCTTCTCCTAATTTCAGGACTTCACCTGCACTTGACTCCACCGGTTTCACAGGAACGGTATATTCCAAGGTGGCCAGGAGAATCCACTCTCTCAGATGCCTCAGATTTAAGATAAATGGGAGATGCTAGGTCTCATGTGTGCTGTTTTGGGGAGGACTAGGAAATGGTCTCAAGTGCCAGAGGATGTTTAGATTAGGTATTAGGAAAAAATTCTTCACTAAAAGGATGATCAGACATTTCTCAGGGAAGTGATGGAATCACTATCCCTGGAAAGGTTCAAAAGGCAGGTGGATGTGGCACTTGGGAATTTGGTTTATTCAAACACAGTGATTCTAAGGTTAATGGTTGCGCTCAGTCTTAGAGATCTTTTGCCAATGTTCTGCATGAGCAAAAAGAGCCAGCCGAAGTCACATTACCTGCTACTAGAGACTTCTTCTAATTCTAGCCCAGGACTCTTTTCCCCAAGAAAAATTTCGAGTGCCAGTGTGTCTTGGTAGGAGTGGGGAAGTAGGGGAAGTAAGATATGCCTTGTGGAACTATTCAGAATGTAAGGGTTGTGAGGAGAAGCACTTACCTCCATTGCTTGTACTGCTTTCCAGGCAGGTAAAAACAAGCCCTGGTGGAGTAGTAGGAAAGGATTTGGGGGTTTTTGGCTACACACTCCGTGTAGGTACTAAAAGTGAAACAGCTTCATTTTGGGTCATGCATGTGCATGGAAGAAGCAAACAGGCTGAGGTATGACCAGTGGAGAGGCCCCACAGCAGGTGCCATAAAATCTCATGAACCAGTCTTGTGAAATGAAGACTTTATTAGGAGTAACTTCTTGGCAGCAGTACCAGTCTAAGCAGTTCCTCACCCTATTCCTCCAGCCCTGTGCTCCACCCTTACAAACAGCTGTGCATCAAATCAAATCAAGGAACTGGTGCAGTTAAAACCTTTATTTTGATGACCTTTTGGTGGATCGTTGGTAGTGGACTCCTCTAGTCCATGTTACTGCACAGCTACACGAACAGGGGCCAGCAGATCACAGGGGTGAGAAATCCTGTGTGAGTCACACTGTCACCAAGCCCTGAGCTCACAGCACTCAGGGACTGCCCTCAGCATGAAGCATTAGCAGCAGCCCCTTCCTGGGAGCAGTGAGGTGACAGTGCTGTGAGGACAGGCATAAAAGTCCTCTGCACTGGGCACTGCAGAGCATTAAAACTAGACCTGTAATTTCCGTTGAGTAAAGAAGAAATCAGGTGAAACCAGCATGGCAGTGCAAATGACAGGCTGCCACCAAAGATGTCACAGGGAAACAGCCTGGGATTTCTGTGCCAGCCAGGCAAGAGGCAGGTGTTGTGTAAGAGAAATCACTGCATGAGCATACTGAGCAAATCTCTTATTCTGGGACGTGTTCAGATGAGTGGGAAGATTATCTGAGCAAAAGGGAAAGCAACACAGAAATTGATTCATATCCACTTCTTCATATTGTCAGAGCATTAATTTTAACTAATTAAAAATTAATTTAATTTTCAAAGTAACTTCTAGGTAGTAAAATTGCAAAGTTGTCCGATTCACAACTAATACAATGCAAAGTGGAATTCCAAATTTTTGTGTATTAAATGACATTCAACATTATATTATTTCTTAAAGCCAATAAACTTTATAAGACACACCAAAATGGGCAATTTGTACACTGTGGGCCCACTCTAGAAAAATACCGAATTCAAATATCAAGTGATTTCCATGCTGAAAGTTCAGACACCAAAAACATCAGCCTTGCCAATATCAGAGCAACACTGTTATTAAAGACACAAATCTCATGGCAGGCTATTTCTCCAGTGCCATCTGCACTAACCAGGAAAGTCTGTTTTGTGGCTGCAATTTCACAAGAAAAAATGTAGTCAGTACCATCTGCGAATTCCACGTGAAAACCTGGCCCACGTGCCAATGAGAATCTCACCAAGAAATAACTTTGTGTGTCCTCAAAACACATTGTACTTACCAAAACATATTAACATGATGCAGACGTAATTTTTTTAAAGAACTTGTAGGTTTACTCCCTAGAGCAGCCTTAGTTTGTAAACTAAGCTGTGGACAGGTCATCCTCCAAAGGTGCAGTATTCAAAGTAATCAACCCTTTAGGATAAAGGCAGAATGTGAATAACTGCCTACGCTGCCCTTCAGAAGCAACCAGCTGCTTCCAAATATCATCTTTAAAGAAAAAAAAAAAGATTGAGCCCAAAACTAAGTAAAAAGTCCCAGGCTCAGAGATATGAGGGCCATAAAACACAGTCAGTTGTCTGCATCTTGGGTGGGAAGAGTCTTGCCCTGTGCCCCTAGAGGGATCAGGATTTTCTCCTGCCTTAGATTAAGAAACAGAGTGAGAAACTTACTTTTCCTCACAGTTATATTCAAAAGAACGGGCATAAGATGATGGCTTTTTTCTAGCTTTTGCCGGAGAACCTCTGGGAAAGGAAAGCTTCCCACGGCAGCATGTTCCCAGCTGGCACACGTTCACCAGAGGCATAGAGGAGCGGGGAGGAGAGGAAGGCCAGGCGCCCGCACCGCTCCCCGCAGCCGGCGAAGTCACCTGTGACTGGCAGGTGACAGCGGCGGGTCCCGGCCCCGCACCCGACCCAGCTCCGCTCCGACAGCTCCAGAGCGAGGAGCTAATTGGCGAGGACTCATACTCCTATTTCCAAATGCTCCACCTCGGCTCCCGGTTCCGCAGCCACCTGTGCACGCCCCGGGCGGGGCGGGGGCGGGCGGCGGGGCCGGGCCGGGCAGCGGGTCCCTCCTCCGCCGGTGCCCGCGGGCGGGACGGAGCGCGGCTGCAGCAGCGCGGGGGTGCCGCCTGACCCGGGAGGAGCCTGCCCTACCCGGCTCTGCCCTGCCCGGCGAGCGGGGCGAGTGCCGGGCCGGGGCAGCGCAGGATCATGGACAAGCTCAACAGGCTGACGGTGCCGGCTGGGGAGAAGTTCAGGTGGGGCTGCCCCGCGCTCGATGCGGCGGAGGGCACGGGGGTGCTGCGGGAGCGCGGCCGGGAGATGAGCGGCGGGGCCGGGGCACTGGGAGGCGCTGGGGCACGGGAGGCGCTGGGGCACGGGAGGGTGGGCAGAAGCTTTGCAGTAAAACGGAGTTCTCACCGGTGGCCAGGGCGCTGCTGGGAAGCGTGGGAGGGAAACGCAGGTCAGGAACGATTAATCGGACACAGATTTCAAAGGAAAATGTGTGTCCGGCTTCACCTGCAGAGCAAAGAGGAATGTTTTCAAAGTGTCTGTTTTCAAAGCTGTAAGAAAATTGTTATGACTCACTAAGATGAGGCTTATGCAAATTAGGAAAACTTAATTACTTAATGGTTTAATGCCCTATGAAGATCGCTTTTGCAGTTAAGTTCTGTAATATTTCCTCATCTTCGAAAGAACTGGTGGAATAGGGGGAACTGGAAAACGGGAAATGTTCCTAAGTGAAGAACAAAGTTAAATATGGGGTTTGAGAGGAAAAAAGCAGAAGCTGGCCATTACTGAAGTATTTTTAGTGTGACTCGATTGGTGTGCTGGCACAGCTGGCACCTCAAGGCTCTTTCATTTTGACTTTTTTTTTTTCGAAATAGCTGAAAGAGGTTCTGTTTCAGATTAAAGGAGCACAGAAACTTTTTCGTCTTCTGAAAAATAAGAATGAAATACTGAAAAATATTTTTTCCACAAAGTAACTCCTACTTAAGCATTCAATACCAATTTATAAGTGGTTCTCAGGTCTTTCTCCCTCTCCCAAATTCAAATTAGAGTAATCTCTTGTACAGCTAATTTTGATGCAATGTCATTTCTTGATATCTATTCTTTCCATACTGTTGAAATATTGGCAAGGGGGTGTACTTAGGGCTGCAGTGACACTTTTATGTTCTTCGGCCAGGCACACCTAATAAAACCTTAGCAGGCTGCATCCTACAGCCTGGGCAAGAACTCTGTGTAAGGCTCAAAGGACAGGGGTAAGAAGACAGTGAATTTTCTCATTGTCTGCAATTTATCACCTTAAGTAGTGTAAACTAATCTAAATGGTGTCAGGGCTCAGTGCTGGTCTAAACCAGTGATCTTAAGATAACAAGCTGAGAAGCAATTACTGGTACATAAAGTAAAGCAGATTCTCTCTGGTATCATAAAATTGTAGCTTGGATGAGTCTTCTGCACTTTGCAAACTATTACAGCAGGATTACTTTCAAGTATTCAGAGAGGGACTGTCTATATGTGAGGTTTATAATAGTCCACAACTTGTTTGTAAACTGGTTCAAAAGCCCTGAACCAGAAAGGCAGCATCACACCTCTGCTGCATCTTCATGTAGCTGACACTTCACATAGGTGACACTTTTCATCTTGTTTAAGGTTTTAATATTGTTGTAAAATAAGGAAGAGGAGGAAGCAGCTCTGCTTTCCTGTATTAACTTGAAGTATTAAAAGCTACTTTTTCTCCCCTTCTTATGGCCAATTCACTCTAGTTATGCAAGGAATACAGGAACACATGTTTCTCAAATGTGAGTGTTCTCACCAGGTGCTGTGAAAGTGAATTCATGCTTCAATCTGAGCATGTCAAAATATATCCTTAAACAGAAACCTGGATTTTTGGCTACATAATCTTACTACAGTATCAGAATTTTAACACCTTAAGGCAGAACTTTTCATTAATAGATATTCATGGGATAAATTTAGAAGAGATATTCAAATATAGGAAGAGATCAGCATAATATGGCGGCAGCCTTTTCCTCCTGCTTTGAAACAGCTCAATACCCCTCTGAGCTGCGTGACTTGTTGACAGTGTAGTTGACTTCCTAATATAGCCTCTGTCTGTACTGAAGACACACAGGTGGTTCAGTTTCTACCGAATGTAACATGAATTAAATGGTTATGTTAAATCATACCTTTCTCCATATGCTAAGATGCAATGCCAAGAAATATTCTTGCCAAACATAGTTCAGTTGGAGTAATTACAGTTTACATTTTTTTTAAAGACAACTTTCTTAAAATTTCTGCTTTGTAGCAGCAAAATTAAAGAATTACTGCTGTTGAGTTAGTCTGAGAATAGATCTTTTGATTTTTTTCAAGTGTAGACCTGGAAAACTAGCTATTATGTGGCTTTACTAAGCTCAGCTGTTATAAGCTTCAACTATATTTGAGCTTACCCAACCTAGCTTTTTGTTGCAGTAGCAAATCTTATGTCAGATCTGAATTCTTAACATATGTTCTGCTTGTTAAGTTTATTGCAACAATAAGAAATATAACTGTTCTTGCATGCTTCTCACCCAATATATAGTGGTATGTACATTGTTGAAGTTAAGTCACTCTATTCATGTCAGTATCAGTCAGATAGCAACGCTGGAACTTCATGGAATTCTAGTATTAATTTTTATGCAATGTTTCTTATAGGGCATGCACATTATTATACAAATATTTCCTCAGAGTACGTTGTGTATTCTGACTGCTTCCATATACTCAGAAAAAGTGAATTCCAAGGCTTAGTTATTTATCATGGGTGGCACATGCAAATAATTTGGTACTTTGAATTGTTTTGTAAAGTGTGGAGTGAATACATGAGCAATAGCCATGCTGCCTAGTGTGCCTTGATTTCGGCCTGAACTTCAGGGAAAAAATCTTATACTACAAATATATACATGAATAGATTCACTCATAATCAGGGACAGTAGGTGACACGGGTAACAGGAAGTTAGCAACTCGAAAGATACAGCACTAAACTTGCAGGCTGTTCAACTTCCTTCGATTATGAGCCTGTGATTCCTGGTATTTGAATGATTTCTAGCTACTATGTATGACTGTGTCATAGCATCTCTTCAGACTGGCTGCATTTTTTTTATTATGACCACAAACCTTAATAATGGCCCTCTGCTGTCTTCTGCTGTATATCACAAAGTCCTTTTCAAAGGCATGATTTCCATCACCACTCCAGTGATGGGCAAACCACAGCATGAACCAGAAGTGTGCCACATGTTTTCACTTGCCTCAGGTCATGCAGCTAGCAACTTCCAGATTGCAAACAGACTTGTCCAGAAGAAGTTTCATGTTTGTTAATTTGCAGCAGTTCTTTCCCCACCATCCCACTCAATAAAAAGTCTTAAAATCACTACCTCCAACCAAAACTCCCAAGTAAAAGCAAGTGGAAAAAAATAGCAGCTGACTTTTTTTCTCAGGTTGAACAAGTGTGTTCAATTATTTGCAGTATTTTGTATTCACATCTCTTGCTAAATAGGAAGATTTAAGCCCTAATTCTATGAAATCAAGATGTGTTTCCTTAAGGCCTGAATGTCTGTTAATTGTCTATTAAATTTGTATGTTTATGGTCTTCACGAATATTCTACTGATAGAGATAGCTTGGCTGTAACTGCTAGGTCTTTTCTTTACCACAGGATTTTCTGGCACTGTTTCTTTTTGAAAGAGAATAGTAGAAAATTAATTCATTTGGGAGCAAAATATTTAGCTGTGATGACAGCAGGTTTTGTGGCACACCCACGTTTTAGCCCACCAAAATGTAGGCTGAATGTAAGGTCACATGAAGTCACAGTCCAGTGCAGTCTTCAAAGCTGAATTTCACAGACACGGGAAAAGGAGGTCACTGGCCATGTTTGCCATGCTAATGGGTACAAAAAGTTCTCTCTGTAGGATTGTTAGGTCCAGTTTGCTATACAAAGCACAGGACTGTGATTAAAAGATAAACCTATATATTCTTTATTTCTTCTAGTTTTTTGTCAGCTTAAAGAGTTCATGAATCTTTCTCATCTCTGGACTTTGGAATGGAATGAGATAAGAAACACAAACCAACCCCAGATACTGCTGCAAAAATCCATTCTTTCATTCCCAATGCTACTTCTCCAGTCAAATCCTCTTGACCTTGCTTCAGCATAGCACAGCCTCCATCCCATCTATATTTATTCTCCTTTATTCCTTTCTCTCTGCACCATTTCATTATACCAATCCCTTTAAAGCTTCTTTTCTTCTTTCCAGCTACGTCATCCTGCCTAGACCTATCTCCAGGCTAAAAAAAAAAAACAAACCAAAAACCCCAAACCTCAAACATGCTACTTTTCACAAGGGAAAAAAACCAAAACAAATCAAAACAAACACCCACAAATCTATAACCGCCTAAAACACAATTAAATAACCACATAGTGTTTATTCTCACACAGAAATTCCTGTCTATAATGATATTTATAGATAAGTATGTTTGAATGTGATCTACCTGTGTGTTAAAAATATGGCAATGTGGACAAAATGATGTGGTAAAATATTGAAACTGTGGTGAGAAGCACTGGTTTAATCTCTTTGTGTAGACAGCCCTGTAAGAGTATGGTCTGTTCACAAGGTGAGCTATATTTATATAATACCTTTAGTTTCATTCTATTTGTGCTAGCAAAATTGTGCGATCACTGGCACAGCTTATTCCACCACTGCTTCATCTTCATGGGTGTAAGAGGCCATACATGATGTAATTGGAACGTTTTTAAATATCCTAAGCATTGTTTTGGCTTTTTGTTTAAACAGTGAGTGAAATCTGGTGCTTTAACACTGAAGGCAGTTCCAGCATTGTGACCAAACATAGAAGGGGGAAATAACATTTCAATTACATGACAAAAAAAAAACTGAAAAAATGACAACTTGAAGAGTTCAGATCACTTTACTTCAGGTTCACAATGCTACATTAGATGAAATCTTTGACATTTAAAAAATTTGAATGTTTCCTTTTAATTTGTTGGTACAGTTCAGGATTAAAATATGCTTCTCTTTTGTAGCACGTTATTTTATGCACACTGCAATGAGGAAAATTTGTATCTGCTCTATTTGGTGTATTTAATGGAAATACCTCAACATTTCAAGTATGACTTCAAGAATCATTCAAAAATAACTTTTAGCCATATTCAGGTGTCTAAATCATATTTTGTGGATGATTTAGAAGTCACTGATTGTTTGGGAAAAATAATGTATTTGCTCATTATGTAGTTTTTTACTTAAGTTTTTATGTGTTTTTTTTTAAATGATTGCTGCATTAGAGGACTGATTTTAGTTTTGGATAATATCTCCCATAGTCTAAGTACCCTAAAGCATGTCACAATATGACAGATAAGCAATTACGTCTTTTAGAAAGCAAATATCACTGGTTTTATGTGCTCAGCAGACAAGAGAATTGGAAAACTGATGGAAAACCGTGGCTGAAAGTGACAGGACTTTCACATTTGGCTGCATGGAATCATCTTAGATTTTTGGTAAACTATAAAAGAAGTTTACATACTCTGTAAATCGGTTTGTTATGTGACAGCCATAATAAATTACCTGAGGGGTAAAAGAAGCTTGAAAATTCTGTTAACATCTTTATCCTAATCTGTTAGTTTATACACTCTGGACAAGTGCATTTTCCAAGTGTAAACAAACCCAGATGTGCAGTGCCACAGGTTGATAACCTCAACATAAATTAGAACACAGTAAACACTTTAGAAAGAATTAAAATAATGCATCCCAAGGCAATAATATGAAAAACATAAGCATACATTTTTCAAGCTTAATATAAGGGCAACTGGGTGAAGTAGGCTATGAATACAAGTGGCTGTACAATGTTGCTAAATGTTTCCTTCATGACTTAAAATATAGATGCTACAGGCATCTCTGTGAGAAGCACAGAGATGAGGAAGCGCTGCTGGAGCTGTAGCTACATGGCCAGTTTAACTCCGCGAAAGTCTGAGCTGCTGCCAAAAGAGAGGTCCCTTTCTTCCATCCGCCCAACAGCCCTGCTCACCCTGCCACTCACCTCCACCCTCACACCGGCACTAGGGATCCACTGACCATGTGATGAAGCTGGATCTGATCCTGCTGATATCTAAATTGGCAAAAGAAAAAAGAAGTTAATTTCCCAGCTGGAAGTTCCATGATTCATCATAGCTGGGGAAGCACCGAGAGCATTCAAGGGTGGAATTTCCTCTTTCAATGGCAGCCCATGTGGGCTCCATTTAAGTGACCTAGAGAACAAAGTACTTCTCCAAAGTTTTAGCAACATTTGGTAGGCTTCAGAACAAAATAAACAAAACAGGTCCATGAGTAGCCTCTATTAGATCCCTGCCAGTGCCACCCCACATCTGTGGTAGATATAATGCTTCTGTAGCTTGAGCAACAACACTTCTAGCCCAAGTACAGCAGTGCAGTGGTAATTTTCTGGGTCCATACCAAATCCTGTCTTTATTCACTTCCCTGTAATGACTGTGCTTCCAAATTTTGGTGAAATATAAAACCCCACTTAACTCTTTAAATTTTTGCCCTTGCTCTCCTTCACCAACCAGGCTGTAGTGTACTAATCATTCAGGGAGACAGAGCACTCAGTTTTAACTGTATTTTAAAGAAACATCCTGGTGCTTGCAAAACTTTCAGAAAAGATGGGTAAGCCCTGTGAATGTGGCTTCTGTGCGTGGTTTCTTTTGTTTGTTTTATAATGCATTAACTTTACATCCAGAGAGCTGGTGCAAAAAAGGGATCAGTTAAGCAAAACAAAAAAAGATTCAAACAGAGCAGTTACAGAATAGAAAATATACTTTAACTTTTTATGTCAAGAAGTGACAACTAATATTCACTTGCATATAGCTAATTTTTTTCTGTGCTCCTTACAGTATCACTAATATTCAGCTGAGATAAAGGGGAAAACAATCTGGATAAGGGAAAGAGGTGTCCAAACCTCAAATGCTTCCAGCTGTTGATAAATATTTGTATTTTTTCAAAGTTGTGCTAAAAAGTGCCTGGCCATCACTGCCTTCTGATATTCAAAATTGGTTGTGAAGTTCCCAACAGTAGTAAAGAAAGATAACAGAAACCAGGTCTACTATTCTCCTCTGCTAAATAAAAGACAAAGGTCATTGCAAAAAATACTGTACAACTTAAACACATGAAACCTTTATTATTAATATACTGCCCATATATGCTCAGAACAAGCCTCAACCTTGATCTAAAATGAGAAAGTAGTTGCACCACTCGGTTGGTGACATTGTCAGGGCCTTAGTTGTCTTGGTCCCACTGATCAATCTTCATGGGTTCTTCCAATATGCAGAATTCACAGTCACCTCGAAGTACTTATTCTTTCATGTCAGGACTGATTTATGTCAAGGATGTATTGTGCCTTTACATGATACTTAGTAGTACAAGAGGGACTGACAACTTCTTTGTGAAGATTATGTAGAGGGCATATGAAGATGAAAAGTATAATCAATATTTAGCCTTTTTGTGCTTCTGTGTGTACAATGTAAACACACACCTGCTCTAATTATGAGGTGTGCCTTTAGGCAAAATAGTGGATGATTCAAAAGTGAGCAGAATAGGATGTTATTGAGACTTTTTAAAAAATCAACACTCTTAGCAAAGTGACTATAAATTATTTATAGTCATTCCCCCTTGTGCATCTGATGAACACCTCAGAAGAATTCATTGTTCCCTCTTCCTCTCAGATAGGTAGCTGTAATTGACTTCTCCCCACAAGCAAGCTTCTTTGAACTTCTCTTCACAGCTTTGAGATAGCTTTACAGATAAAGATCAAAGGCTTGGGGCCTTGAATGGAAGGTTTGGTATCACAGATTACCACTCCAGCTCCAAACTTCCTTCTCTTCCATCATGGAAGCCATTGCAGGGGATGAGTTGCGATAAGCCCCCAGAGTGGAGGAGGGGCTGTATCTTGGACCAGCAGCAACTGAAGTAGTTTATCTGACTGCACCTCAAGGATTCACCCTGTCTTTATGCATTGCACACATGTAACAGTCATTGAAAACACCAGCTCCAACCCAGCTGGCTGATGACAGCGTGCATTTCCTTGCAGAGGACTTCAGTCTCGCTCTTTCAGGGATCATGGCATATAGGGCGGGTGTGCCCCTATATCTGAAGGAGGTCTAATGAGAGGAATTAGCTGCTTTCTGCATTTGGGTATTTCCTTTTGCTTTCTACTGAGGACTTAGAAGGGAGGTGGAAGGGGATACAGTTGTTTTATATCATTTAATTGGATTGTCTTAGATACACAAAACTGGCAGAAATAACGAAAATACATCTTAGGTAGACACCCATTTCACTAAGATCCACATTCTTTCCCAGAGAGACCATGTCAGGAGCATTGTGTTCATGGAAGCTCTTCAAGGGAGAGGTGGTACTTCTCTTGGTTGTTAATTTATTTTGATAAGAAAGGTCCAGATAAAAGCTTCAAGCTTTTTAAATGTTAAGTGGTACTTTTACAAATCCCCTTCTAGGAAAGCAGGTTCTTCCTGAAAAAGCAAGCAGAAGTCTTCCCCTTTGTCCAGAAACAATAACTTTCTTTCTTAATTTGGTCACCTGCATAGCTGTTTATAAAACTGAAGGCTAATGGAAACACAAAACAAAGCCCAGCTGGGGTGAACGTGGTGGAATAATTGTACTGTGAGAAGCCATAAAGGAGAGGGCTAGGCATGTTGTTCCTTCTTTAGTTTCATATTTTAACATGGTTTTTTAATTAACAGAGGTAGCTGTATTAATTTTAAATTTTCTACTCTTGAGTTGTAGTTTTTATCTTCTAATAACTTTTCTGCTCCAAATACCATTATACTCTTCGTTGCTTTCTGTTTTGTGGTTCTTTTCTGTAAAAATTCATAGCTGAAGAAGGGGTGTATTTTTGGAGATGTTTTTGTTTTAAGGCTAAATTTGCACTTACTGAATCCCATTCTAGGTTTCCAATGCTAAGCATTTGAATTTGCTTGGAAATAGCAAAAAAACCCTCACAAACAAACAAAAACCTTCAAGAAAAAACTACTTTTTGTTTTAATGTGGTCTCTTATGCTGCTTTTCTTAAGACAAGAATAAGTGCTACACCTACCTACACTCTTGCTTTAAGTGAATGGACATAGTGATGATCTTCAGAAAATATTACTTTCTAGGCACAGAACTACAGGTTGTCCTGTCAGTGAGAAACTCTGAGATGTACCCAAAAAGGTACAAGAATGGAAACTGGAGTGCAAACTGTCTGACTTACAGTTGGATTAATTTTTAAAATTAATATTACTATTTAAAACTAATTTAACTTTATCAGTTAAAGACTGAACTGATGTGAGGAGGAGAAAGAATATTGAGGTCCCTTAATGCTGAATGTCTCAATATTGCTTGCAAATCTTCCCTTCCAGATATGTTTGAATGTGTTACGTTCACAATTCTGCCCTTCTTTAAGTAAAGAAACGGGTTTGTGAGTAGGGATGTGGATTTTTCCAGAGGCAAAATGGATAATTCAGACAGCCCTGTAAACACCAGAAATTTAAGGAGGTATGATTCTAATCCTCCAGATAAGCAGATAAGGAGGTATGCTTGTAATAGAGAAGCCTTCCTATGAATCGTTTAAAACTGGGTTTTGTTTTGCCAGAACTCCATACTGTTGCTGCAGTTCAGCCCGACATCCAAAAACATTATCAGGACCCTTCCCAGCTGCAAGTGCTCACAGCCAGACACCTTGAAGCAATTGTGCCTCATTTGCCCAGAGACCCTGTAAGGTCAGAGGGGTGTCACTTGCTGGAGGCTGTCACTTGCCCTGTGACACAGGCAGCTGTGCAGCTAAAATACAATCAGTGTGCACATGGAAGGTGCAAAGTAGTGGATTCCCTGAGCACAGGTAGGTGAACTGTGCTGTTCATGCACACAGGAGATCCCTCTCTGTTCCCAGGAGCAGTAAAAGGTCATGACCACAGAGGAACCATTCATGCTGACTGCTCTGAGCCATAATACACATAGCTACATAATATATATTTGTATATGACTTCACAGATTTATAATAGTAATAAATACAGTTTCTCAAAAATTAGTCTAAATGGTGGGAAAATTCCATATTACAACAGATCTGTCTGAAATGGGGACAGACTCCTCTTTTTCAAGTCTGGGGACTCTATACCTCATCTCATGTCTGAGTTGAAAGCTTGTTGCACACGTTATTTCATGTTAGTTATATTTTTCTCTTTTAAAAATTATTTTAACTTCAGAAACTTTTGTAGGATAGTGTGTATGCAAAAGAGCCAAAAGCTTCCAGCTGATGTCTGAAGGTGGGGATGTGTCACAGGCCAGGTTCATCCAGCATCCTTCTTTCACTAATCATACATTCCTCATACACTGAGCCATGACCAGATCAAAGGGAGGGTGGTTTTGTTTCATTTTGTTTCATCTCAAGGCAGCTCTGCCAGTCCTTAAGTGCAGCTAGGTATTTTGTGACACAGCAAATCCTTCTTTCAGGATATACAGTATTTGCAGTGGCCAAACTTTCCTCCTTCCGTTACACTTTGTCGGTAGAGCTGATAATCCTTTCATTACTAGAGGTTCTAATTGGTAAGGTATGAAAAGTTGCAACACAGTTTTGTTTCATTCAGAAAGTGTTTCATTTTAGGATTCTTTCTTATTTTTTTTAATCCCTCCAACATGTAGAATTTCTAAGGTATTTGGAATAAACCTAATAATTTTTTAGAAGTACCTAAAGCCAAGACTTCCAAACTTCTCATCTGTAAAACTTTGAAAATCTATTGTCTGCAGTGAGTTTGGGATCCCAACGGTCCAATGCAGTCTGTAACTGCCACAATTAAGCTGGATCTCAAAATATCTGTCTATTGCTGAAATGTGTTTCAAAGATTAGCAGTGACACAGACTGCACCTTTACCTGCAAGCCTTATTTTACATTAAAAGCTCTCAACCATATTGAAAGAAGAGTTGGTGCTTGTAGTTAAGAAGCAACTCTTAAGTTTGACCTCTAATTATCTTTAATTACATGCAATGCAAGGTAAAACTACCATTACTTATTATTTTCACTTACAGTACTAGCTGACTGAGGTCCTTGAATGTTTCTTGTATTTGCTCATCCCAAGAGAACACAAGAGAACAAACATTAGTTGGTAATGAGGTCCTGACTCAGACATGTTGTGAAGAAAGAGGGTTGTAGTTATGTACCTGAAGCAAGGGCTGTCTGCACTGGCCATGGTAGCCTCCATTTCCTAGATACTCTCAGGGCTGCTGCTCTGATAAAGTCCTCCCACAAAGAACCTCTTTACTTGGAGTAAAATGTTAAGTATTTCAGAGCCATACAAAAAATATTGTAGCACTGGTCAGATACGTAGATCCAGGCAAAACATTCGCATATAAATGCCGGTTTGTGCTTCACCTTCCTCATCTCTCTGGAACAGCCTTTGGGCTTGGGATTGAGACACTAAAGGTTTGGAGAATCCTCTTGCCATAGACTTTCCTATCTGCCTCTCAACTTTTCTACTGACTCTCTAAGATCTCAGGTCAGATAGCTCTTTGTAACACTTTTCAGTTGTTGCCTATTATATTGCCTGGCACCTCAAGAAATCTCAGCCTCGAGCTGACTGGATAGACTGGTTTTTGCAGTATGTTCAACTTTATGGGTCAAAGGAGGTTCCACTTGAACTGGAGATCAGCCATGCTTGATGACTTCCTACAATTAGGACTACACAGTGCCCTGGTTATCTGCTTACTCTCACAGGCTTGATACAAGTTAAATGGTCCAGAGGCAACAAACAAGTATTCTAACAGCTCCTGTAAGAGCTATGTCACTTTAAAGATTGAAAAAATTCACACAAACAGATGTTAGGTACTCTCTAGTTTATCAGAGTTGTAATTGGGAAATGAAATGCCTCCATAAAAAGAATAAGAGAGATAGATTTTTAGGAAATTTGATTATGCAAAAATTGGAATGTTTTCAGACTATCTGCATAGAAAAAATTGCATCCCAGCAACAGCACATGTGATTATCTCTAATTTAAATGCACTTTTTAAATAGAAATATGTATTAAAATGATCTTTTAATCTATAGCCTTATTCAAGACTCATGGAACATCCATGATACTCTAATCAAATCACCTAAATATGGTCAAATGAAAAGCAAACTGTTCCAGTACTTGTGGTTAGCAGTTTTGGGGTGGGTTTTATTTGTGTGTAAATTTTTTTTTTGCAACAAAATGATAATATAGAATAAAAGCGGTAAGGTGAAAAAAGCCCACTTTTTTTAAAATAAAGCCCTAACTTTGCTCATGTAAAGATATATTCATGTCAGCACTGAGCAATAAGCAATACTCAGATATAAATCTACAACTGGATTTTTTTGTTGTTGATGATGTTTGAGTCCTGTCTCAAGTGAACAACAAACTCAGGAAGAAATGTAACTGAGGCTTCCATGTAAGCCTGATTGAAGTCTGGCGAGCCTTTCTGAAGGAAACACAAGTGCTGGCAGACAACCGCTCTCCCCAAACTGGAACCAAACCATTTAAATCTCCTCTCAGTCTTTTCATTCCTCATTACTTTTAATTCATAGACACTGCCAGGTGCCAGCTGGGGCACAACACAGAAACAGTAAACTGTGGAAAATGGCTATTTGGGATCTTTCAAGCATAACCAAAAGCTGAATCTGTTAGGTAAAAAACCAAGAACAAATACCACAGAAAAGCAGAAGTTCATCTGAGCTTTTCACCCCAGATTTATTGTATCTGTTTAGTTTAGATAATAATCCAAGCTTCCTTGACAGTAATACATTGTTGCTGGAAATCTTGGAACATTTTGCTGTGCACCTGTTTTTCACACCTATAAGTAATTTATTTCTTTATATCAGCACGTAACACTGTATATTTTTGCTGTAAATTAATAATTTGAGTTTTCAGCAAAAGTTAAAGATGTGCTTGTGAATTATTTGTCCATTATTATAACTATTTTTTTTCTGAATTGAGCACCTAGAGAGAATAGGTTAAATGGCTTTTTAAGTAAATTTGGGGAAAGATTGAGGTGCTAGGAATACTCTTCAAGTATCAGACTCATGATACAGCTTATCAGAGAAGGTTATACCATATTATTCTATTACAGGGCTGGTAAAAATGTGGATTATCCTTCAATTTCAGCTGACATAGTGAAAGGATCAGTTTTTTTCTGTTCCGTTAATAAACATTATTAAGAATAAAGTAAGTCTTCATTATTCAGTTTTCTAAAAACTTAGAAGTTCTGTTATTCAACTGTTCTTTTTAAGCAAGTCTGATAAAATGGGATTAATTTGCACTAACACAATTGCTCTAAAATCAGTAGCAGAGGTAGAAAGATCCTTTCCAGCATAAGCCCAATATTCAACTGCTACATGATGCCTTGAGTGGCTACTTGTCTGCTCAGCCCAAACCAAGGACTGCAGATAAATAATCACGTTAGTGCAGTTACTTCCAGATTTTCATTAGCTCATTCTCATCTAATTCCAATTTCCTATGAAAAAATTGTTTTAATTTTCAAGAGAAAGTTTTTTGTTACTAATGATGAAGCTGGAAGCTGTCTCTTTTTAGTGAAGCTCTGTGCATTACTCAACCTTCTGAATAATAAGGTTGCAAGTTTAAAGAAAACTTTAAAAAGAAGAAAGAGTACCTTGATGCTTGTACTTCTCTTTATAAGCAAAGCATCCAAGAGTCTATTGGTACCCTGATTGTGCATCAGAGAGGAAGTAGGGATGACTAAAATGTGCAATGACATGGATAACTTACAATGAAGAATGGAAGGCAAATTTTTTAAGTGCTTTTTGAAAATAAAAGAACAATATTGCTTGTGCTACAATCTTCATCATTCATGTAATAAAAAAGGCTAAGTTTAGATGAACAGGAAGAACACATACTGTGTGAAGAAACTAAAAATATATATGCATTCTATAGAAGGTTCTAGTATCTGCAGACTTTGGACAGGTTTCACTATGAAGTTGTCTTTTGCAAAAAGTTCTATCTATGTTCTTGACTTTGACTTGATTTTAGTGTTGTTGGCTTTTCAAATGAAAAGGGGGGGTAGGATTCTAAATGATACTTGCTGACCGAAAAATAAGAAACTCAAATAGTTGTGATTAAAATTCTCATGAGATCAGTGCAACTGATGAATGAAACAAACTACAATTCCAGATCAGTACATGTAACTGGAGTCCTAAGATCATGTGATTTTACAGCTCAAAGTCATCAATACTCTAATAGTTTCTCAAATGGCCTGAGCCCATGAATGTATTGGTTTCTCCCTGCCATTGTAACTGCAAACACTATCAACGTGAGGTAAAATGTTCCATGTAAAGTCAGAAGTCAGAGGGCATTCCCATTGTAGCTGTGCAGTGTTCTAAAGACAGTTCTGGGCAAATTGTTAACATTGAAATATTAGGCAATGATGTTTCTTCCTGATGCACTCACTATTAAATTGATTGTTTAAACTGCATTTAATTGTACTAAGAAGGATAACACAAATAATGCTAAAGGGCTGTGTTCAAAAGGGAGGAAAAATTCATGCACAAATTATTTAGCAGCTAAACTACTTATTGAGGATATATTAAGCATAGTTTTCTTAATTTATAGAAATGGATGTTCTACCACTTGGTAATTTTAATGCTGGCTTTGTTTAATATCTTACAGGAAGCTTCAAAAGATGGTGCACGACATCAAGAAAAATGAAAGTGGCATAATAAACAAGTTCAAAAAGTAAGTTTGAAATCAGTCTCTAGTTTTATCAGTTTGGGGAAGTTCTCATCGTAACATAATACATAATGCTTTAGTGGAGGGATCATGTTATTCTAGAGGGATGTACTTCAGTGTATGTGAAGAGCTTCAGTTCAGACTGTGACATTCAGAATTCTCATTAGTATTAAAACTATCATAAAGTAGCTGAAAAGTTGGACTCCAGTAACAGGTTGTGTTTGTAGCCCTGAAAAAACAGTATTTGAGTGAAACAGACTTTTCTTGAATGTTCTTTGGGAGGGGTCATCGCCTGTTGTTTGGATCTGTGCCTTTCTCCTTAGGCAACTGCTTAGGCCACCTATGGCAATTAAGTTTAATTTGAGCTCTATCTTGAACCAGCTCATCAGACATCATAGGTAAAATTCCTATAAAAATGTTAAGTCCTCTTGTGATTCAGTCCCATAAAACAAAATCCAGCATTATTATCCACTTCCTTATTCCAGTAAGAAGTGCTGTACAGCATGCATATTGATGTCACGTGCATGGGAGTATCATAAAATATTCATGTGCATTTATACATTGAAAGAAATTCCAGTAATTGTGCATCCCTGTCAAATGAATACACTATTCGCTGTTTCCAGTCAAACATCTATTTAAACCAATTAGCTATTTAACACACTTTCTTAATGCAAAAGCTCATTTGCAAGGACTTCCATTTGGATGTGATTTTCTCATTCAAATGTCTTTCTTTACATGGGTCATTGGCAACAAACGTAATAAGTACTTTGAAAAGTTAATTAGCACACAGTACTTGCAGTGTTTCCAGGATGACCATATTAAATTCTAGAAATACAGCTCTTGTACATAAAAGGCACCTGGGAACATTGTTTAAAATAGTTCTCAAAGTGACCACGATGGCTCACTTAAAGGAAAAAGCAGAACTAATACTTGGTCTCTATGAAGCAATCAGTACACCCTCGAGAGAAGCAATAGGGCTCTGCCTGGTTTGTTTGTGCAAGAGCTCTGCACTGCCAGGCTGGCTCAGCTATTGCCCCAGGTGGGGCTGGTGTCTGTGGGGCGGCTGCTATCCCTGGCAGAGGAGTGGGATACATTTCTAGAAGCAGCAGCAATCACCTGCCTCTCCTGTTCCCTTAGCCTGCAAGCCCTGCTTTGTGGTCTTATTTTCACAGCTGTTTCTGTCCACAGACCTTGAGCAGGCTCTGAGGGTTAAACACCTGATAAGATTCTTGAGATAATTTTTTCCTTTACTCATCCTCTTTAACACTGCTGCAATTTGCAGTAAATCACAGTCACTTGGTGTATGTACTCGTTATTTCCACACAAGTGCAAAAGGAGATTTTCCATTAAAATTACCCTCTTTCATCTACTTTGGTCTTTAATTTATTTTGTGTGGGTTTGTTTCGAACACAGGGTATATATAAATAGACCACTGTGTTCAGAGACCCAACTGCAAAAAACTTGTAGTTTCAGCTAGGACCTGCTCCCAGGGTCCTTGTAGGCTTGTAGGCTGTCAAAAGGGTTTTGGTGGGTTTTTGAAGGAGAGGAGGGTGAAGAGGGTTTGTTGTTGTTGCTGCTGCCTTTTAATGAAGAGTGGCTTCCTACTTTGTGGTAGTAGTTTAAGTGTAATTAATAATGTTGCAGTGGGTCCAGTTCAAAAGCCTCAGAGAGGAAAGCAGATGGCAAAAACAACAGAAGCATCTCAGGTTTATAATCTGAGACTGCAAACTGTCTCCCAGAGTTGCCTGAATGTGAATTTTCCTGTTAATCAGTATTGCTCTGTGTGTCCTTCCTACAGAGTAAGAGGGGAAGAAAGACAAGGGTGAAGTAACAAGAACTAAATGTAGTGAGTGGAAGCTGGGAAGGTCAGAAGTACCATCACTAAATGTCAGATACAAATTGCTGATATAACCCTGCAGTTCTTTGATTCACCCAAGATTAAAAAAAAACACCTATAAAAAAGAGCAGGCTCATAAAAACTCTCTCAATGTATGACTGCAGGACAAAGCTCACATTTCAACTCTTCCAGCTATAAGAATACAAATTGAGATATAAAAAGTATACGTATAATAATCTTTCTGATGCTACTCTGTTTCATCTGAATCCTATTAATCTCTTGTGTAGTTAGCAAGATCAGAAATTTAGTTTTTTAAAAAATTGAAGAAAGAATTTCTTACATTTGCATATGACTCCAGAACCGATGTCTTGAACCCAGCACATAATGAGTTGCAATAAAAGCTTGAGTTGACAACACTGAGGATATGTACAAGAGGTGCCAAGCTTTACAGAATTAGAACTGGCTGTATTCCTTTCAATGTGCCCTTTAGGGACTTTTTGTTTGATTTTTATTTTAAAACACTTTTTACAAAAAATGTCATTAACCAGTTGACCATTACTTCCATTTCAGTTACAGAATTATTTTATTAGGTGTTAAGGAACTAAACACGACTGAAGCCAGATTTTTTCTTTTAAAAATTTGCTTTATGTAGCACAGATTTAGAGTCTGTTGATATACTGGAATAAACCCATCAAATTCAAATGTATTATAAGTAAAAATAATTTGAGGGAATTCAAGTAGTGTATTTGCATATTTGAAACCTAAAGCTGTCACACAGATTTATACTGTAAACCTCTGCTACTCAAATACATTGGACTTATTACCAGTATTTGTTAAAACACTTCTACAATCTGGATTGGCTCTTGATTATGCAGAAATGTAAGAGGAGTTCTTGCATGGAGACTTGCTCTCCATTTTAGTCCATCTGGGGTGCAGGTGTGGAGGGATTCCTCTACCATTCACGTGTCTCTTAAAGGTCTGCAGAAGGCAGCCTGAGCAGTGGTGGGAACAGGAAAGAAATTGGTAAGTTGTTTCTTCATTAGGTAAAAGTTCCTGTTTGTTCCCCATCCTGACTCAAAATTTTCTGGCAGTAAAAAATTGCAGGATAGCAGTCACCTGCTTGCCCTTAATTATATACCACACTGTTTACAGTAGTGGAGTCGCAGCTGCTGGGCAGATCATGGTGTCAAAGAGGTTTATGCACTCAGGTGTAGAAGCAATGGGTGTAGCCAACATTGTATAAACAACGAGAGCTGGGGGTATTTTTTTCATATTCACATCCTTGGTAGTACAGAAGAGGGAAGTAGAGAAATCACAGGCTTCATGCTGCAGAATGGTTGCCTATGCTTGAAACACGCCATAAAGACATAGCAGTCATCTGTAAATCATAAGCTTTAAGCCTCTGGGCTTCATTCTGTGGAAACCTGGCTCCACTAGAGTTGGTGCTAAAAGTCATACTGAATGTAGAGCAAAGTCAGGACTTCACCCTGAAGTTTTGGTAGGTGCTAACCTACTGTGTTGAATAGGAAACTAGAAGGTCAGTTTGCTCACCTTGTTGCAATATCTCATGTTCTCAAAACCTCCTTTGCAATGCCATCAGAAATCATGTGCTTGTAGTTACGTGTCTACAGTACACAATCCAAATATGTCCATTTCTTGCCAATATATTTGCTATGTGACCTAAAAATGAAAAGAAGATGTTTTGCCCAGCTTTTTAGTTGGGTAGGTCTACTTCAGATTTGTCTGGCCCATTTTTCTATACCATTTACAACTACAACTTAGGCAGTAACTTCAGGGAGAATAATGGTCATTGCATTACTAAATGTCTCTTTGATCTGCATGGCTGTAACTAGAAAAAATCCATGATCCAGTTCTTGGCAAAGGGAAAAGCAGTGTTCTATGAACCAAATAATGAGAGAAATGTACTAAAATCAAGATGTACCACACTTAGAAAAAGAAAATGACAAAAAAAAATCATACCTAATTTTATGAGTTATTCTGAAGAATCATGAAAGTCACTGTGTAGCTGAATAGAATATTTTGAGTGCCAGGATTTTCATTAATATAACAATATTTCGTCAAAGTGAAGAAAAATAAATCACAGCTAGATGCTATTTCACTATCATAGAACATTGTAAAGAAAATGTGTGAAAGAGTAGTAATAACACTTTCCAAAAGAAAAAAAAAAGAGTGTTTCAGATTAGTTTTGTCTTGTACAATTGTCACATACTTCCAAATCTACAACAAACTATTCCATTAGATCATGAACACAGTTCAGGAAAAGTTTATCTGTCAGCTGCATCACACCTTTTGGAACTCTAGCAATGTTTCTGGCAAAGTTCAATTAATTTATCTTTTAATCACAAATGTGATGATCTAGTTCACTTAAAAGTAATATGTCCTATAAATACTCAACTAAGCAATGATATCAGTATAATTTTTGTAAAAACTATTAAGTTTAAATGGCCCTTAAGAAGGGAGTCTTTGTACAGACTTTAAAATAGAAAAATTGAAGGATTTTTGAAAACATTTGAGTTTTCAGGCACATCTTAAATGCTGAGGGAGTGAGCAAAAACACTAGTGGGGAAATGCACCTGTGGGAGAATTAAGTGCTATGCAGAAAGGGCTACTACTGCATGTGTTTGGTTACTTTTCTGGGTGTAGCCTGCATAAAAAAGTGTTGCTAGAGCAAAACACGCCAACCTCTGCTGGAGTTTATTTAAAAATTCTCCATTTAGTGTAGGAAAACAAATAGGTGCTGCAAATTCCAAGTATGTAATTAATATTTGCTGTTCCTACAGGACCATATATGTGAGAAAAGTTAAGCACATGCCTAAATGTTTTGTTGGATCATGCTCAGTATGCTATAGGGGGGCGATCTCGGAATACATCGTTTGAAAATGGAATAGCTTATTCTCTTTTAAGCTGGTGTAAATTTCTGTACTATGCATTCTGTTCTTGTGTGAGAGGCATCTATACCCCATTGCTTGAAATGTCTCAAATGTTTCTTGGTTATTTGTTGAAGGTAAAATGTTTATACTAAAATTAAATACACTACAGTATGTATGCTAAGTTGGATGGCATTTGATTCTTCAGTCCTTTCTCATAAACTTCAGGGGAACAGGACAAAGTCAATTGCCATTCTGCAGCATTTGTGTGGATAATGACATCACAATCTGAAATAGCTCCATAACCATGCCTTGGAATAGGAGTTAAGTCTTTTGAGCTTGTGTTGTGGCTTGCACACTGGGTAAAGTTCTGGCTCCTGTAAAGCAAAGAGCCTAATTACAGATCTAGCATTCAGTAAATACAGTGAGAATTACTTTTAAAGTGGATTTGAATTTTAGAATAAATAACATATTTGCAGAGATACTAGCAAATAGAGATGTGGCTGTGAACTGTTTCAGCTCTGTGACAGAAGCATAATTTCTTTTCTTCTATTGATATTCAGGTTCCAAAATGAACAAGTGGCCTTAATTTGCAAAACTGGGAAAGATACTTGGGATCGGTATGCTATTTCATAGCTGCACAATAGCATGATAGGTGCTTAGACACAGACTTTTGTACTTCATATGCTTTTGTTATAACATATTTACATTTTCTGACAGGGCCACTGCCAGGATTTCTGGGGCTTGGGGCAAAGTGTGGAAGCCTTCTGCTTAGCAGCTTAGAAATGTGTAATGTTGCTTAAACCATGTAACTTTACACCATGACCCAGCCAGCCTCTTACTGTTGCCTCAGTTCCACTATTTTCCAAGTCTCTAACATTTCTGAACAACTAACGATAGACATGTTGCAAAGTACATCAATAGATCTTGGTCTACTCTCTCTGAGAGCTGAGATGTGCCCTGGCAGTGGCCCTGGGTTTTTCTATCTAACATGGCTGTGCTAACCTGAAGGAAGAGAACAGCAGGGCTGTTGAGAATGCTTTTAATTTACTGTTTGAACACTGTTATGTTATGCTGCAGAAGTTAAAACTTTGGAGGCAGCAACTATCCATCATTAGTGTTAATAATTAATATTGTGAATTGCAATATTGCAAAAATAATCTCCCTGGATTGTTTTTTATTTGTTGGGCGTGGGGAAGGGAGTAGAGGGAAGAGGGTGATTGGGCTTTTTTGAGCTTTAGCAATGCCTACACCATTTATTCATTGAATCATGCATGTGTATGGAGTGATTTAGGTGACTATCTGAACAACAGAATTCCATGAATTCAACTCAGAAGTAACGAAAACATTCCTTAGAACAGGTAGAAAAAGTTGATGTGTTAGAACCAGCATGCCAACCACCCTGAGTTACAGTAGTACCTGAACAATGACACCTGAGCAGCATGCCCAGGACTTAAATACTGAGTGACAAATTCTGGTGGTAAAGCAAAATTTGTAGACATCACCATTGCTCACAGATCATAGGAAAGCATTTTAAATTCTTCGTGGATTCTTTTTTTAATGACTTGCTCATTTGTGCAAATGAATTTGTTAGGACCTGACTGAAGAACGAGTGAAGCCATCAATTCAGTGGACAAAGCTTCAGGTCCACAGTGGGGTCTCATCAGTGTTACAGGGCAGCTGTCAGACAATGTCAGACAACGTTCAAAAGTCACTTTGAAGAGTCATTTTAATTTCATTGATTATGTTATCTGGTTATAAATAGCAAAGGGTTGGGTTTTTTTCATCTTCAGAGGCATTAGTCTGGGCTCTGATGTTACACATGCACCATTCCATCTTGACCTTAAACTCAAATTCTTTTCTTTTGTTACATTATAAAATAATTCAACTTACTGTAATTCAGTGTCTTCTTTGGACAACTGCAACTTAGCAAGGAGGAGTATATATGAATATCCACATATATATATATATATATGTATACACATGTATTATATACATGTGTACTTCTACTTGCTAAATATATATACAGGCACATACATATGCATATGAATATGTATAGCCATAGCAATCATCTCAATATTTCTGCAAATTATCTCTATATTCACTTGGTATTAAAAGTGCCATTATAACAGTTTTTACCAAAAAAGGGACATAACATCATAAAATAATTATAAGTAGAAACAGAATCTGGCACTGAAAGACCTGATGTACTTTTAAAAATTAATCAGCAAATGAACTGCATACAAAATTATAGTTCTAACAATACCAATGGAGAGTGCTACATCACTCTCTTTTGTCAGAGTCTTAGCAAAGCCTCTGTGAACCTGAACAGATTTTCATCTTCCAACAGACATTCATTTATCTTTGCTCTGTTTCTGAACTGGAAACAAAAAGGAGGGGGGTGAGCAAGGAAGCTGTTCTTTCAACATGTGTTCTTAGTGAAAAAAAAAATTAAAATCTTAGATTATATTTTAATGTCTTATCTGTTTCTAGCTTTTCAAAGCATTCTTCTGCAGCTATCTGCTAACCATCTGTGATGATAATCTGTATTTCTTCAGCTGCAGGTATCTTTTGTTATCAGCTTTTTTATGTGTCTGGCTAATGCTCCCTTCTAGTGATTGTTACTTATAAGATCATAAATGTAATAATTATCATTTACAGCCTTAAAAAAAAGCCACCACCAAGTCTACCACAAAGGGATTATGCTTCAGGTAAGTCTGTAGCAATGTAAATTTAAACTGCATGTCTATGTAAATTTCTTATGTATATGCCTAACAGTATTTCAGTTATACATTCCCTCATAATTTGTTTTTAATGAGAGAAGAGGATACCATTATCAACAACTCTGAAGGTGGTTCACACCTCTGAAATGAAAGGCTAGCAAAAAATAGCAAGTAACTACTCTTCAAAATGAGTCTTTATCCATATGTAGGCTGTTGTGAAAAATGAAGGAGAATTTGCATCCAGTCTCTCCTTACTGGAAACTGCGATGTGAAAGTAAACAGGGAAAAACTGACAAAATGAATGATCACAGATGCAAAATCTTAATTCATTATGTAATTATTATATTAATGGTATTATCTTAGAGGTTGAACTCTACTTGCCTGTCCTACAGCACTGCCTACAAACTAATTCATGGCTAGTTTTACAAGTTAACAACCATCTTGTTAAGACAATAACTGAAGCAAAGTAAATAGGTTGGAACTTAGCAGATAACTGTCCATATATAACATAAACACTTGTAATTAGTGTGCTATCTTAGAGCTTTAACCAAGAAAGAAGAAAGTGTAGGGCCTGGGGGTCAGCAATAGTTCCATTATCTAGAAATTGTCACCCGTACTTAAAAATGAGATGCATTAGCAGGACACTGTGGGCAAAGTGCATTCTCTGCTGTTCAGATCATGTGCAGTTTGCCATTTTCTAATGTTTTTCCAACAGCTCTGAAACAATTTGTCCAAAGTAAGCAAGAAGGCATTTAATTTACCAGATGTGTTGCTCTGAACTGTTTAGAAATTTTGACCACTCTTTTAAAACTGAATATGATAAGTATGGATTGAAAAAACTATTAAGATAAACATTTATGTTCACTATTCCATCACCTTAAATAATCTTTGTTTGGTTTAGAACATGCAGACAATGAAGAGGAACAATGGTCAGATGACTTTGTAAGTACATATTTTGGGGTAGTTGGAGCTTACTGTAACAACAAGTTAGGACAAGAAATAATAAGAAAAGTTTGGGGTTGAATCATCTACTGAAATATTACCTAATTTGTTACATCATGAGTAGCCACTGATTTTTAGCACTGTCAATGGTAGTCATGGACACTAAGCTTTTCGGATAAAGTAAGCACATGGCATCAATTTGAGGGACTTCTCAAACTGAACAATAATTTCTGAAACCAGTAAGATCTTTTATGTGGGGGAGGGAGGGTAGGAGAGGTGAGGAGAGGAAAGCCACTTCCTAAAAATGAAAGATTTCTCCTAAGATTTTAGAAAGCATTAGAATTAAGCAAGTCATGGTCATCAGCCATGTAAAGTAATGGTGCAGCTGTCAGCCTGAAGCAACCAGTTTCCTTCAGGAGTTAGATCTTGACTACCCTTTTAATAGGAAAGGGAGAGGAAGTGACAAGACACAGCAAGAGTCCTAGATGGAACTAGAAAGAAAACGTCCTATGAAGGGAAACAAGCTGTTGGTCCAGAATTTGAAGACTGAGCTCTTGAGGTGAAAGGACTCCTTGGAGACAGCAAGAAGACAGGGAGCAGGAAGTTCCTTGGAGGAGCAGAAGGGGAGGCATGCAGGAGTGCCTGTTTGTTTAATGAGGAAGCACTAAAAGAGAATGTAATGTGTCCTTTCACAAATAGATTGTTGTAATTTAGCTATTGCACTCCTGCAAGGATATTGGTGTTATACATTGCTGTGAAGCCATAAGTATGTTATGAGATGAGAAATGGGAAGTTCTGTCTTTCTAGGACAGTGATTATGAAAATCCAGATGACCACTCTGACTCTGAGATGTATGTGGTCCCCAGTGAAGAGAATCCTGATGATAGCTATGAGCCACCTCCAAGTGAGAAGGAGAAAAAGAAGATTCCCTCTGCATTCCCTATTTCTAGGGGTGAATATGCAGGTAGCTATGGAATAGTTGACTGTGTCACCTTGATAATTGCTTATTGATCAGTACCAGAAGACAAGTGGCTTCAAAAGGACTAACTGTCCTTTCCTCAAGAGTTTGATTTTAATTCTGACAATCAGATCTTAAGCATTCAGGAGTACGGATTTTTTTTATTACAGCATGAAACAAGCTAGTATTGATGGTAGTTATGTTTAGAATTTTAATCTAATGTGTCCCAGAGACTTTGGTAGACATCTACTAACTACAAAATTCAAGCAAAGGTATGGGAGCGATCACTGACTTGGCTCCAGATTAATCCACATATTATGATGCAGGAATTCACATTGAAGATTAGGCATATAAGACTAGACAGTTCACTTCTGAATCTTCTCTGTTACTTCAATCATTATTCCAAAAGCAGTAAAACAGAGGATAAAACATCCCAAATATTCACTCCATATCGTCCTTTATGATTGGTATTAAGGATGATATATATCCTGAAAAAACAGATAGAATCAAGTTTAAATCCATCCATTATAAATGCGGTTTTTTTCTTTCTGTTTCAATTGTTTTCAACCAAGCACAGATTGCAATGAAGTGAATGACAGAGACATGCATAAGAGAAACATTGAAACAATGCCTGCTTTCATTTTTGTATGATACAAGACTGTTACTGGTTGCAGAATATTCATCAAATGCTAAAAAACCACATACATAGTCACAGAAGTTTATCAGCACTTCATTCATGCGTCCTTTGTAGAGAGAACTGCTAAAGTGACACCCCAGAGAACCTGGCATAATTTAAGTTCTGGTCCCACCCTTTCTGCTCTGTAACAGTTGTTTTTCTGGTATATCAGATAGGTTCTTTCTCACTTCCTATCATCAAAGTTCATACCAGCACAGGACATACTAAAGAAAGGACTACACCAGCCAGCCATGGGTGTGAGAGCTGTGTAGCTCTTTGTTTCCCCAGGGAGTTAAACAGACTGATACAGAGGACTCGGTTGGTACCTTGAGCAATGAAATAGGACCAATTTGCACACAAGTCTCAACATCAAGACCACCTGTGCTCAGGTCTGCCTCTTGACCTGAGCTGCAGCCACAAGAAAAGACTCATTTGCACAGGTGGTAGAAGACAGTGAAGAGGCTAATGTGTAATTTTTGCTAAAATTGTTGTTTTCTTCCATGTTAAAAGACAATCGCACCAGTCACCCACAGCTTCCTCCCATCAACAAACCTCTCCCAAGTACGCCCAGTCCAGCCATGTCCAGACCAAAGAAACCATGTGTGCCATCCCTGCCATTGCCATCTCCTGCTGCAAAACCAAAAGTACCACCGAAGCCTAAGGAGTGTAGTGATGATGAGGTAAAGTTTACAGATATTCTTGTTTTGGCCGTTTAAATGTCCAGTGACCCCAGACCAATAAAACAGATTACAGCAATGCCATGATCTGGTCTCTTTAGCCTCTATGGGACGAATCACTTTGTACATCACAAACAATGACCTGTGAATTCTATACTGATTCCTAGGGTGTATCTACCTCCTCTGAGTAACAAGATACTCTAGACCAGAGAGTCACTTCTGATCATCCGTAAGAAGTTGCAGGCAATGGGGAAACACTGACCTCAAAGACTACTCCAAGATCAAAGGGAAGGGATGGCTTTCATCCAGCAGTCTAAAACTGGAATTATTTGGTCAAGGGTTTTCATGGGGAATCCCATCTGCAAGGGATGATAAATGTCCTAAATAGAAGTCACTGTGAAATGGCAACTATTATAAACTGCTGCCAGGGCTTCAATCCCAACAGTTTGTTGACATGATGGAGGATTAACGGATAGATTTTTGTCCTGCATTTCTCATAGGATAATTACATTGTGCCAGTGGACAATGATGATGATAACTACATTGAACCCACAGAAAGCAGCATGTCACTACCTGCAAAATGTGAGTTTTAGTCATTTAAGTTTATAATTTTTGTGTTATTAGGAACAACAGTGGAAAAAATGGATCAAATAATATCTGTTGCTAGGGTTCAAGAGTGAAGATGCAGCAGTTAGAGAGAACACAGCTTGTAAAAAGGCACTGGCTTGTTTGGCTCATGACCAGGCCAAGGAAAATTATTTTTAATTGTTTTTACTTTTAAACTTACTGGAATTTCTGCCTCTCTCCCTCAGCTCTTTCTAAGTCCGTCCCTTGTACAACCAGGCACATGATCTCCCTGCTCATGCAAGGGAGGCACAGCATTAAAATCCTTTATTTACTGAAGTGCCTCAGGTGAAGAACAAGCATTTTTATGTATTTCAGTAGATAAAGACAGACTTTGATTATATTTTTTTTAATTTTGTATTTAATCTCACTATTTGAAGTATATTTACCTGGAGAGTGAAACTACTACAGTCCAAAGGTGAAAAGTAAACAGAGAAGACTATGTAGTTGTGCTCTCTGACATCACTGACAGTATCAAACCTATTCAGGAAGGCATGAACACTGAATAATGTTTCCTTTTTAAAACTAGGAGCTGTCTTCCGACTCAGTTGATTTATTCAAGGTCATGCAAAAAAGCTACCACTTGAACCTACTTAATATTCATTATTATTGTAAAAATGTTCCATTGTTAGTTTGTTAACATATATGGGTGTGTATATATAGATAAAAATATATATAATATAGATGCATATACACACATATGCACGTATGTACATGAATAAAATATGTTTTAGCTCCTGTGAACAGATTTGTGAAGACAAAAAAGCCACCCCCCTCTACTTCTCCAAAGCCTTCTCTTACTTCCAATATGCAAGGTATGTGGAGTTTGTATCACTGTAAAAATAAAATAATCTAAGACTGAGGAATATTAAATTATGCTTTATATATCCATAACACAAACCTTATGACATACTTCAGTAAAAGAAAAATACATTCCCCTTTAGTTTTTCTATGAGCAGTTGCTTTGTCTAGCTTGAATAGTAAATCCATTTTAAGCATGAATAAAACTAGAACAAGTTCTTTGCCCAAATTAATTCACTTTCAATCTTTTGCTGTAGTGAGGAATGCAAATAGATCAATACAGCAAAAACAATTACAGGATTCACTATGTTGGTAATCCCATTTCACTATAGGAATCAAAACCCAGTACTTTAAGACCCCATTAAGATTTAACCATATAGAAATTCCATATAGCCTGGTGTTTTTCATGTCCTTTAAAAACTGTGTTCCCATCTAAGTTCTATGAAGAGCAATTTATTTGGAAAAAAAACCCCACCAAAACAAACAAAAGCAGAAGCAAATAAGGGGAATCCTATTTGCTTTTGTAAGTGCAGATACACTTGTTTAATCTTCCAGTGCCAACTCAGAGTTGTTTTGCATCCTCATTATCCCATTAATTGCTTGGAATGTAACCTTTATAGACTTACCACACAGCTCTTCTTTAAAGAGCTTTGCATATTCATTAGTAATGTGTTTAGCTTTCAAGCTGCAAACTACAAGTTGTAAACTAAATTTTTTTCTGAATGACTTAAGATTTCGTGAGTTACTTTCTAGACATTTTAAAATGTGCTTTTCAATCTCAGCCTCTCTGTAAATCAGTGTCAAGCAAAAACCAGATCCTGAGAGATGTTACTAAAAAATAAAACATCTCCCCCTGGTGGGAATTGGAACACTTCGGCGCAATAATGAGGAAGCCTGACGTTCTATTTTCATTAAAAAAAATGGACATAGATAAGAATGTTTGTGGGTTTTGCTCATAATACCTGTGAATGAAAACATACCTGCATGTCAGAGCTCATGGATGGATGCTGGCCACACAAATGTGCCAGCTTGTATTTATGATTTCCCTGATCTCTTCCTGAGAGTCAAGGAGACGTTAAACGCTGGCACAGGTGTGCTAATAAGTTTTTTCCAAACTGTCCTGGGTTTGCACAACACAAGCATTCTTCTTGCTTTGGGGAAGCGGGAGGGGAGAAGGAAAGTGCAACAGAAGGTTGTAGCGGGGGGAAGAAACTTAATAATACAGTGACTGTTTATCAGAATTTCTGGGGCTCTTCCTGAAGTTCCTCCTAGAAGACCAGAGGTGTTGCTACTCTGGGGTTTTGGAGGCAGAGTCAAGTTCTGAGCAGATTCTCCCAAGTTATTTTTCCAGAGTCAGAAGTACAATTGACACAAATTTTGATCAGTTTTTCTGGTAAGAATGCAGTGTTTTTGCTAACCAAGGAACACTTTTTTACCCTCCTTGTGTTACAGAAGTCTACGAGGTTCCTGAAGAAGAGGTGAGGCCTGTCTACAGTATGACTCGCATTGCTGTCAGGCAGGGTACAAATGTGATTCTGAAAAAAGATTATCCGTCTTTCAAAGAGGAAGAATGGCAGCAAATCTCTGTCTGCATTTAAAACTTTCTGACATTCCTTTCTCAGAAAAACTGGCAGACCAATTCTAAAGGTCTGCAGAAAAGAGGAAATGGGAAGGTTGGAAATTTGCAAGTCCTGTGAGATAGTTTTCCAGTTTGGGAAGAAGCAGCCTGAGGGAATGCTTTACAGAGCAGAACTGCATCAGAGGAGCAATGACAGTTCTGACAGAATAATTTTCTATCCACTTTCTAGTGCACGTCCTATCCATGTCCTAGTGCAGATCACCAGATAGAGCTCTAGTAGAAATCTATACCACAATGCAAAACTAATATCTTGATGTGGTAACATAAATAGGATCATACAAATGTATTTTATGAAGAAAGTGACCAAAAAACTCAGTGCATTTTCTCTTACAGGAAAAATCATCACTACCACCACCACCGGTAACCAGGTAACCAGTTGCTGTGAATGTCTGTGCATTGTTTAAAACTTGTCAGAAAATCTGTTTTCTCATCTAGATACTACATATTTGATAACTCTTTCTGTAGAATATATATAAAGGGTAAATATCTCTTCAGATTATCTATACAATTATCAACTATTTCTATGTTAATTTTAATAACTCAAAGGCAACATGTATTAAAAAGAAATATCTTAAGGGTACTTTTTAGAATTTTGAGGTGGTAGGGGAGGAGAAAGAGAGGTTTTCTTTGTATTCACAGTTGTTAATTTTCCTTTCTTAATGCATATTTTATTACAAGGTTCACTAAGCCACTTCTGTCTATGCCTGCTCAGAATACAGAGCAGTCCCACATGCACAGCGTGACCAGAGAGCCACACAAGCAGGACACTTCCAGGTAAGTCAACAGCAGCTTAGATCTATAGGAAATATTAGCAGAGAAAAAAATTTCTCCTCTCTATTGTGTAGCCTTCAGACACCAAACAATTGTTAGGACACTCACAGATAGGGATGTTGGGACAAGGTGAGAACTGAAAGGTTTCTTCTTGTGAACTTCTGTAGTCAAGCCAGTTTGCTAAATGGATTGTATTTTCTGGAATACCCCTTTAGAGATCCAGTGCAGGGATAAAATATCTCTGCAAGCCAGTTTAAAGTCCTATTAGCCATCTCTCCACTCTTGCAAACGCAATGTTTTTGCAAGGGCCACAGGATTGCTGTAAAGAAACTGGACATGGTAGATCGACAATTTATATTTCAAGTCTCTGAATGAAAAGAGAAAAAGGATGCTTGAGTACGCAGCCTACTTCACTCCTGTGTCCCCAGAAGTGTAGGCAGCTGCTTCGTAACCACTGTCTCTGTCCAGGACATTGCTTTACAAAATATGTGCTCCAGGAAGAGCAGGTGGCACCCACAACGCTCTGTGTGTTACAGTGGGGTGAGGTCCTGCACAGTCCCAGGGGACCCAAGGTCCAGGACAGAAGCTCTTCTAGAGTAGTTCCACACCAAGGGCAGAGCATCACCACAACCACTGCAGCGCTGCATAGGTGAAATTTAATCCATTTACAGCAGATTTCCTTCTCTCTAGATCTTAAAAGACATATCTGAACCAAGAAATTAAATAAATAAATCCTACTCAATTTATTGTGCATGTTTTTCAGAAATATTTTACCTCTTCCCAGAAGTCGTCTTCATCTAAAAACAGTGAGTAATCAATGGGCCACTGTTAAACTTGGGCTGTCCTGTGTCTTATATTTAAATAGAGGGATGCTTTTTATTATCTGGATTAAATAACAGAAACAGATTACTCAATGTCAGATTCATCTAATATTGTAATTGCCATTCTTAATCTTTTGGACAAAACAGCATTGGACATCTGTATTGATCCAAGAAGAAGTTCAAATGTTTTAAGGGATATATTTCTCAGTCCACAAAAATAATTTCTTGTACTACAATATACCAGTTGAACCCTGGGAACATTAAGTAGCAAAGGGTGATTTTGCCCAATCTGAAGTACCTTCCATGAGCCTCATTCCTTTCAGTTGGTGAATGATTAATGCTTTCTGAAAATGGGAACCTTCTAAAATGTCAGACTGGGTAGTCTGAGCAACCAGTATCACTAGCAAATGCAGTCCATGAAGGACTAATCACAAGCTTTTTGTTCCTAAGGTTGTGTTTCAGTCAATTCTTTTCTCTCTCTACTCTTGTCCCCAGTCTGTCCCTTCCACTGTGCTGAACAAAGATTTTTTGAAGCAAACTACTTGGAAACTTGTCTGACTGCAGAAATTAGCAAAAACAAATGCATAAGATTCTTTTTCAGCCAGATTAGTTCCATAAATTGTTTTGCACCGTAGCTCTACTCAGAATTGTGCCAGGGCAAGAGGGTGTGTGTGAGGAGCCAACTATCAAGAACCAGGGTGACAGTAACTGCATCAGTATCTGTGCCAAAAGCCATGTGCATCAAACTCTGTCCTGGCCTAATGCTCTGAATTGTCCCTAAAATATAATCAGTCTACCAATAGCTATACAGAGAAATTAGACACTTAAAATTAGGAATTTGGGGTCATACCATAGGGTTAGATTTTATGGTAACATAGTGTAGGTGGAATATGAACATCTTATAGTCTTATTTTCAATTTCTATGTATACCAAGTATTCTGTGCATACAACAGTATCAGCATTTCCATTTGCCTTCCACCCCATCACAAAGTTCTTCCCATTTAGATCTGTATCCTGTGGGATGCTGAACAATTCTCAAGTGGTGCCAAATTCAGGATTTCTTTTTCATAAAACAGTTTCTCAGCTTTTTTTTCCTATACAAGATTAGAAAAACAAATGCTTCTGAAGGGATAGTTTTGGACAGGAATTCCACTATCTGAGCAGCACTAAAAATACTGCTCCTGCTTCAGAACAGACTCAAGTGCCATATTGCAACTGAAACCTCTCTCGATTAATGCCTCCTCAGAGGTTAGCTCTGAGATGGATATCATCCTAGCTTTGCAGAGAATAAAAAGAGACTATCCTTTTGCTGGAGCCACTTACCAAGTTAGTTACAGTTCCAAGGATGAAACTCCCAAACAAACACTCATCTGTACCATGGGTATTTTCAGCTCTTGGGTACTTGCAGTTAGCCAATTTGTCACAGCCTGGGAAGGAGTTACACAATGCAGTCCAAATTTTGGGGTCTTTGCTTGTTGTATAAGTGGTTGGCCCTTAGAGTTTTAAACAAAAACATGGTAATGAGCATGATGTTTGTCCAATGCTGTGTTGTGCTTTTCCATCCCTGACTAGGCACACTGACAAAGCCAAACAATAACTGAAACATCTGTTAACTGCTCCCATTCAATCCACTGTCAACACCAACCAGCACTGATCCTGTGCACAGAACTGTAACCCTTGTTCCTCTAGACAGCCTGGGCTGATTAGGAGAATAATTTTTCCGCATTTCACTTCCCTAGCTGTTGGATGATGGATTACACCTCTCCAACCAGAGAATGAATGCATTTGTGACCAACATTAGTGAAAAGCCATTAACAGAGTAGATGAAGATGGACAAATCAGTAACTGGTGCCTTTTTGAAAGGTACTTATTATGTGGGAGTCTGGTTCCCTGAAAGACAAGAAATGAGAGCCAAAAGTAAGCATCTCCAAAAGAAGCCAGGAAATTATTTGGATTACTTCAATTCTAGCATGGGTAAAAGACAATTACTCAATTTCCTCCATTCAGTGGAAGATGTGTTTTTAGTATATTCAAATCTGCTGCAAAAATTCTGTCTTCTAGCTCAGAAATTAAACACAAACAAAAAGGTCTCACAGCAGAAATCAGGCCCCAATTTTCTCGATGCTACAGGGAATCTCAAGACTATTAGAAAGTTCAAACTTTGATGTTTGCTTAAAATTTTCCATATGACATCATAAAAGCTGACTAAAAGCATACTATATGCATTCTGTACAAATATCTCTTTATTGGGGTCACCCTTTTTTGAGGTAATGTAGAGTAGTTTAGCAGTGGTCATAGGAGGCAGAGACAACTCAGGCTGCAGTGTGATCAGAAGGCTCACTGAAGACAAAGGACTTTATTTTTAGTAACAGCTTCACTTTTATCCACTTCTGCATATAATATGCCAGTACACTATTGGTCAGTAGTTCACCTAACATACATGGAAAGATTCTACTGGTTACAAGGCATCCACATTCTACAGGTGCCTCTCTGGTCCTTAAGGATGCATTCATCAATCACCTCAGACCTTAAGAGATACACACACACACTGTCACCCCCACATTTCTTTAAAAATTACTAGATACCAAAGCCATATTGATTATTTATGCACTTCTCATCAAAAATCATTTAAGGCTGGAAAAGACCTGTAAGATTGAGTCCAACTGTTCACCCAGCCCTACCGTGTTCACCACTAAACAATATCCCCAAGTGCCACATCCACATGCCTTTTGAACAGTTCCAGGGATGGGGACTCCTCCTCCCACACACCACTTTCCTGGGCAGCCTGTCCAAGGCCTGACCACCCTTTCAGTGAGGAATTTTTTTCTGTTATCTAATCTAAACCTCCCCTGGTGGAACTTAAGGCATTTCCTCTTGTCCCATCACTTGTTACCTGGGAGGAGAGACTGACACACACACACAGCTACAACCTCCTTTAGGTAGTTGTAGAGAATAATAAAGTTACCCCAAACCTCCTTTTCTTGGCTAAACAACCCCAACTCCCTCAGTCACCCCTCACAAGACTTGTGTTCCACATCCTTCATCAGTTTCCTTGCCCTTCTCAGGACATGCTCCAGCACCTCAGTGTCCTTCTTGAAGTGGAGGACCCAAACCTGAACTCAGGAATTCCTTTTTTAGTTCCTTCATGTCAAATCTAATCTATTTTTTCATTACAGGAACATGAAGCAAACAATAATGATGAAAGTAAGTATGGCAATATAATAGGGATTAATATGCCACTGGTGACCTTAATATAGCAGTGTAGTGTGTCAATGTGAATTTTATCTGTAACAGTCAGCAGTAAGCAAGAAGTGTTACTGAACTGTTTTCTAGTATAATTAGAGTGAATACATATTAAGACAAAAGTTAAACCAATGGATAGTTTTTACTTTTATGACATTAACATTAAAGTGGCATTGAGGAAAATCCACTGTTTAGATACAGTTAACATTGCATAGTTAATATGTTGTTTGCATCTCTAGGTCAGAGGTCCAGTAATACACAAGAATCCAGATTTCCCACTGGAGCAGCTCCATCTCCATTACCAAGGGGCCTGTGAGTGAAAAATATTAAAACTACTTTTTTGATGGGGAGGGCTTTACGAGGTGTATTAGGAGCTAACTCCTATCCTTGTCTGTGGTAATTGAAATTCGGGAATAATTTTTATTGCTGTTCAAGACAGACATCCTAATGAATTAAAGGCAAGCTAATACTTTGTTATTTCTAGAGGAATACTGTTTGTATGGCATAGCCCTTCACTGCCTGCCACTGGCAGCTGCTTGCTTGCTTCATTTAGTCTCATACTGCAACAGTAGCATATCAAGCCTATAAACATGGAGGGTTGTGCTTTTCATTAATGTTCTTCTGCTCCACCCAACTTGTCGTCTTAAGTATTAGACAGAATGTAGCTCCTTGCATAAGTACCTTTCTCAAATATCCATATTACATCGGATACTCTCATTCTTTTCTTATGCTTGTTTGTTTCTAACTCCTACAGCTATCCCCTGCATGCCATCTTAGACAGAAATACCTTGGGGATTGATAGAACTGATGCTTAGTTTCATTCATTTGCTAAATGAATTCACTTAACTGCTAAGTAACCATACTCTTTTTTTTTTCTTCCAATCTTCAGCAAGAAAACTTCTAATGTGGTAAATTCACCAGTAAGTTGACTTGTAATGGCGTTATCAAATGCTAATTTTATTAAATTTTTAATTTATTATAAAAATTTTATCATAAGTTTGGGTACAACATGCATGCATACAAAGACTAGGGGAGAGTTATAATGAAAAGAAATATTTGGGTGCATTTCTATGAAATAAGAGTAGTGAGAAAACCCAAGTGGAAAAGTAATTTGATTAAACGGATGCTTGGAGTCAATACTCTAAGATGTAACAATAAACACAGTGCAAGAACTGAATAAATGAGAAATAAATGGGAACACAGGACATTCAGAAGTATTCCAGGAAATATACAGGGCTGCCTATGGGGAACATGAGGTTACTGTAAGAGTGACAGCTCAAGAAATATGCAGAATTTTACCAGAATTTGTCAGACATTTTTCAGTATTTCATCATTAGAAAAACATCCCAAAATCTCTTGTGGGAGAAAGTAAGAGGAGTGGTTGCAATTTTCAAAGAAATTAATTTGAAAAATGTTCCAAAACTAGCAGTTTATTATCACTGTTTCAAAATGAAAAAAAAAAATTGAAACTGGCAGGTTGGTTGAGTTTTTACTGTGAGCTAAACTGACAGTCTAACTTTCAGTAAAAAGAAATGTGTTCAGACATTCGTGAGCATAGCTCACTAAGGGTCAAAATCAAATTCTGATTCACAAGTATTTGGAATAGACTCTTCATTTTTGGGCCTGAGATAAGAATTTGTTTCACCATAAACTTACCAACGGAAGTGGGAAAAAACCCCAGCCCCACATATTTCTGGATTTTACTTTTTCTCCATCCATTACCCACAAACTGGGATTCTTTCCACATCTACTTTGAAAAATCCCAAACTTCAAGATTGTGCAAGTAAGAGGCTCTTCACAAAATGGCTATGCCTCTACCTCCTAATTCCTCCAGGATGTTGTCAATTTTAAATGTAAACCAGTTCACAAAAAGTATAAAAACTAAACATTTGCTGTACAAGTGGCATGCCATTTAATACTTGGTGTCCTTCTGTTTTATTGCAGAAACCATGTTTACCTTCCAGAGAGAACTTCATTGCAAATGAAGGTAAATTATCTCCACTACTGTGAAAAAGCTGACATTTGTCAGAATTAAATTTCCTTCTTATTAAAAACACTAAAGAAATAACACCACATTCAACTTTTGCTAGGTTGTTGAGGGGTGTTTGGTTTTAGCAGTTTCAGACTGGATCTGGCCAGCCTTAGTTGCACTGAATATCATTGTTCTCCCAGTAAAACTGTTGAGGTTATGGGTGGGGTACCATAGGACAATGATGGGCCAGCCCTGTGCCATGGAGCCCTCTGAGTGGCGGAGGGGGAAGGGAGGCAACAGGCAAGCACATCAGTCAGAACTCAGCCAGAAGCACCTCGCACAGAGCCAGCTCCTGGCACAGGCACAAAACAGAGGATGTCTCTGCTCCTCCAGGCAAAAGTTCAGCAGGAGCTGCTGTGTGACACCAGGGTGGGATGCAGCCAGGAAGCCCCAGCATCCTCCCCCTGTGTCACACAGCTCGTCTCTCAGAAGGCAAGTCTCCCACTGAGCCCCTGCAGGAACTCACAGAACAGCTATTTGCCAAGAAATTTGGTGGTATGCCTCTAGTTAACAAAGAAAGCAGCACAATGGCAAGCTGCCATGTAAGGAAAAACCCAAAAAGTTATAGTAAGAGAAACCCTCCGTCAGCTACTGGGACTCTCTTATCTGGGACAATGTGTTTCTGAAGAAATCTTGATTCTACCCTTTGTTTTCCCAAACTACAGAAAAACCTACAGCAGCAGAAAGACGACGAGGTTCCAGCCAAGAGCTTCCACTTCCACCCCTTCCAAGTGTTCCCCAAAAGTAAGATCCCTTTCCATCTTTTGAGTATTTCAGTGCACCAGCACCTACTGCTTGGTCTGAACGCAGCTATGAGAGGCTTAAAGGGGAGCATTGTTTTCACTGTAGCCTTCTGTTGTTAATTTTGACACTTGTAGTTCCTGAAGACTCATAGTAGCAAAAAAAATAAAACATGGCAAATGAATGCATCCAAATACTATAACCATCACCAGAAGGATGGAAGGATATAATCTCTCATAAAGTGATGGAGAGTTAAACCTTGTTTAAATTCCTAGGTTTTAGTACTAGTGGGATATAATTTTTTAATTCCTGTATCAGACTCTTATTTCTCAAAGGACAAGTGGGTGAGATGGAACACATTCTATCACTGCATCTTCAAATACACAATTTTGATATCGGAGCAGGGTAGATCTCCTCAGACCTTTCCGTAATCTCTTGATATTTATTTCAGGCCTCTGCTCCAGAAGTCCTCAATTCTGCCAAGTAAGTATAATTCAGCTTTTGAATGAAAATGTGATGAACTTGTAATTTCATATTAATATTTGACTTAAGATTATTTCAAAATGCCACATATGTTAATTACTTTGGAGTTCATGCATCTGTAATGCATACAAAGAGAGGATCAAGTATCCAGGGTCTTAGCTCAGCTACTGAAATTAAGGGAGCATGTCAGGGTTATTGACGGAAATTGGGTGCTTCATTTCCATATATGACTATTGGAAATTTCTACCAGAGGCAGTTTGGATCATTTCCCAGAATAATAAAGATACCATCAATCTTCTTTGCCACAAAAGAATCCTAAATATGACATATCTGGGCTGTTGCAGGCTTCTGTTGCCCAGAAGACAGACAGACAGACTATTATTGCCTTCATTTATTCTTTCTTTATAGAAGGGGAAAGAAAAAGAAGGTATTTTTATAATAACAATGCTGAAGTTCTTCTGTAAGTAGTGCTTTCCAAGAGGGACTTTGTTTCACTTCATAGTTAAAACAAATTAAGTAATATGTACATTATTTGCACAGAAGTGTAAATTAGATTCAGATTTTTTCTTTTTAGCAGACACTTGTCTGACCTTCCTGTAAGCCCTTTACTCCACATATTCAGCCTCAACATATCTTTCACATTGTAAATAGATGCTGAGAACTGCACATAGAAATCTGCATTTGGTGTAGCTTGAACTTATATGCTGTTATTAGTGCATTTATTTCCTGGAAATGTTTGCTTGATGTACGGTGCAATTATCTCTCCTGTGCTGAGGAAGCGTAACAATGGTTCACATGAATGAAATCGACTGATGCTCTTAAGTTGGTCTGTTCCTGTCACGCAACTGATGTGCTTCAACTTGAAGCATGAGTTCTTACTACTCTCTGAGGTGTGGCTATTCTTTGAGATCATCTGGTGCTAAATGATGCTCTGAACAGTAAACTTTCTTTAATATAATCTTCTCCTGTGCCAGGTCCAATAACAACTCTACCACACATAAAACTGGTCTCTAATCACTAATGTTCCTTCAGCATAGCCTGCCATCTTTTCTTTGCCCCATACAAGCCTAACTTTTTCCTTCTTCCATAAAAGTACTTCTCACATGGCACAGTATCAAATGCTCCACTGAAGCCCGGAGTAAGTGTAGTGCCATATTCCCTCTCTGTAGAACTGTTATTTTATGAAAGAGCTGTAACACTTTATCTTCTGGGGTATGTTTCAGATTTTGCCTTGCTTTTTGTACCTTTACTTCCAAATTTTAATGTTATTTCCTTCAAATTCTCTCCTAGGGCCTTGTATTCTGTGGAATCAGACAGAAAGGCCTGTAGATGCTCTGGTCACTTTTTCCACCTTAGGTACAACAATTACGTTTGGTACCATCCTGACTTGAAAATTATTTAAAATAACTGTTTCCACCCCTGAATTTCAGATGCCAGTTTTTTTAAATTTCTACATTAAAGATCATGTGGGCCTACCAGTTCAGTTGTACTAAGTTAAACTTTGCTTCCAATTTTGTGGTGGAAATTTCCATTTCTGTACCAGAACTGTATTTGTTTAGTACCTAGATTACCTTTAAAATCAATAAATTTTTACTGCATAAAGCCCTTTCCTTTTTTATACTACTAAGGAATCTTTTATTACTTATTTTAATGTCCTTTTATTACTTTAGTGTCCTTTTGTCAAGTCTAATTCATGCTGACTTCTGGCAGTTCTTACTTTTCAACTGTAGCTTTTGCAGCTAATCAGTCAAAATTTTACAGAAACCCCCAAAATTCTTAATATTGATTAGCCTTCTTCAGGTGATTTTAATTCATTGAGAGCTGAAACTGCTCCTTATAATGTCTCCCCTCTACCTGAAATGCAGCTTTCAGACAGTTGCATCTGTACTACACAAGAAGTTCTAAACCTCCTCCACGCAGCTGTCTCTGAGCTCTCTGGTCCCACTGAATTTTTTAAGTTGGTCAGTTTATGATCTCCTTTGTAACATTGGTGGAGTTTTTACTTGTACCCTATGTCTAGATCTGAATATTAACCAAATTGTTAACCAAACTGGTTTTCTCTCTATATAAGCAAGGCTAACTCTTTTGGGCAGGCAAGTGTCCCAGCACTCACAGAGCCGTCATCCATTTACAGTAAATAGTTTTCCTGAGTGATATCAGAGGTCAAGTGTTTCCAGATCTTCCAAAGCCCTTGTAACGAATTGATTTCATACATCATAACATACTTTGAAAACTTACACACTTTCTCTTTTCTAGAAGTGCCAGAAGCTGCAAACCGTTCTCTGGGTACTTCCCCTCACAGCAGCACTTCGTCTATCTCAAGTTCTGCAGACCAGGTATAACATCAGCTAACTTCATATTACAGAAATCTTCTTATCATTTATTTTAAAATAGCATTCCCACCCCTACTCCCTTTCAAAATAAAAATGACACTCCTTGCATTTATGTCCCCTTTGGCAGCGAGGATTTTCTGTAGCACAAAAAAGTCTGAATGTCAACTTGAGTTAAAAAAATTCTTAGAACATATAGCATAGGAGAGGTTTAACAAACTGTAGAAAAATATGTATACCAAACCTTGGCACTCTACTAGTCACTTTAAACAAAACTCAAAGAAGCTTCTTAGATTCATGTCTTCCTGACTTCTCAGTTCATACTTTTAACATGAATGAAACACGAAAATCTGTGGTGATGTACATGTCCAGTCTTTTATATAGATGGCCATAAAGAGTTTTTAATTGCCTCTTTTTTTCCAAACTTACAGCTCTACATACTGTGTACAGAAAAAAAATAATGTGCAGTCAGCAGATACAATGATCCTATGATGCCTCTGCCCATTTGGTTTAGTCTCTCCCAAGTCCTTCTCCTTGCTGTTCCTTCAAACAGATCTCTTCTCATTACAGTTAATGCTGTCAGTTTTATGGCCAATTCTTCTTTTATGCGTTTTGTTGCAACATTAAGTTTTGAACAATCTAAGCAAATACAAAGTTATTTTCATTTCAGTACTACTATTCCCCTTACTCTCATTTTGGATGAAGGGAGACTACAAAATGCAGGAAGAAAGCCATTCTTACTGGCCTAGTAGTCACAAACAAGGTAAAAATAGTCCTGTTGACCATAAAACAAAGGCTCTATTATGCACAGCCAGTAACATTAAATGTTTTAAAGCCTGACATAACAAAGATATTACAACTATGAAGAAACACAATGGATTTCAATTGCTAGAAAAGTTTTAACTCTATATCATACTGGATATTTATTACAAGAATTACTTTGAAATAAACAATCCAGCAGACTCTAAATAAAACAGCTTGTAGCAATTACATTTGCATTTTTTATGTAGCAGCCATGGGCAAAAACAGAGCTTAATAAAAGAACCATTTTGTTAAAAAAAGAAAAAACAAAAAACCTGTTAGTGTTATTTTTCCAATTATGTACATGGTATCATTTGCTGTATTATCCTGCACAATACAGGTGCTTGCAGATTCACTGTTTGGTTGCCATCCAAACTTGGGCAGCAGCTGGTTGCTTTTACATTACAGGCCACAGAAAACAGTAGCAGAAAAGTGTGGGGGCAGTTGATTCCTTTTTTTGTTGAACAAAAGATCTGTTTACTGGACTCATTCTCTACATGGACAAGTACCTTTCATACATGCAATTCTTCTCATCCTTTCTTTTTCCAATGAATACTGTGACTGGAGAAATACACAGAACTTTGAAGGTACAGTTACATGTTATGGCTTGAGCCAGTCTAAGAATTCAGTGCAATGCTCTCTCCTTACTGTGAGCTCCCCTGAGCCACAGACTTCTCTGGTGTTCCTTCCTGATCCTTCAGAGGGCTGAGCCAACTCATTAAACTGACAGAAAACCTATGTGACTGTCAAACACAAAACAAGGCAAAACAAAACGGGAAACAGATTTTTTTTTTCAAATGCAAGATTAATAAAGTGAATTATGTCACTATGGGATCAGATGAGCACAAAGAAGAAGCCAAGATATTTCCTTTTTGGCAGCAATAAGCCAGCTAGACCAGCTCAGCCATAATATGCAACCTCATCTTTAATCTGTTTTGTATAGAGGTGGCAAAGTTTGCGTGAAAATTAATTTTCTCACTAAATTTGTTACTGTAAAGTTGGAGTGAAACTGTTCAAATAATCAGAAAGGTTAATACCCAGATCTATTCATTAGGAAATGCTCTCAACACTATTTCTATAGCCTTTCCACTCACTTAAGAGTTAGATTTTACATCAGCCTCCTCAGCAAGGGCTCACCTTGATAACCTACTAATTTCTCATCTAGCTATTGAAGACTGATAATGCGTAAGTCTCATGTTGCTTCTAATCCCTCATGCTGTCCTTCCTTTTCATACTTCTCTAAAATCCTCCATACATTTCCCTTAAGCTCCACTCCTGTTCCCCAAATGTATGTTCAATCCTGGGTCATCTCACTACCCAGTTTTCTACCATTACTTCTCTTACTCAAATTATATTCTTGTACCACTCCCAATTGCCATCACCTCCTCACATCTTTTTATCTTTGTACTTCCTTTGCCATGACAGCTTCTGTCTTCTAAAATAGAATCTTTAGGTTGTCAAGTCTCGTTACCTTGTACTTTCAGGTCTGCACCTGTGCCTGCATCCACATAGTCCTTTCTGCCATGTTTCCCACTGGAAGGACAGGTTAAGTTCATTTGCTGTACAGCACACTGCCAAGCATTTAACAGAAGGGAGAGGAGGAGAATAATCTTGGTGAGGTGTTTACAAGGGCTAACACATAGAAATGAGGCACCCAAGAAATATGTTACAAAACGTAAGCCTCTCTTGTATTGAGTCACAGATATAATCCTTCTCCACAGTAAACATGGGTTTATGCCTTTTAGATAAGAGCACGGTTTCAAATTCTAAGGATCCATTCAGAATCAATCCAACAGAGAACCAGAACTGAATCCATGTCTTAGGTGAAAGCTCTGTGGGCTGAACTGCTATATTATTAGAGCGAAGACATTAATTATTCCGATGTTTTGTAAGGACTCCATCCATTTGTCCTTACTTAATAACAACAAAAAAAGCAAAAGACGCACTTACCCAACCTTCATGACATCCAGGTGAAGACAATCATGATTGTGTTCACAAACAGCATCAAGTATACAGGAAACTTCATTCCTGAAGCTCAGATGACTACCAAATCTGAATACCTCATTAGCTAGGCCACAGCTGAGCAGCGTTTAAATTGATAATGGTCTGTTTATTCCTCCACATTTTTCGGATACCCTCTTTAAATTCTACTAGAATAGCTTCCTTCTTTAAATATCAAACTATCCTCCATTTGAACCTGACTGCTTTCCTCTCATTTATTAGCTTTCAATTACACGTTACCTCTGCTTTGACACTGGGGTTTTTTTTTGTCCTACCCTCTATCCAACAAGAACAGTGAGCTCCTGGCAAAGACTTTTCTTGACTCTGTTTTGCATTTTAGTCCTTCACAGCTGTCCTTATTTAGTAGTAACTTCCCTACAGGCCATATTCATTATTGTTATTATTTTACAAGTCAAACACTCTCTTTCTAGGATGCTGGTGTTCACAGTAAAGCATGGTATGCTGCTGCCTGTGATAGGAAAATGGCAGAAGATGCATTGTACCGTTCAAACAAGGTAGGTCACTTTTAAAACATGTCTATTGTATAAAAAACCCCAAAAATTCAAAAACAGGTAAAGATAATCCAAAATGTTCTTAAGAACATGAGTTGTACTTTGATTAAATCAGAATATTGTGCCATGCAAGTACTGTCAAGTGTCAAAACTGAAATTATTGTGGCAAAACTATTTAACTATAGTTTTCCTCACAAGACAAAGTTACATCAGTGTAACTCAAAGATGGAACTCTGCAGAGAAAGCTATTACTGACTGGAGAGCTGAGAAAGATCTGATAGCTCACGAGCATCCCTTGAAAGAAATGCAAAGCCCCATGACTTTTAAGTGACTTCCACCACTGTCCAATGGCTCTTGTGAAAACAGCAGGTGTTTGGAAAGGCTGACCTTGCCATGCATTTTGAAATAGCTGTGCTGTGCATTTAGGTACTTGGAGAATTTGAGTTCTCTCAGGTATTCTGTGTGCAAAAACTAGTGTCCCAAGAGGGAATAGTAACATGTAGATTTGCATTCCCAGCATCAGGTACATTCCCACTCTTGCCTAACTCCACAAAGCAGAATAAAGGGTCAGAGCACAGGGTTTACCACCAAGTGTAGGCTGCTGCTCATTAGTGAGCACAGGCTACACTGTCAGTAGTGCAGGTGCTTGACTTTGAGAGTGCTTCTTACAGCTCTGGAGAAGCAGTATCTCCACCTCTGCTTTTTTGCCTACTTCCTGCCATTGATAGCACCTTTGTTTCCTAATAATTTGTGGACCCCATGAGATGGCTGCCACTGTGTATTTATTTCTTCTTTTTCTCTCTGATTGAAAGAAAGGACACGTAGAAGCAAAAGTGATTCTTAAATGACACCTTTGTAAGATACTGTTAGACAGCTACTTCTCATCTGCTGCTGTACAGTTTTTCCAATGGGAGAAAAGAGTTTAATGCCAATATAAATAAAAATACTAAGCTAAAAGCAAACTAAGTTGTTGGAAAAAATGAGCCAAATGTTTACTTAGTTTTCTCTTTTCAGGATGGATCTTTCCTAATAAGAAAGAGTTCTGGGCAGGACTCACGGCAACCATACACACTGGTTGTCTTTTACAACAGAAGAGTATACAACATTCCTATAAGATTTATTGAATCAACACGACAATATGCACTGGGCAGAGAAAAAAGTGGTGAAGAGGTGAGATGCTGAGGGGGTGTTTTTCCAAATAGTTTTAGTTATATATCTTTAATAAGCAAATGATTAAGATACATTGCCCTGTGACCAAAAAGATTCTTCATATATCACGATAAAAGTATACCCTTTATAATGACTCATCTGTCAAGCCACAGAAACCAGTGTAATGTCAGCTCCTGCATACTGTGAGTAATTAAATCCACAAATCAGATTTAAAACATACTCTTAGAACTACCTTGAAAAAAGTTAACAGGATCAGAGCTGTAGCTGCTACATGATTTTTCTGACTTTATAGTCCTCCATTTACCTTCTAAGACTCTATTAAAGTTCCTTGGAAAATTTTAAAGTAAGAACAGCCACATTCGAAATCAAAACAAAACACTCTATAAAAAATGAGAATACTTTTAATACTATTTTCACATAAAGAAAATGTTAAACTCTAGTTCTGTAGTGAAAAAATCTCTAGTTGGCTATTATACCACACAGATAATTGCTCTGACAGCAAAACAGAAACTTGGAACCCAAATACCAATAAAAACAGTTTGTTATCACTGCACAGAGGAGGCTTTTCAGCAATGTGAAAGTAGGCTTGCCTTAGCCTAAGTATCTGCCTCCCAGGCAATCGTTTTGAGATTACAGAATAAATAACAGCCTAGAGCTCACCTGGCCTTCAACAAAGGGTCAAAAATGACCTCAGGATAAACAGATAGTCCAAAATCTGTATTTGACCAAAGACCAAAAGGAAAAGCAACAGACCTACCAGATTCTGGATATTAATTTACTGTGACAAACATTAAAACTGCATACCCAAAATGGTTCTCATTGATAGCTGTCTGTACCGTGTTACTGGAGACAGGCTTCCCTCGGTGTCTGAATCACATCTGACACAGCTTCCAAACTGCCAGTCTGCAGCCTAGTACAGACTGAGGTAAAGTCAAAGCAGTGTCAGTGTACTATGGCCTGTAACAAACTTCGTGGTTCAGTTTGTACAGGTGACAGTCACAAATGGAAAGGATGAAACAGCAAGTAGCCATAATATCTTCCACTGTCCAAATTTAATCTCTTTATTACTAGAATCAAAACTAAAAGCAGGATCAGCGCTATTACTAAAAGGCAGCATCTCAACTGGTAACAGTCATAGCTCAACTCTCTTCAACGATGTGAAAATCAAAGATAAAAAAGCATTAAAGGAAGCCAGCACTAATTATTTTTTGTTTTCTTTATCCAGCGCTTTGACAGTGTTGCTGAAATAGTAGAGAATCATCAGCGCACCTCCTTGGTTCTAATTGACAGTCAAAACAACACAAAAGACTCAACAAAACTGAAACACATTGTAAGAGTTTCTTAATGAACTGAAATGCTAAAATGAAGACTTCTTTAATCATTTTTTTCAACATCTCAAAATGTGGACATGGTATTAAAAGAAGAAAATCCAAAGTAATGGAAAACTATTTAAGAGCACCTACTAAGTAGTAAGAGATGCAGTTCATAGAGTTCAACCTGTCACGTTTAGCAGAAAAGCACTCACATTTAACACAAGAAGCCAAAGCAGATACACTCTCGACTGTGATTTCCACCTGGGAGAACACAGGTATCCAAAGTCACATGAAGAACAACTGTGTATCACAGCCTGGTCCTTTGACTGCTATTTAAAGAGAGGTTTCCTGTAGGACATTTTCATTTTGAAAACAAGAATACCCATAGTGATCTACTCTTCGTTTACCACAGATCACTGCTTTCAGCAACTTCTTTGAAAAGTGCACAGCACTAGAAATTAAACCAAATCGACCTAATGTACCACTGTGCACAAGTTGAAAACAGGACTGTACTTTATGTGATTAGTGGCAATAAAGGTGCCTGACTGTTTCAGATTAATGAACATGTGTTGTATGTTCCCTCAGCTTTACCCTAATTCACTGATGTTTTTGTTTTATATTTTCAAATATGCAAATAAAACGAATATTGTAAAGTCAGCAGTGTATGGAGACATTGTTGCTGGAAGGAAGAAAGGAGATCCAGCAAAGCATCAACTCTCTATTGTGATGTTACAATGTATATATTTGTATGTACATATTTGTGTATGCTCCTTCACAAGTTGTTACGAAAAGTATCACTTTTTACAGCTTTAGCATATATTATATATTTGGCTTAATGGCTCTAGTCTTTGGTCTTCAAATTACCTACTGTTGGTTACTCAAGTGCACTGCTTCATTGCTAAACTAATTAACCATTCAATTCTTGCAGAATTACTGTTTATGGACACACACAAAACCCCAATATTTTTTCAGGCCTGTTCTATCACAGTGGTTTACTTACTGTATTATTGTGAACAAATTAAATTTGCACAAATGTTCAAGTGGTAAAAATTAATTTGATGAAGGTATAAATTGGATCAATGAAAAAACTGGGAACAATTGTTAATTAATTCTAGAGGTGTTTGATTTCTCTAGACCTGCAAACTCATCCATCTTAAAGGTATTTTCCAAAATTGACACCTTGTACCTGCCTGTTCTGTTGCTTTTCTTCTGGATTAGGCAGTCTTCTTTAGAATTACTTGCAAGGAATTGAAAGCAAGATTGAGTCAAGACTTGGAAAGTCTCAGCAATTCACTTAGAGCCATATTGTAGCTGTATTCTGCAACTACTTTCTTATGCTTTTGATCAATTACCTCTACAAGCAATGCACCTGTCTTCTAAAAAGAACTGCCTCCTAATATGATGTTCAGCACATGTACCTACCTTGCAGCATCTCAGTTCCTTCCCTCTGCAATCTGGCCAATACTTACCCCAGATGTAAAGCAAGTAAGAGACCGGCAAGTAAGACACAATGGATGCAGACTTTACACAAGTCTGCTTGTGACAGTCTGTTCACACTACCATGTAAATGCTGTTTAGTAGATTGCTCAGTTTGTAGTAACTACTGTTACATTAATACGATGCTTAATGTTTAGAACATAAGGATTGCCAAGGCCTCAAAATTAACAAAAGTTAGAAGTGTCTGCAAGTTTACTTTACTACTATATATATACTCGAATTATTTAGCTACTTTAAGCATCACTTTAGGAGCTCACTCACAATGGAAAGCATGCTGTGAAAAACCAGCCACTCAAAATTTAAGTTCCTTTGCATTCATGCAGAGTCCTTGTCTATTTACTCATGTATTGCACAGTATTTAAACTTTGTACTAAGAAAACTGTCTGCTAACCTTTCAGTGTTGCTCCTCACAAATGTCTAGGTTCTTCTAACACTGCCTTCCAAGTTAAGTGTGTAATGCCACCATCATTCTAGGACTGGGGAAAAAAAAAAGTGTGAACACATGAAATTCAAGTGTACTTACAGACTTCCATATGAGAGATTAAGTATCTCTTTTTTAAGGTAATTAGCACTTCTGAGCACTTTAAAAGTACTGCTGCTCCTGTCCATCAACTTCAAGTGCTTAGCACTACAGGTTACATTGTGGCTGACCTATAAATAACAAATGTGCTCCAGACAAAGGGGCAGTTATATTCACCCTCAAACCCTTCTTTTTATCCACGTTCTATGTGATTACAGGGGTACCTTATTGTTTTGACAACAAATAGGCAGGGAAGTGAAAACAACACCACCTTTGACAAAATAGTCTGTTCAGCCTGAGAACATCCTAAGTACAAAACAAACAAACACACCAGCCCAGCAGTATGCCATCACCTGTTTTACTATACTCGTGTGTTTTATTCAGGAAGAAAGGAAGAGAAGACTAGTTACTCTGCTTTCCATACCCAAGCTCGATCTTTTGCAGCTTGGCAGGACTGTGGTAGAGATGTGTTTTGAAAGACAGTTCCTAGCTGGAGAAGAGAAAGGTTTAAGCAAGTTTCAGGTATAGGATTGCACCAAGTTACCATTTCCTGCATTCTGGACATAAAATAAATTGGCCCTCAGGATGAAGCACAGTATGTAAGAAATCCTGATGCTGTGGAGTGAGCAGCCATTGCATATAAGAAACGGTGACTTGGGGCAGGTGTTGCAGTGCCAGCCGTCCTGTTAATGCCATCATGTGTTTGTACCAGGCAGCAGGTAAGTTAAGTCTGACCTGACTAGCAGCACACCTCTCCCCTCATACTTCTTTGATACTGCTAACCAATTCCTCTTACTATAATTATCATTAACTGAATAGCTAAAAGAAAAAATACCTAAAACTGTAACTAAAAAAATAGACCTTAAATAATTTTGTCTGAGAACTCAGGGCAAAGTAGTATCATATTTAATAATGTACAGAGAAGCATTGTCTCCCTACCTGATAGAGAGTATAAGGAGTTCTGCAAATCATTCCTGACAGTGTTGCTTGATGAAAGGAGTAAGAACTTGTATTCTCAAAAATCCAAGTGTTCAGATACACGAGCTACAAAATCACATTTCACTATCAAAACCACGAGGACAAGACAGAGATCAGGAAGTGTTGGGGGAAAAAAAAAAAAACAAAAACATCTCACATGACAACAGCACTGCAACAAATTTTTGCTAAACCATTGGAATTACTGAGGAAGGGCAACCATGACTTACTGATAAATACACATCTGGTCAAGAATATACAATGGGCTCTTCAAGGCCTAACACAAATACTGTACAAACAGTTGACGACCCTGCACTTGCACCTATTTCTATCCGTCCCAAAACACTATAACCAATTTAAGGTACTCTTATCTTGCTATATGTGCAATGCTACAAACTATCTTAAAGTGTTACGGTTGCAAAACCAAGCACTCAAAACTAAGACACTCTACCAATCAGGTTACCTGTGCAATCTTACTTTGTCACATCAGATATATCCATTACAACACAAACATTAAATATACGATCATTAAATATTTTTTCCATACGGATTTAGGTATTTCATTTGGTTCAAAAAATACTCCATGGATAAATTTTAACTATGTAATGAAAGACTGTTCTGCAGGATATTTGTAAGGCACCTTACCCATTGCAGGAGTTGGCCAGGGAAAGGCTAGGTTCAAATGTTAAAGCAGTTGAATACTTCTTTGAAGAATTGACCTGCACATTCTACTGCATCGTCCATTATGACATTGTTCACATCATTTAAGCCAAATTTTCTCCTGATGGTCATTAATTGTGATCTTAATTTCATTAAAGTCCCACATGAAAGTCTTTGAAATCTGATCTACAGAAATGCCAAGCTCTTAGGATCTCAAAGCATTATGGAAAAGCTAGTAATAATAAAAGAATTATATATTCATAATAGTACTTGAGCAATGTGTGCTAAATAATAAAAAGACTAGAATTAAGTGTGGGGAAACAAAATATTAAATCACTACTTAGGAGGGAGCAACAGTCTCTGCCCTGAATGTGATGGATATCCATGGATAAAGTGTCACACGACAGTGAACTAAGATTGTATAAAGCAACCTTACTTCAACATTTCCTAGTTTTACAATGTTCTTTTCCACAGTACCATTTAAGGTTACTCAATTCATAGAACAAACCAGTGAGGAAAAAATTCCAGTGACAGTTGTCACATTCATAGTTCATCCGTACAGAGAAACCTTCCCATTCTACAGCAGAACTTCCACCTCAATGCTAAGTAATTATTAACAAAACTGGTTATCCTTGCTGAGGTTGCACCCAGTAGGTTTAGCAACAAATTTCACAGATATTTTTGCCAAAGGCAAAGACAATGTCCAAAATTCATGGGTTCAATTTCAGGGTTTATAGGAGAGCAGACAACAGCTTGATCCTTCTAGTCAAAAAAGCTTAACATGTTTTTGTGCTTTCCTAATGCTGTTTCTTTCCAACACTTCCTCACCACACTAGTCTTTTTCACAGTTCCTAGCCAAACTCACTTCACAGCTCAAACCCACTGTGCAGCACAAAATGACCCATTTTTGATACAAAATAGATACCAGCTGTATATTAATTCACCCAAATTATGCTGCCTTGTCTGCTCCAGTTGACTCCCATACAGAACTCACCAGCTTCAAGGCTGGCGTACATCTTCCTGCCAACAGACATATCAAGAAAGAAAAAACTATCTAGCCACTGATTTTTTTTAAATCATTTTAACACTTTCTAAAACATAAGTTAAATTTAGATTAGTGGACATGCCTGTGACGTTCATGAAAGACTTCCAACTGTTTCATTGGTAGCAACGCAATCTTCATTGCATCCACCTGGAATAAAACTATAATGCAGTTACAGGCCTGAAATGGTGCTTTGCACTTTCTGATGTCCTGACTTTCCTATAGGGTTTGTGGCAGACATAGCAAGACAGGAATATTTTCTATAAATGCTCACAGTCATCATCTGTAAACACAAGTTATAGCAAATTTAATAATGACAAAGTCAATACAGATTAGGAATGTTCACCATTCTTAAACACCATATACATTATGAATATATATACTGTATATTTTCAATCAATTTCATTCTGACTCACCGTATAAACACAATTGTAACCTCTTTATTAATTTATATGAAAAATACTTCACTAAGAAAGTAGACAAAACTGCACAGAAATAGTACAAGTGTCATGTGCATAGCAATATAGCTTAAAGCATTCACATATGGCTTTGTTTAAACGAAACTCTTGGGGGAGTGGCCCTATACAGGCCCATGGTTACAGTCGACATCATGTAAACTGCTTCACATTTTGAGGCACTTGCTAACAATAGTGTTCAATCCCTGAAAAACAAATTCAAGAGCTACTAAGTGAAAACAACAAAAATCCCACAATAACAACTGTGTGTATTTGAAGATTTTTAAAATTGCACAGAACTGAAAAATGGGGGAGGAGGTGTAATTTCTGTGCAAGAATTAGACCAAGTAACTGAAAAATATAAAAATATTTACATGTTTAGGGATTTTTAAATATGTACAGAACAAAAGCCCTGAAGATTCTTTCTACAGAATAAAAACATAGCACAATAGCAGTAATAAAAATAATATATCTTTTTAAGGAATTGTATTTGCAGTAAATTACAAGATATTTAAACCACAAAGCTCCTTGATCTTTCTCAAAGTTGATGGCAATAAGAAATATGCTCTTTCTTTTAAAACACAAGCACTTTGCATCATTTTTAAACTTCAGTTCAATACTGACATACAAAACAAAATGAATTGTGTATCCTAATTCAACCGAGTACTTTTTGAAGAACTTTAATACATAAGTTTTATTTTCTTCACTGGTCATCATCACATTAATGAATTCCAATCTCGAGTAGCCTCCATCAGATGCCTCTGTCCATGTCCTACCCAATTATCCTGATTGTCAAATATTCTACCACAAAACCAGCAGCTAAACTTAGCTTTCAAGGTATTATCAGAGGTAGTTTTCACAATCTGGTAATTGTTTTTGCTAGTCTTTTTCAGTGTCAGTTTTAAGACAAATCTTTCTTTTACAGGGATAATAGGTTTTATTGTCCTGTACCTTTTTTGAGAAAAACCATCAGTAGTTACATCCAAAGGATTGCAGAAGGCCGGCTGCAGAAGCGCTTCAATAGTTCTTTTTGACAATAAAACCTTAAGAACATGTCCCTTAAATTTAGCAATGGTTTTCATTACATTTACAACTTCTGGAACATCTACATCAGGATGGTTAAGCACAACAACTGGCTGATTTCTCCGAGGGCATTTTACAAGCTGGTTAGAATTAAAAGGAAGTAATTTTAAAGTCCTCACAGTTTCTTTTGATGCCCTTTGTTTGTAAGGGCTACCTGATTCACTAACAGCTGCAGCTTGATTCTTTCGCTTACGCTTTCTGTGCAACATCACTTTCTTTCTTGGAGGTTCTGGGCAACTCACCTTCTTTTTACGTTTGAAATTCTTATTTCTTTGCACACCTACAGTTTCTGAACTTTTAGCCCCAGTTTGTTTTACACTAGGTTTTACTTTTGTGGTTCTGTTTTGGATTCTCCATGTAGACTTCTGACAACCAAAGTTATTCCTGTTGTTAGCAGATATCACTTGTGTTCTCTCAATAGAACCTTTTTGCAATTGTATCCCTGCAGACTGAGTAGAATAAACAGGTTCTACAGGAGGAACATAACATGCTGGGTTAGAGCTTGCCAAAGAGGCATTTGCTGGCATTAACCCACCTGGTAAAATTAAGGCATCATTAAAACTAAGATTAGTTTGTTTCTGTGCTAGTGCAGGAGTAAGGAACTGCAAGTTATCCACCTGTAGTGAGGGCACTGAGTTGCTTCCTGACTGAGTGGTATCAGCCAGTGTATCTGAAGTAGGAGGCTTCATTTTCAGCAAAAGCTGTTGTTGCATGGCTCCAGTTTTCTTTGGTTGACAATCTTGGTAAAGGGCATTATGCTGAAAAAAAATTGGTTTATGAACTACAGGCTTGTTTGGTGTCATACATTTCAGAAAAGCTCCCTGCTGTCCACCAGGCAAAAGTGCATAAACATCTTCTTCCTGTTTAATTTCCTGTTGGTTTACTGATTCCAAAGAACCAAAGAGAGCATCCTGATGCTCAGGTAACACTTTCAGAGAACTTCCTTTCACAGATGACTCAAATGAGTTTGTAGTTACAGAAGGTCCTTTGACTGGCATGCTATTCAACGAATCATTTGCGGCACCACATGCTTCCCTATTACCGGAATTTCTTACGTTTCCAAAACTGTCATTTTCCCCCTTCACTTTTGAAGTTGATATGGTTATTTTACCAAATTCTCTAGATGCAATTCCCCCTAAAACCTGAGAATTATCACTATCATTACTGGCACTTGCAACTGTTCCAACTGACCCGCTAAAAGCCAAAATCATTCCAGGTCCTTTATTTGAAACAAAAGATGCAGGTACACCTTTAGTCACATGCCCATCTGATGAACCACTGGATGGAAGAGATTTTCCTGAAGCCACCTGTTGTGTAGGCTGGTTAGAAAGGTGCAAAGGAACAAAAAATCCAGAAGGAAGGGACTTAAATAAAAGGGTTTTCTTCCGTTCCTGAAGAATGGGCAAAACTGGTGAAAAGCTGCTGGGATTTTGAGCTGCAGACAGTACTTTCTCTTTTACTAACTGCTGTGTTATGACTGAATCTGTACAAGTTTTTAGCAATGTACCAACATCCTGAGTTATGGATAATTTGTCCACATCCTGTGAATCAAAGGATGTTCTGGGTGTCTGCCTTTCTTTCCCACAACATGTACCTTCATTTGTGCTACATCTTGCGTTCAACTCTCTCTTATATAAATGAAAGTCTACATTAGAAGGAGGCCTCTGAAAACCACACGCAGCTGTGGAGGTTTTTAAATGCGTAAGGGCTGTATTCCTGGTCTCATGACCAGAAAGCAGCTTATCAGAATGAAGTTTTACACAGTTATTTGTCTTTTTGGGGGACTCTTGCTGAGTTGTTTTCACTTTTAACACATCTTGCAGAAACTGTTTGATTTCAGGCGATAAATAATTAGCTGCTTGTTCACTTTGCAATGAGAAAACAGATGTGATTTTAGGCATTAAGAAAGAGTTAACACAATCAGAGGCATTTTCCTGGAATTTCTCAGCTACGTTCTGAAAGCCTTGATCTATGTTAGTGTCCAAATATTGCTGGCCATTATAATGGTTGTCCATAAAACACTCGCTGTCAACACCACATTTAGATTGGCCTTTAAAAGACATGGAGTTATTTTTAGTGTTTATGTGTTCATAAGTTTTATTAATACTTGATTGGGCTGACATAACTTTCTCTGCTTTTAAGCCTTTCATCAACTCTGAATATGAAGATGCAGATTCACTTCCACTGTTTTGAAAAGAAACTGTTTTGCTAGATACAAATTCTTTGTGTCTGTCACCTGTTGACATCCGAATGCTACATGGATTACGCCAAGAGTCCACTTTGGAATAGTTGTGAAAAGACAGCAACGCTTCATTAGAAGAATCCACTGAAGTTGAATAATAGAGATTATTAGTTCCATTACTATTATTCAGGCCACCAGTTTGTATTTTCAGTTCAGGAAAAAAGGGCATTTTCACAGGGTCATAATGAAGCGTATCTGTAATAGTGGGTGGTAATACCTGAGGATGATTTGAAGCGCTAAAGCTTCCCCAAGAGATGCTATTTTGAGTTCCAGCTTTTGTTACTTTCTCACGTGGAGGTACAGTTGAGCTCAGCATCATTGGCAAATAATTTGAACTTTTTCCTACAGTTGTATTAGAAGGTGCTACAGTTTCAGAAACACTCCTGCCATACAATATAGAGTTCATTTGCTTTTCCACTTTGATTTTTCCTGAATGAGGAGCAGGACAAGAAAGCGGAGGGGAGGTCAATGGGTGAAGAGAATTGTTCTTTAAGGTTGACTGATCAGTTACATGTGGTATAGCACCTGAAGACAGGCCACAGGGATCAGCAGTCTGCAGCAAAGGAGTTGCAGAACCATCTTTAACAGGATTGGTTTTCTGACCCAACAAATACTCATTTTGCTTATTTGTAGGTAGTAATTTTATAACAATATGTTGTTTTCCATCTACCATTTTAAAGCCCATAAATTTAGCACTGTAATTTGCCGGAACAGATATTTTATTGTTTTTAACCATCAACACTGTTGGCCCATGAACACCATTTTTCAATAATCCCAGGCCATAACTTGTTCCATCATCTGCCTTATTGTATTGTGCAGCAGTAGAAGAGAACACTCCTTCCAGGAAATTTCGCTTTTCTGTGTATTTAACTTGATCTTTTCCTTCATTTGTTTCCATATCTCTCATACACTGGTTCAGCTCCTCAGCATTTGTCTGAATTTTATTCATACTTCTTAGCACCTGTGCATTTTCTTCTCCAGTATTGTTACTTCCACTGCTTATTTCTTTTCGTCTCCAGAATGCTTTTTTTGATCCTCCTATTTTATACCTTTTTAACACAAGCTTCAGGGCTGCTGGAGTCTTCACTATTCTTTTTTCATATTTATCCTTTTCCAGTTTTTCTTTTGCAATAAAGTGGTCTCTGTGTAAAGCTATGATGTGTTTTAAAAGATAGTCTTTCCGTGATGTGCTGTAACTGCAATAATGACAACCAAAAGAAAACATACTGGTATGAACAAGAAGATGATTTTGGAGCTCCTCTTCCGTAAAGTTTTCCTGATGGTATTTTCCACATTTATTGGGAATGTCTTTATGTCTGTGAATGTGCTGAACAAACGTGCCCACATCACGGGTAGAAAACCCACATTTCTCACATTGGAAGTGACCATTGACACAATGCTTTGATATGAAGTGTTTTGTCAAATCCAACAAACTGTATATCTGTTCGTCATTACAGAGCTCACACCTGACGAACGTGCTGTGATGGATGACGCGCCGATGCTGTTTAAAGGACTGGAAGTCATTCGCTGAGAAGCTGCACATCTCACAAGGATACAAAGGCAACTCGCCATAGTGCAACAGCTGAAAATGTTTCTGTAGGTCATTTGGACTGTATCTAATGTTATCCTTGCACTTAGTACAAGTGAAATTCAGTATCTTTGCTGCAGTTTTCAACTCTTTTTCAAATTGCACTTCTGGTTTATCTTGCAAGTGGCTTCCCTCTGAACAGTCAGGACTGCTTCCATTTATTTTCTCTAGACTTAAGGACTTCCTTGCAGTTTGCTGCTTACACTGAAAGAGTTTTCTAAACCTATCAACTTCATGTTTCATTAATATTTCATTTGGAATGTTGACCTTGGGTAATTCAATTTTCACATTTTTTAGTCCATAAGCGAGACTGACATCCAAAATCGCTGGTTGAATCCTTGTAGTTAAAGGCACCAGTTCTTTTTCCAAAGTAGTGTCTGCAGAAAAATTCTTCACAGAATTGTGATTTAAGAAATGAATTTGCTTTTTATCACAAAAAACCTGTTTCTTTTCAGATGACATGATTTTAGGTTTTACTTTTCTTTAGGTGAATTCTCGAGATTAGTCTTACTTTCTGCAGCAAACGAGACTCCTGTGCCGAGTCAAAGCTCTACAACTTCCCCATTGCATTCTCCTGAAATTAAAAAACAAAGCAAATTTTACTTTTCAAACTAATGGGATTAGAACACTCATTACAATTCATTAATGAATACATCCCAATCCTGGAAGTTATTCATTTTTATAGTAGCATTTGGCGGGGGGGGGAATGATGAAGGGAAAAAATAACAATTATACCATAACATTTGTTTGTTTATGTTGGAGCTGTTTGTTGGGTTTGCTGTTTGTTGGTTTCTTTGAAATACATATAAAACTTGAGAAAAGCTTTAAAGAACAGCATCTACTGAAAGATAAAAACATTGAAATTCCATGTCATCAAATTTTGGGTTTCTCTCACTCTGGCATCATTAAGAAATCCCAAGACCTATTTTTTAAAAAATGAAGCTTGTGTTTATTACTCATTTGGAATGTGAAGCAAACATAAACACTCCTCTGTGACATGGATCATTAACTGAAAGTAGCTAAAGTGCTAAAAACAAGTCAAATTCAACAGGATTTGGTATTTTTATTATTCAAGTCTGCTACTCTAATAGCAACTATTGTGCTTAAAAAGCAAAGAAAAATCAGAATCTGACAAAGATCTACTTCACTAATGGAGACGGGAACTTTACCAAAAACCCATCACACTGATCAACAATGAACTTTCCATGTGCCTGCCTTCAGTACCACACAAGTCTGAAGTGGTCAATAGATAAACGCTCTCAGCTTTCACACCACATGTTCCTGGGTACAGGTTAATCTTTTCAGAACAAGTGCATGACTGACAACAGACTCCTCCATGGATTACAAGGCTCAAACAGATGTGGTCGCATCACTGTCCCACTACAGACTCCATGTCAGTGTTTCCACCACAGGCTGCACCGACCAATTACAGCAGCTCAAGTCTATGTTCAAACTACACTCCCACACATCAACACAAGATCAGGAGACAAGAAACAACAGCAAAGGTAACTTAAATTTTGAAAAGCAACACTGGAAAGAAGAACTGTTTCTTCACTAGTACAATACTTTTTAGTTCTAGCTTTCTATTCTTTCCTAACAAAAGTTAGTAAATTGTTAGCTGAGATCTGATCAGTGGTTCTCTCTCCACTACTCCCATGTCCACACTGAAGCAACACAGACTTGGAACTCACCAGATCATCTTATTTATTCACATTCAAATCAAAAGAACGATCACATCCTCTCCCTCATTGTGATGAAGTGCAAGGCCTGTTCCTAGAGCTCCAAGCCACCATAACCATCAGCCCTAAGGTCTTCCAAATATATTCTTACATTCCTGTGATAAGGAAGTACCCAGCATTATACACGCCAATACCTGAGAAAGAAAACGTAGACTCAAAAACTTTACAAGTCCATGTATCATCTATCAAGAAAAGCAAAGCACTTCTTTTTTCAGCATGTGCTTTATTGCATTCCTTTGGAGACGATATTAGCATTTGTGCACAATTTTTGAAAACAATAAGCAAAACAGACTTTGTCATTTTACACAAATCCGATATCAAAGTCCCTTAACTGTGCTCTCCATCTGTGAGACCAGCGAGGGTTCAACCACACACCTGACATTCAAAAAATCAAAAAAATTACAAACCACAGAGATGTATAATCCCTCTGTGGGAATCCTTCTAAACCAAAACACTGAGTACAGGATTTTTATTTTCTCTTAACTCAATGACACATTGCCCATCCTCCACATAAGAAATATATGGGATATTTACCCTACTCTGAGCAATTCATGCACCATTTCCACCAAAAGGGCACTTTTCTAATGCATTCTCTGGTCAATGGTAAAACCCTTCTTTGAACAGGAGCAAGCTGAACTCCCACACAAAGAAAAGATAACTAAAAATTACTTGGATTTGTTTGCTTGAAGATTTTTTAAATACACAGATGCAACACAAAGATTACAGGCTGTATGATGCAATACATCACCCTGTCAGTAGCTGCCCATCGTTCACATTAAAATGTTACACTGTTAAACACTGACACCTGAGGGATATTTACCTTAACACTACAAAAATCAGAAGTTGATAAAATGCTGCAGAGAACAAAGCTCAGGCTTTTAACATGGGGCCAAAAACGGGGCCAACATGGTCCTCAAATGGGCAAAATTGCACTAACGGAATAAAACATTTATGTTTGGCAAAGAGTCCCAGTCAGGCATATTCAAACTCAATCTGAGATCGCCTTTAAGTAATTAGCTTTATAAATCACAACTTAACACTGGCATTAGTGGACAGCATGCAACCATATACAAGCACCTGCCACATGACAAATACCGACCAGAAACAAAGAACTGTTAAAAAATCCCACGGATCTTTAAAGGGACACTATCAAAGAAGTCTGACTTACGCAAAAGACTTGACCTCAATTCTTCAACAGTTGGGGCTTTTCCACAAACGTAGAAGAGGTAAATATGCAAGATTCAGAAAAGGCCACAGTTAGGAGAAATAAAAAAGGTTCTGAAAATAAAAGGAAAGGTATTTTAAAAGGCGTAAATAGGTGCATAACTGAAAGCTAAAAAGCACAAATCCCTCACATTTTACATTATGTGCATTTTTAATACACTGATGACAAAAATATGAACTATGTTCTCTCCCAAGGAACACCATCAAATCAGTATTGTATATACACAAAATACACAACATAACAAGGCCTATTTTAACCTTAGCTTTGCCACTTTGCATTTGTAACTGGTAAGCATAAACATGTGATAACTCAAAAATAGAATAGAAGGAAGTAACTGGTACTTCTATCCATCAAATTTTAACTTGAACTCAAAAGGCATTTATCTTTTCTTAAGCAAAAATTTTAATTAATTCTACAGCAAACACCTAATTTGAAGTTCCTGTCAAGTTTTGCAAAAGTCTAGGATAGAGGCAGAATATTACATTCACATTATCTGAAACAAGTTAGTGGATTTAAAACCAGATATAATGAATACAAATATTGAAAATACATAAGAATGTGCCACAGTTAACTCTCGCTTAAAAAAAAGCCCGAACCACTAAGCACAAATATAAGTAACCACTGGAGGCTCTAAGCCTCAATTTTCCTCCTCCAAAAACGTTCAGTAGTCTGTATTTTGTCTGAAGGAAGTACACAAGAGAAAAAAAAGTTTTAGCTATATATTTTGATCTAGCAAAAACTGACATACTGGAGTTTAACACTGCTAAATTAGGTAACTTTAAGTTTTTCCATTTAGAACAAAACTCAAAATACGTATCCAGGCAGGCAGTATTTTTCAGATTTCTGTAAAAATGTACACTTATTTAAATTTTACTTAGGGGAAAAAAAACCCAAACAGCCAAACCCCTACTCCGAAGTATATTCCACACCTAGTCCCACCCTATGTGCCTGCACATGGAAAGTGGTGCCCCCATCTCTACCAGGACCTGGACACACGCAGGGACTTACAGAACTAGATTCTTAACAAACCTACAGAGCCGGAGCGGTCAGACACGACCCGGCAGCACAACGCTGCATGAGTGAAATCAAAACGAAACGAGTCTCAGGTCACTCTCGCAGCTCACGGGAACCGGCCCTTCCCGGACGGAGCAGCCGAACGCGGCGCGACCGCGGCCAGCGCTGCCCACCTGAGGCACGGCCGGGGCTGGGGGGACGGAGCTGCCCCGGCCCCCGGGCTCGGTCCGGCCGCGGGCACAGCGCCGGGCGCTGCCCGACAGCGCGGTGGGGACGAGCGGGGCACCTCCCGCCTGCCTTCCTCCTCCTCCTCCTCCTCCTCCCTCCTCCCCCCGGGAGCCCCTCGGGCGGCAGCGCCGCCCCTGCCGGGCCCCGGGGGCGCTCGGCGCGCAGCCCCGCGGAAAGACACGCTGCCGCCGGACCGGACAGAGCGGACCCGCCCGCCCCGGACACTGCCTGCGGTCCCGCCCGGCACCGCAGACCGCGGTCCCGGTCCCGGTCCCGGTCCCGCCCGCGGGCGGAGGGGGCGGCGGGCACGCACTATTTCATGGTTCAGCCTCACCGCAGAGTCCCGTCCCGTCCGGCCGCGGTTGGCGCGCCCTGCCCGCTCCGTTCCCTCGCCGGCCGCCCCTCCCTCCCTTCCGCCCCGCCGCCCCCCGCAGTTACCGCCGCTCCCGCCGTGGCCCCGCGCGGCGCCGCCCGCGGCCATCACAGCTCCCCATCCGGGCACTGCGCCGGGCGGGCGCGGCGGAAGGATACGCGTTCACCTGCGATCGGACGGTAGCCGCCGAGGGCCAAGGGCAGCAGCGAAGGACCGCCCCGCGGGACCCGCACCGGCACAGCCCCTGCCCTTCCTCCTCCCGCCCCTCTTCCTCCCCGCCCCTCTTCCTCCCTCTCCCTCCCCCCACCTTCTCCCTCCCCTCGGCCACGGGCCTTGGGCACATGGCACTGTACGTGCATTGGATCAGTTGATGTGGTTTAATGTGTTCAAAATACCCCCAAAACCAGAGCTGGAAATCTGCAAATGAAGCGCTTGTCTTTGTTGGAGACACGCTATCATTGCTGCTTCAAAGTGGCATAAACAGCACGCGCTCTTTGTGCTGTTTTAGAGCACATGGAAGGTTATCCAAAGTAAGGTGGCCAGAGAATGAAGGAATGTAAGAGGCAGGAGATGAATTGTGATTGAAAAGGTCATTGAAAAGGAAATCTTCTCTCCACTTACCCAACAGCACTCAAAAATCAAAAGGGGGAAAAGGTTTCACAAAGGAAAAAGCTTAAACTATCTCATGAGCACTCTTTTGTCAGTAGAGAAGCAACATATAAGCAATAAGGTGGAGCACAATTGCCCAGATCAGACAAGAGAGACTGGCAAACCCAGAGAAGTTTGAATCAAAGCAAGCTGCAATGACCTGTTAATGCACAAAAATGCTCAGAAAACAAGATGAACCTCAAGCCTGTCTCTAAATGGGCAAGATTTTACTCTTGGTAGCAAACAGACTAGAAACCACACACCATTGCACGTACTGTCCTTATGCAACATTACATAATACATCCTGAGTACTGGTCTGGTTTTCTTTCGCAAGGCGGGTGCTAATTTCCGTTTTGGAAGGTACAGATAAACTGAAATAGCCACCAAGTTGTTCTACGCCATAAAATAAGCCATGGCATTATATATTCTGTGACTCTGCAACTTCTGTCCACTTTTGCATTTCTAATAGTTACGAGTATCTGTTACTAGAGCCCTCCCATGGGTTTTTATTATCCAGGCACCTATGTCCGTACCTACACACTTCAACTCAGGTAGTTTACCCTCTCTGCCTCAGTGTATCCATCAGTTGGAGTGAAGGTGTACACTCGCAAGAATCCTAAATAATTAATTATTTATAAGATTAATTTGGTTTTCTCAACAGAGCAACAGCTTTGTACAACCTTTTGATATCAATTAGGAAATTCCTGAGTTTCTTTTTCAGGAACTGTGTACCATTTCTCATACAACATATTTTTCCCATGAATATTAACAGAACTTCCTGCATTTCAACCTGAGGTACATAACATACACTTCACACCAAAATCAAATGGGAAAAGTAAACATTAAGCTATGAAAGTTTGCTTCCTGTTGAATTCACTGGAAATCACAGAGGTATCTTCATGTGGAATAGGACACAACTTGTTTCCTCTCTGCTGCTTGAACGAGAACTTCCATCCCAATCACTGCTGATAAACCTCTCCTAATTAAATCTGTACCAACTGTGAATCTAATGGGAAAATGCATTCCTTTCTTTTCCTCAGATACTTTTTTACTTCTTTGTACCTTTGCTATATCACCACATGTGGAATTTTATCTGGATTTTCCAGGAATTGCTCTGAAAATGACTCATCATGGTATTAAGTTAGATATTGGCAGAAATCTCTCCAGTTTTATCCAATTTTGACGTGTTCCATTGGCTGCCTGCAAGGTTTCAAAATGGCTTTTAAAGGATTAATCCTAGACTAAAATCTAATAATCTGTTGGTTTAAAGTAGCAATTCTTAAATTTTGTGTCATCTAGCATCTTGAATCTTTAGCTAATCTACTGCACTCCAGGTCTGACAAAGGCAGCAGCACAAGAGAGTTTCTCTGCATAGCTTCACAACTATATAATTGCATTTAATCTTGTGTGCAAATGAGTTCCTACTTCCATATTCATTCATCTTTGGAACTTTTCCTGAGATTAATAATAGCAAGTGGTAACTTTTGAAGAGTGGAGATAGAGATTGGAAGAATCCAGGCCATATAGCTCTAGACTAATTCTGAAGCAGGAACGTACCATGGATAACCCTTCATATACAATCCTCATTCCCTTGATAAACTGCATATTCTCTTTCTAGCTATTTCAAAAGGTGTATTGGAGACAGCAGTTGCCAGGTTGCCTTTTAATTGTGCCCCATGGCTTGGCTTTAGATTTCACAGCCTAACGGCAGGAGATCAGTTACAGTGTGTTGATGGAGTTTAGCAACAAGCTAAATAAAGACATTTCTGGTTTTGTGGCTCCATAATCCATGTGAGATGTGTTGGTCTGTATTTCAGTTCTGTGCCCCATGAGGCTTTCCCAGCAGTTCTCCAGACTTATACATTGTACCCATTCCTATTTACAGAAACAGGGCAGGCTACTGGTGTGAACATGTTTGTTGGTTTGTAATGAAGTGTCTTTGTATTGGGGAAACTAAACCTTTAATTAAAACCAGCTGGCACTATAAATGGTTTCATGTTCCATAATACCACATTTTCAGTTACAGGTACAGAAAATCAGGGGGTTTCTTCATTCTAACTAAATACTCTTTCCTCTTAAAGGTGGAGTACTCCACCCCACACAAGAGATGAGCAAAACAACTGCATTATAACAAATTTTTATCCCGAATGCTGCAGTATTTGCACCGCAGAGAGTTTTACAAAAGGGCAAATAATCCATGTGACAGCCACCCTGTTACTGTTTCTGCATTTCCAGTCAGCCAATTTATTTACCTTTTTGATAAAGGTAAATACAGAGTCCCAAAATTTCAGCAAATATCATGTTTCTTGATAGCATATGTGTTGACAGTTGATAAGGGAGAGTGGCCAGATGTGCACAGTTTTGAGGCATAAGAGGTCAAAAGCAGAAGTACAACATTACTATTAAAATAGTACTTCCCATAAGCAAAATCCAGTCCTAATTATTTTACATTTACAGTTATGTGTTAGCTTTGCTAATGCTATTTCATTATTTTCCTTGCCATGAAATTTATTCCCCCAAATTAAGGGAGTTTGCCCACAACACTGTGCTTGTAAAACTACAAATATGAACCTATTAGGTATTTGCAGAGAGACTACAGTGATTAATAAAGCAAAAGATTAGGAGCAAGGCCAATCTGGGTTCTAATCCCAGCTGAGCCACTTACGGTGTAACCTTGGGGAAGTTACTTGACCTTCATGTTTCTCAGCAAACTGTGCTGGAAATTGGATACCAGCTGGACCTCAGAGGATACCAGACACAGCTGCTGAACTCCTCCCAATTAACAATGTTAGAATAATGGTGAGCAGGCTTCCCTAATTATTGTGGGGTGCTATGCACATAAATATAGTCAAGGGTTAATGACCTTCTTTCCCTTTCCTGACAGAGCTAAACTGATACTAAGAGTGACCTACATACTACATGTCCTGTCCAGTTGTTGGCTATATCATACATTAATAGTTCATACAAGGCACTTAGGATTTAAAAGGATTCCAACTCTTCTCTTCCACCCAGCATTCTCCTGTACTTCCAGCAATGACATTTATCAGATTATCTGATTAGTATGACTAGATTTATAGGCCCAGACTCTGAGCTGCATCCATGATGAACCGCCTGCAGTTCTTTAATATGGTACTATCAGCCCGTGTCACCAGTGAGGAGCGAGGGCAGCTCCAGCCCAAAGTCCTGCTGCTCCCAGCACCACGGTGACTCCTGAGGAGCAGCGCAGCCTACACACAACAGGACACTCTGCAGAGGTGATGACATGGCCATGGCTTTGTGGCACACACCACATTTCCCTTCCCACAAGGTATAGCAGTGTCTGCAGTGAGATGGAATACACTCCTCCTCACCCTGGCTGGTGACACAAGATCTGGTCCCTTCCATGACCCATTCTACAGACAGGTCTATATTGACCACCAAATCTTGTAACATCCCTCTTGATGACAGGGTCCTGAGGCCATTGCTGTGGTGTCTTTCCAGTTGATTCACTCTACCTCACAATGCACCCAATCATTTTGTATAAACCACTGTCCAGCTGCTGCACACCCTTGACAGAGATGATGTAAAAAAGGAAAGACTGAATCATAAAGGCTGTGCTGAAAATGTGAGTATATAGAAATGGAAATAATGGGTTAGACTAAAGGACTAACCAACAGAGTATCTCCATCACTGCCACAGGGAGGAGCACAGACCAGAGCAAGATGCTTCCCCAAAAAATCCCAACTAAGGATTTGTTGCTTACTACCAGCTAATGCTTGTATCCTTGAAGGTTATAACTCCTAACAACTCTTTTAGTCCATTAATTTCTCTATTTATTTGAAGCCACCTATCTGGCAGATGATAAGACACAGTGAGCAATCATTTTGTTTTGCTATGCCACATATGTTATTATCATATTCTTCACCTGTCTTTTCTTCATACAGAAAAAAAATTGTCTAATTATTCTTCATATTCAAACCATCCTATGTATTCAACCATCCTTATCTGCATTCTCTGCTCTTTGAGAGGTGAGAACTGCATCCAGTATTCAAGGTGTGAGCGCACCAAGAATATCTACATGCAAAACTATGTTATCTCACTTGCTTTTTTAGTATTTTCCTAATAATTCCTAAATTCTGCCTCCTTTTTAGTGGCTACTCAGCATTGAGGTTACATTTTTATGTGCTTGCTTGTTGAAGTTCCTGAACAGTACCAGCTAATTCAGTCTCCATCACTAAGTAATTAAAGCTGAGATTGGCTTTTGCCATGTGCATTACCTTTACCCATATTGACATGAATTTCATTGTCCATTTAATCACCTCATTATAGCATGGGATTTTTCTGAAATTCTTCAAAAGAACCTCTTGTCTTCATTAATTTCATTTTTACTAAGTATCACCATCAAGCTTGTCTTGGCAACCTCAAATATATTTTTAAAGTAATTCAGATGCTAAGTCTATAAACATACACATAAAAGCAAATATTTTTTTCTAATAATAATGGCAAAATTTTCCCAAAGATTAGCAAAGCTTATTACAGACATTTACCTTCCTCAGTTGAAGTTCATTCATTTTGTTTGAATGAAAAGTTCAAAGCCAGGTTCCTAATCTTTCACAGGAAAGGTAGCAGAAAACGTCTGAATAAGAAGTGCCAGAACTCTGTGTTTTTTGTTGTTTCCATCCTCAAATATTTCCCCTGCTCTTTCTCCCCCTTTTATATCTTTTTCTATAAAATTTCTATTTTGTTACTTCCCATCTGTTCCTGTTTACATTTTTATCTTGGATTTTTTTCATTTCAGTGTCCTTTTTCTGTTTATTCTGCTTCTTGAGTTTCCACCTTTTTTGTTTTGCTTGTTTTGAAGGATCCTCTACAGTTCTGTATTTTTCCATTATTATGATTACAACCATTCCATCATTTAACACTCATTATTTTTACTGCAGTACTGAATCCATAAGCATTCGTAAGCCTTGATGGACCTAACAAAAAGATGGCTGAACACTTGGCCTAAGTCAGTGACAAAACATAACACGGAAAAATAGTGGATGTGGAACTGTAATGTAACAGCAAAAGTGTTGCTGGGAGTAAGCCTGAAACCACAGTATGTTGATCGCTTGGCTCTGCTGACTGGAGATGGTACATTGTTTGAAAGGCAATGTGGGAACTTCAAGGAGTTGTTAAATGTTCCACCAATATATAAACAGGGGGAAAGTACTTGTAGAAAATCAGTTATTAAATTAATTAAAAAATCATAGGAGCAATGGAGAGTGAAGGAAGACAATAGAACCCTCAAAGACTTTCCTTCTCCAGATCCATACTTCTGGCCATGTTACTTCTACTCCATTTCTCCTCCACTGGAAATACCACCTAGCAACTCTAACCAGTAAAAATTCTCATGTATTTTCACAAAAACCATGTTATGTTTCACAAAACAAGAAAATCGATTTAGTAAAGTGAGAATTTATGCTTCAGAAGTGTAACTCTTGCACAGGGCAAAGCTAAGATATCAGCTTAGTGTTATTCCCACCTAACCCCTGTTCCTCTGGTATAATTGGGGAAAAGGAGCACACATGTTGCTCCTTGGAGATGTGCTCACAGCTGCCTTTAGGACTTATTATGGAAATTGGATATTGTCCCCTGATATTAAATCTGCCCTCAAACTTGGGAAACAGACTTTTTAATTACAACAAACATTATCTCCTTATTCTGGTTACTCTGTCATCCAGATATCCAGGCCCCTGGAGTGTCTCAGCCAGTCTATATCTTACTTCTTCCATTTCCCCCCCCTCACATAATGATTTCACTTTCAAGTTTTGACTATGCTTTCAGTGTAATTTTTAACCAAAAAAAAAGTGAACTTGGAGGTCTGCAGGTAGCAGATGAAAAACAAGCACAGACCAGTAGGAACAATTTGAAAACAGGGTCACCAGGAAAGTAATTGTAGCTTCCTCTATGGAAAATGCATTTGTATTGACTTCATTAACTTTGTATAAGAGAAAAGACAGACTTTGGACTGCAGAGTCCTTTTTTCTTCCCCTTGCAAAGCTGGCTAATACAGACTTAAGGTATTTCATAAATTACAAGCAAATGGAAATTAAATGTACTATTACTCTTCACAGCCTCTTCTCAGCCTGTATCTACACAGTACCCAGTAATGGCATACTTGTCTGAGTCTAGGCATGGCTTCCCACGGCAACTCTCTGTTACAAATAGTAAATAACAAAATAGAAATGTACAAAATATAACTTTAAACAGTAGGGTGAAATTTTACATTGCAAAAAAGTGTCTCAGGAGTATAGTTAGACCTCCTCTTGCACAGTTGACTTGTGGTGTTTAAGCCACCCCTGCTCCCGTTGGGGTCGCTGTCCATGTGGCTGAGTCGTGATCTGACCATTGGCATTCATTTCTGTCAGTGCAATCTGGTGCTTCAGTTCTGGGGGTGAAACCCTCCAGGAAGTAGTGACCATGGATTAACAGCAGTAAAGAAAGTGCCCAAGCATATCAGCAATGGGCATATCAAGTGTTTTTTACTTGCCACATTCAACTCCAAACACGTGATCACCCAAGGAATAGTTGAGGTAAGTGTGTTAATTCGTGTAACATCCCTTCAGGGAAACAAGAAAAAGGGGTCTGAGGATGGCGATGGGGCCTATGGGGCAGTCAGGATGAGGTTGCTTCCAGTTTCAGAAGCAGAGGGAGTAAGGATCATTTTAGAAGGCTAAAAACCTAGCTACAACACAACCTGTGGGTAAAAGGTTCATCTCATTCTTTATCCAAGAAGGTAAAGTCAATCCCCTAGGAAACCTGATCCCATTTAATGTGGAGGGACATCTCCACAGCAGTAACAGGTTTTCTTACCTTGAATGGTGGAACAAAGTTTTCAGGTGCTTTGGTATTTGTACTCAAAATTTAAAACAAATAAAAATAAACAAAACAAACAAAAAAACCCACAAAAAAATGGAAAACCAAAGCAAAATAAACAACAAGAAAAAAAAGCCACCAGAAACACTTTGATGTACAGGTAAAATAAGTGAAACAAAAATCTACATTCATTAAGGATTCCCTAATCCCTCTAAAGAGATCTATGTATCCAGTGCAGAGCAGCAGAAGCACTAAAGAGGGAAGATCAATATAAAAGTCAGTTCTTGTGAGCAGTGATTTTGGCATTTAAAAGCTCAGAAATCACTGTGGGAAAATTAACCTCTACACAGTGCTCTGTAACAAGGAAATTAAAAAAAATTGTCTGAGCATGCTGCCTGAAAAATTACAAGGCTATGATATTAAATATGAAAGCAAATAAAATTCAAAGCAATCAAAAGTGCCTGCATGTTTTTGCTTTATAGCAGCAATGAGAAATCACATCCTGTGAGCGTATAACTGATTTAGAACATAATTCCGCAGAAGCCTCCAAGAGTGTAGAAGCTGACTCATGCCTGCAAAACCTTGCATGAGTTGCATGTTCAGCAATACCAGTAACAAATTCAGTGCACAATAATGAAGACTTCAAACCTGTTGGGCAGTAGAACAGGTTATTTTGGCATATATAACACCCATTCTATTTTGATCTGCTGCCAGCAATAGAGTTGCAACACATTTCTGAAGCTGGTTGTGATACCCACATTGCTCTCACCTAAATGAGGGTCATGCCCCTTTGTTTAAATTAGCTGAAACAATGGAAAACCACGGATCCCAGAAGAGGTCTCAGGAGAAAATGGACAGTAATGCTGAGTTTTTCCAAGGATCTGCTAAAGGTGGGAGAGGTGCAATACTGGTTTATACAGCACGATGAGAGATTAAAAACAGGAAAAAATACCCAAAGAGCACCCTGAGAGAAAAGCAAAGCACAGGGCTATCTCTGCAATTTTTCTAATACTTTCTTCTTGCATAGTCTTCAAAAGAGAGACAGAAAAATAGCATGGTTGCTATGAAACTTGTTCCTGCTGTTTGGTTACTCTCTGTCTACAGGATGCAAGAACAGGATGGCACCAGAAAAAACCACCCAGCCACCTTCATCCCCACTGTCTTCTCCAGAGAGTGACAACATGCAATACTCTGACTATAAGGGTAGGAAGATAAAAACGTAGCGTGGAGAAAGAGTGAGGCTGTTTGCAAGAAAGAAAACCTGAGATGGTCTCTATTCTATGGAATAATTTCTCCAGAAAAAAAAAGTCAAAAAATAGATTTGGCCAGCTTGAAACTTGCTAGCCATTCTCAATGAGTGGGATACACAGCTACACCAACCAGAAAATACCAGCATTTCTCTGCCCTGTGAGTAACACACAGATATCCAGAGGGTCAAGAGCTCACCATTCTTTAAGTGCAATTCTTTAAGTTGCCTTGCAAGACTACTTCAGGTGATTCAATACTAATAGTTCAAATAAATGGTTTCAGAGAGAAACAAAATAAGAGAGATTCTTTTGTCAAACCTCCTGCTCTTTGTGTTTTTTGCAGTGCTGCAAAACATGTTGCTGTGAGAACTGTTGACCAGAGTTTTTCAAAGGCATCTGTCAGTCTGAGTAAGCCAAAGTCGAGTGGGAAAGGGAAGGCTTTCTCCAAACAGGCGGGCAGGGGACAAACAACCTTCTACCCTGGGCAGATTCAGTAAAGACACTGCAGATTAATTGACAGCAGACCAGTTTGTTGTTGCATGTAGGACTTGGATATGTGGATGAACAGAGATGGCAAGAACTATGAATGGAAAGCGGCCAATACTGAGGAAGATGAAAGTCAATCAGTGGAAGAAAATAACAATGGGAACATTAATATCCTTTTGTGAAAAGCCATAAAAATGAACACTCTAAAAAATGGGCTAAGAGTGGAGCTCTTAACATGATTCAATACCAAGATTTTCTGAAGTGCAAGGAAGCTTTGCACTTGCATTTCCAGAGTCGGTGTATTTCATCCTATCATCTGAGTTCGCTATTAGAAAAAAAACGCCACTTCAATCACCCTTCACTCATCTATGCACCTACTACAATGTCCTTGAGTGTCATGGACTTTTTCTTCCCATTTACTGAACACACAGGAAATTGTTCTAAATTATCCCTATCAATGGAAACAGGCTTATTGCAGCCAGACAACTACTGTTCTGTACTTCTAAAGCAGATTAATTTCTTCAGTTCTCCCCATGTCTTTATTTCAGCGAAATTTTTAAAATCTTGTAGTGAATTATGATAAACACACAGAAATCTAAGCATAATATTTTAATTATTGTTGTTTCCAGATTAAAACCTCCTGTTCTTAGAGGATTGTCTGAAATCCCCCTAGCATCAACAAAAAATTATTGAGCAGGGTTTGTGATCTCCAGCTCCTGCCTTGAAAAAAGGAGGTGCTTCATGATCACGATAACTAAAAGAACTCCATCAAGCAGAAAGAGTAAAAGAGACAAAACTGCCTTGTTATTACCTAAGACCCATAGAAATACAAAATGGCTGTTAAACAAGGTGACTGGAGAAAGAAGGGATGAGCTATTAGTCCAGCTTTCCTTAGCACTGAATAACTACTGTTATCACTCTGAAACAGAAGGCCTCTGTACTGCTTGCCTGGTTCTCTTCTCAAAAAGAACTTCCACTTCCACTGTGGCCAGCCTGGGTGCAATTCTATCTTGCAGGGTCCAGTTTATTGCTCAAATAAGAATCTTGAAGTAGGCAAAACAATAGTCATGACAACCATAGCCATCCCCTTACTTCATGTAACAGTCCCCCTCTACCTCTTTACCCCTTTCCACTGGAGAAGAGCTGAAGAGTCCAATCAAACCCCAGACAGAAACAGCTCACTAACCTAAAAGATTCCTAAAGAGAGGGTTTTCCCAGGAATGTTAGCCAAGCCAGTGAAAACACATGAACTTCACCATCTAGACGCTGAAGATGTTGAAGCATCTGTTGGTCTTCATCTCTTAACACACCAAAATCTATGGCTGGGAACTCTTGAATTTTCAGTTGGTTTGTTTCTGATCATCTGTTTTGCAACCAAGTGGTACTTGGTCCCCTGCAGTCAGCTGCTTGCTTGCTACATTAGGCTCTTGCTCCGCGAAGGTAGACATCCATTGAGAGAGGATGGGAATAAAAACAAGCCAGAAAGACAACTTCCCTCCTGTCTTTCAATTCTCGTTTGGAAGCACAGCAGAATCATACAGAGCACAGGGTTGACCAGTGAGCGCAGCAACAGCCACACTGTTACACCAGCTCAAGATTTATCAGGGCTCAGAGGTCCACAAAACATTGGACAATTTCATTGCAGCAATGGCAAATGGAGCCTTAGAGAGATTAAATGACCCACTCTCGGTCAGGTAAGTGGTATCTTGCAAAGCTAACACGTAAATCCAAACCATCAATTTACCAGTTTAACACGTTAATAACCAGTCGCTCTTTTTCAGCCTTTTTGCAAGTTTGTACCTGAGAGGGGGTATAGAGCTGTAAAGTTTTGTCCCGTTTTCTCCAGTGTCCTTCAGTCTTTTCCAGTCTTGTGCATAGAGGTTGCAGTCAAGACTATCCTGAGGGCTTGCAGATTTTGAGGAGCAGGTTTGGTACAGGCAGCTGGGTGTGCAAGATGCACGTGGAGCAGTGGGCGGTGGGAGCCCCAGGCAAGAGGCCGTGAACTGCCTCCCTTTGGATAACAAAGGACGAGGGTCCTGTGGCTCCGCCAGGGGACTGGACACCCCGATACAGCGGGAGCCCCTGGCCCCCAACTTTCGGGTGCATAGATTGTAAGGACATAAAAACCCCAGGGGTCCTCCTTGGAGGCTCAGTCTCGAGCTATTACTCTGTTGTTGAGCCAAGATTAAACTATTTTAAGATTCCAAGGGTCTGAGAGACTGCTGTGGGAAGGCTGGGGTAGAGCCGATGAGAAAACCTGATTTGCCTGTGAGTGTGGTGAGCGCAGGGCGTCAGAACCTCCCTGAAGCTGCCGCTACTAGGGCGTCTTGGTGCCAGCTCAGAGGACTGAGCGGCTTCTGGATGGGCGGACCCAAAACTTTCCTTAACACAGATACATATTTTGGTGTACACTTAAAGAAAGATACTTAGTACAGGCTTTCCATATAAAGAGCAAATGGAGGTTTCAACTCTCCAAACACCAGTAAATTCTACACCAAGTCATCTCAGGCAGAACATAGCTATGTCAACAGTCAGGACAGAGCAACATCATTAAAAAACGTGTCTTGTGTGGCCATCCAACCTCAAGCTGGAGCTCTGAGATGAACAGAAAGGACTCCACTTATTACGAATTTCCTTCAACTTAATCTTTTGGCTACACAGTGTTTTCATAGGAGTGTTTTCTATATATACACACCTACACTTGCATACCTAAAGCTTTTTTCCTCCATTTATAGAGATTTAAGATCCAAATGCTGAAAATGTAGTGAAAGCATTTCACTGTAAGTAGTTATCACAAGTAAATAAATCAAAGACCATAGAGATACATTTGACAAAGAGTAGGAGGAAACCATGCAGAATTTTCCTTCAAAGAGTATAGTCATGCTGAAGAGCAAGTTCAGACTAGTTTGCAGACAGTAATAAGAAAATCCAATGGGTTCATCTCGATTTATTCTGAATAAGAAGCCAGTGAGTGATTTTTCATTTTCCATGACAGTGAAAAGTTTCCTACCCCAACATGAGGCATCTGCCTACACCGTCCTCTCACAGGGAGAAAGAAGAGGGGAGGGTACAGGAGACATCCGAGCCCTGTTAGAAGGGATTTCTCACCTCCCTGAACACTGTACATTACCCGTGTCATTCCTGTCAAATTTTTGCTTCCCACGGTTCCTTTCCTCTCAGGATTTCGTTATTATTAATGTGGTGGCACCTGTGGCTCTCCTGCCTTCAGGCAGAGCAGGTGCAGAAGGAAAAGGGGCAAGCTAAAGTGCTGGCCCGCGGGTGCCAGGCTTCATCTCTGATCCTGGTGGTCCCTCTAGAGGTAAAACAGTAGTGCTGTTTCCAAATCTGCTTATCCACAGATACTCCTGCCGAGTTGGCAAACAGGGATAAGAGTGAGTTCTGAGAAGCTGGCACGTACCCAAGGAGGTCTCATGCTCAGATCCAGCTGCTACAAATTACCAGGTTGTAGTACACATCAAGTTGCACCAACTTAACATACCCATCAGCTAAGCATGGGCTCCGCTGCTGCACCCAGCCCTGCCTCGCTCCCAGCTCCTTAAACACTGAGGCCGAGGACTTCAATATACTAAGAATGATTATGCCTGACAGGTTATTTATTTCTTCTTTCACATGTTCATCTCTTTCCCCTCCAGCATTCGTGTCTTCATTGTCAGAAACTGAAGGGAAAACTAATAACATTTAAGTGAGGACTGTTAGGTGGATGAAAAAATTACATTATTTACACTTACTCACTTTTTTGTATCATCTAACTTCAGTCATGCTCAGGAAAAATATCCAAGTGTTACTGATGAAAAAAAATATGCCTGTGTGTGTATTTATATGTACTTATCTATACACATACACACACACACATATATATATATAAAAGGAACATTGAATCTTTTGCTTCCTTCTCACAGTGATTACACATTGATCACAACAAGCTCCTCGAGACAAAAGAGCCACAAAAGGTCTTTGTCTGATTGCTCTGCTGCCAATCGACAGCATTTCACAGTCTGGATGCCCAATTTCACACACACACACAGACACACACACAAATACCTTTGCCTTCTGCTCTGCAGTTGCACACAGTCAATGGAGCCCTAAGCCACCAGTTTGTCACTTACTGTTACCAGATGAACTGTGTGGTTCCAATCAGCAGGGTGCCCAAGGGAGTTGCACAGATTTTGTCACTGCATTTCAGGGGAGCTGAGCTGTATCCTCAGTGAAAAGTTCAGAAAAAAATGTACACATGCAAACCTGGAAGCCAGAGCTGACACAAGCCTGAGAGTGGTGCCTTGCACTGTGTCTGCCGAGGCTGTGGCAATCTATCTGGGAGTGCAGCTGCTTAGTCACAGGCTGTGTTACTCCAAACCTGAGTCTTTGCTATCAGCTCTAGTTTCTCACCATAGCCCTTCACTAGATCCCTACCAATCTAAGCATCATGTGAGATTTTCCAGGATACCTGTTCTGGGGTGAGACATTGATATCAGCCTTCTCAAACCAGTATATGATTCATTATCTAGAAAAATCAAATATTTGTTCACCTCCATCTACTAGATAAAATCATAAAAAAACAGAAAATTCTACAGCACCCTTTAGCGGAAGTGACTACAATGGCACACATAGGATGTCTACAAATGTCAGGGTGGTTCTGTATCTAGAATGACAGAAGATTCAAGAATCTACTAATTCTCTCATATATGAAGATAATCCTGAATCTAAGGCACTCTCAGGCATTCTCAGAGTTGAAATTACTTTCATCTGTGAACACTTACTTATTTCTGTTTCTTTTACAATAGCACTGTGCATAGTGTAATTCTATTTCAAGTGAAGTACTTCAAAATACTTTGCACACAAGTAAACCTCAGCACACAGAAGGCACCTGGCTTTTCTTTTACACTGGAGGAAGTAGTTTCAAATTACACTGCATTATCAAGAACCTGCAAATGACCTGTAATCTGTCATAGCTTCATATTCAGTAACTCCAAGCTGAGCATCAGAACTTAAATCCCTATGAAGCACACAAAAATTTGTGGGCATGTGGCAGTCCACATCAAATTGCTGTGAAATAAAAGCTGCCTGCTTTTGCTGTTCTCTCTTTATTCTCATTGCAAAATTACAGTAAGACTGATTGACTTTGTTTTCTGCATGAAACATCTTCAAATGGTATTTGAAACCATTACCTGTACATATTAATCTACTCAACTACTTTTGCTAACAATATTCAATGCCAGCTTTTAAAATGTGTGGAAAAGGCTTTTTCTAGACACACACTTCAAAAGGTAGGAATAAACCTGCAGCTATCAATAATTAGGGAGAGGGCTTGAGATTTGTTTGTTGGTTTTAATATATTGCTCTTTTTCCCATTTAAACCAGGATGTTCTGTCAATACTACTAAAAATCAACATCGTTAGATACTATTAGAAAATTAGAAGGCAAGCAGCAGTGCTAGATTTGACAGCTCCATAAACAGAAGCATTTCATTATCAAGAAAAGGGCCATGGCAAGTCGAGCAAATTTCAGCCCAGAGCCTTCATCATTCTTGGCCAGGGTTTCATGAGTAGAAATCACAACAGTTCCCACAGCTATTCCTATCTATGCTCTTCTTAAATACTGGTCCTCAAAGTATGCAGGATCATAATATTCTCCTAAACCCATTTGCTTCATATTGCAAAAAGCTTGCAGGCAGTGGGACAGCGTTTGGGAATATACTGAGGGTGGAAGATGCACTAAAGCCACACTAAGGCAAGCAGCATCCTTTGGGCTTCCAAAGAGCTTCTCTTCCAGTGTCAGGTGGGACACACTGAGTGACCTGGCAATTAATGCAGTCTTTAAACCTTTTAAATAGCATGCATACACAATTATTCAGTCCTCTGTTTCTGAAGGAATTAATTTTCCTCGATTATGTCATTAATATACCAGGTAAATAAATTCTGTGAGATAGAGGGACAGTCTCTCAGATTACAGCTATTCCAACAACTGGGAACAGGAATGGTACCAGAACAGTTTCTGGTGCCTGTGGTACTGAAAATTATAAATTATTCATTAAAGAGTGTCCAGGTTTGACAACTAAGAACGGCTTCTCAGTATCAAAACTCCAGCTGACTCCAGTGGAAACCAAATGAAGCTGTTGCAGTAACTACATCAGATTTAAAAATCTGGATTATGCGTAGCCCTCAATTAAACCTTGGTGATTATATGCTTATGACATGTTTAAATTATGCTAATACAGTCTTTGAATGCTTTATTAATTCCACTGAGCAACCTGGCAGTTTCCCAGCTGGTTGGAAGCAGGTCAAAGCTGGGGGATGTTTTCAGGGCAGGCCCCTGCCAGACATGAGTAATTACCCTGGAATCTTACTCCTGAGAACTCTTTCTACATTATGGGAAAAATAGGCTACATTAAACTGCCTTTTCCAAATTGACATTTTCTCTTCATACCTGACTCTTAGTTAAGTAAGTAGTTTAGGTGGTCATGAGAAAACCTTGGTTGTAATTTTACCATTTATTCCTCTATTTCAGGAAGAAGCTAAAAATAGAAAGACAATACAAAAGCTGTGTTCCTCTGCAATGTTGCTCAGTTCATCCAGCTGCTCCTCATTATACAGATCAATAAAACAGTGATGATTCCATGACACTATAAAATTAATCTCGATACACATATATAGATTTATGTTGCAAATAATCCAAATTTGAAAATAGCTGAAAATAGGTGTGGGCAGTGCATATACAACTTCCACTACATCCACGTATCCACTTTTCCTACTTTGTGATCCATGAAGATTTCTCTGATCCTATGTTTCTGGCTTGCTCCTTCATTTTCTCTGCCTAAAGTATGCCTTAAGAAGTGAAATGTACATTGCTATTAATAAATTTTATACTATGACTTCAGTAGCTTCATGAGAAACATAAAATTCCAGTCAATGGTGATGGGGACAGCAAAACAACATTTCTTCTGTTTTAAGGAGGATTTTGTAGCTATGCTGGAGAGCTTTGTCAATTAGTTTTGTGTTCTGCAACCTCAGGAGTATTTCACTGCTTGCCCTCATTTAACTGCAGACCATTAATCAGTCAAAAATGTATATTTTGGCTTTGGAAAGTACTCACAAACCACTAGAGAAAGGCCATGAAATAATATTTAGTATGACCTAACCTGAACTCAGAACCAAACCCAATAGATTCTTTTATTACTTCTCCTGTGTTTTCAGTTTGAATTCAGTCAATCTGTATTATGTTTCCACACAGTCAAGCTCAAGCAACATGGATGACATTTTATCTTTTTTAAATGATTTCAGTTTTCAATGTCCTCCATTAATCGTAAAAAAAAAAATAAAAATTAAAAAAATCAAAGCTTTCACTGTCTTTTTGCTTTTAGTAGCTACTTTAATAGTTATTCCATCGTATGTACTCTGCCACATCATGTTACTCTGATTTCATTTTAGCATTTAGGTGAGCAAGATTTGCAGGATTTGCATGCAGTGATTGCATGGCATGACTGTCACTCAGTTACTTGGGGCAGAGCTCACTTTTTACAGAGCAAGGAAGTGAAACTCAAACACTGAGGACATATATGTTTTATCCATAGGTAAGACCAGGCTTCCATAGGCACCAATACCAGATCTCTGTGCTGTTGGATGAACCAGCAGCAGAAATTTGATCAATAGCAGGATCTATACAGATCACATTTAGATGTGATTTCAATAGTAAGAATATAAATTATGCAGCTTATACTGGCTTTATAATTTAGTATATAATATATATACTGGCCTTCAGAGTCTATCAAAGGATAAGTGATTCCTGTTCTTGTATAAGGTAAATGTAGTACTAAGCAATTAACAGCACAATCATAACCTAATTAAGTGTTTTAGACAAAGGTGAACTATCAGAGAAACTTTATGCTAGATCAAAGCTTTGGTCATAAAGCAACATTGTTAAACCACTTGTAGAAATCCAAAAGTTGAACTTAATATTTTGTTAAGCTACAACTCAGATTAAATGCAAGTAAAATGTGGATGAGTTGGGGTTTTTTTATGCACTTCTAGGTCATCACCATGGAAATGCTTATCTGAAATTCTTAACACATAGTCAAGCAATAAAACCTAACTGTGGGAAAAGTCAGTCTAATCTGACATCTTTTTGCCCCTCCACATTTAGTCCCTGTGATCTAACTCACATGTTGGTCTAGCAGGGAACATATGATGGTGTTTGAAGAACCAGCTTTTCCATGGTGACCCCATGGAAACATATCAATGTTTGAGCACTGATTTGAATATCAGTCTCTAAAAACTTACCAGTTCATGGTCAATGCAATTAATCACCTACTTCTGCTCTTCTCCAGCTCCATCCCAGCATAAGCCTCCATCCCTGATAAATTATCTGCGGCCACATATTCACACCAACACTGCTGAGATTAATTGCCTTTCACTTTTTGCAGTCCAGAGCTCTTGCTTCTCTACAGCACCATGTAGACACAAAAAACCAGTTTTGAGTATGTAAACACCCTGACACATGTTCAGGATAACTTTAAATGGCACTGTTATGTTCATAAAACCTTTAAAAGATTATTAGAACTCAGTTCAATTCAATTCTGATGGTTATTTACCAAAAAAACCAGAAACCAACAACAATATCACTTGGGTTTTACAAGGAAGTAAACGCAGTAAATGACAAACTGCAGATATGGCAAACTCAAAAGAATTCTACAAGAATTTTCAAGCAAAGAGTAATTTACAAATTGTAACATCCACAAAACACCCAGCCATATAAATCAACTTATTTCTTACAAGCAGTACTTACTGTAATCATAGTCACATACTCAGCAAAGTAATGACTCAAAGATTGACTTTTGCCATCTGTTTTGAAATTGTTAGACCACCACTTAAAGAAAAAACACAAGCTGACATTTCATAAGACTGAGGCTATTAGTGAGAGAAGAAACATGAAGTGTTAGCTTGTTTTCTTGCCAAAGAGAATCTTGTACAAATTTAAAGTATGGTGCTGCATGAGTGTTTCACATACACTGTTTATTTACCATACTGATATCTCTAATTTCAGTCTGGGATTTGTACTGGTTTTTGATATGCTGTGTTTTGCACTCAAATTGCTAAGCAAACATGAATTCATGTTGCCAAGAGCACAAAAGGGATGGTTCTTACACCTTGTCCTTCAAAGTAATTCTGGAAAGGGACAGGAAAATGAATATATGACTTTATTAGAAGTCGTGCACATGATCATGGCAGTGGGCAAAGCAACTAAACAGAGCCCACAGATGCACACTGACTCTTGACAGCATTTTTTCTCCACGTCTGAGGTTGATTAAGGTGCAGAATGAGCAATACCTCACCAGCTCCTCTCATCTCTTACACAGTGATGATGGAGATTGCCCTTCTTCTAGAGGAGAATCTATCTTCATATTGCCTCTTTTCTTATTGTTAGAGAGGCAGGTAGTGCTGATTAATTTCAATAGAAAAATTACCTCCTCCCAGGAGGTGTTAACTACCTGTTAAGGGCACAGCTTTTATACATCTGTGTATGTGTTCATCAAACAGTCCCAGAAACCCTAATGCAAAATGGGGACATGGTTTCACACGTGGATACCACTGGCAAGGAGCTGTGAAACCAAACAGCTCGGGTTCCTTTCAGCCTTCCATGCAGATGTCCTTTCAATGGATTGTTCATTTAACGTGCTTGTTAAACCAGCCATCACAGTGCTTTTACAGATACCCACACTGATGTACATTTCTCTCTTTTTAATAACGCAGTGTGTGTAATGAGTCAATGCAAGTACTGAAAATAAACAGTACTGACTCAAGTCTATTAAAACATGCCTCAGCTAAATGTGTTGTGTCTGGGTAATTATACACTAAATAGCATAAGACATTAGGAAGTAGAAGGGAAGGCCTACTTGTCCATGAAGCTCAAGAAAGGTACATCGCAGCTTCTAACAGACAAAAGGATTAACCTTGTGGTACTCTGCCTGGGCTGGCTTCTAATTCAGCAGCCCCAGATATTGTATAAAATAATAAAAAAACCTTTGATGGACTGTAAGTCCAGAGAAGGAACAGGCCACTTTGCCCTCCTTAAATTCTGTGGATATAACTAAGATCAAAACATGTTTGACAGTAACAACAGCATGTTACTAACTGCTCCATCCCTCCACTCCTAAACTAACTGCACAACAAAGAACTTTTACTAAATTCCTGTTAAATGAACTGAAGCCTTTCAAGCAGGAACTACATTTGCTTTAAATGCAAAATTCCTCCCGTCTCTTTAGTTACTGACAAGTAAGAGTGTAACTTACAGACAAGAACCATCCCTCAGTACAAGTTATATCCACCAACACTCTTCCACTTACATGAATGCTTCCTTCATCCAGCACATTATCAAAAACATATACATAGCCTAATGCTAAATAAACCATTCATGGGCACATATTTTTATAGTAGCTTCCCAGAAGAGGGGAAAACACTTAAAGCCAAATTGTTCACTAAAATGCTTCACCGAAAGCATGTATCGCTCAGGCCAGAACATTCTCAGATGCTTTCTCTCTTAATAGCCATATTAATATCTAAAGTGGACTGTTCCAAAGGATTTGAAACTATTTAACAGCTCAGTTCAAATCTATTAATCACATTTCAGTAGCTATTTCGAGAATCCAAATCCCCAGATAACTTTGAAAATCTTACCCACAGGTACCTTTAGCATTCAATACAGGTCTACAAATACAACCCCAGAGTACTTTCTGTCGGAGACTGCCCTCGTTAATGCTTCTGAAGTGTTACGACTTTTTACAAACATGGCACATTTCATCTACCATCATGCTGCAAAAGAGCTCTGTGAGCAATAACAGTCCTGTCTTCAGGGTAATTCATTTCCTTTAATTAAATGCCCTTGAAATAGTACCACTATGAATGTCATCAGATACAGCCTTTGTTTGAAAACAAGATGAACAAGGACACAACGAAAGCAGAGTTAACTTTCTCAGCACCAACAAACTCAGGAAATAAGTTTGGACAATTTTTTTAATAATTCTTAGTTCTATGAAACTGACATTCTATTATATTATAACTCAAAAAATGCAGTCCTTCAAAAATACCTTCCAAGGAATTACCATCTCTTTATTCAGATGAGAATGACCAAGAAGCAACAAAACGAAAACCAACAAACAAAGCCGCAATTAACATAGTAATTGAGCTGTTGTTTAACTATTTCTTTCAGTGCTACGTCACCCCAGAATCTACCTACTATGCTGGGCACTGCTTAAGTCGCTGAAGCGTTTGATGCATCTCGTTTTGCCAATCAGGACAAATCCAAACTTCAGAGATGTATCTTACGACAATGGGAACAGAAGTAGAACAGCGTGTCAGTCTTGAGAAACTGTTGTGCTCTGTGGCTGATGTACCATCAAATCTAAGAACAATATACCAGAAACGGAGCCTTTTATATTAGGAGGGGGAAACATGTTCTAATGTAGAAAGGTGCTGTTTTGCAGGATCAGAACATCTGCTGTACTTGGCAATTACTTCCGAGTTCTTAATTTGTATTTTAAAAGCCACATTTCTTTTTCCACAGGCCAAGAAGAACCACCAGGAAAACTAAGGGAGAAAGAAGCAGTTTAAACCATGCATCAACTCCCGAGATACAGATCTAACCTCCCTGTAACTACAAAGAGAAGCCAGCTCACCCACCATGTCTGAAACTGTGTTAGGACTGCAACTTGTGAATTACAGGTCCATAAATTATAACACTTCAGCAACATCCTCTTTAGAACATTCCACAAAAATGATACAGGCATTTCAGTTCAGATTTCACAGGTTACATTCTAGCCTGTTTTGGATGCAGTACAGGGTAATAATTTTTCATGGTAAGTTCCAAGAATAGCAGAGTTTCTTCCTACATGGCACCTTTTCAAAGCACAGACAGCAGCTCTCAAAGCCAGTTTCATTCCCTCGCCCTCCCTCCCCCGAACATACGTATTTGCTTAGGTGATCCAGGGTCACTTAAAGAAAGAGGATAACAATTTCAAAATGGTTTCATAACATTTAATTGTTTTCTGTTCTCTCAGGTTCCATATACCATACGTGTTTCACACTTTTGGTTTCTCGCTAATGAAAAGTTAAGTACGACATGTTTAATAATCTCTGTTTATTCAAAGGACTCACTGAGTTGGTTTTAGTTCTGTCCTGACTTACACACAGAGGATTAAGGTAGGAATACTTAGAACACTGCATGCACCCTTGACCACTAAAAGTAGATAAAATCTGGACCAGTTAAAAAAATACTACTGGTTAGTACTTTTAGAGTTGACATTGCAAGAAGCTGTATTAACCTATTCTTGTGACAGTTGTGCTGCTATTCCCATTCCCATTTAACCCCCTAAACTGTGATCTTACAAACTCTGAAAACAATCAGCCTCAGTTTGGCACTCCAAGGCTGTTCTCAAACCTTCCAGCTGGGGCTAAAGAGGAAACCCAGGTCATAGAATACCAAGTTGGAAGGGGAGCTCCAGGATCATCTGGTCCAAACTTTCTTGGCAAAAGCACGGTCCGGATGGCTCAGCACCCTGTCCAATTGAATCCTCAAAGTGTCCAACGTTGGGGAATCCACCCCTTCCCTGAGGAGATTATTCCAATGGCTGATTGTTAACTGCTGATAAGATGGATGCTTCCTGCAGATAACAACCTGCCTGTACTTAAGTGCTTTGGCTTTTTCAATAGGATGATTTTCTGAATGTCTCCAAGATAACAAAAATGCACCCCAGGAGCAATCCTGGCCTTGGGGAGGATGAAAAGCAGACACACGTGTAACTGTTCACAAGACCACCAACTCAATTAACTGGTTGTAATGGGAACTTGGAAAAAATATCTGGAATAGGTAGTTCCACAGCTCACTCAAGTGGCAAGCAACAGCGACAGAATTGTCTCAATTATATATAAATGAACTGGCTCTCGGAGTACACAGGCTTATCAGGATGGGGTTTCCTATCCCAGTCAATAAAGCGCGTGCGAGAAATAAGGCAGCAAGTATCTTTTTTTTTTCCTGCTTCACAGTTTAACAAGAGACTAATCCACACGGTGTTTAAAAGTTTTGAAGGGGGGCAACACTGCTAATAGTAAAAAGAGTAGAAACATCACTTCCCTGTTTCGGCCCATTGAACCATGTTTTTAGCACGTTGGTGTTTATTAGCTTCTGCTCTTCATGCAGGCAATACAGATAAAATACGCAGGCAATATGCAGAAAAAAACCCTTTCTTGCCTTTTTTCCTTCAGAAAACTATGTAGCATTTTATAACGACATCTGTCATGAATGGAAGCCTGTCCAAAAACGTGTCCTTAAAAACAAGGGCTCCCACCTATGGCACACCTCCTCAAAGGGAAGGGACCGCTGCAGTCCATGGGACTACCCACTAGACACACACGCAGAAAGGAACAAGCTTTTATAGTCCCCATTACAAGGTAATTAAACTGCTTATGCCAAAAAGTTGGTTTCCATTTTCTTAATTAAAAAAGTACCATGCGTGAGCCAAGGGTAGAAATGAAAAATTAAACATATTCCTTCAACAGAAATTGCATCCAAAGCACTTCTCCATAGCTTCGCATCACCTGTTGTACCAGGCTTTACATTCTCATTAGCTAGTTGTTTGGATATTAGGAAATTCAAACACCTAAAGCACTATGAAGCACTAGGAATTGTTTATAGTAAAGTTTTCGTAGCAGGAGGATACTGAAAAGCGGAAAGCACGCAGAGGGGTTTCTGAGCAGAGCCGGTGCCGAGCCCGTCCTGCGGGAGTTCCGGCCAGCACCGGGCGGGTCGCGGGGCGGGTACGGGAAAAGCGCCCCTGGGGCTGCGCCGGCGGGGAACGAGCCGGGGGAGCCCCGGAGCTGCTGCGGCGCTGCCGGGCCGGGCCAGGCCAGGCCAGGGTGTGTGCGGGGAAAGGGCCGGGCGAGCGCCGCGGCCACAAAGTGCCAACCGCGCACAGCTGGGCCGGGCCGGGCGGGGGAAAAACAAACAAACAAAAACAACCACCAAAAAAACCCCCAAAATACCCACACACACACCAAAAAAAGGAAAATAAAGGAAAAAGGTCTTATCCGGAGCTCAGGGTGGCCAAACGCGGCCGTGCTCCGGCTGGGTAAGCCTCGGCGGGCACGGGCACAGCCACAATCCCGGTCCGGTCCGGCCCTTCCCCGGCGCGGCCGCGGCACGGGACAGCCCCAGCCCGGCAGCGCCGCGCGCTGATTGGCGGCTAGGTTGCGCTGTAAGGCGGGCGGCGATTGGCGGGCGGGCGAGCCGCGGTGTAAGGCGGGCGGCGATTGGCGGGCGCGCGGGCGCGTGCGGGCGCGGCCCGGCTTTGTACGCGCGCGGCCCTTAACAATGGGCGCGGCGCGCGGGGCCGCGTGATGGCGGGGCTGCCCTGGGACCGCTCCGCGCTCGGCTGTCCCGGGCCCGGCCCCGCCGCCTCCCCCGCGCCCCCCTCGCCCGGCCCTGCCCCGCGGCGGGACGGGGCGGTTTAACGAGCCGCACTTGCGCCCCGCATGGCGGCCAGCTGGGCCGGGGGGCCGGGGGCGCCCCGCGGCAGCTGATCGCGGTTAACCGGGGCCGAGCCAGAAAGGGGCCAGGGTGGCGCTGCCCGTCCCGCTCTCAGTGAGCGCCGCTTCCTCCCCGGTGCCCGGGTCCGGGTGCTGCGCCGCGCCGCCCATGGAGCTGGAGGCGCAGTGGTGGACAGGACAGCTGGCGGCCGACATCCACCAGGCACTTCGGTACAAGGTACCGCGGGGACCCGGTGGGGCGGCCCCGCCGCCTTTGTGAGGCCGTGGCGGGCGCGGGGGGATCCCCTTAGCCGGGGGCTTGGGGTTTGTGCACCTCGGAGCTCGCTGTAACCCCCCGGGTGCCCTGACAGCGGCCCCGGGCTGTGCAGGGCTGGGCTGTGCGGCGGGTCCGCGTTCGAACCGCGCGGAGACCGCTGTGATGTTATTGCAACAAAAAACCCTCCGACAAACAGACAAAACCTCCGTGATTCGAACGCTGGGTGCAGGAAGAGTAGTAGATGATTTAGGCAATTTCTTGGAATTTGCTTTGACTGACTCAAAACTTGCACTTTGAGGCCGCTTTCATGAAGCACATCTGAGAAGCAGAGCTGAAAATCAGTGACTGAACATACAAAAATGTGCTTTTGCTGCCTGATAGTAGTCGACGAGCAGATTATCTTTTCCTAAAAGTGTGGCTGGTAAAGAAACTTTATTTTCAGGGATGAGAGAACGTGAGGAAAGGACAGACTCATTTATTTGCTACCAAAGTTATCATTACTAAAGCTCAATTAGTGCTGTGGAAAGTGAATTATGAAGCTGAGTAGGTAGAGGGTTGGTTGGTTTGTTTGTGCGGGTTTTTATCACTTCAATAACATGTTTCAGAACTTTGAATTTACCTTAAAACTTTAAAAAAATTGTTTGACTCTATTCCAACTTGATGTCATTAAGTTAAATTAATGAAGTTAATTCAAATCAAGTTAATTTCCGTTGGAAATGTAATTGTCCTCAAAATCCTATTTACACCCTGAGTGGGCTGCACAATCTAACGCATACATTTATTCATGCATTACTCTTCTGTATAGAAGAGAAGGTACAGGCTAGACAGGATCCTGGGAAATGATGTTTTCTACCAGTCCAATTTTGTACTCAAAGTAGATCATACCACTGATTTTTCTCAACTTTGGTGTTGGTAGGGCTTTTCTTTTGAGGGGTCCTCCCGAAATCTGAGACCTGGGAGGTTTTCGTAAACTTAACTGCTTTAGAGCACACTGTAATTGGTGTCAGTGTGACATCAATCACATCAGGTCAGTGTTTAAACACATGCACGCAGCAAATGTTGGTACGTGCACACGCCATTTCCCTTCCCGAGGCTCAGCTACCTGTTAGGGGTCTTCTCCCCGAGGCAGGAGACTGGCAGCACGGGAACTTGCAAACACTGCAGTGCGAAGTCTGGTTGCTCAGACTGAGCTGTAGCAAGAGAGGGCTTGAGTGAAACTGTTGGACTTTGTGTTGAAGCAGCTGAGGAGCACTCACGTACCCTTGCTGTGTCCCTGCTGGGAGGTACAGCCTTTGCAGCAGAGGTAATACAACAGAAACTGTAAAACTAAAGTCACTCGGGCAGATTGCCCAGCTGAAAGATGTTAAATATTTAACTGTTATACTAATGTCGTGCAGAAACAATTTCTGAGTTCTTCAGTAATACAACAAATAGATTTTGTTCTGTGAAAAAAGGGATTCTGAAGTTATGTGAACAGAAGGAAGAAGGGAGATATACTTGGAAAATTCTATTATAAATTTGAGAATATCAACTATTTTAATCTAATACCAATTCAGATTAAAAGGATGCTTTTAATAAAACTTCTGCTGCTGTCCACCTAGGAGCTGAAGCTGCCCTCCTACAAAGGCCAGTCTCCCCAGCTACACCTGCGAAGATACTTTGCAGACCTGATTGCCATTGTGAGCAATCGGTTCAGGCTCTGCCCTGCTGCACGACACCTGGCTGTGTATCTGCTGGATCTCTTCATGGACCGTTATGACATATCCACGCAGCAGCTGCACGTGGTCGCTCTGTCCTGTTTACTTCTGGCGAGTAAGTGTGTGGCACCAAACTCTAACTGGAGTAATACAGATTCTACTGCCAAATGCAAGGCATGTCTTGGTGGGATACAGCAGAGGGGGGAAACAAAGTGAAACAAAAAATATAAAAGATGAGCAGATTAGTGCATATCAGTTTGGCCCAAATGGTGAAGCCTTTCTTTAGACTCTTACTTTGATTTCTTTTGACAGCTGATGAAACTGAGGGTAGAAAAAACAAACTGCAATTAGAAGCTAACATTTGTGCTTGGAAACAAATTATTCTAATGTGAACTTTTAGAGCTGGGTTGTAGGAACAGAAAGACAGTCATTCTGGGATATATCAAAATAGGTAGATCCTGTGCTGGAAATGAGAAATTTGCATATCTGTGATAAAGGAAGAAATGAAATAAATCACGTGTAGACTGCGCTGCATTCTGCTGATGGTGCGTGTGCTTCTGGAACATGTCAGATTTTGTAAATTGCAGTGTTCTCTAACCAGGCTAAGGCTAACATAAGTCCTGCATTGTCACATACAAAATCTGATACTGGTGAAATATATTTGTCAATGCACAGTACTCTGAAGACAGAATTAATTACAAACACTCCGTGTGAACAGTGCTGCCTATATTGACCTGAGCTCGATTCTTGTGGTGTATGTCCATCTTTTGGCAATTATGGATCCCTTTTCAATGCCCCTGAAGAAAATATGGGTGTGGTTTGCTGGAAACCCTGCTGGCACTTGTTCTTAAACCAGTAGATGGAAAGAACCTGGTCCTAGCAGCATCTGCTCCGAATTTGTTTTCATTTGCTCAGATAAGACACATCACGCTGTAGCTCTAGGCCCTCTCTGCTCCAAAACTGGAGCACTGCAGTGTTAGCCAGTTTTGGTACACTGCATCCTTTCATGGCATCCCCTGACTCCACCAACACAGCCATTCAGCAGAATAGTTAAACCAGAAAAGGGTTCTTTCAGATCCTTCTGAGGGTAGACTTTGACTAGGTGCCCCCAGCCAGCAATCTCCTCTTGGCAAAGGATGGCATGCTGACTATGAAAACCTTGCCTCAGAAACCACTGTAATCCATTTAGGAAAATGATTGGCTTTGAACTAATGCCAATTTTCAAATTAAATTCGTGTTCTGAAGTGAATTTTATCTTTTTTCCTTCTAAATTTCCTCTGCCATCTTTCATGGCAAGCTGCAACTAGAGCTCTGAAGGCTGCAGTACTCCTCTGAAAAGCAGTGTATGGATTGGTTCAGAGAGCACAAACCAGAATGCTGTTTTAAACTTTTGCCCTGTGTGGCTGAAACAAACAGTTTAATCAGCAGTGTCCTAAGTTATGACACTGTGATATATCTGATAAGGTTATAGAAGTAATAACACAAATTATGTGACTCCTGAAGTTTTTATTTCTGTAATTACTAGAGTATGAGAAACAAAAACTAACAGACTGGGACTGGTACTGGATTAAGTCCTGTGTAAGTACCTCCACTGTTGAAAAAAGCAAAGGTTCACGTATGTTCAGTCCTGCAAAACTCAAAGAATGTGCATTTACAGCATATCATGTAGTACTGAATAGAGTGTAAGATGGAAAGAATTTGCAATGAAATTGAAATAGCACAACCATATGGCACACTGTATGGAAATGTGACACTTGTTTCTCTTATTAATGGGTTTTCTACATACACAATTTTGCTTTAGGCAAAAAACACAGGCCTGACTAGTTCAAGTCCAAGGAAAGCTGAAGCTGCTAGCAGTGTTAAAAGTTGAAACTGTGTATGGCAGAGGGGGTTTTCAGATGCACACTGCTGAAATCCCCTTGTTTGACTGCTAGAGCAGTTTGCCAGCTCTCAAATCTAAAACTGTACCTACCATAGCAGGTATTAAAAGCAGCCACATTGACTAGAGCTCTAACTCTTCTCTAATGAGTTCTAGAAACCAAAGGGTGTTTGGGGGTGGGAGAGTGATTAAAGCCAAATGGTGTGATGCTCTCTTTGCCAAGTCACATCACAGTGGTATTTCACTGATGATGGGGACACATTACACAATGATTTGGTCACAAAATCTTGCATATGCAGTGCCAGTGATGTGCTAATGCATCTTTCTTCTGCTCTTGGCAACTGGCTTCTGTGTGCCACTGTGGGAAAACTGACAGGAAACATGGCACTGCACAATATCCTACACAGTGTTTGGTGTTATCTGCCTTTTACAGTACATACCCCTTTTTGTCTCTGATGATGTATTCCATTTGAGTTTTGCATCTGCAGGAAAGTCTCAGGCTTGTTTGTCTTAGTAGAACTGAAATATGACCAATGCAGACATTAGATACAATCCATTTTATAGTTCATTTGTGCTGAACCTTTTTTTTTTCCTTCCTCTTTCTATTCACCTGAAGGTAAATTTGAAGAAAAGGAAGACAGTGTTCCCAAACTTGAACAGTTGAACAGCTTGGGTTGTATGACTAACATGAATTTGGTACTAACAAAACAGAATTTGCTTCATATGGAATTGTTGTTGCTAGAAACATTTCAGTGGAATTTGTGCCTCCCAACCGCTGCTCATTTCATCGACTATTATCTTTCTATTGCTGTTCATGAGACTGATCTTCATGATGGCTGGCCAATGGTTTGCTTGGAGAAGACTAAGTTATATATGGCAAAATATGCTGATTACTTTCTGGAAGTATCATTGCAAGGTGAGTTACAGTTTCAGATAATGACTCCTTTGTTGTCTTGACAGATAAATGTCGAACTTAAATGACTCTCTTTCTCATTCCTTCTTTCTAGATCATGAATTTTTAAATTATGCCCCATCTTTAATTGCTGCTGCTTGTGTAGCTTCTTCAAGGATTATCTTGCGTCTCTCACCAACGTGGCCTACCCGACTGCATCACCTGACTGCCTATTCCTGGGATTTCCTGGTGCCCTGTATCGAGCGACTGTTAATGTAAGTTAACAGCAGCAGCTTTTTTCAAGCCCATTTCTGCATCTGTTGTTACACTTAATTGCTGTCAACACTGTGATTAAATTTTGTTTTAGAATAGAGAAATAGAAGTTAAAAAATACTCATATATTAGGGAATATTGTTAGGTAATAGCTGTTTTGTTCATTCCAAAAGAGAAACTGTATTGGATCTAACCGCTTTCCTGTTCTTTCAGTAAACAAACCTGTCTTTCGTTTTCACTGAACATTTTCTGGGATGCTTTGAGAATCTTAGATACCTTGTTTCCAATCTCTCTATTCTGCTCAGAGAGCAAAAAGAGATGGTGGGGACTACCAAAGGTATAGGAGCTTCCACAGCAAGACTCTATGCCTGCTAAGTTCAAGGCATGCTCCAAATAGATGATGGATCAAACGTGCAGATTGTTTGAGTGGCCAGCTTTGAGGGAGGAAATGACTGGGAGTTTGTATCTATTTTTGCATTGCAGTGCAGACATACAGCTGATGTGAGAGAGAAAATGCCAGGGAATGCCAAGTGAACGTTACTGGGAAAAGATGTTACACAATCTGCTTTCCCCCTACAGAAGTTTGCCCTTGCCCAGATCTAAACATAGTTGTCATTGGTAGCAGCACAGCTGTATCTGGAGTCACATTGGCCTTAGACATGTGACATTACCACCTCGCTGGCCTCTTTTGGCTTCACTGATTTATGTAGTGAAAGGACTAGTACCTAAAGCATGCAAGTGCTGTTGCAGAAGTGGTTTCAATATTGCTCTGGAACAGTTTGGGGGTGGGGGGAAGGCCACCATAAAAAATTAGGATTGAAATGTGTAGGTGACATGTGCTCAGCCTCAGCATAAGAACGAGTCTGTCTAGATACATTTCAGAGAGGTGCAAATCAAAGGGAATTCAGGTGGCCTAGAAAAAAGGTGAGAGGAAGGAAAAAGGTATTTGCTTCTCAGAACAGGATCCAGTGTCAGTATAATCAATATAGATATGCTCTTTAAGTACTGTAGTGTAGATCTTAAAAACCTTTCTAATCTCCTGTCTTTGAAAACCTTGTGCTCTGTTTAATTTAAATGAGGGTAGAAGCAGCAAGTTTCAATTTCAGGTTCTGGTAATCTGGGACTTTACTGGAATAATAAAGTACAGTAGCAAACTTTATTGCACTGTAATTTTACATACTGCTGTATTATTTGTATTGTACTTGTCTTTTATCTGCATTTTTATTGCTATGCAATGAACTGAAATGCTGAAAAAAGACTGTACCTTAACCAAATTTTAAAACTTCAGATGATTGTAAAGGGTAGGCTAAAACTATTTTCTTTCTTAAAAAGTCTTTGGTAGCTTTCAGACATTTGCATTGTTTTTCAAGGTACTCTTAAGGGTTAACCCAAAGGAGTTTAAATAATATCTATTTTGATGTATTCTGCCCTCTCCCTTTGTTTTAGTGCGCATGATAATGATGTGAAGGAAGCAAACAAGCAAAAAGGACAACATGCTCAGTCCGCCCAGCACGCTGTATTTCAGCCCCCAGCTCCGGCTCCCCAGCAGGCGAACGCTCAGCAGCACATACCACACTATCTCCAGGCTCATCAGTCTTCATTACAGTACCACCAGCAGCAAAGCTGCCAGCAGATATTGTCATCTAATCATACAGCATCTTACCCGCTTCAGACTTGCCCTGCTGCCTTACAGTCCAGTGGTCAGGCCCGAGGCCATGTCCAGGCTGGTGCTGCCACGGCCCTGGCTGTGCCACTGGAAGTGAAGCCATGTATAAGTGTCTCCTACAACCGGAGTTACCAAGTGAATGGACGATATTCCTGTATTACTCCCTGCTTTGAGAGGTGATAACTACAAGATTGTTTTGTGCTTGTTTGTTTGGGGCAGGGAGTTGTGTGGAAATTGTTTCATTTTTTTTGTTAAACCTCAAATAAGTTTGAGGGCAAAATATTGAATAAAAAAGGTGTCTTTCCAGAAAAAAACAACTGGATTGGCAGCTAGTACCACAGCTCAAATACAGACTGCTAAAAAATAAGCACCCACACCATGCTCTGAAAAAGAATCTGTATGCTTGGGGATAATAAGTTCTTACTCTGACGCTCAGCATATTCTGTGCTTCTAATGCGTGTCTGTGAAAAACTAGTCAAAAGAAAAATAGCTGTGGACTAACTACAGACTTACCTTTAATGAAGGAGATATGCAGTATTATTTTGAAGACATTTATGTAATACCACCATACAGTATTAACACCCACCTTATATTTACTGAAACTTAAGAATCCACTGGATGCCAGACTTCTACAGATACATGGAGATCACAGGAAGAAAAAACTCTGATCTGGCTTACTCCCTACTCTTGCCCCTTTTCACCACTTGTGTTGGATATTTGCTTTAGGCTAAGGCACATGAGTTAACTGGTATTTTGGCTAGTTTTTAAGTTTTGTACCTTACAGGACAGACAATATGTTTTTGCCTCTTTTCTTGTCTCTATCTTTTTTATGTTTAAAGTAACTCTTTCATACTAACTCAGGGAATTTTCTGTTCATTACTCTGTGCTGCTGGTTTGTACACTAATTGGATATAACTTGAAGGAAGGCAGAGATGGAAAATATTACAGCAAGTTGAGTGGCTTTTCTTCAGGGCATCTATGCAGAGTACCAAAGGGATATCTTAGTGTTCACAGAGTGTAGATGTGAGCTACTGCCCAGCAGTGTGGTAATTGAAGAAAAGAGAAAGTTTCAGCTGAACTTGTACTGTACCAGAACCACTACAGTGGCTGTCATTGCTCTGTGTACGCACACACAAACAGAAAGCATCCTCCAGTTGCACCAAGAGGATCACTTGTACAAAACAAGTACAGGTAAATGCTTGCAGAAATCCAGTTCTGTCAGGCTTATAGTGAAGGGAAATTCTCAGGTAAATAATGGGGCAACTTTTTCTTCTACTATTTAGTTCTAGGATAAGATACAGAGATTTACTTTTCTAAATGGGTGGATCAAAAATATATCGCAGAGTGAACTGCTTTATCACATTTGAGGTGCTAATTACGTAACTTTATGGAATTACACTGTCTCCTGTGGCATAGATAGTGTGAGGGTAGAAAGCTTCACTCATCCAACTCTTGGATGAAAATGGTGTGTTTTGTTCGTTTCTTTTTGTTTGGTTGTTCTTTGGGGGTTGTTTTTGTTTTTTTTTAATACAAGAAGATACCTGTCTTTCTCTTGTGGTAGAATGGGAGGAAGAGGTTTGGATGACAGGATTCCTAGTACTTTAAAATATCTTTATAGTATATAGGCTTAAGGCTTTTTTTGGTTGTTTCATTTGTTCTTTTACCACTTTCTCCCCTGTCTTGGTGGCAGCACTTAAAATTGTGTACTATCAAGTGACACTGAAGTATTGTGAATCTTACAGAGACTATTTTGAAAACAGGGGCAATTAAGTTACATTATCAATATTAGAATGAATCGTTTATGACCATAATGTTCAGAATGGGGGGAGAACAACTCTGTTCATTCTTTCTGGTGCTGAATTATAACATGCTACAAAAACCTATTTATTGTTGAGGAGATGAAATCCTGTTTCTCTGTTTTGTCTTTTAAATCCCCATTTTTGTTGTGGCTTTTGTAGCATAGATGTGCAAGTCAAGAGGGATGGGAGGGTGAATGGAAAAGATGACCCTCTCTGTTTTATGCTAGAGAATCGACTTTCAAATAGGCACAGTATGGTCAGTTCTTTATTCAAGTGCAAGTTGGTCTGGGTTTTTTTTCCTCCTCTCACCTCTTAATGAATACTTCCCCATATCTGAGAGTAGTGTTAAGGAGAGACTTTCCACCTAGATGCCATGCTTTTTACTTGGCACTGCTACCCATTTTTGAGGGAAATGGACTTCTTTCTGCTGGTTTCATTTGTTGCAATGCTGTATCCAAGTCCTCAGTGCTCTAACTACCTCTGATGCTATGAATGTACAGTCTTGTAATAGACCATGACTTGAAATAACAGCAGATGCCTGTAGCAATTTTTTCTGTAAAATGTTTAAATCAGTTAACTTTTCATCTTTTTTGTGACACAGCAGTATAGGCTCTTCTTTTTGGAGGTATTAGTAAATTTATCCCATAGGCATTCAATATATAAAAATTTAACTAATACTTAACACTGGAATTATAATGGGTAGGGGGCTTATTCACTTAGTTAATACTGCAAATTTACATTTAATAGGGTATTATTTGACTATTTTAAGACATTAGGTCAATTGTAAAAAGATCCACTACATGCTATTTGTTTTTAATTTATTACTTAGTCTGAGGGTTTTTTCTGACACTACAGCTGCATCATGACTACAGAGAAAATGTACACTGAACAGTTTCAATCTCTATTATTAAAAGGGCTTTACCAGTGTACATTAAAAATAGACTGTTCTTACTATTAGAACCAAAATGTGTTTTTTATGGCATAAATAAGAATGGTGCTCCTAAATACAAAATGTCCAAAACAATGGAATCTTTGTGAGTGCTATGCATTCAACTTATTTTTTAAAATAAAACTAGTTTTGAGTAAGAAGGCTCCAGTGTGTATTATGCTTCTCATGTGTGTGGGGTTTTTAAATATGTTAACAGTCTTGCCCTGAGTAGGGCTGAAGCTGTAAGGACTTTTCTCTCCCTCCCCCTACCCTTTCTGTAACACTATCATGAGCTTCAGGAACACTCAGACTTGACAATTGAAACAAAAATAGGAAGGAAATCATGCAGGAAGGGGCTTTAAAACCAATGGCAGCCACAGCATATGTTAAATACTGTACACTTGAACAATGTGTCTAGGACACAGCTGTAACAAAGAAATCAAGAACAAAAGAACTGTAGTAGTTCAAGAGCCTGGGGGATGAATTAATTTTGTTCGCATAACAAAAAAGGCAAGCAGTTATAGTGGCAATCTCCAATTTCTAATACTAGAATCATTTAGGAGGTACAGGAATAGCCCTTTGTCAAGATAACTCATGTTATTTACAATAGCTGTGAAGGTTCAATCGTGCCGAAGGCAGCATAAAATCACATGATGCATCCTAGCACAAATATTTTTGATTGTTTTGAACTTATGATAACTGCTTCTTATTAGAAGAAATTCTAGTTCTTCCTAACAATGGGCACATTTTGCATTTGTAACAAGACTATGTTTATGGCCAGAGTTCCAAAACTACTCTGTCCCATTAAGGAAAAGGGCAATGCTCCAGCATGATGGTGGCATGCACATTACATGGGTACTTTGATCTGGAAAGTTTCATCCTCAGCCTTAAGGCAGCACAAGTCAAGTCTGTCTAGACTGTGTCCGTGAAATCTCCAGTTTTCTATTTTTTTTAATTGTAATTACAAAATAGTAACTACCCATGGCATTTATGAGTCTTAGCAACTACAAAGACTGCCAGATACTTTTCAACATTTCAGTAGAAGTCCCTGCTTCAGATTTCAAAGTGAAAGTCTGAGACGTTTTTGTGTTTGTATATAACCAGAAAAGCTTTGTCTCGGCTTCCCATGACTCAGTTTTATTATCTACATTGAATATAACGATATTTAAGCATTGCAAATTTAGCTTAAAAGCTGAAATTTAAAGTTAACATTTTAGGGACTGGCACATCACCAGGAATAAGGACTTCTAGCAACCATAGTACTGCTGTTAAAATACATATAAGCCAGAAAATAATGCTGTATCCTCCTTTAATACTTTATTAACTGTACACTCTGAAAGTTCACAGGAATAAAAGTCTCGTGAGTAGATAAGGCCTTATCTTGGTGAGCACAAGTGCCCGGTTAGTCATCTCATGTTACAAGGCTGTCAACAGCAATTTTTTAAAACACGAAGTAAAGCAGCAATAACAAAACACGGTTATTTTTAGTCTTCATCACAGTGATATTTTAGAAGTTACAGCACAAGCACAATTGCGAAGTTTACGTTACACATTTTGCTCTTTCCCTGTAATTAAATGTTATGTAATAAATTTTGACAACTTGAGTAAACAAGACACGCATTCGGACAAAGGAAAGCATTTGCATTTGCTGCTAAATATTCGAAACAATATGTAACTGAATAATCAAAGGATAGTTACACAGAAAGTAGCTCCAAGTTTTAGGCGTTCTCAGTGCAACCAAGGATCTTTGCTTCTGCTGCCAGTCCTACCAAGAGAAGAGGAAACCTTAAGGAAGACTTTCAGGTGTTAAAACTGCAAACCTGAGATTCAGTATATGATGTTCATATTCACTGCCAGTCAGTTAGAATGGTTATCACACCTATTAGCTGGTGTTTGCATTCCAAAACTATTTAGAAATATTACTTGCTTTTCTTTGAACATTTGAGTTTACTGTCTTGAAAGAGCAAGATACAGGAACACTTCCACAGAGCAACCCATGAAAACTTTGTTAAACAACGCATTTTCCATATTCTGTGAATCATTGAAAAGATCTCTCCAAAACTATAGATTCTAGAGGGATTTTTTCATGCTAATCAGTCTCTAATACTAGGAAATTTCCTAGGAGCTATTAGAATACCAATCTGTAGTTTATTCCACAGATAACATGTAGTTAGAATCTTCCTATAAGAAATAAATTTGTTGTGGTACTGAAATGATGTGTTACAGTTTTGCCACATTTCTGCAACCAAAAAGCTTTCCTAGTTTTCATTCCTTATCTAGATGATTGTTCTAAGACCCTTCCTTCTGAAATATGGAGTCTATTACCATATTCATGAGAAGTCAGCAATAGTAACCTCATTTTGAGACATAACTAAAAGAATACTTTTTCATGTCTGATCCAAGACACTTAGGGAGGCTCACAAACCCCAAAAAGTAGTGTTTGGATATAGATGAAATATGTATCAAGACAAAATTCTTTGCTGGGAATTTTGGAAAATGAGTGCCAGGTTGATACTCAACTTCAATTACTAACTGCAAATGCATGTATGGTATCTGCATATGGTATCTGATAACTGGGGGAGAATTTATTACAGCTGCAACTGGGAAGGATTATTTAAGAGGAAAAAAACCCTGTTACATATCTTTATCAACAACAACTCTCTGGTTAAAACCTTTTAATACATAAAAGGTGCTCTGCTGCATGTGCAAGGCTTACAGTAAAAATGAGGCATTTTACAATTTCCTTTTATGGACTTGTTTACTTACCTGGTTACCAGGATACTTGGCAAGGATTATTTTCTCCTTAAACACCTTTTTCTATGCATCTTCAGGTACCTTTATCATATTTAAGAAAACAAAGAATATATGTAAAGCATTACTTAGTAATTTTCAGAAAATTAAAACATTATTGAATAGAAGTAACTGAATATTATTGTATGCACAATGGATATGCACATTGTATACACTTCGGATATTCCAGTACATGAGCTCACCAGATTGGGTACCTTTAAGACTTACTCTCCTTTCAATTTGACATACAGATTTATTAATGAGATTCCACAGCAGAAGAGAAGGACAGATTATGAATCTGCCTATTGTCAACACAGTGTAATGAAAGAGTTTGTCAAACGGAGTTCTCCTTTACCCTCTTCTACACAGTCAACTACTTGCACATTTTCATTCCAACCACCAATCAACTATGTTACTTACTTTGTTTTTAAATCACTGACAGCAGCAATGCTTTGCTAAGTGTTGCAGCATGCTTAGATGCACAGGTTTTGCAGGAGTGTAGATGACACTCCAGATGGCTTTGCTGCAGATCTCCAGAAATGCCACAGAGACTTTCCAGGGAAAGTGCCTGTACTTTGGAGAGCAGTTCTGTGCTTCTGGCCTTGCTGTATCTCAGTGCTCATATCTTAGTGCACATTCACTGTGGTGCAATAAGGACAATCTCCAAGGACTGGGATATTCCATACCCTTCTAGCAGAGATTACAAATACCCAGACCATCTTCATTTACAGGTGAAGGAGTGGGTGTGTAGCCACACATCCAAGAGGCTGCTGAATGACTAATGTGAAAATTGGATAAAGTCCTATGGGTAAACAGGTTCTCTACGAGTAGGAAAGTGCCCACACTTCTATACCCAGGTTTAGGTTATGTGCTTCAAAGGGATCCTCCTCTAACACAGAGGTGGTTCTAAGTCTGTTGTGAGAATTTCTTGTAAAGCCTCCTAAGACTTAAGAGAACCAGCTGGTAAAAAGGCAGCAAGCATGCAGCACTACACTAGGAGAGACCACTAAGAATTGCTTCCACTTCCTTGATCAGCTAGACTGTGGGAACACAAAACTAGCTTGGAAGCACTTCCATTGCCATTTTCTCTTGGAGAATGCTGTTTTGTTTGTTTTCATAAGTCATCCCGTTTATATATTCTTGTTTATACTTAATGGTAGTGTATGCATTGGTTTATTTATAACAGGAAACCATCTTATCTCTACATTGTTACATTCTCCCCATTGATGAAGCATCAGCATTCTGGAGAGCATAAAAATATATCAAACTTCTTGTAACATATCTCCTTGCAATACAGCCCCATTCAGAGATTTCAAAATAATTTTTCTAATTAGTACAAATCCCATTTTCCCTCCTGTATCAATGCAAAATGGGTATCAGCAATGATGTGCACTTCCATTAGGAAAGTAAAAAGCCTATTAAGCTTCCTTATATACTTGCAATAAAATTATAGAACAGACTTAAAGCAGAACTTTCTTCTGCAACCTTTTACAAATTGTTCTCCTATGAAAAAAGGTGCAGGACAACTTTGACTAAATCAAAGGCTTTCATATGTCAAAAGAATAATTACAGCACAAACTACAGCTGTTTCAAGTACTACTATATATTTAAAAACAGGCTTAAAGGCATCAACTTCCATAAGTATTTAATTTTACCTTACTTATAATTGCAGTGACTGCACTGACAAATTGAAAAAAATGGTATTGCTTACAAGAAGATTCTAAGAACAAACAGCAGAAGGATGCAAAATAATAAGACAAAGGAAAGAAAACACCAGTGTTTTTACTCATCTCCCCATTATTTAAAAGAAATAAAAGCAAAGAACATTTTGTGGAACTGAAAGGCAATGTATTTAAATCAAAATTAACTATAACAAATTATCACAGCTTTCAACGAGGGCAAGAGCTTAACAGGATTTTCAAGAGATTAAGCCTTTATATAGCTAATGAAATCATTCAGGATTTAAGCCAAATACTAATGGAGGTAAGGAAGAAATATCTCTTAATGCAAATTAGTCAGTAAGTGCCTATGAAGGGATTTCTTGCATCTTTCACTCAGTGAATCTGGCTAAATGCAGAAAGCAGAGGACTTTCCTAGACTTGATACAGCAAAGCAGTAACTTTTCAGTACATTTTTGTGGTATAATAGATGTGTATTCAATTCTGCTGAGCACTTGCTCTGCTGATGCTTTCCTAGGCACACAAGTGAAAATGTGCAAACGTTTACTGAGTTAAAGACTTACTTCTAAAACAGCATTCTCAAAAGCACCCATGCTTTTTTCCCAAAAAATACAGAGAATATTTACACAAATATTGCATGTTCTTATTTTCCACTGCCAAACTGACACAATATTATATGCAGAAGTACAAGGAGTAAACTTTACCAGAAATTATGTCCCCTCTCTGTAATACTGTTTCTTTCCTAGACCCACATACAGGAAAAAAGGTGTGTTTTTAAGAGAGTCCCTTTCTTCCTCTGCCTTGCAGACTTTCTCTAGAGCTTTCTGAGGGAACAGTTGCCAGGGTTTGCATAATTTAGCTTCCAAACTCTCCTGGAACTGCATTATTATATGGTTATTTCTGTATACACGTTTGACTATTATAGCAAACCATATAGTCTGTATTTAGCTAGCAATTAAACATTTTACATTTTCCCTCTCTCTAAAGCTAATAATTATTCTGCAATAATTTGAATGAACCTAAAACATTGTTTCAGTAATCTCCTGCCTCATTTACTATTTATGTGATTTTAACTTCTGATGTTCTTTAAATACCAACATAATTTTCATCCAGGGTGTTTGATGCATAAGGTATTAAAGATACAAGTCAAGAAAAAAGGAACTACAATGATTAAAATATATGTAGGGTATGCATGTAATAAATAGTAGTGTAAAAACCATCTATAGGAATTATGATAAAAATTGCACTCTCCTGGTTCAGCTTCCATAGCCACTATCATAAAGTTACCAATTAGAGTGTTAAATTGTCAGTCAAAGACTAAATTCACAAATTTTGGGGTTATTACCAGATGTTAAAAAATAAACTCATACTCACTTAATTTGGGATCAACTTTAAATAGCTCTTGTGGCAGATTCAGCATTTTTAGTACAGTTCATTACTAAAGCTTTTTTTCCTCTGTTGTTAAACCACAAGTTAATTTTTATTCTGTTTGGAAATTGTACTTTACATTTCTTTTAGAAATACATGCTCTTTGAAGAAGTGTTTCTTTTAGTGTTCTATAAACTAGAACATAAAAATTACTTTGATTTGTAACTTCAAAGCCTGAATATAGAAGAAAATCATGTAGGTAAATAATATTGTGTGCTTCAAGGCATTAATCCATCTTCACACTGCTGTAGGAAATAAATGTCTTATTCAAGATGTATCCAAGTAAAACTTCTTGTATAGTCATATAAAATGCACTACAATTAATTTATTTTTGCTCATTGGTCTGAATTACATAAAAATTACATTAATACCATATAAGAGATGGTATTTAAGTTCTTAAATACATTTGACTCATAATATATCATATGAAATAAAAGGAAATTATAATTACTTGTATCTTCCTCAAAGGATTGTACTCACTAAGTTTTGGAAAAGGACAACACTTGACAAGAAGAGCAGTAGTGGACTTTTCCCAGGAGGATATATCCTGTGACAAATTCTCCTGGGAAACAGCCTTTTGGTAGTCTTCTAGTTTCAGAGAAGTAGAAGAGAAATCTTGGAATGATGCACTGAAACATTACAATCTAAGAAACTTGTGAAATTAAATTCACTTGGCAGTGTTAGCTTTATGGACTCAAACTTCAGGGTCTTTTCCACCCTACATGATGCTGTGGTTCTATTCTATCATGTTAAAATGTCCAATGCAATTCAATGTCTATGACCCTATTCAAATTTAAAAAGTCAATTTAAATAAAAGGGCTCTAAAATATCTGATTAAACATTTTATTGCAAACACAGCTACATTTGAAATACCCTTTAATCCACTTTTTTCTTCCAAGCTTCCTATTGTGTATGTTCCCAAGACAGGCATCAGGTATGGATGAATGCAGAGTCTGGAGCTTGAATAGAACAGAATCCAAATATTGTGATGAAACATTCTGTTCTTCTCTAAATTCTTTCTGTGGGTCTGACAAATTTCATTTCAGTTCCTCCTTGAGGCCTCCATTCCTGATCATGAGGGAATCATGCCCCCACCTTCTACTGGAGGCACAAATCAGACAAAAGAAATGCTTCCTAAAAAGTCTGGGAAAGGGCTATTTTAGAATCATGCTGGCAAAGTGGGGATTTGTCTTCACATCAGCTCCAAGACATACAGAGGCACAGAGTTCTGACAAACAATAACACTCACAGCACTTGTTGATATAATATCTACTACTGACCACTGTAGAATATCATCTCTGAAAATTTAAAAATCTTATCACCTTACTTTGTTAACAACCAAACCTCCTGCAGAGTTTTGCAAATGTCCCAGAAATATTTTGTATTTAATTTTGTACAACTTTCAGTTGCTCTAGAGGAGCTGAGAACAGAATGATGACTGATCCAAGCCAGTTCCTTCTCATATGAGAGGCCGCTGTGACACTTACAACATATCCTATCAAAAGCAAAGACGATATAACTGAGAACACAAAGCTAAAACTATTTGTTGGCAGATTGAACAAGAAACAACAGTGCTGCTGGTATGGATACCAGAACTGGTTCCTCATGTGTTAGCTTGGAACTAGCCAGTTTTCTTAGCTCAAGATGGAGCATAATGTTGCTGCAGTCATAAAATTTTCAAATCCCATGGAAGTCAGACACACAGTTTTCATGCAGCATTTCACTAATAAGCACTGCTGAATCCAAGATGATGCTCTGAAGATCAAAGACTCGAAGAGTTCACCTTTTCAAACTGATACAAAAATTACCTCTAGTAAGAAAACCCCACTGAACAGCAAAATAACTATCCCAAATTATAGCTGCAGTATCCTAGATGAACTCCTGTGTCAAGCAAAGGATTCTCAGTGCTGTGAAGACTCTCTTTTCACCACCTCTCACACTGCCCTGAGTGCCACAGAAAGAGAAGCTGTCTACTTTGCATTGAAGCATTTGGGCAGTTTCCTCTAATGACAGATTTTAAACTATGTGGATAACAGTAATATGGCAATATAGAAGAAGGTTGTCAAGACTAAAAACAACAAGACAGAAGTCTTGACAAGGGCTCTAGAGCTCAAAGAAGAGAAAAATCAAAAGTTTAAAGTATAAAGGCAAAGATGTCAGGTTCTTGTTACACAAGTAAAGCAACACTTTTCCTCATGATACTAGTGTTTTTCTGCCACCTACTGATACCTTCCAGCTCCCTTTGTATCTGGCAGTTTACTCATAAGATATTCAATAGATGAGAAGGTGATTCAGTTCGCAGCTGCTTCTGACATCTGCACGTACAATTATAAATTTCTTTGAAATTACTAGAATTTTTTAACCTACAGCTTTTCCAGTAAGCATGGAATGAATAGCCCTGTGCACAGCTGTCACTGGTAGTGCAGCCCTCATGAGGATACACAGGTTTACAAGAAAGGTATTAATTAATTTTATAATGCCTATAAAGATATCAACTGGAGTTGATATCTTTTGATATCAATTGCCCAGGAAATGATTTTTCTAAAGGTCACCATGCTAACAAAGGGTTTGAGATTTGAGTCAGCAGATATATCATACTATCAATGTATTTTATGTCAATTATTTGTATCTCATTATCAGTATTTGTATCAGTCGTCTATGCCAATTGTTATCACAGGCTTTATTTTCATTTAAGTTCTCTGTATGACTTGGGAATCCACACAGGTTTTTTTCTGGACCCAACAGCAACCATAAAGAAGTACATAAACATTGGCAGGAAACATCAGTCTCCATAAAAATGGACCTCAAAAGTTGTAACTCCCAGAATACACCCACTGTCTGCATGAAAGAGTTTAATAACCATAAATTTCATAATCTTACCATAAAGACAGAGCACTATGAAAATATTTCTTACCAACCCCCCCCTCTAAGTTATTAATTTAATGAATGGGAAAGCTTCAAAAAGGAAAATTTACAATTGCATTTTAGAGACAGACTGAAGAAAGTCGATTTGACTTCATAAATAAATAGTGTCACCAACAGCCAATCAGCATCTGCACAACAAGAACACATCCAGTACAGTGTCCTAAATTAGTAGATATGGGCATACCAAAAAATATGTCCAGGAAGGTGACTCTTGATAATTTAAACTGGGTGTACATGACAGAAATAAAACATTGTAATAACTAACTATTAGGACAACTCTTCTAGGGATGTGGTAGATATTTTAATATTTTTAAAATGACTATTTGAAAGAGGAGCTACACATCAGCTCAGAACTTCAACAGCTAGAGGATTTCACAGAATGTCAGGTTTCTTGGAAAATTTCTAATTGTAGCTGAAAAGTTCACAGTTTAGAGACCCCAGAAATTTTCCCAAACCAGAAACATTTACAAGGAATAATGTCCATACTGCTTCGGGACCATTGCCTTTCCTGACTCTTTCTCTGCCTCAGGGTTTCATCTCATGATAAATTGTGGCAGCTCCTTGTGAGAGCTCACCATGTTTCAGGTTTTTATAGAGTCCTGATGATAAGAATGTGACAGGAGTACTTCAGTCTACAACAACAGCATGCTAGATGCAGTATCTAATAAACCTCATTTTAAAGTTTTTACCCAGAGCTTCACCTTGAGAACGTTGGAGGGGAAAACAATTTTGTTCAAAGTATCACAGATCTAGCTACGTATCTAACACCTGTGAGTAAAATTTTGCTATCTGTAATATAATTCTTACTGTATTTTTATAATCTCATTTCTATTGTTAACTAATATATTTCATATGCTTCTAATTACAGTTAATCCAAATGTGTTGAAAGAAGGTTACAAAGGAGGGAATATAGATAGATCTGACTGGGCATTTAGGGTTATAATGAACTAAATATTCAGCTACATAAATAGAACAGGAAAGCTGGATTTAGAAAATACAAAAAAAGTAAGAGATTAAACTTAATACAACTTATTATGTATAAATTTAAACATAGACTGTGTCTGAAATACCAAATTCCTGAAATATGTATGTGATATCGCCCTATAAACAGAAGTTAAACTACTTAAAGTTGTAAATTTCAACAGCTGGAAGCATTTACACTTTTAATATCTTCTTCAGTAGCAAAGTTAAATTATTCTTGCAGCTGTTCAGAACTATTTTGGAATTGTTTGTTCCTTGGATCCTGCATACAGTGAAAGAATGTAAGAGCAAGGCTTAAGGGTTTTACTAATTGTCTCACTTCCAAAATAACCTTTTTCTTAATTAACCTTTACAGACTTTACATAAATTTCAGCAAGACATCTGCTATATCTTTCTGCCTAGCACCAATAGCATAAGCATATGCTAGTTTGTGTCTTATCTGAGCAGAAATTATTTATCAGGTCTAATTGGAATGTCTTCATGTTTTAACCAAATCCATAGTTTTTCTTACTGGAGTGAATTTTTCAAAGGTTAAAGAATACATTATTGTTTTTTCTATTTCCTTTGTTGCACTTTTGCTTTAAAACATACATAAATATTTTTCTGCATCACAAAAATAATCCTTTTCTAATGGGTACTACTGTAAATTGAAGATGTTTCTTGCAAAGTAATTTCATTTATTTTTTATCTTTTCACTGGATTATCAGACACTTACAATCCCCTTTAGTTACAAGATGCATCAGATCTCTGGAGCACAAGCAGATGAACCGTCCAGGACATGTGAATCCAGCCCAGTACTGGTACATCACAGTCACAGCCCACCTGAGCACACGCAATAAACCCGGTGCATTCGGAACACCCCGGAGTTCCTGGGCATGCACAGGACAGTCCTGCATCCTGGAGAGGGCACGACCTTTATCCCAGCCACAGAAGTGACCCTTTTGTGACTGCAGCAAAAGATACAGCTGTCTCAACTTGGTTATTCTGGCAAGAATCATCATCTCAGGCAACACTTCTGCACAGGGTTTTTTTATCTATGACAACTTAAGTTTTTTTCTCAAGTTTTGCTTTTATCTATGAAACATTTTAAAAACATAATGAGTCTTAACTTGGACCCTGTTGTTTGCAATATTGAAGCCAAAGAACTTGAATGAAAAATATTAATAGTATCTACAATTACCCTGTCTCCTAACACAGTACAGACAATAAGTATTTTCTTCTAAAAAAGCATGTAAAAATGTGCTATCAAAATCCACTAAACATTATCATAATCAATTCCATCATGTATGAATACCATCATAAATGAATACTTAGGATACGTGGGATCAAACTCAACTGCTTTAACCCATTCAATGTTCGTATGTGCCTGAGCCATCAAATTCCAGTAGCTATTTCTGCATTGATATTTCTTGGCACATTAAAGTAAAATCATCTAGCATTAATTGCAGAACATTTAAAGGAACAAATGGTTATTGCAACAGAAACTCCTTATAATGTACACAATTTTTACAACACATTTCAAATTCTGACAGATTAATCAGGTTATCTGACTTAACATTATAGCTATCCAAAAATATCAATAAGAAAGCACTAAGAAACCCTAAATCATCTTACTAACAGTTCCCACAGTTCTGAACACAAAATTCTAACAGGTGAGAACCCTGATAAACCTCAGAAATATGCAGTTCATTACCACCTGCATGAAGCAGAATTTATCAGCTGAGAAACAGGCGCTACAGGAAAGCACTTCCTTCAGCAGGTGCCCATGCCAAGGCAGACGAGAGTCTGCCTGACATCAAAGCATGTTGTTTCTCTTTTTCATCTAGAAAGAAAGGTACATCTAAGTCAAAATTTGTTGACAGAAGTGAAAAGGCCATTCAATAAGAGTGTCTGTGTATATATATTATTTTTTAACATATTTGAAAAGTTACCCTCTTGCCCCCTCCAAATGCAGCAAAACTTGCACTTTATTTTAATTGACCATAGAAACCACATGACTTTCAAACAAAATTTACATTTTTCTACCTCACAGCCAGAGCACCCCACCTGTATTTTGACATCTGAATTGCTGATGAGCATGTATTTTCCTGAAGGAGAGTGGTTTCTTGAATTTAATGGAGGAGAAAAACTGAATTCTCTAAAATCTTCAGAAAACATGATTCACAAACACTTAACAAACCAGTCAGAGGTCAGTATTGCAGCCTGTCAGATCAGAGTTCAGAGAGGACTTTTTTTGTGGGGAATAATCATATCCCCTGCTGTTTCCTTTCCAGATAAGGACAGTGGTGTTTAGAACCCACTCCATAGCTCATCTGCTGTTTTTAAGCTATTGGCTATTGTAGCTGTAAAGAATTACTACAGAAAGGGTAGTCATGGACTTGGGCACTCCTACCACAAAGCAGGCTACTTTCACTTCAAATAATTTTCTTAAAAACACCCCCACACCCTGTAAACTGGCCCACCTTGACTGATGACAATGTTAAAAGCATCTGAGTACCTCACAACCTTATCCCAGCAATACCTCATTAGTTAATGAAGTCCCACTAAGATATTTCAGTACAAAAGAGCAGAAAGTTGTACCCATAAGAGCATGAGCCACTTTTACTCAGGCATTACAGTAATCTGACATCTAAATTATTTTCAAAGTGACTGCCAAGAACAGTTGTATTTTGTAGATATACCCCCAATTTTTAAGTATCAATGCCATTGTAATGGCTACAAATGCAAATGGTCATAAGTGAGTCATGAAAACATCTGCACCATTATGGATCTCTCCCCAGCAGAGATTATTCTCAGCAATTATTTTAGATCGTTTTCAGAGGAGTGGGGAAAAAATACTGAAAATCAGACTATTGAGAATAATGAGCTATGGACTCCCCATTCCCAGAAGTGTTCAAGGCCAGGCTGGATGGGGCTCTGAGCAACCTGGTCTAGTGGAAGGTGTCTCTGCCTGTGGCAGGGGAGTTGGAACAACATGATCTTCAAGGTCCCTTCCAATCAAACCCATTCTATTGATGCCTAAGAATTTAATGTAACTTTAGAAGGTTTTGGAATCATATAGTCTTGGCTGAGTTACTTGGATGTTAAATGTGAATATTAAGTGTCTTTCCCATGAGCTGGGAGCTGCTTTCAGGCCTTGTCAAGGCCAAGCTGTTTTTCTGAGCAGACATCTGCAAGATAACAGGAGACAAACAACAGGAGAAGGCCCATCCGCCCCCACCATGAAGAAGGGGCAGGATGACAGTCCCTTCTGGGTGGGCATTAAAGAGAAAATGAGAATTCTGATTGGATGTTAAAAGGGGTATAAAACCCTAAAACTTCCGGACCCCGGGGTCAGACTCCCCTGGGTTTGAACGTGGAAGCTTCTACTAATAAAACCCTATATCTTTCTCCATTAACTTGTCTTCAGTGTGTCGCTGTTCACAGGGAAACGCGATCTGGAGGCACCACTATGACTCTAGGATTACATGTTTCAGACTCACTACTGATTGCACAGAGCGCTGCTGTGTGATAACAATTTATCCATTTGGTGACAGCTATTTTTAAGGTCTAATTTTTATCCAAATTTTAATACATTTAACCTATGATTACTTATACTATAAATGATAATTATTCCTGAACTATTATCTGTTACTAACACATCAGTAGTCTTAAAAGATATTTGATTAAATTTATCAGCAAGGTTTATAATTTAAGTGATTTTTAAAGTGTGATTCATATCAGCTGAACTAATCATATTCCTGTCATTCAGTTATTGATACAATCTCATGTTTTCAGTTCTTGAGGACTGATGCAACCCCTCTACAAGCAACAGTATTTCTCTGAATTTTTTAAGAGTTATATCAAGACCATGCACAGTAGAGATATTCACAGTGAAAGTAAATTAGATAACTGCATCTTAAGATTAAGATCAATTTGGTACCCAAATGTTAAATATCTAATGAATGTCAGATATCTGATGCATTTTGAAAACTAAGACACTGATGTGCTGGAGATCATTTTAAAATATTTTTATAAAATACTTGTAGATTATGAACTTTGTAATTTTTCCCTCTGTTCATTTCTTTTGTTGTAGATAAAGGGCAGAACAAACCAACAAACTATAGGAATGCTTTGCCATGCTATTTCTTTTGCCCACTAATTCCTGTATAATCACAGAACCAAAATCACATCAGCCACACACATTGGGGTGGTTCTGGAATAGCTGAAACTAAGAGGGTTTTACTTCCTTTTCATTAAGCAATGACACGATATTGTACACTGACTGCAAAGAGTTCCTAAAATGGCATTTTCCTAAATTATTTCTTAATCTCTATAATTTATAGATTTTCTGGTCTGTAACATGTAATAAAGTACACATCAACTCAAAAAGAAGTTCTATTCTGAAGGGTCTTGGGCTACCCAAGAACCCTTATATTAGATAATTACTTTGTATACCACAACTTAATTCCAGAGAAAGTAAAGATGCAGAAAACTGGACAAGAAGGTAAATTGTATTAATCTTCTTTACCAATACTGAAAGAACAAGACATAAATCAACCTTATTAATTTCCAGGTGATTTCCAGTTATTCTGTGTTCCACCGTGTAGTTTACAATCCGCAGGAGCTAAAGAGGAAATGAGAGGAAGAGATTTTGTCAGGAAATGGAAACAAATAGCTGCAGGATAGAAGAAGCGTGTCTGAGCAGAGGGAAAGAAAGTCAACTAGAAATTGCAAAGACTGAATTTATCCCAGCTTTCAGTTAGGATACCTGGCAAGGAGATGTGCTTAGTCTGACCTGGGTACAAAAAGCACAGTTGCTGTAGGGGGCACTGCCATCCTGGCCTTGCTCCCAGAGCAGGGGAATAGTGAGAGAGGTTGTATGAGAGCACACTTAGAGAAACTAAAATGGGATCACAGGAAGTTACAGCAGGACCAGGACATCTGGTTGTCCTAGAAAGTTACACAAACTTGCTTCAGATACTGACACAACCATTCCTATACTTATTTCTTTTCACATGTTTAATAATACCCCTAAATACATATACAAGCTTCCTTACTGATCTCAGTAAAATATTTATATGTCCTAAGAAAACTTGTTCTACCAGATGTTACAGTCACAGTGGAACCATTCATTACGCAGCCATGCACAGCAATGGCACTCTAAATGCACATCATGTATGCTAGACCAGATTTTCCAGTTAACAGCACTGCCCTTTTTCTTATGACACAGCATAAGCAGCAGAGAAGCTGCAAAAAGAAAGTAATGGCTCAGATTACAGGTCTATCTAGGCACTGTTTCATCTCCAATAAAGATAATAAAATGCAGCTGCAGAACAAGTAAATGACACTTCTTTTAAGTACTCTTTCAACATTAGCTAGTTTGGATTTTGCATACCTGTTACAATTTAGTACCCTTATATGCAACAGCACATAAGAGATTTCTTCCATTAGTTGAACCTGCATAAATTTTGAGCTCTAACAACATTTTGGAATACACTGTTCTACTCTGGGAAGGATTCCCACCTTTTACCTGGTACTAACTTGGTCCCACCAGTTCATCTGACAATGCCAGTCCAACCTCTCTGTTCGAAGGGAAAAGGAACAGTTGAGCCCTACTCATTTTCTGTATTCAGTTAATGATTTTATAGACATTCATCACGCTCTTTCCCTTTCTGAGACACGTCCTTTCCAGGTCAGTGTATACAAGCACACCAAACTGTAATTCTTTAAATAAAACCATACCTTTGAATCATCTGACCATCCTTCTTAATTTTCGAAACAAGTTTTCCATCTTTGAGATGGAGCAGAACTGCAATAATATGGGGCAGTCTAGATTTATTAAGTGGTATAACAATATCCTCTTTTATTCAATATTTTGTAATTCATAGCATTCATTTTTTTCTGACCACCACTGGGGACTGATCTGATCTTGCCACATCTAATTTAACTGTGAAGTTTCAAAACTTCTTTTACTGGGGAAAAAAAATTGTTCTTTACCATACATACAGTAAATGCTTGTACAACGAAAGGATACACGAGGTCACACAGTTTAGCCATTTCATAAAGGATTTTTTTTTAACTAAGCAAAGACAAACTGCTATCTTTTATCAACTCTCTGTTTTCAGCTGTAAGTATTTATAAAAAATCAGACTGAAAAGAAGAACTGAAGCTGAAAGTAATATATTCTAGCTATGATAAGGTTGATTATTTTTAAAGTTATGCTATCTTATTTGCCATTTGCAGCAACCTGGAGTTTTCCGGTTTACTGTCATTGTTTCCAATTTTTCTCCTTTTTGTAGCATTGTGTTTTAACCTGGAATAAAAATACTATTTTTGTTCCAAGTAACTGACAAGAAGGCTCTGCAAAACTCAAACTAACTTAAAGGACATTACACAATCCAGAGCTTAAAATGAAGTTATACTAAAAGAAATATGCAAAGCTGAACAGGTATGAATATCTGTACTGAAAGCCAAGAGGCCCAACCCAACATGAAACGCATAAGAAACACTACATGGAAAGCAGATTACTAAATTTCATAAATGAGGCAGCTCAAACTGCTGCACCAAAAAGCACCTACTCAAGGACAAGACTGAAGAAAGCCTCTGAGGAAACAAGATCAGCAGAGCAAAGAAAAACAAAATCAAAAATATATCCTTTAAAATATTTAATGTACTTGCATCATGAGCCATGTTAAATGACACTGTATCAAGTAGATGTCAGAACATATTAATAAACAAATTGTGATGACCAACATAGGAATACATAAACTAAAAGAACATTAAAAACAAAAATAAATTGGCTTAAGCAAGAGAGATGATTAGCTGGTTTTTAAATCTGCATTACTTGCACATCCTTGACTAAGGAAGCTGGTTATTTCAAAATACCTAGTTAGAAAAGAATTTGGCATAAGCTTTAGCTCTGAGGGAGTTACTCTGTTTAATCCATGCTGCTAGTGTATCTGACACCACACTCAAGTGACAGCCAAGCAAAGCACAAGCTTTGGGAATGTTCCATAATTTCAATGTACATGTAGTGCTACTACCAGAAAACCGCATCTAAGTAGGGTTGAGTGATAAGGAGAACTTGACCTGCACCTCGAGAGCCCCCTGTGACCTGTGGATGACAAGGTTTACTGCACAGATCAGCACCTTCTCATTTTCTGCCCATGAAATAAAGCAAGAATAAACTCCAGGTCACAGAACAAAACCGATGAAGAACAGTCAGTTCTGAGAAGTAACGCATATTCTTCAAACCATGTACACTCATACAAGATATTTTTTAATAACAAAGCTGCACTATTCAAGGAATGTACATCACACCCACTGAAGGTATCCTGAAAAAGCAGTCATTGTGAAACATTAACTGTAAGTCAGCAAAAAAAAAATCAAATTGCAGATAAGATTCCTTGCATCATTCCTTGTATCATCTTTGGTTACAGAAACAGCAACAATGTCAGAGTACAGAGGAGTTGAACACCTACGTAGTACAATCCTAGGCAAAACTAACACAACTTAGAAGTCCCTGTTTTAAAACACAGGAGAGCTAAAAATGAAATAACACAGTAAAAAGTTCCAAAAGAATGATTAGAAGGCTGGAAAAAATTCTTTTGAGGGATCTGAGAACTGTAATATATTATGAAGTATTCAAATCCTGTTTCAGACTCTTTAAGTGCACTGGAAAAAAAGAAATTATGTCCAAACTGACTTGGTTTTCTCCTGTAGAGAAAATTAGATCCAAGATAATGAATTCGAACTCCAAATAAATACGTTAATGATTAAATATAAGTATAAACTAAGAAGAGGAAGTGTATTCTCCATCTCCAGAGAGATGAAAAGAGAGCAGGAAGCTTGTTTGTATTCTAACTTGGAATATACTTGTCAATCAATTCAATTGAGCGCGTTGAGATAAAAGGGACTGATGCTCTTCCTCCATCCTCACTGCAGGCATCTATGAAACAACCCTAAAATAATTCAACACAGCAGATTTTTGCAAGAATTACTCCAGGTTCAGGCAGTAATCAAACCTGTTCAGAGTTGCTATAATGCACAAATTAGCAAAGAGCTCAGAGGATCCTGAAATCCATCAGTGTCGTGACATCCTACTTAAACTGTGGATCTGATAAATTCTGATTATTTCCTGCTTTCCTTGTTTGCCCTACCTGGATAAATGGCTGCTAATTACCTGTTTGTCTGCTGTATTCTCTCTGCCTTGATGGGGTAACCTCTGGCATTGTCCTACACAAAATATTCAGAAGAGATAAAAAAGAAAACAGGCATGTTCTTTGCTTATTCTAGGGCTATGAAGATTATTTTACTTAAATCTTACAGTAGGTTCTAAAATTTTTCCCTCTGATGGTGGCTTTATAACTTATTAGGAATGAAGTGACTGCATTCACTGTGTCACACGTTGCTTAGAAGGACCTTACTGATGAGCATATTTTCCAGCAAAAGGGAGAGGACACTCAACTACTGATACAAGTTATCATTTAAAGCATTAGGTTCCAGAAATTTAAGTGTACGAAAGTAAAATTCAACTGTTCTTCAAAGATAAAGTATTAAAAAACTTCAATCATTTATGACCCTTTCTTAAAAAGGCTACATTATGATTTCACAAGATTCTTGTGGTCTTTGGCTTTTTCTCAGATTGAAATATTTTAGGACTACAAGTTTTATGTTTCCCATCTTGAAGACACAGATTTTTTTTGTGCATTTCTGGAAATGAAAGTACAACACTCTCCTTGCATAAACCCCTGAAAACACTGCAGTGACACAGCGATGGCTGTGTTATGGTTGATGGCTGGCACATGAGTAGCATTCACAATACCCACAAGCCTGAAGACAACCCAAGATATATAATCTGCATTTTACTAATCCCAAGCTGTAAATAAAGTTTTATACTCCAAAATAGAAACAAAAATCATCACAGTTATCTCTAAGAAACAAATGCTTTACAGAACCCAACAACTATCCAAATAGTTAAAAGATACAATGACAATAATTTAATTTGCTAAGAAAATATTGGTTCACTGTTAGGAGGATACAAATTCAATAACCTATTTATTACATTTTTTAAAATTTCAATGCAGCTACAACACAAATGTCTTCATGGATGCAGTTCAATCCAACTTCCAGTGTCGTACTTCGCCGTGGAGCAAAGAGGGCGGCCCATGGCCCGCCCTGGCCTGGAGGCTTCAGGGCTTGTGAGCCAATGCTGCAACATCCCAGAACAGCAGTGCAGAAAGCCACGTGATGAAATGCCACAGAATTCCTGGTCCCATTTAAAATGAACTGCAGAGGCAGGTTCAGACACCACTTCAGCAAAGAGAGTGCACTTGACTGTTCTCACACAAAACTTACTGTGTGCAGTTGCTTGGTTAAGGCAGTAATGCCTCACTGAAGGCATGATCAAGCTCTGAAGAATTGTTTTCCTGCATACATCCAATAATTTAGTTCAGACTTGCAATTCTGTGTGGACTGTGCCTCAATATTTCAGCTTCAAATTGAGTTTGGGGGGAAGCTGAGTGTGATGGCTTTTGTTTTAAAGAGCAGGAAGATATTTCTACTCTTATGTGTATGCCAAAGATTACTACCCTCTTTCTAACCTGAATTCTCAGCTCTAAAGCATAAACTGGAGACCTTCTGATCAAGATCCATTTATTTGAAGTGTGCATCAAAAAATCAAGTTGCAACATGTATCCAAAAAAAGAGCACAGCTTCAGAGCACCTTCAACTCGGCAGAGTAAAAAAGATGCTACATAAACATTGCTTTAAAGTGTGCAATGAAGGGGTGAAAGCAGCAGTAAGACACTAATGTATATTCAAGATTTAATCATTGGGGGGCTTTCTCCAGTACAACCACTTAAAAAAACAGAAAGAAAACAAAACCAAATCAAAACACAAAACTGCTCAAATCTGTAATGGTCTAGTCCTAGAAATTTGAAAGTATACTGTGTTGACAGATACAAAGTTGCCCTGTTTCTCAAATACCCGCACAGTATTTTCAGAATAAATTGCAGCTCTGTAATTAATAAACTACCTTATCAATTATGCGATAAAGACCTTCTACTCTAATACATAACACTGCCTCATATAAATAAGTGAACGGGAAGCACAAAAAGGCTGTTATCATCTCACAGCACCTGTACATTAATACACTGTACATTATCACCCACTTACGTATTTTTAAATAACCAACACTTGCAGGAGTTTCACAAACAACATGAACGGCTGCCTGGAAATGAACATTAATACCACAGAGCGCACGCTGAAATAAGTGACCCAGCGGTGGCTCATTGACTGCCCCACCTTCCCCTGTAACACGCGAGGGGAGGGCACGTCCTCTCCTCTCACTTCTCTCCCCTCACGCCCTCCGAGCGGCGGGACGCGGACAGGACGCTGCGGGCACTGCGAGGGACCGCGCCGAGACCGATAAAAAAAAAACAAAAAAGAACCCAAGACAGCACAGTGAGAAAGAGCCGAAAGCGCCCCAAAGCACCGGCGGCAACACCAGCTGCGCTTTCCCGGCCCCGGCGCTGCCGCGACCGCCGAGACCGCCCCAGACCCGCCCCCGGCCCAGCCCGGCCCAGCCCGGCCCGGCCGCGCCTGCGCCTGCGCCGCGCGCGCCCCCACCCCGCACCGCCTCCCCATTGGCCCCGCCCCGCCCCGCGCGCCCGGCCCCGCCCCGCCCGCCGGCCCCGCGCAGGCGCAGGCGCGGACGGTTCGGGGCCGTTCCGTGCGTGCCAGCGGGGGCGGCCCCATCAGTGGAACCGCTCACAGGGTACGGGCCGCCCGCAGCGTCGACCCGGCCCTGCCCCGCCACCCACGGGGGCCACCATCCTTCCCGTCACAGCCCGGCTCCGCAGCCGGGCCGCGACCTCCCCCCGCCCGGTGTCTCTTTCTGTGCTTGCCCCGAGCTCAGCCGCTGCCGAGCCCCGGGCCGGCCCCGGAGCCGGTGCTGCCCCGGGACATGCGGCAGTGAGGGAGGGGCAGCCTCACGCCTCCAGCAGCGGGGATGGGGCAGTGCCCCTGGCCCTCCCGCCCGGGCCCTGGCGGTGCCGGGGATGCAGCGGGATCGGACCCGCCCAGGTCAGGGTGGGGCAGGTGACGGCCCTGCCTTTGCTGAGGTGCCGCTTCGCCTCTTGCAGCTGCCTGGGGGTTCCTCTCGTTGAGACGAGTTCTGACTGGGAGCGCAAGGGCGGAACAGACCGCTCCGAGCCGCGGGAACGGAAAGGGCTGCCAGGAAGATCTTCATCCCTGCAGCGCTGCTGCCAGAGTTAAAAACCTGCCACCTCTCCTCTCCTTGTTGTGGTCTCCTGGAGAGGAGAGGTGAGTTGCCCTTCGCTCTTGTATTTTAGCAATGGATAAATAGGCTAGCTTGCAAGGTGCAGAACATGTTTAGGATGGCTTCAAGCCCCAGATGACTGCTTGGTTTATTTTACTCGAGTCTCAGCCGTGTGAAAAGGCCCACTGATGGAGAAAGAGATTAGCACCGTGTTAACTGCGCGGTTCTCTCTCCTTTGCTGCAGTGCCCACTTTCACCGCTGCCTCCTGCTCTGCCTGCTCCTGCTTCAGCATGGTAAAGAAGAATACTATCCCTGATGGGTAAGTATCCTTCACACTAAGTAAGAGGCAGGAGCGGGCACAGCTCTGCCCACAGAGAAGGGGCACTGACTGCCCCAGGAGCTTTCTTGCCTCAAGCATCTTCACCCCTACAGCCAGGTAAGGTAGGTATCTTCTCCAAGACAGAAACAGCCCAGCCATTCATCCCCCGCGTGAGTATAGTACTCCAACCTGTCTGTAAACAATCGGCCAAACACAGTCCCTTCTTCCTAATCCTCTTGCCCCCAAGTGTATATTTACTGGGAAAATGGGAGCGCAGTTGATACGTCTTACTACTCAGATGTTTGCTACCAGCTGTGGAGAAAGGGTTGATAAGAGCAGGTGGTTGCATGCATAAAATCAAGGAATGCGTTAACGAATTCAGGTCCAGAAACATCCTGTATTTTTCTTTTCAACAAGAGGACAACAAAAATGTTGTATCAGCAAAAATAATCATTAAAAAAACCCCAATGCCCTATGCAGGCTTTCTCATCACTAGATTGGGAGTGCATATTGGGGACCACAGAATGACCTCATTTAAAACTGATACAGTTCTATTCTCCAGCTCTAATCAAATAAACAAAGACTAAGTCAAAGTTGAGGATTTTAAACCAGGTGTTACTGCTGACATAGTACAAACTTTTTGGATAGGAGGGCAAGCTGAGGTGTAAAGGCCCCACTGTAATAGGACAATAACTTCCAGTTTTTACATTATTTGAGAAAAGATTGACATTATCCTGGTTTCTGGGGAAGTGTTAAGTAGGCTTATTAAAAAAATTTTTGGAGGAGTAATAAGATACAAAAAGCATGAGTTTTTTTAATATGTGGTGGCCTAAAAGCAAAACATAGAAACAAAAGATGAACAAAATTAAAAAAATAACTTCAAAAAGCTGAAGTCTTTTTTTTATAGCTGACAGACTCAGGGATTAAAATTAGGATAAAATGTAATGAAAGCTATTTAAGCATGTCTTTCTTTGAAAGTTTCTATGAAATTTCAGTTAAATTTTTGACAAAGTTCAGCTAAAGTGGGTTAGCTTTGTAAGCGTTGATGCAGAAATCCAAGAAGAATTACATTTTCTCCATACATGGAAATTATTACTAAAACTTTGGGAATGAGGTACTCATTTATCTCCTCTTAACCCTTCTTGCATTTGAACTGGAGCAGCTTTCAGGCTACCTGGATTTCTTAAGTATGGACAAAGAAGTACTTTCGGCTTCTGTGATTGGAAACTTAAAAACCTTTCAAGGAGGGAAACAACTACTGTCAAGTATTCGGTTATAAAGTTACTATTACCATCTGACACTGAGGTGCTTTCAGCTGCTCCAGATACTTACTTATTTTTTTATACTAGTGGGAAATCAGGGTAGACATCCACAGTATTGGAGGTGTGGCAATAAAGAAGTTTAAGGAATTGTCAGCCCCCCACTCTCATGCAAGCAGGATATTGATCCTTGTGCCAGCACAGCGTGTTGGTTTTGACTATGAATTTGGTAAACCAAGAAAATGTAACAGTGAAGCCAGGAAGGGATTAAGGTGATTCTGCACATGTAATTTACTGACCCCAGAAATGGTTGGCAGAAATGAGATTGTGGTACACAATGGAATAAGGAAAGTCCAGACTGTGCAGACCGTGGGAGTTACAACCTCAATGATATCACCGCGTCACAACAGAAATAAATGGAACAGTAACTGTTCAGATTTAATGCTGGTGAAGGAGAAACGGTGGAATAGGTAAGAAAGTGACCCTACATGTAGCCCTTTTTAAAGATTGTCTTTCTATTACTGCCTCAATTCTTAACACTTTTAGTCCAAATTTCATTATGCTAATTAAAGTGATACAATAAATATAAGGTTTTGGTTAAGTTAATAGGTAAAAATAGTGCAACTAAATAAGAAATGGTGGCCTTTTTTTTTTAAGACAGAGGTAATGGCTTTAAACTGAAAGAGGTTTACATTAGATATAAGGAAGAAATTTTTCACTGTGAGGATGGTAGTACACAGGAACAGGTTGCTCAGAGAAGTTGTGGATGCCCCGTCCCTGGAATGTTCAAGGCCAAGCTGGATGGGACTCTGAGCAACCTGGTCTAGTGGAAGGTGTCCCTGACCAGGAGCGTTGGAACAAAATGATTTTTAAGGTCCCTTCCAACCCAAATCATTCTATGATTCAGTGATAATAGAAGGTGTTTCTCTCTTTCCCCAGTAATATTCTGGAGCAGACCTATGGTGTGCAGCCTCAAACTTAGAAAGTAACGCTCATGAAGTAAAAGGAGTCCAAGTTGCCTAACAGTCAAAAAGTGCTGTGATGTTTTTACGAATCTATGCTCTCTGCTTCAGCATCCAAAATCCTACTGTGGGTATAATTACATAAAATCACATTCAGAACTGAAAAGCATCTGCAGAAATTCACCTTCTGGCATGTTACCCTTCAGTGGTATAAAAAATACTGAATGGGATCTCTTTGTTATAAGGACAAAGCTGAATTATTTTTGCCTTTGCACCATAAACATAGTTCTTGAACTGAATTTTTCCTGTGCAGACTTAAAGCATCAGCATTTTTCATTTAGACAGAAATATTAAAGACTGGCATAAAGGCCTGTGCATGTTCAAAGGTGGGTGGTAGAGAAGTATTGAATCTGGTATCTATAGAGGTATGGAAGCCACTTGGAAAATAAGGCTGTGTCAGTAGCCAAAAAAAAAGAAGAAAAGTTTCTAAGTAGGATTTTCTAAATAATCTTCCTGCAGATAACAGTATTTCAGACATGACTTTCTCTGCAGTTACAACAATTACCCCTTTTGAGTGTTTGGTAAGTCACTTTCCCATGTAATTTCTAAAGGAATAACTACTTCCTAATCAGAGATGCTCATGAGAGGCCAAAGAATTGTAGAAACCCTTGAATTGTTAAGCATAGCTTCAGATAGTGGTCTCTCAACTTAGCTCTCCACCCACTGTAGCTTCTAAGTACTGTATACCTGTTTATACTGGTTTACTAAAGGTGATCTTTAACTATTAGATGAAAATCAATCTGAATGGATGCCTTAAGTTCAGTACCAGTTTCTCGTACTCTGGAATAGTGGAACACATCGGCTGTAGAAAGACCAGTGAGTTCCAACTGTTTGCCATGAAAAACTTGTGGGTATCTGTTGGCAGTTTGCTGTGCTTTATGTTTTTATAAAACTCCATCACTGAGGGATGACAAACTAAAGACATCAAACTTTAAAATTATTTCCTATTCATTTGTTCCATTGTTGAATTATTTGGTAGCTTTCTTGTCTAGCTTGCCATTGAAAATGCACATAGTGTCTTTGCGTGGAACATACTGGTTTTCTTTTAAAAAATCACAGAGGAAAATAAATGGTAAGGTATCTATCTGTTTGAATGATGCAGTATGAATATCAGTAATATATGAAATTATTCAATACAATTTTGAAATCTATTTAAGAAAAGTCTATTCATTTGTATTGTCAATAGTTAAGTAAATCTTACTATGAATGAGTTCTAAAACAGCAAATTGTAGTGGAAATTAAAGCTTGTGTATGAGCTTAACAGTAATGTTAAGCTAAAATAGGAAAAAACTTTGTGTTCCACAGCTGCCTCTACTAAAACTTTTAACCAAAGCAGGTAAAATATGGAGCTGTGTGTAATTTGTACTCAATCAGCTACTTCATGTCCAGCTTGTTTTTCATTCAAGCCTCTGTTAACTCTTAGTTACTGGTACAGGAATGGTGATGGTGCCAAGCCTTGTGATAACACCTTTGACTCCTACTTTTGTTCTTTCCACTTATGTTCAAGCAGGGCAAAATCATGTGTCACAATTCTTACTCATACTTGTTAAAATGCTTAATTATGTCTTTGCTCTTGTAATTCCTGTTTATGTGACCACCTGCAGGTGGTCTTGGATCATTTCTGCCTATATCTAGACTTATTCTGTAAGAGTTTCACTTTATTTAGTCTGGGTCACATATGATTCCTAACAATGTTCCTTCATTGACAACAGAACAAACTCCAATTCATTTCCTTTGATTATTTTCCATCTGCTGGTTTTATTTTGAGGTAGTTTTTAGTTCTGCAGCATTATGCCAAAATTTCCTTTTTAAATATTTTGAAGATAACACATACCCTTTATATTTTTGATGAAGAATGCCTTCTGCTCATTTTCTACTACAAAGCTGTTAGCAGCTTTTGAGTTTCATGCCGATTTTACAGATTTTTTCCCTGGGAGGATTTAAATGGCTTTAAATACAGGAGAATAAAACCCCAGGTTTATTAAGGTCTGACAACAAACTGTAATCCTAGGGCATTGTTCTGTCAATCCCCTAATATGAAAAAAGTTCAGAATTTTTACAAAACCTTTTTTATATTGCTAATTAAAGAAAATGAGATCTTTAATCCCTGTTAAAATTCACTTCCAAATGGGCCTATTTATGATAATTATGGTTGATGTCCACTCATAGTTTTCCAAGAGAAAGCAGGTTAAAGCAGGACTGAATTTCTGATCTTAATTGATTCATATACAATTTATATCTCTTAAACAGGAATAAATAGAACATAGTCTCAGATTTTTGTCTTCATATTTTACAGCAAGCACAGAGCTACCAGACTCTAAAGCTTCCAAGCTTGAAAATTCACTTAGGAAGACTTGTCAAGTTAGAACACTTATATAATAAATAACATGTTGAACTTTATAAATCTGCTTTGCTTTATATTGGTGCTATTTGGTTGTAAATACTGTCCTACAATTTTGAGGTGAGGAATTTTTTGAAAGTTGAAGACAAAAACTGTTTTCAATAGTCATGGGGATACCTTGAAACCACTTCATGGAATAATTGTAGTTTTGGGGACCTGATTATCATGGATAATAATAGCATTTTTTATATGCTTTGTGCTACAGGTGTCTTCTGTTGAATCATGTAACTTGAAAATATTTAAAAATAAATATTTGTTTCATTACAGATGGAGGAGTTTGACACCAGTTGGACAACCTATACCGGGAACAAGATTTATTGCATTCAAAGTACCTTTAAAAGGGGTATGTATAAAAAGTAACTACAGATTGGCTGTATTAGATAAACTGCAAAAGGAATGAAAATTAGCATGAATATTCATGCAAACTTCAGGAAAATTGTTGAAAAGTAGTTTATTCAGATGTAGCCCTTTCAGTAATGTGCTACTGGGTTTTTAAAAATAATATTCTGGTTTTTTCTTATTTTTCTTTATACTTGGTGTTAGTCTTTTTGTTTATTTTTTAAAAATCAAGGAAACTCTAAATGAATCAGCATAATTCATTTGATCACTAATAAGTGGCCTAAATTCATGGTCTTATTTAACATATTTTTATGACTATTGCAAGAAGATCATATGGAAGGGGTTATGATATGAATAACAGTCTAGGCACTGTAAGCCAAAATACAATTTTATGGAAATCAAGCACTTGTTAAAGGATACCAGCCACTGCAGAACTTCTAAAATTATAGATCCAGACTGCCAATTTCGTAAGCAAAAAGCTTTAGTGATCTGGAGGAATGTGCTATATTTAAAAAGAACTCTTCATAGATTTCTTTTATTAATGTGTTAGTACTTCCTTTAGAGTCTTACTATGATAAGGGCCATCTTAATCTACTAAATACACTGAGTCGCATCTTTAAATTCTATGATTCTAAACAGTACCGAGGTTTTCTTGTTTAGACTGTTCAGTACTTCAGTGGCTGTGCCCCTTTGGAGGCATAGGGCAGATTTGTCCTATTTTCCCTTCAGTATAAATGAACACAAGTGCTGTATAAATCAACTCTTACAAATCCTTGCTTCACATACAGAGGAAGTTCAGGTTTCTAAGGGCTTTTAAAGTTCAGTGCTTTGACATAACTTTAGCAGTTAAGAGTAAATATTCTATCTAACCTGTTGTCTACAGATTTCACTCTAGTATTCTTAACACAAGAATTTTAGTTCTTTGGGTATATTAGTACACATTTTATTTTCAGTCACCCTTCAGTTCACTTTTATCAGCAATGCCTGAGGTGGAATGCTTGTGGGCCTTGCTTCCTGCAGCTGTTTGTACAGCTTTAGTATCGTGGTTGGTTCCTTTGACACCAAAGATCTCATACTTAACATCAGTCATGTTCTTCATGACACAGATGGATTGCACAGTAGTTGTGTGTCTTTCTCCAAAGACTGCCAGTGAACAGATGGAGCTGTGAATTTAAAATCCAGTAGATTTATAAAGGGCTTCTTTACTATTGGGTTATTTGAGAGAGGATTTTTTGCCTAATTATCTCCTGTAATTCCACTTGAATCTATGCATTTTTTGCCTATTCCAGGCAGGATTTGTTCAGTGGATATATTTCCAGTTCCTGTCACTGCAGATTTCAGAAGAAGATAGGTCACTTCTCACTTCGCTCTTCCCTCTAGTTCTGGTGATAAAAAGATCACAAAAAGAGCAGACATTCTCAGAAAGCATCCATAGCAATGTATCACAAGTGGGCACTTAGATCTGTGTGTTACTCACTTCCAGTCCTGCTCATCTCACTGGGGCGTAGGTCTCTGTTCTGTGAAGCTGTCTTTGAACTTGGCCAGATACCCAGTCTGATACCCAGGAATGCAAAATCTGTAACATTTCTGTCCTCTCAGTTTATTCAGTGTCAGTTGTGCAAGACAGAAATGACGAGTCTGCCAGAGCCACCGTGTGCTTGAAGCTCATGGAATTTGTGGCAGAATAGACATAAAATGTATAACTGGCTAAACGGTGATGTCTTTGCAGGAGTGGTGATCAGTAAATGTGTCTGAAAATGCTGAAAACCTGATTGGTCATCGTCTGACAGAAGGCCTATTATTTATTAAGCTGTTGGTACAGACCTCTTAAATATAGACCAGTCTGCTTCTTTGCTGCCTATTAGGAAAGTGATGATTGGTGATTTCACCTAAAGGGAGAAAACATATTTTCAGTATTTGAAGACTCAAGAATTATTGTCTTAACAGAAGATGTGCTGTTAGTAAAGACTTTAAGATATGTGTTTGCTTGGAAGGATTTTCTGTATTTCATATCACATTTATAAGGCTAACAATAACATTTTAGTGTAGTAAGAACTGGGCAGGTTCTTTCCCATGCTATTAGAAGGATTTTTAGAATTGATAGAGATTTCTTTGATTCTCAAAGCCCAATTAAACACCTCAACCACTGAATACTCAGCAAGAGTTTCTCAGAAAATTCCAAAGAGCCTTTCAAAACATAGCATTTCATAATGCATTTAACTGTTTACTCAGTCAAACAATATGTTTAGAGATACCTTATTTCTGTAAATTACATTCCTCCTCCGGTTCACATAGTAAAAATTCTTCAATGTTCTACCATAGACCTTTTGCAGATTCACCTTTGTGACCTCAAGGCAGTTAAGTTCAATTTCAGCTTTTACTAAAAGTCACTGCTGATTAGTGGTGAGACAACTAACTCATGGTCCTTTTGTGTAAACTTCCAAAGCCTCCACTGTTTTTCAGCAGTGCGCAGGTGTCTGAAATACACAGGATGGAATACTTTATTATATGCTTTCTATCCTACTCCTTCTAGCTCAAGTTTCCTAATCTCATACCAGCTTTGATTAGGACTGCCCTGCAGTTTATTCTTTAATTTGTTTCCCTGTCTCTGTTTTTGAACTCGAGACAAGTGCTTGCTGGCATTTTAGATTATAGTCTGTACAGTCAAAACAAGGAATGATTAGTTACCCTGTAGCATCTGTGGTTCTAAGAAGTATTTGGTCTGTGGCTGCCTTCCTTTCCATTAGTTCTGAGTCCAGTCTGCTTGAATTTCTTGTTGACAAAGGAACTGACAGGTGGTTGAGGCTGCTGCATCTTTTGCCACTGTCTTTATTGGTTCTGGCTGAGCCTGTGTCAAAAGGCTCTCACAATGGACAAGTGCACTATTCAGAGAAAATCCAGTCTTAAGTATATGAGGCATTTTCATACCTAAGGTGAAGAACACATTGCAAAAAACACAGCTACAATAGGGTGAGTAAACATTTTTCTCACTGTTTCTGTTAAATGAAATTAATTATTCGCTATCCACCAACACACAGCTTTCTTAGTCACAGTATTTTAGTCATATTTAATACTTCCCAGTGCTAAATGACATGCGAGTACACTCTGTCCAGAGATGAAGCAGGGATAAAAAAGCCTGCACAACATTTGTGGGAAGAAAGTTAAAACCTTTAGAAATGAGCTCTTGTATCACAACTTCTAATGTTTTGTGTGAAAGACACTTAATTTTGTGTTACTGTGCAGGACAAAGTTTGCCTGGGGGGAATGGATTGTGGTGGTTTCCTTCTTACTGATGTTTAGTTACATAAAAATCAGTGTATACATGATGCATTTTGCATAATTTTTGTCTATATCAAATTAGTGCTTATTTTAATAATGTTTGTTAATATTGTACAAGTGGAAATGTTCACACTTTCTTGCCTTTTCATCTGAATAGGAATACAGAAAAAAATTTTGCTTTCTTTTCAGTTAGTTTCCTTTATTTGTACAATACATGGATGTGGTTCTGATACTTCAACACTCCCTTTTGAACACTGATGGCTCCTGGTACTAATTAAAACAGCTGAGTATTACAATTGTTTTGTTATTAGAATGCAAAAAGAGAATATTTCTTTTCCATTTTATTTGTAGGCAATTAACCAGAGGCTTACCCCAACCCAGAAATTTACACCCAAAGACTTAATCGCTGCAATGAAAGCCCAAAACGTGGAGCTTGGATTAATTATTGATTTAACATATACCACACGATACTATGAAGTTAAGGTAATAAAAGCCTAATAAAAATGTAAAATAGTTAGTGCAATTTTTTATTTAAAGTCTTTACACATTTGCTTACCTTGAATTGGAACAGACAAGTAAGCTATCTAGACTAATTTTATGTCTCCAATAGAAAATATATGTTTTATCATAGAGGAAGTAAGTCCTTTTCCCAGCTAGTTGCCTTTGTGGCTTATTTGTGTTACAGTAACTCTGAGTGATGAGTAAAGACTTCAGTGCCAAGCACTGTGGGAAAGGAGCAGAGGAGTTAGTGACACTCTTTAGGGTCCTCTTTAACAGATCCTAAGTGGAATCCAGTAAGAAGGTGCACATTATTAAACTACTTTATCAGTTCCGAAATTTCTACCAGTATGGTCCAAAAAGTTGTGATTAATCAGCATCCTATTGAAAAGAAGAATAAATGGCATTGTTAGAACTGAATGCTAATCTTTGAATGTACAAGGGCTCTAAGCACTAAGAGGGTGAATATATGAGTATATACATGACTGTGGGTGCAAGGAACAAAGACTGCTAATAATTGTAAAATACATTAGAATGGAATTACATGAATCTGCTCTCTTTAGTTAATGTGCTGCCTTGCTAGCAGGGAGAAATAAGTCTTCCTTTGAGATAGTCTTTAACATGGAAATGTAAGTGGTGGTTTCCATGACTATATAGAATTGTGTCAAAGCTGTTTTCAGTTTTTGTTCAGGCTTTGATTTACTGGTTTGCATTGGCATTATGTTAGATACTGCTTATGGTTTTTCACTGATGCAAGACTTCAGTAATTTTTACCATTGTTTTTTTCTTTTTGTTCTTAGGATTTACCTAAAAGTGTGCAGTATAAAAAACTTTATACTATTGGACTTGAAGTCCCTGATAATGCTACTATTCTACAGTTCAAAAAATGGGTCAGAAAATTCCTATGGGAAAATGCTGGAAATGGTAAATATCAGTATCCTATGCTGTAAAGAACCCAAACATTTTATTTTGGTGCTAACTGTATCATTTACTCATTTCAATAGGTATTTACGAAACTGGGCACCTCAGACTTTCCATACCACTTTCCACTTTATTATCATAAGATCCATTATGTGAACTGCTACATATCTTTTATGCAATCAAAACATGTCTTTTTCAAAAATGACTAGTAACTTAAATGCCCTTCCTAGTAGTGTTATGTTTGTGTTGTGTGTCAAAGTAACTGCAACAAGCCCTTGGTGTGTCTGGCCCAAATTGTCTGCCACCAGCTGGGTGCTGGAGCTGCCAGCCCTTGATGGATGTTCTAAATAGCACCAGGTCTCTGATGTCACTGGGCACTGATGTGTGAGCAGATTAAGTCCATTTAGTCTGATGTAGTGGGTTTTTTTGAGTCCATTATTGCCCTTATATTCAAACAATTCTTGAAAATCTTATTAGAGACCCAGTGTCAGTGTTTCCACAGTGTGGCTCTGCTGCTGCTTCAGTGTTTTTATGCAACAGGACAGTTTTTGATGAGATTGTGTAAGTTGCTTTTTGTGAAATCTGTGTGTATTTTGCCACAGTGTGTTTGCAGCTTTTGCTTCTCACTTCTTTTGGTAGTGATTCATTGTAGGCAGATTTTACCTGTTTGTTTATCCAATGTTGGTGGATCATTCTTTCAGGCTTTTTCATGCTATTTGCTGTGGTTCCTTTGGCTTGTTCTGTGAGAAAGTAGAGATATTAACTGCTCAAGTGCATACAGTGTTTGCTGCAAAGCATAACTGGGGTTTTTCTGTGGATGGTCAACTCTGCTTTTCTGAGAGAGCACTGACCTGAATTTCAGGTATGAGAGCCTTAATTGGAAATAACAGGAAAATTTAAAGGTATAAGAAAAAGCCTTTGTCCTTGCTCAGAAAATTAGTTTGTAAGTTTTGATCTAGTGACTTTTTTGTGTGACAAAGAATACTCTGTATTTCAATCTAATATTGAGAGAATCAGTTCCTAATTTGTCACTGGATGACAACCTGCAGTTAGAGCGAGTTAAGAGCATTTTGGCAGAGGTTATGTAACTTCTGACTTGGGAGAACTTTCATTGTTATGGTAAATAACTCCTTGTAAGTTGGCCTCTCTTTTAAAATACCCTTAAAATATCTCAGGATTCTTCTTACAAATACTTTTCAAGAAGTTGGGTTTTTTTAGGACGGTGTTAGGACATCAACTTATAGTGGACTTACATGGCAATGTGGCCATCCTGATCTGTGGCAAATAGTTATATTTTATCTCATACAGTTACATTTTATCACATTCAAAATTTTATCAGTCCTATTTCAAAGACCATCTGTCAGTACTGTCTGTACCAAACCTTTGTTCTTCTGATGATGCGGTTTTTTTCTAAAATCACCCCTAAAGTTCTCAATCAGTTAATACACATTTATACTTATGCCAACTTTGCCCTATAAGTGTTCTCCATCCCCATTATTATATTCAGTATCTCAGATTTGGTTTTACAGACCAAGAAAGACAAGCTTCCTTCTTTTGTGACCATCATAGTAGCCTTTTCTATGTATACTCCAATTGATTTTTTTTCCATTACATTTGAATATGAATATAAATAGTCTGGATGAGGTTTCACCAGTGCCTTACAAGATCATATTAGTGTTTCCCTATTTCTGATGGAAATACCTAATTTGAAATACCCTACTAATAGTAAGTTATTCTGGTTTTTAGCCTCTAGCTGATGAGTATAACCTTTTCAAAGGAGACAAGATTTCTTCAGAGATTACTGGTCCTTTTCTCCATGTATTTCATATACGTAGGCAATTTATACTTTTGGGTGCATTATTTATAAGTTCCTCAGTTTTGTGTTTGCTTGTTTAGATTTGCTTTCAAACCCAAGTTTTATTCTTGTCTCCTGTTACTGCAGTTCTGGCTGAGGCACAGTGTTTTACCTGTCATCATTCCTATTTCTTTTTTCCTTCATGCTGAGGAGTCAATCTCAGTCCTCACGGGTGTGGCAGTAGTGAGCTAACCCTGCTGGATACCCAGCATGGTCTGGATGTGTCTGTTGTTTACTTTTGTAAATAGCAAGTATTATTTATCATTACTTTGCTAGAAAATAGAGATTTTTTTGTTTGTATTTAACTCTCAAAGACTCTGTTTTCTTTTTTGATAGAGAAACTCATTGGTGTTCACTGTACTAATGGAATTAATAGAACTGGCTACCTTATATGTAGGTAAGGTTGTATAAAAACAGAAATCATTGTTCACAAAAAATAGCAGCCTTACATTAGTCTCTAATCCCTTTGGGACAATAATATATTTTTCTTCAGATACCTAATAGATGTTGAAGGCTGGGATCCAGAGGCAGCAATCCAAGGTATTTATATTGTTTGAAATAAGGCATATGTTAGATTGTACTTCACAATTACTGCAGTTCTATTCACAAATACTGCAATTCTATTTTAGTATCTTTTCAGTAATTTCATGTGCTGGCTTACATAGAAGATTTTTTCTGACTTGATTCTATTCCAGGCCAGATTTGAGCATTAGCAAATTGACAGCATAGGAAGAGTATGTTTTAGCTGCTTAAAATCTTTTTCTTTTTTTTTTTTTTGTTTACTTGATGGGATTTTCACTCATAGTTTGCTACCAATACTGGTTCCAGTTCTTTAAAAAAGTGCTGCAATGATGCCAGTTTGCTAAAGTATTTAATACCATGTTAGAACTGTTTGTAATTCAGCATCTTGTGAGGAACAGAAACTTGCCTTTCATGTTTCTGTGGCTCACTTTGAGGACATTCCATTAGACTGTAATTTTTTTTTTCCTTTAGCATTTGGTGATGCCCGAGGTCATCGCATGGATGGTCTGGTGTATCTCACGGATCTCAGGACACAACCAATGCGAAGGTAAGCCACAGCTTTTAGGTTTGGGCTTAAGATTTTCCAGTATGTCTCCTGGTATTTTTAAAAGTTCACTTCCAGTCATAAGTCAAAATTCCCTCTTAAACCTGTAATATATAAGTACACATAGACTGTAAAATACATGTGTAGTTTTACATGTATTCTCACATGAATAACATGAAGTGCAGTTTAATCTGAAAACTACTACTGAACATTTCTGTGCTTGTATCATACTGTGACAAGTGTATTGAGTCTGTATTCTCTCAGTGCAAGCTGGAAGGAGCCACTGCAGAGATGTCTTTGTAAGCTCTATCATCTGCCTGCTGTTGTTGGCATTGTAGAACCCAATATTAAAGGAAAAAAAGTATAACAGTTTTAAGAATAAAAAAGTATGGGAAAAGTGGATGATGATTTTCATCTCCTCCCTTCATAGTAGTTATATTATATTTAAGAATTTTATGCTTCTCACATCTCCTAGGAATAGCTAACCTGTATATCTTCCCAAGATATTTGTGCCAGTGATACCTTATAGCAATAGATTGACTTGAAAATGAATACCTTACTGATTTTCATCTTTTCAGCTTAATTGAATGCCCTTTTTTTCAGTAATATCATTGTTTCATAGTCTGTGCTGGATTAAGTTGGTCCCATGTCAGATTTTTAATAGATATGGTGCTTATCTCGGATCCTTCAGGATGTTGTTCCAAATCTATGGAGCTTAGGTATTCTCTTTGCTTTCTCTGCAGCTCTTTCCCAAATAAATTTACAAGATTAAAATTTGCTAAATTATGAATGTCTGTAAATTTACTGAGCATAAAATTTCTGTCATTCTGAACTGAAGAATTTTATGTGGGTGTTTTTTTTACTCCATCAATCATATGTTTTAAAAAAGGAAGATTATGTGAAATGGTTTTTTCTTCTCAGTAACCTTGGAATGGATGTATGGGATGCAGATGAAGATGTTACTCCTCCACCATATGCAATGGAAGGACCTGTAGAGCGATTCCCAAATGAAGATTTCCAGGGGTAATAGGCTGAAACATGGAAATAAAACCCCCCAAAAACACACATACAAGGGGAAATAAATTGTTTCTTATTGAGAATACTACAGATACTCAAAAAAGATTTTAAGAATATAGCTTACTCATAAAATATATTTACAGAATTTGACAAAACAGTGACAAGATAAGGGAAAGAAAGGGAGTGTATGCTGTTAGAAGTCTGTAAGTAATTAGTTCACTTATAAAAATGTACTTTTACTTTGCTTGTCTTTTATTATTCTACAATAATCTGCAGTTATTTTTGATTAACTTTTATTCACTGTTTCTGCCTGTTTAACAAGCAGTATAGAAGTACAATTGAATGTTTGTCACAGCTTCTGCTGTGACACTGAAGGTTTTATAATCTTACATTTTTGATTCTTAGTAGTTTTGATACCTGCCTATTTGCAATGTCTTTCATATAAATTCTTGGTTAAAAAGGAATTGTTTTCATTGATGACTTGTGGCACTTTTAAGCGTGATGTTCTGTTTAAGACAAAAACTTCTTTACAGGTCTGGGAAAAGGTTAAGAATTTATGAAGACCACTCTCACAATGAATTGCAAGGACAGATACAGTTGAGAGACTTTGAGTTCATTAATAAGGGGCCTGGACAAAGACAAAGACCCCTTCATGACCACCAAACTCAGCATGAATTAAGATCATCAATGCAGATGAGAAACTGGGACTACAACAGGGGACCAGAACAGAGGCAAAGACCCTTTAGTGATCACCAGTTTTATGTTGATTATCAAGAAGACACACAGCTGAAGGATCTCGACTTCAGTAACAAGGGCCCTGGACAGAGTTTGAGACATTTCTGCGGACACCAGTTTCGTGATGATTTACAGGCTGAGAGGCAGTCGAGGGACGTTGACTTTAACAGAGGCCGTGGACAAAGGCAGAGATCTTTTCCTGACCGTCTCTCTCCTAATGATTTGCAGGAAGACAGGCAGCCAAAGGATTTTGATTTTGGTAGCAGGGACTGTGGCCAGAGACGAAAACTGTTCCATGACCACCAATCTCATGATGAATTTCAGATTCAGATACAGTTAAAAGAGTTGGATCCTGTCAGCAGAGGTCCTGGCCAAAGACTAAGGTCTTTCCATGACCATGAGTCACGTGATGACTTAAAGCCACAGATGCAATTGGAAGGTTTTGAATTTGTTAAAAGGGGTTGTGGGCAGAGGTTGAGAGCTTTCAATGGTCACCAGCCTTGCAATGACTTACCAACAGAGATGCAACTGGAAGATTATGATAATAAAGGCCCTGGACAAAGGCACAGACCTTTTCATGACCATCAGCCTTATGATGGCTCACAGGAACAGCCTCAGTTAAAAGATTTTGATTATGTTAATAAAGGGCAGGGACAAAGGCCAAGACCTTTTCATGATCATCCAGGTCACGATGACTTGCCACATGAATGGTGTTCAAACAGGTAAAGCATCCTTGAGCTGTAAGGCCAGAATTAGAGAATAAAAGTGTAAACCTCAGCAGTTTTAAATTAAATTTCAAATGAATAATTTTTTTAAAATAAATTATTTTAAAATCAATTAATCATCTGTTTAAAATAATATATAAATGATGAGTTCATTAACTCTTTTTGATATGACTTAAGGAAAGGTTTGATGTAAACTGGAGTGTTGCAGCTTTGAAAGCCAGTGTTTCCTGAATTAGAAGGCTGTGCTTCTTTAAAGCTTATGTGTGTCCTTTACCTTTTTTAGTCAGCTGGAAACAAAACTCTTTGTCCCACTTTGTTTTGCATAGGAACTTACACATAAAAAGCAATCCTCAAGACAGAAGAGGATAAGAAAATTTATTCATTTCCTCAGCCAAACAGAGATAAACAGTAATGCTACAAGGAAGTTTGACTTGTATTTGTTTATTCCACGAGTTAATAATTTGTTAGAAATCCCTGTGCTTCAGAACTTGCATCATATTCTCACGAATACATATATCAGTTATTGGTAAACCTATTGAATTCTGATATACTTCAAAACATTTTTAATATTTCAGAATGTGTTTCAGATATTTATTGGAGTAGTAAAGTTTGATTTAAGAGGATGTCATTATAATAAAGCAAACAATTTTTAGGTGTTAATACAATTATTATAGTTTTTATTAAAATTTTAGGTAAATTTTATTAAAAGTAAATTTTTATTTGATAGATTGCATGAGGTTTTTTTTCAAAATCTTACAATCATTTTGAGTCTTTTTAACATGTGATTCTTTTGGTTATTTGCAGAAGTCAATCCTTTTCTTCCCATGAAAATGTAGCAGAAACTCATTTCTCCTCATCTCCTTCACGTCACAGAGATTATGAGTCTGATAATGATGACTTTAACAGAAATTATAGGTAAATATCAGATATCCTATATTTTTTTTACTTATCTTTGTACTGTTACTCTTCCAGTTTCCCAGCTAAAAAATACAAATTACCTGCACAGCATAAAAGTCTGTGCTATATTTTTGCTTAGATGCAGTTTAACAGTGAATCTGAACAATGTGACTAATTTGTGGGGCACTGATACCAAGTTTTGAGACTGATTATTGTGTGAATCCCTTGACATGCACAGTTCAAAACAATGCACTACAAAATATGAAAAACTAGTATCAGTAAGCAAAAAAGCAAAGCAGATGCTATATTTAAATAGTAGCTGCTGACTACAACAAGCTATTTAGTTTTGCTGTGAGGGATAGTCAGACACTGAAATGGTTGCCCGGAGCAGCTGTGAAATCCACACCCTTTAAGATACTCAGAATGGGCACAGCCCCTGCACAAACTGGACTAATGAGACCTGCTTTGAGGTGGCCCTGGGTTCTTCTAGAGACCCTTTCCAGTTTAAGTGAATTTATGGTGCAATGAGGGAGAAGATTTTAAAATTATAAAGATAGTTTTGAATTTGCTTTATACAGCACTTATTTTACAGAGTAAGGAAGGTACTTGAGAGTAAAGAGAAGTTAAACCAAAAAGTATATATTTTTATATGCATTTTTACATTCTTACACATGTATTTTGTTGTAGAGTGAGTATTCTATTGCAGAAGAATTAATTAAAATATTTAGATCTATAAATCCGAAGTATATTATTGCCTGTTGAGACTATGTACTAGAGAGCTATTATTACATATTATTCACAAAAATGAAAACATGGCCTTAGGAATAAAAATGGTGCTGAGGTAAAGATACCCTCAGTAAACAGGCAATGTTAATTAGAAACAGCACTTGAAACAAAACATCCACTAGTAGAATTACTTACCATAAAGAGCTGTAATTTTAATTTAGGGTTAGTTGTAATTTAATTTTAGAATTGAAAAAGTAACATAAAAAATTTGCAACATTCATAGGATTTTAATTTTAGGAGGTAAAAACAAGAATGGGGGTTTGAATTGTTCTTTCAGCATTACATGTTTAATTTCTAGTGGTGGCCATTAACAATAAATCAGCTGGTTTATTTCTAAGAATTTCACTGTTGATATTTGCTCTTACAGAAATCAAACTAACTGTCCCAAAGACAACAGGAGAACGTATCTCTCCCAGGAATTTAACAGAGGGAAAAACAGATTTGCACCATACTCTTCACGAACAATGCACCCATCTTCATCTGTGCACCAAGAGGATAGTTCAACAGACTATGAAAGCAAACCTTTTCAAGGTGAAACTCACAGAAAGATGGAACAAAATAAAAGATTGCCAGTTGTAACAGTTGATTACAATTATGGTCTGCCAGTAGATCGTGGACCTGAAGAGAACGAGAGATCACATTATGATTTACCCCCCAGAGACTGCTACAACTGGAACTGAATAAGGACAATGTTTGCTCAGCTTTCTCAGATTTACCTTTATCATTTTACTTTGTATGTGGACCAATTTATTTTTTAAACAAATTAGTTAAATGCAAATTTCAGTAGTAGAGAACTGGTCTCTATTGTAAGATTAACTTCTACTGATGTTTGGTTCTTCAAATTAATTAGGGTGTGTTGTTAAGTGTAGCTGGAGACAAGGTCTCGGTACATAGGGAATTAAAGTAGTCCTTCCTTTTAGTGAAATTGGAACCCTGTACCTTAAAACAAACAACTTTCTCAGTGATTGTGGTTGTCTTTTGTTTTGCAGTTCTTCAAAATGTATGGAATTTCCAGGTGCAAAAGTCATAATAAAACACTACATTATCAGGTAGATTAGCATTGAAATTATATGAAAAATACTAAGAAATGTACAAAGCAAAGTTATGTTCAGTTTATCCTTTAATTTGAGAACAGCAATGTGAATTATTGCTACCAGTCACTGCAGCATTGCAATTTAATGCCATATTTTCTGTACCGTCAACTGAACTGACTTAGTTGTACACTCTTCCATAGCAGCATTTTCCCCAGGTTTCTAAAAACATGGAAGCAAATGGAGTTTGAATACTCTAAATCTGAAACTTGCTTTTCACTAATCTGAATATCCCATCCTTATTGTGTATTTTCCCTGATCCCATGGGGTCTGCATGTTTCAGGTAAATTTCACCAATTTCTCAGCAACAAATCCAAATGAGCAGGTCACGTGTTGTCGGCTTACCTGTCTCAACTGGCCAAGGTCACTGGTGCCTAAATACTTACACGTCCTTCTGTGTCAGTCATCTCTGTCTTGCTCTCCAGTTCTGTATTTTTACTAGTTTCTTCTTACAGCAGAGCAATGTAATCAGAATAGAAGGATGACTTCTTCAGGTGAGCTCCTTTTAAGAGTCACCTGTTCAACAGTCTCCTCTGACCTGCCCCTTTCATCAAGGTAGTGCAACAAGCAGTAACTAAATTCAAGCCAGGAGCTGCACAGAAACACCAACAGCTCCTACTGTGGATAAATCAGTTCATAGGATGAAAACAAGTATTACTATAATACTTAGGTAAATTAAAAAACTTTCATTTTCCAGTATTATTACATTTAAATAAATTTCTATTTTAAAAGGCATCACAATAAGGATAAAGGTAGACGACTGTATTAAGATACATAAGTCATACAATTAAGATGCTGCCTCAAAAGCAGCAAAGCTGTAAAGCATCAAGCCAAGAGGATGTAGGTATACACTGGAAAACTAAAAAAAAAAAAAAAAAAGAAAAACACTTCATAGCCAGAACCCACAAAGCTTTTTTGTCTTTTACCAGCAGTGTAAAACCCAGATTTCTGAATTCATGTCCTATACTGAATATGAACTAGATTTGAAAAGTGTGGAACACAACTCCTGTTGTTTTGTAACACATGCAAGAAGTTGCCCGAGTCAGAGGATTCTGTGAATATAAATTCAAACTGCAAATGCTTCATTGCCTGTGCAACTGGTAGAACAACTTTGGCTTTGTTCATTGTACAAAGTAAATAGTTTTCTCATTTTCACAGCAGCTAGTCAGTTGTATTTCCCATTAAATCTCTCATGGTGAGCTCCATTCATGTGGTCTCAGGAATGAAGCTCTGTCAGTATAAACTAGTTGTTGAACTGAGCACCGAATGTTAACAGGCATTGGTTTCTTCACTTACCTTTTTTTTTTTTTCTTTTTTGATGAGGTGTGAGATGAGAATCTCTATCTAGGCTTCTTTATTTGCGGGCAAGAAAGATCTGCAACATGGACTACTATATTGCTAGATCCTTTAAAAAATCAACAAAACCCCTCACCCTTCCTGGTATTCTCCAAAAGGGCCCTAAGAATTACAGACTGATAGTGCAAGTATTTGGGAGGGGGTTTGTATGCAGTACTCATAAATAAAGAGCAGCAAATATTTGCCCTTCACATTTTTGTTTGGGGGTTTGTTATTTAGGATTGAAATTATCCTACAGTCAATCCTTTGTTACTGGAGAGGTGAAAAGCTGATGCACTGGAAAGTTCATTGCAGGAAATGTGACATAAGGAGTTAGGACAAGCAGTAGCTATTACTGGTCCCTGTCAGTTCCTGCAGGACCCTTTGAGAGCTCAGAGGTCAATCTGATGGTATTATTCCTGTTATCTGACAAAATAAATGTCACCTTCATACCTATGTTGGATTTCTTGTTTCAAAGAACATTAGTAGACATGTGTCCACAAATGGTTTTGGGATGACTATATGAAAATAGTTTTGTTTATTTATTTCGAATTTAGAATAAGGCTTTCCACCCTATTGTTCCTAATGAAATTAGGCAGAGCTAATACATTGCAAACTTCAACTGACATTTATCTCAAATTCCACAGCTGATTCATCACTGTATATTCACATCTGTAGTATTTAACTGCTAATTGAACCCACATGGTGGAGAAGGAAATTAAATGAAATAAAATGTTTCTTGTTTTGTAACCAAATATTGTATTACAGTGGCAGTCATAAAAACCCACAAGACTTTTATTTATTTCACAGTTCTACAAAAAGGTCATAAAATATTGTTGGTCTTTTCCATGTATGTTCTCAGCAAACCGAGAAATAGCCATTGTATCACAGAGCAATAAAAAGCCAGACTTGAATGGACAGTGTTGGTTTCCCACTGCCCTGAGTGTGAAATCATGACAAAAACCACAAGAATACAGAAAATCTGGATTTAGCATGAAATTATTTAAAGGAGTTGTATAATTCTAATATATATAATCACCAAACTCTGAATTCTCAGAGAACTTTTCCTGTTGCTGTCCTGAAGTAATATTTTCATTGGAGACCAGATTTATGTCCGATGGTGAAGCTTTGGGGCCATTCACCCTGAAGTAGGAGCATCCTGAGTTAGGGAGTGTTCATGTGGTCCTGGAAAAGGAAAAGTTCAGGTGAGCTCTATGCAGGAGACTGAATCCCAAGAATGGCTTGGGAAAAAGAGGTCAGCTTCAGCAGAAAACCAGAACACAACTAAGTTTATATGTAGAAATCTACACTGTATGTACAGCTAATTTAGTTTTTCTATGGAGAACAAACAGCTACCTGAAAAAAGTGGCTCCCAAGGTTTTTCTGTCAGCTGGGGCAAAAGGTAAGTGATGTACAAGGAACCACAAGTACAATTAGGATCCTTCCCTGTTTATTTTCCTGGAAAGTAACTGCTAGCAAGCTGCAGGCTTTTTTTTTCTGTGCAAAAATGATCAGTGATGTGTTAACACTTCAAATTTGAGATGCACTACAACAACCAGCATGCCAGGAGCAGCAGTTCAATACCCTGAGCAGCAGCTTCTGAAGATCAATTCTTACTTAGGTGTCTTAAGCAAAGCATTCAGAAATACAGACAGTCAAAGATCAAAGAGCTCAGAATCTGCTCTCAAAAGAAGGAATGTATCCTCCATCTGGGATTTATCAACAGGATATGAATCCCTGGCCACTGTGAAGAGCAATTTATTTAGAATGTGCAAACAAAAAGCAATAGCTTCCATGCTGTTACCAACCACTAGAGCTTGTTTCCTCTCCAGGCTGACTCTTACTTGCTTCAGTTGTCAGCAGACTGTGCTTTACTGGTTCTAGTGGAAATCAATTACCAAATATGCAACTTGGTTCTTTGTCCTCCTAGAGAAGAAGACAAATGTGAGTAGGACAGGAAAATAAATATTTTTTAAAATGAAAATAAAGAAGGGAAAATGAACATTCAAGTGTCAGGGGGTGAGGGTTATCAGGGTGAGGGAAGAAATGTGCAAAAGATGCATGGGTGAAAAGCTGGTGAAAGACTACTGGGTATAAAAAGAGGGCATATACTGGAACAGGAGTTCCTGGCAACTTCTTATCTGGGTCTTCTAAGCTGTGCCCGTGGCTCTGTGTGAGCACCATGCTGTTGTAAATAACAGTTATCAAAAAGTACAGGAGCACTCAGACCTCTAATCCTGCAATAAAGTCATGTGGAAGCTTAAAACTAATTAAGGCTTCTCTCTAAGCTTTAAATCTAGTCTATGTGTAGTATAATATCCTGGAGATATTCCCTGTATAATCCAATGAGAATTTCAGGCAAGCAAGGAAGAAATTACTCCACAAACCTGTTTCACACATTGAAAACAAGCTCAGTTTTTACTGGGTATCAGGAGTCCGATCATTTGAGGAGTCCAAGAATAAAATTCTATTTTTTTATTACAGGTACATACCTGTCTTATCTAACACTTTCAGGACAGTATCGAAACACACCATAATGTTGCTATTACTGTACCCATCACACAAATCTTAGTTATAAATTAAAGGGTAACAAGCAAATCTTGAGTAACTGCCTCTAATAAGTACAAACAAGCCAATATAGAGTCACACTGAAAGCAGGAGGCATTTAATTCCTTTATGAGGAACACTCAAGACTGAATGTTCCACAAAGGAAGATGAAAGAGCCCCCAACACAGATAAACTTGATAAAGCTGACACAGATGAGGATGTTCCCCATGTAGTTCTTCAAAGGACCCCTTTTAACATAAACAGAGCAAAGCGTTTGCTTTCAGAGTTATACTCCCAAACAAAAGTCTATACAGCAAAATTAAACCTTTAAGGAGGATGTAAGAGAGTAAAAGGTATCATTAATATCTATTAATCACTTCTCAGTCCATCTTTAAGATGTACTAAGTAAAGAAGAAAGAAAGTATATACTTTGGTATATGTGAGTGCTGGAGCTGATTGATCCTTGTCTGCACACTCCAGATGAAAAATGGGACCAGCACATCACATTGTAGCTATTTAATAGCAATTCTGGTATACAGTGAATGGTAAATTCTGATTTTCACCTTACATGACAAATATAGGCCTAAAGTATATTCTGAGAAACAGTGTTTGCAAATTAAAGTAAAATAAAAGCATTAATTGTTTTCTATCATTTCAATATGGTAGTTATAATAAAATAGAGAGCAAAGGATATGGCCACCAGACTTGTTTTTAAACCCAATTTAAACTCATTAACTGCAGCAGAACTTGTGATGATTGCCACAGATTAGCTTTCTTTTCTATCTTTGAAAAGCAACAGCTTTTGGAAAGAGCTGGACTAGATGTGAAACCTCTGGCCTTGTTTATTCAGCATTATAGTGTGTTTCTGAATCTTTATGTCCCTGATGACAGAGGTGCTTTTCTATTTATGCTCTTTGTATTCAGTTTGTGCACACTGGAATTATATGCACTTTTTTTTTTTAAACTGCACAGGCCAATGTCCCTCTTGCATTAGCTCATGGGAAAAAAAAAGAACAATCAGACTACTGAAATTAAATTAAAAAAAACCCTTAAGGCCACACAAGCTTAGATAACAGAAAAACTTAATAACTTGTTTCTCTCATATTATTTTCATGTTGCATTTTTCTACAAGCCTATGTAGAAAGACTTGCCAATTTATAGGAAGAGTTTGACCTCATTATTTCCATTTCTCTTTGTCTCTAACTGTGGCTCATTTTTGCCTGTTACCTTAATCAAAAAAAGCCCATTTAATTACTTGACAGGAGCATTTCTCCCCTTCAGTCTCCTTTCTGGATAAAACCCACCAAATTCAGTTTTACATATGTGTGTGTATCTATGTATAAAGTTATGTATATATGCATTATAAACATATATATAAATTTCTGTATATAAATGGCCATCTCTGCCCTTCTAAATGTCAGTGAGAGAGCCAGTATGAAGATGAAATTATCCATGTGAGTTACTATTGTTAATCTCTGAATACTTCAGAGTTTATAAGATGGATTTAGGGAATGTATATTTACTTCAGTTACTTTCTTGATGCTAGTTTCTGTAGTTTCTAATAACATCAGGCAGAGAGAGGTCAAAAGAGGGAGGATTTAAGTGTAAACATAAAGGTTTATTTGGAAAAAAGAACAACTCTATGAAGTAGGTACATTGTATCATTTCCTTAAAAACATGCTACAGGAACAATAAACTACCCAAACTATAAAATTCTTATTTAAATTAGGATCCTGGAAAACAGCAAGACAAAACTAAGAAACTTACAGTTTTTATAAATGCAGAGTACTGAAAGAGCATCAGTAATTTGTCTTCATCTGTTGTAATACAGAGTGGAAAGCAGAGCTGAGTTAGAAAACGGAATGAAATGAAATGCTGAGGAAATTACAGACCATGGCTAACAAAAGCAAGGTGGTTGTACAAGCTTGTACAACAAGGTTGATCAGTTGTACAGAGTGTCTGTTTAAAATGGAGATGGGCAAGCAGCAACACTTCTGAACAAGTCTGTGCCATCTCATGAGATGAGATAAAATCCCTGGGAACTGAAAGTCACAAACGTGAATCACAAGTTTTCTCTCTATTTGTCACATCAGGAGCCTCTCATTCAGGAAGATTGTCCTGAGTTTACAATGTTAAATATGATCAGAGGTAATGAAATCTAATGAGGTAGTTATGCAGTCCTGGTGACATTTGGAACCTTTTAGATGTTGGTGATTTTCACTGATTGTTATTACAGTCCTGTTTGATGTTGAGAAATGGGAGCCCATCAAACTTCTTTCACAAACGTTGCTGATCCATGTTGTGGGTGGCAGTGCCTTTGCCCTGATTTGGCCCTCAGAATTCAGCATTTCATTGGTATCTCTGAGCTGCTTTTCAGGCTACGAGAGCTCCCAGTCAGCACCACCTCCAGCCACCACCACCTGCGGTGAAGAACTCAAAAGGAAGGCCATGTGCAACTTGCCATTTTTAAGAGGCTTTCAAGGTGGTTATGCAGCTGGTAAAAAGTCTCCTGGGAGTAAAAATAAGACCATTAAAAGTACGACAGTTGGCATGGAAACTGGTGAAGCTTAGATGACAAAAAATAAATGCACCTTTAAATAAAAATTAAGCTGAATAGCAATAAAAAGTATTAATTAACAAGAAAAAAGAGATTATTTGAGGAAAAAAAAATCCTTCACCAATCAGAAATCTGATTTTAGTCACACTAGTAAAGAAGGGCCTAACCTACAGAGATAAAATGTCAAATAAAAATGAGGAAGATTAAATACTACTTGAAGAAGAAATAATTACAATAAAAATAAATAAGAATCTTAAAGTATGTTAGAAATAGTCTACAAGATAACTGGTTAGTTTGCAGACCTTAGAACAGAAAGCATCCTTAAGAAATACATTTTGCAAAGAACCTGCACAGTGTACCTGCATAAGATCATAATACATAAATGTATCTCTGAGAAATTTTTCCCCAGATTATAAAAATAATGAGAGTAATTAAGACATGAGCAGAGATGATGTCTGAACAAACTGCTAAGCAGGGACAAACTTATAAGACTAGCTTGTCTTCAAACAAGACTTCCAAGGGAATTCAGAATCCAAATAAGATAGACACTCAAATATGTGCAAACTATTATGAAAATAATCTTTACTAGACTAGAAGGCATCAAATGTCACACCTAACACCACACAGAGTCTGGTGTGATCCTCAGCAACACAAATCTGTAAACTTGCAGAACACAAAAAGCTAACCAGAAAATAAAACTAGAAGGCTAGAACATGTAGATGATTATGTTATGTCAGGTCTAATTAGGAGAGATTCCACCTGCAGAACTGTGCCTCTGTCACCTGCTATTTGCACAGCTGCAGCACTTGGGGGCTGCACCATGTTTTCCCCGGGCTCTGGCAGCAGACAGAGCACACAGGAAAGTGGCAGTCGCTGTCAGTCTGCAGACTAAACAGCTCACAGGTGAACACAGCTGGCAGGAGGAGGAAAACAAAATAAAACAATTGAGATGAATGCAGGAAGTACTGATCATAATGTACCAACTGAAATTATTGGGTGTTATCTAATTTAGGAACAGGTCTTAGAGAGTGTACTGGCACACAACAGATTTGCAGGGGAGATTCTTTTAACAGAAGATGAAAAAGGAAGAAAATACATGGTTACTCCGTGAAAAATGGGTCAAAAAACAAATATGCAAAAGAATTGGTATGGCTTACAGAGCAGGTGAACAGATGCATGGACAAAGAAGAATTGGTTTCCACAGGGTATAGGAAAAGGACTGAGCAGAAGATACAGTTGAATAGTTAAGTAATAGTTATGCTTTACATAAATGCCACATCAAAATACAAAAACACATGATGTGAAACTTGAATGAATTGTATTTCAGTCCAGAATGCCTACTATTATGGAAATAACAGATCATTCTTTCTTGCTAGAACTGCAGTTTATCATAATTTCTTCAAGTACTCAGTGCCTAAGACCAACCACCAATATTTTGCCTGCAATTACTTTTCGTCAGGTAGAACAACCTCTGTGGACCTGTTCAAAACAAATTTTACTGCATGTTTCATGTGCCCTCTGCCTTGACTGCTATTGAAACAATGCAGAAAATGTTTTTAAGGAATCTAAGAGGAAATAGGATGCTGGAATTGGAAACAGCACCTGAGGATCATTTCAATAGTGCCCACAGCAGGATAGGGTGGCTGCTGATACCTGGCTAAGCAAATACGGAAATACTATCAGGGATGTTTGCTATACATCCATGTCAACAGCAACGACCATGCAAGAATAATACCTCCACCCCCAGGCTGCTCCGTGCTGCTCCTACCCCCATTCCCTGCTGTTCCCCCACCACAAGGCTGAATGGCATCCTCAGGCACCCCATCATGTGCAGGTCATGGCATGGCCTGGGTGGGTGCACCTGAACACGAGGGCGTTGGATGGCAGGAAGGGAGATGTGAGCAGTGCAGTGCAGTGCTCTGGTAAGAGGCTCTGGGCCTCCAACTAAACCCACTGTACTTCTTGTGTGTGTCCTGCTGCAGGAGGCACATTGAGCTATCAAAAGGGAGTTGCTGCATCAGAGCCAGGACAGTGAAAAGGCGTTACGTGGGTGCAGTGCTGTGACAGAAACCATGTCTGCCACTGAAAAGTAAGTCGGTGGTGTGCTGTGGCCGCGCTCGGTGCTGCAGAGGCCTCGGGCTGGTGCTCAGTGCCGTGCCTGGTCCGGCCCGGTCCGGCCCGCAGAGCTCCCGGCACGGCGGGAGCAGCACCCGGGGCTGGGATGGAGCACCGAGTACAGGTGGGACAGCCTGATGTGACAGTGTCGGTGTCTCGTTCATAGAACTGTACAAAGAGAGTGGTTATGCAGATCACTGGTGTGCTTGTTTGGAGTTCGCAGGGAAGGAATGAGCCCATCCACACATGAGGAGCTCAGCGCCCTGGGAAAAGGTTGGTGTGAGAAATCCCTATGGGAAGGTTGGGCATGAAATACACACCCCTCTGGGCTTCAGAGGAGAACTTTGTCATACAGCGTTATGGCAATTCACATGCTTATTCAAGTTTATGCCATCACTTACAGGAAAGGAAAACCTATTACTGTGTTTCCAAGTTATCACATGAAAGGCTACATACGTCAGCTAACTTTATGTCGCTGTCTGAGACCATTAATTCAACTGATTAATGGAGGGTTAATTTCTTAATCTGGATCTGATGGAAGCTGATAGCGCGCACTCGGGAAGTCCGGTTTTCCCCGGAGCTCAGGGGCTCCGGCAGGATCCGGGAAGTGTTCCCGGCACGGCAGGAAGCGGCAACGAGCGCGGCCGCTCAGGGAGGCGCCGTGGCCGGGCCGGGCCGAGCAGCCTGTCGGTGCCCGGCGTGGCCTGCCGGTGCCTGGAGCGGCCTGTCGGTGCCCCGCGTGGCCTGTCGGTGCCCGGCGTGGCCTGTCGGTGCCTGGAGCGGCCTGTCGGTGCCCGGCGTGGCCTGCCGGTGCCTGGAGCGGTCTGTCGGTGCCCGGCGTGGCCTGTCGGTGCCCGGCGTGGCCTGTCGGTGCCCGGCGCGGCCTGTCGGTGCCCGGCATGGCCAGCGCTGGTTCCTAAGCCCTCTTGAGTTACAGTCCCTGTGTGTTCACCCGCCCCGAGTCCCCGCCCGCCCCTGCAGCGACGCGGGGCACGCCGGGAGTTGTAGTCCCCGCTGGCCGGGCCCTCACGCTGCGGCCTCGGGCACAGCCGAGGGGCGGCGGACCTCGGCAGGAGGGGTGCTCCGTGAGCTCGCCGACAACCCGGCCGCCCTCCCGCGCCGTGCTGGCAGGGCAGAAGTGGCACCGCCCGGTGCACCTGGAAGTAACCGCGTGTACTTCGTGTCTCAGCGCCTTTGTTCTCCACTCGGGGTGGGGGACTGGGGCACTCTCCTCTGAGCGCCCCCCGCCCCCGCCGTGCAATGGTACGCCCCGCCGCAGGCCGGCGCCCCCCCCACCCCACCGGCCCGGCGGCTCCATGGCGGGTCCTGCTCTGTGCGGGCGCCGCGCGCTCCCGCCCTCCGCGCGCTTAGAAGCGCTGCCGCCATTGGCTGCGCCCGCGCGCCCTTGCCAATCAGGAAGCGGCTCTCATGGAGGAAGGGAATAAATACAAGATGGCTGCTCATATAAAACCAGGCATTGGGCTTCGCCCCGGCGATGGGGGAATCGAGGCTTTAACCCGCGCTCCGGCCGTCCCGCGCCGCTCCCGCCCGCGCCGCTGCCGCCCCGCCGGGGGCAGCGACACTCCGACCGCCGCCGGCCTCTGCCGCGCTCAGCCGCTGCCCGCGGATCGCCGGCGGGGCCGAGGCCGGGTGCGGCGCCCCGGACGCCCGAGCGAGGCCTTGCACCCTCCGTCCGGGCAGCGCCCCGGTCCCCGCGACCGCCGTCCCGCCGCCCGCCGGCAGCCAGGCCCGGCCCCGGGCGGCCATGGCCGTCTCCAGGTCGGTGGGAGCCGAGAGGGATGGGGGAGATGGGCGGGCGGCGGCGGGCGCAGCTCCCGGCCCTCCGCGCGGCCTGGTGCGGGGGGAGCGCGGGGCCACTTTCCGCCTCCTTTCGCCTCCGGTGCTGCGGAGGCCTGGCGGGGCTGCCCCGCTGGGGCCGGGGTGGCTGGTGCTCCGGCGCCTGGTTTGCTTCCTGGCCTGGGGGGCTCCCGTGCCCCCCGCCTTTCTTTGGGCCGCAGGGGCGCTGCCTGTGGCGTCCCGGGCTCCCTCCTGAATTCGACACCTTCGTTTTGTGGGTCAGTCCATGCCAGGGTGGCTAAACTGCTGGGGAATAGGAGATTGTGATACTGAGTCTCAAAAACTGGTAAGAAATCGGTTTTGCCTTTCAGAGCCCTTAGTTGTAAAGTAACCAAAATAAAACAGACTTTCATGGAGAAAAGTGATTAGTGTGTTCTGGCTCTGCCTCAAGATGTTGGGCAGTATCTGCTTTCACACATGTGCTCTGGGGTGTGCCAGCGTTCAAAGCATTCACAGATACAGAGGTATGTCTTAACAGAGCTGTTTTATAAAAAACGCTGAGCACGAATTCCTGCCTTTTTTTTTTTTTTTGGTGGTGTGTGAAATGGGCGCGTTAAGCTTCCTAACAGGATAGTTGAAAGGAAACCATAAATCCAAATTAAGCTTGTGATAGATTAGCTCCAAGTCACGTGTTGGTAGTATCTCTGTACTTCTAAAGTGCCATCACAAAAGCAAATTCTGTTTCTGAAGCTGTGTGCGAATAAGTTTACAATTCTATGTAGCAAAGTAAAGGGGTGCACATTTAAATTGGAAATACATTATTCATCAAAATTTATGCCAGCAATACACCTTTTAAGACTTACAGTAGCAGGTGTTTTATTTTTAGCGTTATAGTTTCTACAAAGTATCACATTGTTGCAGTCTACTGTTATTTTTTAATCAATTTGCTACATGTTTGTTGGGGTTTTTTTAATCCCTCCCCCCTGTCCATAAGAATGTGGAAGTGGTAAGGACTGATGTTATGAGACTACTGTGTACACTGAAGTAAGTCATCATGTAAAATAGTGCAGTATTTTAATTACGTTGGGTCTAATCAGTCTGCTTAAATAACGTTGCTAATGTGTGTGCTAATGTGATGTGGGGGCTAACTGGAATATCAAGTGGAGCTTTTCAGCTCTCTGCTGAGGCTGTGTCTGTTGCAAAGGCTGGTTTCTGTTTCGGTTACCCAAAGGTTGTTTTATTGGAAAGCAGCAGTTCTCTGTGCAAAGATTTACTTAGCACCTGTTTGTGAACTCAGAGAAAAATTCTGGTTTAGATTTGGCTCATTCTGAGCTTCGGTGTGGGGCACTAGAGAAGTTGGTACGTTGATAATAGTGTGATGTGTTGCCTCAGAGTACAGCATTAAAGTCCAAATGTTACACAAGTCGAACATAAAGTATAAAACTTCAGTAAAGTAGCTATAATACTGGTGAATTGTGTAGAATTGTTTTAGTTTCACGTGTACCTCGGGTAAAAGAATACACATTTTGGAGTGCTGTAACTAATGGACCTTTCTGCAGCTGGGCCATAAGAACATGATGCAGTGCCAGTGCTGCTTTTGTAAATAAAAGCAGTCTTGTCTTCACCTTGTACTTCAGAACGTTCAACTTCACAGGTGCTTTCCTTTCAGACCACACATAATTGTAGGTGTATACAGCAATGTAACCATCTTTCTCTAAAGGGTATGGCTGGTCCAGCTTCTCTACCAGTTCCACTGACTTGTACAAATCTGCACTTTTTCGCTAGATAGTTACAGTTACTTTTTTTTGTGTGCCACCATAATACTTCATTATTGAATGACTAACTATGCAAGTTTGAAGAGTGAGGAAGAAGCTGATTTGATTTCTTTGGGGGTAGTTCTATTTTGGAGCCATATTGTAAAACTAAGGGATTTTGGAGGTGGGGGTCAGGGTAGTTTTACATTATCAAAACAGTAAATTATTAAGTGGTTGTTCTCCCGGTACAGTTAATTTCTGCTCTTTGGCCAGTTGAAAACCTTTCTCAAAACCTTGGTCTGTTCAGGGAGGTCTAAACAAACGTAGGAAATACTTTGAAATGGCTTAAAATTAGATTGAGAATTCACAGCTTTGCTCTTAATAAGGTCATATTAAGAAATAATTGTGTAAATAATTGTAACCTGTTGACAAAAAAGTCTAATTGTTAATTCTGCATTATATGTGTACATGCTTGTTTGAGCAGATCCTGCTGTCAGGTGGACTGAAGATCTGCTGCTATTTAAAATTTCTGTGATGATACTCCAGGAGACAGACCCAAAAGCAGCACAGTAGACACCTCATGCCAGAAGATATTGCAGAACAGTTGCATTGTATGTGTTGATCTGTGTGGTGGTTTTATGCTGAAAAGACCAGAGAATGCCACCCTTCAGGGGTGGAGATGGGGGGGGTAGGAAGGCTGATGTTCCTTCTGTGAATGTGCAAACTCATTTGGAGGCCTTAGTCTGTAAAGTATAGATGAAGTAATATTAGTGTTTGCATAGCTCATAAAAAAATCCCAAATTCTTAATAGTGGGATAGAAAAAGGAAGTGAAAAGTTTTGCTTCAGCTTCATTTCTGCAAAGTGTATGATCCAAATGAATAATTGTAATGGCTCACTAGTGATCTTTGAAGATATTCCAGGTGAAAAAGTAATGCTGCCAAGAAAATGACAGATCTCCTGGATTACTCAGGGTGAAAGTTTCAGTAGATAATAAAATGGTGATAGTCCCTTCCAATATCTAATAACACTTTTTTCCAGTTCCTTTCATGTGTTCAAAGGCACCTCATGTATTATTTCAACACCAAGGCTATTAATGGCTTTCTCCTATTTTTGAGTGCCTTTGTATGAAGGAGAACCAATACAGTTTTAAAATGTGACAAAATTAGGAAGCTGGTAAGGTACATTAAGAATAAACAATTTGATTTTAAGAGGTCAATCCTTTAAGTTCACCCTGAAACACCTTAAAGACAACCTCTTCAGGGTATGTTCAAGACACTTCCTTAGTGAAGTATGGGTGAGCATAACAGTTTATTGCTCCTGCAACCCTTTCTTGATTTGGTCTGTGTAAATTTAATACTGTTTTCTAGAGATTTCAGTGTTTTCATTTATATGAATTTGTATGTAAATGGTATTATGTAGATTAGGAACCTAGTTTTTACTTTTAAATAAATAATAATGTTGGGAAGCTGTGAGAGTAAAGCCCCTGGAAGGTAAGCAGGCCTCAGATATTGCTCTCAGCTTTTGAAGTGTAGGGCTGTGACTTCATGAGAACAAATGGCTGTACTGGCTGGCATCATTACTTCTGTAGCATTTCAAGTTAAATGCTGCATCAAACCTCTCTTTATGTGCCCTGTGTATCTTTTAGAAACATTTTTTTGGTGTTATCACAAGCTTTCTCTATAAAGAATTCAGCTTTTAGCTTCTTTGTAAGGTATTACTTCATGGCTGCTCTTGCATGAAAAGCAAGAGTTAAACTGAGTTAAGTGTGTTCAGTGCTACTTGAAGGCCTGTGCCCGAAGCATCAGATAGACACAGGCTCTGCAAGGATTGTGGTTACAGGAGTTCAGACTCAAAACAGGGGAAGAACAGTGTAACTCCTCTCTTGTTAGTGGAGATCAGCTTGAAGACAGGAGCAGTCGACTCCTTCTGTGTTGCTGTGGGTGGGAGAGAGTGCTGACAGTCATGGGAAGAGGGGGAAGCAGAAGCAGCATCTGCACTGCTGCTCAAAAGGGATAGAGCTCTGAAGTTTCTCAGACACTCTTTTTTCTAATGGACTGAAGACAAAGTTGAAAGTCAGGCCTGTGTGCTGCTAAGAATGCCAACCTGCTCCAGCAGATGGAACTTTATTTCTCACCAAGGCACTCAATTTTGGAACTTATCATACACTTATATTAACATGACTTGCCAGCTGTTTCAATTTCTACTCTTTTTCAGAGCCTTTGTCATGTAATTGGAGATATATTTTGGAGTGCATTGTTGGTTGTAGATACTTATATATTAGTTTACAAGTAAAGCTCATTCAGCCTAATGCTGTATATCATATATATGGAATGTATAATCCACATGGAATTAATTATACTAATTTTAGTATTTGGTTGGCTTCCATATGCTTATAATACTGTGACTTGGTATGGGTTTGGAACCTTGTTTCATTCCAGGTGTTCCTTCAATTGCTGTGTATGAAACGAGGTTTCTCCATTGTCCACAGTCCTGCCTTCGTAGCTGTAACATAATCAGCTATGAGAAGTAAAATCACAGTCCTTTCTTTGTGTATCATCACATTTCTGGTTTTTGTTCTGAATTCTGTTCAGTGTTCTTTCTCTTGCTGGCCAGCTGTATATTTGAAAGTTGATTAACAGTTCACGTGTGCTTTAGTAGGAGCCTGAGTGTTCAGAGCTGTGACGTTGACCAAGCTGGGATTTGACCCAATGGTGAAGTGACAGCAAAGGACTGTCGGGTCAACAAGAAGAGCTCAGGCATCTCCATTAGAACTAAGGTTGAATTTCAAAGCAAGTGTCAACCCTTGACAAGTCTAAATTTTAATTTAGGGATGTTTTCTATTTTTGTGCTAAGAAATAGTGCCTGTGAGGAAGCTTCTGGCTGTTGAAATAGTTTTGACTGGTAACTCCTCAGCGTAATCCCCTGCCTTCTGATGGGTGCTAGCAAGCAGTTTTTCAGAGAGCTCTAGGCAGAGTTTGACATTAGAGTCTTCCAGGCACAACTCCACTGAGGATTTTTTTGTACAGTCACACAATTTTAATGTGTTGGAGGATACACTAAGGTAGTTACATGGTGTTCTGTACCAGCTGGCCTTTACTATCAGAGATTGCTCTCTGGACAGTTAAATATGCTGGTGCACACAGATGTAGAGTCCAGACAGATCACTTCATTGGCAGCAGTGATCGGTTTGTTGTCTTTTTTAAGCCTCAACTTACTGAAAGCAACAATTTGGAATTTTTGTCAGTCAGGTCCTATGGGGACCCAATCCAGTCAGAACACTTACATGGGGCCAGTTGGGATCTTCATACAATTCAGCTGCACATGTTGTCTTTTGCAAACATTTTGAAGATAACTGTTCGTAACATCTGTATCTTGAATCCACCTACTGACTGTCTAATGCCTCTGTAGCTGAAGTCTTTCAAATCCACATCTTCTGGTTTCCACAGGAGGGACATAAGGTTCACCTCAAATGGTATGACAACTGGTCCCTGTAGGTGGAGATCAGCCCTCTGTTTGAGGTGGTACCTTTAGGCAGCAAAGAACTCCAGATTGGCATGAAGAACAGAACAGGTCACTTGTTGCAGCACTTGCCCAACGTGCCTGGATTTGGGTCATGTTGAACTTGGTGACTAGAAGGTCCAATCACTGTGGTACCCGGAGAGTGCCACCAAGTTAGTTGTGGTAGCTCTTTTGTAAGTGAAGGGTCTCAGATGCTACTGGATGCTTGTTCTTAAGCAACTGTATTGATGTCTTTCTGTCAAACATTTCTAATGAACTGTGTCAGTGTAAAAGCTCATGAGGTGTTTCTTAGAAGAAAAAAGTACTTAATTTGAGCGTAATGCTGGTCAGAAGAACTTGGAATTGCTGCTTCCAGTTGTGCCTTACTGACACACTTTAGCAGGGACCAGAAAATCTGAGTTCTGAAGTGAGAGGAAGGATTTATTTACCTCTTTGAACAAGGTAGTGCTTTGTAATGAGCTCACAAGGCGTGAGTCTCATCAAGGTCCTGTATGGCTGCTCTGCTTTTGGTGAGGTGTAGTTGATTTGGGACTGGGAGGTGACAGAAGGATTATCTAAACCATTGCCTCTGAGTTGAAAGTGAAGGACTCTATGTTTAAATTCTGATCATAGCAGTTATTCCAGGTGAAGATAGTTCTAGAGATACAGTTAATTTTTAGCATCTGTTGGTATTTAGATTTTTTGTAACAGTTCACAAATCTTTCTTTTGAATCTTTTTCTTCTCTGAAGTACTCTCTGTATTTCCATTGTTTGCTTCTGTATTCCATAGACTTAGAACAGTTTTTCTTACAGATTGCATTGAAATATTTCATAAAATAATTCAAAGCTCTGTCTGCATTGCAGAGCATCTCACTCTCCCACACTGCCTCACACTCGTGTGTTAATTTGTGAGTGATGTGAGCCACATGGGGCCCTGCTGGCAGCACTGTCTGTCCAGCATGACAGGCAGAGAACCATAGGTCACTAGAAAGCTTAGTTCTCTTTGACTTTAATGCTTGTTGAGAGACCATTAGTTTGTTCTGAGAATGAAAACCTTTTCAGACTTTAAACTTATTTCCAAACTGCAGGTACTCAAAACTAATTTGTTTAGAATTTTTACAGGTTTTTTGATTCCTAATGAAACTCAGAATGAAAACCTTAATTTAAAAAAACCCAAAGCTATCACTGCTGATCAGTGGCAGCTTTCTAGATGCTCCCCTTCCAACTCAAGCAGAATTCAGGCTCTGCCACGCTCTGCTGCAGCAATGCCAACACTTAAAAGTGTTAATAGCTCCACAAGATTAACAGTTTGGGAATTCTGCATCAGGGAAGGAAAGAATGATTAGCATGACCAGGAGTACTGCTAGTCAGATATTGTTGGCTGTATTTGCTAATTCTCCTTCCATTTCTCTTGCTGGGGTTGAATGCTGAAACCTCCCTATATGTGAGGAAAAAAATTATATATCAGATAATGGAAAGTTGTTTAATTTACATTTGTGTGTAAGTTAAGCATATTATAATTTACAATCCCACGTTACAAACCAAGTGTGCTGCAGGTCAGAAAAACCCAAAAACTGACGAACTGTCTTGTAGGTAACAGAGCTTAAAAAGTTGTGGGATTTAGGGGTGAAGATGTAGTCTTGTAACTAAGTTTGGAATTTGAGTTCTTGAGGGTAGGCCAGCGTAGTGGTTTCCTCCTGTTTTGACACATGAAGAGTTCTAGCTGAGGAAGTGGTCAAAGTTGCACATTCTGCTTGACTCAAGATGAAAAAAGATAATTTGGTAGTTAAAGGAGTGGATGGTGCTACATGGCAGACTTGAACATGGAACAGTGAAGTGCCAGGGAGAGATGAAGAATGAAAGAGGTGAGAACAAGCGAGTTAGAGTGAGCAGGGATGCCTCAGAAAGCCACTATATTTTGTACTGAATAGTACCAACTGCTGCAAATCTGGTTGGGTTATTCCTGTGTAGAAGCACTAAATTAAAAATACTGTTGAATAACTGGGTAGCCAGTATGTTTCTCATGTAAGATCTGTAAAACCTCTTTCCTTCTTTACTGTCTAATCACACAACACTACTGGGTTTGTTGTATTTGGAGTTTAATTTTATGACTTTGAAACAATTTAGTAACTAGTAAATCACAGCAATTGAAACTCTAGTTTTATTTGTAGAAATTGAAATGAGCTCATCTGTTTTAGTAGCTGGAAGATAATTACTTCTAAGCTGACAAATACCAGAAGTGTGTCTAGAAAACAAAAATTATTTGAAATGTTTTTGAGTCAGAATTTTTTTAATCTAATGAATATTTAATATCTCCAGTTGTGTGAGTATTTGGGTTTTGGAACTGTATTTCTGTGCCATTACTGTCTTGCCCCTGTAGCACTGCTGTTTCTAATGTGTTGGGACATGCTGTAAGGTGTACTTGGGTTTAAGTGCAGTTTAAGCATGTCAAAATATGAAATGCAGTGATACTGGAAAGAGTGTGGGTTTTTTCCTTTTTAAATTATTGTAACTAATGTTAAAGGCTATTTTGGTAAAATGTAATTAGTAGGAACAGACAGACAAGACATTTGTCCTTTCTGCTGTGTGCTCAAACCTGGGGGGTGTTTGTGAAGGAGGGTTGTTGGGGTACCTCACTAGGCTGATCCAGGTGAGTTTCACAGCTGTGCAAAGTCCAATTTCATATTGTGACAATATTTAGAGAAGTATTTCTGTGATTAAGGCTGAAAGGAACAATTCTGATTGCACTCTGTGGTCAGATTCTGGATTCTTAATCAGTAATGACCTCATACTCTCCAATAACTAATGGATAAACTCAGCACTCCTTAGAGAGCTCTGACTGACCCAGTGGTAGAGAAGGGAATAATGAACATTTGTAATGTCAGTCACAGATTGGAATATCTGGACAATTTTATCCTGTGATAACTATGTCAAAACAGAGACTTTTATTTCTGATTCAGTAACTCTAAACAAGAAATAAGGGAATAATGCTAAAAATAGTTGGGGTCTTTCACTAAATACAGAGATAGTGTGAAAACAGATCTACTGGTTGAATCCCCATATTTCATGGGAAGGGCAGAAGGATCAAATTATTTCAAAGCTGTAAATACAACAAAAGGTTTGGTTTTGTATGTTTCAGGCAATTAGGGAGAAAATGTATGAAAAGTGAAAATGTGTTATCCTGGAAAAGCAGAGTTTGATATTATAGATCACAGGTTATGATGTTAAAAGTGATAATGCACAACAGGAGCAGCTGAGCCCTCTGCCTTTTCTGTTAGACAGAATTTGATGTTGATCACTTATAACAGCATTTATGTTTCAAGATTGAAAATGTTTTATCACAGAACAAAAACAGAAACAATTTTTTTCTTGTAACTGCAGATATTTTTAATCTAACACTTCTGACAATTTGTTAGTATTTTTTTGCTTACCAAATTAAATGTGCTTTTAGAACAACTATGCTTACTGTTGCAAAAGTGATATATTATTCATCCTGCCAACTGACAGTCTTCAGGCAAACATCTCTTCTGTTTGAGTTATGCAAACTGAAAAATGTCGGGGAATATTAATAGAAATGGGTAACTGAACTATGAATAGCATAACATTTTCAGTTTTTGTCAATCATATTTAGGCTCGATCGTCTCTTTATTTTGCTGGACACCGGTACAACGCCAGTAACAAGAAAAGCAGCTGCACAGCAACTTGGGGAAGTAGTGAAACTGCACCCTCATGAACTGAATAATCTCTTATCTAAAGTAAGCATTGGTTTGTTTTCCCCCTAGTGCTTTAATGGTGAGAATAAAACTAGTTTAAAGGGGTGTGGTTCTGTGGGAAGAAAAAGAAGCATGGTAGTCTTGTGTCCTCCAGAATTAGGAGACTGAAGAAAACTGGGGACTGCTTCTGTTAAACCTGCTGTTTTGTCAACTTTTGAAATGGTTACAAAGTGAGGTTTCACTTTGCATTCTGTATTGATATTCAGTGTTTGCTGTACGTTCAGATTTTCCTCTATAAAGGAAAGCTCTTCTGCCTTATATAGATTCCTGCTCTTGCCTTTAAAGATTATTACTTGTGTGATAAAGCATTAAAAAAATAGGAGGCTGCATGTCTTTAAAAGAGCTGGAAAGTGGAAAGAGATTTCCATTAGTTTGAGACTTGGATCTGGCCAAGTCTAGTTTAGAGGAGTGTATGTTTCTTCAAGTGACCCATGTTGTCTCTTCTTGGGTTAAATGGCTTCAAAGTTTTTGAGGTCTGTTAATCTCTTTTGAACTCTTCCTTTTGGACAACAACAAAATGAAAACCAAAACATATCTCAAGCCTTGTTCACTATGGGGAGGAATTCAAGCTTGAGTTTGACTGATGGGACTAAATATATCTTGAATTCTCAATGTCTGGCTCTGGCAGTTCTGCCAGGCAGTGAGCAATATAGAGGAGGCTGCTGGCACTTCTTGGTTTGTTTCCTTGTCCTTTGTTTTTTGTTGTTTTGATTGTTGTCTTAATCCATACCATTAAAAGTAAGTGTTTTAATAGAGCAGAACAGCTGATGGATTTTATTGAAGTACAGTTTAAGCAAATATTTATTTACCTATTAATCTCTCCTTAAAGGTGTTGGTGTATTTGAGAAGTACGAATTGGGATACTCGTATTGCAGCTGGCCAGGCTGTTGAAGCAATAGTGAAAAATGTACCCGAGTGGAATCCAACTCCGAGATCAAAACAAGGTGCTCCTTAAATTAATTAAGTATAACTCACTGTTTATCTTACTCAAACTGGCCATGATATGAGATTTTTCAGGGCAACCTGTGTTGTTCTGATTTTTTATAAGCATGGACTTTTTTATATGCATCTAAGTGGGACTGTAAGTTAAACCTCTTTGGCTTTAGATGTTGATACCTGACCTTTGTTTCTTGTAAGATTCCTGTACTTGTGTGTTGTACCCTCATAAAGCTTTTATAAATAAAAGGAATAACTAGTAGAATGGTAAAATGTTTAACCAATCAACTTTGTCACAATATTTTGCAGGAACTCTTTTTTTCACTGCTCCCTTGCTCAAAGCACCTTTCTGAGGGAGGTGAAATGGCAGCTTGCTCACTTTTCCTGTCTGTGTTCACTTTGCATCTGAAATTGTCACATTAGGGATGGTAGTGTCTTTTATTCTTGAGTTTTGGATTTACTGTCAGTGATTTTGTCTAAACTCATTGGTAGCGTCTGTGTTCACAACTTTGTGGCAGTTTCCAGAGATTCACTGACTATTTAAATTAAAAACAGACACACACACAAACACACAAGCCTAAAGCAACTGCAACAAAACTCACATCTGTTTTGAGGTGATCTTGTATTTGTTTCATTTGGTGCCTCCTGGTTCTGCTGCTATACAATTTGACAAGCAAGGTCTGCATTTGCCTTATCCACTGTTTTTCTGACTTTTGTAAACAGTCATATTTGCTCTCCAACAACTTCTTTTCATATTGAAGAGTTGTAGTCTCTTCAGTCTTTCATCACGAGACAACTATTTGTCTTTTAAATAACTTTGTGATGTTTCTTGTCTTCCTTGAGATGCACCGAACTGTACACAGTCTACCTGCATCTCTGGAATACTGATATTTAATGCATAGTGACCCAGTGATGTGCTTTGTCGTGCCTTCAGTGTCCTTCCTGGTGATACCCAGTACTTAGTTGGCTGTTCTGGCTTTGACTGCTCAGTAAACTGGTGAATACAGAAAACTGTCAAAAGTACCTACAAAATTTTTATTAAATGTTAACTGCCAATTCTGAATTCAGTGTTGTGCAGGCATGATTTAGGTTATTACTTTTTTACCCTGTCTACCTCTTTGCCCATTAGTTTGAGAGTCCTCCTTGGATTTCCCTCTGCTGTTATGACTTTATGCTGCCCAAGAGCTTATTGTCATCTCTGTGCTTGGAGAAGAGATTGTAGTGAAATCTTTCCCATTCCTAAAAGACTGATAGAACTGGTTCCAAAGCTGGTCCCCAAAGGAATCCAAAGCTAACTTGGATCTTCAACTCCCTTTCAGTTTGTAAAAGGATGTTTTCCCCAGTTCTGTGTTAACTTGGTTCCTTTGATTTGTTGGGGTTTTTTTTAATATGAAACTTTGCCAAAAGCTTTTAAATGGCCACTGGATACCCTCTATCCACTTGTTGGAGCTCCTTAAGGACATTGATAATAAAGTTAATGAAAGGTGTTTGAATTTTTTCAGGAGCCATTCTGACACTTTCCTGGTAAATTGTATTTATCAATATAGTTAAAAATTTAGTTACATAGAAACATAGAATAGTTACATTACATACTCTGCAATAGTTACATTTAGTCACTTGAGAAACACAGAATAGTCTGGATTGGAAAGGATTTTAAAGATCATCTTGTTCTAGGCCCCCACCACAGGGGAGGACTTCACTATCATAGGCTCTACTACCTTTCCAAAGAAAGAAGTTGATTTCCCTTGTCTAGTTCCAAGAATTACTTCTAACATGCATTTTGTATGTGGAAATCAGGCAACCTGTCAGTCTTCTAGTACAGTTCCCCTTTCAAATGCATTGTCCAGTTCTTGCATATCTGCCTATCAGACTTATGAAACTGAAAAAATAACAATGTGTGTTTGAGAAAAAGGAACCATTTAACAGGGCTGACAGGCTATGCAAGCATTTGTTTCTTTCATTTCAGTTAAAATGTTTGTAATTATCAAATACTTGTTTTAAAGTGGTCTGGTTGCATTTAGGTCCCTCAGCTTGCAACAAATCACTTCTCTTTTTGTATATGTGTAATGAAATGTAGGTGATGTTTATTTTGTATGTTTTGTGTACTTTGACTCATTCTGCTATAAATGAACAAAACTTCCATAAAGTAGATGAAACATGGTAAATTAAATGCTCTATTTCTTGTAGGCAGCAAGTGTATTTATATGTCCAGTTGTAATTCAGGATGTGAGTGTGCTGGGTTAAGTGGGAATAGCCAAATCTATTTGTCTACTAAGCTGCATGTGACTGAGAGCCACAAAATGTCCTCATCTTTGAGTGTTGAGGGAAAGGAATATTTTGAAAGTGAATTCATAGCCAGGAAATAAGACTCCTTGTGATGAACAAATATGTTGTGTCAGTGCTGAACTGTACTGTGCCTGCAGTTGGATTTGAGAAGAGCTCATGGCTGTGTCCAGCAGGCCTGGGCAGCTGCTGTTCTCCCATACCCATGGAGACCCTTCAGCTTCCTTACCAGGGTGCTTGGCCATCAGTGATGGTGAGGGACTCGTTAGGAACTATGTGAGCCACATGCAGCTCAGACTGCAAGTGTGTGCACTGACAGGGCCTAGTGGCATGTCCGTGTCCAAGATTATAAAAAGCTAAATTTATCAAGGGAAAAACATACCAATTTTTTTCTACTCAATTAGGCACATTAAGTGACCTTTTTCAGTCCCTCTTTGTGCAAACAGAGCCTTTCCACTTTGTGACTCAAAATGCAGTATCTGATGATTCTTTCTGGAGGAGAGAAACCATTTTTTCTCATGCTTAATCTTCTGCCATAATTTTGGACAAGAATTTCATGACATTGTCTGTAATGCTTTTATTTTCTGCCTAGAATCAGGCTCAGAAAGTCCTATGGAAGATTCCTCTTCAACAGATCGGTTGCGTTTTGACAGATTTGATATATGTCGGTTGTTAAAACATGGTGCATCTCTTCTTGGATCTGCTGGTGCAGAATTTGAAGTGCAAGATGATAAATCAGGTATATCCTTATGTTTTACTTGCAGACAAGAATACTTACTAATTTGGAAAAGTTTTTTTGTGGCAGTGTTATTAGTCTAGTCAACCATGGATTTTCAGAATGCTAGGAAATAAGAGAAGAAAATATTCCCCAACGTAAGTGCTTTATATTACCTTTCTCAAGTTGAACAATTTTTAGGGGCTGTGTATTGTTTGTTTGTTTTTTTCCCTTGACACAATTGCTGTGTGTACAGAGGGGGAGAAGGGGTGGAAACCTGAAAGAGAGCAGAAAAAGCAATGTTAAGACTTTTGTGTAGTTTCTGTAGACTTTATTAAGAGGGTCAGGAACTATCACCACTTGTTCTTCATTTAAAGAGTGTTCCTGAATAGAGAAGTAGAATGTGGTTTATTTGAAAGTTTAAAGGTTTTAAATAGAGACACATTGCATGAAAAATACTGTGACAGTATTTTTGAAGTTAGAAGGTCAAATACCAGTGCCTGTGTGATGTCTTTTGTTTCAAGTGACATGTCTAATTTTTCTGTAACTTTTTAGCTGAGACTTGGTTTATATCAGTGTAATGGCATTGAATTATTTTAATCTAAGCTGCTTTTTTGCTTTTACCATACATGCCACTTGAACTCCAGTCTGTCTACCAAATTAAGTGATGCTATAGGTATGAACCTGACTGTGTAGCCCTGATTCCCTTCTCCCCTGTGTGTGGTGAGTTCTGTGCAGTGTACACTGAAGATCAGTAGCTCAGCAAGGAGCAGAACCTGTGGCTGCTGGAACTCAAGCAGTGTCCTGTCTCTTAAGCCTGGCTGTTAATTTATTGCTTGCCATCTTTTATGCCAGATTAATAAGGTGTTATACACAGTTCACTCTTCTAATGAAACTCTACACTTGTGTTCATAGAAATCTGATATTTATCCCAGAGTCATATGATTGCATATAAATAACTTTGAAAATGAAAATAAATTAAAAATATAATATAAAACAATAAATCAAATTTTAACCTTTTTAACTTGTGGGAAAATGCACAAGTCTGTTTTTATTTCTGTGTTTTGTAGCAGCTTCCCTTTTCAATGTGCATGGATGTAAAGTAATGTAAATAATCTTTAGAATTAGCAGTCCTTGGCAATTTTTCCCAATCTGGTTTTATGAAAGCAAAAATATTTTGTGGAGAATGGAAGCTGTTTGTATTTGCATGTCAGCTAGATGCTACTTAACAGACTTACTGGTATAGATATAATTAACTATTAATTGCTACTCAGCTTGCTGTACACCCAAAAAATGTACCAGTATTGGTCATCTGCTTAAAAGTTTGTGCCAATATTTGACAAAAAACCAACGAACCTTGCTTGACATGGGAGATGGAGGATAAGACTGTAAAGAGGCTTCAGCACCCTGTGAAAATGATGCTTGTGCTCCAGTTTGCATTGCCATCAGGAGTCAGGTTGGGCAGGAGGAAAGGAGACACTTGCATCTAGTGCATTTCACAAGGAAGAATGTTTCTGGAGAAAATGGGTTCACATTCAACCTTGCTCCATACAGGGTATTGAATTAAATGGCATTTGAGGTGTCTTACAGGTGGTTGTTACTTCCTAGGTCTCTGTTTCCCAACAGAAGATAAAACTTCAGGGGGAAAAGAAACTTTTAAAATAAAGCAAATAAATTTAAAAAACCACCATCCCTGAAAACTCAGACTGCCAAAATTAACAGATCCCACAATGATACATGTGCTCAATATCAATAAAACAGGTCTAATTCTTGAATCAGTCCTTGCTTTTATTTATTTTAGTGTGCTAACTTGTTCGCTTCAAAATGTAGTTTCCTAAAATGTCAAAACTTGGGGTTTTTTTAGGTTTTGATTTGGTTTTTTTGTTTGTTTTGTTTTTTACTTCTGTGGACCACATGATTTAATGAACATCAGGGTGGTATTTTCGGCTTGAAAATTGCTCAGTTCAAGTACTAGTGTATTTAGAGTAGCAGTAAAGGTCTTCTGGGTTATCAGTGTGGTGTGTTTTAAAACATGAGCCAAATTACACAATTTAATTCTGTAAATTTTGACTTTCTTGTGTTATATACATTGAGCAAGTCTTGAATAATGTATCTGGTTGGAAATCTGATGCCTTTTTCTTCTTTTAAAACCTTTTTTTAAGGTGAAATCGATCCTAAAGAGAGGATAGCACGACAGAGGAAACTTCTGCAAAAGAAACTTGGCTTAGATATGGGTGCTGCAATTGGGATGAATACTGAAGATCTCTTCAATGATGAAGACCTGGACTATACCCCTTCTTCAGTTTTACTAGTAAACAAACAACCTGTAGGTAAAACCTTGGGCTCTTTGACTGCAAGGAATAATACAGTGGGTTTGCTTTATTTGAACTTCTGTGGTTATAATATTTGCATTTTAAATATGATTGACATCTAATATGTTATGCTTTGGCCTCCTGAATTGTGATGTCCTATATTTACCTGTTGGGATTATTTGATGTCAAACTGCCTCTCAGAATTTGAAATGGAGGGTTGTGGGAGTTCAGACCAACGTGTGTTAGAGAATTTTTCAAGATCTTGATTGAAAGAGGAATTGACAATGAATTGCTTTTCTTTCAGACTCTTCAGGCTGCTGAGTTAATTGACTCAGAATTTCGAGCTGGTATGAGCAGCAGACAAAAGAATAAAGCCAAAAGAATGGCTAAGCTATTTGCAAAGCAAAGATCCAGAGATGCAGTGGAAGCTAATGAGAAGAGGTATAATAGTGAACTGGTTTGCTTTTATTTCAGTTAAACTGGGATTATGATTTGATTTATCTGTTCAGAAGCTTCCTGAAGTTTTTGCATCTTAATCTTTCATGTGCTAATTGTGCTGATGGTAAAGAGCTCAGTGCAATATTTGGTCCCAGTAAAGCTTTAAGGACGTCGCTTCAGAGGTATCTTGAAATAATGGGATGTTGCTGTTCAAATTTGCAGTTTGCCCCTGTTATTTAATGTAGCTTGAGAGTAATGCATGAAAGTTGGGGGTTAAGATGAACAACAGCTAAAAAATTAAGATAAGAGTTCTGGTGCATGCTGTGTTCCTTACTAGTTTATAATAGCATATTATAAACTACGGTGTTTATTATGAGCAGTGAACAAAATCTGAGATCTCATTTAGGAATTACTGTGTTTTTTGGACAAATCTGAGAAGGATTACTAATTTGGAAAAGCAATTTTGCTATCTCCTCACTGTTTCTTTTTTTTCTTTTTTACACGTAAACTTATCTATCTTGCATATTTCGGTGTTAAACCTCTTTGTTTTGTATTCTTGACACACTTTATTGTGTCTGAAGCTTTCAGCTGTAAAAGTAATTACTTTCCCTAAAGCATTTTTCCAGTTCGTAAACTTATACTTTTTCCTTCTCAGCAATGATAGCACTGATGGGGAACCAGAAGAAAAGAGAAGAAAAGTTGCAAGTGTTGTTATCAACCAGCCTGCTACAGACTCAAAAACATTGGTAGAAAATGTTCAGGAAGAGGTATGTGTATTGTTCTGCTGTTAGCAGCAATGATCATTCATCTTTTTAGCAAAGTAATTTGAAACAAAATTCCTTTATGGTCCCAAAGTCTTTAGACATTTTAGCACTAAGAGAAATGGAATGAAGAATGTCATTGCTGCTGACTTTTATACATAATGAAGCAAAAAAGCTTCAAACTGTGTTTGCAGCACTGAGGAAGAAAACATATTTAATCCATTGCTGGCAATTTGAGACTCCAGTGAATGTGAGTAGGGGTGGCTACAGATGTCAGACCTGGACATTAAACTGTATAACTGCTGAACACGTAGATGGTAGGGTTACAGTGAGCAAGAAATAATTTGACCTAAATGTTCATGTACACTTTATTTAATCTTTGCCCTGCTTAATTGGACTTTAGAATTAAGTTTTATCTTTAAGAGTTAAAGATGTAAACAGTTACCTTAGTCTTAGAAAAACCTGCATGTGTTTCAGTAGACTGAAAAGCTGAAAACTTAGGAAATGCAAAACCAGAATACAAATAGTACACAGAAGTTTGTTTGAGGAGACTTTATCTAGATTAGTCTGCATTTACAAAAGCAGAAATTTCCAGACATAGGTTAGTAATTAAATTTTTATTTGTGGAAAAATGTGATTGGCAAATTAATTTAAAAGATTGATGTTAACTGCAGACTGAATAGCTACGTGTTGCTGGCTGTCTTTCAGTTGCTTTGTGTATGTGATGATGGGAACTTACTAATAATAATATCATTTCCTTTCCACAGCCATGTCAGTTTCCTTGTAGGAAATTTTGGAATAGTGAATATGCTTCTGGTTTTCAAAAATATAGAATGTGTTTTGAAAAGGATAGAGTTTCTTTCTTACTGAATGAATTGACCCAATTTCATGATGTAGTGTGTTTTCAAACTGAGACTTGCCTATTATATTCTTTAAAGCCAAAATTTGTAAATTTAAAGGATCTCTGGGGAAAACAAGAAACTTTGATTAATTTTCTGTCTTAGTATGGTTGCTAAAGAGAGGCTGAATTCCAGAATGTCAAAATTTAATTGGTATAGAGATTATATTACTAACAGAAACTACATAAGCTTTTTAAGCCACTTAGCCAAGTTTATGAGCTGTAGAAGATTTTTCCAATTCTGTCCAGGAATGAAGAAAAATAGTTAAGCTTTTGGTGGGTTTTGCATACCACTTAAATACATGAAGATAATGTAAGAAGTGTTTCTCTGATTCCTTTATCTTTTAATCTCATACTTAAGAATCTTTTGTGCATTCAGGCAAATGAATGGCCTTTGGAAAGCTTTTGTGAAGAGGTGTGCAATGATCTCTTTAACCCTTCTTGGGAGGTAAGTTGTGTGTGCAGTATCTAAGGTGTAACTGTAGACTATAAAAAGAGCTTCAACAGAAGCACAGAAAATTCTAGATGTAGAACTTAAGAGTATTTTGCTAGATATCAAAAATTACATCAACTGTAAATACAGATTACATAGCCAAGATAAATTTGCTTTCAGTGGACTTAAAGGGGAATTGAAGACAGAGGCGTAATGTATGCTTGGGGGGAGTGGGGAAGATGTAAAGCTGTCATTGTAAGTGAGAATTATGGGAGTACTGAAATTCAAGCAAATCTATGGTTAAAAATATTAAGCCATTAAAACAGACTTGGATTCATCAAGAGTTTGAGGAATATTGTGCAAGTCTGTTGCTGAGAGCAGTGGCATATTTGTCTAATGGTAAGCTAGTACAAAAGGGGGAGGAATCAGTCCTTTGGTAACTGCAAAAACTATGTATTTTTTGCTTATTTTCAAGATTCAAAACTGTTCTGCTCACCCTTTTATTCAGTCTTTATACAGTTTTCTACAAACTTTGATAAAAATTTCAGGCAAAACTATGAAGTAGCTGGAAACTATCTTACTTCCTTGAGCAGAAGATAGAAATAACTGTTCTCAACTAACTTAATTTTCTTAAGTTGATCTTTTGAAAGGTTAAATGTTAACAGAAGCACTAATATCCTTATGTATATCTGTAGCACAGTCTCAGTGATGTCAGTATGAGCAGAGACAGCTTGCTCTCAAACTTGGAAACAGATAAATCATATGCAGCTAGCACAATTATTTTAGTCCCAGAAAAAGAGTAATTCTATTTGTGTGGCACGTTTTGCTGCATGTGAGGTAGGAAGCCTCACCTCATTTAAAAGCAGGCTGTTTGCAGTGGAAGACCATGTCCACTTGTCTGGAATGCAGGCATTCCCATGGCTTTCTTAGTACATTTGATATAGGGCACATATCTCTTAATTAAGGAAGTAGATCAGTGCAGAATTGTTATTACATTATGTTCTGGATGAAAAATGGGTTAACCTGCCTGAAAATGCATGTTTAAAATGTTTCTCTGGCAGCGTCTTGCAATGTCTAGAGGTAGTCAGGCTGATTAGTTCAGGCTGCTTGCCTGGCTTACAGACAGATGAAGTTAGGCAAGATGAATCCTACTGCTGGTATTTCCTTTATACATTTTATACATTTGTGTGTCTTGATGGTTTTCTGCTTCTTTTGATTTGTAAAACCTGGGTCATAAGGAGTCTTGGACTAAATAAATTATTGGTGCATGACAATTAGGATTTTAAGACTAGACTCTGGCTGGTTTTTATTTGCTTGCTTATACCTTTAACCAACAGCCACTGAACTGTACACAGGGGATATGTGTGCTACCAAATACTCAGTTCTAGTTGTTACCATCGTGAAATGAAATACAGTAACTTTCTGCTAGCAGTAAGCATGTATATGAAGTGTCTTTAAATAGAGTAAGTTCTGCTCTAACCTATCTAAAGGCCTTTCAACGAAAACCCAGTTCAAAACTCTGCTTTTAAAACTTTGTGTATCCATTGAGGGAGCTTTTATTGAGAAGCCAATTAAATTACTAGGGCAGTTAGGTATCAAAGTACCACAAACAGGAGTGTCTGTAGCACACCTTTCTACTAGTCTTATTTCCAAAACTCTTCCTAGTCTGTTCAGTTGTTCATGTTTGGTGAGAACATGCAAATGCCTATAGTTTGCTTTCCTATATCACTTGCTCACTTATTTTCTAATAGATAGTCAAGCAAGGCAAGTTTGTAAGCTATGCAGAATAATAATTACCAGAAATTTGTTTTGCAGACTCCAGAATATTCAGTAAGGATCCAAACTCTGTTTAAGAAATATAGGCTTGTAGAGAAATATTTGTCTTTAAAAACATAAGAATATTGATTTGCTTTGGCTTATAAACTTAATAACAACAGTAATATCTTCTAGTTTCTCTTTTCTGAAAACTAGTGTCATATAATGTAGTGAGGTAAAAGTAAATCATTGTTGAATATATTACTGCAATTATGAGAACATGTTAGAAAATAGAAGCAATTCTTAATTGGTTAATTTTGGACAGATGAATATTGAAGTGTATGATTTGATCTAATAATTCCCACAAGTCTCATACTAGTTCAGTAGCAGTTGAAGTATCTCTGTTAAGAATACAGTAATACCGTTTCATTTATCTAATCTGGCTTTTACCTTCTGTTCCCTAAAATTTTTTAATTGACCTTTTATTTTACTTTTTTAGGTTCGACATGGTGCAGGTACTGGACTGAGAGAGATACTTAAGGCTCATGGTAAAAGTGGTGGCAAAATGGGAGACAGCTCTTTAGAGGAGGTGAGCTTCTAGTCATATAGACTTAATACATTGCTTAAATGAAGTTTAGAAAACAGACTTCTTAAAATACCTAAACTTTGCACCAGGTGAGTGATTTGGGGGAATATAAACCATGAGACTTGTCTGCTCAGAATCATCTGGATAACATCACTGTATGCACTGATTAAACATTCTTTTTAAAATGCCTATGCAGAAGGCAGTACTTCTGTATAAGCAGCCAATAATATGTTGGTTGTGTATGAAGTTATTAAACACCAGCTTCCATACTAGAAAATAGTATTGCAAGTCACGGTAAGGCTGTGCTGAAACAAAATTGACTAGTTGACTGTGTAACTCTAGTGAACTCTCAGACTACCTTAATTCTGCTTTCTTAAATAGTAATTAATCAGTCTCCTTTATTATGAGAGAGTTTAAATAGACTTTTTAAAAGGAAAACAATTTAAAAAAAAAACCTGACACAGCTTGTTTACCAAGTGAATCTTATCCAGATTAATATTGACTTTACTGTAAAAGCAGCTGGGAGAGCTTGTGGTTTAGAGTGGAAGATTGAGGAGCTGTATATCAATCTACTTCAGCATACTTTGTATATATAGTACAAGCAACAGCATCTATCTCTTCTTTTTTCTATGTGGGAGAGTATTTGTTCCATGGAGACTGCTGGGTAATAATAACACAGGCTGCAATGATAAGATATTTTAAACTATTTCTTAACTATTTGTGGCAGGTGTGTGTACTCCAGCTGCTGTGCATGCTAGATGCTGGGTATAATTCTGTGACGTGTATGGGAATATGAAATCTATAAAATGCTTAAAGTTTTGTTCATTCAAATGACAGTTTTCAGTGGAAGTGTTGATCTGGTAGGCAAACAGTGGAGATGAGAATGATGATGCCTGAGCAGTTGCTTTTATGGCGCTTTTACTCTGCGATTGAAAATTACAGAGTTACTGATCTCTAACAGAGGGCAGAGCTTCAAGACAAGCTTGGTGTAAATTGTTATGTCAAATTTGGAGGAGACATGGCTGAAAAGCAAGTTCCTTTCACTGGGTCTCCCTCAGTGAAGTACTGCTTCATAGTTTACTTATAAACGTGCTTCAAACATATTAATTAACTTGCCTAGGATGAGTTGACGCTGGTCAGGGTGGATTATCTGCATGTCTTTACCTTGTGTGCTGTGTAGGAATGAAATTGTCTGCCCACCTTCCAAGGTGCTCTCCAGCTGTCGTGTTTTAGCCCCAGCTGGCAGCTCAGCCCTACACAGCTGCTTGCTCACTGCTCTCCAGGGGCCCTTGTGCTGGAAGGGGGAGGACAATCAGTAAAAAAACATAAAACTCACGGGTTGAGGTAAAATTACAATTTAGTAAGTGAAACAAAGTAAAGTATTATAATACTAGTATTGATTACAATAACACTAATAATAGTAATAATGAGGAAAGAGTGAATTAAAACCTAAGAGAAACAAGTGCTGCACAGAACAGTTGCTCACCACCCACTGATGCCCAGCCTGGCCCCAAGCGCCAATCAGCCCCTTCTGGGTAACATCTCCGGTTTATATACTGGGCATGATGTTCTGTGGTGTGGAAATATCCCTTTGGCCCATTCAGATCACCTGTCCTGATTGTGCTCCCTCCCTACTTTTTGTGAACCTCCTCACTGGCAGAGCATAAGACACTGAGAAGTCCTTGACTGAAGGTCAGCATGACTTAACAACAACCAAGATGTGTGTTATCAACACTATTCTGATAATGAATCCAAAACACAACACTGTATCAGCTACCGAGAAAATAACCGAACTCTGTTCCAGTCAAAACTGGGACACCAGCCTTTTGGTAAAGCAACTGTGTTTTGTTGTTGGTTTTTGTTTGGTGTTTTTTTAAAACCCAAACTAAAACCAACAAAACACCAAACTAAAACAACAGAAACCAAAACCAACCAGGTTATGATGCAGTAATCCAGGTGAGCTGAGTTAGTGCCAGCTACTTTCCTGTGACTATCTGTCCAAGATCACTGTGTTGAGTCAATTTGACCATCTTGTTGTCATAGCTCTTAGAAATTTTAGCTAAAGCAAGCATATCAGAAAAGCTTTATGAATAAATATAATCAAGGTGTTCAATATTTCTCTTTTTACAGATGATTCAACAACATCAGGAGTGGCTAGAAGACTTGGTCATTAGACTTCTTTGTGTGTTTGCATTAGACAGATTTGGAGACTTTGTTTCAGATGAAGTAAGTTACCTTTGAGTCGTAGATCAGCAGGTTCTGCAGGAGACAATACTGCAGCCGGTTGTCTGTGCTCTGTACAGTGATACTATATGTGCCTGTTGTAACTGCTCACAGATGCTTATTGAAAACTAACTGATACATACATTACACCTTCTTTGTATTTGTTTGGTCATCTGACTCTACTCACCTTGATTTCTTCCTAAGTCAAATTTCATGCAAAATATCTGTTCTATCATTTACTTTTTCCTAGGTGGTAGCACCAGTACGTGAGACTTGTGCTCAGACTTTGGGAGTAGTATTGAAACACATGAATGAGACTGGGGTTCATAAAACCGTGGATGTTCTCCTGAAGCTGCTTACACAGGAACAGTGGGAAGTGAGGCATGGTGGCCTGCTAGGAATAAAGTATGCTTTGGCAGTCCGTCAGGTAATAAACCTCATGACAAATCGCAGAGACCTTTGGATCAAAAAACTGTGCTCCAAGTAGAGGAGGATGTGGTTGAACAGTAGATAGATAAGATAATGCAAGCTTGCTTGCACTGCAGTCTCTTGGGTTATGAGATGTGTGACTGCACTTTTATATCCAGGCTACGATATATAGTGAAGCTATACTGTTGTAGCTTTATAAGTTACTGGCACAAAACCTTATAAGTAGAGGCTGTGCTTGCCTGATTTTGATGATGCTTTCATGTGTGAGGTAACAGAGCTCAGTGCTGAAATAGTTTGGTCTATTTGTGGTGATATTCTGCAAACACTGAGCTTTGAGATGACTTAAAAGTTCAATCAGATGACTAACCTAGGTTTAACTTCATGAATGGTAATTTACAACATTTAGATTATAGTCTTGAATGGGTACCTTCTGTATAAAACAAATGGGTTTATTCACACACTTGGAGTATATCTCAATTATTTGGATCACTTGGTGCTCTTCAAGTTTAAAAATGCTTTTGATCTTTTTGTCAGGACATGATTGACACTTTATTGCCTAAAGTGTTGCCTGCAATAATTGAAGGTCTGCAAGATCTGGATGATGATGTCCGAGCTGTTGCTGCAGCATCTTTAGTACCCGTAGTGGAAAGTCTGGTCCAGCTTCAATCTCAGAAGGTGGCTGAACTGTTTTCCATAAATTCTGATTGGAAAGTTTGCTTTTGGTCAAAGTGAAGAAAATAATGCTGGTTTTCTTCTCCTTTTATATGCTAACCTATTGTTCTCATTTGTGTAGGTGCCTTTTATTCTTAATACCTTGTGGGATGCACTTCTGGAGTTGGATGACTTGACAGCTTCCACAAACAGTATCATGATCCTTCTTTCATCCCTTCTGACTTATCCTCAGGTCCGCAAATGCAGGTAACTTTTTTATTACTATTGCTTCAGTATTACATTTTTGAGTGTCCACTTATTTGCAAATTGGAATAATCAGCTTCTTTCAGATCATGTGCTAGGGAGAGTCTTCATTTAAATCAATATTTTAGCTTTACTCTTGTTTTTCCTTAAAGTGAAGGTTAGGACTTCTATTTTCATTACGTTCATGAAATGCAACAAAAGAATTAAACAACTAGACATGGTTTATATGTGACTTTTTTACCTTCTTTCTCCATTCATTTGGGTATTTTAGGAAAGGATATTGGCTGCACTCATAAACTGGTCCTGCCCACAAACTTCTTTTTTGTCAATAAGGAGCAGACAAACTCCAAACAAGAGACCAGATTGTGTACATTAAAACACATGCATGTACCTGTAGAGCTTTGCTGTTGGAACAGTTCTGAAGAAAGCTACAAACGTGGAAATTCACATCAGTAGTACATCTAGTAATTCTGTGACTGGCTGAAGGCAGTGCTTAGTTCCTTTCTGTTTGGGACTCTGGCAAAGTAAAGGAATTTCATTATAGTATGTTAAATTTTTCATAATACACACGGTAAACTCTCAGCATCTGCCCTTAAGGTAGAAGCTTTATGCATTTTCTTTCCCATCCCATATGATTGGCATTGCTGAAGCTGATTTCATTATTTGTAAAGTCATAACTGCCTAATAGTAAGTTCAAAACAGAAACAGCCCCTCCTTTTTTTCTTAAACAGTTGAACAAAGGCCAAAGTGTAATGTTGGGGGGGAAACATGGTGAAAATAGACACTTGAATTGACTAGTTCTCTATACCAGTAAGAAAAAGCCCTAGTATTTTCCTGAAAAAAATATACCAACTCAAACTTTACATGTTTAAGGTGTAGTAACTTGAGCCTTCTCTTAGTTACCAAGTATATGCAATAATACTTTTTTCTTAAAACTTTTTTTTGATAAAACTTTAGAACTGACGATAAACAAATTTGACTTAGCTCTGCATGTGTTTGGTTTTTCCTCCCTGTCACTGTCTCTACATCTCCCTTTCCTTTAGCATTCAGCAGTCGCTCACAGTTCTGGTCCCGCGCGTGTGGCCATTCCTGCACCACACGATATCTTCTGTGCGCAAAGCAGCTCTGGAGACGTTATTCACCCTGTTGTCTACCCAAGACCAGGTAAGAATTAGTTACTACTGTTTTACTATGGTACCTACTGGAATATGCTTAGTCATATGATATCCTTGTTTCAGAGTTCTTCAACATGGTTGACTCCAATTCTGCAAGACATGTTGAGGCACATATTTCAGTTTTGTATCTTGGAAAGCAACCAAGAAATTCTGGATCTTATTCACAAGGTATTTATGTGACTTACAGAAACACTATATATCTATGTGGTATCCTGCTCTTTCATATCCTCTGTGCAGATAAAGATTAGTGTGTTCATGTTAATTATTTTTTAATTGGGCTGTGTGATGCTTTACCACAGAGAGTTACTGATAGATGGTTCCTACAGCTTATTAGCATACATATGATCTTCTGTAGAACATGTACAAATTTGTCATGATTTCCACTATGGTTCTTTCTTTCCCAAGGTATGGCTGGAACTGTTAAACAAGGCATCTGTACAGTATGTGGTTGCAGCTGCTTGTCCATGGATGGGAGCCTGGCTCTGCTTAATGATGCAGCCATCTCATTTGCCCATTGATTTAAATATGTTGCTAGAAGTAAAAACTAGATCAAAAGTAAGTGCAATGTAACCTCACTAACTGTCCTGAGGAAAGTAGAGAATTGCTTAGCTGTATATGAGAACAAATTCTAAGGGTGTTAGAGGGGAATGGTGGTGTCTTTCTACAACTTTAAATATAAACTGTCTTACAAACCTCAATTCTGCAGAGCAAAAGAGTTCTTGTCAGGTTGTCCATGAGAATAAAGTTCTGCCACATAATGTGTTCTGTGTGAATATGAATAAAATCTTTATTTACATGGTTCCAAAGCCATTTTTTTGCAGGACTGAGCTAAGTCTAAAAGAATTGTGTTATTTCTGAAAACATGCTGGAAGATGTTTCCTTTTTCTTCTGTGTATTTACCAGCTGTATGTTGAGTTGTAATGCTACAGTCAAGGAATATAGCATACATTTAACAGGACTCTAGAATTCTGGTAGTGGAGAGGTGATTTACAAATATTAACTACTTTAAAAAGTCTGTTATCTAAGAGGTACTCTGTCTTAGTCCAACTTTTGTATGGTATCGTGGTTATTGGGAGTGTTGTGGAATATGAATTCACCTTTTTATTATAAACAGACTTACTTTCAACCTCTCCTTTATTCCGTAGGAAAAGGCAAGTGCTAAACTGCGTCAAGGTCAAACCCAGAACAAGGAGGTGATTCAGGAATACATTGCTGGGGCAGACAGCATTGCGGAAGATCCGGCAACCAGGGATTACGTGGTCATGCGTGCTAGGATGATGGCGGCAAAGTCAGTTTACTGGAAATATGAAACAGATACTTTAAAGCATTTTATATAGTGGTTTTGCCAAAATCTAATCATGTAGACTATTTTGACATCCTCATTAATTGCAGAGTAATTGTAACATTGAAGTGTCTGTTCTTTTCCTTTTCAGGTTGCTGGGAGCACTTTGTTGCTGCATTTGTGACCCAGGTGTAAATACTGTTACTCAAGAAATAAAGCCAGCTGAATCTTTAGCTCAGCTACTGCTCTTCCACTTGAATTCTAAATCTGCCTTGCAGAGGATTAGTGTTGCATTAGTAATCTGTGAGTGGGCAGCCTTGCAAAAGGTAGGATGTTTCTACATCAAAAATAAATTTTACTATCTCAGTCCACTGTGTGTTGTGTGCTACTTAGCTTGAATTAAGATTTCAGTTGACAAGCTAAAATGGTATTTATACATCTAAGTACTAAAAGACAATGGAGGAATGCAGTGCTCTGTAGCTAAATGCCAACTGTCAGAACTATGAATCACTAAATGTGTTCACATTTTTTTCCACGAATAAGTCTGTTCTCAAGATGCATGTTATCTAAGGTTGGTCCTTCCTTTTAAAAACTGTCTTTCCTCTATTCACGATCACTTCTAGTGTTAGACTAAAGGTTTTGTTCCTAATCTTTAATATTCTGTGTTATGAATGTTAGTAGTCCTCTGGAAACTGGATTTCTGTAGATAGATTGAGCTGTTTAGTGCCAAAAGGGAACAAAAGGAATTGTGATTACTCAGAAATGCAAATTTACATCTTTTCCTGTTATAGGAGTGTACAACTGTGGCTATTTGTGTGCAACCTCGTTTACTTGGGGTCCTTTCTGAACATCTCTATTACGATGAAATTGCTGTTCCTTTTACCCGAATGCAAAATGAATGTAAACAACTCATCTCATTGTTAGCTGATGCACACATTGACATTGGAAACAGAGTAAACTGCAGTGTATTTACAATAGATCAAGCTAATGAGCTGGTAAGTAGAGGCATGCCTGCCCTTCTTTCAAATCATTCTTGTCTTAAAATATGTTGTGAGCATCATTATTACATAGACAATAACTTTCAAAAATAATGTGCTGACTTTGCATATCTCATGTCAGAGGATGTGTATGGAAACTTACTGTTTGTCCTGTGGTGTTCACAGGCTGAAAAAAAACAAGTGCAGTGCAAGGTACATACTTAGCAGGAGAAAAAAGTGCATGTTCTGATTCCAGGTGTGGATTCCCTATTGAAATCCACACAGAAGAAACCAAAGCAGACTGGAACCCCCTCAAAACCAGTGTCAAAAGACTAGTAAATAAATAGATCTTCTCTGCCCCTGCCTCCAACCTTTTAATCTGCTTAAATCTTTCACAGGAAACAACAGTAGTCAGCCAGTTTTGAGTGGGAACGGAGGAGGAAAGTCCTGCAACTACTTCATGGTGTCGCTTTTTAACTTAGGTTATTATCCCAGTCTCTTTCCTCAAAAGAAAATCTGCTTAGAAACAACTTGTTCATGAGACCTTGCATATCCTTTCTAGATTCTTGTGTTCACATTCTCCTTTGCTTGTCTGTCACATACTTATGTATTCCCAGAAGTGACAGATATGCACAGTCTAACCTTGGAGTACATAAACTATTCTTTGGGAATTTAGACTTGAAATTATTATAAGATGCCTGATTTTCACTTTGGTCTGCAGTTCAAGATTCCAGAAACTACATTTTGGAGTGTTTCCTGTTATTTGCTGGAAAAATGGACATGATATTTGTTCGAGTGACTCATGTTCTGCCATGAGAGGATATCCTGTTCTACAATAAAAGAAACAGATTTGTAATTATTTTTTTCCCTTTTCTTAGGTTACTTCTGTTTTCAATGAAGTGACATCATCCTTTGCTTTGAATCCTAAAGTTCTGCAGCAGTTGGACAGTAAGCGACAACAGGTCCAAATGACTGTTACAGAAACCAATCAAGAATGGCAGGTGTTGCATCTGCGAGTCCACACGTTTGCTGCATGTGCAGTTGTGAACTTGCAGCAACTTCCAGAAAAACTAAATCCTGTTATAAAACCCTTAATGGAAGCTATCAAAAAAGAAGAGAATACACTTGTGCAAAACTATGTGGCTTCATGTATAGCAAAGTTACTTCAGCAGTGTACAACAAGATCTCCTTGTCCAAACTCAAAAATTATAAAAAATCTCTGCAACTCCCTCTGTGTGGATCCACATCTTACCCCCTTAGCAGCATGTCCAGCACAGCCTCAGAGTAGCCATGAAAACTCAAAAGGTATGACATTATATCTAAGACTTTCAACATTCTTAAAATGTCTGTGCTTATTTCTGAACTGTTAAAATGAATGTTTGAGTCTTGTTTTCTGTGCTTTTAAAATGCCAGCAACTGAGTATTTATTAGTAATGATTTGATTTAGGTATTTTAAACTCCGTTTGTGTGCAAGTAATATGTATTTTTTCAGAACATATATGTATAAAAGACTTCATTTCCAGTTTTCCATTATTGACTGTTGTTCAGTTGTTGTCTGCTTATGATCATATTTCACATATGTTATGAAGCTTTTCTTTGAAATTGAGTAAGTATAGGAACTAGTGGCCTGTTAAAAAAGTCTGACTTATGTTCCATTCCATAGGCTAATAGTTACGTAAAAAAAGATGGGATCAGTGTTCAAAATGAACAAATAATCCTGTACATGCAATTGTCATGGATTCATTAAATGGCTGTCCACTATTGCAAATGTATGCATTAAACAAACAACCCAAATTAAGATCTTAACAGTCTCAAAGATTCTAACCTGCTTTAAGGTTTGACCATTGTACATTTTAGATTTTCTTAATGAATGTGTCCTCCATCTCAGAGTACAGTAACATTCATATGATTGAAAATAAAGCTCTTTGGTATATATGGAAACATCAACAAATCCAAATATAATGATGGCATCTCTTACTGTATCATGATATTGAACTGTTTGTAAAGGACACAGAACAGAAGTTTGTTTCAACTTCAGAACATAATGTAGTTTTGTGAAATAAAATTGTGCAAACTTTTTATATTGGATTGAAGATCGTTACCTGTGCTTCTTAATGAATAAGAATTTGTGGTAGTGAGCACACTTAGATTTTCATTCCAACTCTGTAATGTGCTCATAACAGAGTAACTGTATTCTGTAGTGAAGTGCCATTGTCCTCAAGGATGCAAAAAAATGCCCCTTTTTTTAAAGTACAATCACCAGATGACATGTAGGTACCTATCACTTCTGTCTTTGTGTTAAAATGCAGCTTAAATTGTTGTCAGCTGTTCTCTCTTTTGTTTTAGGGTCCAACTCTGATAAAGATGGGATGCAGCATACAGTTACTAAGCACAGGGGCATAATTACACTGTACAGACATCAAAAAGCTGCTTTTGCCATCACAAGTCGGCGAGGTCCTACTCCGAAAGCTCCAAAAGCCCCTATTGCAGATCTGCCCACGGGTAGCAGTGGAAGCATTCCTACAGAGCTGGATGAGGTGCAATTTCACATCCACCCCTCCCTTCTGTTACATCAAATTCACTGCAATTGATAGCATTATAATAGGAATGTCCAGGATCTCTTCATGAGAGAACTGAGCTGAGCATGTTTGTTTTAACTCTTCAGTATATCATTAAGAAAATTAATTTATTAATAACTCCTGAAACTTTATTGTATAATGCGAATATCGATATAAATTCATGCAAATAGTTTTCCACAAACTGCAGTGATTGTGTCCTGTTAGCCCTGTTACTGTTGGCCATCTTGATGCATGTAGGAAGCCTCTGAAGAATTAAACCCAATAATTGAAATGTGACCGGCTTCAGGATGTGTGTGCAATTTCCACACTTAATATTCTAAACTTTTTTGGTACTGTTCCATTAATTTCATATTTCAGTGTATTTTAATAAGATCATAGTCAAGAGTGTGGTTTCTAAACAGTCTTGTGGATTTTGTTTTTGATTTATTAATGTATTTAATCAATTCTGATTTGCAAAAAGAGTGGGAGCAAGAGAAGCGGCTTAGTAACAGATCAAGTTTCTCACAAGTTTTGGTAGCATGTTACAGTCTTGGTGTCATTATATTGGCAATATTTGAGGTTCTGGAATTGGAACCAGTTGGAAAATATCTTGTAGAAATGGACTCGTATCAGCAAAAGCCAAATCTCAAATTAATGTACTTTAAATAATCTATTACAAAATATTTTTTTTGCCTGTATAAAGAATAAAGTAATTAACTTGGGGGAAAGAAAATCAGTAAATGTGTTGTCATAGGTATAAACACAATCAGAATTGAAAGCCTATATAATGAGAACTTCCTTGAAAATAATTTTTTAAATGTATCTGTTCTCACTACTTTGTTAAATTGTTTAATTCTAGGCTCAGAAACCTTATGTTGTACAGAGAAGAGGAGCTGAATTTGCCTTATCTACTATAGCTAAACACTTTGGTGCTGAAATGGCAACAGGATTGCCACATCTCTGGGATGCTATGGTTGGTTCCTTAAGGAACAACATTCACATAAATAATTTTGGTAATTATAGTTCTGCTCTAAGCTGGGAGGGCAGGTAGGCTGGGGTTGTATGTCAGACTTAAACTGAACACTTTTTCTGCTTCTACCAGACCGGAAGTCGTTACTGGAAAAAGGAGATGCTCCTGCCCAGGAGCTTGTAAATTCCTTGCAGGTTTTTGAAACAACAGCAGCTTCAATGGCTACTCAGCTACATCCTCTGGTAATCCACTTTAGTCTGTTCATTGCCTCTGTTTTAAATCTTTGTTTTGTAAGACATATCTTTAGATCTTGTTCTGATTTTGCTCAAATGGTGTCTTTAGTCCCTCACTAGCCTGCCTGTTCTCAAAGTCCTGTAGCCTGGTCTCAGTAAACTGAAGACATAACCTTCAGCAGTTAAGCTGTACAGTTTTAAGGCTATTTTTCTGTGTTCTGTAGGATGTCAAATTCTGTATTTGTTTATGCAGGTTGTAAAATAAACCACAAAAGCAAACAGCTACCTACAATTTAGCCTTGGCCTCTTCTTTTTTGAATGAGCTGTCCAAACAAGATTGTGTCCTAAGTTTGAGTTAGGATAGTATTTATGCCACTGTGTTACATTGACATCAGCATCTTGGCTCTGCTTCAATTTAATTCTGTATTTCCTACAACTGGAGAACAGACTGATGATAGGATGCCTTTCTTTTGTAGTGAAAGTACAGGTATCTGATACAAGAGCACATTTGTACTGATGGTGAAAAAAAAGACATATAGGTATACACATACCCCACTGGGAATATGCAGATTTTCTTCTGGGTGTCTTCCTTGTCATACAGAATTAATGAGATTCCCAATATGAATAATTCATCTGCTTAAACACAAATGGGATAAATCTAGGACAGGTTTGCTAGCTGGAAGGAATTCTTAAACCTATATATCTGTATTTAAGTGATAATTCTTTTTTTAAATAAAAATTTGAGTACTTAGGAGTATATTTTCAGTGTGAAGCATATCCTTGCCAGTTAAGGGCTTCTTGAATTTTCATTTGGACTAAAATACTAGCTAGTTTTTTACTCTGAATTTTAATTGTATTGGGGAGTAATACTTGGTCAAAGTTCAACTGCTTGTTTCTTCTGAAAGAAACTGTTTTTTAGTTTTAAGCAATTAGGTCTTGTAAAGCAGCCATTTCAGGCACTCTTAAATGTTTTTAAAAAGCTGTTTAGCTGAAAAAAATTGACTAACTTGTTTATAATTCATATTAACCATTTTCCCACCACCCTTTTCTCTATTCAGTTAATACAGCATTTGCCTCATCTTTACATGTGCCTTCAACATCCCAGCACTGCTGTGAGACACATGGCTTCCCGTTGTGTGGGTGTTATGAGCAAAATTGCTACCATGGAAACAATGAATATCTTTCTAGAGAAAGTTCTACCATGGCTGGGAGCAATAGATGACAACACCAAACAAGAAGGTGCAATTGAAGCACTTGCATGTATCCTTGCTTGAGTATTCAGAAATGCAGAAAATTCTTTGCTGTTGCTTAATTTGGTGAACAGAAAGCCATTTTCCTCCTGTGGAATGAAACAGAAGAAACTTTCATTTCCATTGCCCTTATGATCCATCAAATGAAGCTTTGGTGGAGGCGATTCAGTTTCTCAAACCATGCAGTTCACTGGGCTAAATGGAATTGGGTAGATCAGATTTCCCTTGTTCTGCATTGTTTTGTTTCTAGAAATCTTGTTTATCTGATTGTAACATATTAAATGACTTTTACCTATTGAGTGTGAAATCTGCTGGATATGTATGTCAGACAGTCCTGAACTGTTAAAAACTATTTCCTTAATAACTGGTCCAGGTGTAATGGAGCAGCTGGATGTTGGTATTGTTCCATACATTGTTCTTCTAGTGGTTCCAGTTCTGGGTAGAATGAGTGATCAGACAAACAGCGTACGTTTTATGGCTACTCAGTGCTTTGCAACATTAATTAGACTAATGCCTCTTGAGGTAAGCTCAAGCTCTTAAGTATATTGAGTATATGAACTATCCTGTATCCATTTTTTTTGCCAGCTGCAAAGTCCAGACTACTGACTAATTAAATGCTGAATGAGTAAAATACTTTTATAGATGTTGAGTCCATATCAGATAATAGAAATGTTTTTTTAAATTGAAGGGAACAGAATTGGACCCTGTGTTAGCAATCTTCTAAATTAATGTTAAAATAAAAATTCTCCTTATAATAAACTTCTTTTAACTGTGTACACAAAGTTAAAGGATGTATTTTAATTTTGTGTGCAATGTTGCTTTTGTTAGTTTGGGCTCAAATGTTTTAGCAGTGATATGTGCACTCTCCCTAGGTATGTGTGTAGGCAAGAGAAATGCATAACGGTATTATTACTTTTGAAGGAAAAAACAATAATAGAAATAATGTAGATATTATTAGAGTCACTTATTTCTAGTTTTTAAAATCAAAAAGCCCTGCCCTACATATTCAGACAAAATACTATGTTATTATGATGCAACAGAGTGTAATCAGTACAGACTTGCTTCAGTTTTTCACTGCTGCTACAACTGGCACACCTCAGACACTTGCTAATGTTGTGTCAAGGACTACAGTGCTTCTGAGCAAGTTAACTTGACCACCAGATGGTAATAGAAGACAGTTTAGAATACATTTCTATGGTAATAATGGAAACCAATTGTCAATTTAATGGTTTTAGTTTATTTTTAATTTAATAGAACCTTAGAACTTGAGATGACTTCTTCTTTGCTCACTTTCAACTTCAACATTTCAGTGTAAGCATACAAAAAGTAACTGCTCCTCTTAAGGCAGATTGCTGGTTAATTTCTGACATGTTCATTCCAGTTGCCATTGGCACCAGTGCTCTTCTTCATATGCATCTTAAACACAGTCCTATGGAATACTCAGGTTCAGGTATATATAGCTCAGGTTCTGAGGGGTTTTTTAAAGCTGTTTTAATAGAATTTAGTGCTCATCTCTTGAAAACATAGCATACTTGTTCTGGTAGTGTATATTATTTGTAAAAAAGAATGTCTGAGCATATTTGGCCTCAAATGGATTCTTTGGGCTTCTGGCCTGGTATGGGAAGTACTTAGGAAGCCATGGTCTGCTGCTAGAAAGGTGTAAAACCCCTTCAAGGTTTGTTTCTCCCAGCAGTTTCCAACTGCTTGAATTCATCTGAATGATTTTGGTGTCACTTTAGATAGGTATAATTCTACTAACTAGGAGAAAAATCCTTCAAACTTTGGATGGTAGCTTGTGTTTCAAAAGATTCTCTAGCCAGCCAGCCACACTCTCTGAGGAGGGGTAGAATAGCTCAGTCTTTGTAGAATCTTGGATAACTTGACCAGAACTTTCCTTCTTCTATGTGATTTGTATTGTTTTTCAGTGTATCTTTTGGAGCAGAGCTTGTCACAATCTGAATGTTTTGACCTGCAAGTAATTGAAAAGTATTTCACAAATATAGTATGTAAATGCTGGATTTGGATTTGTACAGTTGAGAATATTGAAGATCCTTCCCTGTTTGTTTAAAATGTCTAAGTTAGTGTGAGGTTTTATTTATTCATCTCTGTGTGACAACAAAGTCCTGTAGACCTTACATTACTGCTTTAAAAATGTTATCCCAGGCTGGTATACCAGATCCACCAAACATGTCTGAAGAATTAATCAGAATGAAAGCTAAAGAACGTCACTTTCTGGAACAATTACTGGATGGAAAAAAACTGGAAAACTATGAAATTCCAGTACCAATCAAAGCAGAGCTCAGAAAATATCAGCAGGTAACAGCTTATACTTCTATTTTATAAGAGCAGTAAGTTGCAGTCTGATACAATTTCATGGTGTGGTAGGAGTTGTTCAGGTATTGGCTTTTTGCTTGTGGGTTTTTTTGAGGTTGTTTTCTTTTAGCTGTGCTATGTATATCTTGGACTCTTGGATAAGGAATTAAAAATGAAGTAATGCATGCCTCTTACACTGTTGTAATGATATTTATCTCCTGTCTGGATTCTGCCACTTTTCTCAGGGACTGGCCCGTGGGCTGCGCCTTGTTTAGGCTGCCTGTGGCACCACTGCAAAGCCAGGCCTTGCTGTACTGCTGGGACATCTATATTTTTCCCTTTATCCCCCCCTGCTTTGAGTGAATGGGCTGCAGTGAATGCTTTTACAATGATAAACCAGCTCACAGTTTGGCAGTGGTGGATAATAGAACATACAGTGTTTGAACTGAAGCTTAACTAGCTGAAAGCCAGTTTTTACTTCTGAGACATTCTTGGGTTTTTTTGATTTCAGGATGGAGTGAATTGGCTGGCATTTCTCAATAAATACAAACTTCATGGAATTCTTTGTGATGACATGGGCTTAGGAAAAACTTTACAATCCATTTGCATTCTTGCAGGTGATCATTGCCTCAGGTAAGCTTAAACAAACAACATTTTATCTTAGACTTTAATGTTAAGTTTTATCTGTGGTAATGACTGTGGACATAGTCCTGGGCAACTGGCTGTGGGTGGCTGTGCTTAAACAGTGGGATTGGACCAGGTGGCCTCCAGAGGTCCCTTCCAGACTCACACCTCTTCTGTGGAAAAGGATTTTTTTTCAAACTTATATCCTTACAGGGCTCAAGAATATGCAAGAACAAAACTGGTGGACAGTGTTCCTCTTCCCTCCCTGGTGGTGTGCCCTCCTACACTCACAGGACACTGGGTGGATGAAGTGGGCAAATTTTGCTCAAAAGAATATCTTAATCCATTGCACTACACAGGACCTCCTACTGAGAGAGCACGGTAATCTATCTTGCATTTATGACTGGGGTTATAGTAAAATATCACACATAGGCTATAATTTTGCAATTCACTGTACTGCTACTGCTGAACCATAGTTTGTGGGCATGGGAAACCTTGTGATAGGACCCTTAAAGGCTGAATTAATAGCATATGTAAGGAACACTTCAATTTAATCCTCTTTTTTTTTTTCCTCTTAAGATTACAACATCAGGTGAAAAGACACAATCTCATAGTGGCTTCATATGATGTTGTAAGAAATGACATTGACTTCTTCAGGTAAGAGTTGGCTCTTTTTTGAGATTTTTTTAATAGTGTAGAATTTTAAGTGTTACTTAAGTCTGTTGTTCTTTTCTAGAAATATTAAGTTTAATTACTGCATTCTTGATGAAGGCCATGTAATAAAAAATGGAAAAACAAAGCTGTCAAAAGCAGTAAAACAGCTGACTGCTAATTACAGGATAATTCTTTCTGGGACACCAATCCAGGTAAGTGCTTTTCTTTTTTGGATGAATGGCAGAAAGCAGGCAAGAAAGATGTTTTTACTGTACCTTTTACCAATCACCTTGTTCAAAGCGTAAGTTGTAAAACTGCTAAATGCTTGAAATGACATCTTTTTCTTTTCCTGGTTTACCCAAGTATAGGGGAATGGGTGCAGGTTTCATGTTACTAATGGGGTTCAAAAGTTGGCAGCAACTTGTTCTTTGAGTATGAGGCAGGGAAGCAAAGAGCATTTCCTTATGGCTCTAGTGAAATTAGCAGGAATTGCAATTGTGAGAACTCCTGATCTGGGGCTTTGTCATAATGACTTGTCTGTGCAGTGTGTGTCTCATCCAGGACTAAGACCACTGGTGTCTTCTGGGTTTTGTTGTCCAGAAGAAGTCAGGGTGTGGCTTAAGACACTGAACACAGTAGACAGTCAATTTACATTTTAAAATGCATGTAGAAGTATTCCTGTCACTCAGTTGCATGAAAGCCACCAAGATCCAGCAGCTCGGGAGTGTGTTGTAGTGTTAGATTTGTAGAGTTCTTTAGGCAGTGTTAAGTACCTATGGAAGTTTTTCTGGTAACTTGTAACAATTTTTACTTTTGAAAATAATTTATCAAATGTTTCTTTTTGTGTTCAGAACAACGTCTTAGAGTTGTGGTCGTTATTTGACTTCCTTATGCCGGGATTTTTGGGTACTGAACGCCAGTTTGCAGCTCGTTATGGCAAACCAATACTAGCAAGTAGAGATGCCCGAAGCTCCAGTCGAGAACAAGAAGCTGGTAAGGAAGGACCAAATGTTCAATCTTTGGTTTTTTTGTTCTAGCCTTCTAAATGGGAACTGCTAGTGAAAAGCAAGTGTGGTCAGTTCCAACATCAGAGACTGGGGGAGGAGCTGAATATTTTGAAAAATGGGGGTTTTTTTCCTCTAAAATACAGCTTCTGTTGCCCTCACTAGGCGTTCTTGCAATGGAAGCCCTGCACCGCCAAGTCTTGCCATTCCTGCTAAGGAGAATGAAAGAGGATGTGCTGCAAGACCTCCCACCCAAAATTATTCAAGATTATTACTGTATCCTCAGTCCTCTACAGGTATGCTTAAAAAGTACCTGAAAGTTTAGTGTTTTCAGCACAGTTAAGACCATAAAGGAACCACTTCCTGTGTCAGTCTGATGTCACCTCTGACATTCTCTAGGACCACAGGACTAAAAGGTTTTCTGGTATGTGTTTAAAAAACTAATTTTAGCTTGGTTGTAATAGAGAATTTCTTCAGTCTGTTGTTCAGGCATCTGCTGTTTTTAGGTAATACTTTCTAAGTTGAAAGAAAACAAATGGCAGGAGATTCCATTGTTAATGTTTATCTTGTATTACATATGAAGTAACTTTCTTGATGTGTGTAATTCAGAATTTTAAATTGGAGCTGAACTCTGACCTGGTCTACAGGTTCAGCTCTATGAAGATTTTGCCAAGTCTCGTGCCAAATGTGATATTGATGAAACTGTTTCTTCACTGAATGAAGAAACCGAAAAACCAAAGCTTAAAGCTACAGGTCATGTATTTCAGGTACAGATTTTCTTATTTCCTGGTACATACATTTCTGATAACTGTATTTATGGGTTTAGTAAAAAATTGAAATAGTGGACTTAGACATTTGTGGCTATATGACCTAAGCAGAATATTTATGCCTTGAGTGTGATATATAGCTATTACGTTTAAATTACAGGTTTTGTCTTAGGAAGCATAACACTGTCTTGTATATTTAATGTATTCTGCTCAGCTGGTGTTCAGCTTTATTGTGGATCTTGTAAAAACTGACTACCAAAACAGGAAAACCTCAAAACAAGAGAGAAGTAATTTGGACTTCATCAGCTGTTTCACTACAACATTAAGATTCTAAAACATGGACAAAAAATTTCCTTAAGGTTAGATCCGAATTTATGAAGGTTCACGATCTTACAGAATTGCAGATTAAGTCTTGGCTAATTGGAAACAATAATTCTGAGAGGCTCTTCACTGCTCCCAAACCCATGTCCTCTATTGCACTCGGATGAAAAGTGTGAGAAACGTTAGGCTTTGAACTTTTCCTGCAACAGGGGCAAGATGGCTATGCATGTAACAGTTTTTGGATACAATTTGAAATACAGGTTTTCTTAATATAAATGGGCACCTTTCTTTTCATGAAAATACACCATACAGTCCAGATTGTGGAATGTGGTTGAATGGCCCCTATATTTAGGGTCAGTTTTCTTCATCATTTTCCTGTAGCTACATTCTTGCTAACCATTTCTTTGACCTTCACTCCCTAAATAAAGGCATTGCAATACTTACGGAAGCTGTGCAACCACCCAGCGTTAGTGCTGACAACCCAACACCCAGAATATAAAAGAATTACAGAGCAACTTGCAGCTCAGAACTCGTCCCTTCGAGATATCCAACATGCACCTAAGCTGTCTGCTTTAAAACAAGTAAGTATATGTGTGGTTGTACCTTAAGTTTCCTAAAACGTGTCTCTCCTGATGTTATAATTTAGAAGGTTTTATTTAAGATTTCATGAATATGAAAACTCTTCTTAATAAAATTAAGTAGCAAATGAAAAAGAATACAAGAGTGTTCTAGGTATATGCCCTATTTTTCCTGGTAATTCAAGGGGGAAGGGAAAGCACAATCGTAGTTCAAGGCATTGATGTTTACATAGTTTTGCTGCCATATCGAAAACCTTACTCTTATTTCTGTTCTGGTTGCAGAAGAATTTTTCTCATGTGTATTATATGTTACATCATTACCTTGATAAAGTTAAATTGTCATACAGACTTTACTTTTCTTCATTTAGCTTTGCTTACAATAGAACTTCTTTTCTGGCAATGCTCAAGTTTTTCAGAGTTTGACAATGAAGCCAAACTTTGCCTTATGTCATTTAAGTGACTGTCACAGATTTCCTTATGTAGTTTTGTTTCTCTCATTTCTACTTTTGATAGTCCATGCATGTGAGTATTTACACAATTATCTACCGTCATTCTGATGCTCTGTTACTTTAAGCTGCTGCTGGACTGTGGCTTGGGGAATGGTGGATCTTCAGAAAGTGGTACAGAAGCTGTTGTGGCCCAGCACAGAGTACTCATCTTCTGTCAACTTAAAAGTATGCTGGATATAGTGGAGCACGACCTTCTCAGACCTCAGTTACCTTCAGTCACTTATTTGCGACTAGATGGCAGCATACCTGCTGGTCAGAGGCATTCCATTGTTTCACGGTATGTTATCCCCTCACAACTGCATGAGGCAACTGTAGTGAACTGTGTTATTTATATGGTGTATAATTGTTCTCTTCTCTGCCTCAAAGCAGTTGAGGTTCATCAACTTTTTATTTAAATGGAACTTACAATTTTAAACTTTTTTTTTATATGCAGGTTTAATAATGACCCATCTATAGATGTTCTTTTGCTCACCACTCATGTTGGTGGGCTGGGGCTTAACTTAACAGGGGCTGATACAGTAGTATTTGTGGAACATGACTGGAACCCAATGAGAGACCTGCAAGCCATGGATCGGGCACATCGCATTGGGCAGGTGAAAATCTCTTCATTTCCCCTAAGTGTGGATTTTTTCTTGCTGAACTTGAATTTGGTTAAGATGGATTGAAGCATAAAAAAAGGTGATATCTGTGGGTTTCTGCCAGGCTTCTCTTGATCCTGATTTCTTGCAAATACGCCAGATGCTGAAGTGTGTACTTTCTTTTTCTGTCCCCAAATTGGTATGTCTTCTCTTCTGAACTTCCTGAGCTGCTGAGGAGAGGCAAGGAAAGCGTCACCCTTCAGTGGAGGGAGAGACATGATTGAGATAAGAAACTGAAGGGAAGCCCCCATAGGGTTGTCCTTCTGATGCTTGGACAGGGAAAGAGTGACTGCTGTTAGTCTTCCTCTACAGCTGTAAAAATCAGTGAATTCTTCCAAAGTATAGATGCAATTGAAGATGCCTCTATTATACACTGGCATAATCTTTTCATCTAAAATCTAAGTACAGTTACTGAAGGGTAACTCCAAGCTGCTTCTAGACTGTCCTTGATGAACACTAAAAGCTTATGGTTTCCTGAATACCCAAGATAATACTTTTTAGCTAAATGTGCTTTTTTTTCTTTCAGAAACGTGTTGTTAATGTGTATCGCCTGATAACCAGGGGAACTCTGGAGGAGAAGATCATGGGTCTTCAAAAGTTCAAAATGAATATTGCAAATACAGTGATCAGCCAAGAAAACACAAGCCTACAGAGCATGGGAACAGAGCAGCTTCTTGATCTGTTCACTCTTGACAAGGTAAAGAAACGCTTTTACAAGTACCTACCAGAAACAGAGTAAGCTTAGGGAAAAGCTTTGCTTTGAAATGTGAAATGTAATCTCATGAATGTGTTAAGTTGGACTGATGAATAGTAGACAGATCTCTAAGAAACAGGAGGGATTGATATTTCTCCAAAAGACTCATCAGACTTGAACAATTTGTTACATTCCTGGAAACAGTATTCTGTATTGTAACTGGAATATTTTTTCTTTTGTGAAGGATGGGAAAACTGAGAAAGCAGATACCTCTACCTCTTCTGGGAAAGCATCAATGAAATCAGTTCTCGAAAACCTTGGAGAACTGTGGGATCAAGAGCAGTATGACACTGAGTACAGTCTTGAAAACTTTATGCATTCATTAAAATAACCATCCTGTGTTTGTAATGCAGCTGCTGCTAGTTCACATTTTTCTGCTGATATTCAGCAAACTTCAAAGCATATAGAGTGAACCTTTAGCTTAATGTGTAAATAGACTTACTGAAAGAAGAATTTTCAGAAGAGTGGCACCAAGTAGTGTCACCTGTTTCACTGGGAAGTTATTATGTCTTAAACATTTGCACTGTATAAAAACTTTAAATGTAAACATTGTGAGGTGGTTTGAATTTTACTTGTTCTGAACAGCTGCAAATTCTTACTTGGTAGAACAAAGCAAGTTTTTACATTTGTTAACAAGTGTTACTTGTGTTTGAGGTTAAGTCCACCATTCTTTCTTTCTGTATCTATAATAGTTTTGTACAGTTGTTTCAGTGAGTATTTCAGGTTTTTCAGTGTACATTTTTCTTTTAAACACAACTTACTTTTATGGTGTATTAAAAAAGCAGTTTTCAACTTTCATTTGGATCATTTCAGGACTTGTACCACCAGAGGCAAAGCCTAGAAGCCTTGGACATACTCAATAATTAAATGGCACTAGGCCTGTGCACCCACCTTTGTACATTAAATATATCATGCTATTCAGTCTTTTGACACCATCTTGAGAGAATGGCTCACTTGAACTTTTTAATGTAATGAGCTCTATTAAATACAGGTAATGGCCTATTTGAGGCCACATTTGCATCCTGTTAGCAGGGGTGTACTTTTTTAATTTATCTATAAGGCTAGAATATAGCCACTTTGAGAGATGCATGCATTCAGTATGTTTCAATCCTATATATTTTTTGTAACTAAAGGAAGAAATTAAATATACAGACAGATGTTTTCCAGAAGTGATTTTACACTGTCTAGGATTCTAAAATCCATGCTAAAGTGACTGTTTACTGAACTGGTGCATGATTTAAAGCTTCTTAAAGGAATAGGGAGGACTTTTTTCTTTAGGAGAAAATATACATAGAAATACCTACATTCAGTTTGAGGTAATGGATAGTTGAAATTGTGTAACAAAGATAGTAAAGGACTTTAATAGGAGTAAGTGAGATTAATATGGCTGTGTGTTATGCAGCTTTTTATAAAAGGGAGGCAGTAGTAAAAGTGTGTTTCTAGATGTGCATATATACCAGTATATGCACTTTTTATAAATATTAAATTATAGATAACTTACAGCAGTTGTCTGAATACATAGAATATATGTATAAATAAACCCTAAGGTTTGTAGCTTGCTGTGTGCGTAAGCATCAGAGCTTAAAAACCACCAGAGACCTCAACTATTGTAAAATAAGATTGTTTTAAAACTATATAAGTCAAGACAGTTCTGCAGCATTGGAGTTGAATTAATGTCACATTTCAGTAGTTTTGAACTGCCAGATTGTAACTAAATTAGCATTCCATGAAAATAAAATAAACTGGGAATATATATCTTGTTTGTCCGTGTTTAGTTTTGTTCTTGTAGAGAAGACTTAGCTGGTTATATAAAAAAACCCAATAGTTTGGAAATTGCAGCTGGATTACTATTATTATATTAGTTAATTTCTACTTTCATACTTGGAATATTTTGGTTGTGCTTCCAACTGATGATCCAAGCAGGGGAGAGAAGATAGGGCTTGGTGTTCTCGTTGCAGAGAAGTTATAGTGCTGGAACACTGCATACTTGAAGGTAACTTGGTGCAGTATTTTGGTGACAATGCCAAGAAATAACAAGACATTTGAATAAAGAAACCTCTTTAGTCATAAACACTACGTATGTTTTTCTTCAAGAGTTTTATTTATAGGAATTTTTCAGTGGTAGGAAAACTTTGACTCCTGTTGGAAAAGAAATACACAGCTAAGGACTGTCTTAAACCAGTTATTTATCACATTGAGGTTGCTATGCAACCATAATAATTTTAGTGATGGCTCTCTTGGATATGACATCAAAAAGACTCCTGCACCTGGAAAAAGCAGGGGGAGCAGAACCTAGAATAACTGTTTCAAGATTATTTTATGTACTGACTGATTTTAAGTGTTCTGTGAATCAACACTTTCAAAATGGAAACCAGCAGAAACACTGCACCAAGGATATAAAAAATTGGTTTTAGTTACTTTAATATTTAACAAAGAGCTCTTCCATGCTTTCCAAGCCAGCAGACCATTTGCCATGATTCGCTTGTTTGTGCAGTGTTCTCAGTGCACAAAACTGGATTCATTTACAGCAAAACTCAAGCAAGAAATTGCTCTTGGAATGCCTTTAGCTGCAGGTGACCTGTTTATTTGATCAGCTGGACCAGAGTCTGGCCTGGAACAGAAAAGGCTGGGTTTTTTTTTATTTCTAGGCTGAACTAAAATTTCAAAGAACCAAGTTCTCATCACCAATCACTTTGCTTTCCAGTTCTTTCCCAACTCTAATTAAGACATACCCTAAACCTTGATGACTTGAGGCCCAAAAACCCCATGAACTGTGCATAGAACCACAAACAGTCACAGAATGTTTTGTGTCTGAAGGGCTCTTAAAGAACATCTAGTTCCAATCCCCCTGCTGTGGGCAGGCTCACCTATCAGACCAGGTTGCTCAGAACCCCGTCCAACCTGGCCTTCAACACTCCCAGGATTGGGGCACCTGCAACTTCTCTGTGTGACCTTTTCCAGTGCCACCCAAGGCTTGATGTGTCTTGTGTAATTTGCATGGAATTAAACTAGTCTATCTCATAATTTAATAGCATCAAAAACCACCAATAGTCACCAAAGCCAGACCTTCAAATTAATGTAGTTCCCAATTCTCAAAGCTTGCTAACCTGTGAAAACTAAGTACCTCTTACTGGTAACCAGATTCTGGGTTGGAAGAACTACTTTGAAAAAAGTGTACACATAATGGTGCTTTTCAACCAAATTTTAGGACTACTTGAAATTCTACTTAAAACTAATGAAGAGTTACCTTCTGCAAACATGCCCCAAGTCTGCGTAATTACCTTCTCCAATGTCTGCTGTACTTCACTTAACTAAGAATTCAGTCTAACAAGTCTGTCTCCATGCTTGTTACCATTGGAATCCATTTCAGCAGGAAGCTCCTTTGCTTTCTGCAAATGTAGTTATACTATTACAGGTGTCTAGGTTGGGGGGGTGTCTCTTTTTTTATGGGTTTGGTTTGAGTGTGGAGGTTTTTTGTTTGGACGGTTTTTTCATTTTTTCAGGGATTTTTTTTGGTGGTTGGTTGCTTGGTTTTGTTTGGGGTTTTGGTTTTTTTGGGTTATGTGGGTGTTTTTGCATATTTGCTTTTTTTTTTTATCCTGCTTCCTAGTGCTTTTGGAGGTTTTTTCCAGGCTTGCCAAAATCAAAATTACGCTCAATATCCAATGTATACACAGTCAGTGCTTTAGTAACTCTAATTAGTTCAAGTTGAGTATTTTGCTTCACTCCTTTGTACTATATCTACAAAGCTTACATTTCACCTTAAAATTACACCAAAACTCTGATCCTAACACAAAAGAGAAGCCTAGCCCTAACCCTAATCCTAAATGTAACTCTAACAGTAACCCTAACCCAGGAGTCGGGAGTGGAGAGAGGAGGGGGTCTGGCAGAATAGAGAGAACTAGGCCGGCCCTTTGTGGGCTGGCACCTTTCCTCTTCCATTCCTTTTCAAAGAGGAATCTTCGTCCGTCTTCAATTCTTGGCTGAAAAATGGCAATTTCCCAGCCCCACTGGTGCCAAAGAAGGACTGAGCTTTGTGCCAAGAGAAAAGGTGGCAGCCTTGGGCTCTCAGGTGCCAATGATGTGCCATTAACATTAAAAAAACACCCAAACCCTAATCCTAGCACAAAAGAGAAGCCTAACCCTAACGCTAGCCCTAATCCTAACCGTAAAACCAGATTCAAAGACAAGTGCTTATGTTTACCATTAGTGGTATCCTCAACTTTATTACCATCCCTTGGTTCTACAAGTTGTAAGGCAAAGAGGAAATCCTTTTAATTAAGCCCTAATTCTAAGAAAAATAGGGCAATTTAAGCCATGTTAAGATCTGTGGAAAACTTCTAAAATTAAAACATGTTCACATATCAAAGATTTTATTAACATGCTTACAAATGGTAAATAATAGAGTTAAATCTGACTAAGGGTGCAGTGTTAAATAGAGCTTTGTTACAGGGCAGGGTTTAAAGCTTTTAAGGATCACAACAATAACTGACTTGTGCTAAGTTGCTTTGTAATAAAAATCTTACAGTTTTTTCTTTAAGTCAGACAGAGAGATGCAGCAGTAGATATGCAAGAAGACAAGAGAAGAGCTCTTTAAGAGTTGTCCTTTGCTAAGGTTAAGATGTTTTTATGGACTTCTTGTAGATACTGGGATTCAAACTTGCAGTTTCACATCTCAAGTTGTACCCAGCCAGCATTGCATCTGCACAGACCAGCCACACATGGATTTAGGATATTTGTTAGGTTATCTCTCCGTCCTCCAAACCTTAAAAAGTTCACACATTCAAAACTTGGTTTATTTTTATAGCTCAGTCACATGGGTAGCGAACTCAGAGTTGGGTATCTATCATTAATTTGCCAAGTAGTCAACAAATCACACTCTTACAGGTGATGACCTGCAGTATTATATTTTAAAGTAAAATTCAGACCAGGATTTGCTAGGTTATTAGAGGAAAATTCAACATACTAAAGGAAAACATTTACTGCTCAATTTCCTTTTTCAGGCAAGGAAAAGAAATCAATCCAGAGAGCAGAAACTTCAAACCCATGAATTCCAACTCGGGTGCAAAAGCTGCAGGAATAAGGAGAAAGGAAGGATACGCTGCATCCTGCCAAAAGGCTGTTCCAGGGACACAGCAAATTGAACTACTCTGCTGTTCAGTCAGAGGCTCTGAAATAGCTGAGCTTTAGGAACATGCTGGCCATGTCTCTCCAACACCCTCCAGTTCCAGGGGCCTTTGCAGGGTGATGCTGTGCTGTCCATGCCAAGGCTGTGCCTGCCAGAGATTTCCCATATGTCAGGGTAATTACATTTCACAGTTTCTGCAGGCTGGATGCTTAGATACTCGGAGAAATGGGTATACTTACCCAGTATACTGGGAGCAAGTGAGTGGGGTGGTTAGCTGCAGTGTGCTTTTTGCTGCTGTTTCTGTGTTAGCTCTCTTTGAGTGAACACTGTGCTCTCCAGATCCACGCTTATGTATTCTGACCCTGTTTCGCATGACTCATGCTGCACTTGCAGGGATTTAATTATCAATCACACATCATCTGAGAAATAAAGACTTCAAGTAGAAATCTGTAATGGTAAGCCAAGGGAAGAGCTAATGCAGATGTTAAAATCTAATTGCTTTGCAAGAACAGAACTTGAAAAAAGTCAGTTGAATTTGTTGTGATCTCTGCTGTAGCCAGAGGAGGAAGACATTGAAAAGACCAACTCCCAGAAAACGACACACTCCGATTCCCACCTTTGTTCTGAATGATTCTGCACTACTAAAACAAGTGCTGCTTTAGGAGAATGCTGCCCTGTATTCTGATCTATTTCTCCACACTTCCCACATCTCCACACAGTCCAAATTATAAAACATTTCTGGGACACTTTGCAGCTGGTCACTCTTGGTGCCTCTATTTTGCAAGTATCACTCAGAAGCCACAACAATATCATCAACGAAACGAAAAGTAGTGAGGTGCTATTTCCTGTTCATTTGGACACTTAGGATACCTGTATAAACATGGGCAAAGTTCATTTCGGGGCATAAAGTCAAAATATGGCCCATACTTATATTGGAAAGAACTGGTTTTCAAGGAGTGGCAGAGGAAGGAATCATGCACTCTAACAAAACCAACAGTCAATGCTGGCCCACCAGTGCTTGTCTTTCTTTACAGCTAATTTAATGCTTACCCACTTAGGCATCGTATCAGTTAAATTATGAGTTTATTTGCAAGCTGGAAAGGACAACGTGGCAGAATTCAAATTTGTTACTTCTGCTTTCTTTGCTGCCCTGGTGAGAGCTGCAAGATGTGATCAGCATTTCAGGCTTCTGATGGCCGGCACAGTCAGCAGTAGTTAATTATTGTTTATAAAATGCAGAACTGTGTGTTCTCTCAGTTACAAGTTGCATCACTCTTTGGCTGTGCTTATTATTTATCAGCTGAAGAGCAAGGCAGCAAACAAGAGTGAAAAAACACTAAAACCCCCTGACAGTTTGCCTGGGCTGTCTAGAGTCAGGAAAAATGAAGGAGTGGGAAGGAACATGGGATGCACTTGCCATCAGCCCATTTTCCCTAGCTTAGTTTGGTTTCTTTCTCCCAGTTTCCCACTGTGCACAGTTTTTTTGTGTGTGCTGCTCCTCTTCCCACTTGGGCAGGAAAAGTAGCTCCAACCACCAGCACAGGAGTCCGCTGTGTCACCCCAAAGGAGAAAACAATCCAGCCAGTCTCCAAGACCAAATAAGCTTAAGTGGCAGATGGCTAAGAACACCCCACAGCTTCTTGCACCTGCACAGAGGCTGAGAGAGAAACTGCAACCCTCACCCATGAGCTCCAAGGCCCAACACTGGCTGTGAGGATGCAGCAGCCAGCACTGCCTTCAGAGAATCATAAAACCATAGAAAATCCTGAAGTGGCAGGGACTCACATGGAACATCAAAGTCCAGCTCCTGGACAGGATAGCCCCAGGAAGCACACCATATGCCTGAGAGCATTGTCCAAACATTTCTTGAACTCTTGTCAGGCTTTGTTCTGTGACCGCTGCCCTGGGGAGCCTGTTCCAGTGCCCAACCACCCTCCACACGAAGAACCTTTTCCAAATATCCAGCCCAAACCTTACCTGCCTTCAAGCCCTCCCCATCCCAGAACCGTGAGCCCCTCCCTGCTCCTCGGGACAGGGCGCTGACATCCACTCCCCCTGCGTTGCGCTCACGGAGGGACCGACGGACCCTGAATGCCTGTGAGGCTGAGTCCACAGCGGTGCTGGATTCCAGGGATGGGCGTGGAGCAGGATCCGCCCTCTGGGGTCCCACTGCTGGTCACCACCACCCCATGCACCCGGCATTGAGATTCCCCTGTCCCTGTTTTGTCTCCCGGGTTTGCCGCTGTGAGCCCCCCAAACCAGCCCACATGTGGGACCCCGCGGGGCAGGATCTGGGCTGTGCAGCCATGCTGGTAGACGAGGATGCCCGGCCCAGGTAGGCGGCTTTGGCTGCTGCAGTGTTTGCAGAGCAGCAACAGCACCAGCTCTATCCGCACCCTGTCGGATTCCTGCCCTGTAAGGTTCAGCCTGGAATTGGGGCTGTATTGCACGCCCTTGGGTTTATCTATTTACCCACTCAGGGTCCCTGGAGGTAAGGGGGGTTCCACTTCATTTTGCTGGTCTGCTGCTGATCTGTCACAGAGTAAGCCTTGCATCCGTGGCAGAGATGTATTCAAAGCACGAAATGACTTTTGCAATTATTAGATGCCTTTATCAGCTTTGCTTTGCCATTTAATCAGCTGCAAAAGCTATTTATTGCCTCATAAACTCCTCTGCAGCAAACATTATCCTTTAATTAATCCCTGAAAATTACTAAGGCTGATGAGGTAACCCATTTTTCACACCACCCAATTAAGCTTAGGAGAATTTGTTGCTGGTTTCCCCTTTCATGTTGTTTTTAGGTGTTTGTCAGCTGGCCCAGTCAGAGGCCCTGTTAGGACAGGTAGTAGCAATGTAGCAGCACATCCCAGGTAACAAATAGCAGCCAAATCACTGCGCTGTGAGGATTATTCACAGCTGAGAAAGTTGGGAGATGAGTAAAAGTTAAACCCTAATTTAACTCAAATTAAAAAAGGAATGGCAATCTGAACAGCATGTGGCTTCAGAGTTAAACGATGTTACAGACTCATTAAAAGATTGGTCCAGCTGTTAATTAGGGCTTTTGAAGCTGAGGACAGATTGGCAGAAGTAGATCTGCATAGTGAAGGACTTCAGATGCATACTTGATTTGTATATTTCATTAACTTTTCAACACTCACAGAAATTCAAAGCAACTGAAGAGCATCTCTATGTGTCTATAACAACTCTATACCTTAGGAGTTCCTCTAAAATAATGTTATGTAGTCTGGATACTAGTTTTTTATTGCACAGACACAAAACTTTGTTATTTCCACATATCATAACCCATACCTTCACCTGAATAAAACATTAGTTTTAAACAAAGCAGTTCACAAAACTACAGAAGTGTTAGGCATCATGATTTCAGACTTTTATCTGGCCATATGAGGATTAAAATTATAGCTGGAATGACCTTGTGTAAAGTTGCTGATTCTACATTACTGGGAGGTGTGGGAAGCAAGAAACATTCCTGTAAATATTTGGGCATTGGTAATGCTGTGTCCTACCTCTTTGTTTCCCTTGAGTGATTGATAAAAACTCCTGTGGAATTGCCACTGCCTGCTCATAAATGTAATGTCAAGAAAGAAGGTATTTTCATATATTTATTCAGGTTAGTTACTAAGTTGCTAAAAGGTGTTGGGATCACATAATCCACCGGACCTACAGCCAACGTTTAATGAACTGTGAATTGTACTTTAGGAATTACCTAGTGATGCAGGTAGTTAAGGTACTATAAATTTGGTGCAGCACATGAAGTACAGGAAGGGAGGTTTCTCAAAAAATTATTGCAACAAATTTCCCCATCAGCACTTAAAATTTCCAAAGCAAATTCTGAAAGGAAAAAAAAAATTATTTATGTTTGAGAAATAGGAAGAGAGAAAGAGTAAAGTGTAAAAACATGTTTCCTCCCATGTTTCTTACAGCTTTTTATTTTTGCTTACACCAGAAGAAAAAATCCAACTCAAAACCTCAAAAGCCTCCACCTCCTCCTCAATCCTAGCTCACAGCTGCCAGGAATTTACGTCTCTTGTGTCAGGTGTTAATCATGGTGAGACTAAAGAGCAGTTCCACTACTGTGAGGCTTTCTATGTGTTAGTAGGTGGTAGCATAGTCAGGATTCAAATTATAAGAGATTATGTTTTCAGAGATGTTGAAAACTCCAACCCAGTAATTATGTTTTCCAAAGTAGTCCATTTGTGCTGTGTTGCTGCTGGAGACGTTCTGCATTGCGTAAATGGTGTGTTCTTGCTGCCTGATTTTCTGAAAAGTAAGTGGGGGAAAAAAGATGAAGTAGGTGGATACTGTTAAAGTAAAACTTTAGATGTTGCAAAGTCTAAGGCTTTATGTCCCTGAAGAAGTTGTGGTGCAGCAATGTAGATGGTACAAGAGTCAGTTTGCTGTATTGCTGGGGAGGGGAGGACGGGTTTCCACTGTGGTGAGCACAGCAACAGTTCAGTGGCTGCTTCATTCCCAGGAACAATTGCACAGGCAGTCACACACATCCCACCATGCAGTAGCACCTTGGTATGTGTAGTCCACAGCTTGTTGAAATGAAAGGAACCACACTAAAAAAACTTGAATTCACTGGGAGTTAAAGTAACTCAGTTCTAATTCAAGGTACATCTAGACAAAGTGTCATGATGAGTCACATGGTCAGGAACAGCAGCATTCACGACTCACAGTCTGTATCTTGCCCTTTGGTTAGAGATGAGGGCAAAGGTCCAAACCTCTGAGCTAATCTCAGTGAGGAAATGCTAGCAGAGGTCCCTCATTCCACCAAGTTTGCTGTTTCTAGGTATCTAATTTCAGCTTTTTCATATGCCTGTAACTTTTGCTTTCTGAGCAGTTTGGTATTTTTGTCGTCCCTAAACCAAAGCTGGATTCGGAAATAAGTTCTCCTCTTCTTGGTTGCATAACAGGACATGAATACCTGGTAACAGCTGTGCTTTTCTTTTAGAGCACCGCTGGAACACCAGGGGGAAATGGCAGTGCCAGTCCTTCTATTTTCATTTTTGTGGGCTAGAGTGCTTGTTCAGAGGTGTTAGTGTAAACCCTGCAACCCACCAGGCTATGATTGGATCTGTGTGGGATTCTTTTACCCTGAAATTCTGCCACAATGCAACACAAATTGAAGTATCACAGAGGGCAAAGAATGTGAGAGTCAATGTGTAAAGCTATCAGGCTGCTCACTGCAGTGTGGCACTTTACATGCTTCTCAGTGGAAGGGACTGTAGTTGTGTCTCTGCATCATTCATTTTATGCACATTAAAGCAATCATGATAATGTAATTGTTACTTGAAAAACCTTGACTTGACTGCGTAGTGGATACAGAAACAAAACAAAGAGAAGGGGGTTTGTTTCCCTCAAATTACATCACATCACACAAATTTCTATCAACCACTGTAAAGTAAGAATATCCCTGGTGTTTCAACAAGATGATAGAAACCTGCCCAATGGCCCAAAGGAATGATAATGCATTCTTGGAGCATGAGGAAATCATCCTTGTTAGCATATCTTCCAAGAATAAAGCAAAACTAAAAGGTTATTGCAAGGGTCAGGGGTGCACCCTTTAGAATGTAATTCATCAAATGCATTAATGAAAACATCACTTTGTTATCATTTCTGAAAAAGAGTGGCTGGATCAGAACAACTTGATGCATAGAAACAATCTCACCATGCTGATCCTAGGACTTGGCAAGATAAAGAGAAGCTGGGAACTGCCTGAAGAGTCTTCTGCATCTCTGAGCCCAGCCTTGCCCCACCAGAAAACCTCCTACAAGCAGGAAGCTGAAGGTGAAGTCTCTGTGAGTGTCGGGGGTGGGGGGGATTGTCTCCTATGGCTTCAGCAGCAGGAGGGGGTGAAAAAGACTGACAAAGGCTGCTTTATTTAATGCTTTTTTTGGTACAAACATTGCATTTTAATCTGACTGCCAGAAGCTGAGCCAGATTGAGTCATAACTGTTGTGAGCTTGGGTGCTTGAATTGTTCCTAATGTCTGAGCAAACCTTTTCTTTCTGCTTCTGCCAAAATGATTTGCAGTCCAAAGGGGTTTGCAGTGCTAATATAAGTACTTTGAATAGGTTTTGACTAAATTCAGTCTCAGCTGAAAATGAGCATGTATGTAATGGGATATTTCTGAGAAGAAGCCTCCTATATTGTGCTCTTCTGAGTACAAAGTTTCTTTGAATGCTGCCATAGTCCTTATTGGGCATCATACCCATGTCTGAAACACTGACCTAATAATCCAGTGCTGGAGATAGGGAGTCAGTTAAATGGGAAATGATCATAACCTCTACCCAACACAGTTCCTCCAAACAGAGATCCGACTTTTGATTTTTACACAGTGGGAAAGAACAAGCAATTAAAGCTCCTTAAATTGTTGTAGTTCTGAAGTGTCAAAATTATATGACACCAATATATGTTTTCTACAGTGGAGACAGAGGCAGAAACAGATCAGCATATTAATTAGTTTCTTCTTTTGAAAAAAGGACTGACTTTATTAAGTATTACAAGTGAGACCAGTGTGTTCCTGACTGGCTGTGTGATCTCAGACAAGTCATTTATTTTTTGTTCCTTTTATATGCTCTTTTTGTTTTTCCTACTCAGACTGAAAGCACTTCAGGACAGAAGTTCCCTCATTCTCTCTCTCTGCCTTATGTAATACCAGGCCTAACAAAGCTCTGCTTTGCTTTGAGGCCTTCAGAGAGTGATGAAATATAAATACTTTCAAAGCAATTAGTGGCAGTGGCTTTGAATGCGAAGTCATAGCCTGGCCTGAGAAGGAGGAATTTCTACTGCTTTTTCCTATCTGCTTATCAGTATTCTCTAGGAAAGGAGAAGACTGGAAATTTTTGCAAACATTATAAATGTTCAAGATGTTTGCATGGTTATGGCAGACTCTGAGGGAGCTGGATTGTGAGTGGTTAAAATGCATTTGGCTGAAAATCAAATTAATGTTATTGACACCTGTTTGCCTCAATAGCACCTAAAGCCCAGGAGCAGTTTATTAACGAACTCCCTATCCTAAGCAGACACTAGTGATTAGTTGCAAAATGTAACCATTTAATGCCCTGAGGGAGACCAGCTTGACAGTGTGGCAATATTCAGGCTGTAAAACAAATCAAAATGGGCTTTACTTTGAAGAATTACATAAATTTTCCATTCCTTCTTTTATTTTATTTTTTATTATTTTTTTCACAACAGCACCTGAGAGTCTGGTCAGCATAAAAGCAAAGCAACATACAAACCCTGCCACAAAAAGGCTTCGTTTCTCTGCAGAGCAGTTGCTCTTGGTGCACAGTGAGAGGGGCAGATTAAGTTGCTGAAGAGAAGCTTGATCTGACTACATTTTATAATCGTTTTTTCTCCAGGAGTTCTTGTCTTGTCAGTTCTACTAGATGATCTAGTTTATTATTTTTTTCCCAAACTCGTTTGGGTTTTTTAATGGAGTCAGACTTCATTCTGTAATAATTAGATAAAGAGCTGAGATGGGTTGAACTCTGGCAGAGACATAGGATTAAGCATCCAGGAAGTAAAAGCCTCTTAACCATGATCAGCAGCAGAAGACACAGAAGGGAACATGCACTGATTATATTGTCAGCTCTGATGGCACAAGTGTGGAAAAAAAGTCCAGTAAGAAACTCCTTGTCACTGATTTGGTGCCAGGCTCTGATGAAAAGCACCTGCAAAGACAGTCACTGTTGCTACTACTCTGCCCTTTAAGTTTTTTGTTTTCCAAGCTAAAGGAAGTCCAAATAAAATTATTTTAATAAATGGAGTAACTGATATAGTCATAGAAGGGCACATTTGAATACAGGTAGAGTCTATACAGTTTGCTTCCCCCATTTCTCCTGTACAAGGAGGTTTTAACAGAGGTAGTGTCACTAATTGTTCCACAGATGCAACACAAAAGTTGTGGTCTGTGTGTTTTCCCTCAGAATATTTGTGACTGTCCTTTGTAATCAGAGAAAATATTTCTGTCATGGTAGTGGTCCAGGTTTAGGTAGTCTGTTGGTCTCACCATGGTGGACTGCTCTAATTAGCCTTCTAGTTTACTTATCCACTTATTCATTCCTAGCAATTGCAATTTTTTTGAGAAAGATCACTAGGTCACTGGACCTCCTCATCCTCAAAGCTGGCTCATCATTCACTTGGCTACAGTACAAGTTAGTGCAGGTAACATCACATAAATCCAGTAGTCAGGTGCATCTTTACAGGCTGTTGCATACCTGTTATGTTGCTGGGGAATTCTGAACCTGCCCAGTGTCAAGGGCAGTTAATGCTTTCAAACCTGGCAATGCAACTTCACCACATGTAGCTGGGAGGAAGTGGTGTGGACAGCAGCACACTTGAGATCTTGTCCTCCTCTATTATGTGGGTATGTTACTTGGAATTCACACCTGAGTGTCCTTGCAGTGATCTAATTATTTTTGCTTTATTCCTTAACATGTCAGTGTCACTGAAGTTGTTATAAACCATGAGAAATAGTGGACGCTTGGTGGTGTGAAATGAAAGTGTGCAACACAGGTCCTCAAAAGCACTTGCTCTTTGGATTTCAGTACTCTTCAGGGAGATACTATTCCAGTGACCTACTCTGCTTTCTCAAGACAGGCAGTTCTGGGTTTGTGCAGCGGCCGCTTTAGGCAACTTAGTTCAGACAGCTTCAAGGTTATGCAGGAGCTGACTAGGAGTTATCAGGAACAGTTTTTGGACTTTAATTTTTAATTACAACCTTTTTTATTTTTTCAGTTTGTCCCTATAGTGAAGTTTGATTAAGGTAGTACTAAAGGTTTTCCACACCAACAATTTCACCTGTGACCATTTGCAGCTGTGACCTCAGACATTGTCTCTGTTTCTACTGACAGAAGGAGGAATTCATGTTCGCTGTTCATAAATGGGATCATGCCAGGGAACATCCTGACTGTGTGCAATCTCTGCTTGCAGTCTGTGTGCTTGATTTGCCATCCCTGAATTTTCAGCTACCCACCCGATTCGAAAATGGGCAGATAATAGATCTTATTCTGAAATGAACTGCTAAATTAACAACTCTTTCGTCTAAGGGCCACAAATGGAAATGAGGGGCTAATTCCCTGTGCTTTGCCCTGAATTATGTGGCAGTTACTCTGAGCAATGCATATGATATTCTTAGAAATCATCATGATGAGGTGTAGTTACATCAGCTGGGAGCAAATGCAGATGAAGGGCTCAACAGATAACCAACCAGAGGAATTCCCTTCAGTCTCAGGTTCATGTCCTCATTCAGGAGTTGGATTTGGAATCTGCTTGTCCTGGATATCAGCAGAGTATGTTCTGAAAGCATGCACACAGCTGTCCAGAAAATCTGAAAGGATTGCTGGCCGGCTCATTTGTCTTTACAGGTTACATCTGGCTTTGATGTGCTGCAAATGCACCCATATGATCTTTGTCCAGGTGGACAAATGTCTAGTTTAATGTTTAGCAATAGGTCTTTCACAGCCTTTCAGTCAAGGGCTTCAGTTACATATTAATGGCACAGATCTTTGTGTAGGTTCATCAGCAGGAGCACTGGTAAGTACTGGGGTAGGGAATGTTTCGGCTCACTGTGTCAGATATAACCATTGGCCCCATTTGGCAATTACTTCAGTGTGCATGTAATTTTAAGCACATAAGTAATTCCAGTCAGTCAGGCTTGTGTTTAAAAGTGCATTGCTGACTGGGGAATTTCTGGCTTCTATAGCTGTTCAGATCTTGGCTCCCAGGAGTCTTCCTCCAAATTTAACAACGTTTCTGCTTTACTCTCATGTGGTACAAAAGTGGTAAGCTGCTTTACTCCGTCAGCACAGACTGCAAATCTGCTTTAACTGCCATCCTGAGAGGATCTATCATTTATGCATTGGACAGATAACTTGATGGGAATAAACATGTCGTGGTTTACTCTGAGAGGCCAAGCAAGTGTATTGCTAAAGCTGAGACTTATTATCTAGCACAACCTGGCCAACTGGCAAAAATTTTGCATGAGCTTTTACAAAGTTGGGTGCTTGTTCCACTAAGCCCAGAAGTTTTGCCAAGTCTAAATAGGGCAGTAGAGAATAAGACCAAGAGACATATTAGAAATGGAATTGCTTTTGCACCAGGATTGGGAAATAAATGTGTAAGCTCATTTGAACTAGAACATGAAGTTACATCCGCTCCATGCTGTACTTGAGATAAATATTGTTCAGGGCTCTGTGAAGATAAAGCAGATTAATCTTGAGGGAAGGGAAGGACTGTTTGGGACATTTGTAGGTAAGGGAAACATTTAAACCTTTACTGCTATTGCTTGTTCTGAATTTTTTTAAAAAATGGATCCTACCCTTTAACGCACCATAACCTAGATGGGTGAGGGAATTTCTTCTTTCCTGTGGGCAGTGATGTGTTGTATCTTTTATTTTTCATATTCGCTTGTACTAGGAAATGTCTGCAGGCCATCTGCCACTTCCAACTTGGCTGTAGAAGAATCAGCTTCTAACAGGGAGACAGTACTGCCTTGCAGTGCAGACCTTTCTCTTCCTTTATAACCACATCTTTCCTTTGAAGAGCAGACTGGCCAGCCTGGCCCAGGTCAAAATGGGAGAATGGCAAAAGAAGCTTTTCCTGTGAAGCTGTGCTTTTTACAGCCAAGTGTATCTTGTAAACCTACCTGTTTTTTCATTAAATACATACTTTTCCTGTCTTCAAAACTGTCATTGCCTATTCCATTAAGGTTTTGGGACACAAGCTCTTTTTACAAGAAGTCTTGTTCAGTGTTAGGTTTTCCAAACCGTGGACCACTGCTGTACACACACATCAAACCCTTTCTCATCTCCTGGGATTTCAGACATATTCCAGCACCATTCTCCTATGGGGAAAGTTGTTCCACAGTTGCCAAAATAGGATTTCTTATGCCTCTTGCCTAAGCATTTGAGACTGGCAGCTCTCTGAGATGGGACATGGAAATACAAGGATCATTGGCTGATTAGTACAGGAAACTCCTAAACTTCTGCAGTGCTTCCTGTGCCTTTCAGTTGTCTGTAACTACAGCAGGGAACTTCACATCAAAGGTGGTCAGGCTAAATAAGCACCCTGGACACCACCCTCCCACCATAACTTCAGCTCTTCCTCCAGGCAGCTGGACAAGTCACGCGTAGCTGGGGAGTTTCTTCAGCTGTAGTTAGTGTCTTTTCTGTCAGAAAATCCACAGCTGTTCCCAGGAGCTGCCCAAATATATCCAAGCAAAACAGCAAGAAGTGGGGTTCAGTGTATGACAGGTTTTCCTGGCTTCTATAGAATAAATGGGAGCATATATTTCTGTGGGTTGCATCAGACAGCACAGTGTGGAATTGCTCTCTCCTTTCCTCAGCTGTGCAGTTCAGCCTTCTGTTCATACTTAAGAGTGAGGATGATCTAAGGAGAGGTATGTGTAAGGGTCTGGAGCATGTCTGGGACTGTGCTCATGGGGAGAGGGAGAACTGACAGAGAGTTGGTATCAGCACCTTCTAAAGCCTCAGAAAGCATATCATGTTCTTCAGATCCAGTGACAAGCAGCATCTTTGCTGATTGCCTTGTCCCACTGCCAAGATGAGGCTGTTACAAGTAAATGGCTCGGTAACAGGAGTTGCAGAAGGGCCCCAGGAGTCCAAGCAGGTGGTACAGCTGGTGATGACAGGCTCAGTCTGTGGGAACAGTATGTGTGCTGGAGATAGCCAGGGAGAACTCATTTTAGCAGGAGCTGGGCAGACTCACAGTCACATGGGTTCTAGCTCAGCTGTGCAGCCTGAGCTTTAGGAAGCTGAGAGAACTAAATTTTCAGAACTTGCATATTGCAGCTGAGTGACTGCACAGCACACTGACTCCATTTCCTGGGGCCAAGTTGTTCTCACAGTCCTATTTCTGCAAGAATCACAAAACAGATGACAACCCCCCAACTTTCTAATCTGATAGTGCATTTGGAATTGCTTGGGAATTGGGCAAAGATTCAGTGTGAGTATTTGGTATGAAGTGTTCACTTCAGGCTAATGCTATTTCTGTTACATCCCTCCTTCAGAGCATGATTTAAGAGGACTGTCTGATAGAAGGGCAGGGCTACTTGCTGACTCCACTTACCTCCTGCAGCATTTTGAATGCAGTTTCATTCCTCTGTGAAAAGAACTGATACAACCAATCCCCATGAACTCTTCACACTTGATGGAAACACAAGTGAAGGGGTTGATTCATAATAATTAGGAAATTGAGATCAAAAGCAGGCAGGCTTAGCCCAAACTGTTTTGCTCGGAGGCAATAATGCTGCTTATACACAACTTCACTGGAGAACATCCTTTCTGCAAGTGAAGGCAGTTTCCAGAGTGGAAAAACTGCTATAAATATAGTTCTAAGTTCTACTCAAACTAGGTTAGGAGAGCATAAATTTCAATAGTACTTGAAAGACCAAGAGGAGAATGCCCTATTTGGGCATCACCCCTCACTGGAAAGGCCATTGTCACCTATGTGGCCTCATATGTCATTCAGAAACAAGAAATCAAAACAAAGGACAGAAATAATGTTCCTTAACATCATTTTCCAAACAGAAGCTGTAGTCCTACTTTAAAGCAGTGGCAGGCATCTTCAGGGCTGCAGTTGCTCTGTCAAAGGCATACTGAATTATGTTTTGTGTGAACAGTCCTTTTGTATGTCTGAGATACTGGGTTAATAAAAGCCTAAACTGCAGGAGCAATTCATCCTCCTCACACTTTTGCTGCTTTTCTTCTTACATTATACACTTGCTCTGTTCTCTGTAAGCTCTGTTCAGTGGTGCCCAGACTTGTAGGATGGGTGTAAATTTAAGATTTAGTGGGGTTTTTGTATATTGTGTGTGAATAGTATGACAAATGCAGAGGATATCACACATCTTAGCATTTGTTTCCCTTTGTCTCATCCAACCCTAAGCTTCACTGAGGATTAGCTGTCAGCAACCATTACACAGCAGTGAGTTAACTACAGGAGTTAGTGGGTTATATAACAGTGTGGAGATTTTCAGACTCACTAAGTCATGTCTCCTCGTGACCAGTTTTTTTTCTGGCCTTCTGGCTATATTGCCTATACTCAGCTTTTTTGAGGGCAGTGATTGAAGCAGTATTATTGAAGGAATTCTAGCATTGAAGTTTCTAGTATCTTATGGATTTTTCCAGAACAAAACAGTAGCAAGAGATCATTATAGTTTGCCGTATTTATATCCTATGTGCTCTGAGGGTTGTGCTTACTTTACATGGTCCTTCTCTGCATCAAAACTCTCTTGACAGAAAAATGCTAAAACATTCTATCTCTGGATTTGCTTTTTTGCTTTCTTAGGATTGGGGTGGGGTGCTTGCATTATCCCCTGTTTTATATTTTCCCTCATAGAATGAAGGCTCTCCAGCACTTCAGGACTAATGTTATTTTCCTCTGCGCGGCAGGTCTTTTTTTTCAGTGCTTGCTGGAGAATATGTTTTCTGCTGTGGTCTAGCATCAATATTTAGCATCTTTGAATAGAGCAACTTACCTAATGTAAACATTTCAGCATAGTAAAAAATATCAGCTGAGAAAAAGAAAAACAAGTCAAAGTCACAAAGGTAAATCAAAAAATTTATGTTAGTGTTGTTGAATTAGAGCATCACTGTCTGGTTGTTTAGTTTGTGGTGGCCACAGCACAATCCATGTCCTTGAGTAAGGCACCTGTAAGTAAATGTGATGCAGAGATACTCAAGGTGCTTTAGCATTGGCTAATTCAGTTGCTTTTCAGGGTGTGTTATCACACAGAGCATTTCACGCTTGTGACAGTAGCATTCGCTTGGGTTATGTTGCCTGAGAGTGGAGGAGAGCTTTTCCTTTCTCTTACTTCACTTCTATAAAAAATGAATTCTTTGGTCAAAGAGGGTGGGAGCACAGGAATTACATACTAATTAAAAGGCCTGGACACCCACTTGGGAGTGAGGAGCTCTTGGTTCTGGTTCCTCCCTATTTCTGAGCTTATGTTACAGTGGCCATCCAATGTTCCTGCTTATTTCAGAGTGACCAAAATTTTTTTAGTTAAAACTTTAATTAAAACGGAGATAAAATGAACTCTTTAAGCTTTCCCCATTCCTACTCACTTCACCTTAACTAGCTTGCACTTGCAGGTCATTAGGGCCAATTAAGTTAATCATTGGGTAAAAAGCAATGATCAGTCATTTCCTAGGCTAGAATCTATTTAGATACCTCTAAAGTAATCAGAGTAAATTACTGTTTTGTCTAAGGGTGGAGTGGATGAGAACTACACAGAAGCTGAAGCATTGTCTGGTGAAGTAGTGTCCTACTGACATCTGTAAGACAGAGTTCTGTCTTCAAATTGGTGAGAACAATATTCTATTCCCTTATACTTTATGCATTCGTTTGGGCTTTGATAATGCATTCCATTTTTGGTAGGATGTGATTCCACATAAATATGTTTAGCATATAAGGAGCTTGTTATACAGAGGTAATGTGTTGGTTGGTGTCAAAATGTATTTACATTCCTTAGTATTTGTAGCAATTCTTATGAGGGGCAAATACTTTTGTTTCGGCTGCGGATAAAGGGATGTGAAGATAAGTGTTCAGCAGTAACATTGTGCAGTCTGAGCTGTGACAAATTCTACAACAGGTGATAACAGGGAAAAGAAAGCAGCCAGTCACCCACAATAACCATGTGTCACGGCTCTTAACTGAGAGTCTAGTTGCCTTCTGGACTAAGTTGTGACTACACTGAACTTTACTCCCAATAAATAGTCACTTTAGGCAGAATCCTTCCATTGTGCAACATCATCTGACTAATATCACAGTATTATTTTGGAGCTCTGTGACAGGAGCAAAGAAATATTACCATTGCTTGTCATTAATTCATAAACTGGTGACATTTTACAAGAGATAGTGTGCAGGTCTAGTCCACAGTAAGAAACGTAGAGGTAGAATCCTCAGCAGGACATTTCTGGCAAAGGTGTATGCTGTGATTCTCTGTTGTGGGCTCTCACTGCAACCATATGCACCAGGCACAGCTGTGGAGGAATTAGGTACATTATGAACAAGATTTTGCCCATCTCTTAGAATTTCACATTTGTTACTTGATGCTGACCATGCTCTGTAGTCTGACAATGAGATTAGAGGCATTTTTATAACTTTAAAAGGCAAAGATCTTGGAGGACAGATGAGATGAGATCATGAGTTGTATCTTTGCCATGATTTTTGGCAGTATTTTGCAGAATTAGTTTGCATATGAATTGTATCAACTCTCTCTCTTTCAGACTTTTATTTCAATGGGTACATGTTGAAGCTGGTAAGGAAGCCAAGAAGGTGTATCAGAGGGCATGATCTAATTACATGTAATTTTATTAACAACCATGTTGATTATTTACCATAGTGGTGATGCTTATGCTGTTCAGAGACCATTTTTCTTCACTTGGTAGTGATCAAAGTGTATGTCAAAAAGTAGTTGAGTAGTTGCTACAACCATGAGCAAAAGGTTTAATTCCTCCTCCACTGAAGAAAAAAATAGTAAAAAATAAAAATATCCTCAGGTGTTTTGACTGCTCAAGGTATTGGACAGAGAAGGAGAAATAAATACTCTGTTCCCCTGTATGTGAAACATTGGCTGATAGATATGTTTGCAATCATTTTCGGTGATTTCATCTGCAGGTGAAAAAAACTACAGGGGAATACCCGAGAATCGAAGCAGATCTCAGGTTATTGAACAATGGAGAAGTATTAAGACACAAGCAGGTTTATATATTCCTGTTTGCAAAAACACAGGCCCAAGCAATGCCAGGCAGCAGCTCAAGGGTTTTTTTTAGGAAGCTGGTAGCAAATAAATATCACTGAAGCTCCTAAAAGTAGCAAATGGATACCTAATTTTATTGATTTAGCCCCCAAGTGCCTACCATGGCACTCAAGTAATTGTAGGCATGGGCACCGTGGGAAGTTCCCGTGCTCCAGGGAAAACAGCATAAATACTGTCCTAACTATTGCCACGGGGCTGCCATATGACTTCATACTTGCTTATGGTTTATTTGTCCTTCAAAAACAGGAAAGGGGGAGATTTCTGGACCTTTCTTGAGTTTTCTTCTCTAATTGCTGTAGGCGCAGTTTGTCACCACAAAATAAACTGCAAAAACTTGCTTGCCCCAGGGGAGAGAGATGTTTGAACACTCATCATGTGTGTGCAGCTGGAATATGCACCTTTGTCCTGTGTCCGTAACAGAATTGTGTGGCATAAGCGTTCTGCAAAGAGCTCGTAACATTTTTGTGTGAACAGGTTACACACTTCATCCCTAGGAGAGAATGCAGCAATTCTCCTCGTGGGCTCCTGCTGTTTATCTTCTGCTAAACAGAGGAAAGTAGATTATAGCTTTTAAGAGCTAAGCTTTTGCTTTTCTGCAGGTCTGTGTGAGGAGGGACATGTTGCTTTGGTGCCTTGAATGCAAAAATGCTTAGTTTAGAAGCATGTCTAAATAGGCTTAATACACAAGCTTCAATAGTCATATAGGTACCTATTTTAGTTCAGTTTAAGTCTGCCAATATAACACATAGAAAAACCAGAAGGAAAAGGGGCCATGCAGCCTTTTGTACTTAAGTGCATTAGTTTAAATTACTGCAACCTTTTTTTAATGCAAGCGAAGTCTGAGTAAAATGCTGTTATCAGCTGGAGAAGGGAGACTCTCATTATCAGAGTACCTTGCAAGAGGCATGGCTTTCTTTATCAGTAAGGGAAGGACTGGGGACTAGAAGGTCCAGAGGGGCTGTGCTGAACAATTTTTCTCTGTAACTGAAGAGGAAGTAGACCCAGACTGATTTTTGTCCATATGGACTTGGAACATTGTACACCAAAAGGCTACAATAAGCAATTTAACACTCATTAATTGGAAGGTGTTTCTAAGACCTCCGTTCTCAAATTTAAGTCTGAAGTAATGAAAAGCCTTCAACTTCTCATACTTTCATTCACATATTACAGATCAATGTCTTGTAAAAGCACTTCTCCTGGAAGAGCAGTCAGTAGACCATTCTCCTGAAAGTTATAGTTCGAAAACAGGGTCATGCCCGAGCATTCCATTTGTTTTCTGACACCAGGTTTTCTTTTCTCATGTATATGAAATATTGCACCTGGTAATATTAGGATAAAATAGAGTAACACAAGCCCCAGGGCTCTGTACACTAAAGAGCTCTCACAATATTTAGTAAGCACAGGTAACCTAATCAGCTCTTCGTAGAGTTTCCAAAGGTCATTTAATTTCTTGTGTAATCCTACTCAGTTCCTGTTTAAGTGGAACACATACATGAAGTCCGCCTGTAATTTCTAGTACTGATAGTGGCAGCAGGGTTCTTGAGCTGCATTTATGTAGACATGGAAAGAAAGCAGTGCCATAGACCATGCACCATTCTTGTGGTCTTCACTTGCCCTGACATAGTAAAATTCGTACTTTTTCAAGGAAGTATTCTGTGCAGTTCCAAACAGCTGTCACTGAACCTTCACTGTCTCCTAGTCTTAAAAAATAAGTCATCATAAACGACTGTCACAGTGCTTTTTTCTTTTTTAACTGATCAGTCTAATCTCTAGCCTGCAACCATTGTTAAACTGCTACTAGAAGAGTGCAATATGTTAGACAACAATTTATCTTAAGCTCGGGGAAAATAATTCAACTGTTCCTATTCCCAAGGCACTTAATACTGCATTTGGTGGGGAAACATTTTCATCGTATGTGGTTTTGTATTTACTGTCAGCTTAGCATAAGACATACATCAAGGGTGGTTTTTCCATTTTAGAGAGAAAACATAAGTGGACCATATATTACATTAAGAAGTAACTAGAAGAGACAGTTGATGTGCACGTAAGGTGTGTCTTTGCTTAACCTTATGTAGTGTAAACAGTTTTCCAGTACAAAATTTGGGGGTTCTGTATCTAGTTTACATTCCCATAATGCATATCCCCAAGATTTCCTTAGCATGTGCAAAGGATGACAAATATCAGTACTTCATACAACTATATTTAATAAGTTATTACAGAAAAAAATAAAGTCCAAACTACAAAGTTTAAGCAGTTGTAAGCAATAGCAGCATTGAGCTCCATGTTTAGTCACAGTACTGCAGTTCCATACAAGCATTAGTCCAAGCCAAAAAGGAAGAAGCCTTGTTAGAATTACTAGCAAAAACAATCTAAGAGAACATGTAATAAAAGATACAGTACATTTAAAATTAGTTGAAAAACAAGTACAGAGATCTTAGCTGTGAATGCTCTAAAAGTTATGTCCATTAGTTTGACAGTAAAATTACAAATATCTAATACTTTATACCCCAACAGAACTATATCCAGGAAAGAAAAAAGAGCAAAAGTTATCTCTTATTAGCACCCTGGTTTTCCACTTACTGATGAACTTTTTCTCATGTAAATTTGAGCATGTCAGAATTACATGACCAGTGTGATTTCTGACCAGCTACCCATTTGGGGTATAGAGTAGTTACTAACATGAATATAAAATACTCTGTGGTATGATAGAACACTATAGCAGCAGAGATTGAAAAGTTTGTTTAAAAAAAAAAGAAAGAAAGGAAGGAAAAGAAAAAGGGTTTAGCTGACATCATACAAACTAGCATAAAAGCAACTACATACAAGCCAGATTAAACAAAAGAGACATTTCTACAAATCTGTGACTAATCTTTCACTCATACCTTGCAAGTAGAGATGTCACAATACTGAAATATTAACATGGGAGCTTTTCCCAGTTAAGCGCCTTTTTTTTTTGTTTTTCTTTTTATTTTTTTTTACTACTCTAACAGATAGTGAAATCAGCAAAGTTATTTGCTAACTGCATATTTGCAATACAATTTGTTTTAGCCCATGCCTTGCTAGCAGGCTATAAAATACAAGCATGTCGGCAGAAATATAAGCATAAACTTTGTACCACTTAGCAGGAATTTTTATTCCCTCTTCATTCCTTAATCTCCTTTGTTTGCAATTTGCATACATTCCAACCAGTAGTACCTAATTTGAGTCTAAATTTTACTTCACTATTTGATCTAGTCTATACATTACTTACAGAACTGAACACACAGAGGATACACAATAGACCAACTCTGGGCACATTTCTTCCCACAAGTTACAGACGAGCCACTCTAACACTCAAGCTTAAGTTAGTCTAAAAGGTCATCAGTAGCTTGTGGAAGCAACAGTTTTGTCTAGAGAAAGTCATTGTATGCCCTGTTTACGCAACACCAGTTTTAGTCTGGATTGTTTCAGGTGCCAGAACAGAGAGTCACTGGCTTCAGGAAGGGGTTTCTCCTGGCTGCATGGGGAAACAAAGTGATGTAAATGGAGGTGGAGAGTGGTTGGATACTGGCCCTTGGTATTGCCAATGCAAAAGAGAAAAGGACAAAGACACAAGAGAGGCAGAGAAGAACGGAGAAAGACAAAGAAGCTGAACAGATGCTCCGAGGTCGTGGCAATAGGGGGTCACTGCACTGCTACCAGGAAAGGGACACAGAGTATTTTGCATGAACTGGGCAGCCACCAACGCCGCGTGGTCACTGGGTTAGAGAATGGAGTGGGCACTGACACTGCTCCAGCTGCCACCGAGGAACACACGCAGAGAGGACGTTGTGCAGGAAAGGGTCAATTTAATTAAATAAGTAACACGGTGGCAAAATACAATGAAGAATAGATATTTTAGGAGATTCAATCTAAGGCTACTGAAAAGAGTTTATCAAGTTCATGACAAGAAAAGTAATGAATTATGCTGAATGGGCAGGGTCAAAAACCCATTGTTCAATAGATTTAGTTCCTTATAACGGCAATAGTATCTCATCAACACTGGTGGTGTATAAATCTAGACAGCGAACTGGTACTGTGACATCCCTATTATCTCCCTAAATCATTTTGATAAAGGAAAAGGCTTTTCAAAATATCACGTTTTTTCTGCTTCATTCTGTCATTTTATTGCCCAATTCTTTGTTACAATTTTCCAATCACTTTACATAACCAACCATTTTTCATCATTGCCACACTACTGTAAACCACATCAGCAAGTTAATACATAAAGCTTTGCATTTCAAAAAACTAGACACTTTAGTAACAATATTACAAAGATTTTAGCTTCAAAAATAACTGAAAATGAAAAAAATAAACTTTTAAAGAATCAGCATCATAAAATTAATTTATTCCAAGTAAAAATACAAAATAATATTAATGACATTGACCAGATATGAAAGTCTCTCCCAGAAACAACTATATTAATGGTTGAGAAAGCACTCCTTAAAGAAAATACGAAATAAAAATGAAAAATATGTAAATATGTTTAATTTTTTTCTTAGCAAAAAATCTTTCTAAAAATAACAATGAAAATTTGTCTCAGTACAAAGGCTACATTACTATTGAAAAAATACCAGCATGAAGAAAAGGTACATATTTGACAGTAGAAAAATGATTTTAGTGAATCACAATGTCTAAAGTCTGCAATGAAAATAAATCTGCAATAAAGATTTATGCCTTTTTTCTTTTCATTTTTCTTTTTTTTATACAAACAGTACAAACAGTATTGCACATAACAACAAATAGTCGAGGTTAGGTTAGCCTTCAAAAAAATCGACTAGTTCAAGTCTCACATCAGAAAAGGCCACAATAGGACCTGTTGTACCCAGGGGCTTCTTAGTCAAGTTGCAGTTCAGAATTCCATATTTTAAAAAATAACTTTTTTTTGAAGGACCCTCTTTTAATATAACATATTAACAACTCAGGGGCACATTCATTTACAAAACAAAAGGGAGCATGTCATAATTTAATAAACTAAAAAAAGTTCTCTTTAAAAAAATACAAACAGAAGAACTCTCACAATTCTGGTCAGTCGTGCATAATCACACTTGATTATAAATATACAAATTAAGGGAAAATATTTTTTCACCTTCTATTCACAACTTTCAGCACCAAATGGAGTTTGTGTTTACACCTGTTCTTTATGATGATTTTTGTTTCAGATTTAATCCAACGTTATGCTATATTGTACATTTTCCAGCTTCTCTCACTCTCTTTCTCTCTGGGGGTATTTTCTACATGAAAGAGGGGTATTTCTTCAAAAAGGTTTACTTCTTTCACATAATTAGGTAGATTTCTGTAGGTTAGCTATGATCTTTAATATTACAGTTATAAAGCTCTAACTTCTTCATTTTCAAAAAAACTCAAATAAGCATGAAAAAAATAAAGTTACCCATCTGTTAAATCATTTTTCTTGCAGAATTAAATTAATATATATTTTTCTGAATAAACTTACTTAGAAAATATCATTTTCTTTCCTATATTTCAAAATTGAGGTATTGCAAAAGATCATGTCAGTCAGAAAGCATGCCTTTTTCTTTAAAAAAAATCATCAGCCGACTGTTGAAAACTGTCTAGATACAAAAAGTAGTGCATAACAAAATGTCTTGTACAGATGAAAAAAAACAGAAAAGACACCTGGGCTGGGAAAAGCAATATCACAAAACCGCCCAGAAGTAACGTCAAAAGGGATAATTATAAGCATTTTAAACCAGTAAAAAACTATTTTTTCTTTTTTTTTCTCCAAAAACAGAAAAAAATCCTTTCAAAGCCAATACTTGCAACTAAACATTGGGAAAAACAACTTACTAAATTAGACACAAATAAGGACATCACAACAAACAAAACCCAGAACATTTAAATCTACTATGCGGTGTCATATCCAGTCAGATTGTCCCCAGAACTGCAAAAACAAAGGAGGAAAAAGAAAAAAAAATAGTGTACACATTCTCACAATCATTAGTATACCAAGTGTGTTTATATTTATATGCTATCTGCAGCCCCATAGTTCATGCTAAAAAAATGTCCACTGTGTTAGCAGGTCTTAATTGTATTCAAGCTTCACAGGATACATCCAGGGATTAGAGAGATAACGCCACATCCACAGAGCAGACATCCCATGTTACTTTTATATGCAGACATTTCTTTAGCACCACTTTTTTCCTAACTTCCTTAAATGTGCCTAGTTTATTAGTTTGACAGACTATCTAATGGGTAGTGTATGTACGCCAGCATGAGCTCTTTGGTTTCCTGGACAAGGTCTGCAGCTACGGAAATGATGCAAGCAGTAGGAGAGAGATTGTAACTAAGAGCTCATTTCTGTTTATGTACCTGTTATGAACTGTCAAAAATGTGTTAATGTCGGATACAGAGGCTTTAACAGTTAAGTTTGATCACAGTACTAGACATAATCACTTTACTATATAAAATAAATTGCACAATATATAACAGAGCACCGCAAAGTACTTCATCTACCATCCACAAATTTGTTTTAAGAATATCCTACAGCTAGTTTTTATATTTGTTGTAATATAGGTCATTCTGTAATGGGCTGATCCTAATTTCAGAAGCATTACATTTACTGAGGCATGCCTTCCTCCAGTCAGTAATCAATTTTGTTTTGTTACTGAGCATTTTGTAGCCTACGTAGATTCATAATTTGTGCATTGTGGGCAGGTTTTATATTAGACATATATAAAATTTATTGCATGCAGCAACCTGATTAAGTAAACATGCAGTCAAAAAATATTGACCTTCCTTGGAAGCTTTTCTGTATGCTATACTGATCTCCTTTCAGCAGCCATCACTATTTTAATCACATATTCATTTTTAATTGATACCCTAGCCTGAATAGAGTATTATGGTATTAGTAATACCATTTTAATAGCAGCAAAAGCTATTGCAGCATACATTTACATAACACTAAAAGACCTAACAAAACAAAACAAAAACCCCAACAAAACGAAACAAACGAAAAAAACCCTCAGCAAAACAAAAGAAAAAAAGTCTGATCCAGCTTATGAGGTATCATCCTTACAAGTCAAAATGGAGAGCAACTAAAGGCTTATTTTCTTTAAGGGTTATTACTACTCTAAATGACCCAAACTAATGATTGCTGAATATCTGTTTAAGTTTTTGCTACATCTGCCACCTACTTGTGAATATTACCTTTGGTAAGTCATCTGCTAGGGGCAAGTCTAAATTTCTGAAAATAAGTGCATGCTCCAGTTTAAAAATAAAAATAATTATAATTAATTATAATAAAAAAATCTTCATCACATACACATCAGCCCAGTGAAGGCTGATGAGAATGGCAGTCTACATAATGTCACTAGTGACAAGTCTTGTGTAGGAAATTAAGGTATCAAGCAGATGTTTGTGTGAATCAAAGTGCAAAATCAGTACAGTTACACTCTGCCGGTTTGTATTATACTGGACACTGAGTTCAGTAATGTGACTGTAAATAATAATAATAGTAATAAAAAGACCCATATCTTCATTAAAGTCGAGGACGAATGCACAGATTTCCAGAACACTAAGCCCTGAGGCAGCGCTCTCTTTCCACTCAATTTTATTTACTGCAGTACTTGTCGCTGGGCCGGGCCCGGGTTCAGCTCCAGCGGAACGGGACGTGGCGCGGCCGGTCGCCTCCCTCCTTCACCAGTGGTTTGTGGAACTCCCTCCCAGCACGAGAGTGTATGCTTGCCCAGCAGTATTCACAGTAATACTGCAAACAGGTAACGTTGGCACAGAAGAACGGGGCAAACTTCCCACCACAGCGAGTGCCCTGGCATTCATCACACATCTGATCATCCAGCACGTATGGCTTCACTTCCACCTGCACCAGCAAGAAGACAAACAACTGTAAGGAGATTTCACAGTTTTGCTAAGGATGAACAAAAAAAACCCCAATAACACTATTGAAGGTTTTCAACTGATGCAGATAAACCCAAGAGGTTGGTATTTAAATTTTCATACCAACCACTTTACCTGTCAGAAAATCTCAAGAAAGAAGGGTGAGTTTTTGTAACTATTTATTGGAAAAGTTAGGAGTGGGAAAGCACTAAGATGAAAGTACAGTAAACAGCATCTGCAAAGGTTTTCCCACTGCCCAAGAAAACTCCAGGAATGTGAATGTAGCTGTTATGGGGGCCAGCCATGAGCAGCATTCAGGAAGAAAAATTAGAAAGAACAAAAATGTATTTCTAGACTTCAGAGGTCCAGTGAATTTCAGAGGGTTTTTTTCCAGTGAGGAATTTTTTTTCCCTTTGGCTTTTTGTGAATTCAAAAATGCAGAACGAGAGTAATCAGAGATTCAAATTAAACAAAATTAAATGTACTTGTATTAAATGCTCTCCATTCTGTTGGCAAAAATCACTATCTAAATATTTTGAGCTCTTGAAGTGCAATAACATTTCACAGAAGTTCCAAGGAGGGCCTTGCCATCAGTTACAAATAGGCTGGAGAGCTGCTGACTTTTGTCCTATACCCAGTTGCAAATATCTTGGGGCTGGAATGCTTTTTGTTTTTAAATCACTTGTGCCAAACACAGAAGGGTTGATGCCTGACTAGGCACTTGCAATAATGCTATTACAGAAGTTGACAACATGTAAGTTCTCTCCTGTGTGTCTGTTCCTATGATTCAAACCTACACATTTAAATTGAGTGTTCATTCATGCCTGGGAAATCATTAGTTCATGCATGTATAATTCTTACAGCTCTATGATGCTGTTTATAAAGTAGTTTACATGCAGCCAACTGCATTAGAAAACACAGAAAAATTGATTTATACATTTATTTTAAATAATTTTGCTGTAACTGCACAAGTACTAGTCCGACACAATTTGTATACTGCAAGGAAAACTTGACTCTGGCAACTGCACTTAAATACATACAGAGTTAAAGAAATATAGAATGAGATATTAAGCTGAGAGACAAGACACATTCCACAAAAAACGTTCATACTGTATTTTACTTCAACTTATCCTGATCACACTTAAACAAATGTCACTCATTTGAAGTAAAGCTTATATAGTGAAATATATTTCTTGCCTATTTAACAGCTTGGGCTGCCTATTTTTTTTAATCATCCCGTGCTACTGGTATGCATGGACCCAGTCTGAATATCTGCCATTTTGCATATCAGATGCCATATCACTAAAATTAGAAGCATCATGTAAAATAAAACAGGACTGTCTCAAATGAAACTGGAAGAAAGCAGGTCCAATGTCCTGCACAGCACTAGATCCCACCTACTCACATTTCCCAGGCATGAATTGTGAAAGTCTGAAATAGAGTCTCTCCCGTGCTCTCTCACATCTTTTCCTGCTTTAGTTACTAATTAAGTAATTGTAAGAATGTAAGTTGTACAGCTCACGGATTTTCATCTATTAGATTCAAAAACTAGGATTTAAGGACTTATTTAGAGACTTCATACTTCTTCAAACTCACAGATAAACCTATTTAAAAACAGATAAAATATAATTAAATAAACTTAAATTATCAATCAACTAAGTGAAAAGAGAACTGATTGGCAAAATATTACTAGCTAGCATCTTTTGTGGCTCTACCCTAAAGCTTAGAAACAAACCCCTTACAGGCATGGCTGATATATAAATCTCAAAGTGCTTAATATGTGGTTAAGACTCTAAAAGGAATCTTCTCAATCCCTCTAAGATTTTTCAGAATTAAATGGACAAGAAATGTTCAGGAATGGCCTTGTCTTAGTTAATGTTAATATGCTGTATAGCACCACAGAAAAACTGTTTGAGGATTTACAACTCCATGACCTCCTCAAATATGACAAAAAGTTCAATTCAGATTTTTAAAGAGATAAGAGTTTGAACTTTCCAGCTGTGTGGATTTCTGTGCATACTGCACATAACAGACACACCCAATACCTGTTAGGTTGACTTCTGAAGAAACTATTTATATCAGATTAAGGACAAAAGAAGCCATCCCTGTAGGAAAAATACTTAGCAGCAGCACATGCTGTATGTTCTTTTGAGTTATTCTAAATTGTTGGGCCCTCAAAAACATGTGTAAGCAAAAGGTGAAGACAAAAGGTCTAAAGGAAAAAAAAATCTTGACAATTAAGTAATGTTTTCTTTTAATGTATCCATCTCAGATTTAACTGAACTCCACTCTATACTTGAAAAGCCCTCGAGAAACCAGGATTTCATACGGACCAAACAAAGCCAAGTAATTTCCCCTCCTTCTGCCTATCAAGCATCTACTGGAATATGGGTTTAGTTAAATAATGAAGACTTTTGAGGTCAGCATCACCTATTTTACTTCCAATACACCTCTGCTTTGGGGACCTCAGGTCTAGGCATGCACTACTGACAGAAAATGGTGCCAAATAACAGCAAAAGTGTCAGAAGCTACAAAAGTTACCACCAGACTAAAAGCCATTGATGTAGAAGGAGCAAAAATCTAAAGGAAGAGAAAGAAAGCTGGGAAATGCTGTGGAAATTGAATTACAGAATTCAAAACAAAACCAAGAGCAAATGAGCTTACAACCAACTATTTTCACGTTTTAGTGCTCAACAGTTATTAAAGACATTTGAAATATTTTTGACTCTGCTTTAGATGCTTAAATAAGCTTTTAAAAAATGGACATATGTCATGTGAAGAACAGAACTTACAGTGTTCTCCAACACAACGTTAATAATAATGATTTTAATTTCTGTACAGTTTTGTCACAACCATTCTGCCCCATGCTATTTGACTTACCCGTTTATCAATGTCATTGTGTTGGAGCTGGACAAAGCGAGCACTGATAGCAGCAATGTAGCTCTGCTGATTGGAGAAAGCCACTCTGCCAGCACCTTTGGGATACTTCAGCTCTGGGTCTGTATCAATGCCAGCATAGCAGACACCTCCATATAAACGGTCCATAATCATTGCCAATTCAACTGCAAGAAGTCAATTGTTAAATATAATAGATTTAACATAAATAATGGTGTTGCATTGGGATTGCTGCACATTAGAAAAGCAGTTTGCTTTAGCATACTTGTCTTCTAAAAATGCAAACTGAAATGCTGGTTTTAACAGATTGAATCAACTCTACATGAATTATAGTAAAATGTAAGGCAAAAAACCAGAATCTATAAAAAGAAACTTGGTGTGACTGAAGTGTGAAGAAAATGCAGAGTTACACTGTTCAAGTAGGTATCAGATCAACTAGAATTTTCAATATTGTAAATTAAAACTCTGCTATTTGGCATTAAGTACCTCCAGCCAGGCTTCTTAACGCTAGTTTGCATGTAAGATCACTTAGAGATATTCCTATATTTAGAATGGTATTTTTCCCTAAGTCCTAAGGTTCAAAAGACATTAAAGAGGTGTTTTACATTTGAAACAAATATTTGTGAAACATCAGAATTTACTGCAGCTAAAGCAAGCCCATATTTTAGATGCAACCTCAAGTTGTATTTTGGTGGAACATTATCTTGGTTGTGGATCTTTTAAAATGGTTTTTTGCTATTTCTGATACTAAGAATAACTGTAAAGAAGTTAGAAATATCATTCATAAAATAAGACAGGTTGAGTGCATGGCTGAGGAAACACACCAAAGGAAAGTTAAGGGAAAGAACTGAAGGAAGTAGAAAGAGACTGAAGAAAGCAGAGAAGAGGTATGTGAACTGTGCAAGTACATATGGTCACTGAGCCAAGTTCTCTGTAAAAGCTCACAGGCAAGCAAATTTTTCAGATGGACAACACAAGATCCAGGGACCTGCACAGGCCCTGCCAAGTCAGCCATTTTCTAGTGCTAATGTGTGAAAACACTTTCTGTAGCAAATTTAGCTACCCAAAAATAACATGAAAAAAGACCAAACCCTAAATATTTAAAGCCTTGAAGTTCTCACAAAATTCTCACCAGTAGATTATACATAGAATAGAGACAATTTTAAATTGAGTAGGTATCTGTGTTTGTATAAATTTGAGTGTGAAGGGAAGACCATATACTAATTTGTCCATTTGCAACAAGCAAACAAATGTCTGACTCATTCTATCAAACCTCACTTGCTCCAAACAGTAAGGAAAAACTATCAGCATAATGCAGTCAGTAGTAGATTCTTTTGATTTCTAATGGTTTAGAATCATCATGTGGGTAGTGATCAGAATGTGAGTTGTAGAGAAGAAACATCAGGAACACTTAAAAACATTTGCAACGGCAGTTCCACTAAGTTATTCTTGCCAATAGACAAAAAATATATAGGATTCCAGGGCAAGGAAGCCATGCACAGGTCTCTTAGGAAAAACTTCTGTACCAGATCTTTAAAGCTGCAAAGAATAAAAACTGAAAACTGTCTGCTTTGGAGAAGGCATTAGTTTTCAAATGTGATGCATTTCAAATGTGATCTGTGACAGGCCAAATGACATAGTTTTATAAAGACTATCATTAGAAATAAGATAGCATTTGTTACTGTTTACATAATTACCTTCTTAAAATTGTGCCTTATTTTAAGACAGAAAGTGAACGCTGCCAAGACACCTGGACTAGGAGAAACCTTATTGTCTGCAATGGCTGGGGGACCTTGTGTACAGCTCCCCAAAACACTTAGGATTAGGCAAAAGATAAAGTGAGGAGCTGAAGTTCTAATGGGCTGGAAAGTGGCTGCCAAAGGAAAGTGAGGGCTACAGGAAACCTGATTCAGAAGTCTTTCTTCCAGACAGTGACTACATTGACCAATACAGACCTAGAAAATTAGGATTAGGGTTGACAGGGTGAAAAAGAGAAACCATGCAGCTGCCTTGGAGTGACTGATGATGGAGAGGGACTATTAAACAGAAGTGAGGGCTGCTAGAAGATCTAGAAAGGAGAAATGTCTTAACTTGCTTCATGACCTTGTCATTGGCTCACCAGAAATGTAAAGGGTTAGGAAGAAAGAAACGAGTGTTGACCTATAGTTGGGAGTGGTGCTGAAAGGGGGCCTTCAAAACAAAATGGGGGCTGCAGATCTGGGCTGGGATAAATCTTTCCTCTGGCCAAAGGCTAAGGTGTCTTGTCTATGGCTCTGCAAATAAAAGTGAAGAAAAAGAGTTAAGGGTGGAAAAAAAAGGAGGAAAAAAGGTATATTAGGAGCGAGTCTGAAAAATGGTCTTCATTGTGGGGCCACCAAGAGACTGGTTGGGAGAATTTTTTTTCTGGACAGTAGCTAGGGTAAGGGTTGAATAAAAGGGAAAAAGAAATCACAGAGTTGATGTTGGAATTGGTTTGGAAAGAGCCTGGGAGAAGTTTGTCTTCTAGTCAAAGGAAATGGGAACTTGTCTGCATCTCAGCAAATGAATTCAGGGTTGGGATTAAGATAGTCTATGTTACAAAAAAAAATCAGCCAAATTCTAGTATATTATGCAAAGTTAGGGAAAACTGTTTCTACTGACAATCATCAGTTACTACTCCCTAGTAGCCTATTTAACAGGTAAAAAACATTTACAATTTGTACTCTGTGGACAGGAAGACACCCCATGACTTAGAAAGTGAGCCATGATCTGTGGAAAAGACATGGTATATTTTCTGTTCTTTTACACACTATGCACTTTTTTACTGAATCTGGAACTCCTACTACGTGCCCTACATTTTGCTTCTACTCACCAGCTCGGAGGGGCCGTGGAACTCCTCCAACAAAGATTGTTTTTCTTGGATCCAAAGGCTGAGACCCATCCATCACAAAGTCACTGTCACTTAGGTTCCAAGGTCGAATTTGCACCTGTATTAAGGACTGTTTTTAGTAGAGGAACTTGACCACTTGATTAAAATTAAGAAAAAACGGCCAAATCTTTCTATCATTAAAACAAAAATTGTAACTTTTCAAAAACAGTGAATCAGTGGCATAAGCACCAAAATAATTTGAGAACATTGCTTATATGTGTCCAAAAGAAGGTGGACAATTCATTTGCCACCTCTAGAGGCCAGGCTTGAGTTAAATTTCATCACTGCAAACTCCTACTCTCATTAATTCCCTGCCCCTAATCACCATGAAAGCTCTTTCAGAACATTTTACCTGGTATGTGCAATTACAGCTGCAGTTTGGTCTTCTGGCTCTCCTGAAATCACATACAGTGAACCACACATTTTAAAGCACTGATAGAAGTGGAGGAAAAATTCATTTCAGTGCTTAGGAGTTTGTGTAATGTGTGAATGCCTATTTCTATTGGGCAATGCAGTTGATAAGAAATCTTCAGATTAAACACAAAAAAAAAACCTTCTCAGCAGTTATTTAGATAAAGCTGTTCATCAATCCATTTTTTTTTATTCTAGAAATCATGCACCACTCACTGTGCTGTAATTTTGGGGTGTTCTTTCATCTATGCAAGATTTTTAATACTGGCTTTAAGAGGCAGCATGTTTTTATCTGATCTGATCTTATCTGTCTGTAGATTTTATCTAATCTACATACATCCATAGGCACAAGACTAACATTAAAGAATGTCAGAGATGTGAACAATACATACAGGTTACTGTATGTCCCCTATTCTGCTGTAGCTGTCTGCAGTACTTGATTTTACCCTGCAGTTTCTATAAGGTAAATTAGGTCTATTGCATCATAAAAAACTAATCATTAGGAAACCCAGTGAAGCACGGGGGGTATTTGATGCTACCTGGATTTTAATTTGCCAGAGTTAAGTTTCTTCATTTCATTGCATAAGGTTTTCTTTTCTCTCAACACAGACAGTAATTTACAATTCCATTATTTTACAGCTAACTTTCTGAAGGGATGCATTCTCCTGTGAGATACCAGTACCACCAAATAGAAACATTAATTGAACATGGCATTTTTCAGAAAAAAGCAAATGTTCAAGCCGTGCTATGCTGATACAGAAAGACAATTTAATGTAACAGCAAGGGCAGAAACAGGAAGTGACAACTAATTAAATGTAAGTATGTTTTTATTTATTATTAACTGAAAAGAGCAAGAGGAAACATTTTAGCAACCAGCAGAGGTGTCATGGCATAAGCTACTCACTGGTTTATCCTTGATTGTGGGACTTGACACACATAAGTAAAGTTTCCCATCTTCTTCCAGACAGGCATCTATCAGAGCTTGTACAGAGCTTTCCTCCTGGAACAGCAGAAAGGCATAACCTTGGAAAGGGTAAGGGCACAAGAAAGAAAAATAACAGATTAATTTATAAAATACTTTTTAATAAACAAACCTAAGAAGTAGATAAGATACATAAATTACAAATAACTTGTTAAGGCTGTTAGCTTGTTTTCATAAATTAAATTCATTGAATAGGTCATACCCTCCTACAGTATTGATTCCAGAATGGAGACAAGTGTTTGCTGCACCTGAAGATGGTGATTTGATTTTGAGCAGAGAGAATATAGCCAGGTCAATAAGGGTTTTTTATTATCCAACAACTGCATTGGAGCTACTTCTCAGTGGCATCTGCTGGTATCAGTGATTATTACCTACTGTCTGTAATCCTGTGTGATTTCTCAAGGAATATTAAATTCTACACAGCTGTTTTCAGAGGTGGCAAAATGGTTGCACTAACATCATTATGGCTCAGAACACATCTAAAAACACTGACTTGTCCAAGAAAACAAAATAGTTTGATCATCACTCTTGCAAGCACACAAGGAAGTTGCATAGCTGGAGCTGGAATAGACTGAAGATACCAGTCCGAACAAAAAGTGAAATACTTCTTGAGTAAAAACATCTGCTTCCTTTCTACCAGAAGTATTTCTCTTAAAACAGTTCCCTAAAGACATAAACATGCTTCAACATTTGTTTTAGATTTTACAAAACTAATTAGACTGCATGTGAAAATAATTATCTTGCAATCACTATCACTTTTAGCTTCATGCACTTGTTATACTCACTCTCTACCATCCCTTCTGATTACATGTAATAATTACAGTTTCATACAAAATTAACTTCATACAAATTAAACTATGTTTAGTTTAGCAGTTCTTTCAGCCTTATAAAATTATCCAGTCAAAAACTTAGATACTTGGAAAAGGACTATCACAGCAACTACACCTCCAAAGCCAATTTAAGCCTCAGCCCAATCCTTGCTTTACATTTTAGATAAACACCTCATGAGACCAATTCACAGAAGATGCAGTGCAGCTCATTCCAGTACTATGAAAAGACTAAGTAAGAATACATGTACATCTATGCATACTTTAAAAGAATGGTTTACAACATATTTAAATACATGTAAACACTTAAGACTTATCTTCTGGTCACACCATACATTTTGAACTCTAAAAACCAGAATTTTGTCTATTTTGGATTTTCATAATCTTAAACCAGCAAAATATTGGATATTTCTCTAGCATAAAGTCAAAATTGGAAAATGTTTCTTAGGACTTAATTACTTAACAAAAATCTGGGCAACAGGTTAGGAAGCTTGTTCAGGTTTTTCTGGGTCATTGTAAGAAGTTACATCTGTGGTAGGTGGAGCTGAATGCCACCTGAGGGAACAGTAAATGGTATGATCACAATTTTCCCAAACAGTTAAAATTAACCAGGTACTTGTTAATTGGGGCCCATGGCCTGCAGCAGAGTGTTCTTATGGCAGAGCTCTAGGGAAATGAGGTTCTGGCTCCTGGACTTCACAGCAGGCACTGACCTCAGGTTAGAAAACTAAATGCTCACTGGCAGGTATCTTTCTTGACCATATCAGCTTCTACATGATCCTAATACTGTCAGAAGTTCTGTTCTTTCTGTTCTTTATTTTTCATTTCAGTGCCATCATCAGGTTTTGAAGAGATGCTGGACATCATGCCCTGCTGGTGCAGCCTGCTTGCTTTTCTGGATTAACAGAGTAACCTGCTCCCCTGTATTAATCCAAATAATTTGAATTATTTAGCAGATGCTGAAAGTTGCTTCAAATTCCCCAGCATTGTGTGCTCCAGCACATTCTCCTATCTGTGCTTCATGTATAATACCATATCAATTAATGCACATGTTTTTTTCCCAAGAAGTAAGAGATTTGATGAATCCCAAAATGCGAATGTTCTACAGCAGAACTTTGGTGGCATGCTGTGGTGGGCCCCCACAGGCAAACTCCAGCAGTGCTCCTTTCACACCTGACCAGACATTCTAAAGGTTAGAGGGCTCAAGGGACTGCTCCTGACTCAGATTCCCCAAAGTAAAACAGGCAAAATATTTGAGGCCTCAGAAAATAGCAAGCTACCTGACAGTGGCGGAATATTCTACATACATGGATACATGGCTTCTTGGGAGAGCAGAAACAACCCAGCTCCTCCTCTGCTGCTGGTACGATACATCCCTGTAGTGCTGACAATAACACTGCACTGAGAAATTCTCTGGGAAAAGGCAACAATATATTTTGCTGTAAGAAAAGTCACTACAACTTTTCAAAGGGTACAGCAGAGGGAGGATGAGGAGAAAATTAATTTCCCTAGGTTCTGAAGCACAACCTAGGAGCTCCTCAGCCTTGATCTCCAGGGTTCATTATTTTATAGAAAGCAGTACAAGAATTAAGCTGCTTTGTACACACCCCATTCTGGCATCTAAATAGTGACACAATTTCCATATGAAAGGATAATTTAGTCCAGTTGGTCTAATTTCACTTAACCTTGCTGAGAAGACACTGGAAAATCTGCCGTAGGTGCTGTGTCCCACAACCCTGAAACAAGGTTGTCACCTGAAGTGCAAGATACACTTGCAAAAAAAACCCAAACTGTTACAGTCTGGCAAATGCATTTGTGCTAGCCTAGTCAGCCTGGAAAAATCTGCTTCAATTAATATCAACATAAGCATATCTTCTCTAATGATGGGAAGGAACCCTTCTGTATTACTGAAAGCATGTGTTGTAATAAGGCCACAGTGACCTCTTCCAAACAACTAGATGGAAAGCTTATTAAGGTGCTTACCCTGCCTTTCTTATAATAGCAGATCTTGATATCCATACTTTTACGTTAAAAACTGACATGTTGGTACACATTACAGGCAGTTAGCAGTGCAGCACACACGTGTTCTGCCCATCCTTGCTCAATTAATTGAAAAGAACTACTTCATTAGGGCAGAATGTGCGTTATGTTCATGAGGCACGTGAGAGAAAACGAACTTACAGGCTCTGTAGACACTGTTCAACTTAGCAAGCCATAGCTGGTAGAGTTTATCCGAAAACACTATTGATCTCGTCTAAAGGAAAATATTTCTCAGAGCTAAAGATTATCCAACTTCATACCTGTCGTGGCTCACCAAGAAAGACTGACTGCATTTCAGAGCATTCATGAAAAAAACATGTTAAAATAAAATTTTTAAAAGGCTGTCTTTTATTCTTCTAAATTTGGTAAGACTTTCCTTGTACAGCTCCATTGTTAGGAACAGTTTGGTGGAGTAAAAGGAAATCACTGACTGTGTTTTGCAACCCATAGGAAAAGGTAGAAGAGATGTTTGGTATACCAGAATTTTTACATTCCTTTCAGCTTAAGTGATTAATTATTAATGTTATGAGAGCGAAGGTTGTCTGAACAGTCTCTACTTACTCAGTGACACAGCAATATTTCAGAAAGGCACTAATGGAGTAACTGCTCAGAGCTCTCACTTCATTAAGTCCAAAGTTGACTCTTCAATCAAGACTCTTCAATTTCTCAGAAATTTCAGTTAACTGTGAATTAGTGCAATTTCATTATAATAACTGAAGGGTATTATTTTATGCTCAATTTGTGAATACTTCAAGTAATTAATAAGTTCCTGCCTTTGAGAACAGCAATATGTACATTGCTGTTCAAATACTTCAACCATGAGCTGCACCTTCCAGTACAAAGCCAGCATTTTGGCAGGCAAATGTTATATAGCCAACAGGGAAGCTTTAACCTATTTCTGGCTCTTAGAATCTGGGCTCTTTTCAAATAAACTAAAAAATTGAAATGAAGAATTATATATAAGGTCAAAGACTATTTGAATATCCATGACAGATGTGTGTGTATCATCTACTGACTTCATATGTAACTGACCTCAAATCCGTAATTCCCAAAACTCAGCCCGCTTACAAAATCAGATACAGAAATTGTATTCTAAGGGTGTTTTGAACTTTGTAACTCTGAGGTTGGGTGTTCTTAGAATGAAGAGAACTTTTCTTTACATGCTGCACAGCAAGTTTGAACAGTCTTTGGGTAGTCACAAGTATTCATTCCACATGCAAAAGGGAAGGGCCACTTACACTTGAAAAAAGTTAAACTACCTTTGAAGCACATTTTCTTTCATTCATTTAGACAGTGTCTTCTCTGTTGTTGTTACAGGCTTCAAGATTACAATAAAACCTACCACAGACCTAAGATTTCATATAAAAGTATTTCAATATATATATACACCTCATATTATTATGTAAAAAATAAGATGGATTTAAAATGGCAAAAGAAAAAAATGTTCTAGTATTGTGGTTTTAGGTTTATTTTTAGATGGTTGAGATGGCTGCCTCAAAAAGGGTAGATTTACAGAGACAATCTTTTCATTAAATATAAATTTTATTTTCTTTTTTCTTTTGTTTGGAATTGAATTGTGGTTGTATTTGTTAGAATTTGTACAATAAAGTTGTTTTAAAAGCCTGCAGTAAAGGAACATTTGGAAACAGTGTGAACCAAATTTCTAAATCAGTTAATGTGATGAGAAGGGTCATTGCTCAAAGTCACTTTAGTAATCTTATTAGAAGATACTTTGAACATGAATAAAACACATTTCTAAATCCAAAGATGAAACGACTATTAAAAATGAAACTCATTTCTGAAAAATAAAAATCTGAGGTGTTAAAAAAACTGCAGACTTTCATTTAAACATTGCAGTGACATGACTGCATTTTCAAAAAACTTCAAAGGCTTTAAATACTTAAGAAACCTCAAAATAGAAAGGGCTGTAATCTCACTTAGCTACTGCAGAAGAGTGAAATTATGTATTAGTCAGGCTGCAAAGATTAATTTCTTTTAGTCAGTCTAATTTTAAATGGCAGTGTTTGACCCCATCAGCTGATTCTTTTCTCTAAAAAACAAATGGTGTATAAGAAACATGAACAACTGAGGATCTTACAGTGAGTCTCCTGTGTCTACACGTTTCCATTTTACATGTTTCATGAATACCAGACTCAGACTGAGTGGTCTCCTATGCAAGATATTCCCCACGTGCTACATTAAAGACAGGTATTGGGGGAGGGTTTGTTTGTTTTTAATTAAAAGGTATGAACTCCACATCCTCAGTTACATTGAAAAATAATTGGATCCTGAATCTAAATAGCAATAAAATGAAGTGTACATGTCAAACAGAAGACAGGATACATAACAGGAAAAGTCAGCAAGGAAGTGGATCGTATGGAAGAGCTGAATGAAAACTGAGGCTCTGGATCAGAACCTTCTGTAAAATAAATTGCTTATCTTCATAATTCCAGTTTTATCATTAAATGGCCCACATCATGAGATCACCAAAAGAATCAAAAATAACATTTTACCCTTAATACTAATGATCTTACATATCACAAACAACAGAGAAAACAGAAACCTTCTATTTTGTCATAAATATTACGAGCTTTTCTTCCACATCTTCAATTTAAATGGAAGAAACAACTCAACCCACCCAGAGAACCTCTGTTTGCTGGACATACATTAGTTTAGGAAAGTGGGAGAGGTGCCCCAATGTTTCCTCTGCACTTCAGTGCTCAATAGAAAAGGACATTTCCATAGTGCTGTAGCAAATAAATACAGTTAAATATTTAATAAAGTCCTTTCAGTTCCAAAACATGTCAAGATATGAGAAGGCTTTTCTAGCCATCATTACTTCACTTTTACCACTTCTGGGGGAAAAAAGCCCCAAAACAGTTTACATACCATCCCAGTTGTCCTGTAGTAAAAATACTCCCACCAACCTCTACTGAAAAAGACTGAAATAAATTACTTGGGGTTTTTTTAACTACAGGCATACTAAAGTCTCTCTATCTGGCATTTTACTTCTAAACTAGTGTAAAACACTGCAACAGCAAATTTATAGGGTTGTCTCCTCTTTCAAAGGTCACGGCCATTTTCAAACATCAGACTTCAGACTGCAACATGATCTACAGCAGCTATAAATCAGAATTAAAGGGTATAAAAACATAAAAGAAAGGCTATACCCTACAATTTGGTTTCTGTAGTTATAAGAATCACATAAATTAATCTTTTGACAAAGACTAAATTTTTGATGAGTCAAAAGCTGTCTTTGTGAAGTTTACTGAGTCAGCAGCATGAAAAAAACAAGCATTTACATTCATAAATATAAAAGGCTCTACTAAATTCAGAATTGAATGTTTTTAATTTTGTTTCAAGGGCAATATGCAGTGGTGACTGCTCTGGGCAGAGCAGCTCATGGCCATCATCTGGAGGGGGTCAGGGCTGCTGCTGCTGCTTCTACTCTGAACAGATGGCTGAAGAGAGATCAGTTTCCAAGCCTGAACAAAACCTGTTACTCTTCCTTGCAAATAATCAATTTCCAATTCTGCTCCAAGTAACATTAACATCAAAAAATTCTAGAGAAATACAAATGGTCTGCTTGACTTCAGCTTCTATTTCAAGCACAGTATCAGCATGACGTAAAATAATTTTTCAGAGGAAGAAAGCACAGGTCCAAACATCCAGGCTGCATTTTAGCTGAATTCAGTTATCTTAAACTAAATTTGATATTGGGTTTTACAATAAAAATGGTTTTCTCTTTAAATTATATGTTTTTCTTAAACTTTATTTTTAAATAAGAAAGAAAACAGCACTTACTAGAGCTGTGATATACAAAATACTTGGCACTGTGTCAAGAGCTTCATTCAAAGTAAAGTACTTCTATCAAAAATAAGACACCTCCTGTCATTTCCATAGAACAAGCCACTAACACATTTTCTGATTTTATCTGTATGATTCTAACTCTCCTGTGATGTGTAAGATTTCTTAAGGCAGAATGCAAAGCTTCAGTACTAGGCATTGACTTTCCTTCTTTGCATCAAGTAATCAGCAGGGGTGCTGTTAATAACTGTTTTGAATGTTCACTCACATGTGAATTGTTTTCAGGTTCTGGTTTGTGCAAGTTTTTTGTCTTCATTTACTATATGGAAAACACAGACCTTGAAAAACCTGCCTTAATAACAGAAGGATTTTTTCCAAAACTGGATTACTTATAGAAGAACAAATTCCTCTCAAAAAAAAAACAAACAAAAAAAACCCAAACAAAAAACAAAAAAAACCCAAACCAAAACATCCAAACAATTTCTGGTGAGTAGAGCCTGTGTTTTCCTGGGAGGTAAGAATGGTACATTAAAAAATAATTACTGGACTTACCAAATCCTGTAAGACATTATGTCTTTCACTTTATTATATGAAACTGCACAGCCTCCACTGGTACACAACAGAAAACTGGCTATACTACCTCAGCATATCCAGTAGTCACATACATCGTAGGTTCCAAAATCAGGTAGAATTTGCATGGTATCAAGTAGACAAAATCTGCCCCCCACAGTACTGAGACGGCTGTGCAAGACACCAGTCCTGAGCTACTCCAAGCTTTTGAGATCAAAGAGAGGCATAAAACGCTGCCTTGGGCAGAGGCATCCACAGCAAAACCAGCACCTGGTGTAATATTTCCTTTGCCAGTCCTAACTCTGATTTGAGAGAACACAAGTATAATTTTGACTATTACCTTTGACAACATGTATATATTCTGATGTTCTTGCACTAATTTTAGACTACTGTATCATTATTTTAAGGGTAGAATTGTGTGCATCACTGAAGTGATCCTAGGAACCGAATACATATAAATACAATGCTTGTAGGAATTTATAAAGGGAGCACAAGCTTCTAATGCATTAAATGGTTGCAACTGATTGGAGGGTGGGAGTAAGAAAAACTTACTTGTTAGATGACCATCAGAAACAGTGAAGGTGCTGCAGTGCTAGTACAGAATCTGTCTCTTCACCATCAGCCCCTACCAATCCCTTGAACATACTTCAATGATTTGAAAGAACAATTTGGTGTTTCATAAATTATTAGCCAAACAAGACATATCACAAGTTACTAATAAAGCATAAAATATGAAGTCCTCCATAACACTAAAGGACAGCTTTTCTCCTGGAGCCCATAATACTTACAGATCAATTAATGTATTTCCATTTACAAAACAGAAGAAAAAGCAATATTTTAAAAAAATATTATTGGGGGGGAGGGGAGAAGTGTGTGTATGTGCAACCCACAGTAGAATCTACTTAGCTTTAGAAGTGATTGATGAAAATAAGACAAACATTTAGCTACAGCCATTTGACAAAAGTGGTCTGGTTCCTTCTATAGAAAAGCAATGGAAAGCTTTTGCTGTACTTAGATATGTTCAAATTATTGAAAAAGAATCAATAAATGCTTGCTAAAAATTGTGGTTTTTTCAGGGATAAAAAAAAAATTTCTATAGCAACCCAGCACTTCTGAGAGTAAATAGTATTTGTTGAAAGCAACATGAAAGCTGGGAGAGAATAATCCTGCAACACTACTTCAGAACTAGGTTTGTTCTACCTAGGCCTGGACGGCTCAAAAATAGTTTTGTATTTTGCCTTATCGGGATTCTTCTTTACCCTTAGAAAAAGAAGATGCAAATGGCATCATTTTAGAGACAGAAATTCTCATATGTGAAGCAAGCTCCTTGATTACTCTTTGATAACTGGCACAGCAGTCTCAAAGACAGACATTTAAAAATCATCATTACCAGTACACCCACCAAAAATCCTCAAACACTCAGGACAAGACAGGAAACAAAGTGATGAGCTTTACAAAGGGAGGCTTAAACAAAAGTCACCAAAAACCTCAAAGAAAATTCTCCACAAACCAACCTTAAGTCACAGAGCTGCAGAGGAGCAGATTAGGAGGTACTGCGTTTTGCTATCACGCATTTTGTGAATTGCACTGATTTGGGATTTCGCTGCCCTGCTGTGGGAACACACAGGGTTACATATTACGCTAATTTCAAACAGGGCCTCAGATGTCAATGGGTGAACGACTGATGCTGCACATGAGTGTGTTGGATCATATGCAAACAAAATCTAAAAACCATCACAGAATCACATTACTGGATTACAGAAATACAATGTATTAATGGATAGGGAATGTCATTTTCCATTCTGACCAATACTATGATCTCTGAGTTCAGTTTTTAAAATACAAAAAGCGTCTGGGCATTACACTCTGGGTTGTGGTGGTATTGTGTTTGATCAGTTAAGCCAAAGCAGTCAGTGCCAGCAGAATAGATTGCTGTATTTGGACAAACCAGATATGTTTTGGGGAATATGACTGAGGAAATTAGAACTAGGACTCTATATTTTTGCTTGCAATCACTCATTCTTGTTCCTCTGCCAGAAACTCCTGTTGCCACTGCAGTGGCAATGGAATTAACCATGGAAATGGTCCTCATCCACAAAATCAAGATCAAAAGACAAAAGACGACAACAACAGTGTTCCCATCTGAACAGTACCTTAGAGATAATCAGACGGGCTCTCACTGTCTGTCCCACCAGTTGTTTTAAATTAAAGCATGAGAATCACTTCATGTTACTTAGTGCGTCTTTCCTTTTTCATGAGATCTTGCTCACCCTTAGTGTACCATATGGAGCAGTGGGGACAAATGTGCTTAATTTTATCAAATAACAGCATAACAAACTGAAGAACAGCACAACCATAAAGACTACTGCATCACACATCTAAATCAACTGTAAAGCCAAAGCATTCCTCCCATTCCAAACACATCCTATCTCCAAGCTCTGCCATGCTTCATTTTCTCACTCTACTTCTCATCTTTATCCAAACATTACTCTTTCTAAATGGAAAAAAACAGAGGGAAACTTTTACATAATTTCTGCAATTTAAAACACATTCTGCAGTCTTTAGTGATTGCTAGAAAAATCATAGTTATCACAAAGAAAAACCAGTAAAGAGTTTTTTAAAAGTGTTCTAAAGCTAGCAATCTGTTAAAAACCCCTAAAAGAGTGTTTTTGAAACAGTTGGCACCATCTGTTTAATAAAAAAGGAAAAAAAACTTACTGTAGTTAGCATAAGGGTTGCTTAACTCAGCAGACCAGCAAGTAAGTGAAAGTCCCATCAATTTCTATTTAAATAAAACATGAATTACCTGGATTTTGCTACATGGGAATGTGCAATTACTTTTGATAGCATTCTTTAATGCATATTTCTTTATTTCTCAGCGTCTCATAGGTACTCAAAAAACACTTAGCCACAAACCACATTTAATTCTCAAACTCTGTGGTGAGAGCCAAGTAAACACATTACGAACTGGGCATCTGCTTACCCAAGACCAACACATGGCATTTATAATTTTGCCAGTTCCGTTACTAACATACCCAAACAGATGCCAAAGGAAGTAATCCAAAGACTTCTCAGGCAACAGGAATGAATTGGCCTTATTCAGAGAAAAAGCATTAAAAATCACAAACATAAAAACACAGTGCTGAGCTTTACAATGCATAGGAGGGGTATAAAGAAATGTTGAGGCAACAATACAGATGCTCAGACCTAGAAATAAGAACCCCTTATACACATTTGTCAGCTGTCACCAGCCTCTCTTGTCCAAGTGCACAATATAGACTCCCAATGACAAAAGAGCTGAGTGCCACCAGTCTCTCTTCTCTCAGCAACCTAAATATTGAACTTACTGGCAATCAATGCATCCTGCAAGGTGTGCTTGATCTATCAAATGATTTTGGCTTTTCAATTAAAATGACCAAAAGTGAAACGCTGACAAAGCCAGACTACTCTTACAAACAGGTGCTCACAGTGTATTCTGTGGTATCAGGCAAGATTCAGTAAGGGTAACAAAAACCTAGAATACCTGAGAAAACAGGAAAACCTGGCTAATATAGAAAGAACAGATGTGCTTGAGAAATATGCTGCAGACACATCTATGTTGATCTGCAATCCTCCAAGGTCCAAATTGCCACTGTTGACACTGCACTGAAATAAGCCTTGTGTAACTCACCACAGGTCAGCATATTTCACACACAAACATTCATGTTCACCAAGTCCAACAATAAATCCGGGGTAATGTGCCTAAGCAGACCTGTGGTGACACCATCCTGGCCAGCACGCCAAATCCAGGGAAACCTTCTTTGTTCAAGCTCAATGCTGCTGGAATGTTTCTGAACTCCAGCTAGTCCTGATGACAGCTTACATGACACTGCACCTAAGCTAATCAACCGTATCAACTAATAAATTGGCTAATAAGGCTTGCTGGAACTGACTACACATGTATGGCCTGACTTGATGACTAAACTAACCAGATAAAGCCCTCGGGGGGGCTGGTGGGTGGTGGTGGAGGTCACTAGACTGTAAGCAACAATTTAATCTTTTAGATTTCATGCTTGATCAGATTAGCCATGGCTAATGGTCCCTGCAGCCTCTTCTTCCTAGCCCTAAGAATATCAGAGTGCTCCTAATACAGGGCAACTACAGGGAATTCATCTATTGCATCAACACAATAAACATTCCAAAATTCAACAAATTAAACCAATAAGTAGATACTGGAAGTCTGTATTGACTTTTCAAAATGTTGCATCATCTGGCTGTAACAAGGAAGACAGAAAACCATGACATGAAATGGCTCCAGCACAAAACTTAACTGACTGTGCTGACCCATGGCATCAGCTACTGATGTTGTCTGCTCCAAATCTCTAAGTGAACACTTATCAAAGCAAACAAAAACCCCGAACTTTGTTGTAAGTTCAGGCACTGCCCCATGGTCTGACCCTGCAGAGGAGTAATGGAAAAGGCTATCCATCAACAGGAAACTGAAGTCTGTCTGGAGGTGATGGCACATGTTTAGAAAGAGCAGGGCTCAACTTTACTGCCAGTGGGGCATATTCAGGTAGGCGGGAGAAGCCTTGAAGGCCAAGCTTTATTAATGTGTGAACAGAGATCAGCCTCTGCATCATCCCAGCTGCATTCCAAAAATCCATTCCTCCTGCGTCTTTTTGAGATTGCTAGCACACAAAACCCAACTCATTTTCTCCTCTAAAATTTCATTTGTCCTTTTTTTCAGACGTATTTTCCATTTGAAAGACTCATATTCAAAATGCCAGAGAATTTACAGACTAGCAATGCAACATGGAAGAGAAGACACCTAAAAAATTAAGAGAGAAAACATCTGAATTCATGAGTACTTGACAGCTGAATACATCATGTCACTGAATTTTACACTAAGTATAATTTCAAATATCTCTTTTCATTTCACTGTATTTTTAAAGAAATGTTTGTTAATGCATCAAAACAGCTTAAAATAAAATGGTTTCAAAAAAGATACTTATATTTAAGGCCTAAAGGAAATACTAATTAAAAACAGCAACAGAGATATTTTACTGTGATACTTATATCAATGATTCTGTAATAACTTGGAAAAATAAGTGCTCTTCATAAAAAAAATAGATCAAAAAGCTGTGAAAAAAGTATAATACACATTCAGACTTTACCTTTTGACTCCTGGTAATAATACTCTGTTTTCTACGCAGATGCTGCCTATATGAGATCAGAGTAAATCAAGTACATTTGAGCTACCAAGCTTAACATGACTGTAAGTGAATCCCATAGCCAGGAATGCAGGACTTATGATGCTGCAGCCCTGATTGATAACTAAGAAGTCAGTTATAAATAAATCTGGAACAGTTGGGATTGACTGTTGTTTAGCACTTTCAGACAGACGTTCAGGGCAACTGGCAGGGCCTTTGAAAGCTGTTTCCTATATTAGAATCATGACAAAAATAGAAGTGAGGCTGCATTCCCTTGTCTTCTGCTAAAATAGATCTTACTCAAAAACATTTTTACAAGTTTGATGAGGCATAACTAGCCCAGAGTCAGATACAGAACAAAATCAAAATTGCATGTCCCATGTTGATCTACCATGAATAGTTAGATACTGAACTATTAAGAGCAAAAAAAAGGAAAAAAAGAGGGGAAATAGTGGAGAGTGCTAAGATACTGAGGACAGGGAGAAGCTGGCTTTGCTGTATGGGTTTTTTTAACTTAGAAGTGATGGTACAATGAGAATTTGTTAGTCAAAAAAACCCTAAAGACCTTTAAAAATAACATAAATAAAAGAAAAACCATGTATATTACCAACTGTCCATAAGAATAGATGGGGGGATTGTTGTTTGGGGGTTTTTGTTGCTGATTTTTGAGGGATTGTTTGTTTTGTTTTTAAATTCAAGAACAGATGTTGCATAATAACTACTGACAGCAAGGTTGAGTGGTGAGAATGGAACAGGAAAGAGGAAGCATGTATGGGTTTCTGTTCTGTTTTTAAGCGTCCCAAATACTGTTTACAGGGCAAGTATTTGTCACAGTTATCTTGCCTCCAGCAATTAAGCTTCCAAATAAATTAAGTTGGCTTTTATTTGTGAGTTCTAACAGTCAAAATGTATCTATCAAAACACTTTAGTATTAGCTATTTCACTGACTGAACAGCCCATTGTTCTGCCAAAATAATCAGTGGCCTTAATGAGCAATTAACAGCCTTCAGGGGCAGTGAGAACAGAAAATCTTAACATGAAGGTAAGAAATTTTGTGTATAACTTCCTGCTCCTGTTTCAGATCATGAGTGAATTCGCAAACTATATGCAAGAGGCACATGTGTGACAAGAATAGAATGTATATAATACAAAATCAGAGGAGAAAGTAGGGTACAGTAAGAGCAGCTTGATTTAGCCAAGTAACTCTCCCAAAGAGCTTTCCCATAAACTGTTCTTTCTCAACCAAAACAGGTCTGCATTACGTTTTGCTGACAGATACAAGACTACTCTCCCTGCACACACTGTAAACCCTGAACCAAACCAGCTCCAGCCTCAAATCCGTGTCCATATGACTGATCCCAGTCTGCCCTCTCCAGCAGAGCTTGTGTTCAGTGCCCTGATGCAGAGCTTGTGCTTTGAGCAGCTTTTTGGGTCCCAACATACACAGTGACTCCACCTATTCCTCTTGTCAGTTCTGCAGTGCAAACTGCAGGAGAATCAGCACTGGGAAATTTCTGCAACTTGTCTTCTACCTAATCCTAGTATAAATTAAGGCCTAATTCAAGGACTCAAGGCATACTGAAGTACACACAGAGGAGCACATTTCAGTAACTAAATCATGATCTTTTTCCCCATCATGAAAACAGCTGAAAATACATTTTTAAAAGACAGAAAATTCACCATAAAGAGTCAAATCTTTGCTTTGTAATGGATTGTTTCATTGCAGACATGAGTTCCTTTTACCAAACAGCCTGCATAAATGTATTTTAAACTAATTACCTTTAGGTGGAAAATATGACTTGCTTTCAGCTTTGTGAGGCCAGTCCACCACAAGAGGTCCAAATCTACGAAAGCTGGCAGTGATCTCATCTACAAAAAACAAATGAGGCACCTTAGAGAGAATGTGAAGACTGACAGTTGCAAGCCAAAAAGTCTTACTTAAAACAAAACAAAACTTACTGTTTTCTACACTTATTAAGAACAGTGGAAACTGCAATAATATCCATAGAGGAGGTTTAAATATTCTTTCATCTCTATGCTATACACGACTGCTTAAAAAAGTAATTTTACATTCCACTAATGGAAGTTTGCAGCAGGATTAAATGCAAACATGATCTATCAGAAGTAAATATGCTTCAGCTGCGCTCTACTTCTAATTATAGTCACAAAGCAGGGTCAGATGCAGCCACATGGGACTGACGGAGGAGCTCCTTTAGCCTGCCCTAGAAAGCGCCTGCAGCAGGTCATGCGGCTGGGGGGATTTCATCTTCCTCAGTCCCCTCAGGAAATCTGCCTTGAATTACCAAGTTATTTCTTCACTTTTTAAGCATCAATTTAGAAACACCATGGAACATACATCACTAACTATCCTACAGGAGAATTTTGTTTTACATGTAAATACTTCAGAGAAAAGCATTTAAAGTAATTTTTAAAAAAATTTTTTTTTCCCAATGTCTTTTAAAATTTCGTTTAAAGAAAGAATTAGTTTAAAATTGTGTCTAATGTGATGCTGGGTAAGTCAGAACAACAAGCCATCTGGAGAAAAGGGGTTTCTAATTTTTGGATTGCTGTGTGAGATGTGTCATGTTTCTCTGACACCATGAGTTGCACACCAGATTTCTCAAGCAACTAGAGGCACAAAACACATATTGTATACCTGAGGAGCTGAAGGAATAAAGGGTTACTGAAGGAGAGCTCTCATGAAAGAGGGTGAGAGCTTCTAGGTGGCTGTGTTACTTCCTCACAAGACAGGTTAGGGGTATATTTAGATTCTAAGGGACCCAGCAAAGTTCACATCAGTCGTACCTGCTGGCCTGTTTCTTCTTACTGGAGATTGATTACTCAGCAGAATCTGTATCAACAGCCCTGCAACTCATCATGGGACACAGGAACCACATTTGAGCTGTATGCAACCATGCACTGTCCAACTCATAGTATTTCTTTATTAAAACTGTACATGGTTTAGGCTCCAGTTTAGTAGATCACATTCAGAGATCCTTCTATTTTCATTATAAGGCATCCTCAAATTCCCTGTGTATGCCCATTGAAACTAGATAGTGATGGATTCCAGCTATAATATGAAAAATACACCTAAAACTGTCAAGACTTCGGTTTGGGAGTAAGGGTTTGTGGGGTAGAGCAGATATTCATTGAGGAAAACCCTGACCACCTCTACGAAGCTGGTTATTATTTTGCAACCAAACTGTTGTCCTATATTTGTCATCTGAACTCTGCATATATGCTGAGTATAAGAGCTGATTAATTAAAGCCCAATGTATTTTGGCAAGGACTGTATTAACAAAGTCTTTAAAGTCAACCACATTGAAGAACAGGAAAGGACTATGTAGGAGAGACAGTACCCATTAAGTTCCTTTTTTTAGCTTTCCCACATTACAGCTGTGGGAAGACAGGCAGATCAGAAGACCTGCTATGCAGCCAGTTCTCTCTCCATCTCTTCTGATCTAAAGTACAGAAGAACGTTGAGTAAATTCTCAGGTGTTTCAGGTGATGACAGTGTGTGTTTGTTTTAAACAATGCCACCAGCACTACAGATGAAAATACATTTGGGTTTAAGAAAACCTGACCTTTTTTATAGCAATTATATGAAAGCAAATTTCCGCATCTCAACAACATAACTTATTCACAGTACCTTCATCAATGTCAGGAGGAAGACCTCCGACAAACACCTTTCGAGAATAGCGTTCCACTCTTTCACCATTCTGACAGCGCGTTGGAGAGCTGAGACCTGACGATAAGGACTGATCCCCATGGCTGTCATCTAGGAAGCCATCCTCAAAAGGAAAGAGTGAAGACCGACCTGTAACAGATTTTGTAGTAGCTATGGTTAACACTATTTCCTGGAGAACTAAATATTTTAGTACACAACATTAGCTCTTCCTTTTACTGTTTTACTGTAACAGAATTTGCATTAAAGGGCGCAACTAAGTGTTCCGGTTGTCCAAATTATGCTCATTAGTATTGCTTCTATTTTTCTAGGACAATAAACCTAATTTAGCTTTAAAACAAACCCTTGCAAATGGCTAGCAGTGGAAAACAACAAGTTATCTGATGAAATTGTGTGTCACGGCTATAGAAAGAACCTTCACAACATTCACATTTCAAACTGAATCTTAGAGATTTAAACCTTCTATAACAGATCTTGAAGGCAGATCCCTCAAGCCACTGTACACCTCAGAGTGCTTTACAGGGTCTTAACAAAGGCTGCAGCACATCCACCTCGAGGGAACCAAGGCCCACACTGAGCAGAGGGGCAAACAACAAAATAAACACGGAAAGCCTTTGGACTGTGGATATTAAACATGTAGTGAAGAAATTTAGCTAACAAGAAAAAAAATCTTGTTAAACAAGCCACAAAGAACCTTCATTTGAAGAAAAAAGTTGATAGCTGGAACAGACTGTCAGACTGTTTGTTAATCAGTATTAAAACATCCTTTCAGAAATGAATGAGAAAAATGAACATAAATGGCTGCTAATCAGTCTGTTAATGAAAAGTAAAGACTTTATTTATAATCATCTGATGCATTTAATGTGTTGCTATTACTAAGAAAATATATACACATTATCTTAAGAATAGATTTATTAATAAAGAAAAAAATCATTCTGCATAGAAGCAACACTGTAGAATATGCCAACTTTAGAATTTGATAATTCCCTATACCTGAGTTGAAAATAAAGTCCTGCAATACAGAGATGGGAACCCCACCTCAACTCTGAAAAGCTAATTGTCCACTCATTTTATGGAGGATTGTTCCTAGGGATGGAATTGTCATTAATTGATACAGACAGTTTATTAAGGGTGTTGATTACAAATGCAAATAACAAGGCACACAATTAAATTCAAAGGTAATGGATCACATGAAACTGGACTTCCAGCAAGACCTAAGGATTAATACCACACTGGTAGTAACAGCACAGCGAAGTGCAGGAAATGAAAACAGGCAATGAGGAAAATCAAGACAGAGGGACACTAGTCAGAAAAACATATATACTGAAAATATCAGTGATAGTCTCCAGTGGTAAAGGACAGATGACAAAAAGAAGCAGTAATCCCATATACAGAAAACAAGCTAAAAACCAAAAACCAGGAAATGTTCTGACTGACACAGAACACTGGCCTGAATTTTTTATGAACACCAGGCACCAGAAGAGTTTTGATTAGAAAAAATATATTGAATATTAAACACTGACAGAGATCACAGACAAAAAAATCCACTGAAGCAAAAAATCCTACTGTACTTCTATACGTTAACATAAAAACAGGGTAAATGCCATAGAGAAGGATTTAGAGATGTGACTCTTCAAAGTCTTCTTGTCAGAAGTGGTGGGTTTAGAGCATTAAACAGGAAAAACTATTGACAAATATTTCATTAATGGACAAACAGGTCATGCACATGTATAAACATAGGCGTTTCAACATAAAACAGAACACGTGCATGAGAGAAAAAAACATAGGAATACTAAAATTGTGCAAAAGGATCAAATCAGAAAGTCCATTGAAAAGCAGGAAATTTGAAAATATCTGTGAGAGGCTGACACTACTAAGGAGCTAATTAATATTTAATTTCTGCCCACCAACCCACCTTCTTGTAAAAAATTAAACAAACATTAGTGGAAGCTGACATCAAATTAATATATGCTAGAACAAATTGTTCAACTAAAATACAGGTCTGCAGAGGAGACAGTGCTGAGTTCTGAAGGAGATAATAACAATTCACAGCAGCTTAGAAATCAAGATATCACCTCTTATGCTGGATGCTTGACAGTCTACAAGCACTGTACTCACCTTACATAAATACAAACGATGTTCTAAAACTTGAGAGTTAAGTCAAGTATAGAGTTAAATTTATGAAAAGTGTACAGACAAGGGAATAGGGAATGGCTGTTCACTGTCTCATCCAGTAAGGGAAAAAATAAAGTGCACTGAACACAGTCAGTCCATGGCAAGGCTGAAAACAAGGCAAACTTTGGAACCCCTTGCCACAGGCTTTTGGGGATCTTTAAAAGTTTATGTAGGCTCAGAAAAGGGAATGAATAAGAATAGGAGAAAAACACATTCTAAAGCAATAAATATTGAGACATCACCTCACTAAATGCCCTGGGGAAAATTTCTGGGAGAACATTACGGGAAAGTATCACTAACTGCACTGGTTTTTTTAATATACTCCTGTACCCCTCCCCAGGCATCTCTGAGTTGTCAGTGTAGCAAAACAGTTTGGGCTGATTTCCCATAGCTGTGCTTACATCTGTACCTGAAAAACTGGTTGCAAAAGTTAAAAACAAGGCACCATGAACATGACTCAACAGCCCTAAACGTAATACCTACAAAGAAATGCTAACCTCTTTACTCAAAGAAAACAAAGGATGAAGTAGAGAACTGATAGTTTATGGCAAGCCCCAAGAAATGTCTGACAAAACCTCTTCTCACTGAAGATGCTTAGTCACAGTGACAGAATCAAACACTAATTAATATATCCAAGTATAACAAACATGAAATGAGTCCTTGCACAAACTTGCCTCTGGTTACTCTGCATATTATCCCAATGCAAATGGTGAAAACAATAATAGACAGGGATATATGAGCATAGTTGATAACCAACACATTTTTAACAATTACTGTAGAATTTCATCCTTCTTAAGGTTAAGAAAGCTCAAAAACAACATCATAAAAGTCAAGGTAATGATAAAACATGAACATCAGAAACTTTAATGTTGCATGAATGAGATTTAATGACAAGACACACACACAAATCTACTTGTTAGTATAGAAAAGCCCGTATTTCACACAGGAAACAAGTCTTTTGGAGTGAAACATGCTTCTAGGTAGAGTGAGAACAATTTCTGGAAGCCCAGCACATTCAAAACTTGTTTGCCCTGTTTTGTCATCAGTACAATCCATATAAAACAGCCTACACTGTATTCATCACAATTACTGCCACATTATTGTATTTGGCTTCTACAAGTAAACGTGAGTTGCAAGTAGTTTATGGTGTCCTACTGATTCCTACCTCCTCTCCTACTTTGGTGCTAATTGATCAATCTGGAAACTTTTGCCACAATCTTAGAATGAAATTAGACAGTGTTCACATGCTCAGAGAGTATACAGGATTATATACTCCACATGCTTCCCAATTTGTTTCAGTACCGTGAGAGCCTTGAAAAGGATTAGGATGCTTTCAACAGCTGTTAATAGTAGCCTGACCTCTGGAGGTGGGGAAAAACAGGAAGGTAAGTTTGTGAGGAAAACTGGAATCTTCTTCTCCCAGGCAGTCAGCAACAGGACAAGGGGGCACAGGCTTAAGCTCTGCCAGGGGAAATTTAAGTTGGATATCAAAAAAAAAATTTTTACAGAGAGCGTAATCAGGCATTGGAATGGCCTGCCCAGAGAAGTGGTGGATTCACCATCTCTGGAGGTTTTTAAACTGAGATTGGACGTGGCACTGAGTGCCATGATCTGGTAAATGGACTGGAGTTGGACCAAGGGTTGGACTTGATGACCTTGGAGGTCTTTTCCAACCCAATCGATTCTATGATTCTATGAAATAAACACTAAAACCAGTTCAGCTTAGAGTAAAATAAGCTTGAATACTTTATTATAAACTGTGTTAGTACAGCCTGTACAGCCTACTACCTCAATCCATACACACAGGCAAATTAGAAGCTCCCTCGGCCACTGCTGGCCTGTGGGATGGCCAAGTCTGTCTCCAAGCTTCTCTCAAACGATGCAAATTCTACATTTTAGAGAGGAAGCAATGCCACCTGCCCAGCTGTCAGAGAACATCATGGAAAGAAGATAAAATGAAGTTTAATGCTTAAAGTAGCCCTTAGGCACTATCTAACTAATTGTTAAAAGCTGCGATTTTCACTGTTATTTCCTCCATAAAAACCAGTCTGTGTAAGCTGCAGGACAGTACATGAATGTAAGCTGCATTAGGGCTTTCTTGGTAGTCAGCAAACTTGTTATAGCCCTTGTTCATTAACTTCTCAGAATAAATTGATATGCAGCACTGTACATCTGTAAAATGCTTTTATTTTTAAGGGTTTTCTTTTATGAAATACAGTTAAAATGTGCTCAAATACTGTATTTTTTTTAGCTATTTTCAACATTCACTGTAGTATTGGTATTCACACATGTTCTACCTCAGGCAATTCACTGTAATAGTCAAGTGTAATACTCAGTGAAAGCTGTTTCATCGAAAAAAAGTAATTTTAAATGTTAGTTTAAATGTTAGGTTAAATTTGAATGTTAGTTAAACATTTAACTTCTACAAAAAACCAACAAACACAAATTTTTTTTGAATGCTACACATTTCACATCACAAATACATATCATAAAAGACTCTTTACATCCAGTCATCCTCCAGTTCACCAGTAACAGCAACACACCTGAAGTTACCAGCTCAAGATCATCATTGCTTTAAGATGCTATTAAATAGGAGATGTTTTGCAAATGAAGAATATGAGATTGATTTATATGAAGCAATTTGTCAACAAAATAATGTTAAAATCGGTAACATCTTATCATAAGAAAACTAAATGTGTATTTGTCCTACTATTCAGCAAACAAAACATTTAGTAAATACTTTTACCTCTTCTCCGCCCATAGCTCCTGGCTGCATGAAAACACAGAAGAAAATTGTCGGTACAACTGTCATTAGATTTAGCTCCAAAAGCAATGAAAATGTAGCTTCCACCTCCTCTCTTTTTCCCCTCCCACCATAATGAAGGAAAAGACATTCAAAAAGTGCAAGATGAAATTCAAACAATCCAAGACAAGAGAAAAAAGCTGATGATAATACAGCTGGGGGGGGGGTAAGGGGGAACATACCTGCTGTGCAAGTTTTCTACATAGCAAAGATATTTAAAAAAATTCAGGCATATCAGAAAGTACTATAAAATAATAATTTAGGATTATGGTTTTAAGAGGCAATAAGCATCATCAACAGTAACTGTAACTAAAAGAATTCATTTCGCATTTTATTGATTAGTTGTGGGGAACATATTTTCCAATTATATTTCCATATAAATAATTAACCATCTGTAAAATCTAAAATCCTACCAAAACAGTATGAACTCAATAGTCAGTATGTTTAGATGAATAAAACCAGATTGACAAAATGCCTTTATAACTACCAGAATTAACACAGCCTTTCAATAGACATTCATCAATGGCAAAATCCACAGTGCTGGACAAGTGCAGAAGCAAATTACATGATATAATGGGGAAATGCGAAACCCAGCATTTTTATGATCTGACATTTTAAGAAGACAGAAAATAATCTGGAAAACACGTGTCTTCTACGCAGGGTCTTCAATCCACCACAAGACAAGTGGCCTTCCAAGGTAATCAGATGTGGAAGGCTAAATATCAGGTAAGCGTTTTCAACAGAAGTTGGGTAATAGGTAACAGAGCCTTGTTTTGTTTCTTTCTCTCTTCACTGTAATATCTTTAGTGTTCTTCCCCCTTCCCAGCCCCAACTCTTATTTCCAAAACTAACACAATGGGTTCCAGTCCTGCCCTACACACCCAGGTTTCCCACCATACCCCTCAGCATTCCCTGTCTAATTTTCCTTGGCCAGCAATTACATGACAGATCAGTTGTGGCTATTTGAGAACTATTCACCTGCTGACTGGTCACCCTTGGCCATCACCTCTGAGTGCCCCTGGGCTACCCAGAGTAAGGCTCTCTCTCCTCCAGCACAGACACTGGCATTAAACCCTCTTCCACCCAAGCAGCTTCTTCCTCAAGCCCTGAAGAAACACCACCTCAGACACAATACACCTACACCTGCATCTTTTTCTTCCACTAACAATGAGGCCACAAAAAAGCAACTACGTATCTCATTAGGGGGATTGAAAAATGTCAAGGGCCCTGACAAACTGTTTTGCAATTTATATTTAACATGACAGTAGGAGCTGTTTGTGTGAACAACTATTCAGTCACAGTGAGGTGGCTGGCAAGCCCTGAGAGAGACTCTGCTTCTTGCATAGCAGGCAGCAGTCAGAATTAATGCTAGAGTTGGCTTTGCAGCAAGAATAGAATTAGTCCTTCTGCTTTCTAGTTACTGTTAAAGCCATATTATTTTACTCATTATGATGGCAAAGAATCATTGCCAGACCTCTTGTACCAAGTTCTTGTCTTGAAGAATGCCCACACACCCCAAAAAAGCATGTATAAGGTACAACTATGAACACATTTGGAGAGTAATTTATCTGAAAGAGGTTTCTCCAACAGAACCCTAGAAATCTAAAAATTAAATACATATTTTTTCAGTATGAGATGAAAAAGACTCCTGTGTTTCTTTTGAAGAAAACAAAGCTTTATATGCTTAATGTGAACCTCTAGGGTCTGAACAAGATAACAGTATATGATGACAGAAATCTACCACAGACTTCTGCGAAGTTTAGAATACCCTATTGCTATTTACTTTTATGTTATACTGCACTGCAGAGTTATACTTTTAGTCTATATTTGCACTCACAGACAGACTTTGTGTTCATTAAAAAGTTTCACTGAAGGAAAATACTGCAATCCACTTAAATAGGGAGACAGGCAAATAAGCTTTTCTTGATTTAAAAACGTTGCATCACATTTAAACACTCAAAGAAGGTGTTTTCACCATTGTTGTTTATATTTTGTATATATATACACAGATCATTTGAAAATTTTCTCAGTTTTATCCAGTACTTATATTAAAATGTTACTTTTTTACGCAAGTTGATTGTTATTCAGCATGACAACTTCAGAATGTGAATGTACACTTTACTATTTTGTTTACACAGGATGAGAAATAAGAATATGTCATTTGAACAAGTTAAGAAAAAATATCCATCTCGTTCACAAGTTAAAGTTGAGAGCATAACAGATTTAACAGCAGGAATGGTTCATCAGGTAAATTTCATAATGCCTCCAGTATGAGCAAATATTTTAGAAAAAAATTTAGAAATGATTCTGGAATTAAGACATATAAGAGCCAATAAAAATATTATTACATTATTACAAACAATGAAATTACCAGAGTTATGTATACAATGTTACTTTCTCTCTTGGGCAATTCCAGCAGAAGAAGAAAGAGAAGAGACTGGGAGCTCCCAGAATTACCCACCCCACCAGGGCAGCTGCTCCCCAGTTACTGGTTTTGGTGCTAAACAGAAACATCATTTTGCACGCAAAACTCTCTCCTGAAATGTTTCTAAATTCAACGCAAGTGATTCCTTCCTAGGTACCTTCTAGACCATTCCAGTATCAAGGAAAACACAGCTGCTTTAACAAGGGATGAGTACATTTTCCTACGTAAAAAGTGGAACTGTTGCAGGCACTGATGAGTTGTGCAGCTCCCAGGAGGATCAGAACAGCCTCACTGTCTGTCCATCCTTATCCTTAGCAGCTTTCTTGAACTGCCAGGTAGAAAGTTGCATAACCACTGTGTCCCAAGCTGCATGTCCTCAAATACAAAGGAACAACAGATTCTTTTTTACCCTCTGATAACTCTCCTGAAACTATTAACTCACCTCATCCCAGAAGATGAGTGTATTTTTATAAACATGCAATTGTATGATGAAGAACAGAACTCTAAGCTTTCAACGAACCAGCAAACAAACTCCCCAAACCTTGCAATGCAATCAAGCAGACTTAGTGCTAATGATACTGGAACTCCCCAAGGCCAGCAGGTGATATAATATGGGATTGGAACTGCACTGGTATACATATCAAATAGTCCTAGGAAATAATAAATTTCTGAATCCATAGAACATTAACCCAAAAGGACAAGAGCTACACTCTTTCCATATCTCGACTAAAAGTGAACCTGTTCAGGTAATTTCAAGTTGACAAATAAGCAACATCATTTATTTGGATTATCACATTTTATGGAGGACTTAATAGAAAGTATTTTGAGATTTTAAAAAATATTCTTTCTTCACTGTTGGTATTTATTTTGTTCCTGCATTTACATGTCTACAATATCAAAGATGCACACTTCAAGGAAATCTTAAAGACAGGTCTTAAATTAACTTAAAGTAGGATTACCTTTACAAAACAAAAAAGTTAACATTTCCAGATTAGAAATTTCAGAGCTAGCCTGGCTAAAGGACAGTTTATTTGACAAGACTGGGAACCATTTTGATTTATAAGGAACCAGAATCTTACTTCTAGCTTGGAACACTCATTTGTATTCTTGAAGCAGTCAGCAGTTCAGAACAATACTTGCTTTAGGACATTATGAGTTATGCAATAATTTTCTAAGATCAGAAATGAAAATATGTCAAGCTTTTTCTTTTGAACACTGGGTCTCTGAAGTTCTTAGAGATCTGGAAGTTTACAAGTGAATTAAAATACCAGTGAAAAAGTATTCATGAACTGAGGGAAGGTGATAGAATTAAGTGTAATGCAATGTGGTTTTGCCCAACACAAAGGGTCACATAAATGAATGGTAAAGATGATTGACATCCATCTATGAGAGGTTCAAAAGGGGGTTCTCAATTTCCACTGATAGATGGGCTGGATGTGCAGATGGGGGCTACAATAATTTGGTGGCATTGGTCTCAACAGTCCCTTCTAGTTGATTTTTTTTCCAATGCCAACAAATGCAAGTGTTACAACAATCTCCCTGGTAACATATGCTCACCTATAACAGATGCTTATATACAACTGAATCCCATCATCAGGAAAACACAATGTCTGTGCAAGCTGAATGCTGTTAAGTTCCACACACTGGACCTGAAACACTTGAGCAAACAGGTGAACTGCATTTGATACTCAAAACCAGCTTAGATGTTCCTTCCTTAGGTACCTGAGCAGCCAAACAATTGTGCAGGAGGGAAGGCTTACCTATTTTCATCTGTTTTAGTTTAAAAAAATCTGTTAACAATAAAACTCGCATTTCCAACAGCCAGGCTGCTTCATCTCTTCTAGCATCACATATAATGCTTGTGGAATAGCCTGGCAAATCTTACAATTCTGAGGAAACAGATGGCACTAACACACAACAGAGAGAATCACAAAGATGAAAGAAAAGCACACTGGTGAGGCTGTGAGGCAGGAAAACTGGAGGGTAAAACAAACAAACAAACAAACAAGGTATTAAAGAGCTACAAAGTTGGATTAAGAAGAAGATGATTTAAGTAATCTTTTCTGCTAGAAAAAGCCCTTAGTGGTCACTGGTAAGAGACACCGTCTTCAGTAACAGCCAAATCAGACCTCTGCAAGTGCAGGTGCTAACACGGAAAATTTTAAGGAAGGGAGAAGAAAAAGCATGTTGTATTACTCCTTGGCTTCCTTCCCCACCTCTTTTTTTTTTTTAATTAAATTGGTATAGAAGGGATGTTGAGATACCAAAAAGCTCATCTCACAGCCTCCAAGGCAGCATCAATACTGTTTGCACAGCTGGTTCTGAAAAACTTCACAAGGTATGTATAGAGTAACAGCTCACCACTCTGGGACTCCCATCAGCCCTGCTGCCTTTGCTGTGTCGCACTTCACTTCACTCACTCTTCCCCTCCAGTTCTATCAACGCTGGTCTCTTCACGACTAAATTAGGTTTAGTTTTGCAAACCTTATAGGGTCTCTCAGTGTTCTTTCTTCCTTTCTATTATCCCATAGGTGCTCATAAGCTGGTAACACATTAATAAGCCAGCCTGACATTGAGCAAAAGCGTTCAGTGAATTCCTATAGGCAAATACCAAATTATTAGGAGGGATTGACATCTCTTGAAATTTAGTCACACATTCTCCCAGAATGCTACCACTACAAAACCCCCAAGCTTTTATTAGCTGTTACACTGCCAACACAGCATCATGAAAGACAAAAGTAATTCAACAAACCTTCTATTTGGAGCAGCTCATTTCAAGTTATAACAGTAGCACTGGCAAAAAGTTCAAATAGAAAATGCTACTTCAGCAACTTTTTTTATATCCAAACACTGTATGTGTTTGAAAGCAACACATCAGAATATGGTAAGAGCCAAGTACAGTAGCTCTTAAGGAGACAAGACAATGTTAAAACCAACAGAAACATGAAAATAAAAAATGAAATAATTTTGTTGTCATTACAGTTCCTGTCATGGCATGACAACTTCCCCACATAATTATTACCTGTATTAATAAAGTAAACCCAAAATCTCAACACAGACATCTAAAAAGGTGCCCCAAACCCTCACCTTAATGTACTTTTCAAATTATTTTACTCTCAATAAACAGAACTGAACTAGGCTAATGAAAAGAAGAAATGACAGTCAGATGGAGAGCAAATAGTACCAGACCTCATAGATGACACATTTTCACAGGAGGCAAGAATGAGCAGTAGAAGCAGATGGAACATCTGAAGCCCAACATCACTGCAAATCACTGCACAGAGGAGCTTTACAAAAACAAAACTCCAGCATTTCACAAAAGAGTTTTTCATTTGCTCATTTAACTACTTTTAAACTTATTTTATGGACTATCATTTGGGATCCAAGCACAACAGTTCAGTTCTTCCTGAGAAATATCCCACACCCTTGCTTATTCCCATCTGCCTTTTTCGCCTGCCATACTTCCCTCCCGCTGAGGTTCATTGTGGGCTCTCTGGAGCTCCCAAGCAGCATTAAAGACAGTTCACCACCTTCCACACAGGTGACTGTGTATTCCTGCTGATCCTATTCATACAGCTAATTAAAAAGCACGTTCCCTTGAGAAGCACTCAAGAGAATGTCCAATTGCTTCCAAACAGAAGCAGTGGTTGCAGAAACGTATGGCAGTGAATACTAATAAGAGAAGGGATGGAGAACACCTTTGCCAAAGCAAATTAATTTCTTTTCAGGCTTTGCTTAGTATTTTATATAGCTTTTAACTGGTACTGCAAACACCTATTGAAAGCATCATTAATAGATGGTTTCTCTTCAAGTTCATGCAGGAATTTACATAAATAAAATCAATAGTTCAATTTATGCCACACTTCCCCTATACATTAAATATCAATTGTTTTCCTAAGTTGCTGGAGATGAAAATTTAAAAATTTTTTTCTACTATTTAGTATGAATGATACTATTAAAAAGTTAACTAGCTGATATCACTAACTGATTAAAACCACTATTTTAATTAGGGATATTTCAGTTAGATCTGGTACAGACAGAAGCAATACCTTTTTCCCTTTGAACAATGTTCCAAATCTAAATATTTGCATCTTCCTTTTATTTAAATGCTCTTTAGGATTATGCTTAGACCTCTGAGAATATTTGAACACTGCATTCCTGACAAGAAGCCTAATTCTGTACTTCAAGAGCATTTATAATACAAACACGCTTATACACATGTGCAACTGTGTATGAACACAAGCATAATGTCATTAATGATAACAAGAAATTAATAATAATTATTCATTTTAATGTAATCTCTTCTATCCCACTGACTACTTAATTTCAGAACTTAGTGCTTTGAGATGATGATGATTCACAGCTTTGCACAATGATGAAGAAAATGGTGGCATGTGCTCCACACTGTGCTGCCAGCTAAGCAGTAACACCTTCTCTCGACCCAAACAATCCCCTTCACCACTTGCAGACAGTGGCTCAACAATCAGTCAGGAAAATGCCATTTCAAAAGGCTGAAATCAGTAAATAAGAGTAACAGCTGAAGGACAGTTTAAAGTGCTGCCACAGAGGGTGAGAAGGAGCTGAACATCCCTCAGAGAACTTCCCCTCTCCCTACAAGATGTGAAGTTTTGCATTGCTCTTGGCATGAGCATATGCTGCCTTCCAACTTCAAAAGCTTGTGTACCCTGTCAGTGTGAAATTGGGCTTTGAGTAATAAATCTCAAAGATTATTACTGTGTCTTCATAGGAAAAGAGAAAAATGCTTATGTAGCAATGCCTATAAATAGAATATGAAGGTTGGATTTGCAGTTTCAGCACACAGTGTTTGGTTACACAAAAATTATACATAGCTATGACAAGTATTGTGATTTAAAGATGTTACGTAAGTTCTCAAAATTGTTCCAAAAATTACTGTTATGAAATATCTTTTGGGAATTTTTATTTTATTTTTTAACCCAAATCACAACCAGTCCAGCACAAAGAAAATTTCTTCTTGAACTAACTTTTCTCAGTATATTTCCCCATCACAAGGGCAATGGATGACATGGAAATCACGTATTTCTAAATTACTCAGTTTTAGCTGCGGATTTCAATCACAGAAAGCAATTTTTAAGGTTATGTACTTGAACATTCATTTTTATTCTCAGCTCTTCAAAGATTTAAGAGCAAAACCCAACAGGATTCACAGCACAATAATTCTAGCTTCTGGGCTCTCAGTAATGATCAAAAGTGGTGTGGCCTCGCCTAGTAAAAAAAGGGAAGAGAAATACATGGGAACTTACTCAAGACTTTTGAATTGTGCTGAATTTAGTTTTGCATAAATTGCATATTTATATAGATTCCAAGCTTATGCAAGTCTATAAACAGTCAATATTTCAAGAAACCCCTAATACTTTAAATAGTGGAAATGCACAAATAAATTTTGTTTAGGTCCCTCAATTAGCCCTACTGATATTTTAAGCATACACCAGGACTACAGCTACAAAGGATCATTGGTTTTTTTTACAAACTAATAGATTTTAAAGATTCTGCAAAAATTTCAAAGAAATTAGACAGAAAGAAATAATTTCTTAAATATCATTTCCATTAAAAAGAAATCAGAATAGAATACATCATTCATTCAGGATAAAAGTGAGTTGTCCCAAAATGGTATAATATTTTGTATCAGTTTTTTATTCCTGTCTTTCAAAAATCTCTGGAAGACTTTGTAAGAAATGCTAGTATATATTTCATAGCAACTGTAAATTTTTAAAAGTAACTCAAAATTCAATCATAATATGCCATCCTCACAAGTACATGACTTGCCATCAGCTCAATGAAATGCCCACATTAGAACAACAAATACGTTCCGAGACCAGAATTCATGTCCAACAGCCAACAACTGTAACTGTGTAGAACTTAGTTACACCTCAATATGAACAGCTTCCTCTTTTAATAAAGTCTTTAATTAAACCGAGTGCTTCTCCTAGTCAATTACTTGCTTTCCCATAATTTCATGTGCCTATAAGAAAATGGGGTATATATGCTAACTATGACACCTGAAACTCTTCAAAATAGCACCTCATGATTAACAGTGTAAAACTAAGAATACAAGCAAAGTCTTACAGGTTCCAAAAGCTGGCCTTGAAAGCCTAATGTTAAACACCTTACATCTTGCCTATTAAAACTTTCAGTTCTTCAAGTTTATAAATTACACTTTGCTTGGTACTACACACTAAAAAAATGCAGTTTTCAACTATACTCAGTGTAACTTACATTGACAATGCAAAGGCAAACAATTTTAAGAGAAGTTTCTAACATGTCTAATACACCATTGTAAGGAAAAATGGACATTCCAAAATAGCATTTCATAGGATTGGACAGACAAACGCTCTGCTTGTATTTGCATAGTTCAGTTCTCCCTCACGCTGGTGGTGCCCAACACCCCGCCCCACATTCCCCACACAGGAGCTGTCTGCCAGATCCATTCCAGCAGGGTTTCTGAATGCATGTGCTCATGACTGGACTCTTCATTTTTACTTTTATTTCCTGACACAAACAAAAGCAATAATCCCTCGGTGAAGTGCAGTTTTCCCTCATCATTTAGATGTGTAAACATTCTCTCCATTCCTGTCTGCATAATGGAAACCAACAGAGCAAACCCCATCAATCAATGTAATTGTATGCAAAACTTGTAACAGCTCATCCCAACAGGAAGAAATATGTCTGGATTGATACCAGAAATTAAAGTTACAGATTTAACATCCATATACATCCACAGAAGAGGGAATGAGAGAGATTGTTTTGTAATATTATCTATAGCAGGCATTATGAAGCTTCCAGTCAAACATAAAGTCATTAAAAAGCAAATATAAGGAATCACCAATTCTACCAATAAAATCAGAGGTGACCGATCTATGAAAAGCATTTTCAGAATGTGCACATAAATTTCTATGCAAATATTATTACATATATCTACATTTGACTATGCAGCCACATACACAACAAATGCAAGAAATAATATTTAACATGACAATATAAATCACTAGACATTAACTACTTACTATTAAGAGCCATAATATTGTCTGTTCCTGGATGATGGAAATTTATTCCCATACGCCCTGCAACATAAGCAAAAGCTATTTTCAATGTTTTTATTTAAAAACTGAATTAATTAATTAATATGAAAAATTTCTAAAGGGGATGAACAGTTGGGGTGGGTGAATCTTTCATCTATTGTAGACAACTTCTCAAGAATACACACTGACAATATTTAATATACCACAGTACTTTTACTGGCATGTACTTAAAATGATGGCAATCACAGAATAAACAATAAGAATTATTTTAATACATTCTTCTGCTTTGCACTAAGTATTATGCTTACCCTTTCAAAGTAAGGCCTCAAGTTCAACCTTCCTGCAGTTATGACATCTATAGTTGGCTTCCAATAACAAGCACAGCATTACAAACCTTCACTTAACTGGTAAAAATAAATCACTATTTTTCATACTACCTGTGGCACCAGAAGCTCTCAAGTTGACAGACAGTTGGAGAGAGAGTTCTTACCCTGGGTTTGTGTTCTTCCCTAAGAGTCTTTTAACACCTACTACTTGAGATAAGACACTGGGTTGGAGGGACTATTATTCTTATGCAGTACATTCATATGTACTTTGAGAATTATATATTCTTGACCCAAAGGAGACTTTGTCCAGCAAATACACTGTTAAAGCAAGAAAAGAGCCAACAGAAGTAGTGCTGTTCAGGTTAGGTTTAGATACCATTTTACTGAGCTGAAGTATTAAAAACTTACCCTGAAGAAACCTTGTAACGGACTTTCTTAAATACAGTATCTAAAATAATTTGAAAGCTGTAAATGATATCAATCCTCACTTGGAAAAAGATACAAGGGATATTTATAGACATATAAAAATTTATTTCAATTGAGTAATATAACTAACTTCATGTATATAATGTAACTCCATTCCATATGTTGTTTTTTTTTCATATCTCTAGGTGTGTGGTTAAGTTTAGGAGCTAAGAAAACAGGCACTTTACATTTCTTCACTACACAGGCACTGAAATACGGGAGCTCAGGACCCACTCACTGTACAGAAGAACCAATATAATGGTTATGTTCCTGTACTTCTGCAAACCCAAGCTTAAACAAATAAACTCTGGCAAAGCAGAACTAAAGCCAACCCTCTCCAACATTTTTAGTTCCTATTGATAGTTAAAGCCTTCTATTTCCAGTCACAAAGACTGCTGTGCTGCAATAAATATTCTTTTTGAACAGATGCAGCATGGAGTTTCAGTATACTTCTGAAACTAAGCCATAAGCAGTTTAAGAAAAGTAAATAAATCTTTTCTTCACATTATAGTTTTCTTCTTTTAGAAAAAAGTGTTGCCACAGTAAGGCTATGAGAAGCCAACAGCCTCTGCAGAAGGAAGTGGGGGCAGAAGGTAAATAGAATTTCCATTTTTACTTCCCAACTTCTTGAGCAAAGCTTCTTAAAGAAATTATCTTCATTAAGTACTTCACATTTTCTAATTACATAATTCTCCTATACATATTTTCAGATTAATCTGGCACTACAGAAACATTAAAGCTCCTATTATTTCAGTTAGTATAACCTTTGCTAAAATATTCTAGAAATCTTGCCAGACGGACATTAATTCTCTTTTCCTTAACCGTGTATTAATGAGTGTGAGGTTACAGGTATTACTTGCAAAGAGAAAAGGTGTATACACTAATCTCTACTTTTAAGCACATACTTGGAATAGAAAAAATGAAACTCTTATGAAAAAAAATGAGTCAAATTTGAATGCATAACACTTGGCCAGGCCCTTGTCTGTTCCTTTGCTGAAGCTGAAATTGTGCTGTTTGACCAGCTTCAGAAATAGAATCCTGTCTGTGACATCTGGGTTTGTTTTTTCCCCTCCCTCCAGGCTGTCACTGGACCAGGTGCTGCTTGTGTGACATTTTGTCACCTGCCCTTGGCCTGCTATTTTTAAATAGTTCTTGTCAGCTATCTTTTAAGAGGAGCAGAAAGACAGAGCAGCACCAGCAGAAGGACATGTTCTCACACTGGGCTAAGGCACCGTGCGGGATAATTCTGAACATCCTCAGAGCCCCCAGGACAGCTCTACAGAAACAGTCATGGAATCCTTTCAAAACACACCTGTATTAAAAGCATGCAAAAGAGACTAGCAATACACTAATCATAAGACAATTAATTACAAATAATTATACAGCCTTTTATATTAGCTGCAACATTTGAATATCTTGTTGCTTGAAGCAAATTATTCAATCGAAAAAGAGGCCATATGCAGATTATAAAACTGCATAATAAGCTCAGAACAACAAGGGAGCACAAAAAAGAAATTGTAATTTTTTTAAATTTAAAGGTGCCATGTAGAACTGTGAAATGTAATTAAAAATAGGTACTTTCAAGGGCATATTTGGGTTAAACACAATTGAATATCGGAAAACAATCAATTTTAAGAAAAACATATGTATGTTACCCGGACCTTTAAGAAGTCTATATAAGCACATATTTCTAATTACAGTTTTAAAACAAATCTATAGACAAAAGTTTTACTTTTCAAGACTATTAAGCACATTAAGCAGAAATGCAGAGAAGTTAGAGCACAGAATTATGGATTCCAGCAGTTCACTGAAATCATAAATAGAAACCCTTCCAGTAGCAACATCCCCAGTACTTGTACTCAGTGTACATCTGCCATTTTCAGTTTGTCTATCTTGGTTTCATAACTATTTACTGAGTATATTTTCAATTATGTGCTTTTATAACATACACTTACAGTACTGCAATTAGACTGCAAAAATAATCACTCATACATCTTTTCAATTCCTAATTTAAAAAGAAAAAAAAACAGTTGTATACTGCTTGCTCTTTAAACATTTCAGAGCATAAATGAAGGTTTAATGATACGGGTATAGCCCAGGTAGTACTTTTGCTTATTTTATGTTGTTAAATTTCTTAAATTATCTCTTCTAACAACATTTGGAGAGACTTTTCTGGCTGGACGGCCTGAGTGCTCTGCTGCATGTCCACCACCATGCTTGTCATGAGAGCCCAATTCCTTTTTAGAGCACAAATATTCTTCGCATCTTATCTTCTGTATTATATTGGAAATGAGACATTAAATGGAATCAACTTTACCTTGTTCTTTGTAGAAAAGCATAATTATCTTGAATCAATCCTGAAATCTTTACAACAATTAAAGGAAGTATATCCTTTCCACATATGAATCTCTTAATTAAATTTTTCACAAGTAAACTAGTTTTTTTAATTGTCTAGATGAATTTCAAGTTACATGACCAGTTTTGAGAAGTAACTTTGTTCCAGAAATAACAAACCCAGGTATCAGACTCAGTTTTACCACGACTTCATTTTCTTTTTATTCATTTTCTCTTCCTAAGAGCTTTATGTCTTTTTGAACCTGTGAAACTCTCATCAGCTCCTGGACATGAACACTTACTCAGTGAAGGATTTTTAAGATTACAGTTTCCTTTCTCATAATTTTCAAATTACAATCAACATTCCAAGAAACAATGCTCATTGATTATATATTGAGTAAAACTTCTTGCACTATTATAACTCATGACTTTCATCAAGACTGACCATTGATACCAATTCAGCAATTTGTATTTGGCAGAAGATTTGCTAGAAAATAGCAAAGCTGGCCTGCTTTTGACCTGCCCTGAATGTTCTGGGACTGAGAACTTCCTCTCCCATAGTTCTTAAGACCACTGTTGATCCCAAGTACAAGTTATGATTACATAATCCAGTGGCAAGGTCAAATGAAACTGGCAACAGGATAGGTCTGCTGTATTTCCTTAGTAATAATCCCTCCTTTATCATTCTTACATTCTGTGGCAAATGATTTCCAAGTTGATGCCAGCAAAAGGCACTGACAACCAGCAATATTTATTTGGATGGACAGGTAGCAAGTGGATAGAGCAGTTTAGGTACAGAAGAGTGCAAAAATCAAAGCAATGCAAGTACAACACCTCAAACATCTGAAACAAACTCATTCCTTTGACTCACATGTATTCAGGAGTCGAGTTTGCAGCACAACCTGTGACTGCACACACACACACAGACCCTCACCAGCCCAATGATGAGTCTTTACTCCACGATTCATAAATGGGCACAAAGCAAGAAGCATGTGTGTGCATACATAAGAATTGCAATAATTTCTACCGGAGTAGAACTCAGACCATTCTCTCTCCTTTCCCCCCCCAGATTAGACATCTGAAACTGATGCCAGACTAACTCAACAAACACACTGAAGACAATTTCAACATGAAGAATGTTGTGAGCAAGGGTCTGCATAAAGAATTATAAAAAATAAAGGAAGTTTGTTGGGTTAATTCCCTCACCTTTTTTTATGTCTATCTGCCATTTATTCACACCCATAGTTCAGACACCTACACTTACAGATCTTAAAAAAAATTAAAATATTGAGCAGAACAAAAGTACTATTGTTTGCCAAAAGGGAAATATGAAGAACTATTACTGTGTTCAGGTGTGTATATTTTACTGTGCAAAAACATATTGTGGCAATGTGAAGAGAAGTACATAATTATCAGGTATGAATATCAGTAATAAAGCTTGCTGATACTAACTTCTTCCTATCACTGACTAAGCATATATATGCCATCAGTAGGGAAAGCAACCTATAAAATAAACCAGCATATACATTAAAATGAAATGCAGTCTTCGTAAGGAAATTACATTGCTCCAATAAAACACAAGGGTCTTGCATGTATTTAAGTACTACAAACATTTTCAGCTTGGAAACAGCTATAGTTTCAAAATACTATTACTTTAAAATCAAGATTTGATGAAAAGAAATTTGGCTTGTAAGCGGTACAAAATAATATGTACACACATACCCATTCTACATGAAGTTCTAGAACTGCATTCAAAAGAGCAATATTGGTATTTTCATTGGTGAGTTTGGGGGGAATAAAATAAAACAATATGAAAGCAGACTTTTCCATTAGCAACCTATGCTAAAATACACAAAACCCTCAAAACAGTAGAGAAGTGAGAAAAGAAAAAAGAAAAACAGCTCTAGGTCTTTGTGAGGCCAGTCTTCAATAGCACAATGAAAAAATAGAAATAAAGAGAAGCAAAATTTGATACCTGTACCACTACGTCTTAAACTGAACAAAGTACACAATAAAACCCCAGCACTCCTGCCCAAGACACATTCAGCAAGTCAAATACAAGGAAATGGTGGATGCCAGCAGCAAATTAGGAAGCATGATCATACTACAGGATCATTGGACAAAGCACTGATTTAAGAAATACAAACCATTTAATGATCATATTCTGTATTAAAAAAAATATTACAGAGGACTTTCTTAAATAAGCAGAGTTTTAAATGGCATCCTGGGTCTGCTTCCTTTAAAAGGATTAGGGGTTTTTTTAGTGCAAACACATCTGACTGCTCACTCTGTTTTCCATGAGCATTTACAGAAAGGGGGCTGATGAGCATCAGGATTTGGGGAAATGCAGGTACACTGCACCTTTTTCTTATGAAAGTGTTGCAAAAAGCTCTAACAGGGTAGCACCATTTTGAGGACTGAGCTGACAACATTTGTTCTATTTGCATGACCTTTGTGTTCAGCTGCAGACTGCAAACACAAACATGGTCCCTTCACCTTCACTTTTCTCAGGTCATGTGGCAAACTTACTGCTCTGCTTACAAAAAGCTTAGGAACACTTCCAGCTGCACAAAATAAGGTAGCAGGAATTGAAGTTAATGAAAATCAAAGTGGAAAGGTAAAGGTACATTCTATATTTACTACAACACTGTCTAGGTTGCATATGATCTTTAAAGACTTGGCTGTCAAAGATCACAAACAATGTAGTTAATTTAAACATAAATAGGAAATCTTAACTTTTGCTTGGTTTTCATATTACCTGACACAGTCTTTACAAACTTAAAAAAGAAGTAACCCAGTAACTTCAGCTTTCTAGTGCACAAATATCTGGGTGTCATTAAGGACTGAAAATCAAGATAAAAAGTTTCCCCACAGATGCTATTTCTGCCTCTGAACTGTTGCATGTTTGTATTCAACAACTCAACCTCTACTGAAACACTACGACATAAGCAGCACGTACTTTATGTATCTTTCTACAGAATTATTTTTATTAAAGTAGCTTTAATAAAGCCTACTCTTGAAATTCTCCTTGTACATATGTTGTCTCTAAATACTCATATTTGAAGATGTACCACATAATAATTTTTAAAAGATCAGAATTTTTGCTAAGTGGAGATTTGCAAATTGCAAAGTTTGTTTTCACTCTGATTTAGAATAAAACCCAAATATTACTGTTATCTAGTGTAACAGTAAATTTAAAATAAGTATTTTGAAGGGACATGATTTCTTTCCTCAATTTTATACTTTGATTCAGTTTCATGACCTCTCAGTAGAACATGTGCACAGCATATGATCTAACACAGCTGAAATATTTTATTTAATTATTTAAAAATAGAACAAAGGCAGCTGCTAGTTACTACTGATCAAAATATTTTTTTAGATCAGAATGCCCCTGTTTGTGTTGTAATGCAATAGTTTGACACGGATAAACACATTGCAACAGTGACATGTTACACCATAGACAGGAGACACTTTGATGTAAGAAAGAAACATTCTAATCAGTAATAAGTAGCATCTACTTAGTTATTCTGATAATTCAGTTTTGCCCTTAGGTCAAAGTAGTACATAAATAAAAAAGGTTATAAAATACTGAAAATATATTCTTTCCTCATTAAGGAGAAACTGTCCCTCATATTTGTTCAGCATGTAACATATTTTATTGGCAACTCAGAAAGTAAGACAGACTATTCAGGAAAAACATCTCAGGAGATACTGCACATTTCTGTCATACAGCCTTGCTATGACTGACAGAGGGACAGCCAGATATCCCAGGTGATATACAGCAAATCATCATTAATTAGAAGCTTAACAGTTCCTTTAGCAAACTTTTTTCCTTTCTTTTTTCCCTCCTTTTTGAAAGAAGAAATGTATTTATGACTGTCATTTGAAAGAGAAGAAAAATTTGGAGTTGGTCTTGATGGTAGCGAAAACAGGTAGAGAAGTCTGACTGTCCTGGGACAAAAGAAAATGAGACTTCCTTTTTAATTAATTCACATTCCTTAAACTTCAAGGCGTGAAAATGACAAATTATTTGTAAAGTTCAACAAGTCCCAGACTGTGAGGACAGAGAGACAAGAATCTACAGCAGAGTTCCCCTAACTAGCTGGAAAAGCTGAGAAAAAGAAACCAGTTTCAGACAGAAACAAAACAAGAGCTGACACCGAGCACCTTCTCCCAAGATGGGGCTCAAGATAAAATAAATGCAACATAGATGGATATGCTGGTAATTTACTTAAATCCAAAAGCTCAGAGCTAGATATCAAATCTCTCTTACAGCAAGAAACACAAAAAAAGAACGGGAGTGCCCCTGGCTGGAGAGCACCAAGCACTGCCCATCAGCCTGGGCCAGCACTCCTCAGTGCGAGTCATTCAGTGCTCCCAGAGCAAGACCAGTTCGGTTCTGCTGCACTGACAACCTGTCAGACTTTCTCTGTCCCAGACTCGCAAGCAACGTCCTCCCAAAAGAGTCACTTGATCACACGCCCTCTCAAGGTCAAGTGGATCATGCTTTAAAAAAAGTGACCTGCTCTGGTGACCTTGAAATAAACTCCATGTCCATGACCTGCAGGACAAAGTCGGACCATACCTCAAATTCAGAGAAGGGTATGAAGCTTCAACTACCATAAAACAGGAAGACAGACCCTTCCTTTCTCACCCCAAGCTTCTCCACTACTGCACAACGCAGAGCATGAGGAACACAGACCCCCAAATGAGAAGAAAATACCCCAGAACCATTTCACTTTGGTCTTCACATCAGTGTATCTCACAGTCAAAACTTTCCAGCACTTAATAAGATCTAACATCTTTTGTCTCGCCCTAACAATATGAAATCCCATTTGTTTAAAAGAAACCTGAAACAACTGTAGAGCATAACCTTGATACAGTGGCTCTTTTAGAATCCTGTATAATAGCTGATGCAGTATAAACTTTCTGTAAGATGTTGAACATAACAGTGGGACTCCAGTTGAACTACATATCTTTTGAAGTGACTGCAGCAAGAGACCCAGCTGTGCAATTTGCTGATACACAAACTCATGTTTTGGATATGCCACTTAGATAATATTATGATTGTACACTTGTAATAAATGTATACACATTCCACTGTTTCTTCCTAAAGCAGATAAGATTATCTTAAGATGGGAAAACAGAAGTTTTGCATAACTGAAAACTCATTCATTAGCAAAAAGTTTAGAGCAATACTGAAAAGCTGATTTTTGTTTAAACACCAAGCAAGCATGGACATATGAATATTCCTAACCTGTAAAATGATTCCTCCACATTATATCAGCGAAACTCATTGGTGGGCCACTGGGAGGGTAGTGTTTACCTTTCAGAGGCTCATGATCAGTCCTTATCATATCCATTAAGGAATTTTCCAAAGAGTGCAAGTTAAAAGTGTCATAGGGCCTATTCCGGTCCTAGAAGAAAAAAATAAAGAAGGAAAGAATAAGTGTTATTGAAAAGATCATTTTTTAATACAGGTTCATTTCCTGTTACCTAAACTCCAGCATCCAATGCAAGTTTCTTCTGGATAGAACTTTTTATAATTAAAAAAAAGATAAATACAAGCCTACAGTTGTTAAAATCATCCCCTTTATTTTGCAATTGCTACTTTCACCAGTATAGCTATGTAGAGGCTTTTAATATTTCTAAAAATATACATACAAACAGTAGCTATTTCTAAATATTATCATTTAAATAAGAACTTAGATATAAAGCAATATCAAGGTTTACATTGGAGAAGTGAAATTGTGAGATTTTTGGTTTACAGCTTCATCCTCTGCCTTCAGTCACTGCTACCTTAATCCCAGAGCAGAAGCAAGCAGTGCTCGAGATGCCAGCAGGCAAATTTGTTCCAGAAAGCACCAAGCAATTCTTCAAATGTCTAAAATTAATCTCACAGGTTTTAGGAAAGTACACTAGGTGCAAGAACAAAAAAAAAAAAAAAGCAAGCTAGAATATGCAACACTTCCACAGCAGGGCACTCAAAAGACCAAGCAAGGGTTGGTTTGTATTGCTTCAATCTCCCATTTTTAATTTGCTGTAGTTCTGCTTCTGTTTTAAAAGGGGAAAATAAAACAAAAAAACAGAATCAATCTTTAGCAGGCCAACTAGAACAACCAGTTTCAAAGTTCAGGAACAATCCCAGAGAGGAAACAGTCTACTAGTGTCCATGAATCTGGAGTACAGTACACAACAGGACATACATAACAGAATGGCCCCTTCTGGTTAGCCTGTTTCTAAAAAAAAATTGGTTTTCTTATTGTCACCAATGTAATTTAAAAAAAAAAATGGGTGTTTGGACACTATATTATGCTGCAATTAATAAAGAGTATTCCTCCAGGAACAATGTTTTTCACATGCTGGTTACTAGAAGACATTCTTGCTTGAAAGAATAAAATTTAAAATCCTCAGAGAAGCAGCAGAAGTATCCATAGAGAAGGTAATCAAAGTTTTTTCCTAAGTATTATTTCTCTTGAACCCTCTTGTTCTTAAGTTGTCTTTAAAGAAAACAAAAGGAGAGAATGAGTTCACTGGTTTAAATTAAGCTTGCTTTCACTGTTCCTGTTCTGGAATTAAAATAAATACACATTATTAAAAGCTTGCTTTTACAGAAAATTCTGAAATATAGATCATCTTACTGCCAAAAATCTCATGCCTCCACAGTGCCCACTCTAAACTGAAGAACCAACTTCCTTTCTCCAACACGGTAATGTTGTATTTTCTGTAAGTGAACTGGCATTGTCTTCTTCACGCATTTATTTTATTTCTATTAAGCATTTTTTGGCAGTCAAACATGATGTTCAAAGAATAATACTTGATTTCTGTTGGAAGCTACACTAAGCACTAAAGTTCAAATGAGCTCACTGATTTCAAGTTTCATTGTTGACGATTTTTAAGTATTTACAGCTGTTTAAAACGCCAACACTTGGATATACAGTATTTAAAAGGGTACTTGTTCACCTATCCAGGTGGATAAATACATTGCAATATAAAATAAAATGTATGCTCAGGAAATCTAAAGTAGATCCTGGGGGGGAAAATAACCACAAGCCAAACAAAAAACTCCAGAACAGGTTTTTTTGAGGTTTTTTTTCCCTAACAGAAAACTTTGTTTAATACAATCCACTTCTTATTAAGAAGTAGTAGGAGAGAAGAGTTTATTTCATATTCACTTCCTTTAAAAAAATGCAGGGCTATACCAGAATGAAAAAGTCTAAAATGGACATAAAAAATGCCCTTCTTGCAAGAATTTTTGCCTTTTTGTATTTGCTGCCTTTAAATACATGTACTGTGTATATGTAAGGAGGTCAGATTTTTCAACACCCAACTATGATATCTTTTTGAAGAGAAACTTTCAAAGCAAACATACAGCTTTTATGCTAAGTAGGAGTAGGAAAGTACTTTTCAGTCAGATCAGTCCCCTGATCTGGTTTACTACACAACTTTAGCAGAGCTGAGCTGGCAAAACCAACACTGGAGAGCAAAAGGGCAGGACTGCTGCTTTTGCCACAATAATAATTTATTCCAGCTTTAAACATTCCTGAGATTACAGTCTTAGAGGTCAGAAGGTATGAGTTCAGAAGAGGACACAGCCTACAAACTGAATGCAGTTGTTCTTTATTAACATATGAATGTTATATTTTAACTATGGTACTATAGCAGCAAATCTCTGGGAGGTCCTACTTTGTTCTAAAACTTCGCAAGGAGCTGGGCACATGGACACATGTGAAAAAAGGGAGAAAAAAATTGCAGCATCGAGGCAACACTTGCACAGCAGATTTGTTAGAATGCCCCCCTACAATATATTTTCAAGATGAAATTAGACCTATATTGGACACAGGAAGATCAATTTAATCAAAACCCTTTACCTAGGCAATTATAACACTTCCCATTATAGTACTTGAGCAAGATAAATCTAGTAAAGGAAATTTTACACACAACAGCTTTTACGAGTATATTGTGGCATGTGAGTAAGTATAACACATGCTGACTACAGATTTTGTAGTGTGGGTGATAAAACAAACAAGTCAGGGCTAACATTCTAGCTCCTAAATAAAAGAGCTACTACCATTTTCCTTAGTAGCTTTCATTTCAGTAGTAACTCATTTGTACTCAGCAGATTTGAAGATTGTTCCCAAATTCAGCCATTTCTTCTAAGAAGATTGGTGCTTCTGCACACAAACACACACAATTGTGTTTCCTCATTTCTCAGCACAAACAGGTTCTCCTGCTTTTGTGAACAGACACTGTTCCATCTCCCGGATTTGCCTTTTGCATTCTTTCCACAGGCCAAACCTACTGCCAAACAATCTCAACAACAAAAACAATTCATAAAGGCCCATAGTAGCACATGAGAACTTTGCAAGGAAGTTTTGGGATTAGGATTGTGAATGTAAATCTCTCTCTCTCTCTCTCTCTCTCTCTATATATATATATATATATACATATAAAATACACAATGACAAAGCATAATAAATAACTTGGAAAAGAAGTTCAAAAATCCAGCAAGTCTGGAAAATCTGCCAGGATATCTTCCTAGAGAAGACAAAGCTCCTAACACCTACTTAGATAAACTACATTACGGATAAAAGGGAAATCTCCAGCTACAAGGCACTGCCTTTGGCTACACCATAATCATTAAGTCAGCAAAAGATTAAGTCCAGCCTGCCCATGTTGGACTGTACTTTTGCTGGGTACAGACAGCAGCTCCTTCCTTGTTAGCTACTAGTGTATACAGCAGCCTATTTCAGGTCTTAAAATATTCCAGCCTTGAAAGAAAGAAAAACAGTTTAGTAATAAGAGCTTTTAGAGAAGATATGGGTACTAAAACTTTGAATTCCAGCCCTTGGCTGTTATCTGTATATTCGTCCATGACATAGACTTCCTCAAAGTGTACATGTTAAGCACACTGAAAAATTAAAAATGCATATGCAGGATCAGATGTTTGAAGGATCACAAAGTGAAATGGACCTGTAGTTGGAGCTGGGTCTCAACCTTCTGCCTCTAAATATCTTACTTGTAAATCGGATTAAAAATGTCACAAAATGCAGTGTCTATAATCTGTTAATTAAAAAAACTAAAACCAAAAGTAACTGCCAAAAATAACTGCAGTCGAGACACTAAAATAAAATGAGAAAACACAACAATGTGCATTTTAGCTGAATTTTACACTTTTGTCCATCTATATTATGCCAGTCTTTAATTACTCAACCACAATAATTATTCCAAGGTCTCCTGTCTCCATTCAACACACATAATGAACCAACTCCAGGGATGAATCAAAACAGTGCTCTGAAGAGGTCTGTTTATCTCTACGACAGATACCAGTGTTGCTTATTCCAGGAGGTGGCTGAGTTGCAATCAGTGCATCAGCAAATTCCAGGAAGGGAAAAGACATTCTGAAAGTTACCTTAATTAGGAGAACAAGGTTACACAGGAGTACCTGAAGTATGTCATTGCCAAGTGCGAGCAACGCTGGAAATGAAAAGAACTTCTCCCCATCTGTTGTACCCTGTAAGGTGGCAGGTTTGTTCTGCCCATTCAGCCTCACAGCACGGGCATGTAAGGGCAGGGCATACCCTGCACTACTTCAGTTCCCTCCCAATAGATACACAAACTGTGTCTTTACCAGTGAGAGGGAAAGATAAAGAACGAGAAAAAAAATGTATGACTACACTATGGATGACAATGCCAAGACCATTGCTTGCAGTTTCAACGACAACAGGTGCTAAGTGGATCTTAATACAGCCTGATCTCCTCACTAAGTCTTTCAGCTTGGATAGGTAGGCCAAAGTAATTGGAACTAATGAACTAAAAAAGGAAATTACTGACATATCTCATGGCAGAGACATGGAGAACACACATCTTGCTCCAAAAACTGAAGCTGTATCATCTTTTTCTGTCTTCTTCTTATGGCAGCAAAGACACTTGACCATTAATTACTGAAGTACAGTTAAAAGGTGGAAAGTTTTATCCTGCCTAGCTATCATCCATAGTCAAATGCTTAACATGTAACATGGCTGCATGTGTCAAATCCTTGATGGCATGGTCATCTGCATCCATAGCATGAAACACACTGAGCTGAGATACCCCTGATCTGCCTACTTTTTAGTGTGCAAGCAGCAAAACCTCAGCTACCTGGACCCTTCTCAAGATACATTTCCTTGTGTCTACTTATTTCAGTTCATCTGTTAACTGACTTGCTATTAAGCTTCCAAGCTTCCTATCCTCTGAACAATATTTCAGTTTCGGTAATTTATTTCAGTGGTTCACATTTTCATGCTGCTCTAGATTTTTAGGCTTTCTGCACCAGTTTGTGGCACAACACAACCCAACTCTGCTGAGCAGTAAGATGGCTTCCTCTCACTGAAATATTGAGAGTTCCAGAATGCCAAAACTCCAGTTAGGCTCACAGAAGTCTCAGCACGTTTACTTACTAGATTCTTACTAGCTATTACACGTGTATTTTGATGAGAAGAATGAGATGAGACCCCAGGGAACAGCTGAAACTCTTACAGCTTAAACAACTTCCCTATCAATGCAAACTTCTTCACTGTGGTCACTGCAGTGTTTCTTTCTGTGCCCTACATAAACCTGGATTTGGTTGCACAGGATTGCTACGCATTGCCAACTAAAGCTGAAGTCAATGGAAGCAGAGCTTTGAATAAATACAGGATAAAATGCCAGCACTGTTTTAAACTGGGCTCACTCACCCTGTTCTAGCACCTGCAACAGGGGTTATTACTAAGAACACGAGGAAAACAAGTTTGTTTCCCTCCAGTATCCCAATCCAAAGTAGTAAAAACAACTGCAAAAAAAGTCTTACTGAAGTTTGGCTTGGGCCATGCTCACCATGCCATGATGGTGCACATGAATGATCACACACAGCACGCTCCAAATGCTCTCTGAGCACTCTTTAGCTCCTCGCAGCTTCTGCTGTGATGCAGTCCCACTTGCACTCTCAATAAAGTCTAAAAAAACCCCTCTCAAAATATAGGAAATCTGAAGAATATGCTCACATGATAAAGTAATATGATCATTTTGAAAAAGAATCAAAAAACTGTAAATAGCAAGTGTTACTTCCTTTGCAGCTTGGCACTGGAATGCTGCCAATAAGAACATGACTGACAACACAGATGCATGCAGAACTAGAAAAACCAGAAATTTCAGTAATTTTTTCTTTATACTGGATTTAATAAAAATATGAAAGAAGCAAAACAAATAACAAGATAAGACATAGGCAGGATGGAAGAATATGGTAAATTTGTCTATGCCCATAATGGAGAACTATACAACACAGGTACTAGTCCTAAGTTGTAACAGAATTTTATTTTAATTCCACTCTCTTTTGATTTTCCAGTTAATTTTGGATAGTGTTAAACTGAGCTGAATTTACTGTGTTCCTTTAGTGGAACAAAATGGGGTATGTTTTCTTATGTTATTGTTGCTCTTGGAATGTCCACAGAAGACACACATCAACTTCTCACACATTTGTCTTTTCGCAGTAGTAACTGTAGCACATTTTATTTTCACAGTGTTTGGAAGTTCACTGGGCAAAAGGTGAATTTTTAAAGCTTGTTTCAAAAGCTTTTAAGAAAAATGAGGAAGTTTAATACAAATATAAAACAATATCTAACTGTATATAGATTATGACAATATTTCCATGTAATTTGAAGAATAACATTTCAAAACTGTAGTTAACAATATTTAGTCATCTTGTCTGTGTTATATAAACTTTTATAGTTAACATGCAAGAACTCAGATTCAAGCCAAAAGCCTTGAAAACTTGACCTACTCGAGCAATTTTTCCATAAAGGTAAAGTTATATTACCCCCTTATAAATTCTAAGTTCTAAAATGTCACAAGAAAACTAAAATCTTTGAGTGAAATGCTTGCAATTTTTCTTTTCAGATTAACTAAAAAACACGGAAATAGGAAGAGATAAAATAAGCATTATAAAGAAATAGAAAAACTAATAAAAATTGTATTATTAATTTTAAATGTCCTTTCACTTTGCAACCAAGATGCCCTTTTTGTACACATTTAATACCTGCTCAAAAAAACCCAAACTTCAGTCATTATAGCCATAAGACTTGGCATCATAATCACTTAAACAGCATATCCTGCCAAGTTACTGCATACTCAGTATTTGTTTGCAAAATGCAGGGAAGAAAGTAATTGAAATTACCCTGCATTTTCCTTAATAGAGGTGGTAACTACAGAACAGACTGAGAGGAATACATTAACTGTTCCCCTGGTTTAGGCAACTCATGTTCTGGTGTTGCAAGGAACAAACCATAATATGGCCCTACTAGTTTGGATACAAACTATACACGCACATATATAAATATATGACCTCTATAGCATAATAGTTTCTTTCCTTAGAGCCTTACTAAAACACAGCCTACCTATTGTGTTCTTTGAAGCACTCTTAGTTGTTCTTCCAATACAGACTTTTATAATATGCCATGCACAGCATTTACATGATCACTACTGTTATTTCTCCACCCCAGACTCAACAACAGGAAAGCACCTACTCAACTGTTTACATCACCTCACCTAATGCTCCCATGGGGAAACACCGTTTTTTACCAGCAAACAGAAACGTAACAATTTTGCCATGAAAACAATTAAACAATGTGTTAAAAAACCCCAAACAAATAGAAACCCCAGAATAACAAAAAAATCAGAAGAATCTACAAAACATCTATTATTCTTACACCCATTACCCTGCTGGAAGGAATGATCTGCAGACAGCACAACTAACTGAGCACTCACTGACAGGAATTATGTTTAGTCATATTTTGTCCAATGTGATGCTTTAGATAAAAATCTGCTCATCAGTCCTGCTGCTGAATGCATCTCAAAAAGCTGATGTACCCACTTTCTATTATAGTTACTGATTCCAGTAACAAATGGTTCTAACACTTGTAAAATATAGGATTAGAGTAGTTACACCCAAGATGACCATCAATTCACAAAAACAAGCAAGTGGAAAAAAAAGTTGTCAGCAGTAGAATTTACAAGGCCATTCATTATACTCTTGAGCCATTAAAATGACATAATTCAACTGGTTCATTGGCCCACTGTGCGAGAGTTCAGCACTGATAAGTTACCTTTGGGCTTCTACCACTCTGTTCAGTAGAATGTTGCCTGTGTCCCAGAGCAAGCAAGAACTAACACTGACCTAAGAACTACTTGCCAGATAAATCAGCACAAGTTCAGTGCAAACCTCAATCACAAGATGAAAGCAAAGGTGCAAAGGAGAAGGGAGCACTGGAAGTGCCACCATGTGAAAGGATCTGAATGATGGCACTTGGCAGTCTGGACCACATAATGTAAAAGACAGTAGAGACACATTGTATAAGGAAGCCTTGTCTCAGAAAGATTTACAGGCTGTCTCATGGCAGGAGAGCAAATGAGACAAAATGGGGGACAGAAAAGAATACAAGTAATCATTGTCAAACAGATGTCTGAGCATCATTGCCCAGTAGCTTCATTTACTAAGGCCACCACAGCAAAGGAGACTCCAGGGTTTCTCAGACACAGAAACGGAGGTTTTGCCTATCATAACACAGGATACATTGGTAATTTTTAAAAAAGGTGTCAATGAAATATTTAAGCCTGATGACAAATAAAACATTGTCTCTCATCCAAACTCATTATGCTTTTAAGAAAAATGTGCCAAAATAATATCTAACTGGCACATTTCAGCTCAGGCTCCTGTTCCATTTCTGTTGTGCTTAGAAAATAGCACCTCCTGAACAAAAATCCTGTAGGTGTCAGAACTCCAGACACCAATTCCAGCAAAAGAGAGGTAACACATTTCATCTGTTCACACAGGACAAGATCTTCCTACGGGTTTGGAGAACTACCCTTACAGAGGACAGTCATTTCCCATTTCAATGCACATATAGGCCTTTCCTTCTAAAAGGAAAGCAATGAAATGTTAAGAATAGTGGGGATAGTTGTTCAGTAAGGGCTGGGGGGAACTGCGGTCATCTACCATCTAAACGAGGCCAGAAACATCACAATGTTCCAGTTCCCAGAAAAGATAAGCAGGTGACCTTTTCAGCATGATGTCACTTTGCATTCAGCAGGATTTAAAGAAAATGTTTCATCTATTAGTTGCAATATATTTTTAATTACTAAAATTACTCATGTGAGTTATTACAGCATGATTAACACACAAGACAAATTGTGGCACACAAAAATCCACTCAGTCACCTTCTTTCTAACAGGGGTTGAAAAGAGTTAGGCAGCAAATGCTCTCCATCCTGGGACTTTATCAAGGACATAATCTATCATAGAATCCCAAACTGTCTCAGCCACCTTCTCGTAAGGGAAACAGAACTACAGGCTCTCTCAAGCTGTACACCTATTTCTAAACATAAGCTGAGACTCCTGTATAGCCATTGAGATATGAGGCAAACCTTTTCCTTAGTGTCATGACATTAAAAATTTTAAATTAAGAATATTTGCTGTTAAGTACTTGATCATCTGCAAAATTACCAAAGGTTGCACATATGCAACTGAACAGGTTGGAAACAGCAGACAGGAGCAATCTAAAGACCATTTATGGCATCAACCTCCTCTTAGAGGAAGGAAAGGCAAAAACAGAACACAAAAAAATACAGCCCAAAATAATGTTTTCATTAGAAGCAACTCTTAAAAGGATATTCACAGGAGCAAGAAAAACACTTTCATTTTCCATTATAGGAGCTAAACTGATTAGCACATGGCAAATTTGATGCTCCAGACAGGAAAAATGTCTTGAGATAAAAGCCTGCCTGATTTGCAACCAAATTCTGCTTTTTTGTACAAGGTAATAAAGACTGACAGGCGCCTTAAGAAATGCTGTCAGAAGGAAAGATCCAGGATGGTCAGCCAGTTCCATATATGCAGGGAAACTGTAAGAAGGTCAGCATGAATACCTTGGACAACAAACGTCTAGAAAATGATGTTACAGTAAAATCATAAGTGAGCAATTCAGATCTGTAGAAAGCCCTGTGAGACTTAACCAGAAGCAGCAAGGAGCTCAGCCGCTGCTGGCTGATAGGGAGGAGGTTTACTCCCTAAGAATTCACAGAGTAGGAATTCACAGGACTCTGCAGGTGCACAAAAACAGCCAGGATGAAATAATATAAACATGGGACTTGTGCGAGATAGGGTTTAACCAACTGAAGTTTCTAGCGTGGTGGTGTGTAACTCTTTTAGCCAATAAGCTGTAGTCCTAACCGTATATAAACTGTGCTTTGTGTAATAAAATGTCTTCACTGTGAATCTCATAGATTGGTGTGAAGTCCAGCTCCTCCGCCGTTTATTCTTAGTTTACTTTAAGAAAAAAGTCAAGCAGGACGGATAAAAAAAGTAAAACAAAGCAGAAGTCAGAAGAAAATAAGGCAGCCTCCCTCATGCTCACAGAGGAAAAATCAAGTGAACAAGGGTAAACAGAAAATACACGTAAACAGTAAGACATAAAGCAATATCATCTATCCAGTTCAGTAACAGACGAGGTGCAGGAACACTTGAACCAAAGGGAGCCAGAGTTGGGAAGGGACAGTCAGGGGAACCACTAAAACCAGTCCAAGTAAGGATGCCAGCACTGTATATATCTGACCAGCAAAATAAAAACAGAAGAACTGCAATAACTGAAGCAGAAGACGCAACTATACATGACAAACACTGTTTCTAGTTTTTATGACTGAAATTCAAGGACTTCTTAAGAAATACAATGCAGAAATAATACAGCATTACACGTTACTGAAGCAATACCCTGGAAATACGATCTCTGGTTCTTGAAAGATTATGATATGCCTGATCTAACAAGGATTTCAACATAACGTCTCATTTGGTGCTACAGGCAAAGTAACCATGCAAACAGGAAAAAAAAAATTAGTGCAATTGAGGTAAGAAAGAAAAAGGCAAAATGGAAAAGAACTGCTAGTGTTAAACAGAATCTGCTAAAGGAAAATAAATAATAGAGTTTCTTCAGGGAAAATCTTAACATCAATTTTATCACTAATGTTGGTTAATAAATTAGAAACACAATAATAATATTTACAAGATATCATCAACACAGAGGAGCTCAGCTCATCACACAGAAACAACTAAAGAACTGCAGCAAAGCAGGCTGAGATTAAAATAGCACTAACTACAAGGTCATGACCTCAAAGACTCAATTTTCTCTGTAAACTGGGAAAAGGGAAACACAAGTGTTTATTAGTTAATTTGTAGACAATTATAAACTACAAAAATAAATGTTCAGTGTGAAAAGGTAAACAAAATTGCAGGTGTGAAAAACTAGCCATCTAGTAGAGTTCCTTTTTGCATCTATGCTCACCTGCATCCATAAAAAACCCTATTTTCATTGTATTTGTTCTTTTTAATTAATTCCCCTCTCTATATATCCAGTGGAGCCAAGGACTGAGCTATATTTTGAAACATTCACCAGCTCAAGTTTATATTCAAACAAGGCTACTATGTAAGTGAAATAGCAAGACAACTTTCCAGTTTCTCCAGAAAGTGAAGCCTTTCAAAAAAAAGGGTAAAATTCACTACAATCCATTTTCAAGTAGTTTTAAATGGCACACACAATGTCATTACTTCTCCCTTGCCTAACAAGAAAAAACTGTTATATAAGTAGTCTACTATTTCTACTTTATGAAACCATGTCAGAAGAGTGTGTTCCTGTTTAAATGAGGGAGGTAGAACTGTCTGCAGAAACTTGCATCAAAACATCACTTATAAAATCTCCTGGTTTTTTTACTCAGAACTCACGGGTACAGCCTGGCTTAGCAGCAGCCAAGGAAGCAGGAGCCACCAGCATGAGAACCTTTACCACGAGACACTGAATCTGGTCCAAACTGCACAAGATTTTATTTGCAGAAATTCTCATCCACAGCAAGTGAACAGGTATATTGTCATCTTGGATTGCCACATCTGAAAATGCCACAGCTTGCCTTTCATTCTGTACTATAAAAGTCCTACTTTTTCTTGTTCCTGACTCCCTTGTTCCGCCTTACTCTTCCCACACAGTAGCACAGTCAGCTGCTACTTTGGGCTTTGTCAGTTTTAAGAAAAGCCCTTTCAGTTACTGTGAGAGGTTTCACCGTTTTCAATTTTTTTTTCAATTGTCAGAGGAAGAACCAATATGACCCTGGAAAGAATATATGAGCAAGAGAATTATTCAGAGATGAAATAATTGGGTCAGACTGTTATGGACATCATGACATAAAACTAAAAGGTATCTTTATAAGTAGTTTAAAGAAAATTTCAAACGTACAAAATGTGCTGTGAACATTTTACATGTGTGTGGTTATTACAATCTTAATGCTTACTAAGCACACCAATAGATGATATTATATTTGGTTATAAGCCATCTGTTAACATGCTGGACAATCAGTTAATACATTAATCACTTGTTAACCCTTTACAAATGTACAGTCACTGTAAAGGTCATGCAGTAAATGGGAGTAACACCAGCTCCCTACATGCTGATTCATTAATGCTTTAACACATCTCCTTCATAACGCAAAACACTGCAGCAACTTCCAACAAGGAATTAGGAATTTTCATTTAATCCAAACCAATATTTAACTATTACAGTGTTTTAAAACAGAATGTTTGTTCTGTTTTATTTTAGCAATTCCATAGTGAGTCTTAATTGCAAAAGAAGAGCCTTTACCACTTTAAGAATAAAACTAAGAGAGCTTTGGTGGGTGATTTTCTTTGTTTTCAAGAGCCGTTCTCACATATAGAAGATATTTATTCAGAAACATAATACACTAGACATAACTTATTTATCTATCTATGTGACTGTAAATGACTACATATGACAGTGGCCTGACATTTGCCATTAAAAGATCAGCTTTAACTTGCTTATAGTGTTGCCAAAAATAACTTTTTAGGACGAATCTTTTTAAGATGAGCACCTTGGAAATAATTCTTCCATGCAGGAAAGATGAATTTCACAGGAATATCCACTTACAATTATGACATAAAATAAAATGATATATAAAATGTCCATGTTAAAGACATAATGCTTTCCTCATTTTTGTCAGAAGTGTTTTTCTGTCAATCCGTGTGAAAATCCATCCTAAGTCACACATTGTGGATGCCCAGTGTAGGGATGGGGAAAGAAAATCAGTTCAGCACATTCAGACTAAATTATCACTTGGTTAGAATTTTTAGATTTTTAGAATACAGAACTTCTAGCTAATATTTCTGAAAATTCCATTCTCCCTGAGTTTAATTAAACCTACTTAAACCCCCTCATGCTATTAAGTTTGCACAGGAGTAATTCCCACAGAGTAAGCGAACATGATTCCTCTTACGTCTACAGGGATTTATTGGGTCTTCCCCTGTAACTTGAAGCTTTGACATAGAAAGCAGAATAGGGGAGACCAACTCAGCTGAGAAGGCTCAGAAAAAAAGGGGCCAAAAATCAGGAACAGGAAGAAGTAGAAGGGATGTTTGAAAGCAGTGGAGTTCAACAGTTCAAGGGTGGATAAAACAAAGAAGAGGGCCATGCTCACAAATTTGTGCTTTGCCCAAAACTGAAACCCATTGACAGTTCATGCTCTGTACACAGAGCTTTCATTAACTTTGTTAAAACAAGAGCAATCTGTAGAGTTGATCAAAAGACTCTAACTTGGCTGATGAATCATGTGAAGGTCATCATCCTAACACCACACAGAATTTGTGGGTTTGCTTAAGTATTTCAGTTAGACTCTAGGAATTTAAAAGAAAACTGCCATTATTGCAGATTTTGCAAAGCTATTCGGGAAAAAGAATTAGGAAGTACAGGAGTTAAGACTTCCCCAGATGTACAGAGAATGACATAGACAAATGAAGGAAAAGTGGGTATCTATTAAAGAACTTAAGTATTTTGCTTTATCTTCCCTGATGAAAAGTTCTTAATTTCTGAGTAATTGGCATGTAACATAAACTAACACTTTTCACAAGTGACAATGTGTTGTCTTCACTTACGCTTAATTTGAGATTCACACAAACATCAAACTTGAGATTTCAGCGTATGCTGTTTTCAAAGAACTATATAATAAGACCTATATGCTAAATATTTCAGGAAAAAATACAACATTTCAGAATTCTCAGGTTGAACGTTGAGAAGAAAATGAATTCCCCAAACTCTGTGTCTCTTATTTACATCTGTAGAATGGAGCTCACATCACCCTTTCTCTTTAACATCGTTGTGACAAAGCAGATCAATAGAAAATGAAAATGTTGACCAAGTCCAAACATGCACGTGCAAAGTTTCTGTGACACTTCACAACTTGTATTTTTAAAATTCTAAAATTTACAAGCAATAACAGAAAGATTACAGAAATGAAGATATAATTCTATATACAAGAATTGTACATTCATCTAACTCCTGAGGCGCCTGCTTATTATCAGTATGTACAATATTCTAACAATTGCTGAGCAATCCTTTTGCACTTCTCAGATTTCTACTAAATGAAACAAGGAAAAATTAAATAAAGAAGAAATAATGAAACAAAACATGGCAATGGCACCTTAAATTTAGGTACAGAATGCATAAAATATCACAAAAGCCTAAAAACTGAAAAGTCTGACATACTTGTGAGAAAAATTAGAATGGAAAACTACTACATGTGAAGTGTCACAGTCACCAAAAAACCAGATTTAGCTTAGTATGAGTAAGAGGCAAATTACCTCAATAATAGCAAAACCTACTCTGTCAATGTTGTTCTAAAGTAAAACACAACTCATGAAAACTCATTTCAATTGTATTTGGGAGAAAATGAACTAGGGAAAATGAAAAGAGAGACTTTTTTTTTTTAGGGCTTCTAACTTCCACTGTGCTAAAGGTCTTGAACAGAAGATCCTTTTCCTTAAATAACATATCACATGTTACGATGATAAAAGCAAAATCAAGCAACACACTTATTTTGGAAAAAGCAGTGAAGTTTGTAAACAGTCTTTATTTCCTGTGAAAGTTTATGCCACAATTTGGAATAAATCTTGATTAAATTTCTAGGACAAGCATCTTTTATTTATGAATAGTATTTTCAAACTTTTAACACTATCTCAAGTGACCAGAAGGAAAAAGGAACCAAATTAAAAGTAATAAAGACCAGAAAATCTTAGAGCATCTCTCAAAGGTCATCACTGGATAGTTTTGGTATACATTTTCTATTCAGTCTAATTTAAAGGTTCTGGAAACTGGTCTGCCCAGCCCAAGCCAAACTCAGATGTGTACAGTTTAAGATCACTTTATACCTTTAAACTAAACAGTGCTGTATTTTAGTTTCCCTCTAATAAACTTCGGCCAGGAATCACTCACGAGTGACCATAATGAAAGGAGAGCTATTTTACCAACTGCTCAGAAATGGAAATGCTCATCATCCACTCAGCAAACTTGTTTCTTTCCTTGAAAGCCACCTGGAACTTGAAAACACAACTTTTTCAGGTCTCTCCTCCTCTTACATTCAGTTCACAAGAGCAGTCTAAGCAGAAAGACAAAAACTGGGAAAGAGGATCCAAGAAGGGAAGTAGCAAAATGAACTGCCACACCCTTCACCTTCCCTCCCAAAGAAAAGACAGATAAATACTTTATCAAATCTTTAGGACAAAATTATTGATTCATTGCTCTATGTTAATACCTTAAATGTTATTAAGGAAGTCCTATGTATATATGGAGTGGATCAGAATATCAGCTGCATATTTAACTCAGACTTTGACAGCCTAACTATGATTCAATTGGTTACTTAAAACTAATCAATAAGCAATTAGCGCTCAAATCATCATGTGTTTTTTCTTCTGTACTGTTACCATGTTTCAGTTGATTTGAAAATGCAGACATTTAGAATGAAACCAAATTTAAAATCTAACAAAAAATTGTAAAATACTTCACAACTGCTAAGGCTAGAATGTCATATATTCCTTGTATCTGTTACATTGGAAGACTACTGAGACACCATGACCTGTGTATTCACATTTTAATATTCAGAGTTGGGCTACTTATTGCACTACTTAATAGTGCCAACAAAAGCATGTAAGAAAGGAGGTGGGGGAGGGGGAGAAAAGCAAACCTCGGCAATTTTCTTTTTTTTTTTTTATTTAATTTTTGTCCGTAAAGTTGCAGGCTGTCGGTATTTGTGTGCCATCATGTAAGAAAAAATAAGATTGGACTACAAGTTAAGAAAGAGATTTTAAGATATGGGTAACACTCCTAAGCGTGGTTACCACTAAAGCGTCAAGAAGCCTGAGCCCAGAATGTCAAATTAAACTAAAGAAATACAGTGTTTTAAAAATCTATCTTCAAATAGATTTACTAGATTGAAACAAAGGTTTTAAAACAATGATCACCAGAATGCATTAGTCAGTATAACTCCTCTCCTCATGAACACAAAACTCTGTTTGTTACACTTGTAAATGTCCCAGTATTTAAGCTCAATGTATTTATGCATATATACATTTATATTTATAAAGAAACTCACTGCATGTTAGTGCTGGCATTTAAGCAAGAAATATTCAAGTTACATATAATTTCTAAATTTGGCTTATAATTTTATCTGATCCAGACTAATTCCTATTGAAATCAATGAAAAAAATCCCATACAAAAACACCTCCTGAAAGACTTTTCTCAGTCTCCCTGCAAAAGACAGTATGTTAAAACTATCTTCATACACTAAACATCATCCTATTTATTTCTGCTAGAGAAATATTTATCAGTAAAGCTGCCAAGAATTACTTGGTGCATGCCAGAATCTTCAGAGCACCAAATTGCTATACATTTTGTATTGTTTCTAAAGAAGGTTACTTGGAAAGCAGCAAAACAGCAGTTTCAGGAAATTTGTTACAGTGCTGTTATAAGTTAAACTCCACAAGGTACACATACTTAATTAGAATACTGGTCTTCAAATACTTAATTCCTTTTCTATGTTCTTCACTGTAAAGAGAATTTTTTATCCTTGCTTCCAAGGGTCTATTTCAGGCACTATCAACCCTCTTGGTTAGGAGACTGCCCCAATATCTTCACATGGCCAAAAGCCAAAAGAAATACACTATTTGCCTGAGGGAAGTGCAGGAAAAGAGCTGTGGGAGCAGCTCAGAAGCACAAGATGACATTAGCTCTCTTCAAGCCCCACCACTCTGCTGTAAAATGGCACTGAACTGTTGCCTGTGTCCCAGGGACAACCAGCTACCGTCAGCCTCAAATGCCAGAGCTGAGGATCACCTGGCACAATGGCACAGCACTGCTGCTCACCACAAAACAACCACAGGACCTTCACCTGAACCACTCAGAAGCCAAAGAATACTCAGAAGAAAAAAATGACCATGTTTCTGTATTTCCTATCTAGCCTAGTTCCACATCTGTTTCCATGACCTCCTCTCCAACTCTTATCTGCTACATTACATTTCTCTCCAGACTGATCACTTCACTTCTTTCTTTCAACTATCAGCTTTGTATCTCCTTTTTTTTTGTACATTGCAATTAATTTTTCCCAGTAAGTATATGGAAGCAGTCTCTGTCAAAGCATTTCTAGTTATCTTTCAACACCAAGCACAAAGCAGACACCAGCAGAATTCCTACCAAATGGTATTTTAAATCTTCTGATGTGCTCTGCAGTACAACTCCTTGGGACAGACGCCAGTTGGGTTTGACATACAAGATGCACTAAAGTATTACTCAAACTCAGGGATGAAAATATCTAGAAACACTTTCAAATTGAACATTTTTCCCTAGAATAAAGTGTATCAACACGAGTATCAACTTGCTTCAAGAATTACAGCCTTAGAACACAAATCTTGGTTATAGAAGTTTTCTGCTTAAAATTTTTGATCACTGCAAAGACCTGAATTACAAAATAGCTCTCCTTGATGTTATTTCAAACAGTGAACATAATATTTTTCTTTTTACTTAAGAAGCCCATAATCCTTACGTAAAAGAACAGGTTAACACAAAGAACTTGCTAATGTGCGTAAGTGTGTTGCTGGAGAGTTTAGTGGAAGGTATTTCTGAAGTAGCTCAAAAATGTGCAGTTATGAAGGGTGGCAGATGTACATGGATAAACCTGCCAGAACTACTCGATAGTGCTGACAAGCAGAACTTACTATGTCAACATATTGCCCAATTTCAGGGCGGAGGGAAGAAGAAAAGAAAGGCAACCAGAACCTTGGCAACAAATATTAAAACTCTTCGTCTAATTTGAATTTCATTTTTATCAGTGTAACTAAACAATTGCCTCCTATCAAGGGCATGGTTTCAACACGTCTTTGGCAATTTGTAAAGTATAGGAGCAATTAACATTAACCCAGATCACAATTTTGTAAGCAAAAGTCAGCAGTACTAAGAAAAAGGAGCCAAATAGGAAAAAAAATTACAAGTTTTCTGAGTTTTTGAAATCAGACTGTTATACCAGCTGGTGCTGAGGGTAGTCTAAGTATTTGCTTTCGGCCGAACATGAAAATACCAGGTTAAATTCACAGAGAAGAAAACAAGTTTCCAAATTTACACATTGACTAATACCTTAGTTTTCCAAAATCAATTTTAAAATTTTAAAATTTTAAAATCAAAGGAACTTTTCTTTAAAAGCAGTTATCTCCTTTTTTTTTCTCCTATTGATGATTAAATGTCTGTCAGTTTCATTTGTGACAATTTACAGTCACAAGTATAAACTTGTGTATTCATTAAAGATGTATCTCAGCAACCAAACCAACAAAATAAGACCATTTATTGCTGTTTTCCCTCCTAATTAAAATATATAAAAATTTGTCATGTCTTACATGTAGACAATTAAGAATAATTGCAAATTGAGACACATTCCCCACTCCCAAAAAATGTCTGGGAGCTACATTCATTGGCTTTTGTGTGGCTGTGCTCTGTGCAACACAGTATTTGCACCAGGCATATTGTGCCTAAAGTGTCATCTTTCTGCACACTTCAGTCCTTCACAGACATTAACCAGCAGTCCACCAGAAGCCACTCCGCCTTCATTTAGGGCAGCCAATAAAAAATTTGCAACTCTCCCTTTAAACAGAATGAAGCAGCAAAATGAAATTTCAGGGCTGACTATAAAGTGCCCTCTTTGAATGGGACTGGAAAGTGCACGGGAATGCATATATTTTACTTCAACAGTTTCTTAAAATAATGGGGGTGGGGTGTGTTTCTTTTATGTTCTTATGCACTGTGTGTTTCCAATACTAAGTGTCATTCTAAATTCTATTCTTACCAAACTGGTAAGTTAAAAATGTTTGAGAGTTCATACTTTGTTGAGAAAACAATTATCTAAAAAGCAAGAATATATGAATGACTTAAATGTATTTCAAAGCAGAAAATTTTGACTTGACTGACATGAAAAAAGCTAACTTAGAAAAAAATTGAGATTTACTTCATCTTGCACAGATAGAACTGCAAGTGCACGCTCTGCTTTTTTTCAACTTAAAATGGGTTTCACACCATGACAGGTTTCATTCTGCATTAAAATTGCAAATCTTCTATGTGGCCCAGTTTCAGCTGCAATTGATCTGCTTTGTCGTCATAGATAAAAAAAACAGTGAAGGGCACTGCAGCTTTAAATATTTCAGAGCTATGTAGCTAGTAAATAGACTCCATTGCAATATGGCTCTGAAGGTCGTGTCCTATTGTCTCTTTTTTCTGCAAATATTTTGAACAGCATAAAATGGTTTATTTTATACAATACCTCCCTGCCATTTCTAAATCATGTCAATTGTATTAGGCATTTCCTTACTGGAAAGGACAGATACGCCACTCTTTCCATACACACCCACGCTGCTTCGTATTCAAAACGTCCACTGTGAATATACCAGCAGGGTGTACATATGAGATGTACACAGCTTTTCATACGGACACCTTAATGCGAACAGACTCCCTGTTAAATCCCACCACAACATAAGGACAATTAGTTATTTCAATGATAAAATAATTAACTGGATTTCTGGTCAAGAAGCATCTTTGGTAAAAATTAACAGCCCAGTTAGAAAACCGAAGACAGCGACTTTAACATTTCCAGTTTGTCACATATGGGAGAATATGAAAAAAAAATTTAACACAGCACTAAGAAAATCCAGTCTGCCAAATACATTTTTTCATGGAGGCTATTACCTTTCAGATGCTAAAAAAGAGCAAAAAACAACAAAACAAAAGCCCTGCCACATTTAACAATAAGTTACAAGAAAAATAAGACTATAAACCTTAAGCCAGAATTGGAAATCTTTGTGTATGCAGATCCCAGGTTCAACCCCATTTCTTTCACATAAGGTGACTATTTGATGCAAATTAGAGTTACGGAGATGCCTCTCAGAACAGTAACATGAAAAACACCTCTACAAAAGCCACAAATTCGTGACAGCTGTCACCATGCAGAAGGTGCACGAAGTCATTTACCTGAAAAGGCAACAGATTGTTGCCATTGTCCGTCCTGAACGCGTTGTCTTCCATCCAGGATTTGGGGGTTAAGGGTGCAGCCCGTGGGAACTTCGGAGGGGCAATGACATTGCTGGAGAATGGTTTTTTAAGGGGTGAGATGGGATTGAGGGGCGAGGGCACGCCGACCCCCACTCCCACGCCGACCCCCACTCCCACTGCCCTTCGAGGGTCCCTGCCAGCCTGCAGCCCACCCCAAGGGTTGGAAGGTGTACTCCAAGCCGCGTTTTGATGGTTATTCCAGCTGGAGGAGGAGGAAGAAGAGGCAGAGGAGGAAGACGGTTTGCTGGTCATGATGGGCTGATGGCTGTAAGCAGCATTTCTCTGGGCGAAAGGTGCCTGATTAGGGCTCACAGGTGACCTCCGCTGCTGCTGCTGCTGCTGGGCTTGCTGCTGCTGCTGCTGATGTTGGTGGTGTTGAGTCTGAGCTAGGCCAATCTGGGGTGAGAAAGTGCCACCAAATACAGGGTTGACATGGTGTGGAAAATTCTGGAAAAGCATTGTCCCATTGACTGGAGTAATCCCTTGAAAAAAACTATCATCCACCGTGTTTGTGGTCCCTGTAGACCAGGTGCTGCCAAAGGAGGGAGACAAGGAGGTGCCGGCTGCAGGTTCTTGTTGAGGCTGGTGAAAGCTCAAGCCAGGCAAAATGGGAGACTCCATCTGCATCTTCTCCTTGCTATTTTGGGAAGGAGCCGATGTGCCGATACTAGTTACTGAACTGCTGTCTTCTGGTTTGGGTGTCTCCGACGAGATGGGTGTAGAGGGGGCTTCTGCTGAGTTTGGATCTTGCTGCTGCTGCCGCTGCTGCTGGGGCTGGGCTTTGCTTTTGTCCATCAGTAAATCATCCTGCATGGTTTGCGCAGCTGAAACAGTAGGGGAAAAAACCACAAAGACAGATTATTAACATTGTCATTCATACCACAAAAACCAGTCTGTTTTAATCATTTGCCAGCCAAAAATCTCGTCCTATTGCTAGTACTATGCTACAGCAAATTGCAAAGCAAACCCGTAATCTTCCCCCTCCCCCATGGAATATGTAACCTTTGATCGTGCTACATTGCCTTTAAAATATTTTTTAAGATGCTTCACCCTTTTTGATGCCTTGTTTCCCTTCAGTCTAAATGAGAGATGTGCTTATAGGGCAGAGATATACAGCAATTTCGCCACGTCTCTTTTCTCTTACACCGGAACTCAGAGCTCTCACCCTGCAATGAGAAACTGATTCTGGTTCCTGTTTTTCCAAGCACCCTCCTCCACCTCCTCCCCCTGGTTATTTGCATACGTCAATAAATACTGCTGCGTCCTTCAGCAAGGTTAAAAAGACACCAGTCTTCGCTCTTCTCCACCCCCTTTTCTATTAGGGGACCTTTAAAGGAGCCGGGTACCGATTTTCCTCAACTAACAAACAAGCTTCCAGTGATTCAGATTTATCAGAAAGAAAGCACACACGAAAGCTCGCACTGATACGGGAGCGGCTTCTCGCTCGCTGCTCGACGGTTTCCTACCCCTTCCCTGCCGGCTCGGGGCAGGAGTGGCGAGGGCAGCGCCGGGGGGGGAGGGAGGGAGGCAGGGAGGCAGGGAGGGACGGGGCGGAGACACCGCACGTACAAAGCGCTATTTGCCTTCAGTGACCTTATGGGCTCTCCGTATAAAATGCTGCTTTACATCAAAGCAGTACTTTACTTCAAGGTATATCTGCTGGCTCTATTTATATAAAGATGATTGATAGATAGATAGATAGATAGATAGATAGATAGATAGATAGATAGATTATTTGTTCATTAGAAAAACATAAGGTCAAAATTGGCAGATCTGAGAGGTATTGCTGACTATGATCTTTCTGATGCTTTCAAACAAAAAATAAATCCAAGGAAAATAAAAATACTTAAAATATAGACATGCTGCGTGTTAAAAACATCTCTATATACACAAGACAATGATTAGTGATGCAAATTATTTCCTAAATCAATGTATAGCTTTAAAAAGTAAATGTATGTGGAATGGTTGAGTTTTATATCTGGTAGAAAAGGTGCTTCATAAGAAACAGGGCAGATCACATAATTTTATTGTTTTGAAACACAATAGTACTAATGCAATACAGACATCAATTAACAGCAATTGTATGAAATCACAGCAGGAACATCAACATTTTGCAGGCTTTAGTCAATTGAAGAGATCATTCTAAATCTCAAAACTATTTTAAATGAGCCCCAAATCACTTAGTTTGATTAACTATGTCAAAGATGGCCATAGCTGAGTACCTACCTAACTGCATTTCTATTGAGTTAATCACATGACATGTACATGCCCAAGACTGCATTTTTAGGATTGTTGCTTTAATGTAACCAAGTAAAGCCAAATCGATTGACTATTTAAGAAGGGTGATAAAGTGTGAAATTGATGACACTGTCCTTCCTGACATCAGTGATCTTTAGACAGTTTATGTGTATCTAACATTTTTCTTTCTTTCTTTCTTTCTTTCTTTCTTTCTTTCTTTCTTTCTTTCTTTCTTTCTTTCTTTCTTTCTTTCTTTCTTTCTTTCTTTCTTTCTTTCTTTCTTTCTTTCTTTCTTTCTTTCTTTCTTTCTTTCTTTCTTTCTTTCTTTCTTTCTTTCTTTCTTTCTTTCTTTCTTTCTTTCTTTCTTTCTTCCATACACACATGTTTTAGTAAAATTGAATGTTAGGAGAAGTTTCTGCTATCAATTAAGTTTCTGCTTATGCTTCCCCCCCTTATCTACCAGTTCAATATGTAAATTGAGCAGCAAAGGTTCCCAAATGGACTAAGCAGTGAGACAACATTAAGGCAGGCTCCTAAGAGGGATGGACTAAACTATTGTATCTCCACTTGGCAGGGCTAGTGCTAGTGCTAGTGCTGCTGCTGCTGCTGCTACTGCTGCTGCTGTGAGTGCAGAAAACCTTGTGAGGCGGCTGAAAGTAATACTGCGGTAAGACAGAATACACCAAGCTCTGTGTAACTTTCCATTAGCTTCACTTCTACCAAAATCACTCACTACTACTCCTAAGGCTACATAAACCCACTGATGATTCCAGATCAGAGAGAGAAAAGGATTACATGTATCCCTCTCCCCTGGTTCAGAGATATCAGTATAAAAATACATTTAGCGATAAAACATAGCAGCTGAAATGTTAAAAGTCTGTTGTCAACAAAGTATATTTAAATCAGTTAGTCACCAGGTTATTTACAGTGGCTAGCAGAGCAGTTGCTTCAAATACGTACCTTGACTTAACTAGCTGGTTTTGAACTTTATCCTAAGCTCTGTGATCAGCATTCCCTTTCATATTGCCTCTTAAAGGTAAAAATCACTGTGCAGTTCAACCCTCTTGTCAAGGTCAAGACCTACCTTTAATGAATGAAGCCAGTCTGAATGGAAAAACACTGGATAATAAATGACTTTGAAAGACAGGCCAGCCAATGTCTAATGTTGGACTACTATGCATACCTCTTGATTATTTGCTGGTGTAAGTATTTTTTACAAATTTACAATCTAGTACAGGAAATCTATATCCCCACAGCAAAACCAGCTCTGTTTGCATGCAGTAACCCACGCAGTCAACACAGAAATTTTTAAGGATCAGTTACCTTTGGATTTTCTGTATTTAAAGGTCAATAAAAGGACAGAATATTTATTTTCTTCTTTCGGGTTTGGAATATGACAAATAGTCGACCAGTCGGGCAAGAGCACTTTGACAAGTGGAAGCTGTCAGCCTGTGCTCTCCCGAGGAATCCTGGGGTTTGAAGTCTTATCTAGGGATTGCATTGCACTGCTGCCTATTCTGAAAGGGAGAGAGCTCGAAAGGAAAAATAAATATATGCACACTCCCTCCTTACAGGGGAAACTGCTGCAATCTGAATCACCATCTCCGAGAAAATATCTGTCAGACTGAGCTGAAAATGAGGACTAAATAAGTGCTTTTAGCAGTTTGATTTATAAGCCCAGATCAAACAGCTACCTATCCAGAGCAATTCCTAGACAAAGAAATAGTTCAAGTATTTCCAAAATTCTCTTCCAAATTCTTCCTATAAAAAATAAAATATAAGCTCATACGAGCTATAACATTTATAGCTATTACAAAAGAGATTGTGTCATGTTTCTTAGATGAAGAAAATATTAAATAATAACCTGTCATAATTTCTAAAAATATAGTGAAACTCAAGCACAAATAGGTCAAATATGAAAATTTAAAACAAATCAAAATCAGCACATAGGTGAAAAGTTCTACTATTTGAATAGTTTCCAATTTCCAAGTTATGAATTTTTCATTACTGAGTTGTTACCACACTGACAATTCTACCAAAAAAGATAAGCTACTCAGAAAAAAGCAAGGTGCAAATTTTACTATTTAACAGTTCATCTACTGTGTACACTGTGGTTTCACATTTCAACTACCTTCCTTTTCACTACCTACATATCTCCAGGCTCCAAGCAATATAGAGCCTGACAGGAGTTCCTCTCATAAGATACTAACATTGTGATGATTAATGTTGGTTGGGTAAGGTTTTCAGAATTTCATTCCTTGACACTTCTGCCCTCTTGTGCACTCGCCCATTCTGTATATTTGTTCTGCGTAATTATTCAGGACCAAATAATAATGCTTGGATGGAAATTACATTGCTGAAATCAGAAGTGTGAAAATAACTGTTTAATAAAAGTGCAGGGTGATTTTCAAAGGATGAAATATGCATAGCTTTGTAGGTGAAAGAGAGATGACTAAAGCTGAGAAAGATAAATTAGAGCAGTTGAAAGTGAGTTGTGGCTCTTATGTCTCTGCTTTCTGCAGTCTATGTTGGACTGTATAGTCTGCCCGCCCTAAATCAATGCTGTAATTAAGAGTTTCTCAACCCTTGCTCTGACCTGTTTATGCTACTCTGAATCATTAAAGGCAGGAAAACTGCTTTCTTACAGCAATTGAAGATACTTTCATGAACTATCCCAGCTATCACAGGGCTGGCTCTAGGCATCCTATATCCCTCATGTTCCCATTTACTATTGGGCTATTGCTTTTCAGATGATTTGAGCATTTGTGTGGAAGGCACTGATTCTGTCAGTTCTTCCCAGGAGACTTTGTAAATCAAACATTAGGATAAGGAGAAGCACTCCAGAACCAAAGAAAATCAGGATATAAATACAGTTTTTGATTGACTAGCCACTATCAGAAAACCATTTTTTTTTGTTTCTACCAACCAGCTCTCTCATAACTGGCAGTTAAAAGATAATAACAATGGCTGAATCAGAACACAAGAGCTTAACTCAATCTGGTATCTGAATTACTTGACCTACGGTTCCAAAGACACAAAGGTAAGAAAGGCCAAAATAAACCTATCTAACTCACTTAGCATTGCATGAAGTGTATTTTTATTCTAAGAAATTAATTACGTAGCAATTTAAGCCTACTATGACTAACAAACCACACTGATCTTTTTGACAGAAAGCAACTATTCCAATTAGCTTGAAAATTTAAATGAAGTGTTATGCTGCTGAATTTTACATATTACTATCATAGTTAAAATGTAGTTTTGCCAAAGTGGAATACTCCTATATTGCCAGATTACTTAGCTTTGTTGAAAACAGTGAATAATTTCAACAGTGTTAATGCTGTCAAGTCAAAAGGACTGTATTAAGGTACAGCTTCTTCATTATTTGTCATCTTTTTCAGGCCTTGCTGAAATAATCAGATAAATATTTAATCTACCTCCACATCATTCTTGCAGTAATTGTTTGTCAACTTCTTTATTAAACTTAAATCTGTATACATTTGTTATCAGTCAATTTAGTTGATAATTTTGTAGTAAATCATAGCCAAATTTAAGGCTCAATTTTATGCTCTAAATAGCTTATACTGCTTTTGGTGATTTTCACTAAGTTCTTTACTTGCCTCCAAGTGACTGGTGCCTCCAGCCAGCGTCAGGGAGGCTGAGCTGTCACAAATCTCCATTAGTAGCAACCACTTTCCCTCACTTTGCATTGGTGGAATGGAGTCTTTCCCCAGGTCTCTAATGCAGCTACTACCAGGTGAGGATAAAAGTTAACAGAGGGAGACAGTGCAATGCACCTCATGGAAGCAGAAGGAAGACACAAGGGATCTATTAAGGGAAGCACTCGTTCGAAAAATGAAAAAATTGCAGGAGGCAACCTGAGATTTATAGTGGGAATTGCCAATGAAAAGAAGGAAGCATTAAGAACAAAAAGTGGAAAATGAAGAGAAAAAAAGGGGGATGAGGGAGAGTGAAGGAGAATAAAGGGGAGAAATAAGCAAGCATTTGAATAGAGTAGCTGCCTATCCAGTCTTGTTAAGGGGAAGAAATAAGGATGGAATGACAACTCTTCCTCTGTCAGGGAATAAGGAGGGGTTTTCTCTCAGACTGGTAAACAGTTGGTTATATATGTATTTTAGGATCACACTTTGATTCTGAGAAGAGCAGATAAATGGAGAACAAATACCCCAGGCTGTCCAACAAACTCCTGAACAATAAAAAGGCACAAATCAGGTTTTAGATTTCAAAATCTTTAAGCTATTTATGAGATGTTAAGAGGTCTGCCATAATAGAATGGTTAGGGCTGGAAGGGTCCTTTGAAGATCATCTAGTCCAATCCCCTTGCAATGAGCCAAGGACACCTTCAACTGGACCAGGTTGCTCAGAGCCCCATTCAACCTGACCTTGAAGGTTTCCAGAGATGGGGCATCTACCATATCTCTGGGAAACCTGTGACAGTGTTTTCCCACCCTCATTGTAAAATATTCCTTCCTTATGTTCAGTCTAAATATACCCTCTTTCAGCTTAAAACCACTAATGCTTATTCAATTTTGCTTTTATGTATCCTATTGTATTTTTATTTTTCATGTATGGAAAAAAATAGAATTAAAAAAAAGAGATGTCCAAACCTACCAAGTGTTCTCTATTTGACCTGACACTCAAGTTGTCCAATCTTCTCATACCTTCTTGTGCCAGTGGTAGAGCAAAGCAGCCACCTTTGTCACAAGCTGTTCCTTAGCCTGAAATGGTAGCCAAGTGATCCTGGGCTCTGGTTCCACTTCTTCAGGTAAATATTTTTCACAGCCATTATTACTCATCATTACCTTTATCATAAATGGCAGGCAACTAATACCTCTTTCCAATTCCAAAGCAAAAATACAGAAATTGCACAAACCACATAATCTTTTAAATAAAATTAGCTTCCCTGTTTCCATTTGTAACACTTGAGAATAAATATAAAAAATTCTAAACATTTGGCTAGCCTAGCTGATCAGTGTTCTGCACAATAGACAATGTGCTTAGTCAAGACCGAGAATAGGAGCTAGACATGCTTGGTATGTAATATTGCTCTTACATGTCACAAACAGATGTAATTGGGACACAGTGTATTATGTTCTCTTCCAGGAAGTCATACCCATATGGTTTACTCAGGCCACTGTACATCCAAGACTACTCAGCAGTGCAAGCAACACTAAAATTTATGGTCCCAAGAATAAGTAGAAAATAAATTTTCTGGGACAGAATGTCGAAGCCTTTTCCCTCCCTGCTTCTGTTCCTGCTTCCTGTAAGTTTCATCACTGTAACTACTTCAGCAGTCCGGTTTACAATATTTGTAGCAATCAGAAAATAAACAACACCCTCTGTACCTTTATGTATATCCCTACTATTATACACATAAGACAGCTTACAAGTCCAAGCCTAGATGTTTTACACACTTTTTGACAACACTTTTCTCTCAACAAAGACTCTCAAAACCAGACTGATTTGTTCCTAGCTAAGGCAGCACAAAGAATCCAATATTTTCACTACCTGATCTCTACAGACATATATATCCACCATGCAAATACATGGTCTTAGCTGAGAACAGATGTAGGTTGATGCAGCTTTACAACTGCACCTCGGGCTTTGCTCTGTAAATTACTGCCTTGTACAACAACTGCAGTGTCACAAAGTTGCAATTTACACAAGGTATGAGGGACTGTTTTCGTATAACAAAACATTACTGTTCATTAAAAACGTAACCTGAAAGTTCAAAGTTGATCTTCACTAACTAACCTTTCCAAGAATCTGTAATGTCACAACAGCCTCTGAAAAACAAGGCATTGCCCTTTGCTTGGCGTAAGGGCCAGAGAGAGACACCCACGGTGGAGATAAATGGAAAGGCAACTTCTCTCCAGGTGCTATCCACCTCTTTGTTCTATATGAAGGCTTTTCAACTTCTAGATTTCCAGTTTGCCAGACTGTGATGCTCTATGTTGACTTCTGAACGTACAACACATTTTAAAAGCACCTTAGAAGGCCTTTTTCCCATGTGGGAGCACCACGCCCGCAGGCGCAGCCAGGAGCGTTGCCATCACCACCGGCTGTGCCCGGCTCGGCCACTCGCACCGAGTGGCCCCCGGGCCTCCAGCGAGCACTTACAAGGGAGCGGGTGCTTGTCCTTGTCACTGACAACAAGCCCACGGGCACGGATTAACTTCCCTTTCGCCGTTCCAGCCGCCGCCCCCCGGGCAGGCTGGTCGGGGCTGGCACCTGGCGGGTCCCCTCCGTGCCAGGGGCAGGTCCCGGGGCCGCTGCACCTGTTGGCTGGCGCCGAGCGGGGGGATGCTCCTGCAGCCGGGGGGCCCTGCGGGAGCGGGCAGAGGAGGCGGCCCGGCTTCTCCCTCCCTGCCTCCCTCCCTGCCTCTGCCCGTGACGGGTCCCGGCGCGGTGGGAGCGGCGGCAGGAGCGGCAGCAGGAGCGGCGGCACCCACCGGGCGCTCACCTGCCCCGCACCTGCCCCGCGCGCGGCGGCTGCGCCACGGCCAGAGACGGGACGGGACGGGACGGGACGGGACGGGACGGGACGGGACGGGATGGGCAGGGATGGGCAGGGCAGGGCAGGGCAGGGCAGGGCAGGGGGAGGACAGGAGAGGAGGAAGCGCTCTCCGCCGGACCTTTAAATCCACGCCAGCGGCGCGACTACAGCTCCCGGCGGCAGGACTGCGGCAGGACTACAGCTCCCGGCGGCAGGACTACAGCTCCCGGCGGCAGGACTGCGGCAGGACTACAGCTCCCGGCGCTCCGGAGGAGGGCCCGTCTCCCCGAGGCGCAAGCGCGCTCCTCGCTCCGGTGCCGGGCTGCGCTTGCTGCTTCTGCCGCCGCGGCCCGTCCGCCCCAGCCCCAGCCCCGGCCCACGCCGCGGTCCGCCCGCCGGAGGAGGGGCCGCCCCGCGGAAGGGCGGATTTGCTGCCTTCCTTCGCTCCCCTTTCTCCGCCGCCAAACGCGTGACGCCTTTGTCAGGCTCCGGGCCGTCGGCTGGGCCCGCTCCCCCGCCCGGGGCCATGGCCGAGCAGACGGGCCTGGCGCTGCCGCAGACCATGGACAGGTACGGGCAGGGCCCGGCCGGAGGGAGCGCTTGGGGTGGGCGTGCGGGCCCCCCGCGCCGGGTCTGGGGCCGGGGCCGCCGGACCGGCTGCACTTTTAGTCTTCTGTAATCTTTGGTGGTCCGGGAGGAGTTGTGCAAGTGCAGCGGTGAATCAGCGCGAGGTGCGGGCCGGGGGCGGATCTCTCCGCATGGCCGGAGGCAGGAGGTGTGTCTGCGGGAGCTGCGGGGCTGTGGGGGGCTGTCCGTGTCCCGAGCCGGGGGCAGGAGGTGTGTCTGCGGGAGCTGCGGGGCTGCGGGGGGCTGTCCGTGTCCCGAGCCGGGGGCAGGAGATGTGTCTGCGGGACCTGCGGGGCTGCGGGGGGCTGTGCGTGTCCCGGGCCGGGGACGGCTTGTGGGTATGGAACGCATTGACGTGCACGTAAAATGAAGGACCAGAAGACGACCAAAGCTAAGCTGGCCTTGTGTGTTTTGTTGATGATTTTATGATCTAAAAAAGCTTAATAATTCCTTTTTCTAGTGCTGTTTAAAAGAACAACCGTAAAAGTATTTTGACTTAGTTACAAGAGAAGAAAGATGCTTACTGACTCTTAAATTCTATTTATTACACTTGTTTTCTCTTTGTACTTTTATTTGAATAGGTAACACTTTCACCCTGTTCCACTTAAGACTCCTTGTGTATAATTGAGTCACCCAGGAAGCCCTTGCAACCTGTTCCTACAAACAATAAAACCACGTTGATGGCCTGTTATTGCAGGAGTTGTAATAGCCTGGTATCTCAGAAGGTGGGGACCCTAAAGGAATCAGGCTTCTGTTGATGAACCTGTTCAGTTTTCATCATAAGGAAGCAAAAAGAACCCTGGTGGTTTTCTCCATTCCAGGTCATCTCTAAGGAAAAAGTATTTAGCAAAATATAGGCTGTCATCGGGCAGGTGATGGAAATACAAACTTTGTGGGGCAGGAGTAGAACTGCAGCCTGGAAGTGAAGATGAGAAGTTCCAGTTTGATATAAAAAGAGGATAAAAGTGAGCTAGGGAGGGAGGGAAAGTTGTTTGTGTTTTAGAGATATTGAAGGTGAGAGGTGACAACGGTATGATTTAGGTTATAACCAAGGTTATAACTCCTGTCAAGGAGGCTGGCAGGCAGGAACCACGTGTGCATTGCCAAGAGGTAACAAGGAGGTAGATTTCAGTTTGATGCACTTCCTATGAATGTAGGGAATGAAAGGGAAGAGTTAAGGAAGACAAAGCTTTGAGAGGAGAATGATAGAACTATTTTTTTAGGAGAAAGAAGGGAGGGAGGAAAAGATCAAGAAGAGTACTGCAGAATCAACTTCTCTTAAACTAAAAAAAAAAAAACAAAATTAAAAATTTCATCATCCCTAAATTTGTAGTCCAGTAATATATAATATTTAGTGGGTGTGAGTTCTAAGAACCCATGATATTCTGAATGGATACCCTGCTGTCTGTGCCTGTTATATCATGAAGTCTTAGTCCCCCCTGTTGGGAAGCGGCTGTATGTGTGTATAATTTGTGTTGTAACCAACTATTAAACAGTTAATTAAAAAAAAAAGAAATTAGTTAACTGGTGACCACTTTACTGTTCTTCAGTTTTTACCTGTAATAGAGATGTGGGATTTGATGTACATTTAATATTCTTGTATCCTTTCAAGTTTGTGAAATTGTAATTGGTGTCTCTGGCCCTTTTTAAAGCTTTTATTTCAGTCTAGTAGAAATAACTTGATGTCTAAAGCAATTGGAAAGTGTCCCTGACTTCCTCAGTAACAAGGGCAGCAGGGAAAGGTTTGAAGAACCCAGGTAGAGTAAAAGGAGGTATGAAGAGAGGCTGCAGCTTTCAAATAAACATTTATTGGGCTTAATATAGACAACTTTAGAAACGGGAGTGCGAGAAGTGGTGAATGTAACGGTAAGAAGGAGTCAAGTATTTAGGATTTGAATTTAATTCAGAATGTAGCACAATACCAATAGAAGGATTTTGGAGTAACCAAGACCTCGAAATGAAGTCAGTGTAAATAATTTTTATGGTTTTTATTGGGTTTATGGAGTTAAGTTAGTGAAGTTGCATTCAAAGAAACCAATTTTCATTCATCTGTTATTTCTGAAGGTCATAGATAACTGCTTTCCTGTTGTTTGTAGTGATAAACCTTAAGTATTTCACCTTATGGGACATACCCCATGGATAAATTATCTGTAGGGATTCTGAAGCATGGAAATTCTGAAACAACTTCTATCCTGTTACCTTTTCTGCTTATGGCAGACAGTTGTTTTCCTGCGGAAGAGGAAAAAAAATTGCATGCAAAAGCTTAAGAGTAACTGTTAATACATTATAGCTTAACACAAATGCATATGTTTACATGAAATTCCAGTGTATTAGGGAAGGATGCAGAAAATAGTGTTCCAGTGAAGATGACTTTAATTTGGCTTCTCATAATTAAGGAGGGGAAAAAGGAGTGTTTTCTTCTGTTTCCAGTACCCAGATCACCCCTGAGAGTGGTGATTTGCTGTTGTATCAGGAGTGAGGTGTTGCTGTAGACCTGAATGTATGTGCTGCTTTGTATAGAAGGGGCAGAGATCTCAGAGCAAGTTCTTTAGTTCTGTATTTGTGAGAGACAACAGTTGGCTTCTTATTTTGACTCTGAGATTCTACACCTATAGGATTACAGATGTTTTTCCTTAAACCAATTTGGATTTCTCCAGTGTAAAAACTGTCTTGATAGCATTTCACCATTGTTACCTGGGATTCATCTTTCTTTCATGTATTTTGTGCTCCATCTTTTATTTTCCCTGCATAATTTCAGTCTGGAAGCAAACCATGCTTTTATAACAGGTAAATAGCTGTTAAGATGTGAGGAGTTTGCTACTCAAAGTTTCTAGTTAAAGATTTTATACTTGCCTGAAGGATTGGCTACAGCATAAATACAAAAAGCATGAAGGTGAAGTAACATTGTATTGTGGAATTGTCTCATCTGCAGCATTTAGGAAACTAATCCACATGATTAGCCTTTTTCTAGCCTCAAAATTGGAATTTCCATCCCTCTTGTAATTGTTTTTTTCTTGTTTGTGTTTAAATAACTGATCCAGACAACAGTTGTAAAACACCGTTCTTTGTTCAAGCAGAACTCTTTTCAGTCTGTGGTAAAGGGCCATATTCCTGGACTAATGTGTGCATTTGAAGCTAGAGGTTAGTAGACTTTCTAAATAGTATTATTTGTAATTCCTTTATTCATCTTGCTTTAATGCATAAATTACTGATTATAATAATTTTCATTAAAACTTGAAATTATGTGGCAATGGTTTTTTATATGCTGTTAGTGTGAGCTGTAATGCTAAAATGTACTCGTGTATTTAAGTTTTATTGACTTGAGTTGGATTGTGTGGAGTGCTCTTGAAATTGCTTATACTAAGGCTTCAGAATGCTGGGGATTTGTTTTTTAAAGCATGTTATGTGGCGATGATTTGCAGTACTTCTTGTATTATCTAAATTAAAGACAACTGTTCCTTCTTCCTGTGCCAGCTGGTCCGAGCACGGTCACCACTACCTTCTGTTATTTGAGTACTCAAAGGTGTTAGTCAGAATGTGGTAATTAATCTGCTGAAGGCTTGGGCAGGCACATGCTGAAGAATCAGTGTAGTGGTAATTTTTGGTGGTATTAGTGGGTATTTGGAATGGGTATTAGTTGGTTCAGTTCTGGTCAATATGGTCTCCTGCATAAAAATTACAGCAACATGATATGACTTTTGTTCTCTATCCTTGCCATTTCTTAATGAAAGGCAACAATATATTGAGTTGAAATTGCAGGTAGACTTTAAAAGCAATTAAATTAAATGCAGGATTTGCTGAAGAAATTACTTAAACTATCAAGAGAGAAATACCGTTGGAACTAAGTTTTCTCTTTGCCAGAGCACTGATTTATTGGAAAAATGCTAGGAATTCTAGTTAAAAAGTTGCAAAATAGTAAATTCATGGACTTTCTATTGCATTCTGTTTTCTCAGCTGTTCTTTGATTCAATGGTAATTTCTTTTTCCACAAGGAAAAAACGTATGTAGTGGTTTTGTACGTAATTTTCAATTGCTGCTTTCATTCCAGATACCATTTGTGGTGGTGTTTGTGTTGGTATGAATCTTTTTCTTCCCTGTTTAAAAGTGGGGCACTGATATAGTTTTATTGTCACAATTAACTGTTGATACTTTAGTAACCCAATACACAGGTCTCAATTAATACCTTAATACAGCCTAGACAGTGTAACTAGTGCAGGGTGGTCCTTGATTGAAGAGCTTTATTGTGAAACTCTTAAACTTGCACTGGATGTTTGTGCACTGTGAGTTGTCTCACTGACTGAAGTTGACCCATGAGTAACTCTTTGCAGGAGTAGAGTTCAGTCAGATAAGATATGCAGAGTAATAAAGAACATAAATCACAATGCAGGATTTATGTCGCATTTTTACTGTGCATAAAAACGTCATTTCTGGAGGGTCTGTTTGTTCTGCTTACGCTGATTAAGCGCGTCCCTTTTTTGTCCTACCGGAAGGAATTGTTTTCTTCCTACACAATACAATTAAACTCTTTTTGAGAGAGGATTTTCCCTGACTTCTGGTCAAAGCCTGTCAGCATCTAGAAGTACCTGGTTTTCTGTTGTTCCTTGGGAGTAGTTTGTGCATGCTTAGAAGGAAGGCAGTATGAGAATAAGGAGTGGACTGAGTTAATCTCTGCCAGAGAGGAAACAAGATGTTTTTCCCTGTCTTTACCCCAACTGATTGAAAGCTCATATTGATACAGGATGGAAAAGCAAAATTATGTCTGTCTTGGAGGGTGGGTTTGAAGAATGAAAGTTTGAAACAATACTAACTTTGTAATAGCTTGACTTTTGCATTATTACTTCATCCTGGGTACATCCCTTAGGATTTGCTTCTCTTTATGCTGAAGGTTCTATGTATATGGAGTGTCCTGTGTCTTGATGCCTGTAGATTGCGTACCCCTGTGAACAGAGACACACTGCAGACAAGTTAATGGAGAAAGATATAGGGGTTTATTAGAAGGACCTTCCACGATAAAACCCAAGGGGGTTTGACCCCAGGTCTGACCCTATGGTCAGGAAGTCACAGGGTGTTATACCCCTCACGGACATCCAATCAGAAGTTCCCATTTCTCTCTAATGCCCACCCAAAAGTCCTGCCAATCTACCCCCTTCATAATGGGGGGGCAGTTAGGCCTTCTTCTGTTGTTTGTCTTCTGTTATCTTGCAGGTGTCTGCTGAAAAACAGCTCGGCCTTGACTAGGCCTGCTAGCTGGTGGGAAAGGCACTTTAATATTCAGACTTAAGATCAGGGCAACTCAGCAAAGACTCTATGATTCTAAAACCTTTCTAAAATTGCATTAAATCACATCCTTAGGCATCAGTCTTATGAGTAAAGATGATCAGTGAAGACTGAATGCAGACGTGTGGGCTGCCTTCTGCCCATCTGAAATATAAAGGTGTCAGCATGTTATTTATAAACTATCTTAACCTTTTCACTGTCATCTTATGGGTGTTATATTTCCATCTTTGATGTCTGCTCTGATATGCTTAGGAACAAACATACATGTTTTAATTGCTGCTTAACAATTAACTTCTACCTATAGACAGTAAGTAATTATTCCTCCTATTTAAGTGTGAGAAAACTCCTGAGAGACAAGTTATAATTTTTTGTACTAAAACCCTTGCTATTTCTTGTTTTATCAAGGCATTCAGCTAATATTATCAGTTGTTGGATCTGCTTCATCTAGAAAAGCTCTACAACCCCCTATTTTATCTCTTCAATATAAAAGACTCAGACCTCTGTCATGGTGCTTAACTCAGGTGGTTTCCTTTGGCTTGGTGTCCTAAAGTGCTCACTGAAGTAAAACTTTTAACAATTAATGCAAGTGTATGATGTAAATAAATATATGTATAATATCAGATATAGAAATACCAAAAGGTTCAGGTTTCAATTTTGAAACACCTTTTTAAGTAATCCTTAAAGTGGTAATGGATATGCCCAGCTGTTTGGATCTTCTGACATCCCAACCTCCTCATGGCCTCACTGCGCTGCAGAGCGGGTGAGAAGTTGCTGGTGTGAAAACAAGAGCTTTTCGATGCAGCCTTTTCTTGCTCTCAGCAACAAGATGGGTCAAGCACTATCTTGTTACAGGATGTCATACCTACCTTTATCAAAGGAGCGCATGACTGGCTTGTGTTTTTACTGGCATTCGTATTTTATCACAAGTAGCAAATTTATCTTCAGTGCCGAAGAATAAGAAGATACCATCTGAAGTGATTAAAGCAAAGCACTTCTGGCCGATGTTTGTAAATGAACCTGTTGAGATTGCCGTACAATGATCAAGGGGCTGGAGCACATGACAATAGGAAAAGCTGGAGGGAAGGCTTGGGGGGGACCTAATAACCTTCTAATACTACCAAGGAGTTGTTCAGAAGACAGTCTGTCTGTTGGTGGAGATAAGAACAACTGTGAATGTGAACAGAGAAGGTTTGGCTGATGCATTTGAGCCTGGGAACAGATTGCCCAGTGCAGATGTGGATCTCTGTCCCTGAGGCTTTTTCAAGACCCAGCTGGAGAAAGCTCTGACTATCTGGTCTGAATTCAGTGTTGCTTCTGCCTTGGGCAGGAGGTCTGACGAGATCTCCTGTGGTCCCTTCCAATCAGTAATTTTATGATACCAGGTCTAGATGTAACCTCAGTTCAAACAGGGAGACAGGACAGTATTAGGGCTGTTTGCATTGCCCGACCTGAGCACACTCTGCTGGAGGTGCCGACAGGGCAGGTACAGCCCACCAGCACCTTCTAGCAAATCCGCACTCAGCCTTTCTTAGCACCTGCTCTGAAATCTGTACCTGAAAGTTATGGCTTTTTGTCTACTTGGACTGGGGTCTTGTTTCTGTCTTTTCTCTACGATTTTTTGCTGCTGTTACTTTAATGTCAATAATAATGTTCAGTGAAAGTGCTTATGCTCAGGATTTTTGTGTCAGTGATTCTGGGGGAAGGATTATACAGCTCCTGCCCAACACTAATAAAGGATAAGAAAAATTTCCATCAAAATCTCCACTTTTTAAAATGATGGTTAAAAAAAAAATTTTTTGTGCTGCAGTTGTATTAAATCTGGGACTAGCTGTTCACTTGTTTCTATATAAAGATTAAACTCGCCTGCTATGTAGCAGTTTCCCTGTCACTAAATACCTATTGATTCAATGGCTAACCTCAATCCTGCTATATTCCTGTGTTTGGAAACAACTGTCACAGAAACAAACTTTTTTGATGAGTGTTGTTAGTGTTCCTAGGTTTTCAGGTGATTGCTGCTGAGAATTACAAAATATTTGGTATTCTCAGTTTATGTATCTGCCTGAATCTCCCTATGACTGTGCAGCTCTTCATGATGTACATAGTAAAAGAATACAATGTGAAGATAGTGAATATTAGAGTTGTTATGGACAAGAGAAGTTGGCATTCAGTGAGAATTATATTTTTATATATGTATATATCTATATATAAATATATATGAAAATATAAGTTATTTCTTCACAATCTTTCTAGAAAAAGGACCAAATCCTTTTTTAAAAATCTCTATTGTTGTCTTTATGTACCTTTTGGTCTTTCCTCATTTGTTTCTTGTTACAAGTGCCTCCTCCTGGCACCTGAATACTTTTGTTTAGGAGTGGATATTTTTAATGGACTAAAATGAGCCAACATACATTAGCCTTCTGTGAAGGATATAATTAGTGAAGGCCATGTGCCGAGTGCTTGTGACTGTCCTGCTGGTGAGTCATGCAGGCAGTTCCACAGAGGGTTGGGGAGAGCTGCTCAGTGTTATCTGCAGACACCTGGGAGCTTTGTTCATATCAGTTCAGAGTTAAGACAAATTTTCTGCCACATTTGATTGGTGGTTTTTATTGCTCTCGAAGTATTAATATCACAAGGATATATATTTTTGGCATTTAAAGCTTTTTGATAATTTTTATGTCAGAAATTGTTTAAATGTGTTTTATTAGGGTGATATAAAATGAGTGACTTCAGTAGAGCTTTTTGGTTTGTTCTCTTGCACTGTAAGTTATCTGGTAAAAAAAGTAGAAAATACAAACTGAGAACTTGAGTAATAGTGTCTTATATAAACATTTGAGTTCAAAGCCATTTGTTTGTTTCAGAGTCTTTCTGTCACTTTTTGCAGCTTTAGGACCTTCTTTGCACCTTTTTTCTTCTGTTTTTTGGAAGAACATAACAGAAAAATTGTTTACCTCGTATGGTCAGTTTAACCATGAAACTCTAGGAATGCATGAAAAAAAGTGGAACTTTTATTTCACAGTTCCCTTCCCTAAAAATGGAATGTAAAGCAAGTGGCCATGTTTGGTTTCTAAAGGCTAAGGTCTGTGCTAATGTGTTTACTTTGTAAATAAAGATACTGTGCCTACAGATTAATTTGTGCTTCTGCAATACCGGTGTGACACTGGAAAATGGCTCCAGGAGGTTGAGCTCACGTAACAGACTCTGTGAGTTGAAAATGACTTTGCATTTCTTATCTTTTGCTCATCACAACAACAGCTTAATGTCAAGATGTTTACAGTTCTAGGCAGGTCAAAGTTGGTCTGTTCTGTATGTGGGTCAGTCCCGATGTTTGTAACATCTGTCATTTACTCTGTGCATGCACAGCCAATACCAGTATTGGTGTGTTCCTGATGCAACTCTCCTCCCCTTTCCCCCAGTGCAAAGAACATTGTTTAATGTTGTTTAATAGAAACTATGTATTTTTGTTCTCTTTTTGAGACTGATCTTCTTGGACACGCTGACAGCTTTTCTTTCTTCAGCCAGTGCAAATAGTTTATGACTTGTAGGCCATCAAACCTCTTATTGCTTTAGTTATACATTGACATTTTGCTGCTCTGCAGTTAGAGAAGCTCAGACTTAAAGGAATTTCTTTTGGTTTTTGTTTTCCTCATCAGCTGATGCTTTCAGACACACTGCTGTACAATATTGTGAATGTTAGAAGCAGTTAATAAATACTTAAAACAGTTAAAGTCACATTCAAAGAAGTAACTTTAAATAGCCTCTAAAACATAATTTACTGTTTGCCTGATATCTGTTACTTCCTATGTTTGTGATTATTGACAGACCTGTCAAACAATGCATGAAAAAATGTTTCCCTATACTGTAAGATATCTGCATTATAAAAAAAATCCATGACATTTTTAAGGCATTATCTTAATGCTATAAAAATTCTTTGGTGTTTGCTATGTATGTAAATACTTGACTCCTTGTTCAGCTTTTCTGTTCCAATCATGTTGTTCAAAGCATGTTTCAGTTTTTTGAAGTAAATTGTTTTGTGTGTATGATGTTCTTTGTTTGGGGTTGGTTTGTTTGTTTGTTTTCCACTAGGCTTTAGTCAGTTTTATTTTTCTTCCTAGTCGTGATAGTAAGAAAAGTGTTCCCCCCAGCAGGCACTCAGTAGCTTAGAGTTGTGTGCTGAGTTGCTAATATATAACAGTTTAATTAGCAAAATGTATAATGTTTTATTAATAAGGTGCTTATTATAGGAGTAATAGTTTTACCTGATTTGGTTTTGCCTACTTCTAGAAGTTTTCCCTCCCTACTTTAAGAAATAAAACCAAAGTTTGTAACAGCAAAGTTCATTGTGTATTTAAAGGCTGACAGCAAGGCCACTGAGCCTTGGGGACTTCTCAGCTTTTCCTTTGGAAAAAGTGAGAGTATGGTAATAGAAAGTCTTTAAGATAACTGAATTTTGAAGTCTTTGCAAAAGGGATGTGTCTAAATAACTGGTTGTAAAAGTTTAATTTGACCATAATGAAAGGTAATTTTTGTACTGACAGTCTAGTTTGGCTTTGGAAAAATAGAGACTAAAACCCAACAAGACGGAAAAAGGAATCCCTCCCCTCTCCTCCCAATTAGATAAGTTGGGTAGATGCAAAGAACATAAAAGCCTTGTAAGGCCCAATTTAACACAATGGGTGGTGGCTGGCAGTCAAAGGTTTAACTTTATCCACAATCCAGAAAGCAGCAAGCAGGATTTGTGAACTGTCATTTACTCATTTCTCTGCCTTCACAGAGTGCAATTAATTCAACTATTTTCCCTTATTTTAGCTATAATTGAGAATATATAAATGAGTTCAAGTTGAACTTCTGATAATCACTAAATCTTTCTGATGCACTTTCTAGTTTATTATTCTATGTTTGTTTTAATGTGTTTGTTTATTGGATTTTAGTATCCATAGGCTTTTATTAAAAGCTTTTTAAAATCTAGTTTAAACAATGCCATCCTGAGGTTAGAGGAAATCAGAACCTATATATGGGTACTACTTGTATGGCCATATGTTCACACCAACATTAGCTTGATATTCTCTATTTAAGCTTTTCCTGCTGCTTGTAATGAAAGCACTGCCTGTGTAATAAAGTCTGGTTACTGTTATGTCTGGATTCTTACTAATGTCTCCTTTACACAGCATTACATGGTGTCATTCAGGAGTAGGCAGAGCAGGATGGGTATTAGGTCAGATGACTTCCAGGACTTCCTTTGAGGATTTTAGACTGTTTCAAGGTGACAGCATCATTTCTAGCTGAATGACACAGGCTGGTATATGGCCACTATGCCATGCTGCCTTAAAGGGATCCACAAAAGTCTTGGTGGAGCCTCCAAGACTCCTGTTTCTGCACTGGTGTCTCTGTTCCTCACTCTATGTGTGGGTTTTTCAGCCTAGGATAGTGTAAGGGTTTTTGAGTTTGATGGGCAGATCTTGGCTTGAAGTTAAAAGTGTTTTCCACTGATTGTGTTGGCCAGGAAAATATTGGGGAAAGAGCAGTGTTCCATCTATAATCCTGCAAGTGAGTCCATCTCCTCCAGCTCTTCATCTGCTCTGTGAAGCACAACATAAGCCAACATTTCTGGGGTCAGTGGTGTTCCCCTCCTTGCAGCCTTTCTATGGGATCTGCAGGCAATGCCCTCTGCCATGGAAGTCTCACTGCTGCTGGTTCCTTCACACCAAGAAAAGGAGATGGTCACAGTAGCATTTGCAATGAAGTGTTTCTCGTGCTTTTGGAGAGAGCAGTTTGCTGTACCCCTACCAGCATTCCAGTCCACTTCAGAGTGTAACCCTGCTAGGCAGCTCCATTTGTCTGACATCTGAGTCTTCCCACTTAAACGTGATCCTACAGTACTTGAGTGTAGTTGGCAGGTTTAGTGTAATCTTATCAGTGTCTGTCATCAAGATATTTTATCTGTTGGTATAGACTATGCATAAAAAGTTGTTGTAGAAGATCATGAAACATTTCCTATTCCAAACAGCTGATCTGTGGCTCATCCTTTAGCAGAGTGCTTTTTTATGGCCAGTTATTGGAGTGCTTCCTACAAGACAAGTTTTCCCCCCTCGCTGCGTTGGCTGCTATTGTTACTATCAGTAACATGTCAGCCTTTTCACTTCTTTTTGGATGTGAAATGCAATTGCAATAAGCTACTCAGACACTGCTCAGCAGAACAAGGATGCCTTACTCTGACAGCCAGATATCAGCAAATTCTTGCCACAATGTGCTTTATGATGTGGGAGAAATGCAGAAAAATTCTTATTTTATGAAGGACCACTAATGAGAGGAAAAATGCTTTTTAGCTTAATGTTTCAGGAGCATGTCCTGCATGTTCAAATTTGCATTTCACATGCTAAAAGCCTTGCAAGAATTTTCTTTTCTGCAACATTTTCTGGGTTTGCTTACCATTCCTACTTGTGTGCCACTGAACACCAGGGGAGAAGTTCTGAAACATTTTGCATCCCACTTCCAGTACTGAATATTTGAAACAAGCCTGTAAAGCAGCTGTGCTGTCCCAGTCTCACAAGTCATCTTCTACTAAGTGTTGTGGGTACAAGGATACCTGCTGGGCTTGTGGGGATTCAGAAGTTTCTGCAACTCTTTTACTAGTGTGTGTATATAACCAAAGTACTGCTTTTAAACTATTTTTTGTATTGCTTTACACAGGCATGACTGTTTGAAAACAAAGCTGTTTTGTGATGAATTCAGCTCTCATAAATTGAGGCAGATTTGATTTAAATTTATATGAATTAGATTCTGTTTTCCCTCCCATCTAAGACTGGTTTTGGAAAAAATTAACCTTTAGGAGGAGAGTAACTCCATAAAAAGGAAAGCAGTCTGCCTCTGAATTTGTCTGTTAATACTGGAAGATCTTACTGATGTGTTGGAGCTGTAGCTCTAAACAGGCACCAGAGGGAGTGGCCTCCTCACCTGCTAAGAAACTTGTACTTTGGAAAAACCTGTTTTTGGGCAGGCCTTTGCTTTTTAGATTAGTCATACATTTCTTCAATACAAGTTCCTCTCCATCTGCTTTGCTCTTAGCAAAGTGTCCTGAAAAGAGTTTGTCTTTGCTGGAGAAAAAAAACAGATGCAATAAGTGCATTATTCTTGGAGTCAGAATAGAATCTTTGAGACCGGAGAGCTTTAACTGCTGGACAGTTGAATCTAAAAGGCTTTTGTAACCTTATAGTCAAAGCTGAAGTAGTGATACTGGCCTGGCTTTCGTGTATTCTTATGTATTTTTTGTTGGTTAGTTGGTTGGTTTTGTGGGTTTTATGGTTGTTTTTTTTGTTGTTGTGGTGGGTTTTGGGGAGGAGGGGGTTGAGGATTGAGGATTAGGACTTCCAAGGAAGTGTGGAAAAACGTATTAGTGTTCTTGATTTGGCTCTGTAGAAAGTCATCAAGGAAAAGGGGTTGAGTTTCTATCAGAAACAATGCTTTGTTCCACCTTTTCATCCCTTTTTGTTTCAGGTTATCTGAGTAGCAACCTGATTCAGTGGTAAGGATCAAGGTCATATTTTATTCAGTACAAGAAAATGGAAAATCTGGCAAGAGCCAAGATACTTGTTTTGAAATGGTTTTATTTAGCCCTTTCTGCTACAGCTGCTGTCAGTGGAACGAGATAAAGCTGATGACAGAATACAGGGAATTTAGTGTTCATTATTCATGACTTGCTAAAGGTTTAAGTCTGTAAAGGAATTTGTTATTCTTTTCATAGGTCTTTCAGGTTTTCAGATATGATTGGCTGGCAAGAAATTGGATGAAGCAATTAAAGAAGAGATGCATATTTTTCTTGACTTACTAACCTTTGGCAAAAAACTTGAGAACAGAATTTAATCCATAGAATATTCATGGACAAATTCACTTAAAATTGCAGTGTAGCCAGATTATGTTCTTGCTTAAATCTGTCATTATTTGAATAAACTAGACTTGCATTTTGTGCTGGCATCCTCAGACCTAACTAGCTCTGTGGTGAAACCTTTGTTTATAAATAAACCTGTGAGTTACAAAATGAAAGCAGTTGTAGACCTAAATAGGATGTGCAATGAAGGAGTGAACATTTACCATCAATGGAGAAAAAAACCTGCTGAAGAGGAACAGTTATCGGTAGTGTTGTATTGTATTATTTGTTCTTAAAGTAAGTTTTGGGGGGTTCTTGATGTAAATGAAAATCAATGAGCATTGGAAGGACTTGCGGCCCTTAAGAACGCCTCGATATCGAGTGCAGTGGATCAAAATGTCTGCCATGCTTTGTAATACTTAAAAATCTTTGTTGTGGTGTTGGCATTTGCATCAAGATTCTTACTGACTTGGGGCTTGGCTGCCTTTCCTCCTCCTGCTCAGGGAGGTGACTGTGTCCTTCCCTCTGGGACTGCAGTGGGTGCATGTTGGGAGCAGGGGGTGATGAGAGTGGTGGGACTGCAGGAGTGCATAACATCACAGTGTGGTTTCCAACCAGCGTGGGGAAGGACAGAAGGAAGCCAAGTCAGACTTCATCTTAATATTGTTGCTCAAGTTGTTAAGAGAACAAAACTTCATCAAAATAGTGATGCAAAACTTGACATAGTGCACAGTGTCTAATTAGGTGGAGTCTTGATAGTTAAATTATAGGATGCTGTTGCTGTGCCTCTTTTATAAAGGTTTAACTATGATTCCAATGGCTTGTGTAAAATACTTTAAAAAATATCGAATGAGATACCAGTGTGATATATATGTATCTATATGTGTATATATATACACATACACTTGTATTTGTGTAGTAATGTCCTTGTTTTGATGGATTCTGGTTTATTATGTAAACTTCAATTTCTTCACTAAAAACTAAGTTATTTGGACAACATATCTGATATTTTCTTAGTTTCGATCCACACTTTATTTTTCTCTTGCAAGTTGCAAGGGGTCCAAGGGTCAGGCCCAATCAAAAGATCAGGTATCAGGAGTTACTGGGTTATGTGCTCACTTCAGGTCAGGTTGTACACCCTGTCAGTCTTGTGTTTTTTTCCTTAGAGAATGAATATATTTGAATTTTACTTGTGCACATAATTCTTCAATGCAGAAATTTTCTTCTTTAGTGGTAAAATAGTGTTCTTGAAGTACTTTTCAGCTTAAACTATATTATGCAAAATTGATTTGTTTCAACAAAGTACTTTCTCTTTGCAAAGAGAGGGAGTGAATTTACTATAATTATTTACACTTTTTGTGACCATTATATAATTTGTTTTGTTTTATCATTTAAGTGGATTGCAGTTGGTTTTCCAAGTAACAGTGTACGGTATTGATGTTATATTTTTAAAATTAAAAAAACTTACCAAAATGCTGTAGCAGGTGATAATACACTAAAAATATATCGATTTTTCATATGTTGAATTATTCAAATGTTGGACTACAGTCTCAATGTTTTTTAATCATAAATTACCTAAAAGTTAAATTAATAATTCAAAGTGTATTAAAAGCGGTTTTTTAGCTGTCTAATACTACATTTTATGTTGATTTTTGTAGCAAAACCGTGGTACATTTTGGTGATTAAGAATGAATTAACAAGCAGCATCTCCTCTACGTGCACATTTTTCAAAGCTACCTGCCTTCACATGTGAATGTTTATTTTATGTATGCAAAAGTAGCCAAAAAATTCTTTTTTCTTTTCCTTCCTGTGATTGCAGGAGCTGCTGGGTCTGTTTTGCCACCGACGAGGACGATCGCACGGCCGAGTGGGTGCGGCCCTGCAGGTGCAGGGGCTCCACCAAGTGGGTGCACCAGACTTGTCTGCAGCGCTGGGTGGACGAGAAGCAGAGGGGAAACAGCACTGCGAGAGTGGCGTGTCCTCAGTGCAACGCAGAATATTTAATAGTATTTCCAAAGCTAGGTGAGATATATGTCATTGGAATTGCTGTTTCTTTATTTGTTCTTTCTTTCTTTTAATTTTCCTTTCTTCTGCTCAGGGCATCAGTTCTCTTGAAAATTTGTCTATTCCTTTTTCCAGACAGAAAGAAGTAAGAGATTATCTCAGTTAGTTAAAACTTGGCTGTAATAATGCCAAGGTCAGGGGTTCAGTCCCCTGTATGGACTTAAGAGTTGGACTCGATGATCCTTGTGGGTCCCTTCCAACTCAGAATAGTCTGTGATTCTGTGAATTTTATGTACTGCTTGCATCCTATTTGGTGGCTTAGTCAAACACCTTCTAAAAATTTTGGATGTGTTCTACTTAGGTATATTGATAAATCTTGTGATTGACCTGTAATTATTTCGTGGCTAATGGGATTATTTTCTTGTTGAGCAAAGTGTTACTTCTTTCACCAATTACCACACAGCACATAAATACATCCATTTTTTTTGCTCAGTTTGCAGAGAAACTTATCAAAGGAAATAAAGAGGAAAACTTTACTAAGCAGCATGTGATATTACCCAAAAAACATACTTTCACTTTGTTTGGGAAGTATTTCTGAGTCAACATTGCCCTACAGTAAAGAGGAAGAATAGATAGGATTGCTGGGCACTGTTCTAGTTCTGTTTGTCAAGGTGAAAGAAAAAAGCTGGACACGGTCTGCCAGAGTCTACTTACCTGAGTAGCCAAGTAGGATAGTGCAGAGTATGTTGTATGCAATTAAAGTAGCAGTGGTTGCTGTTATTCCAGCCCTCATTTGCCCATGTGGTCGATGGGATTTATGAAGTACAGCAAGAAAATGAAATGTTGCCATGGGAGCTTAAATTTTGTTTAAAAGTAAAACTGCTTGTCAAAGAAAGGCTGATGTAGCGAGTGCAGGCATTTAGAGAATTTCATGTGTTTGATGTATTTTCCTTCACACTACTATCTTTTTCCATTTTAAGAGATACAGGCATAAAGATTCAGACTTGTGTAAGAGTACAGAAGAAATGGATGGCAGAGCAGGGAGATGAATCTGGGTCCGTGGAACATCAGTCATGGGCTTGAAGTGCCTTAAACACGAGACAGTCCTGCCCATTTGTAGGTCTTTGTAGTAACCCAAAGTGTTATCTCATAGTTCAACTGGAAGTCAATCGAGGTCACAATGGGCAGAGTTGGACAGTAAGACATTTTCCAGCAGTCTTGTTAGTAGCCCCTTTCTCCTGCAACAGGTGTCTTTTGAATTCATTACTGGTACTGCTGTACAAGAATCTGAAATTACTTGAGCAGGACATCAGTGAATATCTTTATATGTAACAGTGGTTGTCTTTTTATGTATTTACCAATTCAAAACAGCCCGTCTGATGGCATGTCTCTACATAGTAATTCAAATTCAAATGTGATGGTGCCTATCAGTTTTGGTAATTGGTAGTAACTATATTCTTGCTGGCTGTTCTCCTCTCTTCTGCGAACTTTTACTAAATAGAAAAATATTATTGCCACTTTGTAAGTAATTGAGGTATCTCAGATAATTATTTCAGTTTAATAAATAGAAAACTGTTTTGCAGAAAAAACTCTGTCAGAGCATGATAGATTTTACAAAATGAAAAATATTTTTGTTTGTATTTCTTTTTTTAATTTCTATATCAGCGATATTTACTTTCCTACTTCTTCCTTAATACCATTTTAAAAGAAGCAGATGTCTTCCTTTCTCATTACTTCCTTTCTAAAGGGCTAGTTAAAAGATTGTGTCAGTATTATTTTTCTAATAGTCTATACCCAATTCTGTAACTAGCTTGTCTTAATGATTAGTGTCAGTAGGTTAATACTTGAAGTTTGTAAGGGAAACTTCACTGCTTCTTGAGTTTCTTGTCTTCAAATAGGAGTTTTCAAAATGATACAACTAAACTTTTTCAGTGACTGTGGGAAACACTCAACATGTGTAAACTACTGTGCATTTAGTGCTAGCACTTGTGACCTTGTTGCTACTTCAAGCACTGTGGTAGACATTCCACCACTTTAAGTCTGTCCTGGAAAGTTAAACACAACTGTTAAGACTTGAACTCCTTGTTCCAGTTTTCTTGTATTTTAAGCAGAGTGTTCCTTCTTCAGAAACCTTTTTTGTACCTTATCAACACTCCTGAATAGGAGTACTTTTTTCCTCCAGAGTTTGAGATGGTCTTCTAAAACACTGAATGCAGCCTCTTCCAGGGGAGTCTTTCCTATTGACTGTGCTAGTTCTTACTGTATAGCAGGATAGTTCAATGACATAATTTTCAGATGAAGCTGTCAAAGATAAGTACATGACTGCTTAATAGTATTTTTCCTTTTGAAAACTAAAGTATCAAACAAATAAAAAAGCCCCTAAGCCTAAAATGTTTTCCACAACAGAACCATTCAACACAAAGGAAGCTAGTCAGCTTTATTGGGTTAGGTAAGTGCTCTAACCAGTGTATCAATATGTCAGAAAATGAAATTGTAGGTAGTTACAGGTTTAGCTTAGTAGCTTTTTAATTACGTGTCCTCACTAAAGCCACACATATGGGATTGTCAGACTTGTATTTTGCCAAGTTGGTTCCTTCTTACCAGTGATAGACACAAAGACCTTTCTTCAGTATGGTTTTGCGTGTATATCTATCTTGAAACCTTACTTTTCCTTTATCACAGGTCCAGTTGTTTACGTTTTGGATCTTGCAGATCGACTGATCTCAAAGGCATGTCCGTTTGCTGCCGCTGGAATAATGGTGGGCTCCATATACTGGACAGCTGTTACGTATGGAGCTGTGACGGTGATGCAGGTACAAGTATTCCCTCTTCTTATCAGCTTTGGAAGCAAGTCTTCTAAAGAAAAAGTCAATGAAGATTCCTCTTTCCTTGGCTTATAACATGCTTTGGTTGCTTTCATTGTAGTAACAAGTGAATTCCAGATGTGTGGATAGAAAGCTTTTCACTTCTGACTGATCACACTGTATAAAGCCAAGTATGTTTGTTCAAACATGGTTCAGTCTGCAGCTACCAAAGCTCACTGCTGCCCTGGCTGGCTGCCTGTTGTAGGGCAGGCTGCTGAGCCCAAGTCTGCTCTCACAGAAGAAGTACCAGTACCACCTACCTACTATTAATGCGTAATTCTTCAGAAAGGACATGAGATGGATCTTTTCTCTGAGCCAGATTAAAACTTTGCTGGTAACAATCAAAAGAATGAAACCTGGGGTTTTTGTTTGGTTGAGTTTTTTGTATAATGTGATTTTTTACACTGTATAAAGGAAAATGCATGCTGTGAATGATGCAATTCATTCAGACAAGAAATGCACAACACTGCAACGTAATAGTATGCTCTTTTAATTACATCAGACTGTATGGTTAATTGAAAAGAGAGAAAATATTTTCTGTTCTTGTGAATTTGCTATTTAAATATAAAAATTATGTTGGTGGGTGGTACACTATTAACTATGGAAAGACTTGTTCACAACTGTCCTAGTTCAGCCACAAGATGGGAGTTTCCATAGATTGTACAACTAGAAGGACCTTTGTTTCTGTTTTAGCTGTTGATTCCTGTATCAAGTCCATAACTTGTTTTGCCTGAAAGCATAAAAGTACTTCTGATGCGAATTCAGTTGTAGATAGAATTAACAAAATCTGTATGTTTGCAAGTATTCCTCTACACAGTTCTCATTTTAAATATACAACCTGGTCCTTCTCCATGTAAGTCATGTGGCACTGGTTGTTCCTGAGTTGTGTGGTACTGCCCTGCAGCTGTGTGGGTGACTCCATCTCAGGATGCTGTGCTGCTGTCCTTTAGTTTCCATGTGTTCTCACAGCAGACCTGCAGAGCCCACATGAGTAGTTGCAGTCCCTCTGGTAACGGTGTGGCCAGGGTCAAGCCCTGCATAAGTGATGTTTAATGACTTTCCGTACCACCTCCATTCCAGTGCATGAGTCTCAGTATTGCAGAATGGTGCACTTAGGAATTTGCTCATTGGGTGTTTTGCTCCTGTGGCTGCCACAGGAACGTTACAACTGTCTGTAATACTACAGCCAGACTTCTGAAATGCACCAGTCCTCTTGCTGTCTGCTTCACTGAGTCCTTTTCTATCAGCAATTATATGACCTTTTTAGCTGCCCTAGAACTACATAACCAAATGGAAAGATAAATGCTTCTTTCTCTAGCTGTTTGCTTTTGAAATGAGGATCTGTCTAAACATTAGCTTGGGCAGCTCGTCAGATCCCAGGTATGAAGAATTAGCTGTTTTCCTGATTTAGTGTTTTCATTGTATGGACGGCACACTGGGCAAGACAGTAATTTATTTTTGCTTGTAATGGAGAAGATGGAGAAGATGAAGCTGGTAGTAGAGGGAAACTGTTCCACTCCTTTTGCCACCCCAGCCTTGCTGGGTTTAATGCAACAAGTCTCCTGATGCATCTCAGACTCCTTCAGTTAAAGGGCCAGAGAGAAGCACAAAAGCTATTTTTAAAAGTTAAGAAAAATAAATACAGAATTGACATTGTGACTCCAGTAGTAGCTAAGTCAGTAACGCATCATACAGGGTTACTGAAAACAGAGACACAGAATAGCATAAAGCAGAAGTAACAAGATACTGAGGTTTTTTTAGATGGACAAGGACTATAAGGAGATCAAACCTGTGCCTGACAAGCAATAATTATTTTAATGTTTTTAGTCTTCCTGGATTCTTCTGGAAAAAGTCATGAAAGAGACTGTTCTTCCCAGAAGCACCTCAAGGCCTTTGTTAGCATTTAGTAATTCTTAAAATGAGAAAACTTTAGAGGATGTCTACCTCTCTAATGTTTTTTTTGTCCTCAGCCTTTTTAGATATATTTAAAATAAACTATGTACTTTTTAAGAAACATAAGGCACTGTTTTGTTACAGTTTTCATACATACATTTTAAAAACTGCAAAGGCTTATGAATTTTTTTTATATGCCAGTAGAAATGTTTAGATACAGAAGAGTTGTCCTTTAAAATCATACCACTAACTACATTTGAAAATAAAGTGCACATGAAAATAGGCTATTTCCACTACAGTTGAAAATAATGTACATCTTTGTGCACTGCCCAAAGAAGCAATAGTTAATACTGGGATCTCCATTGCATAAGGTATTCCTAAACAGCATAAAATTTTGATTCTTGGTGTCAATTTATCCTTCGAACAGTAGTATCTAATCAATTTCTGAGTGTAGAATTAGTTGTTGTAAAACTGAACTTCTTCAGTGCATTTTGGAAAGCTGCTGTATTAATGCTTCAGACATTTAGGGGTTTTACCTACACAGAAACACATTAAACTTCTCTTGAGATGGTAAGGAATTGTGTTACAGCTCTGAGCAAGATTAATGATTTGCAAACTAGGGCTGGTAACTAACCTGCATTGCATTTCATAAGCAACCAAGGATGCAAAGAAAAAACAGTGTAAATGAGATAAAACAATATTATTTTTTCTTTAACTTAAAATGTGTGAGCAGATCCAAACCAACTTTTTAAGTTACATTTTTGTTAAGTTGTGACCTTTGTTATGTCTGTCAACTATATGTGTATTTTCCAGGTTGTGGGTCACAAAGAAGGTCTTGATGTGATGGAGAGAGCTGATCCTTTATTTCTTCTGATTGGCCTTCCCACTATCCCAGTCATGCTAATATTGGGCAAGATGATCCGCTGGGAGGACTATGTGCTCAGACTGTGGCGCAAATACTCCAATAAGCTACAAATTTTGAACAGCATATTTCCAGGTAATGTGATTAAATTTAAATGAAAATACCAAGACTGAATTTCTGCCTTTAGAGGATAGGGATAGGCAAGTAGTTTTTGCCATTCTTAAGTAGAGGTGATCAACACCATCCCTCTATTTTCTGTTCCTTCTGTTTAGGTTGTGTTTGTGTGGTACCTGGGGAGAAAGGTGGGGCAGGAGGAGCAGCAGCATGGCTTCAGTTAAGGCCTTAGTAACAAAACAAGCTACTAAAAATCATGTGTCTTATTTGAAAGTAAACATCACTACAATCATTTAATGGAAACAGGATATTCACTGAGAAGAGGGGTAGTTCTCAAAAAGTAATTGGGCTATAGATTGTAATGGAGTGGGGACTGGGCACTTCTGTGCTGTGTTCTTCTTGAGGCAGTGGCTTATGGAAACTTCTCTTTCCCCACTCTGACCCTTCAGGCATTGGCTGTCCTGTCCCTCGTATTCCAGCAGAGGCCAACCCTTTGGCAGATCACGTCTCTGCTACTCGCATTCTCTGTGGAGCTCTAGTTTTCCCTACTATTGCCACAATAGTTGGCAAGCTGATGTTCAGCAGTGTTAACTCAAATTTACAAAGGACAATCTTGGTAAGATTCAGTATTGATTGTTTCATATTAAATGGGAATTTATTTCATATTAATATGGGAGTATGAAGTGTTGTATTGTGGGGGAGGCAGGAAAAGTAAAAAAAGGAACATGAATTGATCTAGAATTTTAAGAGTGGCATTTGATTAAGGGAAGAGGTTATTTTAAAGTTGCCTAGCTTGGCAGCAGAGAAGCATCACATGGGTGAAAGAGTTTGTCCTTATGACTGAAACTAATCTCAGTTCAAGACAAGGTTGAAACTTGTATCGGGTGCTGTAGTAGCCTGAGCAGTAATTAAGGGGGACCCAACCTCTAAGAACCAAGCAAGGGAAGATGGAGGTTTATAGTGTAAACTTTGCATATTAACTTTTGTTTACTAATTCTGAGAGAAACGCTTTGTTTCTTATTTTAATAAGGAGAGAAAAATTAACTCTCCATAGAAGTTGAGTGGAGGGGGAACAACAAAGAGAGTTGACAATCTCCTTTTTGTGAGTAACCTCTCTGGTTGCAGCCTTTCCAGGGGAAGCACACTGATTTGGTAACATGGTTATCTGAATGTCACCTCAGCCCCTGTTTCCAAATTGTTTATGCCCCTGTCTTCCATATGGAAGAAACAGTGATATTAGAAATGTTCATGCAGACAAAAGACTTTTTGGTGTCTCATTTGAAGGCTTGAGATAAACATTATAAAGCTTTTTGGAGGGGAAAAGAGGTTTGTTTTGCAAAAACAGATTTTATTTCACTCCATTTTGGCAAGTGGTGTTTTTCACAGTCTTGTTATAGAACAGTTACTATTCCTTTTGCTATGTATAGTTTATGTTCAGAGAAGGGAGGAAAACAGATACATAATTGCATTTTCTTTGTGTTTTGATTTTTTTTTCAAAGAGTACTTGTCAGACTTCCAAGCAAATAAAAGCTTTTATAGATTCAGTAGGTAATCCCTCTAAGTAACATTAACCTCTGTAAATTATTGCATCGTGACAGAAAACTTTGAGATATTATTTGAAATTGTCCTAATTAGTTAATCTTGAAAAGAAAATGCTGTGTGTTTGAAACCAAATCTTCTTTGGAGATTTTCAAGAAGAACCTTTGCAATGCTATGACACTGAACTGTGCAGGTTTTCAAAATCTCTTTTTATTTCAGGGTGGAATTGCTTTTGTTGCTATAAAAGGAGCTTTTAAGGTTTACTTCAAGCAGCAGCAATATTTGCGCCAAGCTCACCGCAAAATTTTAAATTACCCTGAGCAAGAAGGAGCGTAAGGCTGTGACCTCCAGATGTCATACAGTCTCACCTAACAGGTTTTCATGTTGTATTGGTTCCATTGTTATTGCACAGTAGTGGAAAATTGTGATAAGTTGCTGCTCCTCTGGTGTTTTTTTCCTTTAAATACAATAAAGCACTGTCTTGTGGCAGGGTAAATCCTTTCAGCAACCACTGAACCTGAGAATGTGACTTGGCTTTCATTATTTTTGGGTATTTCTGTTGGGCAACAGGCTTCTGAATTATTTTCTTTGAGCCAATATACTGAATGGAAAAAAAAGCATCAAATACAGAATATTTTAAATGCTGTTAATGTAGGCTATATCCAAATGCCTTTTCTATAGGTATTTTCATACCCACACTGTCATCCAGTTCAGCATTTCACGCAATGAAGGAAAATTCTTTTAGAAAGGAAATGTGAGTCATTGCCAAGGAGAAGTAATTGTGGAACATCAGTCAATAAAGATTTTCTTGGGTTTTGCTGGTATCGAACTGGGAGTGTAAAATGCCCAAATGACAGAGAAAGCAGAAGAAGATAGATCACTCTCTACAGGACTTGTATGTCAGCTTTAACCACCTAAGAATTTGGTGTTAAAATTAGCATGGCTTTCAGGTGACTTTTATTACTGATAATTTTCAGTGTCCTGTTGTACCTTCTGCAGTGCCTGGTGTCATTTTCTTATGGCTTTACTGGCTTGTAACTGGTGCTGGATAGCATTTTTTTCCTCCACAGTTAAATAATAATGTTGGGGAAGTAAATTTCAGTTGCTTAGTTTGTAGTTAGGTATTAGAACACTTGTTTAGTTTCCATGTTCCTTTTGATTGTGTAAATATCCATACAAGTACCAAGTAGAAGTGGGAGGAAACAACACTGAACACTAAAGCTTCAATTTAACTGACAGAGTAGGGCATCCCAAATGTGCAGAGCCGAGCATGTCACTCTGCTCTGCTCAGGATGAGGCTCTCCTGCCTTCGAGGAGAGGGAGGTGGAGGGGCTGACCCTGCACACACTGGCTACTGATCTGAGCACTTGGCTCCATTTTGTAAAGAACTAAAGGATAAATCTTAAATGTGTAATAAAGTTTATTTATACAGTAAGCTTTACTGTTCCAGTATGTCTGGGGTAGTCAGCTGAGGGAGACATTAGCACTTCAGTTATTTCATGTATTTATAAACATAATTTCACCAGAAATTGACTGTTTTGTGAAGTTAAATTTTGACAAACATTATACAGCCATTTAATACTCATACCAGACCTAATCTAGATTGAGTACTTGAAGTTCTTTCTTATAAATATTTTCTTTGTTTTTCTCCAATGTTTTTTCTTTTCCTTGTTTATATGTCAAATGCATGGAAAAAGGTTTAAAAAATCTTCTAGTGGAATTATTCATAAAGAAATATTTCTTTTCACCAGAAATTAAGTAAATGCAGAATGGACTTCATATTTGACTGCAATAATGTATGTTAAGAGAAATTCAAAACAAGGTACCTTTTCTATAGTATGTTTATCTGAATTATCAAGATGTAATATTTTAGAATTGTACAAAAGTGTATATAAAGGCCAATTAGTATTCAAAAACTATACAGGTAATGAAAATTATACATGCATTCTATCAAATACTGTTTGAGGTTCTTGCAGTAATGGAAGAATTACTATAATCTTGTAAGTCTGCTGATTATATTTGTCTTAGTGGGCTCACTTTTATATAGAACTCTTCAGTTGCGTGGCAGCCGCTGAAAGTTGCTGCTTTCTGTAAGATAGTCTTGAAACAATATAATATGTATTTCTTACAGAATTCCTGGATTCAAGAAAACAGCTTTTCAGTGGTTTTCACTGTATATATTCCCAAACAATTTATTACTGTTTTTTAAAAGTCTCATGAAGAATTGAATGATGCAGATTAGTGGGTTTGAAACTTGTTCCATGCGAAAGCTCATTGTCTTCTCTGGAAGTTAAGGCTATTGTAAAAATACAATTATAAAAATACTGTATGGACTGTAAGATGATTTTACATGAGTGGTAGAAGGTCATTACTCTGTAAATCTTGTTTTTAAGTATTGAAAATTACAGTTATGTTCAATTAGGTTGAATAAATATTTTTTACACTCTCTAGTGTGTTTTGTCACTTGAACAAAAGCCTGTAGTAAAACTTTTGAATGAAAAATATGTTTTAATGCATATGTAAAGATTTATAATGAAGTTAATAGCCTAAAGAAATACCTTGGTGCTGAAGGAAGAATTAGCTGAAAACTTAAAGCTGACATTGACTTTTGGTTTGTGGTTTTTTTTTCCTCCTCTGTAGTGATCATTAAATGATGTAGGGGAATGTACTCCTCAAATGTTTAAAGGATTGCAATACACACAATGCCAGTAACACAGACCTGGGGTTGGGAGTTACTACATTTCTTTAGGTTGGCTGATTTATTTGTGCAATACACCTATCCTTCCTCTTACCTTGAGAGCGATAATACTGGCTGTAGGAAGTGCATTTTTTTCTAATAGCCAATTCATGTCCCATTACTTTCAGGACAAGGAATATGAAATGTTATCTAGAGTTTCTGAGTATACTTTCTTATGTGTAGCTTGGTTTCTTTTAGAGTTTCATTATGTTCACATAAAGGCACAAATATTCTAGCTGTGATTATGTAAATATATAGGAGTTGCTTCTCCCCTTCTCTCTCCTTTCCTGCCTTAAAATCTTATGTTTAGATGAAACCCTACTTTGCTTTTCACTATTTGTTTTGTTTTGTTTTTGCTTGCTTGGTGGTTCTTTCCTGTGTAACTTTTGTGCCAAAATTTGTTAGCATTCTTTCTGCTCGCCTAATATATAGAAGTCCAGGGTAGGCTTTATTAATCCATTTCAAACCTTACTCTAGTGCTCGAGTAATACAGTTGACTTTCCAGAAGGGCAACTGTGACAACGACGTGTGCACAAAGAGAATAGTGCTGGGAGTGAAAAATGTGTTCTGCAAACAGGGATCAACTGTCCCCATTAGGCCATGGCCCCTCCACCAGACAAAGGTTTGAAGATCTGTGGCCACTTTGTCCATTCTTGCCAGTTAGTTATTCACATATTCTGGATATTTAGTTGCTTTTGCTCCTCTGAATGTTGAGAGCATAAAGCAGTTATTTCTGGTGTACTGTACTAAGTTGTTCAGTAGAAAAATTCCATTCCAGAATCACTAAAGACAAACAGGAGACATGGCTTGAAACTGCCTCAACTAAACAGCTCAGCAGCACCTGTCAAAACATATCGTGCGGGCACCTCATTTAATGCTGGATGACTAAGCTGTGGAAAAGCAATTGCCTAGGCAGTGGCCCTCCATAGGAAGTACTGTGCTTATTAAAAAACAGAAAAAGAAAAAAAAACTATGCAGCTCTTAGCTTTGGCCCAGTCTGTGATGGAGCGTGCACAGCTTGATGTTTTGGGTGTTCCAGGTTTTTCAGTTGCTCCTCTGCTCTTACTACAGCTCAGCAACGCTTGGCTGCAGCTCAGGGGAGCTGACAAAGGAACACGCTGCTCTGAGTGTTCACTGTGTGTCTGAGGCCTGTTTAGTCAGTAATTGTCATTTCTCTGCCATGAATCATTACAACAAGCTGATACCCTTACTTGCTACCTCTGAAAGTGCTTCTCCCTACCAATTTCCTAGATACTTCTCATGCACAAAAAATAGAATATGCATAGAGTTAAAGACATGTTTTAGTTTGATGAAAATCAAGAGTGGGTTTGGGTTTTTTTTCTTCAGCAAAACAGTGGCTGGTTCAGAACTGTTGGACTGACTCAATGGAAGAAAGTCTCTACCACATGAACTCTTTTGTGTAGTTCTAGGTTAAGATCCCATGGGTAATTCAAAGTTTATTACTAGTCATAGTTTGCAGCATTTCTCTTGCATTACTCTGTTTCAGACAAGACCACAGTGCAGAGGAAAGTCCTGGTCCTCCAGTGTATTTGCCCTTCAGATTCATGGGGTTGTATGTATTTTATTTTTTTAAGCCAAGACACATATTGGTTAAGTATAGATAACATAACAACTCCCCCTGGGTATTGCATTGCACAAGCTTCATGGAACACAAGCTACCTGATAAAAGGCGTTTTGGAGGGAGGAGATTGGAGGAATAAAAACAGGTAGAAAAAAATGCCATTTTGACATACAGATCTGAGATTTGGGCCCAGTTCCCTCAGTACCAAGCTATGAAGGGCTAGTGGGATTTCTCATAACCAAGACAATAGCAATTCTTTTGACTGCTGAGAGGAGCATAGAAAATTGCTGCTAACCTGTAAGAATATTTCAGTCTGAACTTCACTGAATAAAGGTTTCAGTTTTTTAAATATTTTTGGTGCCTTTTAAATGCAAAACAATTTTTTTGTGTTGTCTGCGGTCTCTCTTGAAAAAGCAAATGGCATCTTTTAAACAGCAGGGATCTCAGCCCAGCATGTTGTTAAACTTCAAGGTACTATAAAAACAAAAGTGCTTTCCACTTAGCATAAATTCTGTACTGTGGAATGCAACTGACCTTCCCCCAGTAACAAGCTTCATCCCCTACTGCACACAGAATTGTCCTACAGGTTTACGTTGCAAACCACCTTACCAGCAATTAAGCTTCTTTTCCCATCTCATTTCAAAGATGAATGAGAATGCAAACTAACCTAAGGAGTAAATTCACAAGGGATTTCAAAAGTATGGGTGGTTCCATTTCTTTGTTTAGCTCTAGATCCTTTATGAACAGTTTTTTCTGTTTTCCTTTCTAAAGAGGCTCCAAAGTGATGAGACTGGTTACATCCATTATTTTGTTTTTTTTCAGTGCAGCTATAACATTTACATGTAGCTAGTTATATGTCAAATGACAGAAAATGTATATTTCCTGACCCTTCAGGCCATAAGCTATTTTGGATAGAGTTGGAGTAGGTGATCACAGTCTATAACATTCCTCTCAGCATTTCAGTTCTTGCTGAGCTAAATCACATACACTATGTGTTGAAATCCCTTTATATAACACTTAAGAGAAGAATCATTAGCAGCCCACAGAAATGTTTTGTCCTAATCTGCAGATTAGGACCAAGAAAAACATAAATCAGCTTTAGTAGTGGCATCTGTGTAGACATTTTAGAGATGATTCCAGCAACAGATGATGGAAGTTACCCCAGATGTCAGGGATCATCACGTCTCTTCAACAATCTGAGCAGCACAGGGCCTGCCTTGGCCAAGCAGAATCTTGAGTACATCCTCTGCCAAGGTCAATGTCACATGGCTTATAGCACTGAGCTCTCTGTGCCTCAGTCTTTTTAACCAGCTACCAAGATGGGGGTAAATCCCTACATGAAAAACTGCAGTTGCGGTAGAATGTTGTTAGAATGGGAATCAGTCCTGCTGATGCCTCCCAAAAGTATGTGAGATGCGTGTGTTGGCCAATGTTACTGGCTTCTTACTGTCAAAGTGGTAGCCAAAGTCCTTATTTATTGTAGCTGGCACTCATATCTCAACAAAAGTAACCACTTGCAAGTCTGCAGTTGACAAACAGAAGGCATCTTTCATAGGTCTCCTATTTTTCCTTGTTACCACATTAATTAAATCCCATAAACCTCCCTTGCACTGTCTCATTATTGAGGCACCCACATATGAAGAGCTTAAAGAAAGTAATAAAACCAGTCTGTATAATAAATAAGCTGGACAACTTCAAAAGCCTGTTGGACTGTCAGTTTTAGGAACCTCATTACAGGGTAATTAGTTGCATCTCGATATTCCTCAGGAGCAAATTAACAAAGCATTTTAAAAAGTAGTGCATAAGATGAATACAGGCCTTTTGGCAGCTGCACAAGCATCATGTGGGAAGTCACATCATCCTCAACTTGCACCTAGAGTGAAGGGCAGCCACTGAGCCAATGTTCAAACACGTGGCAGACATCTGGACATGACCAAGAGAAACTTGAGTATTTCTGCATCAGGCACAATATGCAGCTTCCGTGGTGGGTTTTGTTCTGGTGTGGTTTTATTCTGGTTTTAAAAGAACAAGGCTTGTCATCGCACACCCCAGGGAAGGCACAAAAGCCATAAGTAAACTGAATTGATCAGCATGTGGCAGTTCTGCTCCAGTCAGAAAGAAGCAAATACACTGAAATGTAATTAGGATAAATCAAATATGGCACATGGCAAGCAGACTCCAAAAGTGAGTGGTGTACTTTTGTATTGTAACATTTCCTGTATTTCCAAAGCATTTTTTTTTCCTTATTGCATTTTTAAATTTAATTAGATAGCTTCAAAAGATGGGTTTTTTCTGCAACAACCCTTTCTTGAAAGTTGTGTGTCTTTTTTTTACTAATTTACTTATGGAGGAACTGAACATGATTGTCATCAAAATACAGTAATAAAACTTCCTTGTCCAGTAGGTATGGATGGGAGACTGTACAATGAAGTTACATTCTAGTACTATTAACAGGTGAACTTGGTGCTGTCTTAAGTAGTGCATATAATTAATTTTGTCTTTTAAAATCTATTGGTATGAAAAAAAGAAACATATCATCAGCCAGCACAGCCATGCCCAAGGCACACATACCCACACACACACCCTGCCTTTTTGTTCAACCCTGATACCAAAACAAAAGTGAAATACCAGAGTGACCACCAACTGCAATGGCCGTCCTGCCCTTCACCTTGCTGGGGTCTCACCTGGATGGAGAAAGCAGCACGTGCTGAAGAGGAAGAGCATGTGAAGAACCACCTGGTGAGACAAAATCTGCAGGTGCCTCCAGTGTATGGGGCGCTCAGGCAGTGACTGCAGGGTCATTTTTATCTGCACAATCTGATGTTTCAGTCCCAGAAGTCCTACAAATCTCCATCTATAGAAACAAAGCAACCACTTGTCAGCATAAACTGTCAACGCACCTGAGGACTGGGTTCCTCAAGTACCTTTGGCAAATCTGTCACAGCTGGATGCTGTTGCAGATTAAATTGCAGCTGGTTTAAGTTGCAGTTACACAGCTCAGAAGTGGTCTCTGCTTGATGAGCAGATGCACACAGTAATTTTGTGACTGAATGAGCCATGGATATGACATCTGATATTTCAAATTGTACTTCCCCTTGCCCACTGCTGCTTTCCACATGATTGCTGGATGCCAGTGGGAGTCTTTTGGGTGAGCTGCCTCTCCAGGAGGCACCTTCAGTCCTGAGAAATGCCCTGTCCTGGGCCCTGATGGCTGCTTGTTTCCAAGGGCAGCAGGGGAAAGTGCTCCCAGCTCAAGCAGCAGGACAGGTACACACTGCAGGGGGAAAGCTCAGGGCTGGCCTGAGACACTCTTTCCCCTACCCATATTTGATAGATACTAGAAAGGGATCTGCAGACCTGAGATGGTGCCAGTGCATTGCAAACCCGCACCAGGGGCCTGTTCTTGGGGCACAGGGCAACTACAGAGCTGTGGGCAGACCCAAAAGTCATTACTTTATACTGGAGCCAAGTTGGCAGAATTGTGCCTCTCTTCCTCTGGGAGGGAAGCCAAGTCCAGTTCCCCTAGGACACAGGAAAGGCACGAGTCAAAGGCATAAAGGGCACAGGGTGCCCTCTGCCATTACTGAGAGCACAGACTAAGCGCAAACAGCTGAGCTGGCTTTTACTTGCTTCAGGAAAGGATGAGGTTGAGACTAATCTGCTCTACTGTACAAGCTTCATGCCTTTTTTTATCCAGCAGGTACAATATTTAAAGAATCCTCTAGTGGTGCATTATGAGGCTCTGACACCAAAATGCAGACAGACCACAGTATAGCAAATTGACAGAAGGCAGGTTGGCCTCAGAGTCTGCAGAATAACAAAAGATAGAAACAAGTGTTGTGGCAAGATTCTGGAACCATACCAACTGCTTGGCAAAGAGATTCAGATTTCATATAATGTCTAGAATAAGATTATCCCTCCTTATCACAGCTGTGGATGCAGTGTAAGCCTAGAGCAGATGCTGGAATTCCGCACTGTGAAAGTAGATCTAGCTCCCCAGCAGGTAAAATGCTGGACTTGCCAGCACTTTGTTTTGTTTTCTCCTGTTTCTGCTGCTCCTGTCAGTAGTTGCAGTTGTGCTGAAAAGTTACTTTTAAAGGTCAGAGATAAAGTTGGACAAGGATTTGCAATTCTGAACACATGTGTTATCTGAGAAGATGATCTGATCTCATATTCTGGTTCAGTCCTTTTATAGTTAATCTCCCCATTTTCCAACTGTGTAGGAATTGTACATTTTGGCTAATCCTCCTATGCCTCTGGTGGTTGGTGCTTTTTCCATTGACAGCAGTTCATCAGAACAGCTAAACAAAATCACTGTAAGCTGTCAAGCAGAGGACAAATGAGAGCTTACAAAACAGAATACTTGCTGAACTGAGACAAAACTCCAGCGCTGACAATGATGATGGCAGGGGAGCAGACACTACCTAGTTATAATTGCCAATTTAACAACAACTGAGCCTGTACTTATCTGAATTAGTACTTCTGCTAAATTCATTATGTTTTGTCCTGTGCTAAGCCTTGATGTTGGCAGACACAGTGCAAATTCAGTGTTCCAGGGATACCTCCTCTCTCAAAAAGCAGCAGGTGGTGGTTAGTCTGGGAACTGTCCTTGGGCAGATTGGTTTTTGCCCTTATGTGGGCACCTGCTGTTGAGCTGAGTTTTTTTGAATCTGCCTGCAAGCCTCAAGGTGAAGAGCATGTCCTGGGGGTTTCTTTATTTATTTATTTAATATTAGGTGTATTGATGATGTTAGTGTGCAACAAGGCATATTTAAAGCAGAAAGGGAATGCAGAATCCTGAAATTAAACTTAGACTATTCATTACAAGAATAGGGGATGGCAAGAAAGCAGAGTAAGATGCAAGTCTTTTCACCTTTCATGTAAAGACATATTGCTATCCATTTTGGGACAAGAACCTTCTAACTGCCTTCTAAGCCACATTATGTATAAGAGGAACTGTGTCCTTCTCCAGGCTGACAGTTATATTAGTCCCATAAATAGTTTGCTATAAATTATGCCAGAGAAAAGCAAAATTGGAGGGATGACACAAAAATAAGCTATATGACACAGATGAGGAAGAAATTTGTCTTCAGCTGAAATTTGAAATGTTACAGACCATCATGCCATATCCATAAAGGCTTTGACAGGCCTCTCATCAGTAAGGGTGTAATTTCCTTTCCTCCCACATATACTCTAAATCACAGTTCTTTTAACATGGGTACCATGTTTGGTTTGCAGCTTGGAGGTAAGGCAGATCACATGCAATGGTCAGTGTGGTCTGAACAATGCTTGTGGTCTGAAGCATCAATATTTGATCCAGCTTTGACCAGAAATGCTGCACTGGAGCCCCGGGAGTGGATTGTGCTGAAAGGGTCAGGGGCTGCCAGCAACCCTGAGCTTGGAGCACGCGTGTGTCGTGGGGCGGGAGAGCAGCAATGGCTGTCAAAGGCCTGACTGGGGCAGCCTTGCAGTCCAGTCTCAAAAACAGCTGTGTATGTTTCTAAGTCATAGAAATATGTGCTGTAATCACGTGTTCAGGATTGCAAATAGGGGTGTACGTTCACAGCTAATGCTGTTACTTATGTTGATGCCTTGGGATTTTTATGTATTTGTAGATTTTTATATAGCTCTATAGTTTCTCACACTTGCAGCAGCTGACAGTTTCTAACAGTTTCTCACAGTTTGTGCCACGTTCCTGAATTTCTGTTTAATGGTCTTTTCAAGGGAAGAGATTTGAGCAAGGACATCTTGTTTGGGACACATGCACGTGAACCAGAATAACAAAATATAGTCAAAACAAAATTGGAGGCCCAGAACCTTTGGAGGGGCTCCAGTGGGGCAGTTCTGAGGGTAGTACCAAGGGCACAATGGTTTTTGGGTTGGATGTACCCACTAGATATGATCATAATAGTGTTACAAATTTGTAAGAACCCTGTACTGGGTCTGTGCCTATATACTCTGTGCACCTGAAAGCTTTCATTAAAGAGCTGCTCTCTACCTAATACTGTCTTCAAAGTTTTTTCCTTGATTTTAGGCAACAATGTAACTGCTACTGTTAAATTTAAGGAGACTTTAGATTTACAAGGCTGAATTTGAAGGTGAGTGAAGAGATGCTGGCACAACACATTCATCTATTCTTTTCATACTGTGTGTAACATCATGTTAGACTTCCTATAAACCTGTGCCAGCAAGGGCATGGTTTTCAGTGAGCCAGTGTAAGGGCTTGTCCTGTCCTTCCTGGCAGGAGCTGTTTCATTTACCCATTCCCAACTCCTGGCTGTGGCCCAACAGCACGTGAAGTGGGTGGCTGTGAAGGAGGATGAAAATATCCACCTGATCCTTCCGATACAGCCATGAGACTGGTGCAGTCATCTCATGAAACCAGCCTTCAGACGCACCCCCCTTTGCCTACATGAACTCACATTTTCTTTGCTGCCAGAGCTGGTTATTTATTACAGCTCTCAGTGTGTGAATCTGGCCTGTTCTCCATGACAGGCTGTAGCAGAGGGGTCAGAAGAACAGAGCCGAGCAAGGAACTTTAGCTTTCCCAGTCTTGCACTTTAATATGCAAGTAGCATCGCTCCAGACTTGCATCAGGGTGGTCAGGAGGGATAAGTGTGGGTCTGAGGCCATTAAAGCTGACAAATCTCTGACTCATCTCCCCTCTACTGGGGTGATACACTTTTCACATTAACGAGACCTTTGAAATAAACTGACAAAGGAAAGACAAAAGGGAATTTAACAAAATGTCATAATTAATTCAACAACATTTTAAATCACCAACTGCAATGTTATTCAATTTTGGTGAATGGGAAATTAAATAATTCAATTTTTTTTCAAATCTCATAGAGCAATTTTTCAATTGAAAGCTCAAAAGTTCAGATCAATCTTCAGAGAAGTATATTTCTAATGGACAGGATTTCTCTCAAGCCAAGAACATGCATTATCTCTGCAATGTTCTTTTCAAGCTTAGAGCTCTGGAGAGTGCAATTTATTCATCTGTCAGATTTTATGCACTCCTTGCCAGGCTATCATTTATGTATTATTTCTCCAAACCAGAAAAAATATTTTTAGAAAAAGAGAGCAAGCAGAGCAAAGGCTTTAAATACAAATCAGCTGATTCAGGTCCCTTCTCCATTTTCTATCTCCTTCAGCCACATTGCCTTGTATTTACCCTAAAGTTAAACCAGCCAGAGGAGCCTTTGCTCTCTGTGACAGAATTACAGAAAACAGGATAAGCAGTTTATCTTTTCAATGTGCAAACCAGGCATCTCTTCCAAGCAGTTGTGTTAGCGAGTCACCACAGGCAGGTGCAGCCCAGGGATGCTCACACCCAGCAGAAAGCCTGATGGTTCTGCTGCATGGAAAGCACAGAAAAGAGGTGTGTATGGCTCTGTGCTTTGTACACTGTGCCAAGGATGCAGTTAATGAGATACCTGCTGCTGCCAATCTCTCCTCTTGGGCTCTGCACCGAAGGCGCATACTGTTCCTCTTTCCACAGCACTCAGGTGCCTGCACATACCTACACAGACACACAGTTCCCCCCCACTTTTAAGTCTAGAGCCAGGGGGAGGGGTTTGAAAGGCTAATATGCAGGATCCCTCCCATCCAATATATGTCAGCCTTTAAATTACAAAGCTCTGCATGGAAATGTTCCCTCCTCCTCCACTTCCACCTGGCACACAAAGGCTGCTCCCACTACCAGGTCACCTGGTACTTCCTTTAATAAGACCCTGTTTCCAGTTGCTAAAGATCTTATCAAACTTTAAACACTGTGCTGTGTGGCCCCAGTGAGTAACTATGGAAGGTTAAATCTGTGATGATTTGGACACTTAATGGGAAATGGTGGTGGATCTCTGACAGTCTCATAGTTTAAAGCAGGGAATTGAAATTTAGGAGGTGGGGAGGACTTCAGATTAGTAGTTGAGGTGGTGGCTTTTGTGACTTGTACGAAGAAGCTTCCAAAAAACCTTGAAAATTTGAAGGTTGAAGCTGCTCGGGATTTGATAAAACTGAACTGTATTTTCTATTTGTGCAAGGGCCGTATTAAGAGAAGAAATGGATCTTAGCACCTTATCGCCATCTGCAGTGCAGTATAACTGGATCTGAAAGCAGAAAGGCTGTCCTCCCGGTGACTTCCCTGTTCAGCCCATCCTACTCCAAAGCAGAAGATAAAATGTGGCTTCAGCAACAGGTGCAGTGAATGAAGGACAAAGAGGTCGGGGACTGAGCAGTCATTAAGAAAAATGCGTAGGAGGTGGTGGACATTAATCTGTGACAGAGCCCTGGAGCTGCAGCAGGGCTTGGGGTGTAGAGGGCTGTTGATCACAGAGTGGGTGAAGGAGGCAGGTGACACATGGGTGGGGAGATAAGGACCGAGTCTGGCCAGAGGAGGACATGGATCCAGAGCCGGGAGAGGATGGTCAGGAAGAAGACACGTATGTCTGTCACCATCAGAGGCGGGAGCAGAGTGCGTGCCCGAGTCCCTGCTGCTCCCCAGCACCTGGCAATGGCAGTGCTGGCGCTTATCGCACCCGCACAGGCGTCCCCACCGCGCACATCCCGCCCGTGCCGATCCCGTGACTGTCCCTGCCGAGAGAACCGTGTCCATGTCACGGGGGTAACACTGAGCGAAGACAGTGCCGCCTCCACCCCTTCGCTTTCCCTTTCTTTGCTTGAACACTTGGCAATTACACCTCCACGTCTGCTATGAGCGCTTTACCATCAAGCCCCATTATGCAGACTGGGACACACCGGAGCCCTCACTGTTCCCCCCGCGCCGCACCTTCTGAAACCCGCCCCGAAGGCGCAGTCCTGCTGTTCCCGGGAGTGTGCCCGCGGTGCCCGCTGCTCCAGGGCCGAGCAGTGCCCAGCAAGGCCTGCCCGGGGCTGGGGGGAAGCGGCAGGATTTAGATCATCACCCCAGAGAAAGGCGCGTTCCGCCGGCGCCGCGGCCGGCGCTGCTGCCGCTTGGGAACCGCGTCCGTCCCCAGGAACCCCGTCCGTCCCGAGTGTCCATCCCCATGAACCCTGTCCGTTCCCAGGATGCGGCGCAGGGCTGTGACAAGCGCAGCGGCGGCCCCGCAGCGCCCCGAGCCGGCCCGGCCGCGCTCCCGCCGGAGGGACCCGGGTCCAGGGGAAGGAAAGGCGGTGGAAAGGCAGAGGGAGCCCCGGCGCCAACCCTGCAGGCGGCGCCGGCCTGGAAATCCCTCGGAAAGCACCGGGGTGTAGCGAACGAGGTGCTGCACTGGTGAAGATAAGGATGTCACGCAGTCGCTTCTTGTAAAATACACACCAGGACTTGTTCTGCCATTTAAAAGTGATTTATTTCCTCTGATTAAGCATTTAAAGTTCTGTTTATGTTTTTGTCTGTAGAATCGTACAAACACGATTTCCCTCAGCGGAATGAAGAAAATAGTTTTCATGCATAAAGGTGAGATGCACAACTCTTCACATTGTTACAGGGAAGAACACCAAACCTTTTATCGTATAGCACCAAGAAGAATTTTAATTACAGTGTGAAGGAAGGGTACCATGAAAGCTTCTTTCATGGTGAATCGTTTAAGGTGACGTTTTTACTCTGAAGTATATGCTGTTTTCCAAGAAATGAAAATTAAATTTTGCATTAAAAATTAAAATATACCTGTCCAAAAACTTTTACACTTTCTAAAAATTAAGATATTAAATGTTACATGTTTTCTTGCATAGCAAATTTTCTTTAAACTTTGAAACAAGAAAACCTAACAAAACCCCCAAACCACAAACAAAAGTCACAACCCCCCCCCCCAAAACACACGAACCAATGAACCCCCTCCCCCCAAAAAACCCAAAACAAAAATACAAACACACACCAAAAACAACCCCGCAAAAAATTAACTCTTCCTTTCCTGGCTTTCCCTTAGCTCAATCTGGTCAAATAGCAGGAATTTTTCCATAAACATGACTACATCATGAAATTGAACATTCCTCTGAAAATTAAGTATACAGTTCTGCTCCTTAATTTACTACTGTAAAAATGGCACTAAAGAGTTCAAAATTTATTGTCAAGTCACTTCTACTTGACTTCTGAAAATATTTTGATGTGCCAGTTCTAAAGACTCAACAAGCAACCCAAAAATTCATACTTCAGGATTTTTCACTCTTCCATCACCATAAATAAAACACCCCAACCCGTTGCTCATTTCAAAGATGAAGAACTAGATGTGCCAGGCAATTTCAAACACATATGCAGGGCTGTCACCTGCAGGCACAGGTAACTGGGTTGAAAGAGCACTAATTAGTGCACTATAAATACTGCAAAGTGGAGATTAATTAACCTTCCTTTTAGTCAAGGAAAAGGTACTAACATTTAATATTAAATCAACACAAAGGATAAGACCAGTTGAGTAAGAAGATGTGGTTGGATGTGGTTGCTGCTTGAGAATAGAACTCTGTAATAGTTTGCCCAAGGAATCCAAGATTAGAAGGGGCCAATACAAGCAGGATCACTCTCCTCTACTGGTACCTTTAGCCACTTGTACTTCCAGGACCAGGAAGGAACAAATATCAACAAGCTGTTAGCCTGTGGATACTGCAGTGCTATCTATTCTCATTACACCTCTCCACATTGTGCACTCTCTTTCCTGTAATACCAGTTCACCAGGACTGGGCATGTTGCTGCCAGTACATTCCTGGCATCGCTTATGAGGGCACCTCAGCATGTGCAGTGAGGCAGAAATTACCACCAGCATAAGTAAAATAAGTTTTACTTATCATGTATCTACATTCAGTTTTGATTTTGAGTTGCAGATCATTTCCTGAACAATTACCTCTTCTGAGCTGCTGGAAAACCAAAAATTTATTTAATCTTTCCACAGTTTTGAGAAGGTGTATTATTTACTTCAGCTTAAGCAAAGTTACAGATCAGTTACACTACAAATGAGTACTTCACAAATGTACACATTATCTTTTTGCTTGCATGGTGTATGGCAGCTCCTGGGGATTAGCAGGGCAACTCCTCAGACATCTTCGTGACAGATCTCTGTCACTGCCAAATTAAAGCTCAATTCAACAAGCAATGGGACTCTGGTTATTTCTATCCAAGACTGACCCTATATGTGGATCTCAAATTAAAGCAAAAACATGACTGTCACAAGACTTCCAGGACTATTAAGGTATTCCAAGAGTATTTTGAGTTTATATTTTAAATGATTAGTCAGAGTTTATGCCAAAACCATTGTTAAGATATACATATTTTATAACCTAGGGCTATCAATATACTATGAGGCAACACGTTTACTCCAGTTGCCAGGCCAATTTAAGTGTTTAGTTATCAATTATCTCAAGTACCTTTATTTTTTTAGTATCTGTTTGGTAGAGAATGTAGCGCTAATAAAGTCAATGAGAGATTCTGCTAATTTAATTCTGTTGCCTTCAAAGCTCAAAGAAACTTAGGCTGTTCAGACACTACAAGCTGCCCTGAAATTGAGGTCTTCACTCTAAATTACTCAACATTTAAAAAAGCCTAATACATATTTATTAGCTATACAGTGCCACAGTTGTGCATTGGTACATCACACACATAACACAACCCTTTTCACAGGAATTTGTAATTTATACACAATGACATGACAGACATAATTATTAGACAAGAAGTGCAAAATGGCATGCAACCAGCTGCTTTCAACTCATATGCATTATCTTTCATTTCAACATTATCTTTATGGCTCAGTGTGGGCCAGCACCCCAAACTCACACTTACATTCTGTATACATTGAGCTTAATACAATCTTTTGCATTTTCACATTCATAACATCTTTAACAATTACTGACACTTAAATTCAAGTGGACAATCCAAACTACAAGCATTCTTTATATATGCACTCTTCAAGTTACACAGAGCTTACAAGCTATTCCACTCTGAAGTATTCCACTCTTCCTGCTTCCAGGAAAAGCTTGCATAAGGTACATTTTTATTAATTATTCACATCAATAGAATAATTTTGTGCATACATCAGCAGATCAGTGTTCTGCTGCAGTTGAGTAGCACCTATTTTCAAATTATTTCTGCAATGGTTTTACTTGCTTCCATCTCACCCTTTGCTGAGCTCCAGCAGCAGTCCAGTGTGGCTCTCCAGACATGGACATGCTGCAGGTTCCATCTTTTATAATTTTATGACTACAGCTTGCTATGATTAGAAGATATGCTGTAAACACAGAAAAAATATCCTAGAGCACATGCATGCAGCCCACACATGGTGCATGGCAGTGCTAAAGGGACACCAGTGACACTTGGCTGGTGTGGCAATGGGACTATCTGGTCACCTCACGTACGTCAGAGACATGACACAATGTGAGGTGAACAGTGGTGTCTCTTTGAAGGTGACACACAAGAGTACCAGGACTAAACAATCAACTTGTGGAGATGACAGATCCAGTTATATATACAGATTCCTGTGTTCGTAAAATACATTTAATGCTGCAGAATTGCCACAATTACTTTCTCTTTGTTGTAAATCAGTATTAATCAAATATGCCAACTGAATTATCTGCATAGATTTTTTTTCAGGCTCCTGAAGCTTCACCCGTAACAGTCATGTGCCAGTGAATGGCACTGGTATCTCACAGTCAAAACAAACAACTTCACTTGCACCAAGTGGTTTTAAGAAACTGGTCATAAGAAACTCTTTCTCCCCTGGCACAGCAGCAGGCTTAGAATGCACAAGTATTAGTAGGCTCAAATTTACTGTAATGACAACAGGACAAAGTGAGATGTTGAACTGTTTGACAGCTGATGGGCACTGGTCTTGTGAACTTCTCTGGCTTTTACACACATGCACAAATAATCATTTGGGTAGAAACCTGTCCTGCTAAACTTACTTCATGCCAAAGCCAGATGGAAAGTTTGAAAAATATCAAGTGAACCATTTTTTGAGTGCTATTACTGTGAAATGTTTACATATTTCTAGTGTTTTAAACTAGTTTCAACATTGCCTTGCCAGGTGCACCACTTTAATGCTATTCAGGAAATCTGTAAAACCTCTGTCCACTAAAAGGCATTACATCCAAAATCTGCATCTCCAAAGTCCAGTCTCAGTTTTCACTGATGTTTGTACATACCCACATTTTCTATGTTCAGTAGCCCAGAATACCATTTTTGCACATGCTTTGAAATGACTCAGCCTTAACAGTGTAAAATGCATCACATCAACTGGTCTCCTACATCTCCCTGGAATTCACAAGCAGCTCTTCTTCTATCTCTCCCATTACAGGATTCCATCCTTTACAACAGACTTCATATAAAAAACAAACTCTTCTATGCCACAACACAGTGCTTAGTTCACGTTACCAAAACATCAACCTCATTTCCATCTTCTGTTAGAATTTTCCCTAGCCTGTTTTTCCTGCTTCCCAGGAGGTTACTAATGTAGGCTGAGGATCTCCTCATTCCCTTCTGTGGAACTGTTCTAATTTTGCAAGCGTTCCCCACCAGGGTGTGTGCGTGTCTGAGCCCACACCTGCCACAGGACATGCAGTTCTGTGGAGGGGAGGACTGGAAGGGGGTCCTGAGTTCCAGCTGCTACTCCAGTGAAATTTTACATGTCTTTGGCAGTCACTAGGTAAGTACCACAATTCCTTGCTCCCCTTCTTGAAAGGGAAGCTGAAGGGACAGTGAAAATCCATAACAGAAATCTGAAGCAGAAGGAAACACATCTGAGACACAGTAAAGTAGTGGGAAATCCTCAGGAAGATGTAGGATTTAAACTTGGGTGGCTCTCACTGGGGTTTCCCACTGGCTTCGCCTGGTCACTTCCTTGCACTTGGAGCTGTGCATCTTCCCCCCATCCATTGCACGGTCAAGGAATTTAGTTCAGGACTTTGCACTGTACCAGTAAAGAGAGAGTCTTAACAGTGGCAAATGCTCAGCAGTGTGCTGCCTACATCCTTTAGTGCTGCACTTTTAGTTAATAGCCTTGGGGTGGCTTAGAAATATTAATTTAAGAAGCCATAAATATTTCCAGTATTAAATTCTGTTTAGATGCTTGAGTTCAAGTAAGTTGATTTAATTGTGACATTCTGCGGGGCCTTTGGCCTTACACACTTTGTTCCTTTGAACTGCAATTAGGATTTCGACCACTTTTATATTCCCCCCACAGCACAAACTGTAACTTTTAAGAATATTCTTTGAACAGTAAATAAAAATGTTTCAGATAAAAGCCTTTCAGCAGAACCTACATAGGCCAGGCTTCTTCTGAAACGTCACAAAGCATATGAAAGGTGCCTGACTTTGTCATCTCTTCTTTAAAACAGCCCAGAGGTGCCTTGTATTAGCAACAATATTAAAAACTGACTTGAAGGCAAAGTACTGCAGAGCTGGATTTGAATATCACATCAGGCATCAGCTCAAGTGAAGGCTGCAGGTGTCACTGTGGATGGCCATATCAGTTCAATGGTTACATACGAAAAAAATATGGAAAAAACACATGAAGGTGTAGAAGATAATGATTTTTCACTTTACAGCAGACCTACAGCAAAAACATACTAACCAGTTCAGTAGGAGAAAAAAGGTAAACCAAAATTCTCCTGACCTTGTTTTAAAGAGCTAGATAATAATAAATGAAGATAAAGAGGTGTGCAATGATTACACTGTGGAACACATTATGAATAAGGACTGCTCACATCCAAGTACTTAAATAATCTGAAAAAGCTCAAGCATTTTTTATGGCTAACAGTAATACTTGATGGAGACTTGGAGAGTCTGATTTTTTGCAAGAGACAGTAAAGTCAATGTGTCAAGATTTATACCAACCCCTAACGACTGGGAGTGGAGAGCCCTGATCGTGGGGACAAATAATTTTGCAGGTGGGTTGTTGGCATTTTATTTCTCTGCCAAGTACCAACCACTCTTTCCAATGCCAGACAAAATCTCTTTTAATAGAACTACCTGTGATGTATTATTTCAAGGAGCCCCCTCAGAACAGCAGAAGACCATGCTGACTTGTCTCTTTGTGCTGCCAGAATTGACACTTTTTACTACTCTAACAACCACACACTCATAACCTTTTGAAACAATCTTGTGTTGTGCACAGAACAAAGAAAATGACCAGGGAAAGTAATTTCTCAAAAGAAACACCGTGAAGCTGCACTAGGCACGATTCAGTCTGGCCTCAGTGATGCCTTAAAATTTACAATTTCAGATTTGATAATTAAAATTCTGTCTTGTGCAAGTATTTCTACCTTTATATTATTAAGTTTTCCTACAGCGAGAGAGAGCAATAGAGGTGGATCTAGCTAGAAGGTGTGGGATATCCCATGGGGAAGTCCTCTGAAACTTCCCTGGAAGTGTCTGGAAGCACTTCGGCAGCAAAGCTACTCAGCCTAACTAGTCCAACTGGACAGCAGAAAATCACAGATAACGTGTAATAGAAAACATGCACAGACTGATAGATGTAACATGACCAGTATGCAAAAAATTAAAATGAAACAAATTAAGAACTCCAAACATTAAATTCAGATTGTTTATTGTAAACAGAATAACTCTAGCACTCTGTCATACTGGCTGTGTCACATGCACCCAATTCCACATCAACTGCTTAAAATAGCACTTGCAAAAATTACAGTTATGTAATAATAATTTATGGTTTCTTACATAAACTAATTAACAAGCACTAAAATTGAATTACAGTGTATTCTAGGTAGTTCTTTATTGCTTGTAGACACTGCAGCTTTGGATCCATTAAAATGAACCCATTAGTATGCCTGAGTTTATCAAAATTTACTGCTATATCAAACTCAGAAACTGTAAAATGCTGGAGAACACTTAAAAGCCATTAAGAGTTGTTGGGAAACTATATGGGTTTCCACATCCAGTCACAGAACTTTGAAGTTCTAGGGTTTTGACTCTGGAAACATGATTTGTGAGATTGTGTTAAATACACTGCTACTCCAATTTATTTATATAATTTGTTAAAATTAGAGTTGATAGTACTTCCACGAATATATATATCTATTTATTTTTACACACAATAGAAGCCATTTCATTTTATTCAGCACAAGAGTGGTATGTTTAAATACTAAATTCCAAAATATATATTTTTTTATAATATGTTGCCAAAACTTTTAATATATATATAATACAAATACTTCTACTAAAGGAAAACTATAAACAAAAGTGAAATGCAAGAGGGCAAAAAGCCCATCTCATGTGAAAGATCCATGAAAAATGTGGTGAACAGACATCTTTACTGGTTTGGCTTGGACTATGTTTAATTTTTTTTCTCCTCAGGCTAAAAAATTGCTAATGGCCTTCCTTGGCAACAGGTTACATCACAAATTATCACCAAATTTATTAGAATGATGTTGAAACATGTACTGTTAACCCTTAAAACAACTTTTAAAAGCACCATATTTATTCAGTTAGAAGAGACTCAACTTAAGGCCCTTATCCTGTTGTTTAATTTGGCTTCAGAGCCAGAGTGAACATTGATGCAATGACAGGAACAGTACTGTGACTATAGCAGGATTATGATGTGTCACAAACATGAGTGTCACATCAAGGTAGTTTCAGGTTCTTTTAACACCCCCAATGAGCAGATTTTACATCTTCAGTGCTTTGCATACTCTTTCCTGTCTGAATAATTACCATCTGTTTTATCTATTGTTATACACAGATAGGACTTAATGCTCCTTATCTTTTTCTCTTTGGGGGATGTCCCAGGCATAAAACCATTCTGCAGAAGTCAGTAAACCTGGTGAACACTAGACAAAATGTATTGTTTTGTCATTTTACTAAACTATGGAACATATATACACACACACACACAGAGTGTTCAGGATAATTCTTGATCCTTCTGAGTTTTGAGCAGCCTTGTTACAAGAGAGAGGAGCAAACCTTTTGTGATGTGACCTGGAGCACACACTGTGCTGCAGCAGTACTGCTAATCCAGCACTGCACTGTCCCAAATGCCTTCCTGAAGGACACAAAGAACCCACACATGAATCAGGATAATGATACATCTGATTCATTACAGGGCCCATATTTGACATTCACCTGTTCTTGAATGAAGAACTTGTGTGTGTTTGAAGTTACTTGCACCAGGGCGTGCTTTGCTGGGCTGAGGCCTAACATAACAAAAGAGGAAAAATAGACTGAGTTCTCCATCAGTACATGTGCAACTGAAAACAAAAAATTACACCAAATAAAGTATCTGATATAGTAAATGGACACAATTCACAGTAATACTGAAAGACTGAACAGGATGTTGACAGTATGAAGAGACTGGGACAACAATTTTGAGAATGAAAATAAGTTGCACTATTAAAGTGTTTCCAGCATTTTACAAGTTTTAATATAAAATGTCCCCAAATTTGTATAGAAAGATTAAAATCATGCCCTTATCTTCAGTTATTCTCATTAAGACAATTCTCTCACTTACTACTGTGTTGTCAAATTTCCTTTTTTTTCTTCCCCTCACTGGTCTTCATAAAACTTAAATAGAAAATATGTTGGTTGCATTAAGGATCAATTAAAAAAGTATCATTCAACACGTCACTTAAAAAAAATGTGAAAGTCTCTATTTTTAAGAAAAATTGTTGACTCCATCCCAAAAAGGACTTACTTTTCTCACTCCCTCCAGCTCCCAATAAGATAATTATTGGGATACTAAATGGTGTTTTTCAAGAGTAACAAGCACATTGCAAGCAATTTTGTTTGCTTTGGAGGGTAATTTTGTCAAAATGAAAATCTGAACGGATATGCTATTTTAAAAATATACTGCACTACAAGTTTTTTATTGTTTCAGTTGATTTTGTTTTTCAGCAGGTTGTCTGCAATATAAATGACACATGACCACAACTGATTTTTATATACTCTCTATCCCTAACACACAGCTAATGTCAAATGAACCAAGAAGGAATTTGGGACTTTCATAAAGAACAGAACCATTTATCCTAACGATCTTTAATAATTTTGTTCATCACGAAGTCCCCTAAAACCATGTCAGTACTGATCATTTGCATTCTTCATCCACTGGGGTTCTTCACAGTTTTGCAGCCATGAAATTGATATGTGGTTTCACGAGTGGGAAGAGCGGGAGACTGCGCTTGAATTCTGTCATATTTTCAATCACACTTGGCTGCAAAGAAAAAGGCTGCTCAATATCTTCAATCAGAAAAAGGAAAAATTCCTTGCTCTTCATTGTAACTGTTGCTACAGCTACATATAAACATACCTTTCTTGCTCTTTTCTACAGTATTAGTGATTCATATTTTGTTATTACAGGATCCCCCAAAAGATAATGTTATTTATTATGAAATAAATGGTTTCATATTTATGTAACCTAAAATAGCTATGATGGAGTAACTGCATTAATGATAATGCAGGATCTCAAATAAATGCAGGGCTTACCTCTTCATTTATAAGTTCTACTTCAGAACAACCCACCTGTCCTTTGAGTATCACAGGTAAGACCACAACCACAATAGCTATTCAATGCACTATTTTTAGATGCAGTAACAAAGTAACTTGCTCATATTTCAGCCATAATGGTTAATATATCCACATACAAGTCATCCACAGATTTCCACCCATGGCAATGATTTCACCTCTAAGGTTTGACAAAGAACAGAGACCTATGTCACCATTTGTCATCTGCTGGGACAAACACTGCCATCCTTCAAGAAAATTCACTGACAGTCCAGTGAGGACCCAGCACTGTCACATCTAATACCTGTAATACCTGCATGAATACAATTTGTCAAACTGTTTCCACCATAGCTTGCATATTGACAGGAATGTGCATTAATATTTAGGCTTTAAGAAAATGACCAAATGGTTGGCTGTTGCTATGGGGCTGGGGGATTGGTTGTCTGGGTTTTTTTAAACAAATATGATAATTTTTTTCATGCATATGCCTCTTTCTCTTGACACTTGATAAATGTGATCATATACAACCAATATTTTCAGACACTAATCACCTGTATTTACTCCACAGTGCAGATACTCAGTAGGGTTTACTACTACTATTACCTTGCACTTCAGTGGACTAGAAGGAACAAAGGTAACTGGACAGATTGCTAAAAAACAAAATAAATCAGGAAAATTCCCTGTTGATAGGGAAGATGACAGTGCACATAGAAAAGAGATGAAATGTCAGCCCCACAACAGCATGAATTTCAATGAGTTTGTTTCTCCCTATAAACTTATACTTAATGATACTAAACCTCTAGATTAAAAATGCAGCCTGGGATTTCTTTGTGTGCTGTTTCTTGTTACCTGTGGTAGTGGTGGTGCTGGTGCCAGGTTCACATCATTTTGGCATGGAAATTCTCCAACAACAGGGCCTATTTAATATCATCAAAATTAATTCAGGGCCATAATGTAATCAGTATCTTTTATATAATAAACAGTTTTCTCTTACAAGACAAGTATCTATATAAAGCACAGTATTTTAATTTTAAAGTATTGCTAACTAACATTTTCTAAACATTTTGCTTTTATACTCCATGGATGTCTTTAGAAATACAGAAATTAATTCATAACTGGAGTTGAGAACACAATCTTTTATTCATTTTGCTTACACATAAAAAGAATGTAGAAATAAAAATTGCTAATCTACGGATCAATGAATACTTAAACCCTTTCTCAGTACAAATTATAAAAAAGTAGCAAATGCCAGTGGTACATACAAGAGCAGTGCAACAACAGTATATCTTTTGATAAGGACATGGCTATGGAGATGTAGAGGTTACTCCAGGTACCAAAATTCTGGATAGCAACTGAAGTCTTCCCTGCCTGTCTCCATGCATGCTCTCCTCCAGTTCCCCCAAAAGTTCTTCCTGTATTTCCATCGTGAATTTCTTTCATGGCAGAGTCCAAATGTCATATTAAATGGGGAGTATGTTGAGAGACAAACTTAATAAAATCTCTGTAAGAGTAACCACTACCACTCCAAGCAAATAATAAACCATTCTGCCAATACAGTTACTACACTCTAAAGTGTTTTCTCTAGATAGGAAAAGTTTTAGAGCTATTTATATTAAGCAATTACTAGTCATAAAAACTGGAAAGATCCTTGAAGCAAGTCTTCCTTACTCAGCTGTAGAGTTACAATTTCTACAGGACCATAAAAGTCAATCCCTCTAAGGCTGTAAGGAGTTTCATGACATGCATGCAGCTATCTGCCTCTCCCTGTACTACAGACAAGCCTTTAATATCCTTGATTTTGCAACCACATGCATGTTGGAATTTAAGTCCAGTATAAACTGGTGAAACGTCTGCAAAAAAACAACTTGGAAGTGCTTCCTTTCAGTTTATTCATATTAACCAGAAACACTTTTAACCTTCTCCTTCCTGAATTCTAAAATGGAACAATACAGTTTACAAGGCAGAGCTAATCTGTATTATTTCAAAATAAAACCTAAATAAACATTGACCTTCTTAGGTTTAAATAAAATGTTTGATACTCCCAGAGGTTTTGCCTTTCGTTTGTTTCAGGGTTTGTTTTCCCCTTTGAGGGTGTTTGAATGTGTGTGTATGGTCAGACTTCCCAAAGAAAGGTTTGGGAAGGGCTCTGGGTGGGGACCTGCCCTTTGAGCCCGTGCACTGGATGTTTTAGGTGAGGCACCGCTGCGCAGAACTGGCCCCACCGTTTAACTCCTGAGGGTCCATCTGCCACAGCCGAGCGAGCTTGGACAGTGAATCCTCAGCGCTGCCTGGTACTAACCAGGGCTGACTCGAGATCAGCATTCGAGATCTGACAGGATCAGATGGCAGGGAGGCTTTAACTGCGAGGGGACGGTCCCCACTGAGACTCGAACTCAGGTCCAGAGTCCAGAGTGCTCTCCTTTACACCATGGGACCATCCAGGTGTTTGAATAATATTGTGGATATTCACCGCCTGTCAGAAAAACCCCCCACACCAGATTGAAAACTGCAAATTCTAATTTTGGGTTGTTTTCTTTTCCCTATAGGAGTATTACAGAGTTTTGTGTCTATTTTAAAATATCCTGTTGAAAACAGAAGTGCTATTTTAGGACATAATGTTTAAATATCAATATAGTTCAGAACAGCTGAAGAACTTGGTCACAGATATCAGCCAGAAAAATCTGAAGCACTCATGTGAAAAAAACCTATAAAAAGAAATACTTTTGCCTCTGAAAAGTATATAACCTCTAAACCAGTTTTTCTTATAGTGCATTTGTTTCATATAACATGGCTATCTCTAACTACAACTTACTTGAACAGGAATAGAATAAATACTGTATCCAGCATAATACTTACAGGAATCCATTTCCCTTGCAAGGACGTGTACTGATACCTTGTGTCTTCTGGGAGCATCTATTGCCAACAGCACCTGCAGTATAAAACATCAATTTCTTCAAGTGTGCAAAGTATCCATGAGATATTATAAAACAGTAAAAAGAATGAGAATGCTTAAATTTTCATTTAAGCTTTAAAATGAGGGATGAATTCTGTGATGTCCCTTCAAATATTATTAAAAGCCATCCATATAATACTCTGAATCGTTTTACAATCAAGTTAAGAAATTCATATACTCTTTGGAACTCAGAAAAAGTGTAAATAATAGAAATTTAGCCATTAACTATGATAGCATCAGGAATGCAACCTAAACTCTCTGCAGAATTTTCTATCCCTAGCAGCCTTCTGGAAGCACATCACCCTGAACACAATTATTAAACTCAGCTGGACTAGCTCACCAATCCAGCTGGTTAATTCTTCTCTGGAATGCTGCATAATCATGTACTGAGCACTGGTGTAAGCAAAATAATATAGATTCCTACAAAGCCAGGACATGCATACTCATTCAAGTTATCATTTATGAAACAACAGGTACTGAAATTCCACTTAGTCCGTTTGTATTTGCTGCATATCTTCACCCATGCCATCATACTGTTAAAAAAACCTAACACCAAAAAACCCACCCAAAGATGTCAGTGTTCACTGTGCCACGTAAATTATAACCAGTTCTAAGCATAAAGAACTAACTCTCATAGGAATGTAAAAAATACCTTGGACAGAGAAAACGATAATGCAGAGTCCAAAAGACAAATCATTTAATGGTTGAAGAACAAAATAAAAGAACAAATGTGCAGTTCTGGCCAGGCTTGGTCACAGAGTAGCACATTTTATATCCATAAAGAAAGGATAAATGAAACAAGAGGAAAATAAAAGCTGGCAAGAAAAAAATAAAAACCACAACAAAACCAAATCCTTCTCCACAATTTTTATAGTTCCCATTAAACGAAGTAATAGTCAGGAAATAAAATTACGGTATCTGCATCAATTATATCATGTACCTAAAACAGGCATCAGTATATCCTTTCACAGCTTGCACAAGTAAGATTCAGTTGCACATACATCTCTTTTCAAGTAACATTTTAACTATATGATTAATTTACCTTGTAGAACTGTATAATATCATCCTTGGTCAGGGTCTTTAGATAAGCCACTTCAATGTTATCTGCACAACAACAGTAAAATCAGAATAAGTCTGCAGATCACAGCTGGCTATTAGCACACTTTATTCGAAGTACATTTCTTTCAAACGCAGACGCTGTAATTGACTGCAAATGATACGGTTTTCATTGTTACCTTTCAAGTTAATACTTGCTTCACTAAAAGTGTCACTGGAACCTTGGCACAAATTATGCTTCAGTAAGTCTGACTGGACTTAGAAAAAAATGCATGTTTGAAGAATATTGATTGCGCTGTAGGATATTCAGTAGCTAAAAGAGATATGCCTACTTTTGTATATTATCTTCACATCAGTGTTACACATTTCTAATGCCAATGGCTTTTATTCACAGGTAGGAAACAGGATGGAAGGATGTCCTTGGGCAGGATGGACTTTTAAATAAATGTAAGGAATGGTGCCCACATCATACCTGTTACAGAGTAATCATCTTTAAGAGATCTGAGGACAATGTGTCTTAGTTGCTACATTACTTCACATAAATTAAATTGTCATGAATTAATCATCTAATAGTATTGCTGCATAAGCAGAAATGGTTTTTGTTGCAGGCATGCTTGCTTTTCTTAAGATGAGCAGGAAGAGCAAGGAAGAAATGAGTGCACGAGAACAAACAGGCAGTTAACAACTCTCTAAGGCAGGCTGTAATTAATAGAAAATTCTACATAAAGAAAATTTAAAAAACCAACAATACAGTCTGGAAAATCAGATAACATTTGGGAGACAACATTAAAAGCAGTAAAAACAAAACCATAAAAATGTGAAGAAAAAAAAACCTTCCACTTCTTAAGGCTGGAATATGAATTGCTGATTTTGACAGCTCTATTAATATAGTAATCATTAATTAAATAAAACCACTAGTGAGCAGAGGCAAATTAAAGATATAAAAGTTAAGGGAAATAGTAAGGTTGGTTGGATTTAGACGTGAAATCTATGGCTATAGTTAGCAGGAAGAATTCCACAGAGATAATATTAACGCAAATATGGTAAACCCAGAAACCTTAAGGCAGAGAAAAATCAAACTATTTCATCAGACACAAAAAAGTACTTGAGGGGATAAGTTTCCACACCACTCCTTATGTTCAGGCATGAAACCTTGTCAGTAGCTCTCATTCTCTCCAGACCAAGCTAGATGACAAGTCAAAATTCATTATTAAAACAGTTCAGTGAGTCACTGACAAGCAAAAAGAACTGTATTTGCTATTGCGGAAAGCCCACGTGGTGCATGTGGAGCAGAAGACAAGTCACAGAATACAGCGCTGAGTTTTATGGAGGAAGCATATTGTGCATGAAGACAGAAAATTACAGTTGTGAATAAGAGCTGAGACACGAAAATGTGAGGAAAAGCTGACTGTATCTAAACTGATTTTTTGTTTTACACTAGTAATGCAGTTTCTAACATATCTCAGTATTATGGATTACAAACCTTCAAACAATGATGAAAAAGGAAAGACAGAACTTAAATATTATGTAGGATCACATCGTAGATAACTGTCAGTCCATTTTCAGTAAAAGCACAAGAAGTTGGATCTCATTTGGTCTTCCACAAGTTTATCATCTTTAAAGTATCGTGAATTAAAAAACAAACCCAAAATTAATGTTTCTTCAGATCTACTCTGAGACAGGTGACATGTTAGTTAAGATAACTGCTGTGCCTCTCCCACCACTCCTTCAAAAGAACTGCACAGTGGGAAGAGGAATAGGGTTAACATGAATGTGTATACTGTCAGAAATGTCACAGTGTATTTGAATGCATCTGTCAAGTATATATTAAATTATGTACAGGCTATGTCAAAGTTTAAGTTGTTCCCAAACGCCTGTAACACTCAACAGTCACAAGAGTAGTCAAATTACAGCATCCAGTTCCCAAGGAATTATCATTTGTCTTACCTCTGTCAAAGTTATACTGCTGGGAAATGATTTCTCCCCAGTATTTAGCACATTCTGCAGACAGCTTCTTTGGTTTGTCTAGACGGCGAATTGCTAAAGCTTGGATATGTTTTTGGAAGGCCTCCTCTGTCATATCTTCTATGCATTTCTCCATGGTTTTCAAGAATGCTTCGACTCTGCTTTCTAAATAGTGTGGGGGCTTTTCAGATTGGATAATAAATCGCAGTCCTTGTATCCCATTTGCCCGCCGTGGACCACTGAACACAATGTACCCTTGGCGAAACAGGAACAGCCAGAAATCAAAAGAAATCCCTTGCTGCACCATAAAGTTTGACAAACACGGCATGTTTGACAAGAACGGAATGTTATGCTAATTTAACTCTGTATTATAAATAAAATAGTGCATGTTTACAAAATATGCCACATACGCTTTTTTAAAAACACATTCTTATTTCACCGAGGTAAATGTCAGTTCAAGGGATGGGTAAGGAGGAGATGAGGCAGACCAAGACAAAACAAAACCAACTGCCACCAGAATCAGGTTTCTGGAAATTAAACTGTACTCTAGTGCTTCATTAGGCTCAACACTAGAAACTTGCTATTTTTTCATAACATCTAATCTGAATTCTCTTTGCCACAATGTAAGACCACTACTTCTCATCAATTAGATAAAAAGAAAGTATTATCCCTTCCTTTTTGTTGTAGCATTTGCTAATCTGAACAACTAATCTCTTCTTCAATCTTCTCCTCTTTTAATAACAAATCTGTCACATTTCTTTTAAATGTTGTTTTATAGCTTTCTCATCATTCCCTAATGCTCACATCCAAACCAGATACAGTATTTCCAAGTTCTTACCTGAACAATTTAGGAGTATTACTGTGATGTGAGTGCATCTTGAAAGCTTCCATTTATATATCCCAGCATTTTACACAGCAGGACAACACTGCTGATTTATGTCCTACCTCTGGTCCCCTCTACCCTGTACAGTTTGCTAAATAACTGCTCCCTAGCCAGTTGCTTCCCAGCCTGTATCTGTGCCACTGGCTGTTCCTGCCAAACTCTTCCTAACAAACTGCATCTTAGCTTCATACCAGTCATGTTTCCAAAATGTCAAACTAATTTGAAATTCTAATTCTATCTTCCCATACACTTGCAGCTTCTCTCAACTTAGTATTATCTGAAGATTTAGTAAGTATACTCACTCTTCAATCATCTAGTTTTGATGAAAATACCAAATAACAATTTGATCACAACAGAGCTCTGTAGAACAACTCTTTTTCAAATCAACTCTTCTTTATTTTCCAGTCATGACTTCCCAAAATGCTGCATCCAAACGTGTAGCACTTCCACCCACACACTCCAGTAACAGTCTCTCAGTTACCTTCTATGAATTTAGAACTAGTTTGATAACTTATTCCATATTTTCAAGCAATTAGAATTAAACTGACTAATCTGACTCATTTCCCCACTCTTATCTTTCCTTTAAGGAAACATGCAGCATTTACTTGCGTTTATTTTTTCCAATACCTCATCTATCATCATTTTAAGACTTCTAATTCCAGGAGTTTTGTAATTTTGTTCCTTATAACAGAATGTAGAGTTCATCAGAGCTGAATTCTTTAAAATTTAATTTACCCAATACATCTATAATTTTCCTGTTCAAAGGTAAGCCTTGGACTTTGATCACCAGTATTTATTTTGGAAACCATCTGGTCACAGCCGACATTTTAAATGAAAACTAACAAAGCCAGCCTAAAACATTTTCATTTTTTTCCACCATTGCCAACTTTTCTCTTTTACTTTCTCATACTGCTAAAGCATTTATTGAAAGAATTGTCACTACTTCTGCTGTTTAGCAAACTGCTAACTCCTTTTTCCCTAAGCTTTCTCAAGAGATCTTATTAAATTCCATGAAGTTTACTGAATTTTGCCGGTACTTCTACTGTCTTTCCCTCTGCAGTTATGCAGTGCTGAACACAAACAGTTCTTCCTGTTTCCCCCAACTACTCTTTACGTGCTCCTTCCACCTTTTCTACAAAACCTGTCACCAGCACAATTTCAAAAATCTGTTAAATAACCTGGATTCTATTCTATTTTCAGCAGATATATGGACAGTTAAAACTCCTATGATGAATATTTTATGGCTGATTCTGCTCGTTGCCCACAAGAAGTCTAATCTTCCCTGACATCCCTGGTGGTTCACAGTCATCACACTGAGACACTTGCCTGCTTCTCACCTTTCTGGAAAACCTCTACTCCTCACCAGTATTTCAATCATGTGAACTGTCATGTAAAGTCTCTCTCTCAACTTGTTACTCTGGAACAATCTTATCAGTTCTGTCTTACTGGTTCAAGTTACAACTACCTGTACTTATCAGTGAACAGCTGTACTCTTAAAAGGTCAGAAATGTATTTACATCTCCACCAACATGGTGGCTCACTATTACCATACACTCATATTCCTAAGACAGGGCTTAGGGTTTAACAGATGGACTTGAAGATCTTAGAGGTCTTTTACAACCTAAACAATTCTATGATTCTGTGAATCATCAAGTGCACCTGGAAGTAGGATCACAAGCAAAAAAGATCAAACTGCTACTCATTCTTTAAGAAGATCTAGACATTTAGGAAACTGATCCAATAAACTCCTATTGGTAAAAGTTCTAATACGAAGTTTTCTGCGCAGTGATCAAATGTTTTTTAGTCAGAGTTGGTTTCAGATATTTCAGACTTATCTTAAAAATTATGCATGCTTGTTCTCATTTTAGACTCCATGCACAGTAACATTTCTTTGAGTCATCAGCAGTTAAGATAAATTACATTTACCAAGTGCCTTTTAAATGGCATTCAGTAAGCAAGGAAGGAACACCTCATCACATCTCGCGTGTGAGTGTGTGAGTGCATCCACATGTGATACACACACAGTCCCCCAGGAGAACTCACCTAACTGCTCCTTGGTGCGCAGAGTGTTGAAACATGGCTCTGAGATAATCTGACAAAAGAGCTCCAGAAACATATTCTCAGAAGTGCTCTGCATGTCTGTTTGGTAATAGATTTCAATGCCACAATTGTTATGAACTTCATTTCTCTGTTGATATACAAACCAACCTCCTAAAAGACAAAGTTAAAATATTTAAGTTCATAAAAACCTATGTTGTCATTGTCCACAATTAAAATGATAATGGTCTATTGCTTGTGGAATGGTTTAGGATTGTTTAGGATTATAATAAATGGTTTAGGATTGTTAAAGACTTTCCACTAACAGCATACTTTTCATGAAACAAGAAAAGAATGAATTATTTTTAATACATTAAAATGTCACAGCTTGAGCATACCAGCAACTAAACTGAAACTGGCTGCTTCTCCTCAAGCAAATATTTTTGGTATTGGGGTGAAATTCTATATTGCCTTTACTATGTAAACAGTGTCTAAGACAATCTGTCAGAAACTATTATAAGCATTAAAAATAATTCCACATTTAATACCAATAACTTCTTGTAAAGAATGTTATGATAGTTTCCACAGACAGATGACCAGCTATGGGTAACTTGCTTTGGCCGTACAGCTACGTATATCATTGCTCCCAGCAACACCTTGAACCTCCTTTCTTTTATATATATGATTTTTTTTTAACCATAGAAGTAAGATCATACAAACACTACAACAACAAAAGAATTTGTATAAAAAAAAAGTTGTGTAAGAGCTTTTAGTTTTCTCAAAATAGCAAGGCTCATTCAGAACAGTCCTTCACTGAATGGTCAATGCTAAAAATGTTCTAAGAATGGTGTTTATTCAAATGTGTATACGATGTGAAGCAGAGAGTGGGACAGGGCTCTTATTTCCATAAATCATAATGAGTGAACCAGGACTGAATCACAGAAGGGCCTGGATGGAAGGGACTTTAAAGATCGCCCAGGTACAGCTCCCAGGAAGCCAAATTTACATACAAAAATTAAAAATTAAATCAAACTAATTTTCAAGTAAAACAGAAAGGTCATGTATTAGTATGTAATTTTATTAACAAAACCACATCCTAGTTAATTTTTGAATTGTAAGTTTAAAATAATCTGAAGTAAGTCTGATTTCAAAACACACTCCTAGCGACAGAGTAACATGTATTTTAAAATGTCATTAGCAAGGAGAATCTCAATTTAATGAGTGTTAAAAAGTCATAAATAAATCATTTAACTTACTGTCAGGAAGTTGAACTTCCCTGTATCTCACTAGCTGACTGGGAAGGAGTGGCTTTGTATGAGCATGCTCAATAAGAGTGTCCTCAACCATCTGCATAATTCCTAATGCAGCCTGGAACAGAAAATGTAAGAGGAATTTCAGTGATCATTAGTCATTCTGTACCTAACAGCAGTGCGAGACTTTCCAATTGTTGATGGTGCTGTGAGAGAAAAGAAAAAACATCCAGAATAGAAAATAGAGCTATTGTAATTTAATACAAATACAACAGAAGTTAAGTAGATGAAAGTGGCAGCTTGGGAGGAAAGGGTTTTTTTGTGTTTTCTCTAAGTTTAACTTGTCTACATGTTTAACTCTTTTTACTTCTTTCTAATGCTTCAGAAATAAGAGCTCGATTGGCTTTTATTTTTCCCTTTCCCACCGTTCCTGTTTAGTTATGTGTGAAGTACTGAATGTGGAAGGATACTGGATTCTTAAATCTGTGCCAGTAGTCTGAAAGTTTTAAATGGAAACAAGTCGAATCTGCAGCACATCATTCCTTCTGCAGCTTGATCAGTAATGACAAGCAACACAGACTTTCAAATACTTTTATCTGAAGCTGGTTTTTAATTCAGTTTCCAAGAGTAATATAAGGGCAGCACTTAGCCAAATAAGTGGAAAGAAAATGACACTTTGATACCTCCACAAAGATAAAAAACGTACAAAGTTGAATTATGGAATCACATTTGGCAAAACTTCTTTGAAGATCTGAGAAGATTAAACTAGTCTTCCATTTTTTATGCTGCTTTTCAATAAAAATTGCTTTATTAAAGAAAGAATCACACCAACCTGTTTTGTTATATTGCCATGGAGAAGAGCTTCAATGTGTAACCGTGACAACAGTTGTGCTATAAAGGCTTTGAGACGGGGAAGGGTGACATCTAGAATAGATATTTAGACAGTTAAATCACTCACATGTATTTTAAATTAACAAGTATCTAAGTCATCATTAGATACAGTGCATTTTTTAGAGGAGGAGAAACCCATCATCGTGAAAAAGTGAATCTCTCCTTAAAAATGCAACACTGGAATACTTGCAGCTCTAAATAGCAGCTCTCATCATATAGTTTATTTCACTTAGAATTCACATGCTGTCTGACCCAGATTCCAAAAAAAGAAAAAAAACCCCTTCTTTCCAATCATGCCGAACAAACATTCCTTTCTCCAGAGAAAACAGCTGCAATCATTCAGGTGGTGCTTCAAGGAAAAGCCTTACTTATTAACTAAACAAGCAGCATGCAGTTTGTAACACTCAAGCAACACCCTGCGCATTTACCATCTAGACTAAAAAAAGATCCTAACTCCAAATATAGTGTTTTGATAGTATCTTTGCAACAAACAATACACAGAAAAATATCCTTGCAATATATTCCAGCACACACACATGCACAAATCACACACAGACATTCTGTGGTAGCCTGTCCTTGGAAAGCAGTTCTCATATATAATGCAAACTATAGTTTAACATACAGAATCAATGGAATAAAACACAAAGGATGGTTGAATGGATGGGACATTCATGGGTATGTATTCTGAATCCATCCCCTCAAACGAATACAAAAGCCACATATTCTTCTTGAAAAGGTCCTGGTGTATTTCAAGAAGGTATTACAAGGTATTTTTGCAAGCTGTCCCAGTAAGAGCCTTTTGTTACAACACAGTAAAATACAGGTGGGGACCGGTTCTTCAGCTATTACTACAATCACAAAGACCCTAAATATCATTTAGTTCCAAGCTCCCTGCCATGGGAATCGACATCTTCCACTAGACCTGGTTGCTCAGAGTCCTACTCCACCTGGCCTTTAAAATCAATTAAATCTCTTAATTTGAAATTTCTCCTCCATTCAAACACATTAGGGTGCCTGCTGTTCAATAAGATCCACAATTTTCTTTATTCTTTATTATCATTATCTACAGAAATTATATATTTTTATTAGCTACTGTTCTTCATTATTTACAGGAACATGAGTTATGTTTCCCTGTTAATGGAAAAAACAAAATAGTTTGCGCACTGGGAAGAACAATGCAGATACACTCCAACATGTCTGCAAGATGTCAGCTAGAGAAATATGATTTTATCAATGCTGACTGAGCACTGGATTCAACAATGCAGGCTCATACCCACAAGGCTGTTCCAACTTTTGTCTGAACTTTGACCTGCAAGTTTTGCCATTTGAGGCCTTTTAGTCTGAAGTAAACTACACTTTGTTGAAACTGGAGGACAATTGCAGCAAGTTCAGGTCTGGCACTGCAGGGGCTTCACTTGAACAGCGAGCAGAGCTTGCAATAGGTGAACAGGTACCTTCATTAGTTTAGTAAGACATTTTCCATAAGAAAAGAATTAAAAATAATAAAGTTTAAAAGTGACGTAACATTACCATCTAGAGCTTCTTTCAATTCATCTTTGGTCCAAGCAACTTCTGTCATCAGGAGTCGGAGATAATACATTGCATGCTGGTGAGGCTGTTCAGCCCTGAAGTTGTTAAGTGATCTCATGTACTAAAACAAAACCATTAAGCAGATTATAAATTTAGAAATAGAGTTCTAAACATAAAATATTAACATTGCACTCTCAACTCTGGGTACCATCAAAAAGGTACATTTCAGATATTGAGAACATTGCTTATTAGCCTTGTTAATAATTGCGTTAAGTGACCTCAGTAACAATCCAGGCTTCTGAGCCTTCCCATTCAGCAGCAACCATTAAGACAGTTGAAATGAGCATGAAGTCAAACTTTTCCATTAAATTAATGACTGAAAATTTAATTACTGCAGTTAGACCTAAACAAATATTTAGATCAAGCTGCTCTGCCCAGGAAATACACATTCCCTGATGACTGACCAGGGGTGGAGGAATACTACTAATAGAAAATGTATTCTTCTCCCAATTGCTTCCTTCAGCTGACTTGGTTAGACAAAAACAAGAGCATCTGGAAAAGGCTTTGCATGGAAAAATGAGGTATGAGAGAAAAATTAGTGAGCTTCTCCAAAAATACTCTTTTCTACATCAGCTGCACCTTTACAGAGTAAGGAAAACCTCTTTCCTCCACCAGAGAACTGGGAAGTGCAAACTAATACTTTCAGCAAGTTGGAAGGGTTGCCAGTATAGGACAAAATAATTAATTTCAGGGCCCATGAGTGACAAACAGTGAGCCTGAAGTCGCTGAGGAGGTATCTTCTGTCTGTTCCAAACAGAAGCCACAAGCTGGTATCTCCCTTATCTCTTTGGTGGGAAGAAAACTGCAGTCTCCCCATCAGACCTGAGTTCTGGAAGTCAGCATGTGTTAACCAGCTGGTTACCTTTGCACCAAGTGATCTTGGCCCAGGAGCCAAGATGCATCTGGGGAGAAGAAACGCTGCAAATCTTTTCAACACCTCCTTTCCCCCTTTATCCACTTCCCCCTTCTTTTATGGGTGGGTCCCACTGAAAACACCCAAGTTGTAAAACAGGATATAAAAGTTTTGTACCCCACCACTCCAATTTAGATTTCCACTCCTATCAAAGCAAGCTGCAATCCCTTGACACATCTTAACAAAGACTGACTGAAAGAAGATTACAGAGCCAGTTGTTTTCAACCAAAGAATGTAATATAAACACTGAAGAACTCATGGCCACAAAAAAATGAGAAAAAAGCTTTTGAAGCCCCACTAAGGCAGAATGTCACTCTCTATTTCCATGGATAACCAGCCCTCAGATTTCTTATAAAGTCAATGTACTCAATCTTAAATTACTCCAAAATTCAGATTTCTCACACAGCTTACCGCTTCCTTGATAATTTCAAATCGTTTTTCATCAATCTCAAAAGTAGCCATTTTCTCAATGATCTTCTTGAGCAAGATATGTTGCTTGTCATTATAACCTTTTACAGAGAGCTATGGAAAAAGTGCATAATTTGCTTTAAATATGGAAGATAAAAGAATAAAACAATTATCAAGTCTTGTATAATTTAATGAGCAATACAATTTTCAATACTTACTCTAAATTCACCATTACTGAACATTAACTTATTCTTAAATTAAATCCCTTTACTCATCAAAAGGTAACTTACTGATGAATATAATACTGCACATTTGCTCAGGAGTTATAGATGAATGAATGTAATGTCATGTAGATTTAATCAAATTGAACTAAGAATACAAAATTTAAATGATTACAATATCGAGCCCAGTCAGTATATCACTTATTTTGAGTACTGAAATGATGTCACTCTGTGTTTCTCACTTTAGTAACAAAGTCTGGACTCACAACTTTCTAAAATGTTCTCTCCAAATTACTTTCAACCTTTTTTCATGTTTATGTTGTTGATCAAAAAATATTTTACCTAAGTGGACATAAGCAGTGCTACAAGAAAAGGGGTGCTATGAACAGCAGCACAACTTACACCCAGGATGGTGCTGGGTGAAACACCAGAGTAATCTACAATCATAATGAGATATTGATCTCATACTTTTTTTTCCTGAAAGTATACATGAAATAAACTTGGTCATTTAAAAAATAAGGTAAAAATTACTATCATTCCATCAAGCTACAGAAAATTCCTCTTGCAAAAAAAAGACATTAAAAGGCCCTTTTTTGGTGGGGAAAATCTTCAGCATTTAGTATCCCAAAGCAGGAATTTGATTGGATTTGTGCAGTTTAATCATTAAGAATAAAACTAAACTTTAGAACACAAATCAACGTATATGTGAATTCCTGCTTTCCAGTAGGAAGATTTTTTCTTCTATGGTTCCTGAAACATAGTTGAACCACGAATTTGAAGAAAAGGCTATCATAAATGGATTTATGGCAAAGACTGGCATTCTAAATTACCATAGGAACCCAAAGAGTCCAACAATCACCATGGGTGACTGTTTTCAGTGTAGCATCTGCCCTTGCTTAAAGCACCAACACTGTACACTTATTAATTATAAAATTTCTCACAATCCAGAAGATTACACATTTTCAGATATTTAAAATAACTCTAAACTTTTAAACTGTGACTAAAACCAAAGAAAATTGCACACACTTATTTTTCAAAGGAATTAACCCTGACCACTGAAGCAAGTTTTTAACTGAGAATAGATAACCATGTTAGCAGTAAGTCAAGTGAAAGATACAAGGAAATGAGATTAGTGTTGGATAAAAAAAGAAATTGCAGCACTCTCTCATACCAAAAGTGTAAAGATCATATTCTTTTACTAAGGTTGCTCCAAAAAATAATACTTCTACAGGAAAAATTTTAAAACACATTCTTGTATATAATGATGGCTAAGAAAAGCTTTTAGTAGAACTTTGAGACAGACTACTAAAATCTCCCATCATAAGTCTCTTAGGAGAATATTAGTAAGAAATAACCATTTATCATAATAGCAGTATTTATCAAGTATTGTCAGCACTTTAAAAGAGGTTATAAAACACATAATAAAGACAAACACTAAGGAAAAGCCATAAATATCCAGCATTGCATTCTAATGAACACATGCACAATCCATTTCCACAGCTCACTACAGCAGAATTAAGAGAATCATAACAAAACCTGTAAGGCTGAGACTCATTCAACAGAAAACTTAAACCTTTTTATACAGAAACCAGCAATAGTACTTTCCAGACTACCATGCAAGCAAGTAAAAATGTGAACCAGAACGCAAAAATTGCACTGCACACATGGTCACAAGACACTGCAATCCTGAACAGGTCACTCAGTACAAAATACAGCTTTGCATTGCCTTTAATACATGAGATATATGCAAGGGAAAAAACATTAACCATCTCATTTAGAAATGCAGAAGTCAAATGTTTTCTCCAAGCTCAACAACTCCCAAGCTGTTTCATTTCCTCCTGCGTTTTTGTCTTACTTACAAGTATTGCATTCATTCCTGATGCAATGCCATAGCTCAAACCTGAGAGGCGTGCTGCATATGTATACTCTTTTAAATCATCCTTCAATAACCTGATAAACAGGTATGTCATGTTGCAATGGAGAGGATCAGCATAAATGTAGCGACTAACAAAAAGAAAAACAAAAGAAATGCTTTGATACCTCAAGCAGTGACAAAGTAATGGATGAAGAAATATGACTGAAGAGTATGTATATGCAGCCTCATGATCAATAGTTCTTGAACAGGATAGTTGATGTATACCATTTATTTAATAGCATGGAAAAAGGGTCTTTTACCCCATCAGTCAGAATGTTTTAGTAGATATCTGACAAACATATAAATATGTAAGCTTGGATTAGGGTTGTTTTTATTTTTAAATGGAGGAAGAAATCTCACAACTAATTAATTTCATGAATGATACAAAAATGAAGAAGAAAATTTGCTTAACATGAACTGAAAGACTGTTGAAGACTTTGAACAAAATTCAACTTAAAATTCAAATCAAAGAAAGAATGGTTAATGACCAAGATCAAAAGGACTAACAGCCTTTATTTTTTATTTAAAAGTCCTTCCATCAAATCAATATAAAAATGTTGATGAGTGGAAGTAGTTTTAAGGCTCTAAGCTCTTCGTGGATTTGGGTACTTACATACATCCCATAGATGGTATTTTGGAGATCATAGTTCAAGCCAGCTAGTTCTGCTGCATATGCATACTCGTTGAGGGAGTCCTTGAGTAGTTCAAGGTACAAATAGGCCATGTTACAATGCAAGGGATCCACGTAAGCAAATGGGCTGGAAGAAAATGTTGAAAGTAAAATATGCAGTTTAAAATTATTTCTCTGTTTCTTTTGGCCTTGAAGTTTGATCTGAAGGAAACAATATTTTCTGAGATTTTATGCTGATGGATCCCATTATGAAGGATTCCTATTTTGAAGCCAAATATGAACATACCTGAAAATAGTTACTTAGCTTGCTTATGGTTTGAGGAATGCCAAAATATATTGAAGATTCCAAAGATACTCTATTTGTGCTCATAAATCAAGACACATATTTACTTGGCTGCACAGTCAGAATTCACCAGGAGTACAATAAGCTAAATATAGCAATATAATTTAAGAGAGTGACATGAAATCCCACATACTGAACATTAATTTAATACATACTCATACATTATCAGAAAACAAAGTAGTTTCTATTATAAAATTAAGAGATCAGCAATTTGTGGTATGAAAATATGTAGCCCATGCCAAGTTCTCCTCTGGAAAGAAGTCTGGCATATCCACTGTCACAGCACTATAATTTTTTTTGTGTTATCTTTTCACTGGCAACAACTGTACAAAACCTACTGTCTTCCACTAGAAGCATCTGATCACATACAATATTGCCACAAATTTCTTTAAAAGAGAAAAGCAACTCAAAGACTCAAACTATGTTTCAACTGTGCTAATTGTTACATACCTGTGTACTTTAAAGATTTGCAAAGTCAGGTTATTTGTACTATGACCGAGTACTGATTTCTAAAGCTTCTGGATTGCATGTAAATTCATTATCAATTTCACAGAAACAATCAGCAGTATCTGAAACAATTTGCTGTCAGGATATGGCTTACAACTGAAACCCACACCATTTGCATTTATTTTCTCTGAGCAATCTAGTGGTGATATTCAGACGTGCCATCATATGGTCACACCTATACAGAATGGTATTTTGCAGTGTATACAAGCTTTAATATAGTAAAACAAAGATCACATGACCACAATACACAAGTTGATAAACTTAAAATACATTGCAAAGGTAGGTTCCTGGTTCCTTTTAGTAAGGCCTTGACTTCTTCCTTTCAGATTAAGAAAAGGAAGCAGAGGAAGAGATTTAAAATAAAAAAAGTATTTAAAAAAGCTATCAGAGAAGCAGGGCCTCCCATAGTCTGAAATTTTAGCACAGATTAAACAAACAGGTCAGTAAAAAAAAAAAACAAACCAAAAGGGCTACTATTTGCATTTCTCCCTACATTGAGAATTCCCCAAAACTGAGTAATTTCAATATGCCCAATGATACAAGTCCAATTACTACTGAACTTTTTAATTAAGATTGAATTCAAAGCAAGATGTAGGTCAATCCTATGTTACCATGAGCCTTCCTCCAAACTCCAATTTTTTTCCATTTTGATACTACAATAGAGACTTAATCAGTTTGCATGATTACTACGTCTGTATCAGTTACAGATTCTGTATACTCATTTCGTTGGCAAAGGTCAACAGGGAGTTTTGAAAATAATCATGACTACTGTATCACTGATGCTCAAGTGAAAAATAACAGAAAACAATTATTACAACATTGTTATTGGAGTTGCCTTCTATTGTAGTTCGCTTTTCCCCCCCCCAGACTCAAGCAGAACAACTCACTCAGTGATAGTGTATTAAAAAAATTGTCCAGTCCAGTCTTTTCCCCTTTCAAACAGAGCTGTACGTGCTGTAAGTGACAGAGCTGGAATCAACACTGCAGTGCTGAGTTGAAACCACCTTTAGAGAGTTTTCGCGATATGAGCACATTACATGGTTATTTTGCTTCCTTTTGAAAAAGGGATACTTGTTGAGTTGTTAAGCTGCAATTCATAAAAAAACCAAAAGCTTATCATCTTCTTTTAGGCTGGGTGATAAGTCCCATGTCAGATGTTTTTTACTGTGGTGTTTCTTTAAGACAAGAATCTCCGTCAGGATTTTCAGTTTTGGAACAACGTGATTTCAAGAGATTCATACACTCATTGTTCCTACAGCATTTGTGTATCTGAAGGAGAAATCACCACCATCAACTTCCTCTTAATTCACCTACATTGCAATTGCTGCTATAACATCAGGTCAGGAATTCTTTCTATAATTCATGATGATCAGAGCTGCAGGCAGAAATCCCACTTTTTTCTATCTTACTGAAGCATTCAGTAGTATGAACAAACTTGTCATCTGCTACAAGGCAGCACAGCCTTCATATTCTGATCTAGAATTGAGGCTAAAACTTTTTATGAAAACCCATGTCCTTAGGATGGCTTTATTCACCAGTTCACTTGGCCACAAGAGATACAGGTCATTTTAATGACTCTCATCATAAACACTATACATTTTACCATTTCCTTCAATGACCATCAGCATGACCAAAGGGAGATAAAAAAGATTCTTGGGGAATCTCTCCAAGTATCAAAAATAGACAAACCTGCTTACAACTTCTTTTGGAGATGACATATCCAATATTGGCAAAATCTCCTCATTTCTGTTCACATGCAATTACAATAAAGAAAGGAATCCTTACTCCCAACCCTACGAAAAACCAACTTTCCACTTGTAACCATTCCTAGGAGGAAAGAGGCCATCAAAGCTCAAATACTCCTGGTTTTTAAAAGGGCTCACTGACACTGAAGTACAAATCTAACTGGGAAAGCCCATCACCACTGACCCAGCTGAAGATGCCCCTGCTCAGTGCAGGACAGTTGAACTAGATGACTTTTAAAGGTCCCTTCCACCATAAATGATTCCATGATATTGTGTAAACATTGCACATACTTCTGCACTTCTGTGTGCTCCACAAAAAAATCAATTATTATTTTTTAATCTTTCACAAACTGATACAGAGCCTGGTTTACTCATAGTTCATTTGAATTTGATTTAAAAAACACCACAACTGTATAACAAACTCAGTGTCCATTGATAAAATCCTGTTTTGGATTTTGGTCAAACATAGTACAAGAAAAGCCACCAAGTATGAACAAAGGCAAAGAATTGCAGTTGTTGTTCTTTGAATGAGAGAAGGGCAGTTACCATTTTAATCTCTATTTCTGGACACATCCAAGTTGAAACAGTTGTAACATTTGTCCTGTGGTTTTGAAAAGCAAAAAGAAAGAGGAAATTCCCAGGAAACTAGTTTCCCCAAGTAATTCACCAACACCAGTAGTAAGGTATGACACACACTGGAAAAAAGTCTCTTATCTATAAAACTCTGCAAGAAAAATATTAAGTGGTCCCTCAAAACTAGGACTCAAACAGTACACCTACAAGCATCTATGAGAGCCCTCATAATAAATAGCCTTTACACCAATCACTGAATCATTTAATTAAGCAAAAGGAGAGTCCCTGAGGGTTTTTTTGCCTTTCAGTAGCCCAACACAGAAACAGCTGCACTCTAAACACACCAGCATTTTTTTAAATTCAAAAGTTAGAAATTTATTACTTGAAAGGAACATTAAGAAGGTCCAGCATTGCCATGCTTACTTAAAAGTGAAAGGTAACATTCCTGGGATGAAAATAATGTAAGAGCAGAATTAACACTACAGTTTTTTATCATGAGTCTTAGGGTGAAAATTACACATTCATTGATAATACAGATGATGCTGCTCTCAAAAAAAAAAAATTGTGGGTGCCAGTTATGTAAAATCCCAACATTTTAAGCACTTTTTACACTGGCTTGCATTACACAAATGAAACTACAATTTGAACCTAAAGTCATTATCAGAATAGCATCTCACAACGAAAATACATATCTTAAAATAGTTGCCATTTAGTAATTAATGTAAAAATACACATATTTTAAAGGGTATATTGCAACATGTAGCAGCTCCTATAGGCACGCCTATTTCAGGTATAGCAAATAAAACATCAAAGAAAATTAGGTTTATGAATATTTTTAGATAAACTTTTCCTGTTAATATAGATGGAGCAACTCAAACTGTTTGCTATTCAATTACTGCATAACTTAGATAAGCCTTCCTGCTATCTATACCATACTGCTATTCAAAGTAAGGACAAACATTTCAAAATGTCAATATATGCAAGAAAGTTTTTGCTGCAGACTCCCAACAAACAAGATTCACGTCTGTAAAGCAATTTATGTGATATACTCAACATTGCATACCTGAAAAATTCAAAGTTGAGACAAGCTTTTGGCAAAAAAAATTTGTCATCTTGCTTGAACCATAGCTTGCTCATAGCAGTGTCCTGTGCAAGAGAAAAAGTTTTGTTAAGTCACTTGATTTTTAACTGCCTTTCTAGCAGTATCTTGAAGTTTTATACTTTTTTATTATATTTTGGCATATGACAAGATCTGTATTTTAAAAATGCAGAGGACTTAACTTTAGCTTCCCAGAAGGTTAGGCAGCAAACAGGACAATTACAGACAGTTTACCTTGACAAGGGCAGGGTACTGTGTTGCATCTTTTTCCAATGGCAAAATCTCAAAGTTTGTAGGAATGAACTCATTCTTCATTGGAAGCTTGAATTTCCCATTCAGGTCAGCATTTTGCCATTTCTGGATAAACAGGAGAAACAAAGAATCTAAGCAGAGTTTCTGCTTAACTAATGGATATATACTTATTTACTTCATGCTGAAACAAAAGATTTAAAAATGTATTCCACTACCTTATGTGTAAATACAATTAAGGTAACAAGGAAAGAGAGAAATAGTTGGGAAAACAAGTTGGAGTAGACTATCAGCAGGACGAAGAGCTCTGAGAAGGAGGTACAGAGAAAAGGGGGTTTGTGTCTCATGTTTTCTGCTACCATGAGCTGTGAGTGAAGGTATTAAACTGAATACTTCAACAAGAATTCTCATCCAGAACATAGGTGTGGTCAAGCTAAAGGAGGCACTTCTATGTAGTATCTGCTCAGGACACACTTGGAAGCTCCAGTTCAGCTCAAAGGTATATTCTGCAGCCATCTCTTCTTAAAAGATTAGAACAATAACAAGTTTCAATATGGATTTGCCCACCTCCTTTACTGGACTTTTCATATTTAGAATCTCATTCAACTGGCAATATATACTTGTTTTCTACATTGCAAAAATGAATTTTAAAAACATAGTTACATATCACTGTTGTAAAAAGATTCTTAGGTACAGATTAGTTCATTAACATATAATAGACACTATTACATGTTTAAAAGTTTATACTTATGTTTTTAAGTAGCCACTGTATATTACAGATCTTTTATAGCAAAAATATCTTAATATTGCCTGTACTTAACATGGTTTAAAACCATTAAAATATTTCTGTCCTATGTAATAAATACTTGAGAAGTAAAGACTAATGCAAGATCCTTACTTTTCATAACATTAAACACACTCATTGCATGATTTTCATAGTATGCAGAGCAGCAGATTTAAACTTCCCCCTCCAACTAAATGGAAAATAAGAACAAGAATTTGTCACTGACTTTCATTTGCAGGTATTAGAATATATTAAAGTTTTAACATACCTTAATAACTTCATCAGAAATTGCTTCTTGCTTGTACTGTGTTCCATACCAGTCTTCCGTTCGATCAGTTTTTCCTTCAAAAGACTTGGAAACTATTGCAACTCTGAAAACAAAGAGACAAAGCACTTTGGCACAAATGTGTCTGAGAAAAGACCGTGAAAAATTACTCCGAGCGCTGTTTTTGCAGAAATAAATGGATCCTGGTGATGGAGCAAAGAGTCCCTGGACAACCACATGGTACCTTGGATAGCAAATGCCTGTTACTAAACTACACACGTTAACCTCATCAGGTTATCAGTATCATTTAATATTACCATAAGGATGATGAGGTTCAACTCCCTCCTCCTTGCAGGACTACATAAAATAAAATATGTGACTAGAAGCATGATCCAGATGCTTCCTGAACTAAAGAACACATGTAAATAAGAGGAGTATCCAGAATAAAGAAAATTACAAACTTAGTGTTTTTTCAGTAGTCTACATGACAGGCAGCAAGCAAACTCCTTTAATTCTTTTGAACAATCTACAACACAAAAGAGCAGTCAATGGAAATAACTGGCTGGCTACAAGAGTAAACAGATGTTTCTAAGGATTTTGAAATGGTCAAAAAAAGGTAGCACAATTACCTCCTACATATATTCAACAATCCCTAAATGATGAATAGCACCATAACAAACTTTGTCAAGTCTTGTGCAGATGACTAAAATGCCTATTACGACACCAAAGTTCATGCAATGTAAGTGTTCTTTTTTTATCACAGTATCTTCAGACCAGGAACATTCTCTTGTTTATTTCTAAGGCACAGCAAAGTGAGGCACAAACCAAAACAAGCAAATGCGGATGTGCCTCAAGCTATAGTTTTTTATTTTATAATACCCTTTTTGACAATACCCTTGGGATGAATTTTGCAATACAATGGAAAGTTTAAGTATGTACTGTAAATGGCCTTGTCCTCACCCCTGCTATTTCACCCCATGGTTAAATATAAATGACTAAATGATCCAAGAAGGATGAAGAAAATAGGATTCCTCTGCATTTAGTTGCAGATGCTCCTACTATGAAGATTTTCAAATTATTAATGATTTAATCTGTGCATTGCAGCATGAGTAGCAGAACACTGAGGCAAACAGTCAGCATTAGACACACTTAAGTACATGCCAGAGTCACAGGGAACTGTGAAGGCACACTCTCTAACAACAGCTTAAAAAACTGAAGCAGAACTTGCCCTACAGGCTGTAATTTTGAGACAATATTTTAAATCACACACACTACATAATATTTTAGGGATGTAGATTTCCTCTGGGGTGAGAAAGGGAGAAATTTTTACTCCCCAGCTTTAAGAACTGCATGATTAGCATGAACAGGCACACACAAAACCTTTGCTCCTCTGCAGAAGTTACGCAATATCCAAACCAGAATGAGAATACTTATTTGTAGAAGACACATTATTTCAATTCATTGCAAAAGGCACAGACATGGCTAACAAGTGATTTGTTAGGGTTCAGCAAAACTACGTTGCTACAGACACAATGATTTGTGGGGGGAAGTAAGTGAACAAATTGTATTTTTCAAAATTGTTACTCAGACACAATGCAACTAAAAGTAAACACATACATTCTGTATTTCTTGTGTGTTTATCATCAGGGATGAGCATCACCAACTGCCCAGTGATAAATGCTCAGGGTCTGTAATTCCAGCAGTTAAGACGTTTCTGTACCAACATTTTAGGCATTATTTTTCTTCCCTCCAGGATAGTACTAATCTTGCACTTCTGATATCACAAGAGGAAAAAAGCTCACTTACTATCCAAGGGAAAATATTCTTTAGCTGTTTAATCTGGTGAGTCACTATCTTCTTAAATTTTAATATGAACATTTATTCTGCAGACGATGAGGGGAAAAAATGTATTGGAAGTGATAGGAAAATTACATTTTCAGCTAAGATTGCAACACATGCCAAGTCTATTCCCTTATCTTCACAGATGGCTGGCAAAACCCAATACAGTTTGAAGAAGTAAAAATGATACTTACATTTTAAAATGTTTCTCTCTAAGAGAAATTAAGGCACTAAATGCAACAAGTAGTGTGTGGGGGCAGGAGGAGAATATGAAAACTTCCTGCTATGGTTCAGTCAAACAGAAGCACATATGGATACTTGCTACCATCTGTATGGATTTTTTCATACTTCTTAAACACAAAGTTTGTTAAGAAAACAAGCGTCAGAAATCTATACTTTTTAAAAAAAGACACTGACAGTAGTTTAAAACTGTGAATGCAGTTACTCCAATACAGATATTCCAAGAAAAGTCCTTAGTGTAGGCAAATTCCAACACAGTTATGAAAAAGAAATTATAAGTAAAACCACAATGCAAAGGAAAAACTCAAATCAAGGGAAATTAAAGCACCTCAAGACTGAATGAATACAAGGCATAAAAATTTAAAAAAAAATTATGTGAACCAGGAAAACAACAGGCACATTTAGGATATAGCACATACTAACTCCTGCATAAAAAGGGAAAATAAAAAGGTAAACATGACCATGCATATCAGTAAATGGTGGATAACCAAACCAGATATATATAAAGCACATGTTCACTGGTTCTTTTTATTAGTATATAAAATTTGCTCAAGAAAAGACAAAAGAAGGAAACAGGTTACTGGATTGATGGTAATTCACTGCATTAATAAAGATACAGGTGCAATAAAGTACAACAGAAGGAGGTCCTTTTATTAACACCTGTAACTTCTACTCATTCTTTCAGGAGAGCTCACTAAAAATACAAATCCACAGTGGCTTTCTTGAGTCTTTGTAATGCACCATGGAATCACTTTTAGTAAGACTTAAGTAAGCTTCCCCCTCCCAAGATAATTTATCTTGCCAGTAATTTAAAATGAAAGATACTATAAAATTGTATTCTGTTACTTTATACTATACATTAAAATGATAATTTAGAAAAACCTGCAGTCCATTTCATTCTACTTTTATTTTCAGAGTAAGCCCTTACAGTATCTAAAAGGAATATAGTACTACATAAGTGCTATGTAAATTTTTTCAGTCAAATAAAAATAGGAAAGCCTGATTAGCCTACATCTGAAAACACCTGATGCACCAAATAAAAAATTTAATTCCTGCTAAAATTGACTTATACTTTTAAATCTGAGAAAAATCAGCTTCCTGTATTATCAGAGAAGCAAAATGGAAGCAGTGTAACTTTTGAGTCTACACTGAAAATAATGTATCATTTAGGGCAGCAGGAAAAAGCAATATGGCACTCGGGAATCTTAAATTTGGTTTGCTGTTTTTAGTTTCTTTTGATAAGTTACACTTTTGGAGAAGACAAATAGTCTGAACATAAGGAGAAAAACATGTGAGTGTACAGTTGCTGTGGCAATTGCAAACACCAGTATGACTTCAGTCTACACATAATAAGCCATGCATTATCATCACTCTGAACATACACCATTCAAACTCAAAGCATGCCTGCTGTTACATCATTACAGACCTCCTGCAGGCCTTGTTTGATCCATGTTAGAATAACAGCTGAATCTAGCTGTTAGAACTGCATTTAATCAGTCCTTGGTCACTCTCTAGTTTGCACATATTTATATTTTAGCCCTAACAGGACAGCTGTCGTCATAACTGTGGGCACTTAAGCTTCAGAAAACTAACCCACTTGTATTTACTATCTTTAAACCCTACTAAAATCTCTGCAACAAAGAGAATATGTAATTTATTTAACAATTAACTGCAGAGGCCATAAAACTGGTATATTCCAGTTCTAAAAATCTTTTTTTCTCCAAACATTTTATTGGTATTTCTTTTATCCGAATGTTTAAAGTTACGCATTTCTTCATCTATTAAATTATATCTATTCCTTAAGGCAGGTAAGGTGAAGAGACAAGATCATTAGTCTTAAATGCAACATATTTTTGCCAGCATCCAAAAAGCACAAGCCAGAAGAAAGCAGGGTGACACACAGGTCATTTAAAGCCCAAGATTACATGGAGACCCACAGAAATTACCAATGGCCATTCCCTCTGTGATTACAGCCTTTCTTGGGTCAGTCATCACACCACCATCACTCTGCCATTATGCAAAACTTTGAACCCTTCCTATACAGAAAAATATACCCAGTCTGTCCACCTTCACTGCTGAGAGACCTCCACCTCTGTGCCTCCCAGTCTAAATGTACTTCACTTTGCTGCTTGCAGAGTCACACAGACACCATTCCACACAGACTGAATTTGAAGTCTGACACACTCATCACCATCTTCTGAAGGGTCAACGCTTCTGAGCTGTTTAATACACTAAAGTTGATCATTCCAGTTGTTATTGTTTCCAGATGTGTTCCACCTCGGAAAAATCCTAGCTTTTATTAAAAATTAACCCACAATTCCCACCTCCAGCATATCATTTTGTCAAATGGAAGGAGATGATGTAATCCTACAAAACTACTACAGAAAGACACGTATGACAGTAAACTATTGTTTTCTTTGGTTACTAAAGTACCCAATGTGTTACAGCTAATTCCTTTATTTTTTAAGAATTACTTTTTCCTCTTTTTCTAGTAAGATTCTTGCTCATCTTGCTCTTTTCTTGCCCCACCTCCCTTTATTTTAATCGTGGACAAAAATGAATGCAGAATTGCAACTGCAAGTGCAGGTGGGCTTATGTTACCCAAAGCATTGTGAAATGGATGTTTACCATGTCCTTGAAAAAAGCACACCACATCCTTTTAAAAACTGTCACCATTATTGATGTGCTTATAGCAACAAGCTACAGACTTGAATTTTCTCCATCTAACAGTATTCTCTACACTTTCCTTTCTCACACTACCAACTTGTGAACAAGGTTCATTTTGGCTATTTTATGCTGAAGTACCATCAGCTGAAAAGGGTGTTAAACGAGACTGGCACAGTCAGCAACAAGGGTAACACAGACACCTCACAAGTAGTCTGGAGTGTCCAGCAGCATCTGACAAGCTTAAAGAGTCTATAAATGTATCCTACATATATTATTTTCTCCAGCCATTTTTGAGTGTTTAAGAAGATGCTTTGGAAGTTGTCTGGCTAATAACAAAGACACAATTTACACTGTGAGTAGGGTAACACTGACCCTTTTCTTGCAATGTTAGGAGCCACGTTTTAAAGCTACATGCTCTAATAAACATCAGATCTGATTAAGCACCTGTAGCCTCTTTAGTAAATCAGTAGTAACTCAGGTTTACCTATTGCTTGTAAGCAATTCTAAAACAAGGTGAAAGTTCACATTGGTGTGGAATTTGATGAACCTTTCTTCAGAGAACAAGTAATTACACATCCTCTCTTTTAATTACTAAAAACAGTCTTTATGTTAACAGTATCAAGTTTTAGATTAGCATGAAAATACATTCAAAATAGGTGTAATAAATACAATAGGAAAGAGAACCTGGAAATTTTCATTCAAGTATTGTTTGTTCAAAATATGATCTGAAATAGTCAAGCTTCAGTTGAAGTAGCCCACACACATTACACACAGATGCACACCCACACACAGAGATATAGGCCCTTCTTTAAAGGGCATTAATTGCTATGGCAACTACTGTCACTGACACAGGCAACTCCATTTATTCTATGATTACATACATAACCCTAGAAACACCAGGACCCTCTGCTTTCTTACAATGTTTGTGTTTAACTTACCGAACATTTTCTGGTCGCAATTTATCCAGTACCATCTCTATTAAATCAGGCCTGAATTCTTCAAGCAAATATTCAGCAGCCAATACTTCTTCTATTGGATAATACTAAAAAACAATGCCCAGAAATATGCAAATGAATTGAACAAAATTAAGCATGAAAAAACTACAGTTCAGTAAACAAAACAAAAGCGTATACTTTTGGTCACTAAATCTGTATTACCTCTGTAATTTCAAATTAGAAGTGGGCAGATGTTTTAAAACCTTTCTCTTAACAAGAGGGAGTAGCATTCTAACTATGCAATCATATTTCTCATGTATTAGGCAATTCTATAACTGCACAGTTACCATTCTTTTCTCTTGAAATATTTTATACCTCAATATACAAAGTCACCCACCTTTAAATAGTATTTTGACTAAAGTAAAAAATAACATGGTAAATGCTGACCCCTGCAGGATATTTTTAAAGATAAAAGAATACCAAGTACTCTTATATTTGAGTGCTTTGGGAAAAAAAAACATAACAAGTAAAACCAACCAAGCAAAAAACAAACAGAAAAAAACCACAAAAAACAAGTAAGTTTTTTTAGGATTCACTAACAATCCAATTCTTATTTACAGTAATTTAAAGGAAAGAATATTTCAATACCTAAAACCATAATACAGATTTAAACACTTTTATAATTCTAACATATTTTATCTAGAAACAAGCTGAAAATCTCGTAAGGTACACAGAAATTTAAGAAAAAAAACAAAGTTAAAACTCATCTGAAAATGGTAAGTGTGGTTGATAGGAATACCAGCTGACATCAAGCACTTGCAGTTTGGCATACATGTGTACTTTTTTTGACCAGAATTATTACAAAATGGCTTTCTGAATTACAAACATTATACAAAAAACTACAGTGGAATGACTTCGAGAACACAAAGGAAGTCACAAAAAGAATGATGGAAAAGAAAAAGAGCTGGCGGGTAGAGACCAAGGACAACGAACCAAACCTGTGCTACAAAAACTTCAAATATAAATGCTAAAGATGCAGAATTTGATGCTCATTTAACTAAGAGCAGAATGAGAATTACCATTCATACTGCAAAGCACAGCAAAAGAAAAGCAGTGAAAAAAAAATTCCTGAATCAATACCCTGCTCCTTGGAACACTGCTGGCAACTTCCTGGCCTGGTTTTTGAAGACAGCAATTGTAATTGGAAATGATCCAACAACCACAAACCACTGAAAGACTGCTCCAGAAGTCAGAAGTCCATTTTTTAGATAGATTTTAGGCATTTGACAAAACAAAAGCAAGTGGCAGCATCCCAAACAGGGGCTCTTGAAATATCCATTTAAGTGCGTTCAGTTAAGTCTAATGCTTTTAGTAAACAAAGAAAATTCTAAAGTTACAAACTAAAGACTTTACAAATTAAAGGTCTAGGACCATTAACAGGAGTTCCTGAAAAGAAACCAAAAGTTTCTCTGAACAGATGCAGACATTAGCTATGCAATGAATAATGGCTGCAATGTATAAAAGTTACATAATTTCAGTAGACCAAAAGAACCCAAAAACCCACCTAAATGTTCCATTAGTGCAAAATGAGGGAAGTGAATTTTGCAAAAAGTACAAAGACCAAGAAAAAGCTGCATGATTTTTTTTCAGTACCAATACGTAATTCCATCAGTACAGTTAAACATTTGTAATTAGCAATCTTAATACAAATATTTTTGCTTACTGCAGTATTTCAACATTGTTAACTATGAAACACATTGCTTGCATTAATGGTATTATTTTTCTAATATTTTCCTAGAGAACATTTAGTTTCAGGTAAACACAGAATGACAAGGTACATAAGTCTTAAAAAAACACTGAAACAGATCAAATAGCAACTCCAGTTATTGTATAATCAGTTCTACAAAGTATAGAAATGTGAAATGGTACAGTGAACAGAATGCAAGTTATTGACTGCCAAAACTACTACATATGCAGCAGGATACAGGCTCCTAAGCACAAGAAGTGCAGAGGGCCTTTGCAGATACCTGTATTTACTGACAGTATAGTCAAACACACGCTAAATGATTATTAAAAAAAACCAACAACCAAACAAAAATGCCCCCCCTCCACTTACATGCAACATTCCTCCAAGCTTCGATGTATAACCTCGTGGTCGTTCTTTATCTTTAAATCTGAATGCCACAGCATTTAGATCCTAGAAAACAATGTATGAATGACTGAAGAGCATAAATTAAAGCCTATTTTAAGAATAATTACTGGCTACTGAATTCCTTTTTATAATGAAAGAAAAGGAAGTACTTTTGTTGTATCACGTTATAGCAGTTAGACAGGTGTCTAATACAAGTTTTCAGTAATATTCAAGTTGCATAAAACTCACAAGCAATTTGGGATAGTTTCACAATATCAAGACTGTTCATAGTAAGAGATCTGTCCCACATCTCATATATTTCAATTTCCTATAAGTAACTTGAAAACACACTGACTCTGATACAATCAGTGCACAGCGTTCCAGTGCAATGTCTGTCATATGTTAACAAACTGAAGCCTTTCCCTCTTCCTTCTTTCCTCCTTTCGTTCAGCCAGACAATAGGTAAGTTTAGAGACAGAGTGTGTTTCTTTATGCTGTCTTAGCCACAGAAACGGAATACATAATTCTTAGGATACAATGGCAAGGGTGAATTAAAGAGATCTAAGCCAATGAAAAGGACAGTCCATCCTTCCATGACACCATGCAGAGAGTCTGATTAATTCAACAATTCAGCTGAAAATAAACTCTAAAAATTCTTTTCATACTAGTTTGCCAGCTCTCTGACTCACCCCACAGTCTCAGGAGTGCTGGGGCTGATACAAGAGGAGCAAGGGAAAGACACAGGGATGAGATAGAAGGATGGAACTACTCTTTCAAATCTTCTATTTGCTTACTCTGTAAAGTGAAACAAATCCATTGGGACTTTTAGCAGAGGATAACGAGACTTGAGACTACTTTTACAGGTATACAGTGTCAAAGTGTTAAGAAACAAAGCTTAACCCAGCTGCAGAATTTCTGCTCTCAGAAGAGACTCAACAGTTTTCATCAAATAAAGCTAAGATGAAACAAGAAATCTTTACCCAATCATATGTGCTGAGCCAACGAGACTATATAAATAAAACTGGGTTTATTTCACACTGACACTGAGAAGTGCAGTGCTCCCTAATTCTAATAGGATACTTCACATTTTTGCCCTGTGCACACAGAACCATTCAGACTTGTAAGAAGCATGAACAGTTCAGCAAAGACTGAAGTGCACAGCCAAAGTACTCCATGCCTTTAGTTCACTTTTCAAAAAGATGAGGGAACAAACAGCAGATTAAAATGTCCTATTACCTTTACAATCTTATCTATACAATTTGACACATGTAAGAAGAGAGGGGTAGAGTAACAGCCATTTCAATTTCCAATTCAGTGTCACCCCTCATAGAAAAATCTCCCCTCCCTCCTTCTTCAGTGAAGACTAAGGAAGGACTAAGAACAAGACACTTCTTCCTTCACCTCCATTATCCTACTCTAACTCCCAGCTCTACAAAACCAATTCACACCTATGTTAAGACATTATACTCTGAGTGTACTTGCCATTTTGTGTCATGTTGCACCTTCGAAATTAATAAACCTAATTATCATGTGATAATTAAAAGCTAGTTACACAGCCAAGGAATCTGCTTCTACTTATAATAAAAAAAAATGTAAAAATACAACCAACTGCATATTTTAAGTCCCAATTACTTACCTTGCACTCTTGGAAAACCCATTCTTGAGGTCCTTCTATACGCAGTTTTTGAATATATTGAAACATGTGCAAAATAATATCTTCAACATGCACTGGAAAGAAAAAAATGCTTAAAAATCCCCTCAGTTCTTCATTAAGAAGAAATTCTGATGAACACAAACATGTATGGTTTATTTTTCATTCCACCCTGATACATTAGGGTATTTAAGGACATCCACAATCCCACTGGCAAAGTTAAAATTGCTTTGCTCAGACATGAATTGAAGGTGTTTATGTCTCCAGCTAATTCTGAGAACTGCACTGAACATGTCTTTACTGAAGATATTGATTACAATACCATTTAACATGTGTCTAACTAGTATGAATAAGTAGCACACGAAGGCATTAACAGCTTTTCTTTCAAAGAAATTTATATAGAGTATTTAATTAACTTCATATAACCTCAAGTAAGTTGATTTCTCAGGTGACCTGTGTTAGAATACTGTGTTAAGAATAGTGAGAGGATCTCAAAACAGAAGAATAACCAGTTAAAATAACTTTGCTTTCAAGCTATAATCACAATTAGTCTCTTCAGATACAAACACAACCTCATCACATCAGGAATAACAAGAATGAAGGCACAGTGCTGCACTTACAAAGTCCTTCCTCTGTCAAGTCCACATTAATGATGAAGAACATGAAACCTCGAGCACCTTCCTTCTGGCCTCCAACAAGAGTATTTACCCAACCTATGGCATAAAAAAGAAACTTTATCACATTAATAAATCAGCAGCAATTTATGCAACTTTTTGTATGCTTCAGCAACATCACCTTTTTTTTAACATATTTTAATTCACTGACGTGTTCTTCCTCTCTTCCTTAATGCCTGCAGCAACAGTGAGAGTTAAATACAAACACAAGTCTATGTGATTTTGTACCTGAGTGGTATAACAAACTCAAGACCATTCGATTACTGGGCAATTAATTTCTGCTTGGAACAGAGTGATATAAAGAAAAATAGCAAAAGATACTTCCAAGTCTTACAGACATTAAGGGACCTTGACAGTATTCTCAAAGTCAGTGAAAGAATAGAGACAAGATCATTATGTCAAAGTTCACATAACTCTCTGAACAGGGCAGATAAAGGGTACTGCAAGGAATCATAGCTCCAGCAGTCTGAGTGCCTGGTAACCATTTATTTTTACCTGCCACAGAAATAAAGTGAAAAATCAATTACAATTTGAATTACTCAAGTAGTTGAAGGCTTTAACATACAGAGATCAATTCCAAGTGAAACATAACTAAACTTTTAAAAATTGTGTGATCAAATATTTTTTTAATTCTTTAACTTCAAAGGACTTACCTTTGGCTTTAAGCTCTGATAAAAGACTCCCAGGGCCTTCATGTCCAATCAGATGACCAAGGTAATGGCCAGGGTTTGATTTATAGTACTTCTGAAGATCTGGTATAGGAAATGTGACATAAAGATTTCTAATGTCCTTGATGGGTACCACTTTGTAAAGTTGCTGAGGGGAAAACAAACAAGGAGACCCATAAACAAAGGGAAACTCATTTATTTTACTCCTCTCAGGAGCACATACTGTGTTCCCTTCATACACATATTACGAACATATCTTCAAAATCTCATAAGTAAAAGTATCTAAAACTTTGGGCAATGTTTAGCCCTTCATAATGCAAACCAAAAGAAAACTAATTATCTCTCAGTTGCTTACAGCTGCAACCAAATGTACAACCTTTTCTATAAACTACACAAAACTACAGTCAGAATGGAAAAGCAGGTAGAAAATGAATCAAGAAACCTGGAACTTGACAGTGACATAGATAAAAAAGCAGTGAAGCCCATAATGTTTACAGAAACATTACAGAGTATCATTTAAGGTACACACTCCTGGTGAAAGATGTATCTCCATACATACCCGGAGATGCTCTTCCTGGAAAGGATGTTCAGGAAACTCTGGTATAGGGACATTTTTATTCTCCACTTCTGAAAATAACTTTACAACTAAGCTAGTCAGCTCATCCAAGGATTCTAGAATAAAGAAACATTAGAGAAAAACACAGTCATTATCTGAAGACTCTGGCAAACTTGGGGTTTGAATGTTTTGGGGGAGAGACATGAATTATACAGACGTTTTAATGGTGTTATGATACTTAATTTCAAAAAGGAAATCTATAGTCATACTTGAATTTCGAAGTATAACATGCTAGAACCACCATGCTTATTAAAGGAGGGCTTCAATCATTATTAAAATAAATCCTGCAACCAAAAATAAATCTTTACATTTTACTGAAGAATCTAAGATGGAACTGAAGAAAAGACACATCAGATATTGAACATTTACAAAAATAAACATTCCACAAAAAGCTTAAGGGACATGGAATTACAGCTGCAACTTTTCTAGAGTACAAACATCTTTGCCAAAACTTGAATTTTCTTCCGCTTTAGCTCATGTCTAGTACTTTGGGTACACTGAGTCAGGTCATCTGTCCTCAGGACCGAGAACACGCACTTCTGTGACCTGTGTAAGTACCTCTTTTACATCCATTCTAGTTTCACTCTGTGACTGCAGCACTCTGCAAACCTGAGCAGACCTTTCACAGAAAGAATTTGATGCTGTGCATTAATTCACCTAAACTGACCTATACCATTTCTGTTGAAATGCTGTCTTAAAAACTGCTATCTGCTTGAGGAAATGCATTTTGGAGCACTTCTCAAACTGTGAATAAGATAAAAAAGACTCATCTGTCAATTTTTTAGCACAAGCCTTTTAAGAGTAGGCGTTGGAAATAGAAACAACGTGCGTTTCTTGAATTTCTCAAAGTAAAGAATCTCAAAGGATGTCTTAGCCTTAATCCTTGAAAGATTTCAAAAAGCAGCCATCTGGTTATCAAAACAAATCCAGTTAGATTGAGAAAGTAGAATCTTTCTTGACCAACATACATGTGCTCTTACACTAAGAGAATTCTGCAGGGGAAAAAAAGACTACAAAACAATGCAAACCCAAGATGGTTCACTGTGTAACAAAGTTTGTCAACTGCATGGAATTCTACTACAAACCACTATTTTTTATTCACATCAACAAAATACACACTCATCTGAGCTTTTAAACTCTAAGTGATGGTTTTCTTTAGTACAGATTTCCAGTTGCTAGTGTAATTCTTACTGAGCAAGTTGAATTTAAAATTCCTTGGTGAATTTTGCTTTTGATTAGATAAAAAATTACTTTTATTTCACTCACACTCATCATCCAAGCACTACTGTAAAACACCATACAAATACCAGCATATTTTAAAAAAGCAAACGGTTTTCACACACTGTTATTAAGCTCTTAAGAAATATATGCAAAATATCATCTTGTGCACAAGGTTTTAAGCAGTTGGTATCTCCACCTTCCTCAAATACATATGTCAAGTGTTAACCAACAAAACTCACCTCTTCCTAAGACACAAATAGCCATTAAATTTGATGAATAATAAGTAGAATGGAACTTCAATAGCTCTTGCCTTACATCTATTCCTTCTTTGGTTGGTCTAGTTTCCAGAGTGAGTTTGTTCCCTGTAACATAAAAACAGTTAACAATATTTGATGTCTACAAATACACAGATCAAAAAGAAATATATAAATTCCTTACCCTGCTTTCCTTTGGATGGATATAAATTTTAAACATATCTATATGCATAATAAGAAAACTGGTTCAGTATACCATTATATTTTAAATATTTTGTCCAAATACCTGCAGACAAATTAAATGGTGAAGTTCTAGATACCCTACAGTGTTTATTCCCACAGCATCAATATATAGGTTAAAATAAAACATCTCAGTAACTGTGATGTTGCAGTATTGGAACACATTATGAAGCAACAGTGTGAAGACACCTTGTAGATGTAGGAAAACAGACACAGACAGTGCAGAAGTGCTGGGGAAATTACTTGATACTGTTGAGGGTCTGATGCAAAAGAATTACCATCACAGGCATTAATTAAGGGACACCAGTGATGGGTATTTGGGGACAAAATGCACACCCTAAGAACAACACTGGAAGACTAAGGTGCATTTGTTTCTGTGGATAAATAGAAGATTTGCTGACAAAATAAGCTGCACAGCAATGAGGAATGACCTAAAGCATCAAATGGAGTCATTCCTGTACTCTGCTACACTGACAACATCTTAGCTGGTCAAAGGGAAACCACAAGGATGCCAAATGCAACTGTCATGAAAACCATATCACAGATGTCACCTCTATGGGTAAATAAAAACCATCAAAGGTTATGTGCTATCATTTAATTTTGGAATCAGAGCCTAATCTAAGGAAAGGTGAATATGACTCCTCCAGTTCAATTTCAGCACATATTGGGTATTCTCCCCATGACAACATTTCCTTTGTGTCAGCTAGACAACCTTCTTAAAAATGGAAAAAAGGATTTATGCAAATTCCATGTACGTTTTCTGAGTGCTACACAAAAATTTAATAATATCTTCAGCAGCAGAGATTAATGAATGTACTTTGAACACTTGTTTATTAATGAGTAGTTCCCAAGACCTTTTTTTCAAATCTATCTGTTTGGAGAATACATTTATAGTTTCCCTTTTACAGACAGTCTCTCTTTACTGGTCAACAGAGCAATACATGCTCCTGTAGCAGGTGGGTACCAGACCCGTAACTGTGCCCTCCATCTGCAGGTGTAACCTGCCTTTCTGGAGTCAGAGGAAGGAACCAGTCCCTTGAAGCTCATTATCTGCTCTCCCTGTCATCTCAACTGTACCCAGTATTTCAGTCAAGTGTTCTAAGTGCCAACTAACCCAGCCCCAAAACGCCTCATGCTCATGATTGAACAGTGCAGCCCTGCTACGTGGACAGCTTCAAAAATAAATTCATGTTGAAAATAACACCTAAACTTCTACCAAAGCATCAAACATTTGTGATTTTGACCATACCTATGGTATCTCACTTCAATGCTTTATAAATTGAGGTTTTGGGGTGTTTATTTTAAATTCTTACTAAGTGTTCTGTGAATAATTAAGTCTGAATAAAAAAAATACAGCCCTAAGATTGAAATTTGTCCAGGATCATTTTATCTATCCATCTCCTACTGTTGTGCTCCATGGTTAAGATTTTGTTTCTACATTCCTGCTCAGTAATTTTCACTTTACTTTGCTGATCTTTCTGATTTGACCTAGTCACTGTCATTTAGTCTAAATGCAACACTAGTTAACAAAACCAGCATGTGGCTAACAACAACTTAAACACAAATCATTCACTTTGTTATGCACAAAGACTTAACAGTACTAAATTATGACAAATGCAGTAATTGGAAAGCAGCATTCATACAGTAATTATCAGAACCATAAAGGTTCCTTCATCACTGTGCTCCAAGTCTTGGATCACTCTATTTCCTCTGCTTTTGTTTAGCTCTGTTTGGTATGCGACCTGGAAAATGTGATAAAGCACCATAACAAACATGTATGGAGAAGGAAAAAAAGGAATTGTTTCAGTCTGTCTTTAGCAATTTTACATAAACAATAATATTATGTATGTTACACAGAACTCCAACAGAAAGATAATTATATTCCCACAAACCTGTTCCAAATTTACTGAAGGGGTGATTGGGGTTTCCAGTAGCCTTCTCCAATTGAAACAACCTCCAGGCATCATTCATCAGATTCTTCTCATGCTCAGAATCAACAGCATTCACTTCCCTGTCTTTGCAGCTTTCATCAAACAGAGGGCACAGGAAAAACTGGGCAAATCTAAAGAGACAAAACTTAATTTGATCAGGAGTACTGTACATAAATAGTAAAGAAAAGTAAGAATCTCGGTACCTCCTGGAAACAGCTGGATACATTATTTTTAATGTAGAACTTACACATTCTAAAACAGTTTTGACACTGATTCAGTATCTTTATTTCTCAATTATGTATAAATGCAGACAACACATTCATGATACAAGGTACTACAAGAACAAGGACCCTGCATCACAGTCCTCACTGAAAATTTCTACTGTTTTGAGGTTTAGCTGCAAGAAGCTTTTAATCTCACAAATCAAGTGAGTCTTGTCAGACATCCAGGGAGAAGCCCAAGAGAAAACTCACTCTACCTCACTGACTACACACTTTTCAGTTTCTCTTCCTTTCCCAAAACACAGAGATTTCAACAAGTTCCCTTCAGTAAAAGCATCCTAACAGATTTCTAGACTTCACTCTTCTGTTGCTATCAGTGAAATAAGGATCCCATAGGAAGAACAGTATTTGTTATACAGTCACTGTTTTTACACAACATGCAAATCCATCATTATATTCTGTGCCCCAAATTTCAAAAAATACTCAGTGTAAACACAATGTTTAAATTTCAAAAATTCTGCCTCAGTGAAGAGCTCTGCTAGCTGAAAACAAATCTGAGCAAGACTTTTAAACTGAAAAATATCTGGTTATTAGTTTTAACAAAAGATTATGCTCTCAACCTTTTTTTTTTTAATATCATAACAATAGAACTAGTAAAAAACATTTACACTAATTCAAGTAGAACCTATGGAACAAAAATTCAAATATTAAAAGATGTGCTTACCTGTCTAGTGCACCTTCTAGATGTTCATGTGATACATCAAAGTAATAGTTGGTATGTTCACCACTGGTGAAAGCATTGGAGCTCCCAGCATGCTCACTTAGAAACTGGCTATATTCATTCTCTTTTGGGTATTTCTTGGTTCCCAGGAACAACATATGCTCACAAAAATGACTAAGCCCAGCGATGTTGGGGGGATCAGACAAGGATCCTGCAAGAGGAAAAATTTCATGTAACCATTCATAAAAATTAATACTGAAACATTAAGCTTTGTAAGGTCCTCTATATTACAGTATGTTGCTTTAGGCAACTATGTATCAGTTTTGTAGCTGTAAGCAGACACCTGTGCAACTATGGTCAACTAAATCTTTAAAAAGCAGTTAAAAAATTAGAATTAGTAACAACCAATTAGCGTCCCAAATTGCCTCTCCAAGTCAACTGGCACTTCCTTATACAGACAATTTTTCAACTGAGTTCATGACTCATAATCTTTAAAGACCTGGCAGATCACCTTGTTCTGAATTCTACACCTTGACTGTACTGTGCTGAAAGGCAGCAATTGCCAACCGTAATTAAGGAGGTATTTACCCTGTGTTTATAGGCCAACCTGCAATTGCCTGAACACAGGCAGCTGTGGATGACCAGCTAGGAGGTGTGAAGGCAAACAGATTAAAAGACAATAATGATTTGGAAGAATGGAAGCCAAACACATGGAAGTTTGAGTGTGGCAGTCCTGTTTTGGAGAGTGCTGTGATGTGCAATGGGAGACTAGAGATGAAGGTAGCAGATCCATCTCCTCCACTACACACACGGGAACTGGATGCTGCAATTGGCCACCACTGCCATTTACCTAAACAAGACCACATTCAGGATCCTCTGAACTAGATAATGATGATTTGGGACCGCCATCTCCACAACAAAAAAGGGCAGAAGTTTTCTAAGTGACTCTGTTACTTCTGCCTTAATACCAACAGCAGTAAGAGCAGTAAGTTATGTGTGGGTACATCATACTTTCCAAGCAACTGAAAAACTACAGAAACTTGAGAAGTGTCTCAGATTATAAGAAAAGGCTTCCTTTATTCCAAAAAGTCAAAGTTACTGCCTTCCTCTTCTATTTCCAGTAATTCTGTTTGCACACTTGAGCATCACTGGAGTTAGGGAATGCCTCTTCAACTTCTCCAGCATTTTCTCACTCTACACATCAACAATTTAACATGAAAAAAAAAGGCTGACATGACAGATGGAGCTGTCTGAAATAACTGGGCTCACGCCTGCCCCTTTCCTGCTTACAAAAGACCTTACATGAAACTTAATGGTTAAAAGCAGTCTCTCCACTGACTGAGCTACACTTGAGTAAACACAGGGCACAGTAAGAGCACTCAGTTAGCTCTAATAATTTTCAACTTGATGCGTCAAAGAATTAAACAAACTCTAAATTACAATAAAAGAATGGGTGGCCAACTGCATACCACTCCTGTCAGTTTATATAAAGATACCAAAACTTTAAGCATTTTTATTAATGACATAATGAACACAACATGAATTAAATACCTATGTGCACATCAAGAGCTGCTGAAGACTTATCTGTGGTGGGGTCACTAATCAGAAGTGCTTTAATGCCATTTGCCAGTTCTAGTCCACGATATTCTCGTTTATCCTCAGGTGATTTGATAATTTCATTTGTTATTCTCTTAATAGCTGGATTGTTCATTTTGTTGTTTGTCTCCTTCTGAAACCTTGAAGAAAACAAAAGAAATTTCACTTATTATTTCTTCTTAAGTCTTGCTACTAATTTAGTATTATGTTAGACAATACTTGGCAATACTGACAGTGAGAAGTTCTATTTCGCACAAACTCTTCTAATTTGCCTAAAAGTATAGTTCAGATCCTGAGAGATATTGCTGTTAAAACAAAAAAACCCTGAACCCACAATAAAAATGTAGATTCTGTAACTGAATGCTTCAAGCATCATACTAATGGTAATTTTAAAAAATCCATACAATACATGGCATCCCCTTATACGATTACAATAAAATTAAATTAAAATTAAATGAAGCACACACTGCTAGCTCAAATATACTTTCAAAACTTCAGGAAAGCAATTCATGTGTCTGAATTGGTGGTTATAGTATGAATGCTTTAACTTTGTGATTGTTAGACAAAATTTTACTAACAGATCACTGGATCTGTACACTCAAGAAATGGTAACACTGTTTGCAATAGTGTCATAAAAATACCAACACACTGCAGAACTGTCATGATAAACAGGAATAGACTGTCTCACACATTTCAACTTCTATTAGTTTAACAGATGCTACGAGACATGCCTCTTTAATGGCAGAATTTTGAAATGCCAAGAAACTAAGTGTGATTCTGAAATCATAAACTGTGGTGATGCGTTTTTTTAAATGCCAAGTGAGAAGGTGAGACATTCACACTTGGGTATTTGTGGAGGTAGAGTAAGAACCCCTTGAGTGTGTGCTAAAAATAAAACAAAACAAAACTGACACACAAATAAAAAAACCAGCAACACAAAACCAAAACTAAATCCACAAACCAACCACACAGACAGACCCCAAACATGGGGAACCAGAAAACTGTGCTCTGAGATGATGGTGTGGCAGATTCCTGTACATAATGTGACAGCCACTGAATTCTGTTTCACAGGAAGAGCTTTAGAATACGGCCTGCTACAAATATATAGTAGAAACACAACTTTATCTTTTCCTGTGGTCAAACACTGCTTGCCACATTGCTGACTAATTTACTGCATGGGCTGCATTAATGGTCAGTCAATTCATTTCAGTTAAAAAAGCAGCTCCAAGTCCAGCTCCCCACCACAATACAGACACATAGGCATGAGAAACTGTACAGTTGTGTTCATATCACAGAGATAACAAGGAGTTTCATGGTATTTACTTTTCATTTTCAGGTTGTACAATCCAAGGAACTTCCTCCAAGTTTTAAGACTACATACAAGCTTTAGGACCACAGAGGATGTGTACTGTGAAGGACTGCAAAGTTCTCAACATACTTCTTTTTCAAAGGTATTCAGTCATGACACTTGAACCAACTCTCTAGTCAGCAAACCAGCTGCATCCTCAATGTTTACAGATACATGACAAAAAACTCTGAAGATGAAACTTTGATTATATATTTTACTTACAGTTTAAAATTACATATGAAAGGGATGCAGCTAATAAAATATCCTTCTTAAAACACTGTTATCATTCTTAAAAGGGGAAACAGTTCTGAGAGCTACTGTCACTCTGGATCATCTCCTTCACATTTATTCATGTGGTTCTATGGTAAAAAAACAAAAGCCAACTTGAAGCCAGCAGATGCAGAGTCATAAGAGTTGGTGTTAGATATTACAATGAGGCTAATAAAGAGGTCATTATTAGCATGATTTCAAGGATAGAAAGTTTGTGAACATAATGTCTACAGTAGAATCAATGAAGACCGGTTTCTCATAAACAGAAAATCAAGTTTTTACCTGCAGCAGAGTGAAACTTTGCTTAAGACTGGATCTATGTTTGTGGAAGGAGATGGAGGGAGGGAGGGAGGGAGGGAGGGAGGGAGGGAGGGAGGGAGGGAGGGAGGGAGGGAGGGAGGGAGGGAGGGAGGGAGGGAGGGAGGGAGGGACGGACAGATGTGTACATATATATATAGACACACACACATGCAGAAGACGTTATTGTAAAAAAAGAACAACAAATCAAACAGTAAACATTAGATCTCTGAATACTTTTGAAAGAAGTAACAGTATTACTTTGGAACTTTTAAGTATGCTTAAGTTATAACACGTCCTTATATGAAAGAAAGCAAAATGACAAACAGGATATTATAATCCAAGCCAAAAATAAAAGCACTGAGCAGAGAAAGCATCGATCAATAATAAGAATCTGAATGCTTCTAAGCAAAATACATAAAGAATATGAAGTAACATTTTAAAATGGGCAGTTCAATTCATTTTAGAAGGAAACAGTTCCACTAGTAAAACACTGTTCTTACACTATGAATTACTTAAAAAAAAAGGGTGCAGCCAAAAGTAATCAATAAACAGTAACTGAAATGATGAATTTATGTCTACATTCTCATTTAAATCTATCATTTATCCATTAGTTTAACCCTATACTTGGGTTAATCCTGCTTGGAACATCTATGGGCCTCCTTCCTCTGAAACAATGCTGATACACTGAAATACAAAGATTACTCCTAATACTGACACATCTCTCTCTGCATCAGTAGCACTGATACAAACCATGATAATGATTAAAAAATGTCTCCGTGTTGCAAGTCTAGAAACTTCAGTAAAAATACTAAAGTTATTGTATAAAATTTATGAAGTGAGAATAGATACCACTTTTCATACATGAAAATCAGTACCTAAACTGTTTCTAATTGTTTTTCACTTACATACAAGTGATTTGCACACAAGTTGGACTCACAAATAAAAGTATCTAGAGAACAAGGAGGTCTCTAAATCTGATTTCACATCTACTTAGGAAGAGCCATAATTTGGTTTCCCAATAGAATATTCTGTCTCATTAAGATACTAGTTACTTATCTTAAGATGCATATACACTACAAGCTGTTTGAGTTGTGGGGTTTTTTTTAATGTTATACAAGTCCATGTCACCTGATATCTCCTTGTTATTTCTACACCGTATCATTAAGTCACAGAACTTTACTGTTTGTTCAGATGACTCATCTTTCCAATGTGATTCATCAAATTACGCAGCTTCTATGAAACCTTCTGAGACTTCAATTGATGTCGTGTGAAGCTGACACCTTCACTTCATTTGATTATCACTCCCTACTCCTGCCTCCTTCATAGGCTACCTCCAGCTTGGTAGTCAAATTTCAGTACAGGAAAAAACTACAATTTTCAAAAGGACAAAATCAGTAATTAAGCCTCCAAACCAAAGACAAACTTCCATCTCCGTCTTCATTGTTATTTCGATGTGCATTGTGAAGACAACATTCTCTAAGTTCAAATCAGTTTGCATGATTAACCTGCAATTATTTTGCTGCAAACTGAATTAATTGTACCAGACGACGTGTATAAAAGCAAGAGCAGATCAACTGTGCAATACTCCTGAAGGCAACATGTCAAAACAACAAGACCAACACCTTCCTGCTTAATTCTTCCTGGTGCTTTGTCATTACAATATAGAAGTGAAAAAAGTTCACTTAAGAGAGAGTTGTACCATGAATTTTGTACCATTAATTTTTCTTAGGGAGTAAACTGTAATACCTAATACTAAACATTCCCTCATATGACTGTTTTCCTGTGCAGCTTTTAAGTTTTCTAAGTGAAATTGCTTTTATAAGAACACCACATTCCACTCCTTCACACCAGAATACTGAAACTCCACTAACCAGTTTTTGACAATAGAGTTGCTTTTAACAACATGCAAAAAAGTGATAAAACCAGAAAGAATTCTGTATTTGTTGTTATTTTTTGAGTAGCCTAAGTTCTAAGGTCATGTTCAGACACTGTCCTAGAGTACAAGTGTTGTATTACTTGCTCTGCTGTCACTACAGGGAGCACCCGATGCTGCTGGTCAGTAGCAAAGCAAATCATCCACAGAGGAGATGCCACGTCTATTGCAGAGATAATGTCCTAACAAAAACGTTAGATGAAATATTGTCATACTACTTTCACAAAACAAAAGCGACAGAAAAAGACCCAATAAAGCAAAGATAGCAGGAACTTACACAAAACATTACTGTGGCCCTGGAAATTCTTCCACTGGCTCAAAAATTACATTTGACACAATGACAAATGCAAGAAAAAAGGAACAGGGATGTCTGAACTGAGAGCAGTGCCCCTAGTCAATTAATAGGAAATATTCTTTCTCCTCATCAAAACCACTTCACTTGTATAAGAAAAGTATCAGTTAAAACCAATGCTGAATTTTCAATTATAGCACTAGGAAGTGAAATTATATTCTGTTCTTTGAGGTTTCATTTTTGTCATCATTTCCAGGCAGGCAGTCCCTCGGAACCAGCAAGGCTCTCTAGGGATGCCAGGTTTCACCTGCAAACAGAGCATTACAGAGTGGGATTAAGTGATACATGATTCTGCCTCACTATCAAGTTATTTTGGTAAACTTACTTTAATTAACATTTAGCCAGTGTAGTCAAATCTAAGTTCAATGTTTGAACAATTAAAGGACCATATTTGAAAACCAATTAACAGAAACTCCTCAGGGTTGCTTCAACGCAAGAATTTGTCTAGCTAATAAAAATATGACCCCCAAAGCACAATTTCCAAAGTGCTTTTCAAGAATTTTTTTACGTGACAGTTGGAACATACTGAAGTCAAATGCTGGTACCTGGGTCTGAACCAGATGGATGGCAGCAAACAGTTACCAACTCACCAGATTTTGATGTTTGCTTTCCATTTATATCAGTTGCCTTAAAATTTGGGTTTACTTGAAGTTTTTACATAACTCAATTGCTTACCATTTACCAGAGTGAAGTGAAACCTTGGTTGAGTGAGAACCTCTCTATTCTGTCCTGCAAGGGAGCTACCACTGGTAACATGTTCTCTGTGTTATTTACTAATCCATGTTGGTTACAAGATTTCTCCAGCTGCCAAAGCGTGGAGTGAAAGCACTGCTGTGTGCTTTGGCAGGGGCCCAGCGCTGCAGAACCACCAGCCAAGAGTTTCCCCACCTCAGCACTGCACTGAGCACTCTGGAGGAGTCCAGGAACAACTTCTGCAGGTGTTCAGGGCTCTGCGACAACCAAGCAAATCTGCACTCTTGCACAGGCCTTCACCCCTCCTGCTCTCTGTCTCGTGCATCTACTTGTGCTCATGACAGCAGCAGGATTTGATGGCATTGTGATATCCTTGTGACAGTAATGTTGCCAGTAAGACCATCAGCAATCTACCTCCTCTCGTAACTTCTCCATTCACTTGTATAATTAAAAAAGTATTTTTTTAGTCTAAATGGTAGGCAGTAAAGGTTTTTTCCTAAAATCACACATATGTTATAAGTTCTGTTACCAACAATGTAATAAAAAATGAACCAGAGAAAGGGTAATCTCAAAAAAAAAAAAAAACATCAAAAACATCCCTCCTAAATAAAACAAAACAAAACCTAGGGAAAAAAACCCAAACACTAAACTACCAACAGAAAAACAAACTCCAAATCAACAAATTTAATCAATTCAGGAGAATATTACCAAAAGGGATTCTACAGGAGACCCTCCATAACTCTTTCAAGTTACAGGTTCTTCAGCAGACAAACCCAGCGATCCTTCTTTCACACATTTAGAGATTAAAATACTTCACACTATTCAATGCCCATGAAGCATCAATATTCTATGAATTTACTTGTCATGAAGCTGAAGAATGCATGAGATCCCAACACATTCCTGATACTGATCTAAATAATTCTGATTGCATGCACAGACAGACTGCATAAGTAGATAAACTGCTTAAAATGTTAACATGTTTTATCACTTTTAAACTCATCAAGAGTTCAGCACACCACTTCATACACAAAAGCTCCAATTACAAAGACCCACAATGATTTAACCAGTGCTACCAAGTCATTAAGAGCAACTAATCATGCCAAATCAGGCAAGTTGGAAGATGATGAATATTTATAAGGTTTTGTTATGTCGTTTATTTTGAAGAAATTCTGAAGTCTCACTACAATGAAAGCATTTTCAGAACCTCAGTCTGCAGCTTTTTGCCAAGTCTATAATTGACTCAGAAAATTCCCTCCTAATGATGGTGGACAGGGCAGACACTTGGCTTGCTCTTGTTCCCAAAAGAATTCAGCTTCTACAACTTCTAGATCACAGCAGTAAAACTTGGTCTGCCACAGGCTTCATCTCCAACGTGACAGCAGAAACACTGGTGTGCAGACAGGAATTACCAGTAGCATTAACGAGGCAATACCACGTGTGAGCCTGGCAAAAACAAGGGCCCTGGTGCCTTCACATGTAAGATGAGGCAACTGGCCCAAGAAGAAGAACGATGTGTGCTTTCAACAATTTTGTGTTAGTCACATGAGATGCAATATACAATAAGGGCACTACAAAGGTAATTTATTGCCCTAAATCCATGTTCCTTAACTTGGCCGCTCCAGTTTCCAAAGCACTGGGTGAAAGAGCCAAACAAAAAAGGCAGGATTTTATACAATCTGATTTTACACATAGCAATAAAAGATAAGTTTTTAAAAATCTCTAAATCACTTGAGCTTACTTTTCCTATCTCCTGAAAAATTGCCCCAAACAACTCATCCAAACACAGCCTCTAAGGGAAAAAAGCTTCAAGCCCATTCACTGGAAATAAAATCATTAAAATTAATCTTTTCCTAGCAATTCTTTCCTTCAACTTTTTACAAGATTGCTAAAAATTAGGGGAATTCTGAAAGGGTTTAGAAGCCTTTGATTATTTGAAAGACTGGAGGGTTTTTTAAATGTAAGTAAAACTATCTGGTTTTAATTCTTAGACATCATCATAATATAGGATATTTGGAACTTTCATTTTGGCTCGTATCATTATTTTCATCAGTCTCAAACTGAGTGTCACAAACAAGACTGATCAGACAAGTTCCCTGCTACATGACCAGCTGCTTGAAAATGTGTATTACAGATTTGTTTCAGAAATGTACTCATTAATTCAGTTAATTGTTTTATGCCTTGAACACTTACAAAGCAGTGAGCTCTCAGTCTCTCCCCGCCTGACATTTTCCCTCCATCCCCTACAGTGGCAGGGCTCGGTCTGCATCCCAGGCCCGTGGTGGTGTCTGGTCTGTGATCCAGCACACACGATGGGAACGCTGCAGGAGAGATCCCTGTGTGTCACTCACACAGTATTTTCATGTGTATTTCATAGATTTTGTCTGCAAGTAGCACATCAGATTGTGCAAAACTCTTTGTAAAGCCAACTCACTTCATGCTTTATGCTACCATCTGTCTTAAACCCTCAGAAAGAAAAACTTGTGAGGTCTGAATACCAAGATGAGACTAAAACTTTAGTTATACTGCATAACAAGAAATACACAGAAAGATGACAGAACTGGCAAAAAAATATGATCTAGCAACAAAAACAGAGAACTTCAGAATTCTGAATCATTAAAAGCAACTCCTTATCTAACCCTAGAGCTCTGACATAACCAACAAACCCGTAACAACGGGCAGTTTACAGGAGTCAGCGGTGTGTTTTAACAAAGGAAGTCCGGGCTGTTCACCTATTTTGTGGTTTAGTTTTTACAATTTTGGACAATTCAATTCTAGTTCTACTGTAAACCGTGTAAGTAAACTCTCGACTCTACAGCATTTTTCTTCTGTCTCAATGGTTCAGACAAGCTGTAGTTCTACTCATTCTAAAAACAAGTTGCAAAAGATCAGATCTTAAAAGAAAGCAACTTTCAAACAAGCTCCATCAAAAATCACCTCAATACACATCCATACAGTGCTACCTCATAAGCATATTTTATCAACTTATGGACACCAGAAAAACTGAAAACAAAGATGCTCATTGACAGACCCTGCACATGTAACTACATAACCAGACACAAAACCGATTAAACCAATTTCTCTAGATTTTTATTACAAACTTTTTGATTTCTATCTTGTTAAAGGATCAATATACCAAAATCATTATCAAAGCATTTAATACAATATATAAAATATCAACTCAATATGCAATCTCTCAAAAGGTCTGACAGTATTTTAGTAAATGACTTCTAAAATAACCTGCAATGACACCCAGCTGGGGTCCTAATACCTTCCAGTTCAGTGGAACATCAGAGGTATTGAACAACTTGTCCCTTTCGTCTTTCTTCTGGACCTGACAGGATAGGGGAATCCTTCTGTATTCATGTGCAAAATAAGTTACATGCTTGACACTTTGATCAATTCCCAAAAGTACCATTTCATCCAAGGGATTAAGACACACACCAACTGAAGACAGAAAGGAGAAAGAGAGCAAAAAACCATGCGAACATGGATATATGAATCCTTCTAGGAACTTCCCAATTGGAATAGATAATTTCAATGTTGTACATAAGACAAAAAGGAGATAAGAAATTCTATGCAATTATCTTGCTACTTGACATGCAGATGAAGGTTAAAATTTTTATGAGACGTTAAAGCAGAAAAAAGGTGAAAGCATGAACAAAATACAGAAATGGAAACAGGGAACATGTCATTGAAAGAAAAAAGATTCTTATTTTTCACATCTTAAAAAAATCATCACATAAAAGCACTATGCTTGCTCTCATTTCATTATCATTTACGTAAAACCTAATTCACAATTAAAATTAAACAGATGATTAAATCATGCTTGTAGGCAGTATGAAAACATAACAGGCCTACTCACGTGTATAAAGTTAAGTCCAAAGACTGCATATATTCACATGCTTAAGAAGTAATCTAGCAGAAGAAACTACCATCTGAGAAAAGCATTGGCCCCGAAGATGCACTGTGGATTACCTTTACAATTCTGAAGCATAACTAGCAATAATGAACAATAACGGTGCATCCCAATTTTGACACACCAGCACCGACACTATGAGTCATCATAACTCACTTTTTTCCCCGGCAAGATGGTACTTTTGACGTCTCTTACTGGTGCACTGTTAAAAATAGAATTGGCTACTAAGGTAAAGTATTAATGAAAGAAAGAAAACAACTTAGCCTTTGTCCCTTATTCAGCTCCCTTCCTGGAAAAACTTTGCCGAGAGGTTACGCAGTTTAATTTGCCCCTAAAGGCGAGACATGCCCAGACTCCCGCCCGCTCCTGCTCCATCGGGGTTCCTGCTGTACCCCGGAGCAGAGAACACACACACACACATACAAACACACACAGAGCCCCCCATAATAACCCTGACAGATAGCGCGGCAGAAACCGGGGAGGCCGCTCCCATCAACTCTGGGTAGCTGAAAGCAGTTTCTTCTTAAAGAATGTAAACTTTTTTTTGTCATAATCAAGGCTTATGAAATCGTGGCAAGTAACACGGAAATTCATGGCGGTTTTTTGAGAGGGGGAAGAACCAACAAAACAAGCCCCCGGGCAACGAAAGCCGCGCGGCTGATGATGACCAAGCGCGCTTTGTCGAGGGCGGTGCAGCCGCACAACCAGCGGAGCAGCGAGCCCGGGCTCTCCCGGGCGGCAGGGCAGGACCCCGGCAGGGCCGCGGCCCCCGCAGCACAGCCGGCTTGTCCGGCCCCAGCTCGCCTCCCCGGCTCTCCGGCTCCCCGCCCGGGGCCGCACCAGGTGACCCCGCCCGGCCGCCACCTCTGACACAGCCCGGCGGGTGCTCTGCGGCCCCGCGGCCCTGCCCCGGCCCCGCCGCACTCGCACCGTACCCGAAAGAGCTGCGCCGCCGGCACGGAGGGAAGAAGCGCGGGGCTGGGGAGACGCAGGGGCGCACCCGGCCCGGCAGAGCCCGGCGGAGCACAGGGAGCAGCAGCTGCCGCATAACCCCGGCGGCCCCGCCGCCAGCACCGGCCCGGCCCCACCGCCCGGCACAGCCCGGCCCCGCCGGCTCAGCACGCGCCGCTCCCCGGCGCCATCTTCTCCGCCCGCCTCCCCCGCCGCACGGCCAATCCCTCCCGGCGCCCGCGGGGTCCCGTCCGCCCTCCGCGCCCGGGCCTGGCGGGACCCGTACCTGGAAGTGCCGGGAGCTGCCTCTGCCGCCGGGAGGGCCAGGGCTGCGGCTTGGGAGGGGGCCGGGGGCCTCTGGGAGGAGGCGGAGGCGGCGGAGGGGGTGGGTGGCTGGGCGGGGAGCCGGGGCGATACTCTCCGCGGCGGGGGGGCCGCGCCCGGCGGGGGTGGACCGGGCTGCGGCGGGAAGGGCAGCGGGGCGGCCCGGGCTGTGCCCCGAGCGGCGAGAAGGGCAGCGGGGAGGTCCGGGCTGTGCCCGCCCGCCTGCTCACCGGGTCCGCGCTGCGCGGCCCTGCCGGCAAGAGCCAAGACAAAAGGTAATTAGGCGCCTCGTAATTTGAGCACAGCGGGTGCAGTGCCGTCCTGAGCGGCAGAGATTTCGGGTGTCGGAATGCTCCCTCCCTCGGGCGCAGCTCACCCTGCAGCATCTCCGAGCCCTCGGAAGCCCCCGGACCCCGCGGGCCGCCGCTCTCTCTCCTGCGGTCCCGCCGAGCACAGCGCTCGCCTCGCAGCCTGGGCTCGGAGTGTAAATGCTGGGTAAGGTTGGACTTTGTTATAACGCCATATATTTGATTTTATGGGGAGGGTGTTTTAGAGCAGAGGACGGCGAGGTAGGTTTGCGTGTGGGAAAGTCATGCATGGGGCTGGTTGCTTTCATCCCTTTATAGGAAAAAAAACCCCACCCAACCAAAAACCAAATACAAACCAACCAAAAGACCCCCACAAAATCCAAGCAAAAAAAACCCTGCCCCCCCGCCCAAACCCCCCTGTTTGAAGTTCTGGTAATATGCTTTCTTCAGGTGTATTTGTTTTACTATGTCTTACTTTTTAAAGCTGAGGGGGACCAAAAAAAAAAGACAGAAACATGCACTACTCTTAATGCCTGACTTTAGCTTCCCCACTGCTTCCCTTTTATTAAAGGTGGTATCTCAGCTGGAAATTGATAGAACCTTCCTGTCATAAAAAGGTAGAAAGATAGGGCCAGACGAGTTACCTAAGGGTATTTCTGCACCCAAAGATGGAATTGAAGATGCAGCAGAAGTTGCTTTAACTAGTCAGCTTTGGTTAAATTTGCTGTTCAGAAGTGGCAGCACACTACTTATGGTCAACAAAATCTGTCAGGGAATTTGGGCAGACACTCCTCTGCTGGTTTCCAGAGAGGTCTGTGCTTCTATAGAGTTGCTCTTACCCATACCTGAGCTACCCAGTGAAAATACTTGTCTACATCAAGTACACCCACATTTATGGCCTCAGTTTAGACAGAGAACTGTCTCTCAACTCATCCTGGTTGGAGCAAGGCATTTGGTAGTTTTCACCTAAATCAAGTGGTTGGATTTAGAACTGTGTGGGTGCCTAATTTTAACACAGTATGTTAAATACTGTGAAAATGTCCTTGTAGGATTCTAGTTTGAGGCAGTCGGGGTTTTTTTCCAGTTCCTAGTATATAAAAAAGTGAAGACCAAGCCAGATGGAAAGAGGACAGGATAAGGGGTGAGCTCTTAAATCTGGCTTCTGCCCTATTGCCATTGCCAGCGCATCAGAAAGGCTCATCCCGTGGTGTGCAGCAGAAGGCACATTGCCAGGTGAGTGCCTCTTCAGGATCTGTCTCCTCCCTTTCTGAAGCAACTGGGGGATTATGGTAGAAATGCTTCTGCCTTTGTTGTTAGCACATGCTATAGCCTTGTTGTATCAGTTTCCATGTAGGGGTGAAAACTATAGAAGTAGACAGTTTCAGGCAATTTATTCTTTTTTTCCAGTCCTGACAGAGAGTTTGCTAACCTAACATAGCCAACTGCATATATTTAGCTAATGCTGGCCTGGTGTATATTTAGCTGCTCTGATAAATCCTACCTTCTCCTCTAAGTCTTGCCTGGTATGTACACAGGGACAATCCTGGGAAAGCAACAAAGACTGCACCTGCAAAATCCTGGTGCTCTGGATAGCTGGATCTAAAACAAGCGTTTCTGTAGTTGCGATGATGAAATACTGCACCTCCTCACACTTCTGACATAACTATTGCAGCAGAGATCTGCAACAGAGGTCACACCTACGGCACAGGGCACCTGTTTTATCCAGTGTAAGCTTATTTACTGGCTATTCAATGGCACTGGTGTGTCATGGTTTAACCCAGCTGGCAGCCAAGCACCACACAGCTGCTTGCTCTCCTCCCTCCCCACCTCCAAACCCAGTGGAAAGGGGAGGAGAATCAAAAGTAAGACTTGTAGGTTGAGATAAAAACAGTTTAATATTTGAAACTTAATTATAATGATAATAAAAAGACTAGTGATGCACAATACAATTGCTTACTACCTGCGGACCAGTGCCCAACCCTGTCCCCAACCTCTCGTCAGTGCCTTCTGGTTAACTCCTTCAATTTATATACTAGGCATGATGTTCTGTGTTGTGTAATATCTCTTTAGCCAGTTCAGATCACCTGTCCTGGATATGCTCCCTCACAGCTTTTCGTGCACCTCCTCACTGGCAGAGCATGAGACACAAGAAAGTCTTAGGATAAACATGACTTAGCAACAATGAAGACATGAGTGTGTTATCCACATTATTCTCATACTGAATCCAAAACACAGCACTGCACCAGCTGCTGAGAAAAAGTTAACTCTATTCCAGCTAAAACCAGGACACACTGATGTTTATTCAGAGTAGATTGGGTTTTCATAATCTGACCTCTTTCTATTTCAGTTTACACTAGCCAAAATTACTATTATCCACTATTTTGGATATACTTTCCATGTTTTAAATATATTTTTAATAGGACATCATCAGCAAAAGTAAAGACTTCCAGTAAAATTCTTTTCTCAGTCTAGTCCAGCATTTAAGATTTCTTGCCCATAAAACTCTAATTGCTCAGACTGTTGGTGCTTTTGGTTCTCCCTTCTTCATCTCTGCCCTGGTGGAAAAAACAAGTTGTCTAAAAGACCAAATGAGCCTAAGTATAATTTAGAGTAAGTATGCAAATTATTCAAATATTGCCATGAAGAAGCCTTACAAAGTAGCAGTGTGGAGATCCCGCCTCAGGATATATGACATAAATGTAAAGTGCAGGGAAAGTAATCTTCAAAGTAGGCAGGTTACAAATAATTTAGAATAAACCCATTATTTTATACTTGTCTTGAAAGCTAAGAGGAAGTGTAAAACTCTTTAAGTACAGTCTTGATAGGCTTCTAATGGAACCATGGTTTTTGCCACCTAGATAAAATTCTGGACTAAATTCAAATTGTAATTGTATATAATAGGGCTTTGTAGCAAACTGGCCTCAGGCTGAAAAAAACCCATAGCTTATGATTGTTATTTCCACTCCAAAATAAATAGCAATTTCATAACAAGGCATATATTTAGAAAAAAGTCTATTGACTGGTCTCAGTATAAAAATACTAAATTATAGAAATTTTAAGATATTAAAGTCCAAACATATTGAGGCCTAGGAAACATTTCTGTCAACAGTTCTGTCAAGTCTGTATGTTTCCAATTTTCCTATTAATTGTTTCTTTTGTTGTTGCATAAAGGGTGTCATCCAGCTGCACACCTTAAGTGAAAATAAGTAAGTGTATGGCAAATGACAAGCTTTACCCTGAGCTAATTACACAAGTACAGACCTCCCCCTACGTATGCTGGTAAACTTTGATTATGGCAACTATAGAAAGATGTAAAAGGGCTTCCATCTGTGTCTGTGTCGGACAGTGATCTGGCCCACATGCCTGAAAAAAAAGAAGATCTTTTATTCTGTTTATTTTCCCTGGTTAGTTGAAACCTGTTCTGGTTTTAATCATGTTATGTATGCATTGAGTCCTTAATTTTAACCATAAGGTAGCTATTTTATTGCTTTGTATCTTTTGTTTTTAACAGTGACATAATTATCCTGTTACTTCTACTTAAGGAAAACACTGTCCTCAGCTGAAAATATACCAGTATGGTGTGTGTGTAAGTCCTTATTGTTTAATTTTCTTTATGTGGTCAATTGAGGGTTTAGAGTATAACTGGCCAACTGAACAGGCTGTTCAAAGACTAGAAATTGCTTTATTTTTATCTGAAGTGCAGGTCAATTCCCCTTTAATGTGAATATGCAATTTATCAGCAAATTTTTACTATGTCACTGATAGCATTAAACATTATTAAACCCTCCACGTGTTTAATGCAGTTGATACACTGTGTAGTGTGTTGGTAATCAAAACAGGTGTTACTAAGCCTTGAAGAAGTCTCACCCACCCTTATAATTTCTGTTAATTATATCACTCCATTATTATACGTTCTTAGTTAATCATGTTTTGTGTCAACAGTTTAACTATTTGTCAGGCCTCTGTATCTATAATTACCCAGGTGATGTGATACAAATCTTAGGAAAACAAAACTTGTTTTGTCTGTTAATATCACCATAATTCAAGGGCTTTTTGTTGGTGAGCCTTAGTTAAAATCTGTCCTTTTTGATCCATATGTGGAGATTTGTAACCTTTACTGAAGTTGCTACATTGGTTCTTGTGTGTATTATTACTTAATTTACTTTTCTGTAATGTTTTTGTTACTCTTCCTTAAAAACCAAAACCCACAGATTTATCACAGATGATGTACGTGCCTTTTTAAAGGTCATTTTCCCAACCACTGTTGGGACAAGTCAAAGTATTTTTGTTTCCTTTGCTCATATTTATTGCTTGTGAAATGCTATTACTCAGTTTCTTTATAGTGTCTTAGTATCTTTAGGCTCTACCTAGTCTAAGAATATGTACAACCTGTGCTATAAATTGACCTTGTAAAACAGACCTGCAGCTATTAAACTGTGTGCTTTTTTGAAGCTAACTTGATTACCAGAAATACACGTTTTCCACTTAACCACAGCTATGGCAAAGGTAGCAATAGACCAAATCCAACTCGCAACAATTAGATTCTTCTTGTTTAAATACAGGTTTGAATGATCTCGTCTGTTAGTGAGAGACATGTTATATTTTGAGGAAAAAATCTGACATTCATACTAGAAAAGAACAAAAAAGCAGAAGTTGGAAGAAATGATTTCTTGTGTTCCAGTGCTGCCTTCTTTTGTGTGACCCATATGAAGACGTGTAGAGCAAAAGGTAAAAATTTAGATTATTAGCACACCTGCATTTGAATTTTCAGTCTAGCAGTAGCTACTACACAATCGTCTGCTTGAATATTGTTTGCTCTTAGCGTAGATGGAATACAAAAAAGCAAGTAAGAATAAAGGTGGTCTCACTGTATTTGCCATGGATATTGCTCTTATATTTATTTTCCTGCTTGGTTAAATCTTTACTTAGCCAAAGCAAAATGTATTATTGAGATTTTTAGTGTTTCATTACAGGGAAAAAAGCAGCAAGTCTTCGAAATACGAACCCACTAACTCATTGTGGTTTGAAAGTTAAGCTTGAAGACTGTTTGTTGCCATGGTTTAACCACAGCCAGCAGCCAAGCACCACACAGCTCCTCACTCACTCCCCCACCTGCAGGATAGGGGAGAGAACCGGAAGGGTAAAAGCTGGAAAAGTCCTGGGTTGAGATATGAGTTTAATCAGGAAGGCAAAAGCTGCTCACACAAGCAAAGCAAGGAATTAATTCACCACTTCCCATGGGCAGGTGGAATTAATTCACCACACCAGCAGGCAGGTGTTCAGCCATCTCCAGGAGAGCAGGGCCCTTCAGGTGTAGCAGTTACTTCGGAAGACAAACACCATCACTCCAAACATTCCCCCCTTGCTCCTTCTTCCTCCCACTTTATGTACTGAGCATGATGCCATAGGGTGTGGAATATCCCTTTAGTCAGCTGGGGCCACCTGTCCCAGCTGTGTCTCCTCCCAACCCCCCCACAGCCCCAGCCTCCTCACCAGCGTGGCAGCATGGAAAGGCCTTGGCTCTGTGCAATCCCTGCTCAGCAACAACAAAACCTCTTGTTACACACCAGGTCAGTTATTGTTGTGTCAGAACCACAGTGTGTGTGTGTGTGTGTGTGTGTGTGTTGGGGAGAGGGGACCACGCCTCCAGCACAGTGTCCACATGGTCAGCCAAGATGGCTGCTGAGATTCTCTGCCACATGGCATGGGGCACCTGTCAGTCAATAAGGTCCACCTACACCTGGAGCCCCTAACCCAGGCTCAGATTGGCAGGGACAGTGGGAACACTGCGCCTCACCCTGGCCTGGAACCCCAGAGTGACCAGTGGATCAAAGGCCCTGCCTGGAGGGTTTGGCTACAGAGACCAGAGCGCATAAAGGCATGGAAGTCTCCCTTGTGGTGGGCCATGGCCTGTTTTCTGTGAAGCTTTCAACGTGTGACCTGAGTGGTAACAACGTCCTTTCTCCCTTCTTTTTCTCTTTATTCTCTTAATCTCTCTTCCTTTATTCCTTTTCTTCCTCTTGTGGGTGACTTAAACCTTCCCCCACTTATGGGTAAACATTTTGGTTTTTCCCCTCTAACCAAGACATATTTTTGGAGCAGCTTCCCTCCTCGGCAGCACACACACCGCCCCTGCGTTCCACCGAGCTAAGAATGGAAAAAATGTCCCCAAAAACAAAAGAGACAACCTGCCCCCACCTAAGTGATCCGCAGTTAACTACTTCTTTTTGTTAACTGCTGGCATGGGCAGTTAGTGACAGGGGAGAGAATTTACATAATAATCCCAAACTACAACAATGTCTGTCCTTGCAAACTAGTTTTCATGTAATGTATTTACATATTAGATACACTTTCAGGTTTAATTGCTGTCAGTGGCATGCAAGCAGTAAAATCTTTTATGGAGTAAACAAAATCCTTGCTTGGAAAGGCTAGAAATGAAAATTGTTACTAATCCTGTTATTAAATTTTCATAGCTTTTTCCGTGTTTCATTCTTGAATGTTAGTGCTTTCTGATCAGTTTCTGTTGAATAGGAATCCAACGCTTCATGTCCTTTTCTGTGGAAGTAATGTTTCTCTGATCTTGTTCTTGGTGCCTAGTATGAGGTTGATTGGCTCTGACATCGTTCTAACTCTTCAGATAAATGGTAGAGAAGCGTAAGGTGATGCTGCTTCATGTCTCTGTTAGAAAAATTACTGCAAGCCTTAACAGGTTTTGTTATTAATTTTAACAATTAATGGAGGAGGAAGATGAGGTTTCAAAGCAGCCAACTTAGGGGGGGAAAAAGACTGTGGGCACTTGCAAAATTATAGATGGGTGATCTGAATTTCAGGAACTGGGAATGCCCTAGAACAACAGTAAAACACTGTAGCACTACAGGCCGTAACAGGTAGATGACAGTATGGCAGTCTGTAGGAGCCAGTACAGATTTGCTGAAAGGTGTGTCAGACCAGTTGAATCTTCTATAACATCTGCTTTCTTCCCCTCTACCCAGAAGACCTGTTGTCCTGTCATAGATCTCTACCTAGCAAAGCTTTTACTATTGCTTCAGAGGAAGCCGTCGCAGGGAAGCCAGGGTGACATAAACTGCTAGTGAGAGGATACAACCTTGCACATGCCGAGTGGCTCACGTGATCTAGTTTCAAAGCAAAAGGATGGATGTGATGCACCCTTAGTGCTTTTTTCTAAGCCTTTACCTACTTATTTTCCTTCTGATACAAAATTTTCCCACGAATCGATCAGGCAACGCCAGCCTGTAAACATGCAGAGAGTTAGGAGTAAAACTGATGAGTTGTACTGGAGACCAGGGAAAGTTGGGGCGTGCCCAGGGAGCAGAGTGGAGCTGTGCAGGCGGGGCCGGCAGTGCCTAGCTGGGCATGGGGTCTGCCTGGCCGCTGGGTTTGCTGCAAACACGTGGCAGCCTAAACCGGGGCACCACCGACTGAGGGGACAGCGGGTGCCCTGCCGGGAGCAGTGAACGCTGTACTCCACCATGTAAATAGAAATGTGATTTTTTTAAACAAGCCACGTAATGCTTCCCGTCCACCGGACACTGTCTAGGTGTGCTTCTGAAGCGTTGTGATGTTGGAAGAAGTGAGCTAGTGGGGACAGCAGAATGGATGGCTGGAGAGCCTGACCTGGGCGGGAGGGTTACGTGTATGATGTGGCTGTTGAACGCTGATGTCTGTGGCGAGGAGTTCAGCTTACCTAAGGCCAGGGGTGTTAGCGGCAGCTGCGGCCCTGCTGGCCCATCGCGGAAGCTGCGAACGGCCGATGTGAGTTCAGCACCAGGCAGAGCATCACGGCGCGCGTCCTGCCCCGCCCTGTTTGCCAATGCCCGCCCCGCGCTCTGTGCCCCGCCCCGCCCCGTGTCCCGTGCCCGCCCCGCGGGGGCGGCGCCACGGCGGGATTTGAACGGCCGTCCCGTGGTGCCGCGGGGCCGGCGTTGATTGGCCGCCCCGGGCGCTGCGCGGTTCAAAGCGGTGGCGGCGCGCGCGGCGGTCCGAGCTCCGGCAGCGCCTCTGTTCCCGCTCCCGGCCCGGCATGGCTTCCTTCGGCACCCAGGGCGGCGGCTCCAAGAGGGAGGAGAAGGGCAAGAACATCCAGGTGGTGGTGCGATGCAGGTGGGTGCGGCCGCTCCGCTGGGTGAGCGTTGGGGGCCGGCGCTGGGGGAGGGCCCGGGCCGGGAGCGGCGCTATGCCGAGGCCGCTGCCCGGGACAGGGGCGGGTGGGCCGCACTCTGGCTGTGGACACCGACCTGCCCGTCCCGGGGCTGGTCAGCGCGGGAGGCGGCCCCGGGTGCCCGCGGGAACGCTGCTCTAAGCCATCTCTTGCAGCTGAAAAGGGAGAAAAGTTGCAGTTTCCTATCTGCATTCCTCGCACACCCAGTGAAAAGCTGGATAGGAAGATTAAAAGGAGGTAGATCAGAGTTAGTATGACTGACATTTAAGATGCACAGAACCCCAGCCTGGATTTTTACCTTCCTGGGGAAGCCACTAAGCTCTAACAGCCCATGGCGGTGTTGCTGCACCACTTCCTCATATCTCTCACATAATTTCACCGATGCTGACTCTCCAGTGGAAAAACTATGGGATAAGGGTGAACTGCTTAAGTAATAGTGACCAACTGCCTTTCTGATATAAATTTTTTTTTATATGAAGTGATGAAGTTCACGTACCATAGAATTAGTTTCTCGTTGTAATTTTGAGGTAACTTTAAAGAGTTGCTCACTGATATTAGATCTTAAATAATCTTAAATCATTGGGTGTTAAATCATTGCTTGGTAATGTGATAAGAGTAATGTTTGAAATACCATTAGAAGTTGGGGGGGTTGAGTCAAAGCTGCAAATGTTAGCTTACATATGTTTTAATGCCTTTTGCGACCATATTTTCAAGCTTGAGTTCTACTTTTACAGATGCTTAATGAAAACAGATTAAAAGCACTTTTCCTTTACTTTTGCGAGACAACTAAAAAGCTTTGAAACAAATGTCATTGAATTGGTGCAAGTGTTGATGTGTGAGTCAAGGCTGTTGCAAAACTATAAATTCATTGAAGCAATTGAGTTTGAAACAGTCAAGAGCAATCATTTTCTGTTTCATCTTATCAGTCTTAATTGTTCTGGAATAGCCTCAGTAAGTATCAGTGTATTTTTTAATTAAGTACAATGCTCAGACTGACAGTAGCATCAGGGCTGTCCATGGTGTGGTGTTCTCTTTTCCTTGCAACTCATAGTCTAATTCTTATGTCAAGATTGAGTTACTAACCCCTAAAAACTTTCATGCCCACCCTTGCTCTTGCTCCTTGTAGAGCTTTTGTTTTTTTAAATAGCTTCAGTCTATTTGAAGTAGTAAATTTTTTTTCACCTTTCCTTTCTCTTCTACATCAAGTTCTCCGTATCTTACAGATATATAGGTAGTTGTGTTCATTTGTTTCCTCATTTGCTCCCCAAAAGCAATCTGAGTATATCAAAAACCTTTTCAAACACCACATTTACTGTGCTTCGGTAAAACGTGAATTTGGAAACTCAAAATGCATTCATTAGCATTGTTAATATGTATGATAATGTGCTTGTACCTAAGGGGATGAACCTGTGATCACATGTCACCAAGGCATACCAGGCTGCAGCTTGGCCAGTGGTCATGGTGACAACCTGCAGGATCTGTACCTGTGCTTCAGCCTTGCTAAATTGTTGGCTCCGGTCGCAGTTATGGGCTGTCGTACTTCCTGCGTTGGACTGGTTCGCTGTTATATTATTACATAGCAAAATATTGCTCAGCCTTCTATTATTTTAAAAGTCACGAAACTGAAGCTGTAACTTGCTTCTGTGGAAAAGATTTTAGTGATCATCTGTTGTCACCAAAGCATCCCGTGATCTGTTTAGAATCTGACACTTCAGCCTCAGTGCTATGTTGAGCAAGAAATACTAGGTGTTAATAGGGTGTTAAAGATTCAAACACAGGAAGGTGGTGTTGGGAGGAGTCCCTCAGATAATTTTTCTTACTCTACCAACACAAAGAGCCGTTGGAGTGCCCGGACAGAGGACAAAAGATAGTTGATGACTTTCAGATTCCAACTGAATGGTGGGATGTAGACGAGAAACAGCACCCCAGCACCTGGGGAGGGACAGGTGTTTTTTTTTTGTGGTGGGGAAGAAGTTTGCTCTGGTCTGTTTATAGTTATATCTATATCTACATTTATATATACATATACACAGAGAGAGAGGGAGAGAGAGGCCAAGAACAGTTACCCTTCTTATATTCATTTTCTAATTAAAGTTCCTTTTTTTCTTAAATTTGATGAGGTGTGATGTGGTTATTGAGGAGGACTCCTCTGGTTTAGGTAAACATTTAAAGACTAACAAGGTTGTAGAAGTTACATTTTCCAGTTAACTGTTCAGATCATCTGTACAGGTAGCATAGACATTCAGTGCAGCAGTGCTAATAACCAAGCTATTAGTTTTCAGCCCACGCTCATCTCCCTACTTTGTAGGAGAAACTGTTGCAAATGTCCCTTCAAAGAAAATGGTGTCCACCAGGTTTGAATTAACTTAGTGGTAAAACAAAATGTGCACCATAAAGTTCCCAGAATTTTATTGCACCTCTATTAAACCAGTTTACTATGATTGAGTTTTAATTAATCAGGACTTTCCCCCCACAAATCTGGTATTTTGTCTGTCTCATTAAATTCTACTCAAATGTATGAGCATTATAAAGGTTCTGGTATTGCTGTTTACTGTTCTACAATTAATAAGGTCTGTTGGTGTTTCTGGTAATATAGAGCCCCGTGTCATCGGCCCGAGATGTAGGCATTATTGCTTGTGTAAGTGAAAAATAAAAAAGGCAATCTTTTAAGTTAGTGCGGTAGTGAATCAAACTAACTTGGATGTACAAGTGTTTTCCTTTTTTAAATGCTCTTATTTATACAACTATTGGGTATGTTAAATCTTCTACCTCTGCATTTGAACAACATGTTCTAATGCATATTAGCCACGTGTGTGTCTCAGTGATCTTAAAGGTAGTTATGGGTGTCTTAAAAAAAATATGTAACAAACAAAAATCTATTGACACTTGATTTGTCCCATGGCAATAGAAGGAAATCCAGATTTTTATAGACTGCCAAATGGTGGCATTTTCTTTTTAAACAGTTATGAAACAAACTAAGTTAAAAACTCTTCCTTTTACCTTGTTCGGCTATTCTGGATCCAAACCTGAGTGATACGACTGCTTCATCAGTTTATGTTCTCATTAGCAATTATATCAATCTGATATTCTTAACTCCTGTCTTTTTAGGCCTTTTAATGCCTCAGAACTTAAAGCAAGCTCCCATCCTGTTGTAGACTGTGATCAAGCAAGAAAGGAAGTTAGTGTTCGCACTGGAGGAGTGACAGATAAGACATCAAGGAAGACTTACACATTTGATATGGTTGGTAACTGCTTGTCAAGCTGGGAACTTCCACAAAAAAGCTCATACATTTCTCTAATATGGTCTAATTCCTGTACAGTGTGATGCTGTACATTATTGTGCACATAAATGGGGTGTGGGTTTTTTGTGTCCATAGGTTTTTGGAGCTCAGGCAAAGCAGATTGATGTCTACCGGAGTGTTGTGTGTCCCATTTTGGATGAAGTCATTATGGGCTACAACTGTACAGTGTTTGCGTAAGTAAACCAGTAATGATTATTAGGGAATTTTATTTGAATTTAAGTTTCTTGTTTACATTTCTTTTTTTTTCCTCACAGTTATGGCCAAACTGGTACTGGTAAGACCTTCACAATGGAAGGGGAGAGGTCACCCAACGAGGCATACACTTGGGAAGAGGTATATTTTCACTCCTGAAATTTCTCCTGTCTGTACTATAGTTTAAAGTTGGAAACTGCAGAGGACTAAAGAAAACTGAAAGTTTGTGTCTTTTAGATCCTGAAGCTGCCTTTCCTTAATAGTTTGTAGGTCTCATGGTCTCATTCATTCAAATGAAAAGCAAAACTTCACATCTTTAATGTGTTGCATACAACTCTTCGAGTCTTTATATAGATCATCTTTGTCCAAAGTATTCTTGCTGATATCTAATGAGGCTGAAACTCCACCCCATAACTCCAAGTACATTTACAAATTAAATACTTTTTTCATTTTTAGGATCCACTAGCGGGTATAATACCTCGTACGTTGCATCAAATATTTGAAAAACTCACAGAGAATGGTACTGAATTTTCAGTGAAAGTCTCTCTTTTGGAAATCTATAATGAGGAGCTTTTTGATCTTCTGAATCCTACTCCTGATGTTGGAGAAAGACTGCAGATGTTTGATGACCCACGAAACAGGGTTAGTGCTTACAAAATTCATTGTCTTAAGGCTTTCAAGAATTCTTGAGAGATGTATAATAAACATGTATTACTTTCTGACAGAGGGGTGTAATTATTAAAGGCTTGGAAGAAGTAACTGTACACAACAAAAATCAAGTCTACCAAATCCTGGAAAGGGGTGCAGCAAAAAGAACAACCGCAGCAACTTACATGAATGCATATTCCAGGTACAGATCTTCCCTGTTTCAGAAACTGTTTTGCTCTTTATTAAAGAGGATCTTACTGAAGAAGTAAAAGGTGATTAAAGCTAGTCCAAACCTGGAATGATCTTGAGATTGTGTATCACAGTTCAGACTGCCAAATGTAGGTTAGAAAGCCAGTGTTAAATCTTCCTCTTATGGTGTCCTGTGGGATGATGTATGAAGAAGTGTCATAGTTTGACCCCAGCCAGCAGCCAAGCACCATGCAGCTGTCTGCACCTGCAGGATGGGACAGAGAATCGCAAGGGTAAAAGTTGGCAAACTGATGGGTTGAGATAAAGTTTAAGAGGGAAAACAAAAGCTGCACACCCAAGCAAAACAAGGAATGAATTCACTCCTTCCCAGGGCAGCTAGGTGTTCAGCCATCTCCAGGAGCGCAGAGCCCACCATGTGTAGTGCTTATTTGAAAACACAAATGCCATCACTCCAAACATCCCCCCTTACTCCTTCCTCCCATTGTATATACTGAGCATGATGTCAAATTATTTGGAATATCCCTTTGGTCAGTTGGGGTTACTTGTCCTGGCTGTGTCTCCTCCCAGCCTCCCATGAATTACAGGGAATTCTTTCTGCCTGAACTGTTTTATGTATGGTCAGACTGGTGTAATTTGATAGCTGGCTTTCTATATATGTTAGATTCCTATTGTAAAACCTTAATAAAGGAATAAACTCAATTTAAAATCATCTCTACCGTGAGGATGGTGAAACACTGGAACAGGTTACCAGAGAGGTTGTGCATGCCCCATCCCCAGAAGTATCAGAAGCCAGGTTGGATGGGGCTTTGAGCAGCCTGGTCTAGTGAAAGGTGTCCTTGCCCACGACAGGGGTGTTGAAGCTGGGTGAAACCATTCAATGATTGTATGCTCTTAAACTGTATTACTATTTTAAATTTTAAAATTATTTGAACTTCTACATTTTTAATATTGAGTTCAGCTTCTTGATGGTTTTCTTATGGTGAATGAAGAAAACTTTTCTGTAAGCTCATATTTTGTGAAACTTTTCTCAGCAGATTGACTAAAAAGAAATGAATCTGTAAGTCAGTTTTTACGAGATGCCTGTGAGTTGAGAATACACAAATCTAAACAGCCAAAGCTTTTCTCTTGGTTTTGCTTGAAACGAGATAAAATTTTTCAAGATGGAATGAGTCAAATGTCATCAAGTTGCTTCATCACTGGTTTAAAATACCATATTTCTATGTATACTCATAAAGATATACTTGGTAGAATAACTTCATTGAAAATGTGAAATATGCTATTCAGGGGCTAAATGTATTCCATAAAAAGAGCATGGATACATAACTTGCAGAAGTGTCATGTAGCAAATAGATAATTTGACTGTTGAAATGTCTGGTTTCTTTTGCAGCCGTTCCCACTCTGTGTTTTCAATTACCATCCATATGAAAGAAACAACAATAGAAGGAGAAGAACTTGTTAAAATTGGAAAGCTAAACTTGGTAAGTGTTTGAAATAAATGTTGTTGGTAGCACTCTTGAAGTCATGAACTAGAGTTCGTTAGTTTTTTTTCTGATAAGGGGGGGGAAATGGTTTTCATAAAGTGATACGAACTGTGTCTGTCACTCTGAAGAATGACAGTCCCATCTGTTATCACTGTGTCTCTTGAGCAACTCTTAAGCCTTTTTATGTGTTCTGTAACACTACAGGGCAAGCATTCTTCAAGGTGTTTTGAGACAGAAGCATAACCTTCTTTTCAGGTTGATCTTGCAGGAAGTGAAAACATTGGTCGATCTGGGGCAGTTGACAAAAGAGCTCGTGAAGCTGGAAATATCAACCAGTCTCTCCTGACACTAGGAAGAGTTATTACTGCTCTGGTAGAAAGAGCCCCACATATTCCATACCGGGAATCTAAGCTCACAAGAATTCTTCAAGACTCTCTTGGAGGACGGACAAAAACATCAATAATTGCCACAGTTTCTCCTGCATCTATAAATCTGGAGGTAAATTTTAAGTCTGAAAATCTATTCCTAAAATAAATAGTTTATTTTGCTAATGATGAAAAAGATGAGGCAATTCCTCAGCCTGACCTAGTCTTACATCTGATTTTTGCAGGAAACACTGAGTACACTGGAATATGCCCACAGAGCAAAGAACATAATGAACAAGCCTGAAGTTAATCAGAAGCTAACAAGAAAAGCTCTTATTAAGGTAATTAGGCATGTATCTTAACAAATGAAGTTACAGGTTAGGTTTGATTTTGTTAATGAAGTCTTTGCCATGCAGGAATTATGCGGGTGTGGAGAAGCTGTAACTTAGTAGCAGTGCTTTTCTGAACTGATTTTAATTGCTGAACTGATGCTTTTAAACTAGAGCTGCTCTACTGGCACAGAATTAGTCACTTTGCACATACTGAAACTGTTCCTAAGACTAAAGTTGAACAGAGAGGGCTGTTCCTACTAGCTGTGGCTCTGTGTGTGGATTACATGTTTACATATTAGTGGAGAACCACTAAATGACGCCTTTTTTTTTTTTCTGGAGGAGTCGTATTTGCAGGTTTGTTCCCTAGAAAGTGCCTGAATTAAAGTGTACTTGTCAGTAAGTACAAGTGAAGAGGCAATGTAAAGTAGTTCCCTGCCACTAAGGAAGGTGTGATTTCCACTGTAATCTGCTAGATGCAACAAAGTATGATTCAAATGGAAGTTTCCAATGCTTTACATATATCCAATATACATCCAATTATATGAATTTAAATGGTGCTGTATTGAACTTAGAAGTGAAGTGCTTTGCTCTCATGCTTGTGCAAAACTTCTGTAGAGCACTACCTTTGTGAAATATCCCTTAAGCTAAATATCAAAACCGAAATAAAAATGTTCAGGTTTACATATGATTGTTTCTTTGTACAGGAATACACTGAAGAGATTGAGCGTCTGAAACGAGACCTTGTTGCTGCACGAGAAAAAAGTGGAGTCTATATCTCTCTTGAAAATTATGAGTATGTCTTCAAAATTTCTATAAAATTACAAGCAACAAATCTCAGATACTGGTACCTATCATGCAGAAGTGCTTTCAGATCTATTTTCACACCAGAAAGTTGAAGGCAAGTCAGGAAAACTTAACTGACTGGTCAACCTGTTCTTTAGAAGTTATTATTACACAGATAAAGCCTAATAGGCTTGCCCTGAGAAATTTATTTATATGTGAAATAATTACCATAAGCATAGGCAGGATGCAGATTTATACCATGAAGCCTTTTTTTCAGTGGAAGTTCATACAGGAAAGTGAACTCAGTAAAGTCTACTTCACTTTTAAGAGGGCCAATTTACACAGAAAGCTTACAATGGAAATGGTCTTAAATCTTTTCTGCATTACCTGCTTTTCATCTAGAAGTTAGCAATTCTTATTTTTTTAGATTCTTGAAAATATAGTGTAAAAACCTGTAGATAATCTTGAAATTGCCTCCTACTTGACTAATTGTTTGTTTGAATCCTTGCTTGAGAGCCCTTAATGGAAAGCTGACTGTTCAGGAAGAACAAATTGCAGAATATATTGAAAAAATTGGTGTGATGGAGGAAGAAGTGAAAAAAGTAAGTGATGCTTTTCAACTGTTGCTTAAATCTGTTGAAAAATGGAAGAAATTTTTTCCTCTTCAAAAGGAGGAAAAAAGTTGGAGCAAAGAACAGTGTGCAGGGTGCAATATTTATTTTTAAAGCAGTTTTCATGTCTGATACTTGAATTTGTTTGCTGGTTTTTAAGCAAAAAATCTGCTTGTAAAATGGTATCATGTCAGTTGACAAATATCTGGTTAGGAGCTTCTTGCTTAAGAGAAGTCTAGGTATTAACTTTCTGGAATGTGTAACTTACTCTATGTAATCAGCTTTACTGACTCTCTGTCTATCTGCTTATGTTTGCTCAGTGGGATTTTTTCCTTGTCCTGTAACAGTAGTTTGTTCTTGTGTTTTCAGTGGGGAAGCAAGGGATTATCACAATGAGAATGGTGTTGGGTTGATATTGTCAGTGAATACAAAGACTTTACAAAACTGTAGTGTAGGGTTAAGACATTACAGCTGAAATTACATTGCTAGGTGGCAGTTTGCCTTCTGACATTTTAAAATAATTTGAGAGCTGTTGAGCGAGACTGTTGAATTTTTAGAAGTGCTGTTGCCCTATTGATGTTTATCTTCCTCTTTAGATCACTGAACTATTCACCGTTAGTAAAAATGAACTTGAACAGTGTAAAACAGATCTGCAAATCAAGGAGAAAGAGCTAGAAGAAATACAAAAAGATCTGCAAGAAACCAAGGTTCATCTGGCTGAAGAGGAATATGTGGTTTCTGTTTTGGAAAACAATGAACAAGAACTTCATGGCACAGCTAGCAAGGTTGTCGCAGTTCTTGCACCTACTGTAAACCAGTTTCTTGTGTTTAGGAATTTCATGGGCTGTTCAAGGAAATCAGTTGTGATGCAAATGAGACAAGCTGAACTTAAGAGGGAAAACTGGGATTGGATTGCAGGACCTTTCTTTGTGCTAATATTGACAGTTGACTGCTAAACATGCTGGTTGGTCTGGAGTTAACTTTCCTTCAGGCCAGTTTGTCCTGGGAGCACCAGTGCTCTGCAGTTATCTATTGTCATGAGTTGTTTTACAGAATAAGTAGTTTTCATTTAGAAACTTAGGACTACTTCTACAAAACAGTAAAAGTTATTATAAATGAGGAATCTGGTCTAGTGAAAGATGTCCCTGCCCATGGAGAAGGTTTGGAACTAGATGATCTTTGAAGGTCCCTTCCACCCCTAATCATTCTGTGAACTGGAGTAGAAAAAGAGCAAAAAGCTTTGAATAACATTGCCCTGTCACCTCTATATTTTAGGGTATGGCTTTGATGTGTTCGTAGATTGGTCATAATTATTAAAACACTCTTGATGGCGGGAGAGAGACTGTCCTGCTATTTAAACTGCCAAGTGATGAAATTGGTATTTTTAGACAACATGAAGACAGAAAGAACATTTCTTTCTGCTTGGATTCCTGTCATTTTGGAAGGGAATGCCTGGTTTTTGCATGTGGATTGTGGAATGTTTATGTGAGACAAATGGGTGGAGAAATAATTTATGCTGACTACAAAGCCAAGACACTGCTATTTTTATGAATTCTAGATTATTTATCACAGAACTAGTACTACAAACTGCTTGCTATATTAAAGAATATATTTACTGTCAAATTGTTCAGAAAAAGTTGAAGTGGTCAGGAATTTTTAGTTACTATTTTGAGATAAATTATACCTTAATTCCTTAAATACTGATGAAGTAATTTATTAATGCTTTGGTTTCAAAGCCATAACAAATGGTCTCTAGTAGGTAACTTTCCCATGGTCTAAGACTATAAATTACAGAGCACCAAGATTAAGAACAGTTGTAATTTGATAACATGAAGGGAAATATCTTTCTAGAGAGAGAACTTCTTTAGCTCATAACTTTTGTTGCTTTTCCTTATATAATATATGCTTGACTTCTTGTTTAAACACTGACTAAAATAACTTAAAAATTTATAGTTACTTAGTACTGTGGAAGAAACTACCAAAGACGTCTCTGGGCTCCATGCGAAACTGGACCGTAAGAAAGCTGTTGATCAGCACAATGCTGTTGTCCAAAATACATTTGCAGAACAAATGAATGCTTTGTTCAACAAAATACAGGATTCAGTTAGTGAAAAGAGTTTGAAGCAGCAACAGATGTTGACATCTTACACAAATTTTATAGGTAAGTGTAATACCTGCATGAGTAGTCATCCCAAATTTTTGCAGTAGTAGTCTCAAAGACCTCTTCCTAAAATGTATCTGTTTTAGGAAAGGGGAAGAGGCTTTATTTTAAGCAATGTAAATATTACAGTTGCACAAATAATAATGTATCTGGGATGATCAACAGCCTTCCTGTGCTATAAGAGGCAAAAAGGTGATGAGCAATGAAAAGAGCTCCTATCTTACAGAGGAACTTTGAAAAATTTTAGAATAAATTTGTAACTGTTCTTGTGGTTTTTTTTCCTAGGTGACCTCCTGTCTATGAGTTCTTTGACAGCTGATATTCTTGCGTCAGTTACATCAGCATCGTTTGCCTCTGTTAAAGAGTTGGTCTTTACTGAAGTTTCTCACGTGTCTGAAAAAATAACACAGCATGAGAATCTATCACTTGACTGTAAAGCTGAGCTGCTAAGAATTATTGTTAGTACACTTATATAGTCTTATTCACTTAAATATATGAAACTATTCTTGATCAAAAGGAGTTTTGTAAATATTATATAGCTTTTTTCTGATGCTCTTTACCTGTATCTGCTTGAACACCTGACTATGATTATGTCCCTCCCCACTTTCCCTCCCATGTTACTACCACAAACTGTAATGTGCTGTATAGCAAATACTGTCATAACAGTGCATAATTACATATATGGATAGCTTACCTTTTTTTTTTTTAACTGCTGTTCTTAGAAGGAACATGAAACTGGATTAGGAAGAGCAATAAATAGCTTGACACCGATGGTAGAACTTGTCTTGGGGTTAAACTGTCAGTTTCAGAGTAATATGAAGAAATATTCTGCTGTGGCTGACCAGGTAAAGCATATAACTTCTCTCTTGTATTATTCTATTTTATTTAATTTACAGGTAACATGCTCTTTATATTTCTGCAGTGTGTCATGGTGTTTCCACTTTTGGTTTGGCCTTTTCTTCTTTATGTCATCCCATTAGTTCTACCTTTTGAATCTTTCAGACTTCTTTTTCTATTTCTGAGTGTAGTAAATCTGCTTGTTACCTATATTGGCACAACTGCTCTCCCTAATGCTTCAGAAGAGTGGTAAAACCTGGATGTTTCAATCTATATGTAACAAATATTTGGTAATGTAATATGCTCCCCACTATATTTTACCAATCTTTAAAAAAAAACAAAACAACCAACATGAACAACTCAGACAAGTCTCATCACTCCAAATTTTTTCTGCTGTCATACCAACCTTTGCTTGTAATCACTTTGGTTCCTGAGGAATGTGATGCTTTATCTTAACAGCCCTAAGTACAAACAACACTGTACTTACTGAAGTCCTTTGCTTCAATTTTAGTTCTAGTTTATTTCATGGTGTTTGTGTAGAACTGCAGCTTTAATCTTTCATTTCTTTTTTTAATATTTTGTCAAAAACAAGTCATTGTTTCTGGTGACTTGTTCTGACTGAAAAACTTTCTCCTTCTGTCACTTACAGCTCATCTGAAAACAAATCACCTTGTCTAGAAGGTTTTTGGTTTTCAGACTTAGGCAGCAAATGGTCTATGGCTTAGCAGCTCTTGCTGTACCTTGTCTGCTTTTCTATTTTGTCTACCTTGCATGCCGGATTTTGTGTTTGAAATAGCCCACAGCAAGTTCCTATCTCAAACTTTAGATTGCTCCAAGTGTCATTTTCCACCTTTTATGCACAATACCTTATTAATGCCTTTTGACAGCTTCTGTGGGGTTGAGTTTGTTTATATATAAATTACTCTGGGGAGAAGTATCTATTTCTTAAATAAGGATAAATATCTAACTGTAAATAATTTTTTTCCAAGATGGAGGACCATAAAAAGGAAGTGGATACCTTCTTTGGAGATCTTTTTCTGACTCTAAAAAAAATACATGAAGAAACAGCCAGTGGTTTTGCTCAGCTTCAGCATAATTGTGATAATTTAAAAGAAGAAGTGGAAATGATGAGGTTGGCCCATACAAAGGTATATCCTTTTAGAGTAAGAAGAAATCCTAACACCAAGTGTGATTGCTTGCTTTGATTTAAACTCCGTAGTAGTAAACCACTATACTTGCCTCAGAAGAAATGTTAGGACAATAACTTGATGTTGTCTAACAGGAACTTATTCTTAGTTTTTATTAGGCTGTTTTAAGTAGTTTATGTAGGAAGGTAACAAAAAAACCCTTGCCCTTGCTGTGAGCATGTCCGGTTATTTGTGTTTACATGTCTGCTAAAGCCAAGTGTCACTCTTCATTACACAGGAATTGTACCTTCTGCTTTAGAATTGCGCAACTCTTATCTGCTACAGGCATTCAAGTAGCCTTTAAGAATGTAAAAAAATGTTTAAAAGTGCAGAATAACAGTAAAATTTATGGCATTTTTCTTAATAGAGTGCAGCCGAATTCATGTCTTCACTGCAAAGCCAGCTTGACCTGTTTGCTCAGGAGACTCAGAAGAACTTAACTAATGTACTCACAAAAAATGGAAGCTTGAAGACTGCCATCACTGCTATGCAAGAAAATGTTCACTTGTAAGGAGCAGATTATTTTTGCTGTACACAGATGCAAGATAGAACTATATGAAGAGAATTTCAGCATTAGATGCTCTTCATATTTATATGCTTATGAGGTCTTCTGTATGTTAGAGCTGAGTTCTGCCATGGAGTGTAGATCATAGTTTTCTCTGGGATCATCTTTCCAGAGTAAGAGTAAACAGTAGTTCTTTAAGGCTTTTCCTCCAACTTGTCTCTCGAGTGTGTTGCAGATGAGACTGTCATTTTGGGAGTAATATGCTGATGAACGTTTTTCAGTGTCTCAACTTCAGAACTTCATATCATAAAGGCTTGAAGTATAATAACATATCTGTGGCAGCATGCTTCAGTCAGTTGTAGACTAAGGGCTAGCCAGTTGTTGGTTTTAGTTTGTGGTGGGGGTTTTGTGTTTGTTTTCTTGACAAGCCTACTGATCCAAGTACTGCAATTTGAAAATTTACTAAATAGTGACAACATTATAATTAACTGCTTTGATAGAATTTTTATTTCACTCGCCAGTCTCAAATATTTCTAAATGTAGATTGTGATAAAAATGTACCTTTCAAAGTCTCTGAACTCTTACAAATACGTTGTTGCAGGAAAACTACAGACCTCGTTAGCAGTACAAATTCCAATCACAACAAATTTATTGCATCTCTGGATAATTTCTCTCAAGAGCTCAGGAGCATAAATGCTGAAAGCAAGATTATGCTGGAAGAATCCCATGACCACTGTCAACATCTTTTCAGCAATCTCAGAGATATTCCTCAGGATACCAAAACCTGGGGTGAATTTGCAACTGCTCAGATGGTCAGCTTTACTGATCAGCAGCTATTGTTGCTCAGTGATGAGAAACAGCAGTTTCAGTGTTTACAAAAGGTAAATATAGTAATTTGTAGTCTAATGTAATGTTCCGAGACAAACTTTTACTGTAGAATTTGTATGGAGTAAAGTTCTCAGTTATAGTCAGAACAAAATTATGGTTTTATTCAATCACAGCAGACTCGTTACTGAACTTAGATGCAGTTAGAGGAAATGAAAAGCCTAAATTAAGAAGACTACTTTGGATTAAAAGTGCAAATAGCATCAAAAATGGTATCATGATTAATGCCATGCAGCTAACTTTTAGTTTTTATCATCTTGGTAGTATATATCTTTGATTCTAAAGCCTTATCTACCAGTAATGTCCCTGGGACATCTGCACAGACTGTATTCTGGAGGATGCAAGTGACTGTATTGGTCAGATTGGATTAACATGGGAGAAAGTATTCCTTTTTGGAATCTACAAGTTCTGGCCTCTTATCTGAGAATTTCTGTCTCAGGTTTAGGTTTGGGTTTGTTGTTTTTGGTGGGTTTTTTTCATTTCCATCACAAACTTTACTTCCCACTCTTCTTGTTTTATTGTTGTGATAGGTAATGAAACAGGCAAATCCAACATTATGCTTACTTTCATAAACAAAAACCGAACTGGAAATTCCTTGCACAGAATCGCAGAGAGTATTCCGAGTTGGGAGGGACCCATAAGGATCATTGAGTCCAACTCCTGCAGTCTCAAGACACTTTCTATCTGTTGTACCTGCTGAACACTTCAGAAGTTTCATTTCAATGGGAGTGGCTAAAAATGCATGTTTTCCTCTTCCTCCTACAAATGCATAAAGCTTCTAGTGCTTGTAGTATGTTCCCTTTCAATTGAATATCCTAATTCTGTGCAGGGTTGTGCATAGAAGCATGAGATGAGCAGTCTGATGAACTAGTCAGTATTATCTTTATGAGTAGCTTTCTAAAACGGTCATACTTTCTAAGAAACTGACTGTCTTCTGAAGATAGTTCTCAGAATGAGAGGGTAAAACTGGCACTGAAACTTCACAATTAGAAGTCTCTCAGTTGTTTCGTTTCATGTCATGTCACTAATCACACACCACATCTTAGAAAAGAAGCCATAACCTTACCTTTCCTGTTAACGTGGTGTTTTTAGCTGGGTTTTTGTTTCGTTTTCAGAAAAATGAAGAATACTGCGATAAAGCAATTGCTGAAATTGCTGACCGTATTGGTAGACAAATGGCTGCTGACGGGAAGGTGCTAAATGACCTTCTTGATCAGATCAAGATGGATAAGGAGATGCTTCTGGAGCAGAAGCTGGCACTTAATGAGGAAGTGCAGTATGGACTAACACAGGTTAATGGTTTCCTGCAAGAGGATCTGAAAGTGGATATTCCAACAGGTATTTAAAGTAGGTCAGGGACAGAAGGTCTTGCAGAAAGCAATTTGAGTTCCAGAATTTGTAAGTGAATGTTAACTGGGGACATAATAGAAGTAACAACCTTACTCCTTTTTTAAAAAAATACATGTAAAAAAGGGTGACAGAACAAAGCATGGTTTCTGTATTGAGTTACTGTAAAACTGAGGATCTGAAATTTAAACAAATGCTGAAAGCGTTTAATAGTGCCTTTCATCAGTGTACAATCTTCATTAAAGGCACAACTCCAGAGAGAAGAGACTACTTGTATCCAGTCACACTTGTGAGAACAGAGCCCCGGGAACTTCTACTGGAGCAATTAAGGCAGAAGCAACCCAAGCTTGATGCAATGCTAAGCAGGGTGACAAAGGAGGTAGAGAACAATGCAGGTCAGGTATGTATATGAATGCCAAATGAGGATTTCACATCTTTTGAGGTTTTTAATGCCATTGTGGAAAGTTGACTAGAACCCTAGAGCTGTTTCAGCATTTGTTTTACAGTGTCCTTGGAGTCAAGTATGCTGAGCTTTCAACAAAAACATTCTCTTGAAAAATAAGCAATGATATTAATTTAGATTTTTATTTCAGTTTTTAAAAAATGGAAGTTCTATGTCTTCTATAGATCTGATCATGCTTAGCACATTCAGCAAGGAAATTCAAACATTAAATACACTTTTCTGAAAAACTTATGTTTTAGGACTTGTTGGAAGAGGAACAAGGGTTGCAAGAATCCAGTGAAAGCCTTGCTAGCGACAACTGCTTAGTGGATACAAATGTATACTGCCACACAAATGGTGGCATTCCTTTTTTCCAGGTAATTTCCACAGATGCTCATAACAGCTATCTATTTAAGAGTGAAGAAAAATTATTGTTCCATAATGGTGCTGTAGTTTCAAGTCACTTCTTTGTAATTTAGTGTAGTCTCACAGGTTCTTTAAGTCCTGTAGACTGTGCTTTGCTAAACAGAAGATTCTGATAACAGTTAATAGTGGATAAAATAATGCAGATTCTGACAAGCTGGACAGACAGGTGAAAACTCAGTAAATACTCCTACATGAAAAAATTGTCATAACTTGCTAGACAAAAGTGTGTTAATGGAAAAGTTGAAGTGTGGGAGCGAGGGGGGTGTGTGTTTGCTTTTTTTACTTGCTTTTGACCCTTTTGTTCTATCAGTGTATCAGTATAAACTCCTTAATATATTTGTTTAGGGGTTTGCTTTCTGGAGGGATTGTGTTTTCTTGTGGATCATATAAAAGTAGCTGCTGAGCTGCTGCATATCTACAGTAAATCTCTTTAGTTAATGCAGTATGTTAGGAATCTTCTTCAGGAGTTCTACCAACTCTTTTTTTTCTCAGAACACTATGTACTGCATTGTCCATGAGCAAGAAGTCTTTAATTTCTTTGTGTTCTCTTAACACCGGATATTCTCTTTAAATCCCAGCAAAGAAGAAGTCATAAAAAGGGTAAAGAGAACAAATCTGCAGCTACAGTGGAGAACAAAATGGAGGATACGACTGAAGAGATTCTTTACAAATCTAAGCATCCTTTAAGATTGCTGAACTAAGATAATCTACTGCAGATCCCTGTTTTTAAATATTTCTGTCTCATTGTCTTACTGAGCCCATAACTTTTTGGTTATTCTGTCTCTCTCTGTAGTGGTCTATTGATGCAAAATTGAATCAAAAGATTGGCCTGCTAGATGCCATACCTTTGTCCCACTTTTATATGCTGTAGCTTGCAAAGTATTAAGGAAAAAACCCTGCAGATTATGGTGCTGTTGTGTTAAATATAATTCTATGTTGTCAAGTAAGATATCATTTTCTCAGTAGATTTAAAACACCAAAAAGGGATGTGGAAATATGCTTTGTCAGCATTATCCACTACCATTTCATACAGGAGTTAACTGTAAGTAAGTGTTCTGGTTTTGTACCTGCTTTTTAATCCAGTTCCTCTTTTAACTGTGATACTTCAAATAAATTTTTATATGTGGAAAACAAACATAAACACCTCAGTCAGTGAAACAAACCTGACTTTCTTATATGGCCAGGTTTAATTTAGCTAAAACATTAGCAACTCTATCTTAAATATTGTCCTGTCAGAAAAGGATTGTTCTCTTCTTTGTTTCATAGTAGACAATACCTTTATTTCAGTGCCTCTTCACTCTATGAGAGCTAATTACATTGCTGAGTCTTGGGTTTGGTTTTTTTTTTGTTTGAACCCTGCTGTTCTTATCCTTCTCTTAATCTGCCACTATCAGATGGTGGCTGGGATACAATGTCTACCAGAGCTTATGTATCATAAACTGGCAGCTTTTTTATTTGTGAGATCTAGATACTTTAACATTAAAACATGCAAACTTGGTTACAAATGCTGCTTCTATGTTGTATAATAATAGGGAATTTCTAGTAATTGCCAGTAGCACTTGACCAGCTGCTCTCTTCATGCTTCTTACATGGAAATTTGAAGAAAACTTCAAGTTACAATGTGCTAAAGAAGTAGATGAATAGGATTATGGTGGGAGTAGGGAGAGATGCTGGAAGGAAACTGTTACTTACATTGAAGCATAGTTCTTAGATAATGATCCACACGATTTAAGAGATTGTTCACTTTTCTGTACCCAGCTTGCAGGCTGAAGTTGATGGCAGGCTTAAGTTACTTCAAACAGGTGGTCCATGTATTTGTCTGTGAGCAAGTACACCTTGGACACCATTCATACAGCACACTGCAGTCCTGCTGTTAAAAACAGAAAGACATCATTTCAAGTATGCCCTTCCACTGATTCTCTGAACTTAACATGAGTCACACTAGTATTGAGTTGTGTCTGCCTTGTTTGTGAAGACTGGCCATGATGGAATGGCCTAAACCAGAGGGGAGAGGCTTATGCAAGCCTTTCAACCTACCACATTTTCCTGTGGAGTTCACAGGATTGGTGTGAACTGGCATAGCCAGTACCTAAGCAGGGTTGCCTTACACAGACTCATGCCAGAGTCTGTGCTTCCTGTCTTTATGCTCCGTGAATGTGTCTCCTTTGGCTGTGTGGTTCCACAGGGTCCAGGCACAGGCTGCTCTCCTTAACAGCTGTCTGTCAGGTGCTGCCTACTTGCTTTCTCTTCTTCTAAAGCTGCCCCCAGAGTCCTGTTGTCTTCTGTTTGCAATACTGGCAACGATCTGCCGATCATTGTTTCTTTGGCCCAGGAATCCAGAGGTCACACCAGAAAGCTGAGTTTGATGAAAAATCCAGATGCAGAACTGTGTCCTGGCCTCTGTCTGTGCCTCCTCTCCCACTAGATGGCCCTAATACTAAAGGTTGGTCTGAGCTCAGGCACTGACTGCTAACCAGGGCTTCAAAATATGGGTTATTGCCAAGCTTTTTGTCAAGCATCTGTTGAAAGAACATGTTTCAAAGACTAATCTCGAATTTATGCTTTCATACAGAGAAATCCATATTCAAGCTTTGGTAAAGGGTTTTATGAAGACCCGTGCTTGTGAAAAAGATGATCCAATGTATGCCTTGAGCTTTGGCAGCGCCAATAGACGCTTGGTAGCCCAATTCTTCTCCTGGCCTGCTCTCCAGGTTCCCACCACGTTTGTCATTGCCCAAAGCAGAAAGCAATGCTTACTTATTTTGGTATATTGTATGATTATGATACAAGGAGAAAAGGAGGGTAGGAAAAATAAAGCAGGAACTGTTTCTTGTATGCAGTCAGTGGAATTGTGGGTCTAATCCAGAGGGGAGAAAGTGGCATGGTCCAGGCTAGTTTACACGGGAGTTTGACTTTATCCTGGTATAAGGCATCCTTTACAAGTAGGGTATGAAGCCATTGGCATAGAGTAATTAGCAAGGTCATATCCTGACTAACTTAATCTTGCTGAGCATGAAGAAGAGTTGTAGTGACAGGCTGTAGCATTATGGCCATGTTCTAATTAACCTGATGAGTGTTTTTTGGATTAGATTAGTAGCTAAGTGAGACAGCTTTTGATTTGACCAAACACTTAGAATGAATGCAATGTGGGGAAATGAAATAAGGAAAAATGTGCTGAGCTGCGTATAAAGGGAAATGCAGAGAGAGCAATAAGAGGGCCACAAGAAGCACAGATTAGAGTCACCAGCTTGCTTTTCAAGTGGAAAAATGAGCAGTCAGGAGGAAATGGAGGAAAGAAACTTCCTGCTTCCTCATGGAAACTGAGGAGCTGGAACACTTGCTGCATCAGAGTTTTTGGGGAATGCAATGTTTATTTGAAGAGAGAGAAAACTAAGCTCACTGTCTGCTATTGATGGCTGCCTTTATTTTGGGTATCAAACAATTGCATGAGGCTACAGAAGAGTGAGGAGAAGGGCATAGTTGCTAGACTGCTTTTCTTTTTTCTGTTAGGTGGCAGTCACTGTTGCAATTAGCTCTTAAATGGGCAGAGGAAACAAGAGGAAACCTTTAACTCTTCAGTGTGATAAAATTAAAAATTAAAGCTAGGAAGAGCTGGAAAAGTCAGGGTTAACATTCCTTTTCCATAAAAAAGAGATTGAAGGGGGGAAAAAAGGAAGAGTTCTAATGTTTGAAAGCATTAAAAACAGAAAAATAAGTATACATACTAACTATGTATTTTAAAATATTTACATTTTAAGCAAGTATTTACAGCTATTTGACCAGTCTTTTTTAACTTTCCCTGTTGCTAATGACTATGGCAGAAGGCAATACTCTGTAAACTGCATGCCCACCCATGCAGTTACTTTATAAAGTTGAAGAGGAATAAATCATGCTAGGCCTTGCATTAGTAGGCTTTAAGTGATATAGGTACTATAGGTGAGATACAGACCACCTAGCAAAGTAGGCTGTTCTAGTAGGTTGAACACAAACTTCATCCACAGCAGCGTTGCTATGTAGCTCAGCCCTGAAAATATTAGAGTACAAGCACAGTGAGTGCAGCAGAGTGAACATTTAAATCTCTATGTTAGAACACTTCTAAAATCATTGTCTCCCTAGAAAAGGGAGGGCCTAGCTACCAAACATGTTATAGTTACCCAAGTGCTCTTCGGACAGATAAAAGGAGCAAGTGCTTGGTCTAGCAGTCTCCTGCCAGGGAAGAAGTTAGAATCAAGCTGCCATTTTTATATGAGGTCTGAGAATGGTTCTGTATTTCCAGCTTTCTAAAACTATGACATGATTCAGTTTTCCGGTGGCACAGAGTTAAATTTTGTCAAATAATGGAGATATGGAGATTAACTGGATTGCTTTCTTTTTCTCCAAAATAGTAAACCCATATAAATATTCCTTTGACTTCCTTAGTTGTATTGAAATGCTTTTATGACTCTTGGTCTGTTCATAACATAAACATTGTAATTCCAAGAATGAGGCACAGTGACTAAAACTTTGAACTTGACTAATGCATTTCCTTTCTTAAAAATTATCAAATAAAGGGATGAAATAAGCAGAAATATTGCATGAAAGTACATTAGATTTTTCCAGAGTTTTCCATTCATGTTAACATATATATAGTTTTACTATAATTTTTTCTGACAATGTCCAGAGCACTGAAGCTACTATGTGAAGATATTTTATGTGATAAAAAATTGTATTTTCATCATAAGTTAATTTCTTTTTTTTCCTAATTAACATTAAAGTTGTATAAAGTGAAAAATAACAATTAGCAGGAAAGAATATGTTCTTTTAGTACTTTTAAAACAAATCAAGTATGTGGTAAGACAATTCTCTTCCTTCTCAGCCGTTCCAGTCTTGCTAATTCTGCTAGTCACTTGATTTATAGTAAAGTAGTAAGATGAAGGATCAGAATCTCCATTTTCAAAGTACACACTGAGTTGATAATGATGCTTAAAAGCCAAAAAACCAATTTAAGGCCCTATTCAGTCTCTATGGCCTAAAGATTTCACGGTATTTGGGAGGCTTTGTCTAGGCAAGCCTGAAAGTTGTTTTCATCCCCAGTCCTGTGTGTTCTTTCACAGGTACGTCCAGCATACCTGCTTCCCCTGCCTTGTAAAATGACTTTGGGCTCTTTCAGAATAGGTAAGATGTTACTGTTTTGCTGTTGAGAGGCTAGACCCAATGTCAGCTGAAGCTGGCACTGATTGCAGTGGCTCCTGTATTGTGCCAGTGTCCTCAGGCATAATGTGTATCACAGGAGGGAAGACCAGTGGATGACACAGATATCCCCTGACTTCTACTACATAACTTCATGATGAATCTGACCACCACTGCTCCCACTTTGGAAGTAAAACTTGTAAACATGTTTCTAATGGAGTAAATTCCAGTTTGGGGGGGTTGGGTGTTGGGGGGGAAGTTGTTGTGGTGTTTTTGTTTGTTTGGGCTTCTTTTTTTTCAACAGAAAAAAAATCCGTCATATATAGATTGGGGAACTTGGTTTTTCACATTTCAGTTAGATTCCCCTAACACTCAAACTAAAACCTAAGTGGCGTTGTCATTGTGTTCAGAAGGTAAAGGAAACACAGAAGTGAATCACTTATCATTTGTTATGGCCACCATCTTCTATGACTTAATTAATTTCAAAACCATTCAGCTGCAGATACATATATAAGTTGTAATAATTCAATAATGATAGGCACCAAAATTTTGTTCATTCGCTCTAACAGTTTATTTTAGGAAACTCAGTCCAGCATGATGAACCTTGAATATACAGATTAATGCAAGGAAGGAAATTTTATGATGTCTGTTAGTTAATATAGAAGCCAATCTTATTAATCATGGATTTACAGAGGGCTGTTTTATTAGATGTTCACCATAGCTTATGTTGACAATTGATTTTCATTATAGGACAACTAAATTTATTATTTGGAAAAAGATAAAGATAATTAAATTGACTTTATAAAGGTTACTATAATAAATGTTAGTACCTGTGAATAGCAAACAAAATTGCCTTAGCAGCAAAAATTCAGTTAAGTGATAGGTATGTTCTTTCTATTACAGTTAATAGTCCTGGAACATTTTAAGCCTTCATTTTATTTTCCACAGTTTACACCTACTGCTGTGGAAAACTGTTTGAGTGGAAGCCTCACTTTCAGTTTATTTTCTTTAAAATAAAAAGGATCAAAACATTTTTAATGCTGTAGAAGAAAAACAAAACAAAGTAATGCATTAAATGCAAATGTATTATGCAATGGAGTTTTGTCCTGTCATTTCTCATTCAGACTATGTTGAAGATGATGTTGGATATACAATAAAATCTGACCCCTAGGGAGTTTTAATAATTAAAAAGAGTAATTATTAAGGAAGTTAATTTGGACCTTGAGAAAATGAGATCACTTGGAACATATTTAATCTTTTTTAATTGTATTGTTTTTATGATATGTGTCTCTCCATCCCTTAATACCCTCTATCCATCTAGGTGCAATCTTTTGAATATGTGGAAGAATACAGCAAATGTTACTGACCTTGGAAAAGCACCTGAAGTAATATCTTTAAACCTAGTGACAGTACATTCCTGAGCTTTGACAATGTGGGAACTGTGCACTGCAAATGTGGTTCTATCAGTATGCTCACAGTATATGTGATATTAATCTTTGGTTTCTAGTTCTAATTGGCCACAATGTTACAGGCTTGTAACTTGTTATTGCTCCTGTGGCGTTTTGGACCTGTAATGAAAGTAAAGATGGAGTACTTGAGGAAGATGTTTTAAACTGTGGAGACTGAGTTTTTGAGGAGTTGAAATGTTTTTTAACGAAATACAGTTGGCAGTAGGATCTTTGTATTATTAGAGCTAATTGTGGTTAGTTCTTTGATGGCTTTGCAGCTTGTGGAAAGAAGCATTAGCTAGATGTCAAGAGTATGGATGAAGTGAACAGCACATCACCAGAAGTACAGTTTACCAGAGATGTCAGGCTGCTGGTTGCTGGGCTGCAACATAGCTGCTGACCCAGTGTGTCTGTTATTTTCAGTTTATAACATTGCAAATTGGCTTAGTGCCTAGAGCAAAAAACACTGAATTTTTTTGTAACTGCCACAGAAATCCAGACAAAAGTGAGTACCCACTCTGAGGGGAAGCAAGAAGGATGTGAGCACATGAGTTCTGGCAATTCACGCTGCCATGCTTTCATGGCTGCCTACCTGGCCTGCCAACAAAAGCTGCTGTCAATGCACAGCCTATGGCACTCTTCCTATGCCACCACAGTTTGGAGCTGCAATTATTTCCACTTGTGTTATTCCACTTCTGTGCTAAGGGGCTCAGTCTTAAACCCATATATAGTTCTGTGTGACACAAGATGGAGTTTAAGCCTCACCACCTCTTCAACAGCCATGGCTGATTTTGATGGAGCTCAGAAGTCCAGGTGAAGCTTTGGTGGACATTGTCATCTTGTTATCAAGCCACCTCTTGGCCCCCAGTTTTCCTCCCAAAGCAACACATGGCCCAAATTCAGCCTACTTGTGTTTGTTCAGGCACCCATATGGAGGTACCTAAATCAGAACCTTGTCATACCCTGCTCTCTCCAACATTAGGGGGACAGACAGGAACCTCATAGGCTGATTTGTTGCTAGGTGCCCTGTGTGTTTCTCTCCATCCACTACATGAGAACTTAAGGAGGCAGTGATTTTAACTTGGATGCTACAAGCGCATAGCTGAATCTGGGATAAGCATCACTCCCTTTAAATTTTCCTATTGTGATTTTTTTTAACATTAAAGACATTTATTGAAACATAAAATACAGATGCCTTGGCTGAATTTTGATTCTTCACAGCTACCTCACGCTGTCCTGTTAGCCACCTTCAAGTCATCATAAATAGCACTTTCTGGTTCTCTGTTTGAGCATTTCTAGTGGAGGTGCTGAAGCCATTGCAAGAACCTGATAATGCCTGGTTTTAATACATTACTTAATCTGCTCAGGACTAAGCCAAGGCAGAATCATTCTTCAGGCAGTTTCCATTTTGATGTAGTATTTACTTTAAATGAAAGGCCATGATCCTGTTCAAAGACGTGATTTCCCCTCTCTCCTCTTCTGTCATTAGAGTCAGATAACAGGAAGAGACAGTAAGATAACTGCCACTTACTTGGATTTCGCTGAAGCTTTCAGGCAGAAATGGGGACGCCAGCCAGAGCCAAATCAATTCATTTGAATGATTTGCTGATTATCTGTGTTAGTTATTCCCTAATTATCTTGCCTGTTGTCCAGAACTACCTCTTTGCTTTTGGGCTTAGGTTAGCTGTTTATTTTAACCTATTATTTCTAGGGAATATTCATCCTGGGTAGTGCACCCCAGTCGGCAGATACCAGAATAATTAGCACTGGAAAAACTGAGAAGTGGTATTTTAATAACTGATTGACAGAAAAAAAGCTTGATCGTAGTTTTTCATGGGAACACCTTAACTTGTTAGTAAAACAGAGTTAATAAAAAAGTGGCCTTTTATAGCTCTTTTCAAGACTCTGGCTTGACTATCTGTTCCTCTGCTTTTGCATTATAATTCATGCTTAGGTTATGGACATTCCAAGAGTGCCCCATAAATACATACTGAACAGGGCAGTATGCGAATCATACCTGTAGAAAAATTTAATCTAAAAGACTGGTCATGGAGCAAGCGCACAGGCACAAACAGGCATGGATGTGTTACATGAAGTGCAGCAGCAGCACACTGTGGCAAAGGTAGGTGTCCAGGCCCCCCAGTTTCCAGTCCAGAGGTACTGAACCACAATATTTGCCCTTCCATCTGGCAGCACAGTGCTACTGTAGTCACTGCTGCATCCCTCGCTGGGAGCTTGCTCTCCATCCCAGTAGCACCCAGAAAAACAGAACGAGTGCTGCTCCTAACACTTTGCTTGAATGTTAGCTTTCCTTCCACAGACTCTACTGCCATACAAGATTATGAACTATAGTAAAGTTTATGAAAATTGAGTCAGTAACATTGAGATGCTTAAGTTGAAGTACTGTGTGATAGGGCTGGAATGGCAGGGGGCTAGTTTGTCAGATTGTTCAGTCTGACCTCCTTTCTATAAAACAAAGTATCTGAAATATTCTTCCAAGAAAATGTTCAGTACTTTGGGGCTTCTGGTGACAAAGAGAAAATGAGAACTGAATTTGATCTTGCATTGTCATTACTTTCCAAGTGAGGCAGGCCCTCAGCCAACAGACTGTTTTCTGGCTTTTGATATTATAATGTAGATAAACATATACAACTTTCTCAACAATAGAAATAAATCACTTCAGTCTATTCATTACCATGCCTGAGTGAATTTTTCTGCAGTAACTAAGGCAGTTACACACAGTCTGAGCTAATGCAGGAGACATTTGGAAACAAAGCTGTGACCAAAATGAGATATTGTCAATCTAAACGATGAAAGAAAGAAACCTCAATGACAAAGCAATACAGATGAAATCAGATTACATGTTTTGCCGCCAAACACACAGAACAAGAAATGAAAGCAACTCATGATACTATCAAAATTACGGGCCAGTTTTCCCTCCCTCATGAACTGGAGCAACTTGTGCAGCCTGTGGGGTGAGGCTGTCTGCCCAGACAACAGTGGCAGCCACAGGGCTAGGGCTCACTCATTTCTCACCAGCCTGCCCTCCTCTCCTTCCTCACCAGCCTGCCCTCATCTCATTTCTCACCAGCCTGCCATCCTTTCTCTTCTGTGTGTACCTCTACGGCTCTGCTCATTTTGCTTGTCACTCAGGATAAATTGAGAGGTCTGAGGAGAGACTGATAAACCAGCAATTACAGAGCAAAGTCAACAAGAAGAGATGGCACCATGTTGGCCAGTGGGAGCGTTTGTTCAGTGAGAGCTCCAGGAACAGATACAACTTTCACAGCACAGATAACAGGTTTCCTCTTGACATCAGTCCGCAACAAAGTTGATCCAACCTGTAATATCTGCAAAATCAAACTTTTGGCTGGGCCAATAAACCTAGCCATGCTGAAACCTTAAATACCCTGTTTAGTGGTATACTTTGCTGTAAACAACATGTAAAAATGTCAGCTAGATCAGATCTGATAAAAATGTCCAAAAAGGAATTCAGAAGTGTTGGAGTCAAGTTTTGGCTTAAAGATTATATTTTTTAACCTTAAAGGCACCTGTTGACATCTGTGCATCTCATTATAAAAGGAGCATTAGAGCTACTTTACTAGGACAGACCATTAACTCCAATGTCTTCTTCCTGCCAGTGACCAGAAGAGGCTACTGAGGGGAACCGTGTGAGAAACAGGCACTGGGAGAGAAATCCTTTCCTGCCTTCATCAAACAGCCCTGTTAGGGCTTCCTGAGCCAAATGCTGTGGAGCAAGCTACTATGTTTAATAGTCATCAATGTACCTATCCTCCATTAGTCTTTTCTTTTTCTGAACCCATTTGTACTTTTGGCATCCAGAGCTTCCCATGGCCACAAGTTCCACAATTTAATTATGCGCTGTGTGAAAAAGTACTTCCTTCTGTTTGTTTTAAACTTACTAGAACAGAATTACAGGATGCACAACAGAATTGCATGGGCAGACTTAAATGGGAAGATAATGCGAAACAATGGAAAATCAGTTTCAGCGCAGAGAACTGGAAACTGGCTTTGTTTTTGCTCTACTCTGACCACCAGTACAGGGTTAGTTAGTACTTCCTATCGCTCTTCTCCCTGTTATAAATAAGCCAATTTACCTGATTAGTGCAAAGAGTTAGAAAACAATTTGAGCTCCCTACAGAAATGACAGTTTGTCAGAAAGATCAGGTCCAACATCTTCCTTTTCTCTTAGGGTGGAAAACATGTGCTGACTGCTCTGCCGAGCAAGGAGGACCTCTGAATTTGAATTTTCTAGGTGGTGTGACAGTTAAAAATGTCAATATGATTTGGGGCTCTCATGGAGACACACCACAGGGAAAGAGCAAGTGAGTCTCTCTTCTTGGAACTGATGTGCGATAGCATCTGGAAAAGGTGAGCACAGTTCTCTGCAACTCGTTACCAGGAACTCAAGCTGGAGGAAGTTCAGAGAAGAAGAGCCAACTGTAGGTATATGCTTGGAAGAACTGGCTAATGAGAAAAAGTACAAAGAGCTGACAGCATACAGTTTACTAACCAATACCTAGGGAGTAAGATGACATAATAAGAGACAACTAATATTTAAAGTGTAAACTGCAGGAATGAGAGGAACTAGCTTATTGTGGGACAAGAGAGTAGCATAAGTAATGACAGGCTTAACAGAAAGAAAACGTAATAACAATACTTTGTCATACCCAGTTTTGCCCCACGTCTGGGTTTGACCTGGGCGTTCCAGGTCTCAACACATAATGTTTGCCAGGCACACACAAGTTATGATGTTCTCACCCAGCAGAGAGAAACGTGGGCACAAAAATGTCAGTGCTATTGCCTGCACTGTGAAGAGGGGCTTGAACCACCTACTAATGGCACAGGAAAAAGGCACAGTCAGTGCCATTGAAGTTATTGCTTGTATGTTCCAAAAGCAACAGAACTGTTCATGTCCCATTTGCACTACTGTCTGTGGCAATGTTGTCAGGACTCTGATTCAAGCGTTCTCTGAAGAAAGCACATCCCTGGGCCTAAGTGAAGGTGTAGGCAGATATGCAAAGACTGATCCTGTTTGGACTTTATCCATAGTCTTTGCGTATTCCTAAGAAACTATTCATGTCATGAAACCCACAGTGAAACTGTCATGTTCAGAGCCCATACGTGAACTAAATATGAAGAAAATGCAACATTAAAAATGCATTGGATTGCAACAGACTCAACTGTAGCAGAGTTTGAGGAGTGTGCACTGTGTGGCAGTCCTGGCAGCTTTCTGTGATTTTATGGTTATCTACAGCATCCTGACTCTTTAGGAATTTACCCTTGAGTGATACAGACAGAGGCTTTGGCAGGCTGTGGTGCCCTCTTCCAAACAAACCCATTTATCTATAGAACACACTTATCCTGGCTAACTGACTTTAACACACATTCTTACAGTTTAATATTTTACAAGTGTCAAATGGGTGCTATGAAGGCTGCTTAAAGAGCAATGTCATGTCTACCAATAGATTCAGTCCTGAGGGGAAATGCAACAAAATGTGAAAGAGACAAAACCAACAGAAAAACAGCTTGGGAAGCACAGAAACTGATGCTGTGAGGGCTCAGTTTAGGCAAAACTTAGTATTAAATTGCTTATTTATCTTCAAAAGTAGAGTGCTCTAACTTGACTCTGTAATCACAGTCTAAGTAAACCTACCTTTACTCATGGTCAGATTTTCAGTGAATCTGAGACTGTAGGAGACCTCCTTTCTTCAAGGACAAATCTCCTAGAAAGTTGTGTAATTGCAAAAGTCAAGAAGGGTTCACACAGTTCCTCCCAGATTGTCAGATGTTCTTCAAAGGATAAATGTGAGATTCAGTTTGAATTGATCATATTATATTAATCCCAAAACTTTAATTTGTGTTACATTTTAAGAAAACTAATGGAAATGTATGTATTTCCCAAAATCAGATTACATAAATTTGAAACACAACTACACAGAGAGCAGCATAGAATCCATTCTTCTAATGGAATGTATTTCTCCAGTTAATTTCCAGTACATGTTGGTAGTATTATACAAAGAACAATTTTGGTCAATTATGATTCTGTAATTAATGGGTATCCCACTATCTACAGTATCTCTGAAGTCTATGCTGGTGAGCAGTCTGCTTTCTGCATCTTCTTCCCAAGTATTATACATATCCAGCAAGTCTGAACAGATATTAAAAAGCCCATTTTTGTTCACATACTGATTATCTCTTTGGCTGTACCTTGATATGTGAAGAACCATGTGGATTGGCATGTGACTGATATGCATAACATTTCTCATTGCTCTTTGTATGAATGACCTCCACAAATTACACTGCCTGTTGCTGCCTTGGGGTCCTTGGAAGCAGGCACACTTTAGAATGGTGGGGATTCACCGACAGTGCTGGGGAAGGGGAGCCCCAGTGTGGTGCAGGATCCTTCTCCAGGCTTTTTGTGCATATGTCTGCTCCAGCAGATGGAGGTGCAGAAGTGTGGGCTGTAGATCTCCCTCTGGATTACTGTGCTAATTCAGCAGCTAAGCACAGATACAAGCTGTCCATCTACAAGGATGCAGCACTAAGCTCTAGGTGGCAGTCCAGCTGCCTCTTCTTAGCAGCTGTATATCACCTGTTTGTCTGCTGAGGATGCTATTCAGGCACCTATTTACATCTTTTTATATTAATTTTGCTGTAATGTTTTAGAGTAAGCATTTTAAAATAAACAAAGTATGGTTAGAGATCAAGATTTGGATTAGCATCTGTATCAGTTTGGGCTCTGATACCATGGTTTGACTTGAAGGAAGTATCTGGGCTATGGTTTAGATTCTGCAACACTAAAACTTCTATGTCTACGCCTACAGTTTCAGACCCCATTACTGGAATGACACGAGTTTATGAGATGGTCAAACTCAAGGCAGGATTGAGAAAAAGCTATTCTAAAGGTTAGTCAAACCTGGTTCTTGAAACAAGAAAAAACTGCAGTGTTTTGAATACAGATTTTAGATACATACAGATTTTACACCGGCATATTTATTTCATGTCAGCCATGATTTATTTTTTGTTTTGCTTTTACCAGGAGTAGTATAATGAGCACGACTGCCATCCCAGCATATATAGTCCCAGTTTCTATTCAGGACTAATTATATTTGGCACAAGGCACTTTGCTATGGGCCTGACTTCATGCCCATCAAGAGAACCATACTCTCAGCCTCACAAGCATTTTAACAGGTTTCCACAACCAGCACTGCTGACACAGAGGAGCAAAGCATATAGCTTTGCTACATACACAATAGCTCAACCAAGACAAATTTCCCAACCAGACTCCAGGGAAGAAAAATAAAAAGCCCCAAAAGGTTATGGAGTAATCTCATAGAGCATGAGAAAGCCTGAAGCTTTGCAAAAGCATTCCCCTTATTTCCAGACTGTGAAAGGACTTGAATAGTGACTTGCCTGACAGGCGATTATTGCTGGAGAGGGTGAATGAAACCAAATACAGCAGAGGCTAACTCAGAATGCTCACCTCTACCTTCCTCTGAGCCAGCTTGAGCTCAAATCATTTTAGACAGCCACCAGTGAATACAGTGCTTTCAGAACAGTACAAATAAAATAACTTTCCAGGTTGGATGGTAATTGCTCCTATATCCCACAAATTGAATGGAAGCCCTTATCCTTCACTTAGACTGGGGAAAGTATCCTGGTTTGCTTACCTCCCAAATAAGATGTTTCCTCTCCACTCCATAATAGCATTTTCAGGGCACAAACCTGAACAATTCAGAAGTCATTCCTTCTCAATTCTGCCCCAGGAGTAGGGCACATTGTGCAAAGGCCAGTTTAGCTTCACTTCCAGAGGATATAGCATTCTCCTGAGTCCCTGACACAAAGCAGAAGTCCTCAGCAGCAGGTGACAAATATTCTCTGCACAGTTGAAAGTGTCACTAGTGCTCTGGGACACAGATTCCACCACTATAAAGAAACTCTGCAGTGCAATCAGACCCAGCAGTAACTCTCCCAACACGCCTGGTGTGAATTAACAGAGTGTAATTGAAACAACGAAGTCCTCTGGAGTCAGAGAGTCGAGGCTGGGTACTGGTGACTGATGCTGCTGTTTTGTCAATTGATTCTGGGCTACACAGTTTCCACTATAGGGAGCCCTTAGCTCAAGGGCAGGAGTGAGAAGGGGAGATGTCTGCCTTAGGGAAAAACTATTCTTCCTTTCATTTCTGCCATGTAATACTGTATTTTATGAGATATTTCCATGTGCAAACATCAAGGCATATTCTGTCATTCTGTTAAGAAAATTACATGATTTGCCTATGGAAATCATCAGCTTCAATGGACTCCAAACCCATTACATGAGTTCTGAATTTGTCTCCAAGGCAATTCCCCCTCTAACCTTCTAGAGCCAATTCTACCCAAGTGCTTTGGCTTCTACCCATGAAAATAAAGCCTTTGAAGAGTTTCTGCACCTGAGAGTCTAGCAATCTTTTTTTTTTTCAGATGAGGACATCCATCCTTCTAACCCCACTGTTAAACAACCACTAATAGTTAGCTAGATGGTTATTGTAAGCTTCTATATTTGACTATTAACAGCAACTGCATGTGTGTATCTGCTCCGGATAAAACAAACCTATCCAGGGATTGATTTTATGATGTCAAAATGATAAAGTTTGCTAAAAAATGTAGAGTGAATGTGTAAGCTCTGGAAAACATTAACAAAAATAACTAAGTAACACTCCCTATTCATACCTAATTCCTACTGACATCAAATTTAGTTGTGTGTACTTTGGACCCAGTGGAACTGTTACCGTGAAAAATCTTGCTGCAAGAGTGTTCTTTAAAACAAGCAATATTTTGTATTCTGATTACCCTGTAAAAAAGAGAGGATGTTTTGTCATCACTGTAGTTTAGGCAGATTCTCCATTGTCTGGTATCTTGTTACAGTCATTTATATCAACACAGAGTGGGTGTACAGTAGCCAGCAGTCTGTGTTAGCAGCATTTTATATTGAGTTTGCACTTACGTAAATGATTGTGCAAGATGTGAGAGACAACCTAGCCCCTGGGAATTATATATGGTTTTGGGTGTAATCTTTATGTGTGTAGCCAACACGTAAGAATATAGAGAAGTTTTAACATGTTACTGTTACCATCATCCCAAACAAATATAATTAACCAAGCAGCTTTCAGTCACAGTTCTAGGCAGGATCCACAGCAGCTCACTTTGGTGACAGATAGACAGAAAACAGAAGTCTGTAAGGAGCAACACACTGATTTGTTTTTCATAGCATTGTTCACCACATTCTCATAATGGTCAGATAAGCAAGTATTCAGACCAAGGAAGGGTTAGAAAAGTTCATTCCAAAAAAACACTACAGTCTATGTAGTTTAATAGGATGCCTCTTTGCAATTCATAAGAAAACTCTGGTGAATTATGTCACACTTCAGCTGAATTAAACTGAGTTAGAGATACTGGTATCACAATAATCACAGAGACAGCTCAGTCCAGAGAGAAAGTGGTATTACAGTATGTTTATAATGCAGGGCCATGTGTTCCTTTCTTTTACCACAGACCCATAAATATTGCCTATCCCGCGTTGCAAGTCAAGGTATCCCAGAAGAGATATTCATGATATTGGGGGCTACAGGAAATGGAAGCACCTTAACAATATGTTCCCCTGAGGGTCTGGCATGTGCTGGCTTGAAAATCCTTGACAAGACTCAAAAGCACCATTAAAGCTTCTCTGTAGTTTTTGTGGGTTTTGTGTGGGTTTTTTACCCCTCAGAGCTCTGGTGACAGCATATAGGAAAAGGGCACTTGTTGGTGGCGGCACACATCTCATACACATAAATATTCAGTGCCAGGAAAGAAGAGCTTTTCAAATTATCAGAGAGCTAAGTCAAGCCTATAGGTGACTTAGACATTCCTGACGTGTCTGTGTACCTCTGCAGAGGTTTGGGATCCTTATTTTGCCCGAATGTAAGCCACAACCTTGAGCAGAAGACCAAAGGAAGAACTGAAGAGGCAACCCTTGGCTGACTCTTTGATGGTTGCTTTCATCTCCTGAAGTTTTCCTTGTGTTGGGGCATCACAGGTTTTCAGTGCAAAGCAAGGATGTCTAAATGCCAGCAAAAAAAAACAAATCTGCTTTCCTCTAACCCACTGCTCAGAAACAGCTGAATGAGTTTTGCTGAAACTTCAAACATACTCAGCGTGATGCAGATTCCCTTAAAACAGATTTTTTTTTTGCCTGGGTGATTTAAATTTGGCAAAATCACAGAGATGTAGCTTTCCCTAGAATAATAGTTCGCAGGCTGTCCACTCCTTTTTAGACCAAGATTTGTCTTGTTCTGTTATATCTAATGAATGCCTTTAAGACTGACTTGCTTTAATATTTATTACAGTTGTAACTCATTTATTAAATCAAAGCAGGAGGAGGAGGAGGAGGATGTAAAGAAGCAAATATCTAACAGATGAGTTATCTGGAAGAAGGCAGCACCAACTGACATCACCCGGCAACGTGCAGTGCCTCTGTCTGGAGCAGTCTGGCTTTCACAGTGCTAGGAAAATCAGGGAGGTAAATTCCCTCCTATTTCCTCCTTGGAAGGTGTTCAAGGCTGTGGCCTCACCTCTCTTGGAAGAGTCTTGAAATATTTTCAGTAATGGGAAGGGATGGAATGGCTGCGGGCTGTATCCTCTTGGAAAGTGCCCTGTAGCGTTAGGGAATGATGCTGCCGGTAGCCCACTCCAGCTGTTAAAAGATGGACATTGCTGGATTGCTCACTGACTGTACAGCCAAACGCAGTTATTGCAGCGAGGAATGATCCACCTCTGGGCAACTCTCCTGAAGTCACAGTGTCAGAAAATGTGCTATTATGGGTGAGACTCCTAGTTTGGAGAACAAAAACTGGGCAGGTACACATCAGTGATAACAGAAGCCATGGGACAAAGTGTTCTGTGCTTCGAGACAAGTATCACTAATAAATCGTGGATTGGTTTATGTATTGCCTGAAATAACCACCATTCCAGCAATCAGGAATCTTCTGGTTTTTGAGGTATTTGCCACAGGTAAACAGGGGTTTGGTGGAAATACTGCCTGGCATGTGTCACTGGTTTTGGAAGCGTTAATTTCATTGTTTTCCGACGCTGGGGGTGGGTATTGGGGGTGTGTGTTTGATTTTTTTTCTTATTTTATTTTATCGCACGGGCCTGAGGACAGGTCATCGCAGTCCAGCACCTTGAGCCACCAGCCGCCCCCCCCCGCCGTGCGCGCCCACGGTGCCGCCGTCCAGGTGTTTCGCGTTACCACCGCCCTGTAAAAACCGATCACGAACACAGTGACACACAAACGCTAAACTAAAGCGGCACTGCGCCCCCGCCCCGGGGCTGAGGGAGATGAAGACCCGACCACCCGCAGCCGGGCCGCGGAGTGGGGCCGGGTCCCGCCGCTCCCCGCAGCCCCGGCCGGCGGGAGGTTCCGGAGCCCATGCGGTGTCGCGTCCTCCGCGAAGGGCTTTCCCCAGTGCCCTTCGAGGCACCTGTGGAGCGCCTTGGGGAAAACTGCTCCCGGCTCCACGCAGGACAAGGGCTGGAAGCGGAGGGAAATAGGTTCAAAGCAGCCTATGAGCGTGGCTGGGCAGCCACGGGGCACCGTCCTGCGAGGCCGCCGTGGCAACATCACGCATATGGGGCGGGCAGCAGCGGCCGGTGGCAGCCAAGTCCCCGCTGCTTACCCCCGGGGAGCCCGTCTCGACCCCGTCCCCGCCAGGCCCCGGCTTGGGGTCCGCACGAAGCGGCGTATTCGCACTGATTTGCCCCAGCCCGGACTGCGCTGTCTGACCACCCCGCGGGGAGCGCGGCCGGGCGGCAGCGGGGGAGCTCAGCGTTCCCTCGGCACTGCCGTCGGGGCTGGCAGCGGGGCCGCCTGGAGCGAGCGGGGGCCCTGATTTTTATTATTATTTTTTCCTTGAGCTCAGAACTCCTCGAAGGCGGGGAATTTCACGGAAAGTGAAGGGGAAGACAGGGCCCCGAAGTTATTGCACAAAATAATGAGTTTTCCAGCCGATCCCTTTGGGCTGAGCCCGTGCCAGTGTGGGGATGCTCACATCCCGCCCCACCGCGCTCCAGAAATCCCCAGATTAGCCGGAAAACTTGGGGGTGTTTCAAATGCATACCAAGAAAATTAATGTCAAAGATTTTTTTGGCGTTTTTGTTTATTCGGGAAAAGAGTGTGTTTTCTGTCTCTCCCGAGGTTTTTCAGATAAATTGTAGAGCTTTTCAAAGGGAACCCGGAGAAGAAAGAACAGAAATATTAAAGTACTATCTTGGTTGTCCTGATCTACAGCACCTTGCTTTAAATGCCCATTATACTGTAAAATCCGGTCAAAACTACATTCATCACAACAATATTGGTAATAATGTATTTTATTCGAAATTGCATTATCTTCCTCACGACCGAAACTATAAACAAAACGTATATTCCAAGCGAAAGGGAAAAGGTTTTATTTAATCCAGAAAATAATTAAAATCTCATGTATTTTTATTGGTTTTAGTATCCAGCAGAGTGAAAATATTGAAACTCCGAGACCCCTTGCATTAAAAAGTCACAACTGTTCTATTTTATTAGTTCTGACTGTGTGAAAAAAATTATAAGGACAACATTGAAAAAATCCGGGTTTTAGAGCCCCGAATGGCCATAAAAACAATAAAATCAACTATAAAAGCTGCACTAGTGATATTAAAAAATTATGTAGTTCAATAAATGTGACATTTCATGAATGCGGATTTAATAGTCTCCAACCCGTGGAAAGAGGAAGGCTGAGGTCTAACAATTGAATTTGAAAGGGGCGGTCCTCTAGAACTGCAAAATTAAGTGCTTCATTTTTCTTGTTAGGGATTATGCAGTGGTAGTGGAATGTAATAACCGTGCCATTAAAACTTCCTTTTAACAAGGCCTATTGCTTGTATAAAAGTCAGAAAAGAATAATCTCTTCCTCTATTTATTTGTTTTCCAATAATACAGCAAAACTTTTTTTCTTTTTGCATAAACTTGTTCTCAAGATTTTGAGTCGACAGCTTATAAAATATTGTGGGGGCCTTCCATTCTGCTGCCTCGTATCGCGCACGTCGTTATTCCAGAGGGCAACGGGTCATCGGTTTACTGTACATTTATTAAGTAAATCAAGCTGCAAATCCAACACTTCCAGATGAAAACATTAACTAAAACCCTTGGAAAGAGCAATGCCTGGGAGACTGAGTACACAGAGAAAAAATAATCAAAACTGTCAGCTCGCTTTACGTGTACCTGATATTTACAAGACACAAGATCACGCTTTAAAGGTGAGTTTTGGCATTTGCTAACAATGTAAAGAAAAAGAAAACCCAACATCCCTATATTATTAAATATATGTATATTTCCATTTCACCAACACCCTTTCGTCTTGCTCTGAGCCTCTTAGTTATTAAGATCTTCGTGGGTTTGAACCGGAGACCTTTTTTTTTCTTTTTCTTTTTTTTTCCTTTTCCTTTTCTTTTTTTCTTTTTTTTTTTTTTAAGGAAAGTTAAACCAGCACCTGCTATTCCTTAACAGCTTTCCGCACTCGCTTTCAGTACGGGGGGGCGTGTGACGGAGACGGGGGACGGGGGAGCCGGTGACGTCCGCGGACACTTAGGGTGCACCTGCCTGCTCCGCTCCCCCCGGAGGGGAAGGCGGTGTCACCCGCTGCCGTCGGAGCGAGTCCCCAGGTGATTGCCGGGGCGTGGGTAGAGCGGGGGTCGCAGTCCCGAACCCCGCCCAAGTCCGGCGGATAGTCTGGTGCTGGGCGAGGGGCAGCCTCGGAGCGGGAGCCCGGACGGAGCGCACGGACCTCCCTGGGGGAGCAGGGAGGGGGCAGGAGCAATTACCCCGCGGGATTTTAAAAATTAAATCGATGGTGCCCAGGTGGCGCTACTCGGGCTGCCACGCCGCCTTCGCCTCCCCGGGCTGTCGGGGAGCGGGTCTCCATGCCCGTCCGCCCCCACTGCCGCCCAGTTTACTGCCCGGTGCCTGCCGTCGGTGCCGGCCGCGCGCGGAGCAGCGCGGAGCCACTTCCTGCTTCGCACCGCGCCCCTGTCCTGGGGGACGGGGCAAGAGCCGGTCCAGCCCCGCCGCCCACACACTCGCTCGCCCCCGCTTTCCCGGTCCGCGCAGCGAGGCGGAGCGCCCGCGGGGACCTTTCCAAAACCGAGGTGCGGGCCGAGTGTGGGGTGCCCATCCCCTCCTCTGCCTCCTCCCTCGGTCCGCGCCCGGGTCACGCTGCGGGGAGTCACCGCGCTCCCCCATAGGGAAGCCCGAAAACCGTGTGGCGCTGCGCCAAGCGCAGGCAGACGAACGGGAGCCGATGTGGGAAGCGTCCCTGCGCCGTCGGGGCTCGAACGAGCGTCTCATTGCGCCCCAGTGCCCCGGATCCCCCGGACTGCGGCCGTGGTTGATTGGCGCCGCGGGGAGTTCGCTCGGGGAGGCGGAGGGAGTGTTTGCCGGCGGGGGGTGGTTTCCCCCTTCCCTGGCCGGGCTCATTGGCCAGACGGCGCCGTGGCAGGAAGGGGACAGAGACCACGCGAGCTCCGCCCCGCGCCAATAGAAACCTATCGAAGGGTAACCCGAGCCCAGAGAAACCCGCGGCAGCGGTGCCAACACCCAGAGCCGCGGTCGGGGCCGGCTTTCCGCTGGGGCGGCCGGGGGCGCGGGGGTGCGCGGGCGGCGACCGCGCCATGCAGTACCAGCCGCCGGGCGCGGCGCCGGCGGCCCTGGGCGTCGGCGTCCCGCTGTACGCGCCCACGCCGCTGCTCCAGCCCGCGCACCCCACGCCCTTCTACATCGAGGACATCCTGGGCCGCGGCCCCGCCGCAGCGGCCCCCCACTCCCTGCCCGCCCCGCCGCCGCCGACGCTGCCGTCGCCCAATTCCTCCTTCACCAGCCTGGTGTCCCCGTACCGGACCCCCGTCTACGAGCCGACCCCCGTCCACCCGGCCTTCTCCCACCACCTCGCCGCCACCTACGGCACCGGCGCCTACGCCGGGCCCCTCTACTCTTTCCCCCGCGCCGTCGGCGACTACGCGCACGCCCTGATCCGGCAGGACCCTCTGGGTAAGACATGTGCCCTCCCCTCCGCCCTCCCTGGCTGCCACCGCCCTGCTCCCATCCCGTGCCCGTCCCGCCGTCGGGGCTGGGGGTGAATGGGAAGTACCTGAAAGCTGCCCTCTTCTCCGCCCGCCCCACCGCCTCTCTGCGCTCCCCTCCAGCTCCCGTCAGATTTACAGTAAATTAAAGACGTGCCGCACTCCGAGCCTGGCAGCGAGACCACAGTGCGCGGCCGCGGTGACTCAGATTTGTTTTCCTTCAACCAAGTGACTCTGAGAGTGTCCTTAGTAATGTCGCGTGTGGTTTTGGTGGGGAGTTTTAATTGTGCTGGGAGATCGCATGGCAGATCTCAGCCTTTTCCTGCGGATGACTTGAAAAACAGCCGCGAGGCCGGCTCCGCTCGCTGGGGCCCCCGCGGTTCCTGCGCGGGCCGGGCCGGGTCGGGTCGGGGCCACGGCGGCCCCTTCTCGCCCATGGCCGAGGGAAGCGACCCCGCAACGGGGACCGAGCCCTGCGCCAGGGCTGCAGCACTTGTTCTTAGTGATTGCAAAACTGGACCTGACTCACCACATTTGTGCAGTGAAAGAGGCTGACCCTTTCCGTTCATACAGGAAACCTTGAGCTCTCGATAGGAGTAAATCTGGTTTCAGAAGCTGTTAAGTGTTTTCCTGCCTGCCTGAAGCAGGCTCTTCCCCGGGAGTCGTGCACATTGCTGATTACTTTATCGACATCCTCAATACAGACAAATTCAGGAAACACTCGACTTCTGATAGCCGGGATCCGTTTTTCTGATATTGTTCATTTCCTCTGTGTGGGATGTGACTTTATGACAGCTAAAATAACCAGTTGCTTCCTATTTTTTGAGTCTGTTTTGCACCAGAATTACTAAAGCCTGACGCAAGCAAAATCTTGAAAAACAATGCAGCGAATTTCAAAGGGTGCAGGCAGCAAGACAGAAAGACAAACAGTGTGACTCAGTGGCACTGGCCAGAGCCTCCTGCCCCGGGACGCGGCCGCCGCTGCGCAGCGGGACTGGCTGCCCCGGCTCGCCCCTCACCGCTGCCTCGGGCCCGAGGCTGAGCCTGGCGGGCACCGCACGGCCTCGGGCGGGCAAATCCCCCAGCCGGGGGTAGAGAAACTGGGGACACTTCTTCCCAGAAGCTGTGTCCCCGTGTTGACGCTTCCCCCCCCAAGCCCCGCGATGTTCCCGCTCTCCACGGGGCACTGGCTTAGAGAAGGGACACGTTTTCTTTGGGGCATTACACTAAAAGAGCAGAAGGAAGCAAAGGTCTTTTTTTTTCCTCTTTTCTTTGCGAGATAGACCAACAGGAAACACATTGACGGAAATGTTGCCAAAGCCCGTAGAGTGACTTTAACTGGTCTCACTGCTCAGCGGAGGGGAAAAATCAGAGAGGGGAAAGACCAGAGTAGGAACTGGGGGAAATAAAATCAGGCGAGGGAAATTAGCGAGCCCTGGACCCGGCGCGCCTCCAGGTCTGGGCTCGGGCAGGGGCCAGGGTTCTGCAGTCACGCGTGTCCACGGCCAGCCAGTGACCCTCGGCGTTGTGCCTCTCTTTGTAGGGAAGCCACTGCTATGGAGCCCCTTCATCCAGCGACCGCTGCACAAGAGGAAAGGGGGGCAGGTCCGCTTCTCCAACGACCAGACCATTGAGCTGGAGAAGAAGTTCGAGACACAGAAATACCTGTCCCCGCCGGAGAGGAAGCGCCTGGCCAAAATGCTGCAGCTCAGCGAGAGGCAGGTGAGGCTGCACCCATGCCCTGAGGAACAGAACCCCATCCCCGGGCAGCCCCCGGACCGGCGGCACCGGCCCCACTCTGGCCCCTACCATGTGGCTGCTGTCGGCGCTCTGCTCCCGGGAACACGGCCGGCTCGGGGGCGGCGGGGAGGAGGGGGTGGCAGACTCTTGCTTTCTGCTCGTGGTTAGGGTAGGGCTCCCGGCACTTAGCGGCTCTAAGACAACCCTGCGCCTTCTCTCGTTGTCGTTGCTCAGGTCAAAACGTGGTTTCAGAATCGCAGAGCCAAATGGAGGCGCCTAAAGCAGGTACGTGGATGTTTCTGTTTCTATAGAAATAAGTATTTTAATTGTCTTATCTTACGCCGTGCTCGCCTATTCCAGGTTGTATGCAGAAGTCATCTGAAAGGCTGTTTAACCTCTTCACCTTGATTAAAAAGACAAATAGTCATGCTGAAATCCATGAGGGCTTGTTCAGGCAGCACTAATGTTAAAAGCTTCTAATGTAGTTGCTATATCAATTATGCTCATCTTTCACACACTGCCTATTGAAACTCCACACTAATTATTTTGTAAACCCATATGTTGTTTAGCCAATTACGAGGAGAAGATAAGTAATTGTCAGTAAATTACTTAGACAGGTTTTTTTGAGAACAGTATTTACTAGTGTTTCAAATCTCCCTCTCTTAATAAACACAAGTTGATTTATTTTGCATGCATTGGGAGAGGCAGGTACAAACACCTTGTTTGTTTTGAGGAGCCACACGGAAAACTGAGTAGCTTTTATTTTCATTCACAAATAGTTACAGTGTATGGCACTGAGAAGTTAGAGGAGTTTCCCTTCCCTTAGAAACTGTGCTCAAGCAGATAATTACTTAATTTTTTTTATGGCACATAGGGCCTAATCCTGTCTGGCTCAGCAAAATCAAGGTCCCTTCACTTAAATACTTTTGCAAAAACCCATTATTGTGGCCTGAATGTGACTTCAGGTAAGTGTGATGTGGATGGCCGAGTTTGGCTGGCAAATCAGCCTTTAATATAAAAGTAATAAGAAAATGAATCATAGTACCATGCTCTAGATGGTTTTGTTCTGTGACCTTCACCTGAATTTAACCTGTTCTTTGGTTGATTTTTTAATAAAGTCACATTACACTGGCAAGGGGCAGGCTGGGTCCCTGGTGGGGCCTGACCCATGCCTCAGTGTCGGGACAGCTTGCTTGGGATCTCAGCCATTTTAAGTAATTTCCTCCTTTTCATTCAGTCACATCCATTTCTCTGAGTGTGCACGGTTATATCATGGGTACATGTCTCTGCCTGCTTTCTCTTAAGAATATCATTTCATGCCCCCTTAGGGGACTGGGCTCTCCAGACGGCTGCCGACACAAGGCTACTCTTGCCTTCAGAAATGAGGTTTTGGTTAGGTTTGGTTTTAGTGGTGAGTGTTTTAATGTTGAGGTTTAGCTTAATTAGTAATTTTTTCCCGTTTGGTTTTGGGCCACTGATGGATTCAACCTCCTTTCTTTGGCTGTTGGGTGTAATTAAAGAAAGATCAGTGCAGGAGGAAGCTCTGTGTCGGTGTTTGTAGACTCATAATAAACATTTGCTTTGCTAAAGACAAAAGTTCAGAGGTTCCTGGGCTCCAGCAGCTCCTGACTCTTTTGAAGTGACTGCGATAACCATCGGCAAGGAACCTTATTCACGGCAGTAGCCCCTGTGGCTGTGGGGACTGCAATGAGAGCCCTGTCCCGGCCCTGTCTCGCTCAGGCAGGTTCATAGGCAGAAGGCCCAGGGAGGTGGTGGGACACCTGCCTTTTCCTGCAAGAAACCCAAGGTCGTTTTCCCACACAGCACAGCTGGAATTCCCAAGGCCTTCTGTCTCTGTGCCCCATATTTCTGCATCAAGCAGGCTTCTTTCATTGCAGGAGAACCCCCAGGCCACCAAAAAAGAAGAAGTGGAAGGTGCTGACAGTCATGGTGACCCAAGGCCGGAGAGCTGCCAGACCCCGGAGCAGAAGGGTAAGGAGGTCTCTCTGGATGGCTCTCAGTACACCCCCTCACCAGCCTCACAGGAGGACCTGGAGTCAGACGTCTCCGACAACTCTGATCAAGAAGTGGACATTGAAGGCGATAAAGGCTATTACAAGCCTACCCACTAACAGCCCCATGCAGAGAGTGGACGCTAACTTGGCTTGCACTTTACCGGGGCTGGTTTGAAAGAATATTATGCTACAGGAGGAAACTTTCATTGTTACACTGAAAGGAGAAAAGCAACACCAAATAGACTCATTTTATAATAAGCAGAGAAAGAAGGTAGTATTTTCTGCAAACAATCCAGTTTTGGAAGATCTCTAGTTTGGTTAAAGGAACATGGTTTGTATTTAATTATTTGTAAGATATATTTGTACAATAATTGATATTCTAACTGGAACATAATCCCGCATCCTGTCTTTACTCACAGTGGCAGGGGTGGGTCTGAATCAGCTGCTGTTGGTGATCAGGCAAAACTCTCTAACTAGTGTGGAAGTGAGTATGGATTGCAGGACTAAACCCTTTTTGTGTGTAATCAAATGTCGTTTAAATAGGTTTATTTAAATGCCCTTTGCAAGCAGAGGAACATGTTCTGTGAAATAGGGAGGGATTTGACAATCCCAAGAAGTGCCTTATGCTCACACCCTTTTATGTGCTGTGGTGCTCTCTACTGAGACATCCCTCCATTCATCAGGTAGAGTCTTTGGACAGATTCATTTTTCCTCACATGTGAGAAGAACTGTACCTTCTCAGATTTTTGAGAACTTTGCCTCACAGTTTGGATGGTTTCATTTGCAGAAGAAACCCCCACCCAAACAAACCTATTTTTCTCCTTTAAAATCTTTAGCACTGTTTTTTATGTATTTCATATTTGAGAAGAAAATGCAGGGAGTGATAGGACCCTGCTGCAGGAGAGAAACTGGCATGAGCTGTGGGGGTTAAGTGGGAAGATAATGTCTATCATATACATATTTGCTTCTGTATATACTACTTTTCTTTAATAGTCTTGTGGTTTTGTACCTCACATTGTTCATATTTTGTACATATTTGTTCAATGTTAAAAAAAAAGGCAAAACCTGGTATTTAATTTTTGATGGACATGTCCCTGAAATAAACCTAAACTCTGCACCACCTGCCACACTGGCTATCGAGTTACTGGCAGGAGAAAACCCAAACCTGCCCTCTGCCAGTACTGCCCCAGGTGTCAGCACTGCCCCTCAGCACAGTGCTGGCTACCCCACAGCCTTCTGGGCGCCCTCGATTGTGGGGATTTCATGTAGGCCCACTGTTTGTTTGGTTGGTTTTTTTTGCTGTTTTTCAGCCTGCCACCCTGCCTGTCGGTTTCGCCTGTACCCGTGCCCAGACGGGAACAGGCTCCGCAGCGGGAGGAGGAACCCTGGCTGGTGAGCCCAGGCTGAAGTGTAGGTGTTTACCCTCAAGTCGCCCCAATCCTGGGGGGCCAGGGGGGCGCGGGCTGCAGAAGGAGCAGAGCTGGCCGTGTCTGTCTGGGGCCGGGTACTGACCCCAGCCAGGGCAGGTGCTGACCCACCTGAGTCAACAATGGTTATTCACCGGCCTTTCTCCGAAATCATGCCGACCCCCAGAGGAGCACGGAACCCCTGTATGGGAAGTGCTCCCAGGAGCGGTACCCCGGGTATGCACCCGCGCGGGTATTCAGCTCCCTGCCAGGCATCACAACGAGCACTCAGGGAACAGGGACCCGACCAAGTGCCATAGAGACTTTTAGTGCCAAACCAGACTTTTAGAGAGCAGCAGGTGACTATTGTGACTGGTTAGAGGGGATGGCCCTTAGAGCACCTGGGCTGTTGTAGCTGAAGTAGGTCAGTACTTCGAGAAACATCAGCTGAGTTTTCTCAGCTGGTGATTGACTTATTTTAGCTTTAGCTTTGACTTATTTTAAAACCGTGTTCATGAACGGGGCCTGAAAAGACGAAGTGCTGGTGGGGCTCGTTCCCCGTGCCGTGCACGCTGGGCAAAGGAGCAGGCTCTGGCCGCCCCCTCGGGCCGCTCCAGCCGCGGCCGCGCCAGGGCCGGGCGCCCGCCGCTCGCACTGCGGTCCCGGGAACCTGGGCACCGGCCTCTGCCTTAACGCCACGCGTGGCAAAGGGAGCCTCGGCACTCGCCAGGGCTTCCCTGGGGCAATTCTCCACCCTTGCGCCGGGATGGAGCCCCAGCGAGGTGCGCGCCACGCGAGGAAATCGTCGTCAGGCACAGACAGCTCGCTGCAGGGTTCCGCTGAGGAGGCGATCGCTTCTTCATCCTTCAGCGTTTCTCTCGCTCAGGGTTTCCATCAAGGGTCTAAACCCGGGTCTCGAAGGAGACGGGAACAGCTCAGCGTGAGTCCGGGAGCTGTGGATGGGAGGGTGATGGGGTGGGAGGGCCGGAAGCAGCGACTGCTCGGGAAAGGGCGTCTCGGCCCTCTCCGTACCTTTTATCTTGTTCTGTCTGTCTGTCCCGATGGAAATCAGGGAGCACGAAATTGATCGTACCTCTTCAATGTGACTTCGTGTTACGGCTGTGCTTTCGCGTGGGGATGGGAACATGCGTGAGGATGAGACACAGCCGCCTCGACGGGTATGCAGCCGGCGGCGGCCCGTGAGAGTGGGCAGTGGGGTGAGCTCCGGCAAACCCCAAATCCATGCGTGGCCATGCTTTTCCCCGGCCGGGAAAAGCCAGGAGCCAGCCGCGATCAAAGGCTTGCCCGACACGATGGCAGGGGAGGGGGCTCTGCCCGAAGCCCTGCGCGTGGTCGTGGCCCTGGCGATGTAACGGGGTCCAGGGAAGCCGTGCTCGACAAACACAGGCGCTGTCGCCCCGGTGGCAGGGGTTTGGCGGCTCCCTGCAGGTGGGGAGCGCAGATGTGCCGTCTGCAGCTGCCTGGCCAGGGATGTGGATTTCCAGGGTGTCGCGACAGGTGACAAACAGCGCTGTAACCCCTGTCGATATGCCTTACTCATCCCCCACCCGGGGAGGGGGAACTCGAGGAGGCAAAACACATCTGCGGGGGCCGGCTGAGCTGTCCCTAATTCCCTCAGTCCGTTTCCACAGCGGAAGAGACCGATGTGGGGATGCCCACGGCGGGGCGGACGAGAGGCTCTCCACGGGCAGTCTCTGCTTCTCGGCAGGAGAAAAACAGCCAAAGCACTTTACACCGTTCGGAAAACTTTCGAGCCCCTTCCGTGCCACCCTGCTCTGTGCTGTTTGTTTGCCCGTTGGCTATTCCATGCCGAACTGGCACGTATGACCTTTCCAGCACAACTCGCGTCTTGTTTTCGACGTTTTTTATCAGCCGATTCAACTTAAAAATGGTTATCATTTAGCAGAAAAACAAACAGAAAAGCACATTTTTGTAAGCAAAACGTTAATGATTGGAAGAATTGCACCAATTTCAGCTTGACAGTGTGTGATTAATCCACCGGGTCAGGTACTTATATTTTTAGTCATTAGGTTCGTCGGCCTTTGATATGCAGAACTGTTTCTAGCCTAATAGGCTATCGACCCAGCCGCCGTGTACTTTGCCTCCTTGCGCAGCGCGGTCCCGGCCCGCGGCGGGCACAGCCGGCGGCCCCGCGGGATGCCCGGCCGGGTGGGGCCCGCCCCCGAGGAGACGGTCAGGGCCACCCGTGAGAGTGGCGGGACCCGCCTCGGCCCGCGCAGGCCGCCCACGCGCGGTGTGGGACGAGTCACGCGTGGGGCTGCGTGTCCGCGCTCGCCTCGAGTGCTCCTGCAGAGTGGGGGGGAGCGGGGAGGAGGAAAGTGGATACACGATGTTTGCGGTGCAGGTCACTTTAATCCTTCCCATTGAAATGTTCAGAGCCTCTTTTATTGCACAATAATAGGAAATAATAACTCAGGGCTCCTAATTGTTTGCTTTCGCTGAAAAGGACCTTCCTGAGGTCATGTCGGATAAATGAAGTGTTTCCCACTCAGTTTAGTGGACAACACGAAATGGTATTAGGCCTCGAAGAAATCTGCTATTAGAAGTCTTGTCGCAGGACAAAAAAATTAGACAAAATCTCTGCATGGGTATTACTGTATTTCAGCTACGTATATGCATATAAAAGGTTAGCTTTTAAAGACATTGTTTTAACACATGATAAAGTTTCAAGACAGCTGAAAACCTGAAAGAAGCATGAACAGCAGGTCAGAGCGTGCTGATCTGGTTCAGATTGACTTTCCCATTAATGCCTAGTGGTGGTTTGTGCTCAGCAAGGTCAGAAAGATTTTGTCCAGGTCTGTGGGTGACAACTGCTTACCAAAGAGCCTTTGTCGACTGTGGAGTCTCTGTCTTATTCTGAATCATGGACTTATTGGCTGCAGGCCTCCTGAGCATAGGAGGTTTGCTATCTTCCTATTTTTCCAAAACAAGAAGTCAGTGTGTATCTCTTCAGTATTTCGGGTGGTGCACACCAAGGCCAAAAAACCCTTGACACAATCATGAAAAAGCCTCATCATGTTAATTTAAGTGGCTCCATTTCACAACTCCATTGTTTGAGGGCTATTGACAATTGACAACTAATCCCAGGGAGTCCCAACCACATCCAGACTGTGCTACTTTGGTCACTTGGAGTCACACCAGCAAATTATTATGTGGTGGAGTTTTCAACTGAGTTGGTGACTTGTGAATTTTCCCTTGAATGTTAGGTACCAGCCCATGTCATAAAGATATAAACTCTAATGTAGATTTTTTTCCTACTAGGTACCCACCTATTTCATTAAGCCTTAATAATAAATAGAACTAATAGTTTTGTTTGGATTTGGGTTTTTGTTGTTGTTGTTGTTTGGTGGGTTTTTTTGCTTCTGTTTAGTTGGTTGTTGTTGCATTTTTTTCACATACTAAAAAAGACACTGACATTAAATGGTCAGAGTGGCTGGGCTTCTGCTTGTTCTACAATTGTGATAGTGACTTTTACTTTCTTTCTTTTTTTTTTTCTTTCCTGAAAGTGTTGTTTAAGATGTCAAAGATGCTAGTACAATTCTGGGAAACAGATACTCTAAGCTGTTCACTCTCCCGTCATCTTGGTAGAAGCAAACCAGTATACAGATATGTATTAATGAGTAAGAATATATCTGCTGACTTTGTAGAAGACTGTTGTTAAAATGGGCATATTTGCATGCCATGTGAGCTAGACATTTTCAAGTAGCTGTTCAAAGGCGCAGATTAGATCAAGGGTTCTGTCTGGGTACATCTCAGTGAAAACGAAGTCAAAGTCAAAACTATTTGCTGTGGTGGCCTGTGGGAAATGGATCGACTCTCACAGTCAGCTAGAAATACTAATTCTAAAGACAAATTGAACTTTCAATTTGTTGATGCAGTTTAGGTGAATGGTTCGGGATAAAAGGTTGAATGGGCATGGAAAATGAGGTGCCATCTCATCAGCCTTAGGGAAGGCGCCATTTCCAGAAGACCTAATTCAATCAAGCTTATTTAAGGAGTAAAAATCCCGTCTGACAGACACATAGACCTCAACACTTTTAACATGATTTTAGCAGAGTGAGTTGCAGTCAACCAGGAGTCCAGACTATAATCTGCTAAAATTTAGCAGATTATCTCAGTAGACTCGTAGTAGGTCTTGCTTTTGAAAAAAGTGCCTGACTGAACTAAATCTGCTGAAAAGAATAATTGTTTCTCTTGCTGTCAGGATTTCCCTGCATGTCAGTCTGTGCCATTGCTTTGAAGACCTGTGTAGAGAAACTTCTTATCGATCTTGTCGTATGTTATTCTCTTTGGCTGTTGCAGTGGGACTTCCACGAGCATGATGTGCCGTTTGACGAAGTATTCTGTCATTGTCTAGACGGGCATAAAAGTTGTATTTTTAGAATGACTTAGCAAACGCTTTCTAACACCTTTTAACATTTGAGTTGCTCTATCTATGCAAGGTTTCAAGACACGTTAGTCAAACCATGCCAGCTAGCATCTTTAAAATCACAACTTTTTGCTTAGTCTGGATGTACTGAAATAGAGTACTTGTCCTGGGATACACCCACATGAGGGCACAGCCGTTTAAAAATGAGTCAGGACTGTCTGCTGCCCCGCAATTGCATCTCAATGACTTACTGCAGCTATCAGGATAAAAATTACAGGTTAAAAGGGGAAGAATTAACTTTGTTTTATACACATCAGTTCTTCCACTTCCTGCTCTAAGTAATAAGGAACCCTCTTAGCCAGCCAAAAACCTAATCTAGCACACAGAGTCAATCAGAGAGCAGCTCAGGCCTGCTGTAGTCCTAAGACATAGAAGGACCCAGTTCTGCAAAAGGGTGGACCAGTGGTTGAGTGAGGTTACTTTCCAGGGACTTGTTCTCCCACTTGTCACCTTTGGTTCTGCCAGGGGAGCTCTTTCTAAACCTACCTCGAATGAAAATAATTCAAGTTACTGTAAGCAGTTTAGTAATGGTAACCTTTTGAAGAAATGGTCTGCACTAATTTGGTTTATTTTGGCTGGTGGGCGTTGAAGCTCTGCCAGGACATCAGAGAAAGTTTTACTCATTAAGGAAATTTATTTGTTTGGTTCTGGGCTCCATGGCTAGTAAGACATCAGATTAAATTTGGCTCTGAGCATGTCAGTGCCAGTTAAATGTGGGCAGGAACTGCGAATGAGTTGCTCTTTTGGCTGAGAACAGAGCTCTATAACTCAGGGTGAGAACAGCCAAGGAAGCTCTGCTGTAGTAGAGGAGGCTTCAGGGGCTCAGAGGGGACAGTGTCTCTGCAGCCCCATGGCATCCTCATGCAGGCAGTGGGGCAAACCAGGAATTTCTTCTGAAGTTTGTCAAATGACAGAGACAGATCTGGCAGATGATTGTTTTGGGTAAAGGGCAGAGATTGCTCCAGCTGTTTGGCAGGGACCAGACTAAAGCTTTCCACCCAAGTAAGATTTTGGGATAACCTAGTGCCCGGCTCACCCCCTAGGAGATGAATGAGGTCTGTGCTGCTGAGCTAAGCTGTTTTTTCTGACTTTAGCCCTGGAGGCTCACACACACCATTGGCTTGGGCACTGGTAATGTGCCTGGTACAATATTTTCGCCTTGGTACAATACCCCTTCAATTTTATGAGCATTTTACCCCAAGTGAAGCATCCTAATTTGATTTAGTGGAGTAGCAGTGATATTGGTGGCAGCAGAGATGGCAGCCCTTGGCAGACTTTGCCACCTGATCTCACCTCTGTGAGCAGGCAGGAGATGTACAGCACTTCCCCACAATCATACCTCTTTATGGTCACTCTTTTTGGGAAGGGTTGAATCCATCAGATCACTAGTTGCTTTTGAAAATCTCAGTCAGCACTACATGCAGGTAGTGTTCATGTTGTTCACAGTTTCCCATACTGTGGGATGAGAAGAGAATGCTGATGCTGCAATAGCTGGATCAAAGACACACATTTTCTGCCAGTGCTACTCTCATAATGAATATTGTTCATGCTTGATGCTGGTTTGCTCCACCAGCTACCCCAACCCCCCAACCTTTGAGAGTGTTTGGGCAGTGAGAGTGTACTGGCAGAAAGTGCAGGCGGTGAACATCAGCATATATAAGAATATATTTCTGCCTTATTAAAAAAACTTACACTGGAAAGTCACTGATTTACCTGTTAACATCTCTGCATTGCACTATGGTTTTTCCTCCCTTTTTAACCGTTGCCTGATATTTTTGCTGTAACAAAATATATACTGTCTGCAGATGGAAACAAGTGGTTTTTTTTCTAGAAAAGAGAATTATGCTATAGATGCCTGTGAATGAAACAACACTAAAACCCCTCTGAATGTAGCAGGTGGTGGGGATGCAACTGTCTGGCTTCAGAATTTCTTCAAGACAGCAGAAGTTCCCCGTACTTCAGGTAATAAACATCTTACACTCACAGTTGTGATTGGGGAGAGTAGTTTATATTGATCTGTTATCAACTACTCAAAAATGAGAGGGCTGTTTTATAATATAGTGCTTGGAAGGGTTTTCCTGACAATATTATTGTGTGTTATTTTGTGGTTTTGTTCAAAGATGATATTTCTGCCTCATTACTGTCTCCTGATCCATCAATTGCATGATTCATTAACATGACCTGTACGATCTTATTTCCTACATATAGAGGGATCCAGCATCTAGCAATGCCAACTGAAACACACAAAATGATACTTTAAAATGTATGTAGAGTATTAAGTTATTTGTTGGTTGCACCAGAAGAAATGTAGGATAAATAAGGCCATTAAATAACAAATGGATTAAAGCCTTATTTTTCCTTAGTTGCTTACGGAATCTGCATTACTACATACTTTCCATTATTTGCAAATTACACCAGACAGATTGAATAAATGCTTTAAAATGGGTCCTGAACACTGGTTTAGTAGCACAGAGGAAATGGTTTCTTAGACAACTGCTACCCACATATTGATTTAATAACAGAGAGGTGGAGGGGCGAAGATGATTATGTTGATGTACTGAGCTGTTGATTGTTTAATTGAAGGTAAAATTTTTAGCTTCACTAGTCAATTACCTGATCTCATTAAGTTCTTAAAAATCACTAAAATACCATTCTGGTTGAAGCAGCTGCACTTTGCTACTATATTGTCTAAAGCATTAGGAAAATCATTTGCTAATGGTGATTTAGAAGGGTAAACATGTGATATATTTAGCATCCAAATAAGCTTTCTCCATGTGAGAGATCTTGAATGACTGTCATGCACCAGATATGTAAAGGCAAAGATGGATATGAAATGTGTTTTTATGTTTGCTTAAATTAACCTCTAACTTCTGAGTATTTTAAGGTTTTGTCTAAATATTCAAACCTTATCAACAGAGTGGAAAATGGAAGAAAATCACTACTTTTAGACATTAAAGCTGTTTCAAATATAAATATAAGAAGTTATTCTGTGCCTGGCACAGAACTGAGGTTGTTTTAAGGATAAATGTGAACTAAGACAGCATTTGGCATCCCTGTGGAGGTAGAAGTACGATGCTGTGAAGATGCTGAAGAAGCCAACATAGCAGCACAAGGTAATGGTGCTCTGAAGGCTCGAGAGTAGCAAGGACAGCTTGTCCTGTGCCTCATGTTGTTCCTTTGGAAGGTGATTATAGAGGACTTTGCATGGCTTCCGGATTCTATATGCCATAGTGTGTGTGGCACTGACACAAGCACTGCTAGTAATCAGTGGCATTTTATGTATTTTCAAACATCATAGGAACACATTCTTTCAGGTTAACCCATTTTCATTTTGCAGGATGACTGTCCAAGGTAGGTGATCAGTCAGCATTTATACAGTAATGTAAGAAGCCCTTTCCAAGAGTTCTGCTTCCCTGCATGCTTTGTTTGGTTTTAAGATCAGTTCGTGCAAAGATAGCTGCTTTCCATGCAGAAGAAGGAGTCTGGGGTGAATTTCTTCATTCTTGCAAGCAATATGACTTCAGTCACAGGAACTTGATGAACTCTCAAAAAGGAGCTAGAAGTGTTTTCCTCTCATTGTAAAAATGTAGCAAGAGGTTATGAACAAGTTCCAGGATGACAGATGAAGGAAGAACAGGATTATTTTATTTTGTTTTGGTTTGTTTTTTTCCCTTCACAAAGGGTTAGTGATAGATATTAGTAATTGAGAAATAATTTAGAAGAAATTCAGCAACATCAAGTGTTCCCAGTTTATTTTTAGTTTATTTCCACTGATGTCTTTTTTTGGTTCTGTGCCAATCCCCAGTCCATGTGCCACTTGCAATCCCTTTGGAGTCAAAAATTACTGTCAAAATACAAAGAAGGGACAAAAAGACATCACACTGAGAAAGAAACATGCCAGATCCCCAGCCTTAGAGTACATGACTTTAAACTTCTCAGAAAAATTTTTATCTTCCAATAATTAATCTACTATTACTTGAAGTTCCAATACATCAGCAGTTCCCAAAGTACCTGTATGCTTGCTGCTTAGGTTTTTAGGTACCTGCTTGAAGTGCAAAGTGTAAAGCAAATGGAACTGCTGGTGTTGCATTTTGATGTTGTGTAAATTGGCAACTGGATTCTGCACAAGGCATTGATGTAAATTGTGAGATCAACCCAAACTGCAGGGCATTTGCAGAGAGTCTTTCATAATCTTACAGTAAGTGTCAGAAGGTGTTTCATGTTGTAATACAAACAGTGGAATGAAAAAGATGAAAAACACTCTTCAGTAAGGCAACATTGGTTTAGGTCTTTCAGACTGCACAACTACTCAGGGTCTGGCATTTGGGTTTGTTTGGTTTTGGTTTTTTTGACTGGCAGTTGTCCTTTAGGGATGTGAGGAGGGGTGTATTTTGGCCCTGCAGTGTTCTATATGGACTGTGGAATTGGGCAGAAAGAGTAAGAGCTGTGTAGCTACCCCATAACTCACTCATACTGTCCAGCCAGGCAAGTTTGTTGTGCCAGTGTCATTGTGATCAACTGTCTGTCTAAAATGGTGCTGCAACCATGTCTTAAACAGCACAAACCGAGTTTTGGAAGGGGTAGAGCCTACGTAACCTGGCTTACCATTGCAGTTTCTGAAATGATAGCAAATTCAGCTGTGATTTGTTTACAGGAACAGTGAAACCATTTTAAACACTGATTCAAAGGCATTTCTTGGTGATAGCTGCTCTCAACAGTGGGTTGACTTCCTACTTGGTAAGTGGGCCAGAAGACCCATCCTGGTGGAAATGAGAGCCTGGGAGGCTCTCTTCTGATCAGAGCCCTGTATGACAGGAGGTCCGGCAGAGGGAAGCTCTGGGAATAGCCAGCTCAGGAGAGTGCCCAGGGCCAAATATTTGCAGAACTGTTCTGAACTATCACTCTGCTTACGGTCTTTGTGGTTTTGAGATAAGAAAATGAGGAAACTGAGTAAAAGCAACGATCCACCAAAAGAGTGAGTTGTATAAGAATACCACAGCTGTGTGCTGCCTCCTCCCCCTTGCAGGCCCTGCACTGGCAGAGGTTGTCTCCATGCTGTTGGTAAACAACTGTTGAGGTGTCTGACTGACATTAAAGTTCATGCAGCTTCTTAGATGCCAAATAACTTGTGACCTGCAGCATGAAGATATACGTGGCTATCCATTTAATAGAATCCTTTTCAAAACAAAATAGGAGAATCAGGGTGTACTTTTCTTGAATATAATAAGTATTTAATTCAGATGTCCACCTTTTTAAGGTCTCTTTATTTGGATTTTTGTTTGTTGTTGTGGGGTTTATTCTTGTTTTTTCTTCTGTGCTTATTTTCAGTGATTTTTCATGTTCTTCAGAGTATGAACTATTTTTCTGGTAGCATCAGCTATACCAAATCCTGAAGATTGCACTTAATGTTGAGTTATGTGTCAGACTTAGCTAGAAGTGTCAGACTAGAGAGATTCTTTTCCTAACAAATTAATCAACACATGTCCTAAAATCAAGGTTGCAGGCAGTTACTTATTTTGTGTCTTTAATTGCTTTTTCAGTTGAGTTGAGCTCATGCCATCTTATTCGCACTGGACTGCATTTAAGTTTTCTAGAATAAGTTCTCTAGAAAAGAAGCAATTACAGTGCAGTGCATTTTGAAACTACACGAATCTGAAGTCATAGAATTTGACAATAAAACAAATTTCTCAAACTTCTGTCTTACAAGAATCAGCTAAAACATAATGCTGGGAATATAATGCATAATGAATGAAGATATTACAGTGGTTCATGAAGATTTTTCTCATTCTGTTTTTAGATATGAGTAGGCCATTAACTAACCCATAAATATGTATACATTTAAAAGAAGAATTTCCTTTTGTCCACTAAGATCAGTAATATATGATACAAAAACTATGAAGTGTTTTATTTTATCTCAGCAGTAATCTTTTCTCTACTTAGGTACATCTTATTCCCAAGATAATAAACTTTGTGAAAAACCTTTTCATATGATCACTCACAAATATTAAGGCTTTTCATGATCATATTGTCCTATGCTTATATTACCTAGCTAACATTTACTGTGACTCTATTAATGCCCTGCTTTTAATTCCTAATGATACTAAAATTAAATTAGCTATGCACTCTCTTACAGCGTCTGTCTCCTGATCTGGAAGACTGTTTATACAAGCAATCAGGGAAGTTAGCTGCTCACTGGCAGGGCAAGTGTCTGCAAATAGTCTCTGCAATAACATATTAGCCACTGCAAATGGAGGAATATGAATTAAGCATATAGATTTTGCACTTGTTTCCCTTGTGCCTCCCCCCTTTCCTTGATATGTTTACTAACACATTTGTAATGTCAGAAAGAGCTCCAAATGTTGAGCATTAATTAGATGTGGGAACTGGAGCATAAAATAACATCTACATTTTATCCTTTTTAATCAAGAGGAAATGCTCTAATGTTGGATTTAGATTTAATGCAAAACCAAATATTTGACTCACAGTATATTATGTCAGCAGATTAGCTGGTATTTATCACAGTTTTCAAAACTAGGGCTTTAATGCCTCATTTGACATGATTTTGTCACTCCCCGGCAGAAAGCTGATAAACTGTCCATTTGTGCCATTACAGCTGCCTCTTGTAGCACTTGTGCTGCTATGGAGAGGGGTCAGCTGTCTTTTCCTTAAAACCTTTGAGGTTGGTCATTTTATAACAGGTTGATCTTTAAAGTTTATTTGGCTGTATTAAAGTAGATAAGTTTTAGGCTATAAATCAGGTTTTGATGGTACAAAAATAGCTCAAATTGACTGAGTGGCCAAAAATTATCTAAGTACTACATTCTTTCTGTCAAGATAGCTGAACCTGGAGTTAAAACTACCACTGGACTTCTATCTCTTCCCTTATTTTGAGTTTCTTCTTCATAGGAACATTAAAAAAATAATCCTTTTGTGCACAAGACAAGAAAAATGGTTTTACACAAAAATCATCAAAACTGAAATATACGGTCTTTGGTGACTAGATAAAATGATTCCAGAGGATTTTCTAGCTCTAAAACCATCTCCAGACACGTGCTTTTACCCAGATGGGTTGTCAGAATGGGCAATATTTTACCCTGCACCCCATCTCTTACATATAATGTGGGTGTGCCAGTGCCAAGTACCCCATGCTCAAATGATCTGCATTGGAAATGTCACTATTTCTACTGACTTCTGTTTTATTACTTGCCATTTGCACTGGGAACAGCTGATATACTCACAGGCCCAACTATAGATGTGTTTGAGGTGATCAGAGCATTAGAGCCACCTACATTGCCTGAGATGGTGGAAGCCCAGGTACAAAATGGCTCCAACCATTCCTCCAGCACAGGGCAGATTCTCAAGTTATACAAATGCTACACTACACTTCTCTTGTAAAGTTCAAATTATGTCATGTCTTGTTATCAATTTATCTATTTACCATTAGTTTCTAATGCACCTCCATCCTTCTTTTTGGTTTCAGAAGCAGACACTTTGTCACTGTTCTGCTGGCTGGGCCACAGCGCTGCTGGGACAGCTGGGACAGCCTGAGGAATTAAAAATGAAACAGGGAGTCCTATTTCTCCCATGGTACCTTCCATTTTATCAGTTTCTGCTTACAGAATGAGAGCTTTCCTAGTTTTATCAAAATTAGAAAAACGGTAATGAAAAGACAAATGCAACACCAGCAAGAGGAGCTATTCAAACATGCAGTGTTTGAATGGCTTCCTGAAGGACTGGCTGAAGCTCTCTTGGATAATTAGTGAGTTAGTTGCACAACAGCCTCCGTGTTCAGTGTAGTAACTTCATTAGAAATATGAATTGTGTGTCTGTTTAGGAAGACTGGCACATTTTTACAATTATCTAAACAAAATGAATTGCAGAATTTCAGGTCAAACCTGAACTTTGCCCTGTCTCCAAAAGTGCAAGGACAATCAAGTCACTGACTTGTAAAGTGGATAACTCATCCTGCCTGTTTTCTTTCCTTTTTCTTCCTGTTGATCCCATTGATCAACGCAGATGTCAGCATCTGCATGAGCTAAATGAGCATTTAGCTTTGGTGACTGGCTTTTGGTAGAGAAAGTATGTGGAAAATCAGCTGCTCAGGATGTTGAAAACAATGCTTTTCAATTTACAGGCATACGTTAATTTTTCCTCCACCAAAGCAGAAGGAAAAATGGTTCCAGCTCTGAAATCTTACACTCTATGGAGATGTCAGAACCTGAGGACACAATCTGTTTCAAGAAATTCAGGTGTCAGCCCTGTCCTTTTTGACAATGTTCAGCCACCACCAGCCCAAGGGTAAGATAATCCATCCCTGCGACCAGCAGTGGTTTCAGCACTTTAGTTTCTCTCTTTACTTTGAAAAAAGCAGAAGATGGGGAATTAAAACAATTTGCCCAGAAAGACCCACTAGAAGGTGGGAGGAGAGTCATGCATATTTGTGCATAGTTGCAGTCCACCCACTCCTTCCTTCCCTGGGCCTACCCTTCCGCCCTCCGCACTGTCCCCAGGGGCACAGAGTCTCTGCCCTAGCTGGATGCTGTGGCAGCACTGGGGGTATCAGAGAGTCTGTCCTCTCTGCATGGCCTAGGAGGAGGGGCAGAGATGCCCTGTGGGCCGGGAGCAGTCCTTCAGTCCTCCTCCAGCTGGGAAATGGAGTCGTCTGTTTAGCTCAAAGTGATAGAAAGAGTTTCCCTCCTACCAGTGCCAGCTTGTGTGGTACGTGTCTGACAAGCTTCGGGAGCTGCCTTGCTCTTGTGCTGCATGCCCAACAATTGCAGCTACAAATACTCTAATAGAACTCATATTTTTGTGTCATTATCAAGGCAAAATTACCTTTATAGTGGGTTGAAGTGCTACACTTGTGCTAGTGTAGAGATTGGCATTCTCATGGGAACCTGCAGAGATGGGTGGCATCAGCCTCTGAGACCAGTGGAACAGCACCTTTTGTTTGCTGACCTGGTGCAAAGGCAGCTCTTCTGTGCTCAGCAGTGCCAGTCAGCAGAGGCCTCAGAGCTTGTGGGATCAGCACTTTATTCACATGAAAGACCTGATGCCTTTGATTCAGTACTTCTGTCTTTCCAGGATGATGACACCAAAGCAAAGGTCTCTGTGATCTCACTGTCTCAGCAGCTTTCACGTGTGAGATTGGTACACAGAGAGTTGCTTGTCTGGCATCTATTTACTCAGTGGAAAGGGAACAAAAAGGCACAGACTTGCCCAGGGTCGCACAACAGAAGTGTCGCCAACTCTTTGCAATGCACTATTTATTGCACCAAGTTTTAAGAGTTCGTTTTCAGCCTCAGCTCTTGATTGTGTCATAATCTGGTCTTTCTTTAAAAAAAAAATCAAAGCCCCTCTAACATTATCAAAGAGAAATTAGAAAATGTGCAGCTAAAGGGCTAAAAGAATCAGAATGCAAATAAGAACCTATGTGATTTGTAACACAAATATACTTTTGTCAATTTTCTGACTTTTCTGGGACAGAGGAACTCACAGTTTTAAAGTTGTTAATGGAAATAGTGAGTGTTGTGCTTTAAAGTCCACTAATATGCTGAAGATGCTCCTGTTCGCATGCACAGTTCTCAGGGTTGCCCTGGCCACAGCTTTAATGGGACAATGGTGTGGGTGGAGACACTTAAAAACACAAACCAAAGGCAGGAAGAGCTCTACTAACTCAAGAAATTTAGTCTTCTGTTCTCTCAAGCATCATGATACTCTTATATATATATGTATATATCACTGGAGGGGTAAAAGAAACTGCACTCAACTTACACAGCTTCTTTTTTGACCTTTTTGTCCCCTTTCATTTCCCACACAATCCCTGCTAGTGGTGCCATACTTAGTAGCTGATGGGCAAGTGTGGTGGCTACAGAGTGTATTATCTTTGTAGCCCCCAGTTAGATGGGAAAGTGCAGCATCAAACCCCAAACCTTCATGTACTCACCTAATAGAGCAAAACAGAAGATGAAATACCCTGACTAGGATGAAATTTTCAAAAGCATTTGGTGTTGGCCTAACTGCATCCACTGAATTGCAGAATAAAACCCTTCCCTGCCTGTGTAGTGGACAAAGTCATCCTGGCTACTGCTGATGGTTTGACTGTCAGTGATGTGTCATTCCTGCTGTAACACAATTCAGTCTTTTGGTCAGGAAATCAAAGGAAGAGACACATTTAGACTATGACTTAGAACAAAATGATAAGCATAGATTATGGTTATAATCTCAAGCATACCAAGAAAGAGTAAAGGATCAATCATCAAGCTGTTTTACAGATTTCAATTTAAAGAAACATTCAGATTTATTCAGATTTTAAAGCCAATGTGTTCAATGCATAAGGGTTATTTTTTACTTTGCTTTTTTAATTAAACACTGAGAGAAAATGTTCGCCACATGCCTTAATCTTGTAAATGCTTGCTGTTTACCCAGGCACCTGGAAGGATGAAGAAACAGGTATTATTATGTCCTTGCCATCTGAGGCCGAAATACATGAAGTAAAACATGTTGGTTTTGTTATGTGGGGAACTCTAATATGGTTCTCTGATACAGCATATCGTACCTCAAGACACTGTACACTTAAATCTGCAGGTCTAATTTCAACTGTACTTAACTTTTTTTAAATATAAGATGCTACTTATTCAGATGTAGGATTAGGGTGAATAACTATCCAAGGTGTGCAGAGTGATGGGAATTAGAATCTCCATACTTGAAATTTGTCATGTCTGATATAGGAAACCAAAGACTTCTCTTACTGTTCCCAGCCAGAGGAGAAATAAAGTGAAGGAAATTGATATTTGAAGCAAAGAAATGTTCTAGTAAAGTTTAAAAAAAGGCAGCTTATTTTAAATAAAACAAAACATATAATAAACAAAAGCATGTTTTTTTCCCATTCAATGTCAGACTCAAATAATCCTGTTCATATGTGTTGGACAATGTAACATTAGAACTGCCAATTTTGTATTGATTTGAAATTAGAGAGGCATGACAACAGCACTGTGCATTAACATGTGCAAGGTCAAAATCATGTAGCCTAGAAAATAAAATTACTTAATGTACACTACAGGTGAAATACAAGCATAATATAATGTCTTCATGTTCCAGAACAGAGGAGGGAAAAGCTATTTCATATAAATCACAGTCTGAATTCCACCTCACAAAATGACAATCCTAGTACTCACCTACCATGAATAAAAATAAGAAACACCTGTTGTCTCTTTGTTCTTAATTTACTTCCTCTGGCCCAGTTTGATCCCTTGTATTCCTTCTGGAGACTTTCTATGAGGAGCAGTGGTTAGGTCTTTCTTGTCTTTTAGCTTTTCTGATGAAATGAGTAGGTAAGTGTTTACAGTTCTAAGAGGTTGTTTCACTTTACTCTGTTTTGGTTTCTCCTCATCCCCAGCATTGTTTTATTCTTGCTCTCTTTCTTAATTATCCACCCAGATGGTAACTGCTGAAGGATACTTGCTTTTGTGGACTTTTAGTCTGACCCAATATGGCCATTTTTCTATTCTCAGGTTATTACTGTACTACAAAATTATAAAGTCTGAAGACTTGGGGAAATTCAACTGCTTTGTATTTTTCATCATCTTGCTGTGACAGATATATTCTTCATGAATTTCTCTTTTTATGCCCAAGTCAAACAAAATCAGGTAGATTCTCTACAATTTTGGGGGCAGGAACATCAAAGCCCCATGTCCTCAGTGCTGTTGACTGAATGTGTTTCAGCTGGTGACACTGGCTTCTTCTCCTGAAAAAGCTATCATTAAAGGGGCAAGTTCTGTCCACTGTTCATCCCAGTTTTTTTGTAAAATAATTTGGCATCAAATTTAAAATGAGTAGTACGTCCTGTTATGATACACCTGGTTTAAGAAAAATGGAGCTAGCATGTATCTGTTTGTCCTGTCTGCAAAAAACCCACCTGATTTGTCTGCTTTTGTCAGAAAGCACTCACACATCCCAGTGCTCGTGTGAAAGTCACTATACTTGTGTATAACTGTATATTCTCTAGGCAGCAAGAACAAAGGCATCTATATGCACTAAATATTGTTTCATTCAGGAAGTTATTCTTATGTGTATGTTTCCACAACTATTATCAGTAGAATTGAAGGGCAGCAGCAATATCCACAAGCTGTCCGATTTCCTTCCCACACTATCAAAGATTGAAAGAACAAAGATGAAAATGTTGGGGAAACGCCTGTAACTATGACATAAATTTCTTTCCAGGAAAGGTTTTAGGAAGTTGCCTTTAATATATTGTTTATGGTATGGAGGAGGTACTCCTGCCTGAAAGAATTTGGTTGTGCTGGATCTTCTAAGCATTTCCCAAGTCTGGCCTCAGGATGTCCTTCAGTGGGGTTCTATTCTGCTCTTGTTGTGGTAGTGGAAGTGCAAACCTCCTCCACTGTTCCTAGATTGTTTATTCTGAATTTGTGCTGATGCATCTGAAATCAAGCTGTAGCAAATATCTATAAAAAGACCAGTTCAATCAACTCCAGAAAGTTCAGAGGAGAAAATCACATAGGTAATTATTACTCTTACAGTGTTTATTTTATATTTTACTTTATAAAGTTCCATGATTATTATAGATTATTTGTTATTGTGACTGCTGTCATGATGTTTGCTTGTGCCCGTGCCTGTGCCTGTGCCTGGGGTGTATGCAGCGGGAAGCTTAAAGAAGGAGGAGCTGCCAAATCCTGTAGCACTGAGAGGCTGGAGCCTACATTTCCAGCTCCTGTTCCTGTCTGGAAAAAACCCTCCTAACATACATCACTTGGAAATCCATGGCCAGTGAATGGTTTCAAACATTGCTCAGGTCCCTTTTATGACCTTATTTTGTCTAAGTGTCACAGGTCAGTTTCCCACGTGTCCTGGTATAGGAACTGAGAGGAAGCATTTGGCGTGGCAGCTGGTGGGGAAAGGTTGTCTAGTATTAAAACTGGACATCCAGATGCTTCCTCAATTAGGATGTCCAGACTGGTATTCCCTTGGAATCTGGGAAGGGATGAAGAACTGAACTGATGTCTGTGAGGCTGCAGGTAACCCTTCTCCTCTGAGGAACTTCTGTCCCATCCTTGCCACTGCTCCCATGTCAGGGCTCCTGCCAAGGCAGAACAAGAACGACTGCAGAGATATGTGTCCACTGTGAGCCCCTGTGAATGAGCTGAACACAAACCCTGATGCAGTGAGTCACCCACGGGTTTGTTGTGTGGTGGTGTCCCTGTCCTCCACGGCTGCTGTCGCTGTTCTGCTGTATTGCCCTCACAGAAATACCTCGTTCTGAGGAGTGAGGTTTCTGGGTCAATAAAACAGCATTTCTATTAATGCTTAGTAATGCTTATAGAGACTAAAATAAAAAAGTAAGTCCTTGCATAGCATCAGCTAGACAAATAGTGGGACCAGATAATTAAGATACATTGAGGCAGGCAAGAGTGGTCACATTGGGGAAGGCCTGGCTGCTCATACATGCAGCAAAGGGTCGTTGCCAGGGAAATTAAATGTGCCCCCAGTGTTGGGGAAGAAGCTCGATTACACACTTTTAAGTTTAAATGCCTCTGTTCTGCCCAAATCTTTCTGTACTTGATATTTTTTTAAAAAATGAACAGTAGATATAGCCCAAAGTCTGGATGAATAAAAACTGGCTTATTTGAAGATTGCTGAAGGAAGAGTTTGTACTTTTTATGTTAAATTAAGTATATGTTATAAATAACTGGGTTCTTGGCTGGATTTTTTTTTGAGAGGTGAAAACAGAATTCAGTAAATTAAGTTGTTAAGATGACTTCTGCAAAAAGAAAAAAATTCTTATGAGCAGCACTGCTGACACTTAAGACAGGTGAAAATGAATCAGTGTACACCAATGCTTACTTGGTGGACACAGTTGCTTTGTGCTCATCGGCTCTTGGGACCTCTCTGATGCCACCTCAAAGGCCCATGTTAACTATGCAATCTTCATGGTTTCAGGGGCAGAAGCATCTTGTTGGTTTGTAGTGGAGGCCATAAAACCACAAGATAAAATTACTTAACAGCCAGCTATCAACTGCCTTTTGAACAGTGAGATCTGAATATCCATTACTCCACAGTGTGTGCCACCCTTCATGTCAATACAAAGTGGTGTGAAGGAAAGTGAGAAGCATAGGGTCAGAAACTATGCTAAAGTGAGTGTTAATCTGATATTTACCACTCTGTACAGAGCAGTAAAACATTGCTTTCTCCAAGGCCCAAAGGAACACTGGAGGTTGCAATTTATATTTTTTTGAAGCCATGACAAAGTTTTTTGTGTCCTCATGTACTATATGTTTGTAAACCAGAATAAATTAGAATACTTCGTCCTCCTTCAATAGCATAATAGTAGTAGTTTTTTTCCCAGCTGGGTATAACTTAACAACAGGTGTATTGGGACTATGCACACCCTTCTTGACTTGGCAGAGGTGACCAAACAGGGGATCCCTCCTGTATCTCATGACCAGCAAGATCCTGTGCAGGGTGGAGAGGCTCACCATGGACAGGACAGGGTCAAGACCAGTCGACACCCTTCACCCTCAAGATGTTAACATGATGTTAAAATCTGCTGGGTTTGTATCCATGTCTAAATCCTACCTTTGCCTTTCCGGGGCTGCCTACCCCTGTTTGTTCTCACCAGGCTTGCAGGGTACAGCACCCCACGGGTGCTGTCCCGTGTGCTCTGCTGTTCTCTGCCTGTGCAGCCGACCAAGCACTGCTGTGGCTACGCAGCTGCTCATTTGCCTAACTTGCTAGTAAATGCTCAGGGGGCATTTCTTAATGTTCTGCATGTTGGTTACAATTGATTCATTAATTAACATAGGGGTGTGAATCAAGGATCAGTGGCTTTGTTTTTCTGTCTCTCTTCCACTAACTTGTTTTTTGCTTCAGGCAAACGATTTGTCCACATCCTCAATCTTGTAAAACAGGAGTGATAATACTTGCCAAGGAGCTGTTTGTGAGCTTTGCTGAGCTCTTTAGCATCCTCAGCAGGAGGCAGCATAGAAACATATGGCAAACATACTATTTCAAAACAACCTAGTTTAAAGTCATTGCAAACGTCTCCTTCTAGTCTGGCCATACCTCTCAGTCTCCTCCCCACGGTACCATGATCGCTTTCAGAACTTGCAACCAAAATAGTCTTTCTGGCCCTTCTCTAGGCAGTCATTGTTCCCCCACACTTTGTGAACACTCACGTTAGTGAAAACTAACCACTTTATCTGTATTTTTTTCAGCAGAAGTTCCCTGATCTAACTGGCTAAATAGTTTCATGACTGCTCGTGCTCAGAAGGGGCACTCCTTAAGAAGACTCATCTGAGCACGGACCCACCATGTTTAGGAAACAATGATTTACAGAAATCATATAGTAAGCCTTTTGCTGTCTGTCTGACTAGAGGTAGAAGGGAAACACGTTTAGCTCTGACACAGTTGTCTTAGTATCCCTGCCTGAGTCATGGCCTTCCAGAGGAGGAGCAAGCTTGGTATCTCAGTCCTGTGCTCTGGGTAAGCTCATTAAAAGCTCGGACTCAGCTGAGGTCCTCTGTAATCCTCAGGTGAATTGGAAGATAAATGGGTTATATAAGTTTGTAAAAGCCACAGACTTAAGGAACTTTTCTGGGGCAGTGACAGACTTCACTTAACACCTTGGAGACATAGTAAAGTAAGTTAAATAGAGTATCAAGAATGTCTCACATAGTTTTCTGTACTGTTGAGGATCCCACTCCCAGATAACAGGATAATATAAGCTAAGTATTTGAGTCAGCATTCCTGGCTGTTGAAGCAAAAGTCTAGCAATAGTGTCCTTTATACAAAGTGATATTTCTATCATAAAAGATAGGGAAAGCATTATTTGTCTTTTTTATTACTGAAGCATTTTTTCTGATTTATTTTTGTTTGTTCAAAAGTCTATATAGTGTATATCCCAATAGCAATGGATGACCTGCATCATAAAGGAATGCACCATTAAACACATATAAATGCAGAGAAAAGGTTTAAACAAATGCTAAGAGGTTTCTGAAAGTGAAATCAATAAAATGGGTTTAATAACTAAGTGTCCTAATCCAGACAAGAGGTTAATGAGTGTTCACTTGTAAAGCAAGAGAGAGTGGTAAGAGGTTTTTATTTGGAAGAATCATGTACCCTTTAGGTGCCTGTTTGTGTGATGCTCAGTAGCTTTTGTTCAGCATGCAGCTCTGAACACAACTACCTACAATAATGGGAGCTGGAAAGAAACAGTCCCATCTCTGATTTAAAAAAAATTGCTGCAGATGCTGTTTCTGCTGAAACAGGTCCTGAGTAGAGATGGCTGTTTTTCTCATAGTTAAGTGTGTCCATTACTGTATAATGAACAGCTAAACGCATTCAATTACATTGTTGAGAGCCTAACCTTCTGTGACGGACTAATGTAGTGCTTGACCAAGAACTGATTTACTTCAGGTTCTCTTCAGGTTTCCAAAAAAGATGAAAAAAGTACTAGAAGATGACAGCTTGTAGCTTTTCATTGAAGTTTAAAGAAATTACACTTAACTGATCAATGTCTGGAGAATCCTGGAACTTTTCAAGTAGGCATTAGAAACAAACCCTGCCACTATTCAGGTTTACCAGAGTAAGTCTGTGGTAACATTGTCAAACTCACTGCTTAGGAAGCTCAGGCAAACACATCAGTTTTGGAGAATGCTTTTCCACTGTGCTGAATAGTTCCCTAAACCCACTGGAATTACATGGGTCTAGATGTCTAGCCTATTTCAAGGAAAAAGTTCAAAAATTGTCTTTTACTTTGTAGTTATTAGGAGATCCTGCCATGTCTCCCATGGCAAAATTACTTCCATAATATTTTGTTCCATTTTCTGTACATATCTGATGGGAAGAAAGTACACACAACTCAAAGGCCATCTTTGGAAGACTTTGAGGTGCTCTTGTTTCTTCAGTAAATAGGTTTTAGTCCTGAAGGAAGATACTGGAGAGCTGTGTTGTATCACAGTAGTTCACGTTATTCAGTTTACTTTCTTGATTAGGAAATGGAGTGTCTCCCATGGGAGCTTCAGACAGAAAGTGCTCTGACAGAAAAATACACTGAATCCTGTAGATGGTAGTTTTTTGCACAGATAAAAATGTGGGAGGAGATGAATTGTTAAAGTAACTGATGGGGTTTGATTTTTTACTTCTTTTTCTTAACATGTATACAAGGCATAAGTTTTCTGGCTTTTTTTTTTTTTGAGCAGCTTATTCAGCTGTAAAGATTTGAGATTGCTGCTTAATTAGCTGTTTAGTATTGTACAATTTGCATAATCACTATTTGACTACACTTTGAAAAAAAGGAGGTTCAGTTTATTTGTTACTCAACTAAAACAACCTAAAAGGCAAATAATACTTTGCAATTTCTGTTTATTGCAATGAAGTTTTGAGCTAACTAATTCTTCTAGGCAAAGTCACTGTGACTTCTCCTTGATCAATGTTATTATTTTAGTCTTGTGCATCGTCTTGTCTTTTGAGTCGAATTTTCTGTAAGTGGAAGTCAATATATTCCAAGGTACTGGGATGTGAATAGTTTACTTGACTTGGGGGTAGTGGAAACAGTAAGCTTCTCTACAGTGCTCAATATAAAAAAAATCAAACCACCAACTGATATGTGAATATGTGTGTGAATTTTTCATATCCAAATTTTTCTGTGTATGTTTACAGGTGTTTTTGTATGTAGGTACATAAAAACATAAACCTCTTTATAATGTTTCATACTAGTTGCTTTTCACACTGCAGTAGGATCTGAGCAAGCTTGTCAAAATTCTTATTCTATCATGCTGGAACAGAAAATGAGTAATATTTTCACAAAAGTTTTAAATGCATACATATAGTTTGTAACTGATAGCATAGCTGACTTTATATTATCAGCATTTCTCCTGCATTCCCAGGGGCTCTGAAATGTGCAATTAGGATTAGCAGGATAGATCTTACAGTCCATTCTGAAATCCTCTGTCAGATTATGTTTGAAAGAAGAACCTTCATAACTGTAAGTGCTGACCAAGACAGGCTGGGTTGTGAGACAGGCATCTTAGCAGAGCTCTTCTCCTGCTGTCCTTGTACCCAGATGCCCCCTCCATGTTCTCCTCTCCTCCCCATCTCTCTTTGTCCTTCCACTTGCAGACTCTCCTGGCACCTCCTGCCCAGCTCTTGCCTCCTCTCAGACTGGCAGCAGCAGTTGAGTTTGGGGCCAGCTGCCCTCTGCCTTCTCTCAGCAGGGTTTAGGGTAGCTGCACTTGCTGAAGACATGCAGTGAGGGGTGATGTGGGGATGGTACTGGGGCTCAAGCACTTCCAGGTAGGTGCTTATAAAGTTTGCATCAGTATTCCTGAATTTCTGTTATGACCATTGTCACAGATATTGATGAAAAGCTCATTTCATGACAAAGGCAGGAAACTTTTAACATGAAAACGGTCAAACTGTTGTCACATTTCAAAGCAAATATGAGGCCTGGATAGAAACGCAATATAAACATTCCCAGGAGAGCTTTTTGAGACTTGTTATGCAGAGCAAAGTTGGCACAGTGTTCCACTTGCAACACTAAAAATCAAATGGGTTTTTGTTTGCTGTTTTTACAATATTTAAGTGACATTTTATTTGTTTTAAGGATCAGTTGCTGACGCACAATATTTCTCTGTCCACTGATTCACATCAGATGAGCACTCTTTCTGTAGTCACAAGTGCCTGCTTGGCAGGCTTGTTTTTGCAGTTGAAAATCAATAATTAATTCATAGTCAAGATAAAGAACTCAAGCCCATTATGAGATTTACCAACAATGTGGAGATTCTCAGTTGTATTCATAGTAAAGGAGGTGGAGACTGAGAATGTTTGCTACTTATACTTTGGTCTACTAGCTATTTTTGTTTTTTCTAGGGTGCCTATCACTAGGCTATCTAAGTAACAATAAGCCAGTCACTCAAATGTTATACTAAATATTGGTTTCAAGATAACTTAGTATAATGAAAATGAAACTTGTTTTGACAATGATAAAAATGTTTATTTAATAATTTTTACTATAATTCCCAAGTGAACAAGCAGCCTTTGACCTCATGAAGAAAAGTAATTTAATTATTTTTTATTCAAAAACAATTTGCACCTGAAAAATACAAATCATTTAACTGATTAGATTAATTTATCTGCAAGAGAAATCCCTCTAGGGGAGTGAATGTACAAGAACTCAGAATAAAATTAGCAAGTGTGTAAGATTAAAGGGAAAACAATCAATTTTGTATTAGATTGCAAATAAGTGAGTTTCCATATTCGTAATATATTGTAGAAACCATGGAAACAAGCCCTAATTGACAAGCACTTGTGTGTTTTATCATTATTTTAAAACATTTTACCTGTTGCTGCTGCCATGGCAGTTACTGTCTCGTAGATCATAGGAAGCCAATAGTCATCCATATGTTTGGTTCTTTGAGTGCATGGCTAAAATGCTGTCAGAAAAATAATGGTTAGGCCTGATATTCTCTGCAGCCACTTACTCTGACAGCAGAGTTATCAGTGACCACTGGACTGTGCTTCCGGTTACCATTTCTTCAAGAGTCCAAGCTGATTGTGCTCTCCTTCTTCCTGCCTGATGCACAGATTACTGCTGGGGCTGCTGCCCTGTTGGTGTGGCCCTGCTCTAACCCAGCCTCCTGAAATGATCCAAGTAAAAAGGCCACTGGAAAGGTGTTTTCTATTACTAAATTGGTATTTCACAGACTGAAAGCTCCGCATTGCTTTGCCTTGCTTTGCCTGGGCTCAGCAGGGTTGTGCTATTGGCATCTTCAACACTGCTCTGATGGTACTCACTGCATGGACCGTGGTAAGGGTTAGCTCTGACCACGAATGTGTGAGGTACAAAAGGGGCCAGAAGAAATGATGATATTACAGCTCTTTATGTGTCAAGAAACACTGTACAGGGGAAATCTTTGAGAATATCACTACAGAGCTGTCACTTTAATTTAATCAATCATCATGCTTCCCTTATTCCTTCACAAATTTGCAAGAGGAGCAGAAGTTTTTTAGAACTCTTCAACAATGGGTAGTCCTTGATTGATTTTTAATATACTACAGTTGCTTTTCTCCTGACTTGTAAGACAGTTCTGAGCTTCTCAAAAAAATAGCATAAACATAAAGTGCAAAAAGAAATGCACAGAAGTGGCAAATATTAACAAAGATCCTTTCTTCATGCAGTACAGGTTGTAATGTCCTGAGTCTGGAGCCTTCTGGTATCTCGGAAGGAGGCCTTGGCATCAAGGGTGGTTCTAGGATATCACCATGAGAGGTGAGAGTAGATGTCTGCAACTTGAGTGATTTGTCTATGCTTTTGATGCAAAGTCTATCTTGCAAGTGTTGTTTCACACCTCTCCTCTTAACAATTGGTGAACAGTTTATTATGAATTCTTGATGATTTGTTGTAGAAATTGCATGTGCTTTGGACCTTTAACTTCCATGGATTTTTCTTTTGTGCTTTAGTAATTTGTTTCTGAAGAAATACCTTCTTAATTCCAACATTTTCTAAATTCTAATGAAAAAAACTCCACCTTCTGGTGTATATTAAGTACTCATATTTGAAGGTCATTTCCCCCACAACTTTCAGTTTGAGGAAAACTTGGCGGTTCAAACAATCACAAAGTAAACTCAAAGTAATTATAAATATAATAAATGTCTTGGAGTTTGAGGTGACATTGATGCAAAATTCCATGAGAAGGAATTAATCATGTTTCCTACAGGATTTTTCTCTTGCTGAAGAAAATCTACCCTTATTTTTTAAACAATCCCTTCTTATTTCTCCATTTGACTAAACTTTTTTGTTTAGTTTTCCTTAAAACTTTCTTTAAAATGTAAGTAAAAACATTAGCTGGGAGGTTTCTGAGTTGCAGAGCTTGAGCTGCAGCACAGGAGCCTGTGGGAGATCGTGAATCTGTAACTAAGAATTAAATGTGGTTCCTCAAAAGAATCATTTCAGAAATGTGTGAGTAGAAGTACTTTGCAGCTTTACAAATCTTAGTCACTTGTTCTTTGGCTTTTGCAATAGCCACGTGAAAAAGAAAGGGTTATTTATTAAGAGCAGAACAGTTCCCTTTTAGTTCTGTAGCAATCATGTCTCTTTTTTTCCAGTCCATGGAAAGTGTTATCTCAGGCAGCTTTGTGCAGGAAGTTCTGTTTATCACTTCCTCACAGTTGCAGTTTGTCTAGGACTTAAATATATGATATCAGATTGCATCAAAATGTGGGCCTTTGTGTGCTTAACTCATCAAAGGAGTAGACCCTCAGGACTTGATATCACTTCACTGCATATGCAGTCATGTAGCAAAACAAAGTCTATCTAAACAGGACAGGATTATTTCTGTTGGTAGTGTAGCAAAGCTAGCAGAATTGGTGTAGTTTCAGGTATCTGCACTGTTTCACTTCTTGTTTTTAAATTTATCACTTTTTAAAAAGTGACATGGTTTGCCTGTTTTTACTATATAAGCTATGAAAAAACCAAAAATATTACTTCTACAAAAACACTGAAAAACACCAGACCTAAATGGGATTCCCTTGGTGTACACTGCTGTAGTGCCTGCTTACGTTCCAAAAAGGCACTCTAAAATTTTGAATCCCTGTGTTTCCAGCTGGCTATTGTTCTTGCGAATCTGAAATGGTAGATTGTTATCTAGGCAACTATGTGTCAAATAAGCTTAATGAGACTGTAACAAATAACAACAGTTACTGCAGGAGGTTGGGCGCAGGTTGTGAACCTGCTCTCCCACCTTTGTGGTTATGTTTCTATTTTCTGTGGCCTTGCCAGAGGAGTTCCCTCTCCTGTACACCAGGCTGCACTGCCAGATGTTGTCTCTGAGGCAGCCACAGGAAGTCTATTCAAACTGTGTAGCAATATTTCTGCTCTAAGCAACAGCTCCTCTGCGCTGACTCTGGTCTTTAATACTACTCTCTCCCACACCCCTTGCAGTATCTTACTTAACTGTATTGGCTTTTTTGCTCAACACCAGTTGGCTTCATGTTGGCTGATAAGTTTTGGGCGTTGCAGAGCCTGATACCCGCTTGCCAGTCTGTGGAGCTGCAGCTTCAGGTCCATTTCTGCTCCTTCCCACACACTTCTGGTGTGTGTTTGAACCACGTGATAGATGCAAAACTGAGAATATGAAGTTAAGCTGGTATCCACTCTCAGATCCATGAAGTAACATGCTCTGATTAGTAAAATCTGGTAGTACTGTACAAGGGGGAAAATGTTTAAATTACTCAATAGTAAAAGACAAAAATATCTCTTTTCTTCATGTCTCTTTTCTTCTTTGCAAAGAAAAAAATATTATTAGAAGATTGGCACAGAAGCTGGTTTTTCCCCATTATTTTGACTGCTGTATAAATTGATGAACATGATCAAGAGATTACTCCAAATCCCATCAAGCAACTGCTGGGGGAACCAGTCAGCAAGTGACCTGAGCAGAGCCATCCCACCTGAAGGAACAGGCCCCGAAGCCCAGACCTGTAGGGATGACTCAATCATCTGACACACCTTGGCAGACTCTTGACAATCTTTGAGTGCAAGTTGGGAAATAATCCAGTTTTCCACTCTGCTTTGCTATGCCAAGGAAACCCTGAGAGGCACTTTGTCTTCCTGCCTTCTGTTGTTGCCTCCCACTGCTTTTTCCACAGAAGGGCTGGTGTGGGGCCTGGCATTCAGTTCAGCTAAGGAAATGGTTGAAAAATGTAGGACATGGTGCTGTGTCCTGTAATTTTGAGCACTGTCAGTCCTTTGTGAGGAATGAATTCTCACTGTTGGCTGGAAAACAGGAAAGCGCATAAAACCAAGAATTTTTTTGTAAGAAGTTGAACTTGCCTCCCGTTTTCTTTCAGTTTGATTATATAGCAAAAGTGAAAGTCAGGAGCCCACCCCAAAGACTGTTCTGCTGCTCCAAAAGTTTTACTTTGAAAATAACAGTACTTTGCAGGAAGCAAATGCAGTTGATGCCTCATGAAGAACATGTCCATTTTCACTGAAGGGAGGGTGAATCCTCCTTTGTTAGTCAATATGGATAATCAGTGCTGTGAAAAAAAGTTTGCAGCTACTAATTAGCTATATAGTTTCTCACATGCACACATTTGCACAGCGAAAACTGGAAGTTTTGTGTAGTTCTGCTTTGTGGAACCTCACACTACCCTAAAACTGAACTCTACAACTCAAGTGCCCTTTTAAATATTTTTTTTTATTTATAAAGTCTTAAATGTTTAAGTAGGTGATGTTACTTTATGTGTCACTGAGGATGTCCAGTGGGTTCACCTCTGGACAGTCTATGGCTTATGGACTCCTTGACTTAAGTGAGAATGAAAAGTCTAATCAACGACATTACTAGATTAATCTTTCCAATTAAGATGTCTTTAAATAGAATTCCTTTTGTGGGTTTTTGCTTCATTCATTAATTAATTAGGTAGTTTTGTGTTTTTTTAGTAGGGTTGTCCTTTTCTTTCTTTTTTGAGGGGCAGTGGCGGTGGTGTGGTCTGATTTGGGGTTTTTTTGGTCCTGATTCAAAGCCACACATCTCTGCTCGGAAAAGCATGTCAACTTTAAAGCTCTGCTTACATCCAGCCAAGGTCAAACAGAAGGAAGAAGCATCAGCTTAATGATTTCTTGGCTTGGGGCTGCTGCAGGACTCCCAGAGATGCTAATGCATGTTAATTTAAACTTATCACTACACTAGCAAGACTGTTCACACGTCTTCCAGAGACACCACAGGATTTAGGCTGTTGTCCTAATTGCTATTGTTCAGGCTGCTAGCTATTATATTTACCACAAGCTGTTTTCATCTTGTTGGGAGCCTGGTGCTAAACCAAAAGCCACCTATTTTAGCAATTTGTTGCCTTCCGGAAGCTGAAGCAATTACAGTGGAATATGCAGAGGAGCTTCTATACAATGTGTGTAAATTCTTGTCTGTGGTTCTAATAGATAATAAATTTGGTTTTAGGGAGCCTTGTACCTGATTAGAAACGTAGGGCTCCATGACATAAAACACAGCACACAGTCTTGCTGTAAATGTTTTTTTTATTTGATTTTTTAAAATGTTTAAACATAACTGATTAGCCAAGATGTATGTGATCATGATTTTCATGCCTGGTCAGGTCTGAACTTATCCTACAAGACAGTCTAATGTTGGATCTACAACCTCAGTCTAAGTCTGTTTTGAGTCAATGACTCTGTCAAAGATGGATTTCTCTACCCCACAGAAGTAGTAGCTGATCAGAAGAGAACAACATTTGCACAGTCTCGGTGGTACCAGTCTGGAAAAAATATTTCAGATGAGTAAGCGCAAAGGGACAAGCCCTTCTTCATCTCAGTCCAAAAGAAATGGGTACCTTAATCTGTGACCAAATTTTCCTCACTTAATGGGGTTTGGTTTTAGATTAACTACTTGTGGCAGCTACATGTTGCGGCAAAGCACAGTCCCCCTTCAATCTTGTGCCACAGTTTTCTGCCGCTTTTCTTGCACCAGAAGCAATGGTTGGCTGACCAAGCAGTCAACCAGTTAATTGAGAGACAAACAAGAAAAAAAACAGTTCTATCAAGAAAGCTAAATTATTTTTTGCCTTTCTCATCCCTTGATCCAGTTTGTGAAGAGATCAGGAGATTTGTGTCCTAGGCAGCTGGTCCAAGATTTTGGGCAACAGTACTCTGTAAGACTGTGCTCAACAGTAACTTAAGATTGAACCTTGAATGTCTGACTTCCTATATTGCTTTATTCTCTTTCTTATTTTTAGGTACAGTTATTAACCTGCTTTAAAAAGGAAATTCAGTTCAGAAGTCATGGACGTTTATTTAGAGATTAATTTGCTTTGGAAAAAAAACCTTCTAAGATTTGTCCTTAACTTAAACCAAGTTTGAGGTTGCAAAAAAAGTTTGGTTACATTTGTATTTGTTTCATTTTTTACACTCATGTCCACTTCCTTCTTTTGCTGGAATATTTCCAGTGTCCTCAGAACCTGGGAGTACCAGAAATAAATCAGAGGCACCTACTTTTGCAAAGCCATGGGTCTTCTCAAGCGGTGAATCATGGGATGGGACGTGGGAAATCTGGGTTCAATTTTCTTTTTTGCCTCTCATTTCCAATTTAATATTGGGTAATTTATTTAGTAAAATCAGCCTCTGCTTCAGGCTCCCATCTGTGGAACAGCTGGCGCCTCCACACCTCAAAGGAGCAGTAAGTTGGTTAGAGCATGGTGCTAATACTGCCAAGGTTTGATCCCCATATAGACCATTCACTAAAGAGTTGGACTCAATGATCCTTGTGGATCTCTTCCAACTCAGAATATTCTGTGATTCCCAGTAGTTAATTTGTGGTTCTGCAGTGCTCCAACGCTGTGGTGACTGGGGCTGTTTGTGAGCACAGAGGGACTCTTTAAGAAAGAAACCAAAATGATAACACTTTTTAAGCATAGAATTTGGTTTTGTTTCCCCAAGTTATTATCTTTATCTTGTTTTAACCTGCTGGAGAACAAGCTGTTGTGTTTGTTTCTGGAGATGGATCTCAGTCCTAAGCAGCTCTGTGTGTGTGTGTGTGTGTCTGTGTTGTGGCAGTGTCACTCCTGGCCAGCTAAACTGGGACAGGATGTGCCAGACAGCCCACCTTCAGTGGGGTTCACACAGGGATTCCCTGAAGATGTATTGTTTTCAGTAAGACATTCATAAAGTGTTGTTTGTTTGGTTGGGTTTTTTCTGTAAGACCTAAGGTTTGCAAATCTTGAACAACAAGGATACTATTGCTTTTATCCAGCAGTGTGAGTTACTGGGCAGTGCATGTGCATGCTGTATGTCTGGCTCCAAGCTGAGGTGGGGAGGAAGGATATGACCCTAAGCTTAGAGATCCTGGCTCCATAGATCAACTTATCATTTCACATAACCAGTTTCTGATGACCCCCTGTGACTCTGCACATACAGGGCTGTATTCCCAGATGCACAAGAGAATGGTGCACTTGAAAGATGAGACATAACTGACTGTCTGAAGGGTAGCTGCAGGTCTAACTAACCTTGGCTGCAGTTAATGATCTGAAGATTATGCTTGTTAGGCTGGGGAGTGGTGAATCAATTCACTTGCCAGTTTTAATGAAGGACTTTTGCTCTCTAGAACCTCTGTTTCTATAAATGAATAGAATAAGTGTAGCACAGAGCCAGGTGTTGGAAAGGATTTTTCAGCACTACAGAAATCTTCAGCTATTACATTAAGACCACTTCAAGTTCCATGGTCCTTCTTCAGTCAAAAAATATTAGGAGGCATGATGTAGCTTATCATATCATTATGGCTGGTAGGTATGAACAGCCAATTATTTACATATTACCTCTTTTCACAATTTGACACGTTGAACATGCTGCAAGATTTCATGAGTCAAATTTTTGAAAGGACTAAATAAGTACAAAAATTAAAATATTTAATCCTGGATTTGGCATATGTGCCCTTAATTAGAGATGCAAACCATACAAACAAAACTATTTGCAGCAAGCTACTCAGCAGAACACATTGCAAAAGAAAGCCTTGCAAGTAATTAGATTCCCAGAAAAAAATTTCATCACAGCTGCCTCAGCAGCTGTCAGATGCCAGTTCAAAAAAGACAAGTATCGAAGTTTATTACAACATTGCTAAGGAATGGCTTAAATATCGTCTTCTCCATTGTGCTTAATAGGATCCCAGACTTTTAAAATTTATTCTCAAGCAAATGGCTAAGCTCTTTATTAGGTAGCTGCTGTGCTCACTGATAGTCATTTGTCTTCACCATTAGACAATGGCTAAGCTTTGAATCATAGCTATGTACCTGTGCAAATATATTACCATGATACAGGTACTATAATATTCTATTTTTAAATTTTCACATTATTGTCTGCTTTTATATTGTGATCTTTGATAAACCGTCTACAATCAGAACATTTTTATGCAGTGTGAGTTTAGATAAAAAGGGTGAAGTTGAGCTCAAAGGCATTTTCATTGCCGTATGCACTAAGGATGAATGAAAGATTACTTTGAACTTTATCTCTCCCTCACGCTTGACAACAGTCGCCGCCAGAGGCTGAGAGTTTCCTGTCTCTTTCCAATGCCCTGATCAATGACAACATCTCGAGACAGGGATCCCAGCTGCCTTGCCTCACTCCCATCTAGAATTGTATCATTGGCTGCAGCATCCCAGATTCGAAGTAGCCAGGTCAAGATGGACTCATTTGCCTGTCGTGTGAACTCTCTCCGGAGCTCACGCAGCTCTCCCAGGGATAGGGACCGGGTGATTATTTCTGGCTCCATTTCTTCTGCTTGAGATGAAGGTCCTGACTCTTCCTCGTCATGCACTATACGAACTGATTTGGTCTTTGATTTTCTTTTCTGGACAGGGGCAACTGCTATCGGTTTCTGTTGTCCTTCTGGCTCCTCCATGGTCTGGGTGGACATGGTGCTGGTTGATGTATCTCTCTTCCTCTCTGGCTCCTCCATGGTCTGGGTGGACATGGCGCTGGTTGATGTATCTCTCTTCCTCTCTGGCTCAGTCATGGTCTGGGTGGACATGGCGCTGGTTGATGTATCTCTCTTCCTCTCTGGCTCAGTCATGGTCTGGGTGGACATGGCGCTAGTTGATGTATCTCTCTTCCTCTCTGGCTCAGTCATGGTCTGGGTGGACATGGCGCTAGTTGATGTATCTCTCTTCCTCTCTGGCTCAGTCATGGTCTGGGTGGACATGGCGCTAGTTGATGTATCTCTCCTCCTCTCTGGCTCAGTCATGGTCTGGGTGGACATGGTGCCTGTGGATTTGCTCCTTTTCTCCTCCTCCTGATGATGCTGTACCACACCAAGCAGTGTGCGGTAGGCAGTGGCCAGGGCCCAGCAGGTTGCTGTGAGCTGCATATCTCTGGGACTACCAGAGCATCTTCCTTTGACATAGCTTAGCATTTTGGCAGGGTCCTGCAGTTGTTCCGGGGTGAATTTCCAGATCATTTGAGGAGAGAAGGTCTCCAAATACTGGCCCATATCTTCCCACTTCCCGTGCCACTCAACATCATCCGCTCCCAGGGCAGGCCTCCAGCAAGTCTCCTTAGAGAGCCCAGTTCTGACCCTAAACATGGTGTATACAGTACAGAGGAGACAAAGCAACACTAACAGCAGGATTATGCTGTCCCTAACATCAAAAGGAAGCTCAATATTTTCAATGATTGTTGTAGCAGAGGTGAAAAGGTGGAAGTAACCATCTCCGCCTGTTTTCCCCACAGTCTGGGTGCTATTTTTAATGAGACCCCAGAGGTAACAACCCAAACCAGGACAGGCAGACCAGACTGAATATACATTCACAATGAAATTCATTGCTTCTGATGTTATGACAACATAAACATAGTATATTAATAAAGCAATTTTGATTCTTCTCCCTGGTACTAAAGAGAGCATCAAAACAGGCACATGGTTCCCCATGTGTCGAAATATGAACAGGCCCAGATACACGATCCACATGAATACATCAAGCAACATGGTAGTCAGGGAGTTTCTGTACCCAAATACACAAAATGAAATTGTAGTTCTGACTTCTCTCTCGTGCCCCACGTTGGGCGCCAAAAGATGTGCTGGTTTGAAGGTGAACCAGCAGGGGAAATGAACTCACCACGAGAGAGATTATAAGTCAGAGCTAAAATTTAATAATAATATTACAATAACAACACTGATACACAAGGGAAATTGCTTTCAACTCACAATACCCCAGCAGTATAACCCAGTGTCCTGGGGCACAAACCCAAGGGGGTTTGTTTGCCCTTGTGCTGAGACCCCTGTGGCTCCCCCAAGTCCAGAGCAAAAGGAAAAGAAAAACCTGTTGGTGCAGGCGAGGGCTGTGGTCTGGGCGAGAGCGGTGATCTCCTGCTGTCGAGGTCCTGCTGCTGCTCTGGATCCGACGAGAAGGGGCTGAGGTCTTCTTACCCACCACTTATGTACCCTCAGGGAGCACTCAGTCCCTCCCCCTGGGCGGGGACTCACACAATGGGTGATTAACTCTGGGAGCCAGGGGTTGTTGAGCTGTTGATGGCCCATTAGCAGCTCCGCCCCCCTCAGGCTGGGTGTGAAGGTGATAATGGCTCCCTGGGCAGCTGCTGCTAATGGCCCATTGTCCTTGGGGAATGAATAGAGGGGGTGGAATACACAGGTTTGATCACCACCACACAGGGTTAGCTGGTCCCTCCAGCTGAACTAGGACAACTTGAAGGCAGTTTGACATCTAAAATTAAGTATTTTTGTTTTAGATGGAAACCCTGAAAACTAGAATTGTTGCTAGCTGCTGCAGAAGCACCAAGAAAACCAGAAGCTGAGTAACCTGGAATAAGATGATGTAGCTTTCAGTGCTTGGCACATTTATCACTCTTAAATGAATGTTTGCCAAAGGCAGGTATGGCTATTCGTTACTGCAGTGTTGTGATATTGTATATACTCGATATAAGACCTTTGAAGACATAGGCAAGCTGGTTTGAGTTGTGGTTGGTTATATTACACAGACACAGGCTCTGAACAGTTGTGTTGAATTAATGAACTAGTGGATGAGGTCCTAAGATAGGATTCAATATTAAATAGAAACCAAAATTAAGGAGTTCAAAGTTGGTTCCACAGTTTTAAAGAGCTTGACAGTAGTCCTTATCTGAGTAAGTTCACATGGGTACAGAATGCCTGTATCTGTATGGTTATGTACAATCTCATTTAGGAAAATGTGGAGGTTTATGCCAGACAAGAGTTTTTGTGGGTAGCATACAAACATTCTTCACAAAATCATTGTTCCAAAATCTTCTTGTAAAGCTGTTCTGAAGTACTGGGATGGGAGGTTAGTTTGGTTTTTGAGGGTTCACCTAGTAGATCTCTCTACTTCCAGCTTGTGAGTAGGATGCTCCTGAGCCTATGAAAGCCAGGACTCTGCTAAACCCTCCCCTTTTTACAGCCTGTCTAGACCTCTAGAAGTTGGGAGTGTCTTGCACTTTAACAACTGGTGGCTGAGTGTGTGGGTATAGCCTTTGGTTAACTGCACATATGAAGAGACAACTCACAGTCCTCAACTCTGGATTCTTGGTACACTCACTGAATGACCGACTCTTAAATTAAGCAGCAAGTGCAATGAGGAATATCTCACCGGTCTGCTGTACTGTGCCATTAGGAAAAGGTAAATAACAAGTCCACCAGTCAGAATCATCATAGAATCACAGAATATCCTGAGTTGGAAGGGACCCACATGGATCATCAAAGTCCAGCTCCTGGCCCTGCACAGGACAACCCCGAGAATCACACCAGGTGCCTGAGAGCATTGTCCAACACTTCTTGCACTCTGTCAGGCTTGGTGCTGTGGCCACCTCCTGGGGAGCCTGTTCCAGTGCCCAACCAACCTTTGGGAGAACCTTTTTGTGATATCCAACCTAAACCTGCCCTGACACAACTTCAGGCCATTCCCTCGGGTCCTGTCACTGGTCACCACAGAGAAGAGATCAGTGCCTGCTCCTCCTCTTCCCCTCACAAGGAAGTTTTAACTGCAATGAGGTCTCCCCTCAGACTCCTCTAGGCTCAACAGACAAAGTGACCTCAGCCACTCCTCATATGGTTTTCCCTCCAGGCCCTTCCCCATCTTTGTTGCCCTCTTTTGGACACTCTCTAATACACTTATATATTTCTTATATTGCAGTGCCCAAAACTGCACACAGTATTCCAGGTGAGGCTTCCCCAGTGCAGAGCAGAGTGGGACAATTCCCTCCCTCCACTGTCTGGCAATGCTGTGCCTGATGCCCCCAGGACATGGGTGGTCCTCCTGGCTGCCAGGGCACTGCTGACTCAGATTCAACTTGCCATCGACCAGGACCCCCAGACCCCTTTTGCTATACTTCATTATATTAAGAGTAGGGCTTTCTTTTTTCCCTCCAGCTATGAGATACCATCAGTGTCCCCTTGAACAACTGTGCTCAACTATGACATCAAAACGATCTAATTAAAATATGCTCATATGCTACCTGTAAGGGATTTTAGCATAGGGGAAGAGTTCTGATCTTGTCTAAAAGATGTCAGCCCTATTATGTACATAGCCTGTTTGGTAAATGCTACTGCCTTCTAATCTGAAGAGAGTTGAACATCTTAATTTTAATGACAGGTGCTTTAATACATTTGAAATTATGCATTTTTTGTTTGTGACTAGTGATTCCATACACTGTGGTTTATACGGGAGCAAGAATGATGAAAGCTCCATGTGCAGAAAGAATGATTTGCTGAATCCTGAAAAATATGGAATATGTTGGCAAGACTTCATTGTTGAATTAATTTTTGCTAGGACATCACTGATTCAGGTGTCATAATACTAGGTAGAACTATTTCTAATTTTTTTTTAAAAGCAGTTAAAATAGATGAAGAATGGTATTTGATACCAGTTATATTACTTGCAATCTGAATATTTTATCCTGAAAGTATTTCCATGTTTTCAAAATGCCCTGGATGAATTTTAACAATAATTTACCAGTTTTCAGAAATGTCACGACATCATTTTGGCAGAGAAGATTACAGCTACAGCCTAATATAGTTGGGCTTCTGACAGAGGAGCATACAGGGAGCAGAGCTCATGGTGATCTGCCTGGGTGTATCCTTGTGGGGTGGGCACCGGGACAGGGCACAGGCTTGTAATGTCTGTTTTGTTTTATTGGCAGTTGTCACCTGTAACAACCAGCCTTCCTCACTGCAATGCCTGAGCATGTCTCAGGACATGGCAGAAGCCACTGCTTGGTCCCAGTGGTCAGAAAGAATGAGGTTATCCAGTACAGCAGCAGATTGTCTGTATGTGTGAATTGGAGCTGTGTTATGCCATTTGCCCAGAGAGCCACTGAAAAGGTGATTGATACCCCATTAGTTTCCAAGAGTATGTGCAGCCTCTGATGACTAACAGAAATACAAGTCAACTGTACCCTGACAGTGAGGGAAGCCAAAGATGCAAAAGTAGGGTTCCATAATTCACTAGCTGAACCCAGCAAATGTTAAAACAGCACCATGTGTCCCTCCCTCCCACCCCCCCAAGTGCCTACTTACCTGGGTGAAAAGTTTGTGCTGGGGATGGCTAGGTATGGTATGTTCATCCTGCAAATGGTGCTGCAATGACCCCTGTAGCTAAGGAAGGAGAATTGAAAGGCTCAGTCAAAAGTGCTTCTGAGACTCTCTCAAAGACACTGACTTGGCAGGGGACTTTAAAAGACTCCAACACTAAGCAGCTCAGTGATGTACTCAGCTATTTAAAGTGATCCTAAAATGCTTGCTATCTTGCAACCTGTAGAAATCATGAAGTAACAAGACTGGGTCCCTTATTTTTCTGGACTTTTGGGATTTTTTTTTCTCTGACAAAGCAAATCCCCTTGTGAATAATAAGCATTGTTTACCTCTGCTTGAAAGTGCTCATCCTAAAACAGAGTGGTAATCCTGTAGCAGAGTATAGCTCTCTGCTAAAGTATGCTGTGCTTTCAGTCCTGCCACCAAAAAACCACAAACAAACAAACAAACAAATAGAAAAGGGGGGGGGGGGGGGAGGAGTTTGCCAAGCCTATTAAAAAACTCATAACCAACCCTAAAATGCTCATAGGACTTTTTTTTTAAACAACTAACTCTTTAGTGGTCACGGTTTTTTTTCTCTCTCATTTTTAATCCTATTGATGATGAAATATTTTAAGCAGTATTGGTTAATTCTTTTGTATTAGTACATTTCCCTTCATCTTTCCTCTCTTCATGTCATGCTTTATATTTACGGAGACCATCAGGTAACAAGGCAAGCCTGGCTTCTGACCAAAAAGGTATTTTAGCTAGAGATTCATTAGTGTGTATAAAAATAGCCAACCTTGTTTAAAGGCACTTCTTTCTCAACAAGACAGGGGTTCAATTACCATATTTCATTTAAAGTGAAGATTAAACATCTTTACCGGGACAGTGCACTAATCCTATGAATCCTATTTCTGTTGAAATGTAGTGCTATTGGCAATAAACAGCAATTTGAGGAGTCATAACCCAAGGAAATAATTGTCAAGTGACTTTAGAGCTCCCTATAAATTTCCTCTTCATGACTTTGGCAGTAGTGTTCAACAACAGAGTTAAATATTTGTTTTAGGTGGTCCTGCCTTTAACAGACTAATTAAAAAGATGGAATTCTTTGATTCTATCTCAAATAATTTTACTTCTAATCTCTCTCAGACTCTCTAGGCTAAGTCATCTCTATAAATGGAACTAAACATGCTTTTTTCTAAATAGAGACTTTACAGTATAGCAATAAATTCAAGCACTGGGAAAGTAAATGCAACTGAAGTACCTTTAATGATGCTATTGTGTAGTTGTTATGGTTGCAATCCCATTACACAGACCTTTACCTTGAAGGCTATAAATTCTTTGAGAAATTATTCTAATGGGAAGGGGCATTACTTAAACATTGTGTTTAAACATGACAAAAAAGGGGATGAATTAAGTTTGAAAAACCAAGTCACGCTAACCAAAGCAGTAATTATGGAGGGAGATTAAATTTTTGCCTATCATGCAAACCTTCTAAATTTGTATTTCCTGAAAAACCATGCAATGAAAATGTTCCCGGAGCTACTTCTTGTTATTGCATCACACACATGCCTGGAACTTGCCATTAAGGATCAGGACTCCATTCTGCTCTACCTGCAGGCTTAAAAACAGTACCTGTATCAAAAATTGTCAGCCTGAATACCTGACCCAAAGCCCAGTGAAGTCAATGGAGAACTTTCCATTGATTTTAATGATTTGGATCAGGAGCTAAGTAAGTATTTCTAAGACAAAAATCAATATTGTTCCACAGTTGTAATGTTTTCATGAGCTTCTATTGATCCTTTTGTCATAGATTACAGGATACCTTGGCACTGTCAACATACCAGGTTTTAACAAACTGATTTGATTTATTAACACCATTTGATTAACATCTGCAGTAGCAAGTATTTATCAAATGTCAGCAAACAAAAGTTCAGCAGAAGGATCACCACAAAAAATGACTTGTTGCACAATGTGAGCTGAAGTTCAGTGGGAACAGGCTTTCTGTAAAACCAGTTTATGTCAGAGCCCTATGTGATATGCTCAGCAGAAGTTGGGTATTCAGAAAAATTTTTTTACCAGCTATACCATCAGGTCTGAGTAAAGCTCTTACCTCCCTGGAGTACCTTAACTTACCTCCTTACATGATCATGGTGAAAAAAAACATTGCCGTGAAAGAAGAGTTGGAAAAATCATGCCAAAGTTTTTAAATCAAATTGAACTTGCTTAGTCTGTCAGTTATACTTTATGATTTTATAACCCATCTTCTAAATAATTACAGTGAAATACAAAATTCTATTTCAGAAATACACTGCAATGCATTGCTGTATTTATAGCATCTGACATACAAATGCAAGTCCTGGGGCATCAGAAATGAGACTGATTATGTCAGTGATATTTACAATGTGATTGTTCAATTGACAGCCCTGTAATTTAGCTTTGCCACTTTATAAACCAGCCAAACCCTTTCAGCCATTTCTTGAGAATGATTCTTTGAAGTTTGGGGCTTTAATTCAACTTGGGGTTTTTGTGGTTATTTGAAAAATAAATAATTCATACAATTTACAATTATATAGGAGTGTTCTAGTGGTGTACAGCTTTCCTACTACTATTTTAGTATGTCAGACTCCTCCATGTGATATTGTTTCTCTGTTTACTAATAGTCACCAGAAAGTCCCCAAGTTTAAAGTATAATTTTCTCCCTTTCAAAGGATTTTTTTTCCTGGAAGAATATTTGAAACCTTTCAGAATTTTCCTGATCCAAACCCAAAACTACATATTATATCTGACACAGATTAGAATGGGTTACATTAATTAATATTTTCCAAACCAATATAAAGCTTAATTTGTTAATTGAAGTTGAAATCAGTTATCACATAACCTGTTACTGTATGAATATCTAACAGTTCAATCGATCATAACAAAAATGTGGGTATCATGTAAATCTTATCAGGATCACTAAAATAATGGGACTTTTGTTTACAAGGTGTCGATTGGTTTTAGAAGCTTTGATAATGACTCCAGACAGTCAATAAATACAGAGACTTTTACATACCCAGTAGGAGCCAAACTGAACTATCTAATCTTTTTAAAATGACAGACAACACAATGAACTCTGAACTTAATCCCCTCCAAACATTAAGGAGACAGTTTAGTGCTTAAAGTACTATTCAAACTCAAACCCTACATAGAAAAAAATCACTAAGTGTCTGATTTAAAGACATGGGAAAATTCAGAGCTAAGGCTGGTTTTCCTTCCCATTGTGCCTGGCCAGTGGTCTGTGGTGGGCTCCAAGTCTGTCAGTTGGTTGTCTTGGGCAAGGAAAACACCTTTGTGCCTTTAGAAAACTTGTATTCAAAGCATTAAAAAACACAACCCAACAACCAAACCTGAAGCCTTAATTACTTTTTGTCTCTATCAAGCGAATTTTCCCTTAAGGTTTTGAAGGAGACATGGACAACAACGTTATATGCTACATTTCAAGTGACAGAATTTACACTGTTGGGATCATAACCTTTGAAAATGGTACACTGCCTTTAAGAGTCAAAGGAAACTGTAAATGTAAAGTTTACAGGGGAGAAGGGTGGCAGGTAATGGCTAACATACAAGTTATGTATATATGAGCATATAAATATATTAAATCAATCTCAATTTCAGCTTGTCAATTTTAAAAATAAATAATAGGACCGTCTGACTGCAGGACTGTTTTTTAACTAGTAATAAAGTAAGAGAAGAGAAAATAAAAATATCCTTTAAGTTATCATTAGCAATTCTTCTGAGATAATTGTTTGCTTTTTAACATCTTTGGAAGCTTATGTGCAGTGCAAATCTGCATCCTTCAGTACAGTTTTTCATGGATTGTACCTTGCATGTGCCTTTGATTGGTTCGTCTTACAAATGTACCTCTCTGGGTAATGAACAGAGGAATTAATCCATTCCAACCTTTTCAGTGCATCCCTCTTGCTGCCCAATGTAAAGTCTGATGTGAAAAATGCTTTTGTTTTATTCTTAACATGACCCAGAAATCTTTACTGCCTTTCCTGCATGATGGGAGATAAGCTGTGTTAAGCCTCTATATTTGTTATTCATTAATTCCACCAAGTAGAGAATACTTCCTGAGATCTTTTTGATGCCTCTCAGTGTCTCAGGTAGATTGCTGAATACAAAGGGGGAAATATAATCTAAATGACAATTTGAACTTCAAATAATATATGTTTCAATCACCAAAATCTGCTTACATTGTTGAATACAATTTGGTGTTCTACAATTTCTAATTTTTTAATAGTAACCTTATTGTCTTGGTAAGTTATAGCGTGTGAATGGTTTAAAATATTTCATGTTACTAACAATGATTCTTAGGTCAGGAGTTTCTGAGGTTCCCACTATCTGTGTTTTTCCATGATTAATTATGTAAGCTTGTCTTTCCCGCAGTGCTTGATGAGCAGACTAGAGCTGGTTGTTGTTGAGTTGCCCCTCAGATGAGTTAGATTATCATGACAGCCTAAATCTTATAATGGATTGTTATTGAGAGATGTGATATCTCTGTTCTCAGGATGAGATCAACCCGCAGAGGTGAGAATGTGAGTATTTATTTGGTACCAGTGTCTGATATTTTGAAAATTTTTCTGAAGTCTGAATTTACATTAACTGTATACAAACTATCCTGATTTCAGCTCCAGTTATGCTAACTGATTTTGCTGACTGATCACAACATTCCAAGACATTCTAATTAAAAAAAAAAATCTCAAAATGCTTACCTTAGAATATTTTTTTCTATGTTTGACTTACAGGATTTTGATAATCAATACTTTCTTTGGTGGTCATTTGTGGTAAAATTAGTGGAATTTCATGAGAGTTGATTACACAGCACTTTTCATTTGCAATAGTTGCCTTTCCTTTCCATAGTTGCCTAATTAGCATTTCCTGAATCATAGAATAGCTACATGTTTTGTAATGAAAAAAAAGAAAAATTAAGAACCAAGGGTCTGCCCGATCTGTGCTGAATGAAAATTCCCAGCTGCTAATGTGTTTGGCTTTGTTTTGTTCCTTCTTTATTTCTTGAAAACCTTTGTTAGTCATTCTAATAGATTGCTGCCTAAATCTGCTCTGTTTACTACACATTTATGGACAAGTACTGTAGCAAATTTTATAATAGGAAAGTCTGTGTTGAAGAACTACACAACTTGTCATGAGTAACATCTAACCAGTATTCAGTTAGAGCAGAACCTACAACAAGTGTCTCTAAGTCACAGATTCTTTGGTATGTACTCTCTCTCCCATCCTCTTTCCTCTACCATGTGTTTCAAAAGGCATTGTGTTTGGGTAGTCCCACCACAGATCAAACTATAAGATAGTTACAGGCATTTGTAATTTTTTTCCCTATTTGTAACAGCGGTAGCCATGAAAGAGGATAAGAAAGCCGAATGATGCCTGCTGGCATTGTGGGCAAAGCATCCTTGGCATGGGCCAGATGGCACAGGACTCATAGACTCACCATGTTCCCCCTCTGTGGACTAGTTACAATGCAATAGGTATAACTCAGGCTCACCAATCTGTCCTTGCCCCGGTGGAGCAGCAGGAGCCTCTGGCTGAGCTGCTCTTGCACCCGACTTGCTGGTAGGACCACGGTGCCTTGGAAGCATGTCCTGGGGCTGGCTTGGTAACACCATTGTCCTCGGTGTGAGTTTGTGCTGCTGTGTTGAGTCTGCCTGATGTGATTTGGTTTCAATTTTTAAAGCCTTGAGCTCTCCTGTCACTCGTAACAGCTTCCCAGTATGGTGTTAGCCCCAGTGTGGCTCAGTATTGGTGGCTCGGAAGGTCTTGGTCTCCTGAATGGAAACCAAGGACTGCTTTGTGGAGGACATCCCAGCTCTGCCATGGCCAGTGAGCTTCCCACCAAGAAGGCAGATAAAGGCACAACTTTTTTTTCTTCCAAAAAGAATAGCATTTACTGTATATTTAATTCCCAACTGTGCAGCAATTTCACAAGTACTGGCTATCCAATTTTTTAATTGATCAGATCTTTCCCTTACTTTGCTAGACTGTGTATGTATTTATAGTAGTGTAACACTAAACCAGATCTGGCTTTGTTTTTGTGATTTATGCTTTTTTTTTCTTGAACAGGAAAACATTCATTATCAAATGTTGTGAGAACAATACAGTAGCTGGAGTTATTTTATATGAAAATATTGTTGATTGTTCCTCCCCTAGAAATCTCTCCTGGCAGCTCACTTCCTGCCAAATGAATCAGCAAAAGCTGCTCATGAAGTTGTTAATATATAATATAATAACCCAGCACTGCACTTGCTCCTTATCTATGAAGTCCTTTTGTGATCAATGATTCACATCACCTTTTGATTATAGTCTCTGAGCACAAACACTTTCTCAATATAAATTAATGGCCTTGGAATTTCTAAATAAACATTCCCTTTTGTTTAGCCATAATTTCCTATTTTCTTACCAAAACAGTCTTTTTGTAATTGTTCAGTTTTCACTGGAAAAAGTGTTTGTGGACTGGAATGTTCTCAAAAAACAAGCAGTTCCTTTCAAAGCTATTAGTGTTGATTTACAAGGTCTAACGTGCAATGTTAATTGAATATAAGTAGGAAATACTACAAAAAAGCTGCTAGTGTGGCGTGATCTTGTAAATAATGATTATCACACTCATTTACTGGAAAAGAAGTATAGTACTATTTGGCAATGTTGGTTTTTTTTTTTTGTTTTGGTTTGTTGTTTTTTTCTTTCACAGTAATAAAACCCAGTTTATCTAAGGAGGAGGTAGTCAAGGTACTTCCTCTAAATTTTCTTATTATTGTTAACACTACTAAATAGTTAGGCATGGGCTCTTCGGCAAAATTAATTCTGAAGATTTCCTTTGTCCAGGTCTGACCAGAAGGCAGTTAAAATACCAACTGTCACACAGTGATAAGCTGATGTTAACTGTCCTCTCTTGCAAATGTCAGTGAAGCCTGAGTGGAGAATGTAGCAGAAGCATAAGCCTGACCTTCACAGAAATGGTCCAAAAAGCTATCTGATAGTATTCACTTTTTAAAGCAGAGTTATTTCACTTAAGTCAATTAGGTGGAGTTCTAACTAAACTGAAATAAGAGCCTGAGAGACTAAAAATGCCTATGGAGATACTTAGTTTAATTAATTGTTCAGCTAGAGTGATTCAAGCTTATATTCAGTCAAGGGATTTTTTTTCCCTAAAGCATTTAAAGAATATAGGCCATGATAAAAATGGTCAAACTTCTGAGTGGGTTGTTTGTGGTGGTTTCAATTAAAGCATTTTGTTTTGCAGTGAGGACAGAGTGACTGGGCACAGTATCTGTCACTCACTGTGGCTCTGCCAACAGAGCAACTCATCATGGTGGGATCACTTGGGACCAGTCAGAAGTCCATCATACACTTGTTCTAACCTCAAAAGTAATTTTGATTTCTGACTTAATTATACCCAAAAATAGGACAGGGACTGTTTTTCTCAGGAAAGTTCTCCTGGGTTACAAATGAATTTAAATGCTGTGGCTTTCTAAGAGTGGAAGCTCTTGAAGTGGAGAGAAGAAAAAGCCCTTGTGTTCCCGAAAAGCAATGTCTTACAGGACAGCATCTGTAATAGAGCCCCTCACTGCCTACAAGGAAGAAAAGGCCTCAGACTCCTAAGGCACATCTTTGACTCAGGGTTTTAATCAATGCCTGTTCCTTAAAAGCACTAGTAAGAATAGAGAAAATTTTTTATGCATCACTGTTTTGTTCTGTAGAATGATAAAGAGGCTACTTTGTATGCTGTTATTCAGTGTTATTAAACAATGTCTCCTTCAAGTAGGAAATTCAAATGCTGTGTTAAAAATTACTAGATATGTTTATTTAGTCTGATCTATTAATTACTTTTTGCATGTGCCCAGAAGTGAGGTTGAGCATTATTTCATGGCTTATATGTTACAATGGAAACAAAATGGTACTTTTTCCTCAATGGCACCAAGCATTATATAAACATGTATGATGAGAGTGACTCTCCTCTTGTTCCCACTGCTGTCAGACAGAAGTGCTGCTGTTCAGCCAGTAGTCTTGATTCCTTTATTGGCTTTTACAAGGATAACATCAGCACCAGCCGAGGATCCATCAAGATATTTCACTGAAATTTCAGAAGTAGTTAGTGATGCACTGCCCTCCTAATGGGAGATATGTGTCTTGTTTTGAGCAATTTACTGTAGAAAAAACAGGTGTAAATATGCAATAGAATGTTGTTTCCTCAATGTTTTGGTTAAGACTGTTATATACATTGTCTAGTTCTTAAATCCAATATAATTAAACCAAAACCCAATGTATTTATGGATTTTGATCACAATTCAGGAAGCATATCTAATATGCTCCCATTATGGAGTGATCAGGAAATTCAGCAAACTTAAAAGAATACATTTAATCAGATGCTTATTAAGGAGATGTCTTAGCTTTTGGAGAGACAGGTGCAATCTGGTTCAAGGAAACCTATGTTTTTAGTCATGGTAGTGCTTTGAGCACTAAAACAATTCCTAACATCTTTTCCTTGGCTTATGGCATCTACATAATACATAACAATAAATGCTATTTTTAAAGTAAAAATTACAATATTATATGCAACATATTTGCAATAACTTAAAGCACAGTTTCTCCTGTAAACCCTTGCCATAATGAAGTGCATTTGGGACAAGTAAAAACATATTAATTTGCAGCAAATGGCTGTGAATCATACACAGAGGCCTTCTACCTAATCTGGTAGGGGTTTCTGTTTTCTTACAGTTTATAAAGGTTAATATCAAATTTTTTTACTGTGTCCATGATGCATTTATTCTGAAAAAGCAGTATATTACAAAGATCAAAGCATAAGAAGTAGGTAACAAGTATACCTTTTAATAAAATTATTTTTACACTCCTATTTCATACACAATTGCATGGTTTTATCTCAAAAAAAAAAGAGAAAAATTCTGTGAATAACTTTTTGTGTGTATATAATGAATGAAGGTGCCTAGCAAGGTACTAGAAGTCCCTTTTTTACAAAGAAAAGATTGTTGTCTCCAATACGCTTCTGCCAGCTGAGGCTGGTGCTGCCTGAGTGCTCCATTCATCCCAGCCTATGTTTTACACGTTATTACTGCATACTTTACACTGAATTATCTGTTCCCACAAGCTACTCTTGTTGTATTTGCTTGGGAAAGATGCCTAATTCCTGATAGCACAGCCTTGAGCTATATAGGCCTAAGTTTCCCACTGCATACTTTCATATTTGAGAAAATAGTTTTGTCCTGATCAATGGGCTGTGCTGAGCCAGATGCAGCTCTACTGTTGATGGTGTGGTACAGGGAGGTGCGTGTTGTTGATTATTTGGGGGGTAAGCAGGTAGAGAAATGAATGAAAAACAAGTTAGAGCTCCCTTTCTCCTCCTGATGGCAGTATTCATCAAGAAGCTCAGGTAGCTATTCAGGTTACAGATTAAATAAAATTTCTTAAAGCATATCTGCACCAAGGGAAAAAAGGCAGTGATAATTCCATCCTCTGCTTATCTGCCTGTTTTCCCCAGGAACCACCTGACAGGGTTGTTGCCACCATGGTTCATCTGAGAGGCAGGCAGAAATGGGTCTGGCCATCAGAAAAACAGGCACAAGGGGAACGGGAACAGCCAGTGCAGTTTCTAAGGGGAACAAGCCAGTTTTCAAGGGTCCAGTGTGGGGATGAGCCCAGGAAAGGAGGCAGTAACAGAGCAGGAGATGCCAGAGAAATTACTAATGCCATTGTTGTTCTTGTGGAGGGATGTAAAGAGGAGATATCTGGGCAATGACCAATGAAGTAATTTGTTATGGATGGCATTGCATGAGAAAATTATCTGTAGTAATTCCATTTGAGGGTGGACATTTTTCCCTTCCCTCATTTCCATGAATCATTCAAAATGGATTCCAATCCAACTGGGAAAGAAAATTAAACAAACTTGATGCTGCTAATCTTGCATTGGCAATTTTAAAAAAAGTAATCTACACAGGAATTGCATACCCAGTAGGGACTCTACAGTACAGCACATGCTACACTTTTTGTAACGGTCATGTGGGTAAAATATGTTTTTGAAAGCGTTAACATGGGCAGGCAAGGTTTAAACCAGCAGTTCTTGGCCCTCTTGCATCCCATTAGGCTTGGGGAAGAGTAAGTATTATGGAAGGAAAGGGAGAAAGGACGTGGTGAAAGTGGTTTTGCTCTAGATAAGCCTCTGCTTCCTGCTTCACAATCTTGTTCCTTGCCTCAATTTCCCCTGTTATTCTGCACAGAGCTTTAAACCATTTTTACACCTTCAGCAAGAGATATGTGCTTTGGCTTATTTTTCCAAAGGAAAATCTCAGGATGGTTGGAAAGATGACAGCAGCTCACAGGGCCTGAAGTTTCTGCCTGTCCAGACAATTAAACACTTCCTTCACAGAAATAGCAGGAATTTAACCAGTACAGAAAATACCCTCCCTTTTTCTACCAGGAACTTCAAGCAGATTTTACTTTCTCAGACTTCCTGATGTGGCTAAATCTCAACTAGTACAAGTATGATACCTCAGAAATTACAACTATCTGCATAGTGAGTACGATAAATTTTAAAAATATATAATTAAATACTTAGCATTGCTTTTGCTGACAATCTATTTACTTGCAGCCTCTGAGCATGTTACATACAGTCGTGACGTAAAGATAAACTGTTCTGCCAGAAGCTGATGTCATATGACTGTACTGAAATTGTCCCTTTGTCTTTTTTCAAAAAAACTTTATTTCCTTAGACAAGGCAGTCCCCTAAAGCTACTCTCAGGTGGCCCTGAACCCAGGTGGAAAAAGGAAAAGCTCACATATGGCTGAAAGATGTAGACTTTGGGCATGTCTAATCAGCAGCAGGATTAGGGAAGGAGCAGAAGACAGAAGTGGAGAAGGGGAGCACAGGTTGGACAGACAACACGGGGAGGAAACAGGGTCATCTGCAGCCGAAAGGGCTTTTGGCAGCTGTTAATGAACTGTCCACAGATCTGAGGTCAGATAGGATGGTGCTAAATCCTTCCCTAAGTGTCATGGTCTTAGACAGATTCAGTGTGGCTGTAAACCACTCTGGAGAGCCAAGCAGGCAGTCCTGGTGCTGTTTGTTCTAATCCTGTGCAGGGAACCAAGGTCCTTGGACACCCACTGCCACAAATGAAGAGCCTGTAACACCTGCCTATGTCTTGATCATTCACCTTTGTATTTGTTTGCTTCTTTTTACATTGTTTTGCTTTGTTATTAAACATACTTATTTCCTGACAGCTGTGATACCAACAAGAACATTTGCACAAGGTATTCAGAATCCTGTTTATTTTGGTTGGTTGATTTCCTAAAGCAAGCTTCTATTTAAATTTTTGGGAAAGAATGAAGAAGAAATGGTACCCAAAGCCTCTGTAAGTACTGAACTCATTTAAAATCACACATAAGTATTCATAAAAGCACTCTGTATAAATTGCCATTGGATTTTTATTGCAAGCCACGGTGTGTGTTGGCTGGGTGTGTGCTGGCTGGGTGTAGATGTCTGAGGCCTCTCTGCTTTACCTGGCCTGCCTGTGCTCTGCCACAGTGGCAGCGGATGTGCTTTCTTCTACCACATGAATAAGCTTAAGCTGACTGTAATACCTTACTCTCACAGTGTCACCTCGTAATTGTTAAATTAATACCAAATCTCGTGACTGTTATGATTAGAATGAGTTGTTACAATATCCTTTCATCTGCATTTGTGTGACATCCAGTGGCTGGATGGGTCAATCACAGGTTCACATTTCTTGCGAAAAATGTAAAAATGACTCACAACTCTGGCTAGAACAGGACAGCAGGAAATGTATTGGATATTAATGCTAAAAGAGCAATTGCTTAATTTTGGTTTAAAAATAAACAGGCAATTAAAACACCTTGTTCAAGGGGACACACTGGAGATTTGTATGCAGCCTTAACTCGTTACAGCCTTCAGAGTTCTTTCCCAGTGCTACTGACATGAACTCATCTCCTCTGTGTTCCCACTGGGCACAGGGAAGAGAATAAACAATATATCACCCTGGTCAGAAATGAGTAATCTGTTTTCCTGCATTTTACTGCACCATGGCCAGGACTCTTGTCAATTTTGTCAGGAGCAGTCCTGAAATAGGAACCAAATTTTTATTGAAACACTTGAAATATTTAAAATAGCCAAATATATTAAGTTTGATTATCCAAATAGTATTGAATTTGGCTTCTAAAAAGTTTTTTAAATTGAAGGATCTAGAACTCCAGTCTCATGTTTGAAAAATAACTGCCTGAAATTGAAGTCATACATGGCAGTTGAGTAAAGTATTTTCACTGCCATCTTCATAATGACAATGACTTGGCAGCACTGCTCTCAACTTTTGCTTATCTGTTTTTTCCATGCAGGTAATAGCAACAGCTTTTTTACTGCACACTCAAAAACCCCACATTTATCACAGAGCATTTTTTGTAATTTTTTTTATTATAAGTAGCATTTACTAATGCTGAAAAGGAAAAAGATGAAAACATAAAATTTTCTCTGCTTTTCTAATTGTCTCTACAAGGTCCATAAACCTGTTTCATAAATCAAGATAATTCCTTGTGCATAAGGCTTTTATACAAGCAAAAGTACAATATTTTCAAAAAAATATTTTTAATCTCATAAAAGCTAGAAGGAAATTAAGCATTGATGGCTAGTGTCTGAAACCACTTTAAAATTATGTTTTTGGAGTGACTAAATTTCAGCCTTAATATTTATTAATTATGAGCTACGTCAAAGATGTAAAAATATTATTTTGGCAGAAAATTTCCTGTTTAGATAAATAAATTGGACACACAATAAAGACCATGCAAGGCCTGGGTACTGCATACGAGGCAAATGTTAGCAGCAGACAGGAAAACAGCAGCTGTGCACCATTCTTGGACACAAAGTCCTCAGGAGTCACGAGGTTAGCGCAGGATCTGTTTTTTCATGCCTGGTTTTGCTGACTAGAGAGTCACTTAGTCAAGTATAATAATCAGAATAAAAGTCCTCTCCTAAAGTTAGACTAGTTTCATGCTAATCTATGGCAAAGAAAAGCAAGTCAAATCTGTCAGAATTTTATCCAGAAGAAAACAAAGATCAGATATATGAAAATGCCCTTGCTGAGATCCAGTCCTTTGAGCTGCCTCTTGGAACCACACTAAGGTATGCTTCTTTTTGATAATATTACACTCTTCATGAGGGGTATGTTCCATTCTGTAGCTGTTCCTCCAGTCAGCCCAATAGATTAGAAACTTTGTTTTCCTGACCCTGAAGCCTACAGGAAAGTTGAGTTTAATTTCAATGTGACTGGCCCTAAATCAGAAAATACTAACCAAGGTCAGCTGCTCAGCTCTTTTCACCAGGACAAAGGGATCTGTTACTTATAGCTGGCTGCAGAGTCACTGTGCAGAAAGAAATTACTCTTAAAAATGAAAACAAGGAGAAATTTTCTCTTTTGTGTAGCAGTGTTTTTAATTTGATGTTAATATCCACATTTTAAAATAATTAATTGCTTCTTATTCTTACATTTTTAAGAAATTCAATGTTTTTTAATCCCTAGACACAACTAGTTAAGGTTTTACCACTGATATTCCTAAATATCTGAAGATTATGTGGTTGGTTTTTTTTCATTTGCAGCTTATGGAAACTGTTTAATGGTAAAAGTGCAACTGAAAAAATTTCCTCTGCATAGATGCCCTAAAAAAGGAATACATAAACCATTATGTTATATGTCTAAGTATATTGTCAGTATCTATAGAAGAGTTTTAAAAATAGCCTGCCTGGCACTGTAGGTGTCACGTTGCAGTAACTATCAGGCTAAAAAAAGAAAACTTCATTTACCCTGAAAAATGTGTCCATTTATTACTTCAGTACTTTGGTGATGGGAAAAAAGGAACGTGGGAAGACTGAGACTGCATTTGAGTGATTTCTTGAAGGAAATTCTACTGCAGAGGTAGCTTGTAGGGTTTTTCCTATTTTCTTTTTTGCATCAGTTGATTTAGTAGATGCCATCAATTCATCTCAATCAACACTGAATATGATACAGTCACAAGCACAGGCACGATGTGCAGTCTTGGTGCCATTTATTAACTGATGTGCAGGTGTAGTTGCACCAGGGCAGGAGACATGAGGAATTTTGACTACAGTAACTGGCAGGGTGCCAAATGCTATTGTAGACCTTGATGCATTCATAGTCGTGAATTCCTGTTAGTTCCTCACTGGAACTACACATCACCCTCAAGTTTTACCCATCAGGCCTATTTTTTTGCATGGGCTTCCCACTTGTGTGCAGATAACTTTGCCCAGAAAGCAGGTGTATCCTGTCTCCTGAGCATGCAAAACCAAGGACTAGTTCATCTTTGGCCACGGACCACAAAGTGTATAATTTAAATAGAAAATAGGCCATTCCTCCTTCATTGAAAAGCGAAGCTTTGCTGTTCAAAGCACTAGAAACAATATGTCAATTTCTAGTGAAACACAACAAGCCAATGCGAGAAAAGGTGCACGTTGTTTGTTTTGTTCTGTTCTATTTTTATCTTGACCCCCAAATTCTGTCACCTAAAGAATGGAAGGAATCGAGTCGGGGACATAAACTGAGTGCAGAATCCTCGCAGGGCCTCCCTGGGGACATGGGCACCGCGTGTGAGCGAGCGGGCAAACCAACCAAACCAAACCGATAGCACTAACATTAAAACAAGATCGCACCATGAAACAAAACAGAACTAGCACAGAGGAAAGGGCCAGGTGTGACCCTGTAAGCCTTCAGGGCGTCTCTGCAGTGGGGCCCATCCCGGCAGGGAAAGGGCCGGTTTTGGGTGTCCCTCGTCTGTCCCAGGGCGCTGAGCGGGCCGGGCTGGCGCCGAGCAGGAGCATCTGCCGCGCTCTCTGCCGGACCCAGCGCTCGGAGCTGCCCAAGGCACGGAGGGGCTTTGCCGGGCTCACAGGGCCACCCGGCGCAGCTCTTCCCCTCACCGGGGCCGCGGGGAGCTAGGGCCAACCGGGCGGGGCGCCGCCTGCGCCGCCCCGGTCCCCGCGCACCCTCCCGCGGCCCCCTCCAGGGCCCTCCCCGGTCCCCGCACAGCCTCCCGCAGCCTCGCCGCCCCCGCCCGTGCCCTCGCCGGTCCCCGCACAGCCTCCCGCAGCCTCGCCGCCCCCGCCCGTGCTCTCGCCGGTCCCCGCACAGCCTTCCGCAGCCTCACCGCCCCCGCCCGGTCCCTCCCCGGTCCCCGCACACCCTGCCGCTGCCGCACCGCCCCCGCCCGGGCCCTCCCCGGCCCCTCCCGCCGCGCCGGGGCCCTCCCATCCAAGATGGCGGAGAGTCTGCCCGAGCATGATCGGATCCTGCAGGAGATCGAGAGCACCGACACGGCCTGCGTGGGACCTACCCTGAGGTGCGGGGCAGGGGGGCAGCGGCACCGCCGTGGCCGGGCGAAGCTCCCCCGCCCTCCCCGCTCGGCGGCCCGGGGAGCCGCGGCCTGGCTCGGCCGCGCTCCGTGACAGCTGCTCCCCGGGGACGGCGCGGGGCCGCCCGCAGCGCCGGGCGCGGAGGGGACGCGCAGCCCCCAGTCCGCTCCGCTCCACGGGCCCCCCCCCCCCGCCGCCCCAGCCGCGGGCCCTGCGGGGCAAAGGGAAGGGAAGGGCCGGCGCGGCGCGGGCAGGGCGCGGGGCTGTCACTCAGCCGGGCGCTGGCAGGGAAGGGGCCCCGGGCTGACCCATCCCGGGCACTGCGTGCGGCGGGGCCGGAGCGCGGCTCGGCGCGGGGCGCCGGCGCTGGGCCGGCCGGGCCTGGGCGGGCTCGGGGTGCTCAGTGTCACCTAGGGCCGGCCCTCGCCGCCCCGCCTTGGGCACAGGGCATCTCCCTGCAGGGTGCTGGTACCCCGGTTCGGTGCTGGGAACGGGACCGAAACCGTATCGTGGGTGGGTGTTGCAGTGCTCCTCTATGCAGCCTTTCGTGTTGAGGTCTGAAACATCCTGCCCTGGCTTGCTTAGTCTGGGAGATGTGATGGTGTTTAGACTATTTCCGATATGCCGTGCCTTCAACGGTTTGCTTTTTTTCTGCTCCCTCCGATTCTGCATGCTGCCAAATGGCATAGCCTGCATGTTGAAGAAAAGGTTTTGCATAACCTTTCCTGTTAGGAGAAGAACGTGAGAGAGAGACGGGGAGAGAAGGGCAGGGAGTGAATTGGGTAATGGAGGAGGCGCAGTGGGAAAGGGGATCTCCCTTCTGGAGCCGTGTTTATGACTCCCTGATTAGAGATGCCTGAAAGAATTGAAAAGGCACGGATGCCAGCCAGGTGAGGGCGAGAGAGCTGAGAGCCTGAACGTTGTCTCTCTGAGGACACAGAGAGCCTGTGTGCAGAGACCTGGAGAAGGCAGTCCGTGTGACAGCATCCTGCAGAGCGGTGAGCGTGGTGCTGCTGGCTTTGCCTGGAGCAGGAATGGTGCCTGCTGGAAAAGGGTGAACGCAGGGTACACGGATGAGGAACCCAGTGATGAGAACTGATGGAAAAGAAATTTATGTTGCATGCAAAATGTGTCATTTTGCACTTCACAGTGAAGGATTTTGAGGTTGGCTGCATGTGTCTCCAGTGGGTCCTCCAGAGCTGTGTGGAAGGTGGCAGGCTGGGCATTTGTGCGAGGCTGGCGCCAGTCAGTCCTCCAAGAGCACAGATGAGGAGTGTGGCAGGGTGGTCCAGACATCACACAGGAGCAGCTTGTCGGGTCAGTCCTGTCTTGGAGGTCAGCTTGGAGCAGACTGCCCTCTGATCTCTCCTCGTGTTCCTTAAATACAGCCAGTCTTGGGAGTACAATGTAGAGATGCTGTAGTTGAGCATCCCAAGGAGCTTCACTTTTGAGAATCTGAGAGCTCAGGCTGAGAGAAAGTAGCTGAGATGCTTTCAGACTTGAGTTGTCCCTGAAGGTGGTTTAGCCATGTTTCAGTTTAACATGCCCAGGAAGGTCAAAGCTGATGTCTGCAAAAAACACACTGAAACAAAAAACCTAGCAAGAAAATATTAAATATAATTATGGGTTTGCTACCATCTCCAGTATAGAACTTATATCAGAGTAAGAACATACAGAGAATCAGACTACACAGTAGAAGAATGCATGTGTGGGAACCACAGGTGTGGATGGGGAAGGAACCATATGAATCTCCTATCCACATTTAGTTTTTAAAATGTGCTGAAGTTTTTATGAATACAAACATTTAATCTCTCAATTTCTTTACATGTTCCTATCCTTTCTTCTTATTCATGTCTCATCTACCTTGTCTCACTGACTTTCTGGTAGGGAACTTTTGCATTGCTGACTTTAAGGATTTTTAGGAAAAAAGTGCGTGTTGGTCTGATTTAACCGCTAATGTTCAATTACAAATAAAAAAAAAATGAGGCTAAAGAATGGTTACGGCTGGCTGAGTGTTGTGAAAGAAGTCCAGGCAACATCACAGTAACGTACTGCTACTTCAGAAGAACAGCAGTGTTTAAAATCAAAACTGTACCTATTTGTTCAGCTATGTCTGTTACAATTTGTGAACTGCTATGTGAAACTGAAAAGTCTAAAATCCCACATCTAATTTCAAGATCTGTTTCAGTGAACAGAAGTGTGAATGTAAAATGGTGCATTGTTTTCTGCATGAAATCTACGTTTTACTTGCTAAACAATATAAATTAAAGAAACGAATTGAGTAATTCTACTCAGTTGCGTAAGGCTACAATATAAAGTGATCCATTGATTTTCAGTCACAGAAGCCATTGAAGCCAGTTGTCTCATGTAATGACTGAAACTACATTCATTTCATTATGTGAAATGGAATGTTTCAGTAATCTGTGGTCTGTAATGCTGGGAGAACATTTATAGCATTGTCACATGAAATAAAGTACCAACAGACCTGCTTCAATAGCAGAACAAAAGAAAGGGCTCAAGGTGAGCAGTTTGGATAAGAAGCATGAGGTAATAGGGATATGCAGGATCTCACTAACCCTTAATTGTTCATATCAAGATCTTAATGTCTTCCTAGTACATCCGTGCTTCAGAAAGGAAATGCAATATTTTTTGTGGACTGTTCATAGATTTCATGGAAACACATTTCTGCTCTTGTTTGTCTTCAGGCTTTTGTGTGCTAGTTTGGCATAGCTGCCCCTGCCAGGGTGTTGTTTCCTACCCTACTACAGGAACAGCAGCACTTGTTCTCGTGATATAAAAAATAACAGCAGTTATTGATATATAGTGAGTTTGTGTATAATTTACAGGTAATAAACAACATACAGACTGCAGGTGATTTCCTAGTGTTGAGATCTGCCCAGACAGAGGAATATGAAATGCATGTCCTTTATAGGAGGAATCAAGGGACAGCTAATACAATTGGGATTATTTACTATTTAGGAGAGTAAGTTAGATCCTAAAGGTTGCTCTGTATCTCAAGAAATATGAAATGGAAGAGATTGCATTTGATTACATTAATTTTCTTTTTAGATTTTAACTTTAGAATTTATTGATTTAAAATTGCTGGTATTTTACTTATATCTCTAAATTCAGTATCACATGCTGAATCCTTAGAAATGAGACTTAACTGTATAGCATGCCTTTCATTAAATAGGCATTAACTAGGCAGACTGCATATAGCAAGCCAGGATTAATTCTTTTCATCAGAAACTTTTATCAACATCTTTTTAGCTTCAGTGACTAACAAAATGAGATTAATGACAACACCTGTTAAAGGCTCATCACTCTCACCTTTTTATATAACATGTTAATATCTTATAATTCACATCACATACATACTTTTGGGCTTTGCAATCCCAGGGAGAATTATCAGCACATTTCTAGGCTTCATAAAAGAAATGGGAAAAGACAAAAAGAAAGAAAGGCAATTCCCACATTCTCTCTTTCTCTCTCTTTCAAAAAAATGTTAATAACAAAAAACTTTCAGGCCCTCACTGAACTCCATATAAATACATATTAACAGAATTTCAAGAGTCAGTTTTTAAGATTGTCCTCACACTGCTTAAATAGTCAGTTGAACATGCTGGGGTAGCTAATACAAGATCAGTTCTGTTCAGAAGAAAATAGTTGACCTTATCTGATGGTAGTTTTCAGTTGGTTGAAATAGGTCAAAGTGTAGCTCAACAGAATAGAAGTTGTTCTGCCAGTGTCCTGATATGCTCTAGTTGCAAGTCTCTTTGAATTTGTGGTTATGTGTGATATTTCAAAGCCCTTCTTAAAAATAAATGAATTAACTCTTGAATGCTGTCTTGGCAATGTATTGTGTAAGCATATGGTAGACTTTCTCTGAACACTTCATCTCATGATACTGCATCGCTGAGTCTGCAGTGTTCTGAGGTCCTCCTGTCGGAGCAGTACCTCCCTGCCCACAGTCCAGTGACTGAACAACAATACAAAATTAAATATAAAACTATGTGGACTCGATGATGGCAATTTTGTAGCTAAGGTGAAGATAAGGAATTGCTGTGTCTGTTGATGTATCTTTAAGTGGGATGTGCTCTCTGGCTTTAACCCACAAGTGCAGCTCAGAAAGTACTCCTCAAAAGTCAGTGAAAAAATGTGTGTGAGCAGCTTCTCTGTTCCTGAAATCTTTCACCACCAAGCTGTCGCCTGGTAGATGTTAGAGCATCTTCTGGGTTGCTCTAAGCTGTGCTGGCTGTGAAACTTCTTTGTAGAGTTACTAGAGAGCCTCTTCTGCAGACATCTCCCTGGTCCATTGTCCCTGGCTGTGGCAATAACACCCTCAAGAGCTGTTTGGTTGCTGCATTTCTGTCTGATGCTGCAGTTTGCTGCAGTGACCTTCCACTGTTCAGGGCTGCATTGCACTGGGAAAATCAGCACTGAGCTGGCCGGCTGCAAAGCATAATCCCTTCTGCATAGTGCTGCTTTTTTCTCATTTAGGTTAAACAGAGTTTGGAGGTTGGATGTGTATGTTATGAGACTCACAAATGAGCGTGGGTGAAGAGTTACAGCCGATAGCTGTTCATTCTGAACTTCTGTCCTTATGTTGCAGGAAAGCTGAAGGTGAAAGGCACACTTCAGTAAGGCAGCATTGGAAGAATAAGCAAGACTATTTTTTCCTTTCCTGATCAAGGTCTCGAATGTAATTCAGAGGCAGAAATATGGACTGAGAGTCTAATTCTGCTACTTCCACTGTGCTGCAGTAAACTTTGCAGCTGCAGATGCCTCGTCCAGGCTGCGGTCCATAATTGGTATTTTGGAGATATTCTTGTATCCGTTGAAGGGGCCTGTTCAAAGCCAAGGGAGCAAAGCTCTTAAATGCTCTGAAACCTCAGTGTGACTTGTTTTGCTGAACGTGTTCATTGCCCTTACTGGCAGGCAAGCTTTAGCTATGGGATGCTGTGTCTTTAGCACAGCAGTTAGTAAGCAGCAACACAGGCAGTATGAATAACTTCTCAGAATGTGGGCAGGTAGTACAGCATTACCACAGTTGCAGACAGGGAAATACATTTTCTGAGTACTTGCCTGTGGGCTGTTGGGATCTGTGATGTGGGTATCCAATGACAAATTGTGGTTGCCCTCATTTTTGCCCTGTGGTCTTATTTGTCAGGTAGGATTTTCTAAAGGCATTTTTCTGTGTTTTCATTATTTTTGGTTTTGGAGTTATGAGCCAGCAATTCACATTTTTGTCTATAGCTTAGTTTTGTTTTAAATATAGAGCAAACATAAGAGGGCTCTGAGATCATCAGCCAGTGCTTTAAATCAGAATTTAAACGGTTTGATCACATATTTCCATTTCAAAGAGTATGATAATCTTTTACAGAATTGTAAGCTCTTGGTTTGAAAATGAGTAGTCTGTATCTTTATTAATGGTTTGTCTTCAAGACCTGCTCAGTGTTCAAGTTAATGTGTTTCATTTCTAGTTCCCTTTCAAACTGAAATTACCAAGTAGCCCAAAAGAACTGGAAATTCCTTGTGTGGTAGCTGTGGTCTTTTTTGCATCAGGTCCCAGAGTGTATTTTCATGTGTACTGTCATGGTTTAACCCCATCCAGCTGCCAAGCACCACACAGCCACTTGTTCACTCCCCCACCTGCAGGATGGGTGAGAGAATTGGAAGACTAAAAGCTGGGAAGCTTGTGGGTTGAGATGAAGACAGTTTAATAGGGAAAGCAAAAGCTGCACACACAAGGAAAACAAGGAATTAACGCACCAGTTCCCATGGGCAGGCGGGTGTTCAGCCATCTCCAGGAGAGCAGGGTCCATCACGTGTAGTGGTTTGCTCTGGAAAACAAACATCATCATTCCAAACATCCCCCTTTGCTGTGAAAAGTGTATCCTGAAAATCCAGAGGCTTGATTGTAGTGTCACTTGCAGATCTTATTACTTGGTGGAGGATTTGATGATATCCCAAGTGTTCAGGTTGAAAGGCAACAGTCAGATAAAGCAATTGCCTATGTGATGTCTATTGCTATGAAGGAGCAATATTTTTTTATGGCTAGTCCATTATATGGAGTCAAAAGGGCAGAAGAGAAGTGTGTGCTCTAGACTGATTAATCTGGCATTCAGAGCAGGACTGCAGTTCTGATTTTTCTGTAGACTAGCCTGATATTTCAGTGAGATTTGTCATTGACAAGCAAAAGTATTTTAGAAGGTGAGGATTCACTTGCATTGCTACAAGTTTCAACATGTTACTTCTCAACTCTTCATAAAGCCTGAAACTGTTTGAGGATAATCGTATCTGCCCTGCATTTTTCTGTTGTGAAAATCTTTGGGTTCAGTGCTGATTAAGTTCGTAATGAAATGTGTGTCTGCAAATCACCCATCTTGATCTTTTTAGTGTTCATGCATCAGCTTCTGACTCAGTTCTTGTTGTGATTTCCAAATGGGCAACTGCCAGGTGAAGTTTTAACCTAGCTAGTAACCTGTGTGAATGGTGCTGAAATAGCTGCCTCCAGTTTCACAAGCATTACCAAAGAGCTTGAAATTGTCCCAGTGTTTAGGAAACAAGTTTCAAAATACATGAAAGCTTCTCAAAAAGAGGTATCATCTGCTGAGAGATCCAGAATACTGTACTTAATAGGTGTTTCATCTAAATATATCCTTCTCATCATATGAACAGCTTATACTTGTGTCCTCTTACATCAGTTAAATTCAGGAAAGTCAGTTCTTACTCATGTAATCTCTTCATTTACTTCTTCCTCAAGCTGATTTTATTTAGTGTCTGGTGACCCAGATTTTGGACCTGCCATGTGCAGGAAGTGCATAATTTTACAGCATTCACAATTGCTGGTCATATAGATATTTACTTTCTTGCAGATTTTTTTGGAAAGCCAACACACAGCAGAGCCTGTACTGCAGCTTTCTTTATGTATTGCTGACCCATTGCTTCGAAACTGCAGTTTCCTCAATACAGATGTCTACCTGAGAAGCCTTAGCATAATTCAATTAAATATGTCTGATTTTGACCTTTAAGTGTTATTAGAGTGTTTGAACATACAGGGCTCAAATGACAGTGACTCAGTTAAGCAAGTTTTGTCATGTTACATTTTATATATTATACTACTAAAATGAGTTCATACAAATCTATGAGGATTAATATTTCTTGAATAATGCTTTGAAAATAATGCCAGGAATGGATTTGCAAGTGGGAAACTATTTCTATGGATTGTAGTAAATTATTTAGTAATAACTTGTTCAAAACACCAACCTAGCTCTGCATCAGCATCAAGTAATTGCATGAGATTGTATCTTAATGAAGGACTTGCCATGGCTAGTTATACAATCCTGCTGTTGCCAGTCATGCTGGCATTACCTGGTGATGGCTGAAATGCCCAAATCTAATCCCTGTCACCGCAGACCTTGGTATAACAATGACAGAATGTCCAATTTGATGTTCTACTCAAAGTATGTTCAACAATGCATCTCTTCCTCATCTTGTACGTCTGCTGTGGAATTGTTTGTACCCTTGACAAAGGGTCTCCTGTGCAGGAAGGAGTTAATGATCTCTGCTGGAGCCTGGCCAAAGCCCTTCCCGTACCTCAACCTTTGCCAGCAATACCAAACTAGTACAGAACTTAATCACTGACAGAGGTATTAAGAAGGAAGGAAGCAGATTTTAGAGCACATCAACCTTGATGGAAAGACATAGGATTTGACAGAGAAGACCTCAAAGATGCTGGAGATTTTTTTTCCTGATCTAGTGTGAGAAAAGGTTCAATTCTAATACCATGAGTGGGATTTTCACTGTGTCTTAGGGAAAGTAACGTGCTTGCAAAATTGCAGTGAGTGTGGCTTGCAATCCTCCTGTGAATCAGAGTAACAGAAAATTAATAATGCATATACTTCGTATGTGTACCTAGGGGATACTTTTGAGACATTTCAACTTCAAAGAGAAGTGTTTCAACTCTCAAATATCACATACCTCAATTTTAGTGTGCTCTCCTTTCTACTACAGGTATTTGGATGTTTCTGTTGGTAGCAGCTCTCACTGGGGCTTTCACAGTGTGCACACTTCCTTATGCACAAAGTGACTTTGAGGGCTCTTTGCCCCTTTTTAGTCATCGAGGCAACAGTTTCTTCTGAGTTTTGGTTTGAGTTCATTTCATCATAAAACATTATCTATTATGTCACTTTTATCCTGTATATTTGTTCTGTTTTGTTTCACAAACTTAGGAAGCTGTAAGCAATTATTCAGTGTGTGCTACCTCCTTTTGGAATACGGAGTTTCTGTGTTGTGCTGAAGTGTCACCTTTCCCTAAGAAATGAACAGATTTTCTTAGTCTGTTTATTGAGCAGGTAAAGGACTGGAGAAAGTCAGTTGCTTCAACACTGTTAAATGCTTCCTAACAGAGAGGAACTCTGTGAGTTTCAGTTCAGCTTCTGATTTGAAAACAGTTTTTTTTACAAGTCATCTTTTATTTTCCAGTGATCCTGGTAGATGTGCAAAGCATGTATAGCACAGGCTGTTGCTTTGCATAAGTTAAATATTAAATATATGATGATATTCTATGTGTAAGCTATGTGAGGGTATAGAGTTAACAAAAATGAATAACATAAGATTATTGTAAAATATATGCTTTGTTTATATGTTTGCAGAGGAATGTGACACCTCAAAGAATTTTCTGGTTATCGGCATTGAAGAGAATACTTAATCCAATTGATCTTGAAACTTTCAAATTACTGGATAGTTTATTTAATCTAGAACTTCTTGAATTTCTGAAAAATAATATGCTTGCATCTGTAGTGTTGGTGTTCAAAGCTTGTTGGAATAGCACACACATTTCTGACATTAAATGTTCTGTTCTAATTCATATGCCCTGAAGAGGCATATGAAATTGTTGACATAAGAAATTTATTTTGTCTACCAGAACAATAGGTATGTATTTATGTTGAAGATTATGTCTCAAGTGCCCTAGATAAAGGTGACAGATTAGCAAGACATTGTAAGAGATGGCTAATAATCTCTGGGACATGTGTGGTAGGAATCTGATCAAATTTTTTAAAAGAACTATGGTTTACAGATGAACTATTGCTACTAAAATGCAGCAATTTATGTAACAAACAATCTGTGGAAATATTAAGGGAAGATAAGAATGTTGCTGTGTGGTCTTCAGTTTCTTATTTTCTTTTCTATGAAATAACAGATTCCAACTGCATCCACTCATATCCATTTAGGTCTATGAAACAGATGGCCAAACTTGGCATTTCATTACATGGCAATAGCCAGTACCAAAGTGAGTGAAGGGGCTGTTTCCTTTGCTGTCTTTTAGTCTACTGTTACAACACAAAATGAGAAAAAAATGTTAGTGCAGCACTTGTTTTTCCGTTTCTTGCTTCATACATCAGTAAGTCGCACAAAGGCTTAGCAGGAAGAGGCATCTCCTTGGTCAGCAGTGTAAAAACAGGAAGGAGGAAGTCTATTGCAAATCTGGGTGTGCTGATTATCAGTTCATGTTTGGCTGCAGAGGATGTGCATTAACAGCCATCAGCGTGAGCCATTGCTTATCCAGCACGGACAATGATGCTGTAGTGCTGCCACTACAGAACAAGGACCCTGCTTATAGGAAGTAATGTTAACTAACAAACTGTACTCAGCCCTTTCCTGCTCATAGAAACAGGATGCTATTAGTGAGAACAATTCACAGAAATTGCACATCCAGGAAAGCCAGGCAAGCAAACCATAACAGCTAACTAAGATTAATAAAATCTTTTCTCTGATTAGGCCATAGCTTGAGTTCTACATTGTTCTGGCATGTAAGAGGATCTTCTAAATAGAGAGGTAAGATGTAATTATGAGTAAGAATGGCAGAACTGGACCCTGGGTAGTACCTGGCATTGAAAGGCAGCTTAGCTTTTAAGAAATGTGCTTACTACCATAACTGCAGTTGAATTACAGGAAACACCTGGACATTATTTTATAAAGCTTTTTAGGGTGTATGCAGCAACCTATATGAAATAACTCCATGGAAAATCCCTACAAAGTTTGCAGTTTGTGTAAACAGAAAATATCTTTGTATATTGTAGGACAAAGGAAGTTTCTGCAGTGTTTCCTGTGAAATTGCAACTTAAGTGGAGTGTATGATAGAGTGTCATGTTAAGGAATGCCTTGGTTATAGTCATAGTGACAGGTCTGTTTTAAGGGCAGAGTCTTGATTTGCATTGTCAGTGTTTTGTGCTTGCACTGATCCCACTGGACTCATCATGCAAATTCAAATTGTAAATATTACTTTATTTTATAATGTTATTTAATATATCACTGTGTTGTTGTTGGTTTTGATTTTTTTTTAATGAAAGGAGAAATAGGGAGAGAGGACAAACATCTAATTGGCCACCTCTTGCAATGTGTGTATGGGAGCTGGTTGGGAGCATCTCTAGCATCAGGACAGACAAAAGTGGCATTGGTAGCATGGTAGAAAATCTAAAAGCATTATTTTCCATAAGCACAGTTTCTTTACATCAGAGTTGGTTTATTTGTGTGTTTTGTTTAAGTATTACTTTGAAAAATTGAATTAAATTTTTTTGTGTGTGTGCCGTCATTTAATTGATTAAAGTGGTCAGTTGATTTTTTCCCCCCCCACAGTGCTAAATCCGAAGCTCTACAATTGAATCTTTTTCTCTTGCATCTGTCGCAGGTCAGAAGTTGCATAGTCAGACTTAAACTCTGTGTCAAACTTGTACAACTGTTGTACAGATCTGTGTAATTCCTGTCATTGTTACAGCATTTATGGAGTTGTAACTGATTGGCACTTACTGAGTGGTTATCAGTATCCTGAAAGGAATGTGTGTGTACAGTTTTTAATTGCTTCATCTGTCTTGTGTAATCAGGAAATGAAAGACTTTGTGGCAATTTGGCAGGGGTGGGGAAACCTGCAGTTGATCCTAGAAGTGGGACAGAACAGGATGGGCTGGGGAGCTGCGAAAATGGTGAAAGGTGGCCAGACATTTATGAGGAACTTCTTCATCCTGTAAAAAGATTTATATTTTTTTCTCAGTTTTCTAGAGATTTTTTTGCTATTTTTAAAATAGATTATCTGTTTTAGAAATATTTGCTGTTAGAACCTATTATTATAAATGATTAGTAAGATAATTATCATTCACTCGAAACTTGATAGTAGTGCTCCATAAGCTCAGAGTTGTTTCTTCTGAATACAGATTACAATTAAAAATGGAATCATTATCCATTTAGAACAACAAATGCACATCTAAAACAAACCCCCAAATCAAGAAATAATAGATTTTTTATTAACTCAATTGTGATTTGTTAAATTTTTTGTCTTCTAATGGACTGTTTTAGTTATTATTTTTAATTGACAGAGTTAGTTATCACCAACCAGGAATTAATATTATTTTCTGAATCATTATTTTCATATGAAAGTATGGAGATTTTATTTTTAATAAGAGAAACTCTTGAAATTAATTTTTTTCCTGAAGCCTGGGTTCTTGAGCAGTTCTGCTTCCCATTGAAAAGTTACAGCTGTTGCTGTAGACATGAGACATTAGTTCTGATTCTGATTATTCTTGCAATCTATTTTTCCATGCTAAAACAGGTAGATTATGGGAGAAGTTGTATTTATGTTTCTGGTTATTGTAATTTTCTAGTAAGAACATAAAGATGTGAAGATCAGGCATGAGGAGAGAAAAAGCAAATTGGGGGTATTTGCTGAACTTTCAAAAGTTTTTAGGCTCCTCTGCTTTTACTGGTCGGAATGTATTTCCTTTGCCTTTTCAGTAGTCCAGTCAATGTATTAAATTAATTTCTGGGCTTATATGATTTTTTTTTGCATGTGACTTTTTATTTCCCTCATCCTTGGTGAAATGCTCATCCTCTTTTAATCCCATTTACACTCAGGCATTTAAGGACATATATCCTACCTGCATGTACATAAATATTTATATGAAATTGTAGCAGAAATATACATTTGAAGTGAGACTGTAAGTGTTTATGAAGACATCTGTGACAGTGGCTCAGAGTGATAATGCATGTGTGTGTAGTTATCATTATGGAATATATCAGATGATTTCAGGATAATTGATTTTTAAAATTACTATTATTTTTTGAAGGGTCGGGTGGAATTATTGGAAGGTTAAGTTTTATAATTCTTGGCTAAATTTTAGCTCTCTGGAGATGAGTCTTTTTACTTACTCTGACAGCTGGTGCTTTTGTACATGGAATGGTGCCCTCTGGTGCCTCAGTGTAGTGTTGCGTGTAACCACAAGAAGTCAGTAAGACCTATTGAATATGTATTTTTCATATTGTATTTCAGTTTTGAAAGTAAAAATTTGAGAGCATTTTTTTATGGTGTAAAGTAAACTTGTTTGGTTTTTTTATTTTTTGAAAATGGTTGTATATCTGACAATTCTCTCTTTTTTTTTTTCGGACCTGAGTTCAAATCTGTTTATGTTTGTCTTTCTCCCTTCAGCCTACCTAGTAAAAGAGATCAAGGTAAAAATATCCTTATTGTAATAAAATTGATCCAGTGACTGAAACATCTTTCTCCTTTAGGTTAGTCCCTGACTGTTGCTAGTAAATTTTTTTGTTTTCCTTCAAGTACTCTCTGCATTTTCTATTTACCTAGTCTGGCATTAATATGACTCATATTGTCTAGTTGTTGGGATGAGTCAGAAAAAATAGTCCCTCTGTTTATATACAGAGTTCTGGGAAATACAGACAGATGACCTGCTACCCATTACCAGAAATATTGTCCAGCTCTGCTTGTGCTCTTCATGGGCTCCCTGCTTGCCCCATCATTAGGAGACAAACCAGTACCTGTCCTATCACTGACAGCACTGATGTCTCAGTAGTCGCTCAAGTTACTGTTCTCTCATTCCAGATTGAAAATTAAGGTGATGTGTTGTTTTGGGTTTTTGGTACCAAAATCAAACACAAACTTCTGTCTCCAACATCAGTGATTTTCTCCTTTGTTTGTTCCAGTTTTTGAAGTCTCATACTGAGAAAAAACCCGTCTTGTCAGAAATTCATGGTATGAATCAGCCAGTAGTGGTCTATAGGTTCCTATAGCTGTGTATATCAGAGGCTGAAAGCAATTCTAGTACAAACTGATCATGCCTTTCAGTTTGGCACAGGTCAGGTTTCTGCTGTATTTCAGACCGTCAGCATCCGCTTCAGGGGCCCATAAAGCTAAAGAGGATCCTCGGGATTCTTCATTCAGAGGTGTATAAACAAAAATTGCAAGAACTATATATTCCACATGTAAAAGTTCTTCTGATATCCTGGGCATGTTTGCCCCTTTTCATGACACTTCCCACTGATTTGTGTGAAGCCATTTACAGTGAGAGATTTTTAGGGTAGACATATTTGCATGTAATAGTCATCTCCTGAAGAAATGGAGCTGGAAGAGTTACTACATCCTCACTCTGTTTCCCACAGGATTCTCTGTGTGTGTGTAAATTCTGTTAATTTTGTTTTGTAGTTTAAAAGAATAATCTCTACATGCTTTCATGTCTCTCTCAGATTCTGCAATATGGTGATTTGTCTCCCTGATAGTTTAACTCTGAAAAGTGCAGGATTGCTCACAGTGCCATTATCTTTTGAAATGTACACTTTCAGATAATTACTCGAAGGTAGCAATTACTTTATTTAGGTAAGTGTAGGTAATCTTTGAAATGTGTATGTGGGATGTTCCATAATGGGTAAATCAGGTGTGTATGGTCTCAGTTGTGTTTGCAGGTTTGACAAAGAGCCTGGTTTCTGTCCCTGGCCGGACATGGCTCGGCTCTCTAGAGGAACTTACTTTTTCAAAAAGGCCAGTACTTTAGGCCAGACTTGGTTCTGAAGCCCTTGACGTAGCAGGTGTGTAGTGTCCTAAGAGTACAGCATCCTAATGGAGTTGGTAAACTTGTTTAATTCATCTTCTTCTCGTTATCTCTGTATCACTTCTTCACAGGAAGTTGTAATACAAAGTGTGGATTTCTTTTAAATATACTGATCATTTATTTCTGTAAAAGTGGGCAGTTCTGTCTCAGGAGTTTTTTCACGTGTGCTGAACAGCGTTAGTTTGTTGTTGTTCCCACAAGATGGAGCTGTCTACATATGTAATTAATACAGAATTTATACTACTAGTGCACCTTGGGGAGCTCTGTCAAAATACTGTCTTAGATCACAGATCACAATTTTATGAGTATCTTTGCAGAAAAGGGTACAATGTAGAACACGAAATAGTAGCTACTGTTTTTTTAAGAAGGTAGGGTGATCTTGTGGCTAAGGCATTGCGATGTACACAGTATTGACTTCTGCCCCTGATTTTGAACATTTATTCCCTGTATAATTTTGAATTAAATACTCTGATAACACCCCTGAGATTAAAAATAAGTACTTAATTATAATTAAACTTAATAATAAATAGCTTTAATATTGAGGAAAGCATAATGGGTTAGGATTATTTTTTATAACAGTTACATATTTCCTATTCTGCATTTTTTGTGCTTCCAGAATTTCTGACTGTGCTGTCTGGAATTGTTTGATAACGTTTTAAAGAGAAGTCTTCTGATGCCAAACGATTTCCTTTTGTCAGTATTTTAACAGTGTGTCTGACCGTGTTGGCTGATCTGAAATGGATTAAAAAGTTTCAAGGCAGCTACTGGATACCCCAAATTGTCAGGCAATAACTGAATCCAAAAAGACAGTGCACTGCAACCACCAAAGAAAGTTTAGTCATACCAACTCAAGTGTGGAGTTCCTCTTGTACCATCTTTTTGTAGTCTTATTCTCATTTTAGGTGTATTCGCTTTACTGTGTTTTACTGCTGGTTTCATCTATGCTTACACTGCACAACTTACAGTTTGAGCACATGACAATAGGTGGAAGTCTATCTTTGTGATAATGATGCTCCTTTCTCACTTCCCTTTGAGAACACTTGAAGGAGACCTAAGCTTGGAGACTCCTTCCACCCTTAAACAAAAAGACTAAAAGAAGTAATAATAAACTGAACATTTTTTCCTATTTTTTGTTTGCTTTATTGTGCAGTGCACTATAGATGGTGAGTCCAGTCCATTCAGAGGAGGCTCATGTGTGCCTGCTATCTGTTCAGGCACTACCAGATGCATCTGGTCCTCCTGATCTCTTTTTCTTCTTCAACAACGCTGAAGACAGGTGGATGTCTCTCTGTGTCCACCCTGTAGGTTCCAACATCTCTGACTCTTTTCTTATGGAGACAGAGCAGCACTCGTGTAACCAGCTTGTACTGTTTATTTTGGAGCACTACAACTTTTTCTCATCCCTTAGCCATTTCTTTACAGGTAACAGTGATATGGTGTACATGGTGCCCCCTGTATCTTCAGATGCAGAACACAGGGTTGCTTAATGAGGGCTCACTCAGTGTTGACTGTGTCTTGCATCTTTCTTTCCTTCCATGCCAGGATGTTGCTTCTCCCTCCCAACAACACCAGGTTCTGGGTGCAGGTATTTCCCACTGGCAAATGGGGGTCACTCATGACCATCCACCATTGCCCTTTAAATCTCAGTCATCCTGGGCAGCCTGGAGAGGGTTCCCTCTCAGGCAGTCTGACAGGAGCCTCGGGAGGAGGGACTGATGGGCACACATTTGCTCCTTCCAGCTGTCATTTCAAACTGTGGTAGTGGAAATGGTGAGGGGTAAACCACTCCATGGGTCAACAATCCTGTTTTTCTCCTGGTGCCCTTTGGAGGACAGATCTTGCCATCAGTACCGTAGCCTTATTTTCCTATCATAAGCAAAGAGGGTATTCTAGGAATATTTTATTGAGTAGTTTTTTCTTGGGGAAATTAACAATAACTTGCAGACTGTGAGGAATTGGCTTTCTTCCTTAGACATGTAGGACAGCATATTGCGTTTCTCATGTCTCTAAGTTCAGTTGCTTGAGTATTTTATGCAAGGTCAAAAGAAAAAAGTATGAAGAATCTCATTACAAGAGTCTTTTCAATCTGTTTTACAGCCTTTTCATTGAAAAGGCAAGTTCTTCAGACACTCAGCTATAGGTTTGTTGAATGTGTTGATGATGACCCTAGATCTTGGTAGAGCCCAGATGTCTGGTTAGAGAAGGGGATCTTGAAGAGTATAGGAAATGATACTTCTCCCAGAAGACTGGAAGGGAATTGCTTGGTTGCTACTCAAGAGTTTTAGAGGCTTTGTTTTGCTGTCTTGAACTTATGACTGTACTTCTGCAAGCAACAATGAGACCCTTGGAACTCCAGCTTTTTTTCCCCATCTACAAAGATTTTTAAATTGTTTTTTTTTAAAAAGAAGCTTCTTATAAAATTATGGGGAAAACTTTAAAATTATAAATGGAAATTATGAGAGAAAAAGCAATTTAAAGGTTTTTGATCAGTTTTATTTTTTGACACTCATAATTCACAGTACAAACATGTTTGTCTATGTTTGACTGTATCATCCTTGTATTGCCACTCCCTTTCTATCTGCAAAGCTATTTCAAAACTTACTTTCTTCACTGTTTTTGCTTTATCAAATTAAATTTTGGAACTGTATGTGCTTTTCATTTGCTGGGAGATCTCACACCTTTGGTTTCCAGTACAGTTCTATGTAAAACCTCTTTTCTTGCTTCCTTGTCCAAAGCCTAAAGTTTTAAATTCGTGTCTGCCTCCTTTGCTCACTCTCGTGCTCGAGCGTTTTTCCACACAGATTTCTATTTCTGATGCTGCTCAGTGAGGTACACCAGTGATTTCTCCAGGAGTCATTTTTCCTGCTTTGAGGTCTTAAAGTGTACTATTCAAACAATTAGTAAACCAGGCCAGAAGACCTGGTTGCAGCCCTTTCTACCTGTTGGATCCCGTGGAGGCCGCAGCCTTAGGTGTGTGCGTGTCACAGTTTTATCTGGAAGCTGCTGGAGGTGGGCAGGCAGGGACAGGGAGCCTTGGGGAGTGCCTTCTGCCAGGGGTCCAGCTGCTGCCACACCGTGCTCTGGTCATCCTGGCTGGAAGCATCTGACCCTGATTTAGTTGGATAACTCTGGTGTTAGGAATACCAGAAAAGCAAATTTGTATGTTTGGACCTCTTTATATTTAGCAAAGAGTGGAATTTGATGGAAAAGTGATCCATGCTATTTGAGGTGGTCAGAGAAACTGATTCTTTTGTACTCGTATTTGAGCATTAGGGCATAAATAACAGACCAGTGAGGCTCAGGTCAACCATGATGTAACTGGTTAAGCACCTGGATTAATGCCATAAGGGCTGGGTTCAGTTCTCGGGTTTGCACCATCTCTTTCTTTTAATGCTGATTTTGATGGAGTGGATCCACCAAATGATGCCACTCTACCATCAAGTTTGCTTGCTTTTATTTTCTTTCTAAGAGAGAGATATTTCAGTAAAGATTCTTGCACACTATTTTCAACTGTATGAAAAAGTAAACTTTGATTTTCTTATTTGTATTTAATAGGTCTGTATATGATGACCAACCAAACGCACATCAGAAGTTTATGGAAAAACTTGATGCCTGCATCCGTAACCATGACAGGGAGATAGAAAAGATGTGCAATTTTCACCATCAGGGCTTTGTGGATGCTATTACAGAACTTCTTAAAGTTAGGGCTGATGCAGAAAAATTAAAGGTAAGGAATTAATTTTTCAGAGTGTCGTGTATCATTGTCTTTGAATTTCAGAGAGGGAACCGGACTATTCTACTGAACAATAATGTAGTGATTATCACATGCACTCTGATGTTTGCAGCAGTTTTTTAAAAGTGGATTGACTAGGATTTGTGATTAGAGCTGTGTCGCCTGAAACAGTAGTTTACATTTACAAGGCTAAATATTTTATTAGATCTAATTCTGATTTTTTTAATGTATGTTTTCAGAAAATGCTGCCAAAATAATTTTGCCCTTTTTAAAGGCTTTCTCAGAAGGCAAAGAATAATAAATGATAACTGTGGTATTTCTTAAATGGGTCTTTTTCTAATTGTGCATTTCTGCATCTGACCTTGGAAAAAAATAAAATCTTTATTGGAAAAATAAAAACACCACAATTATGCATGAAAAAATTGTTCTTCAGTTTGTAATGAACAGGAGAGTTGTTAGTAGTTTTCATTAGATATGAGAACCAAGATTTACTCCCAGATCAGAATGCAGAATAGTGAATTATGAGATCCGTCCCTTTTAGCTCTCTTTACACTTTTGAGAGCAAAATGTGCACACCAGACAGAATGAGCATAGTTCATCAGAGGTTATGATTAGAAGAGCATTATATAAAGGATATTCAGATAACAAGAGACCAAATACAGCATCAATGAGGTCATTGAGCATCTTTGTTCAGAAATTAATGAGATTTTTAATAAACTAGAATGTGCTTCCTTATTATGATGACCTAATGAGTCACTTACTATGTGGGAAAATCTGAGGTTGAGCTTTGCCTGCACCTGCAGCATTAAAATGTTGCTGTGGTTTGGAGATTTCCACGTTTGATGTTAATCAACCACCCAGTGTTTGCATTCAGCAAAGTATGAATGTTTAATTACCATAAAATGCAATCACCATTTCTTACAGACAATGAATGGCCCATAGAGCTCATTGAGGTTATCAAAAAGGGACCAGTGGTCAATTGGGTCAATGATTTGAATTGTTTGACAGACCTACAGAAACAAGGAAAGTTCAAAAATCCCAAGTAAATTTGAGAAGTTTGCCACAGAATCTGTTAGAAAGAACTGTCATAAGTAATTGAAGTTAACAAAAGCCCTTTGCGATCAAAAGTTCAAGTTCAAGCTGTAGAGTTAATTTGAATTTGCATTTCTTTGTTCTAAGTTTCTCAGGAAGCATGATCTGATTACAAGGGTGAGCAGTCACATCAGGGCAATATATGCATATTTGTCTAACAAAGGTGAAATTATTTTTAAGGTCCAAGTTACTGATACCAACCGAAGGCTTCAGGATGCTGGGAAAGAGGTGAGAAAATATTGCTTCCTATATGGGCATTATGAATATTTGTAGCAAAAATAAATTGTTTTCATAATTAAATTTGATTTTCTTTTTTTTTTTTTTGTAAAAATACCCTTTAAGGTGATAGCCCAAACAGAGGAAATAATCCGATGTAGAGTTCAACAGCGGAATATTACAACTGTTGTGGAGAAACTGCAGTTGTGTCTTCCAGGTGAGTGACCTATGACTAAATATGATGGCAAATTAAATAAAGTCACCATAGCCAAGTGGAAAAGAATTTTTTTTAAGTTGTGGTCCTGTGACATCCAGTTTAATGAAAGAATTAATAGGTTTTTAAAAGATGCCAACATGTAGGTTCCAAGTCTTTTACCATATTTGACATAGAGCAGTTACGGTGCTGTGAGAAGACAGTGAGACAGATTGTAATGATGCAAATGTTGTAGCCACATACAGCTTTAAATGAACTAATGTTTTTATATGATAAACAATGAATTTGTTTCTTAAGGAGGTGGGTTGTTTGAAAACTGGGGAAAATACTAATGATGCTATTTCAACATTGTGCTTTTAGCTCTGTGTCATTGCAGGTTTTTAAAAATAAAAATAAGGGTCCTAAACGTTTCAGAAAGGTAATATTGTAGGGCTGCACACAGCTTTGTAAGGGTTTTATCTTGTTTGTGATATTGATGTAAAGCAGATTTGAGTTTTCCTTTGTGAAGTCTTGTTGTTGACCTGTTACGAGTACAGTAGGTGGTACTGTTGCCTTTGTATGGAGACAGGTCATGGGCTGGTAATGCAGATAAGGTTGTGGTATGTAGTAAGTGCATGAATATGCTCAATATGTATAGTGTTGACTATCTTGTTCTATCTTAATTGTTTTTTATTTAAAAACTGTTAAGAGCTCAGTTTTTTTCTTTCTTAGCTGCATCTAGCATATTTTTTGCTAGTTTTATCACATTTGTGTTACAGCAGGAATTAAATAATGTAAATTTAGCATATCCTCTTCTATTTATAATTTTATCCTTTACAATATATATTTATTTCTTTTATTAATTAAAGCCACAATAAGATTCATGAGTTAATCTGCTTGTTTTTGTGTAGTGCTGGAAATGTACAGCAAACTAAAAGAACAGATGAATGTAAAAAGGTGAGTGACTTTATTTCTGTGAGAAAAAAAAACATTTGTAAGTAAGCTGATAGAATAGCCAATACTAATGTAGACAAGTAAGTATTCTAAGCCTTGTAGCTTGGTATGTGAAGTCTTCTTTTCATAATACCTTGTCTGTGTTTCAAGAATGTCATTGCAAGTGAACAAATGCTATATTAAATATGAAGAAATTCTAGGATCTTAGGGATTGCCTTGAAAAATAATTTTTACTTAAACAGATACAGCACGAAATGAAATTATGAGTATAAAATATGGAGTATACTTTACTTACTCAAAGTAGTTTAAGAATCAAGAAAAGTAAGGTCCTTGAGGACAAAAGATCTTTCAGAGCACATTAGCATATGGTTAATGTATTACGATATATTTGAATCAAACTCATAATCCAAGAAGAAAGGACATTTCATTCCATCTACCTTTCTTTACACCTATCTAGTATCTCTGTGCTCATCTTTTTGTGTAAATGCGACTACAAAAACAAAGTGCAGAAAGTGTGGGTGTTTTTGGCATTTTTTTCCTCCATGACAAATAGACTTGTTAAAAAAATGAAAACCATAACTAAAAATTAATTGCTAGAACAATAGTTTATAACTGGTACATGACCAGCCGTTCCTTCCTATTTTGTCTTCACTTTTCATCCTCTCAGAGCACCACTCACTGCTGCTGTAGGCCCAGTATCCCCAGTTCTTTCTCCATGGCAGCCTGGCTGCCCCTGCTCCCTGCCTTATCTGTCATCCAGTCCCACTGGGGCTGTGGCACCTGCACACCTGCCCAGGAATGCCACTGCTGCTGTTTTCTTCATCAGGATTTCTATGATGTCATTGCCACCTTCATCCCTGCCTGCTTTTCACAGCACCTCAGTCGCTCCGATTGTTCTGTGCCTTTCCTCTCTGGTTTCAGGATTGTTGTCGGTGCCTTGGCACACTTGGCACCACTGCAGTGAGCTCCTGCTGACATGTCCTCCTGGAGTGGACTGTTTCCACTCAGAACGAGCTATGCCTAGTCAGTTGTCGCAGGGCTGCTACGTAATAGATGTACTTTTGGACTATTTGTCTGGATTTCTGTTTCTGAGTAGCCAATACCTCCTGCCATAGCGCTGAGCATCTGAAAGCCCTCAGCAGCAGCCACTGTGTATGAGCTGTATGAGCAAACCAGTTCTAAAGCCTGTGTGCAGATACATCCTAAATGCTTCAGATCAACTGTACACATCAGGTCAATCAACACTGCAGGAAATCTGATGCATCTTTACCAGTGATATATGTGTTGTGTGATACCTGTGCATGTTTGCTGTATAGGAGGTCTTCTGCAGAAATAGGAGCTTTAAGAACAGCGTAATAACTATGGCACTCTGCTGTCTTGTACAAAAATTAAAACTTGCTGCATGTGAAGCTCTTTGGTAGATCTCATCAGCTTAACTAGTATACACTATTTCTTCTGAACAAGTCACTGGTTTTACATCTGCTTAGAGTAGCTGGTAACATGTTGTTGCATTGTTCTTGGAGCAGCTCAGCAGAAGGATGTAAACAGGCCAATGCCCTTGCTACTCCAGTCAGACAACAGACTGAAGAGTGTGCTGATGCATTGCATTTCTTCCTTTGCAAGGTCTTCTGTGGAGTGTGCTATGTTTAGTGTGCTGAAAATACTGGAAAGAGTGGGATCTAGACCTGCATTCTGCCCTTCCTGTGCTCTGTCAGGCAAGGCAAGCAGCATCCTGGTTTTAGAATTGCAAGGGAAGTTACAGTTCCTAATGTCATTGTATAAGGATCATTTATGTGAGATAAAATTGCAGATGGCTTTTGGCATTTTGACTCCATAGCTGCTAGTGATTTTTTTAAGTCCACTCATGGCTGATGGGCTTACCAAGAAACCATCAGTACTCTTTAAGTCTAGAACTAAATTTCTATTTTTTGAGATACTCAGATCTGATAATTTTCTTGTGGAAAGAGTTGCCAGACAGGAAGTCTTAAAAGTTAAAGGACTCCTGAATTGAGGGGTTTGGACATGTCATTGTCATACCATAAAAAGATCTAAGGGAGAGGAGAGATTCTATACCTTTGATGTACTATACCTTGAAATCACATGGAGTGCAGAAGGCTCAGACTCTGCTGCAGGCAACTGCTCCAGCTCAGGTAACTCTTTCATTAGCTATGCTACCATTACTACTTTGCCTGTGTCTGGCAATTCCCTATGATACAGTCTACAGGCTATCCTACTGCAGGTAATTTCCTTGTGGCTCATCAGGCAACAGTCTGAAGTGTGCATGTATCCTGGCCTAAATCACTACTAAAAGACTGAGCAATAGCAAGGACATCTACAAAGACCTGATAGCTGATGTGTGTACATACAAGGGATTTCAAAACTGATCTTTCTAAGTTTTGTTGTGAAGCTTTCCTGAAGAACAGAGCGAGGAAAATTCACAATCCCTGTCATAACAAAGCAGTGAGGAATGCTTATTTTAGATAAAGATAATTTTTGTCATGAACCTTCACTGAGATTTTTTAATGCAGCAAAGCTTTTGTTGGTCTTTTCTGTAAAAGGGCATCTTGACTTTCTCTGCTTGCAGCCTTTTAGAATATATTTTCATTATTCCATTGTCTTAGAGTCTTGCATCATGAATAAAACTCAAAATTCTAATGTTTAAAGGAAGGGAAGACGAAAGATATATGTTTGGGGGATAGTGGTTACAGGATAAAATTAGAATCTCCTTTCCTTTTCTCAATGGCAGACCTCTTTTAAGATAATTCAAGATTTTGTGTCTGGAATACATAGTTTGTGCAGATGAAATGGGGATTTAGAGAGGAGTCCAAAAAGCCATCTATTGGTAGCAACTTTTGGTCCTTACCAACATGGGTTACGTTTGAACTGATGACCTAGAGGTGAAAGGCTCTGTATCCTATTTATCTGTCTCCTGAGCCATGGATAACACAAGTTGACAAGAACTGTAGTTGTGAGGGGAAGTAACTGCAGAATCTGCTCTAAACAGACTCAGTTGGCTGGAAAGGGTTATGGAGGGTTTGAAGTCTTAACTGAGGAAGCACAAAGGAGAGGTGTGGTTTCTTCACTGCTCTCCAAACCGCCTGGTGGGGTCTATGGATTGAGACTGAACTGCCTCAATCTTTGATTTTAAGTCAGAAATAAGATCATCACACATTTCATACAGCTCTGTTACCATGGCCTTAGTGTTTGGATTTTGATATGTGTATTAGGAGAAGGTTCCCAGCTGCTTCAAGGGATTGTGGTCAAAGTGTGGGAATTGTTAGAACTGGTGGTTTTGCAAGTCTCTTCTCCAGAGTATTACAAAAAGCCAAACCTGCCATACTATGGAAAGTAGTAAGCCAATCTGCTAAGGTAGTTGCTGAATCTTCTTGAATGTATCATGAGACGGACTAAGGAACGAGTATTGTTTTCAGAGTGAGCTTTTTGCCCTGAAAGATCTGGATTTGTTTTTTTGACCTTACTATAAGCTTTCTTCCAGACTGTGGGAAACACAGAGTTGATTAATTATTTAGGTTACTGAATCTCACTGACAGTCATGCAGCCTTTCTCTGCATAAACCTTCCAAGCATCCAAATAAACCTTAAAACATAAAAGATGCAAATATGAAAAGTTTGTAATTTATATAATTTGGCTTTACTCATGTCTGTATGGAAAGATACTGAAACAGTAAAGACCATAGTAATTTGATTTTGTTTTTCTGCATTGTATTGGAACTGTGTCAGAATAGAGCACTGATTTTTACCAGCTTCAAATCAATACTTCCCAGAGGTACTATGGATCTGGCAGAAAACCCCTTAAAAATGTATATTTGCTACTGAACTGTCAGCTGCTTTCTTTGTTGCCATTCTCAACCTTTATTAATTTGATAATTTCTGGATTTTTAATAAACCTCCTACCACATAATTATTGACAAAAATGGTATTCCACAGATCTTGGGGTTTTTTCACAGCAACTCTTTAATCTGATTTTCAGAAAAATCAAGCTTTTGATTCACTTTACAGAAGTTTCAGAGTTAGTAGTACCTTGATTTCACTTGATGGTCTTTTGGGGCAACTGATAAAATTGGTGTGCTGAGGAAGTTTAAAAATCAAGTTTAGAGTTGTTAAGGCAGCTATATTTAAAAACAAAATAAATACTGTTCCTGTGGTAAAAGGATTTAAATTGAAATTTCAATATATCATCTTCAGGATCTCTGTGAATGTGACTTTTCTGTAGTATTACTGAAGAATTCCAAGGAACTCTCTTACATGTGCTTGGTAGAATTTTTTTTTCATATTTACTCAATGGAAATGTAGTAAGCAGGAATTACAGTATTTGCCTTTAAAGGAAGCACAAAAGTTGTATAACACTATTTTTTCCTAACTGTGTTTCCTTAATAAAGTGAGACTTTTGTCTCTCCTCTTGTTTTCTTTAGCATGAAATTTTGGGATATAACTGCATGTTTCTTTACTCATTAGGCTTGTGTACAAATAAATTATTCACAGTAAAAGCCAGTCTTTGAGTTCATCTTGCTCTTGTTCTGTGTAACTTCTTGACCGCTGTAGTTTAACTTGATGGAGCTTTTTTAGTAAGTTATGATATTTCTCTTAGCTGCCTCCAAAGACATTCTCCTGATACAAATCTTAGAAGTTTTCTCTGTCATTTAAAACACAAATGAATACTTGGCGTACACTAAAGTAATGGTCATTTGCTTTTACTTTGGGGATTTTTGTATGTTGATGTTTCAAGTTCTATACAGACATGACTGCTCTGTGTCTGGGACATTTTGTAAAGGATAAGAAGTTTGGAGATACAAGTAAAATCCATCCTACAGTTTTCTGCTTCTGCTGATGAGATAGATCAGTTCCGCATGGTCTTATTGTATGACCTCTGTTGGTGTATCAAACTTGTGTCTTCTGTTTCAAAGCTTACATGATAAATCTTGCATTGGGGAGCATATTCTTACAGATTAACTCAAAAGAATACACAGTAGAATGCTATATTCATATGAAAAAAATAACTTTGAAGATACTTCTTTAAATCATTTGTAGTAAAATGGTCAATCTTGACCTTACATGACTGATAATATATGATGGGAAATAATATTATTATTATCAAAATCTTCAGTATTGAGTTAAATCTATGGAATTTTAAAAAATCAAAATATAACAATACATTATTCTATGAAATTATATGCAAAACTTTAATTTGAAACCTGACCTGCAGATGACCTTCAAATTAATAAGACTTCAATGCTTTATCAGAGCAGATGTTAAAAGGGCAAGGTCCTGAGCTCCATATATATGTATAATTAGTAAGGGACTCTAGAATGGATTTAAAATGGATTATGTTAATTCTGATCTTAGAGACAGCAGTCAAAAACCTTCCAGATGAACTAACAGTGTTCTGATAAGCTGATCCGTATAATTTAAATAAAAACCTTTATACGATTTTGATGCTATTATGGTTTTATTCCCCAGAAGTCTCACCATGTGGCACTCCTGGTCATTTGCTATTTAAAAAAACCAAAACCCACACACATAAACCCCCCTAGGCCTTTTCTTATGTGCAACATTCCCGTCACCTTATGTATATTTTATATAAACCAAGTATATAATAAACTAAAGCTCCTAATTTACACTTGAAACCTCTTTATTTGCAGTCTTCTGAAAGCAGTTCTGTTCTGGAATAAAAGAGGAGATTTTTCCCATCCTCCAGCTATGCTCAGTTGTTAGCTTAGAAATGTCGTGACTGAGAAAATTCAGAGCATTGTTTTAATTTCAGAATTGAACAAAAAGTCGTGACTAGTGTTAGTCATTTATTACTGCTTGCCTGCTGAAGGGAGCCAGCAGCTTGAGCTGTTTTTCAGTCTGAAAGTGTTTACTCCTGTATACGGCTGTTTTCTGGCTAAGCATGGTGGAAGGAGGGTGCCTGTAGCTGTGGACATGTTCACATATACCTAAAGAAGGCAGAAACACCCAGGGACACTTTTTCAAGATTTTTCTCACTGTTTGGTGCACATACTGCAGTGTTGGATGATTGGCAATTTGTGTTTCAGAAAAAAAGGCAATTCTTAAAAAACCCTAATCAATTCAGTTTAGAAGGGGAAATAAAGGTCAGGACTTTAGTGTTGCCATTCTGCAGGATGGTCCATGAGGTTTTGAGACTCTGTTGATCAGAACAGTTAATACCATATGAGACTCCTTAAAATTTTTACTTGACTGAGTCACTGTGGCAGTTCACTGTTTTTTTCCAAACTGAAGCTTTATATGGATAACCTTTTGAGTCTTAATTCTTGTAAGAACAGAATAATTTCATAAGATGCATATTGATTGCGTGTGTGTTATTGCAAGCCTGTATTTGATAAAAAATATTAAATTTTTATAAGAAGCCGCATAATTTTATTTTAATCTCTTTATAGATACTATTCTGCTTTAAAAACAATGGAACAGCTTGAAAATCTGTATCTTCCTAGAGTTAGCCAATACCGGTTTTGTCAGATAATGATAGAAAATCTTCCAAAACTGCGTGAAGAAATAAAAGAAATATCCATGTCAGATCTGAAAGATTTCTTAGAAAGCATTCGAAAGCATTCTGACAGAATTGGGGAAACTGCCATGAAGCAGGTAAGCTAACAGGATGGCTTCAGCCCTGTTGTTTACTGAAAATTTTAGTGTCAAATTAGCCGAAAAGATTTTTCCAAGGATTATACTCATCACATAGACCTCTAAGTAAAAATGGGGAGCTTACTAACATCTTGTGTAGTTTCTATCTGTGTCCTAGACAAGAATTAGTTTTCTCTCTGGGAAAGGAAGAAGAAATGCTTTGGAAAAGTTTCAAAAAATTGTGAAATGCCTTGAGTAGTCAGCTCCTGGACAGTCTGTAGCTGAGCAGCTACTGCACCAAAACAAAGATCAGCCTATCTGGCCAGCTGGCAAGGATGAATTAGACTAAGAGAAGTGGTGAGATACCTGCCTAGTTCTTTTTAAAGCACTACTAATACAGAGGCTGAAGAGCCAGGAGGAGGCTGAGACTGCTGGAGGTTTTGCATGTTCCATCTGCAAATTAATCTGCACCTTCAAAGCGTTGTGACTGAGAAGCTTTAAAGCAGTTCATGCTTCTAAAATTATTCAGAGCAAATAAAGTTTTCATTTGACTTTTTGTTGGACAGAATTCAGGTTGGGTTGCCAGTTTGTCATCAGGGTTCTTGTAAAATGCAGCATTGATTATTACAAATGAAACTTAATTGGAAGATTGTGCTGTGTTACCTTGTTGTATTTCTTTCAATAGTGAGGACAATATGGTGTCCTGGTCCTGTGCAGCAGACTGTTCACTTAAGACTTAACTGAAGACAGCAAACAAATAGTTGGAAACTGTGATAACTGTACTTCATTTAAATGTTGATTCTCTGTTTGCAGTTTATGATCAGGAAAATTACAGATTGCTTATTTTATTTTTTTGGCCTTTAAAAGTTGTATTCCGGGGATTAAGGAAAAATTACACAGAATTCACTACTGAGCTCATTTATCATCCCAAACTGATTAAAGGCAAAATGGTTGTAGGCTGAGGGCACACATCTTGCAGTTACACTGATGTGTATGTATCCAATAGCAACACCTGTTTTTCAGGTCATAGCATATACTCCTCAGTGATGAAATTTGAATTACATGCCTCCTTATTGATTCTACTCTTAAAACAGGCACAGCAACAGAAAACCTTCAGTACCACTCTTCAGAAGCGGAATAACGTAAACTATGGTCAGAATATGCATTTAGGTAGAGGCAAAATTGTGGAATCCAAGAATGAAATCACATTGAAGCGAACATTTGAAGATGATGATGAACATGAAGAAGAGGTAACTTTGTTCTAAATCAGTACATCATATTTAAAGTGAATTTTGTAGGTTTATTGAACAAGACTTTCAGTACCCTCTCAGTACCTGATGAATGTTAATTATGAAGAACCACAGAACACCTTCAAGGGTAACCAGTCCAGAGCAGCATTTTAGGGTGAAAAAATAGGGCCAAAATATTATTTGTATTAATGCTAGCTTTAGCATCGTGTTTGAGGACATTCAGTTGGACAGAGCTTGCAGTTATACTGGAATTCAGTTGTAATTGACATTATACATTACCTGCCCACTGTAAATGGTTTGTGACCCACTGGAATATTCTGCTATTGCTAAAGCCAGATTTTGGTGTTAGAACTTGGGTTAGAGCTTTTTAATCTGTCACATACTCAGTATTCCTAAACTGAATGAAACAGTGAGCTTTTAGACCTTTAAATCTGGTGCTCTGAAAACACCGAGAAAGGACTCTGGTATTGTAACACAGAAAAATATAGTACTGTACTACAAAGGGAGGGGAGATTCAAGCAATTGATGTATTGTTTTGTGATAGAAACCATCCGTTTTTGAATCCTTCTTTAGACAAGTTCTGTTGGTAATATATCACATTTTGTAAGTTGTATGCTTTTTATGTTTTATATACTTTTCATTTTCATTTCTTCTTCAGGTTTTAACTGCTCAAGATCTTGTAGACTTTTCTCCAGTTTATAGGTGTTTGCACATCTACTCTGTTTTGGTATGTATTAAGGTGACCTCAAGAAGATATTTAAATTTTTGCAGTTGAATATTCATTTCCACACTCTTAATAGTTCCCAAACAGACAAGCATATTGCTTCTGGTATTAGTAGTTCTGGATGAAGAAGCTGAGATGGATCGAGTATGGATACTCGGGCATGACTCCATGTTTTCTTCTATATGCAAAAAGGACATCAGCAAGACATTAATTACCTAAGTGTTCTTAAGTAGACATGTCCAATGTGCATGTTTGCCTCAATACTGGTATTGGCACTTTTGCAGTTCCCACAAGTGTTCTGTGTTACCCAAATGTTTGGATCAGTATTACAAAACATAGGAATGTTCATTCGGAATCTTGGGGAAATCAGAACAGTAGAGAAAAATAGGAAGCAAAAACTGGGGATTCTGACAGTGTGCTCGGGTAGATTAGGTAGGATTCAATGACAGACACACAATAGCCTATTTTAGCTCCTGTAAAAGAGATGGAGTGCACCAGTTAACAAGGATGAAAGCTTTTTTGCAAAACATGCTATCACATTATTTGTTATTTTCTCATCTTTCCTGTGTCTCTATTACTTGTGAAGTCAGGTTACTTATAGAATATGAGTATCAGTGACATGTAGATGATGTACCTGCAAGTATTGCCAGTCCTTCAATCTCAGCTGGACCTGGTTTCAAGCATTCAGGATGGGTTATCTTCTTTTTGTGTAATCCTTGCATCGGTGTTACATGAAACCTTACATATTGAAATACTGATTAAAATGTTATTTCACTGTTAACTATTTTTAAAGGAATCCAAACAAAACTGTCAGTGATTTTTCATCTCAATGAAAGATCAAGAGGGACAGAAAGACAGTCTGCCAGAACAATGAAAGCATGAACTGTTTCTTTTTACAGAAAACAAAGTGTGAAATAACATATAAAAAAGAATGTGTAAAGGTAAACACATGAGTTGACAACATCTGCCTCTTCTTTCTTTAGTAAAATAGAGGAATGGGAAGTAAAATTGATAGATGACATTTAAAAGTGATGCATAATTATGTTTTTCACTTTGACAAGGATCCTGATGTTGGATCCTTGATCCACGGATATGGTTTTTGGGTTTGCATAGAAAGTTTACCACGTTCCAAATGGACTGGATACAGAAAAATTGGAGTTCTCTCTGACATCAGGAAGGGTTGTTGATGTCTTCAGAGTAGGACTTCTGTATTTCCTGCCAACATCATCTAATTAGAAAGCTATGATAGCATTATCAAGAGTTGTGTGTTAACCACTTCTTGGAGTTCTTATCATTTATCTTCGGTTTCAAGCCATCTCTTTTGAGTTTAGAGAACTTAATGATGACAGCAGAGGAAGGGAGTTGATACCAGATGGCTGTTCATTACATTTCTGTAACAAGGACTTACCTCGCAGCAAGTGTTATGTTCTCAATGAATTCTGTTTCTGCTACAAAATTTTAGAAAATACTCTCTTTTTATGTAGGACAGAAGTTTTTACTCTACTTCTTCATATTGAAGAATAATTCTAAACAGCACTGGTGTAATAATAGGCCCATAAAGATACTACGTAGCTTGTGATTCCAGCCTGGTACTGGCAAGATAAATATGTACCAAATATAGACTATTTATTGATGAGTAACCTTTCTTTAGACTAGAAACTTCTGAACAATATACATAAAGATCTTTTTTTAGGCCCTGTATTATATGAGATGCTTCATATTTAAATTTTGGTTAAAATACCCTTATCCTGTTGGCATGTAGTGTTACCTTTCAATGAAACACTGTATCAGGGTTAAATAAATGTATCTATGATGTGAAGCAGCACTTGATATATTAGCAATATTCCTAGAATTTATAACAAAATGTAAAGAGATTTATTGTTTCTGTTGATATAAACTCATGAATCTTTGAAAGCTGGGCAAAACACTTTGCTTTGGTATATTTTATCTTGTCTAGGCTTTGCTTATTCAGTGAGCAACCCATCAGGGTTGTTGCTTATGTTCTGATTTCTTTAGCACATCTGTTTCAAACAGTTGTTATCCTTGAATTGCTGATCTTGACTGTGTAGGGTAGCATGGTCTATAAATAGTCATATTTTACATCTTCATTTATGTGGGTTTGTGAAGAGCAGCTACTCTTTTTGCTTGGGTAGTTGTGTCAGAGCTGGGTAGAGATTTGATTGACATTGACAATAGAAGTCAACAATTTGACAACTTCATTGAGTATTTGGGCTGGAGACAATGGTTAGTGTGTCTGATCAGTATGTGCTTGTATGAATTAGAGCACATTGTGTGAAGTTCTGCTGCAACAAACAGTGTTCTTATAAATTTGCATCTTGGTGTCAAATGGATTTTTTTTGTTTTTAAACTAAGTCTGTCTTTTGCTTTTAGATTTTCTTAGGTTAGCAGTATTTCTAAATATGATGAAATATTCATTACGAACTAAATTTTAACTTCCTTTGTTATATCTTATAAAGGAGTTAGGTAAGTAATGCTGGCTTAGTAGTATGAAATGTCTGTAATAATTTGAGATTTGAGAAAAATTTGAAGATTTTTTTGGAAGACCAAGTAATGGAATTCTAAACAACACTGGTGTAATAACAGGCCCATAAAGTAAAACCAAGCCTTAAAAATGCTAAGCTTTACTCTGCGTGCATACAAGTTACTTTGGGTTCAGTAGGTAGATGGTGAGTCAACGTAGCACTGATTTCAAATGGAGAGATGGTTTCTACTGAATGATCATCTTAATGAGATAAGTAAGATGTCACTTAAATTCCTGATAATGTAATCTTTAGGCACAGAGGACACTGTATTTTTGAGGATCACGATAGGAAAAAAATCCAAATCCACACTCATTATAAATCCCAAACAATAAGCAAATAGTCAGTAAATCTCATGTGTGTTTTTTTCTCAGGCAAAGCTAATGCAGGCAGTGTTCAGATGTGTCATGTATTCATAGAAACATTTCTGTAACGATGCAGTTACTTTCTTGAATAACCTAGAGATATGTTTTAGGAGACAATGAGTTTCAGTTACAGAGTAAAGGGTAATAGGGCTTATCTATAAATATTAATATAGTTTGTAGTTTAAAAACAAACATACTGTTTAAAATCCATATTGCTTGACAAAATGTAGGCACAAGCAAAATTTCTATTTACAGGCTGTCAGTTACTTTACAGGAAAAGGTAATATCTGCATATTTCATGCATGCAGAACTTGGCAGCTGTCAGCTGAAGGTTCACATATGGAAAAAATGCAAAATATCTGCTTAGTTGAAGAGACTTCTACCCTTGAATTAAGAAGTGCCTTTTTGATACTGGGACAATGTTCTTGTTTTAACTACTTTTGTCTTTTTTTAGGGTGATGGAGAAATATTTGAAAATTACTACAGAAAGCAGAGAAGGAAACAAGCACGATTGGTTCTGCAGCCTCAGTCAAGCATGGTAATGAAAGTTGGGTTTTTTTGCAGTGACTTGAGTTGTAGCTGATGCTTAGTGGTATTTTTTGGTTCTAAACTTGTTTCCTTTTTCACTGAAAGCATGAAACAGTAGAAGGCTATAGAAGATACTTCAGTCAAATTGTAGGGTAAGTTTCATAAATGAAAATTTACTTCAGTTTTACTGTGTTGATGCTTAATTCACTTTGTGTTCTCCCATTGTCCAAAAACTTTGTTCTGAAGGATTCAGTGTCTGCACAAATCACTCCGGTGATTTTTGCTGGAGCTGAGTAGGGAAGAGCATTCAGATCCTACCAGCCCAGTGCCCTACAAGGAAAGCCCAGAATCCTGGACTCCAGATGGCATGAAACAAACTTTTCACATTTTAACTTCATTCTGGGCAGAGCAGAACATCAAACCTATCAAAGTGTCACTGCTCCAGTGGGGAAGGGTTTGAGTATGTGTGTGTGTGAAGGGTAGAATTTACTCTTAATATTAGAAAACAACTAAATAATATAAGCATTATTTTATTTTAGTTTCTTTGTAGTAGAAGACCACATTTTACATGTAACCCAAGGATTGGTAACTAGAACATATACTGATGAACTCTGGAACATGGCCCTTTCCAAGATCATTGCTGTTCTTAGAACACATTCAGTAAGTGAGAAGTCTTATCAGTGTTGCAGTTTAAATCCTCTTACTTCAGGGCTCTGTGTATTTAAAGCTGGGATAGCAACAAAGTGAAAAATTGCACCTATCTCATGTTTTCTTTTTCTTGTGATTAAAAATTGCTCAGATATGGGAGGGAGCCTGCCAAGCTTTTGTTTTTCCCCACAGTATCAGGCTGTGATCCGCAGCCATGGGCTGTTTGCATAATCCTCCACTGATTTACAACTCACTGGGTCTTCCAAACCTTCTCTTAGACCAGCAGTTTAGAATATGCAGAGTTAATCTGCTGTTATTATTGCAATCCTTCCTCATTAGTCTCAACTGACCTCTTCATTAGATCAGATTGAATAGTTCAGCACTGAAAGCACCACCAGGAAATAGTTCCTAATTATCATTCCAAATGCAATGTTTCCAAAATAAACTCCACCATCAAAACCTTTGGAGCTCTCTCTTCAATGCTACAGTAGTGTTATGTTTATGTTGAAGTAAAGGTATTAGAAAAATTCTGTGGCAGCTGAGTAGTACTTCAGTATATTCAAAGTGTGTCTCCTAAAGTTATATTTCTATCTCAGCTGCAGTGATGCTGCAAGCTATTTCTTATTCCTCTGTGAAAAAACTATGGAATACACATTGCTCACTCTGACTGATTGTAAATTGCTTCAGTTTACTACTGGTGTAACTTTTACTATCGGGAAAAATAATTTTATCTTTCCCATTTTAATGTTGGTTTGAAGCAGCTCCTTTATGCAATGTTTTATTTTTTTTTACTCTTCATCTTTAAATCAAGGGAGATTTTGTATTTCATATATACTGAGGGAAAATGGGGGAAAAGGTCAGATAGCAGCTATAGTTATTATTACTACCTTTACTGGTCAGTGGTACATGAGATGTTCTCATACTTTTTTAATTCTCTTGAGAGAATTGCTATAAATTGAGATATATTTATCCAGCATTTTTAAAAGCTAAATACTTTGCTAGTCTGTGTGTGGATTTATACACCTGTGTGTAGATTTATACACCTGTGTGTAAGGATTAAAAGTAGCGTAATCTCTGAAGAACTCTTCAGAGTCTTGTCATGTACTTGATCACTATTTCTTCTCAAATGTGTAACTCCCATCAAAACCCTTCTATAAAAATCTCTCTGAAATACATCTAATTTGCTGATTTTCAGTCTCAGTGCACCATACTGATATTTACTGAATCTCATATTTTAGTTCATGTTTTCTTAACTTCTATTCTGTTGATAGTTCATATAAAAATGTATCAAATACTTATGTGTAGCTGAACTAAGTAAGGACAAATGAGTCTAAGTTGTTTCTTACTAAGGCTGGAGAGTTTAACCTGTGCTACTATTCTTTGAAAGACAATGTCCCATATTTTAAATCTTTTTAACAAAACCAGAATTTCTCACTTTCAGTCATACTGCACTGATCCTGACCTTGTTCTGGAACTGAAGAATCTCATTGTAGTGTTTGCTGATACTTTGCAGGTACATACTGTATTAGTAATTTAAGTAAAAGTCCTGTAGTCAGATTTTAACTTTATGTGTGTAAGTGGAATGTATGTGTTTTCATGAATTATATATACAATTCAAACCCAAAATTACACAGTAATGTTTAAAAATATATGTCTTTCTTGCCTTAGTTCCTCCTTTTCAGTATTATAAATTGAATATATGTGTTCTGGGCTATCCAGCTAGCATCAGTTATTCATATCTGTACAAAATTAGTGTTAGTTTTGTAATTTGTATATGTTTTTGTCTTTTACAAATGCTTTACTTCTCATCTTAAGCAAGAATAACATTCCAGTTATCGTTAACTCTTTAGCTGAACCAGGTGAACATCATTAGCAAATATTCTTGCAATATTTAACAGACAAAGAGAAATGGGGCAAATTTCTGAATGCATAGGATAAATTACTTGGTAAAAATTTAATATATAAACTTGTGGTGGTGTGCTTAAAGTACTATAATTAGTTTTCTGGAAGTGGCAAGATTGAATAATAAGTCTCATATCAGCATCCTGAAATGTTATGATAGGAATTGAGTGTATTAGTTCTTTAACTGTCCCCTCTTTATTTTTATACTAGGGCTATGGTTTTCCTGTGAACCGACTGTTTGATCTTTTATTTGAGATAAGAGACCAGTACAATGAAACTCTTCTTAAAAAGTGGTCTGGATTGTTCAGGTTAGTATATCAAAATAATTGTACCTTTTGTATTGCATCAGTTGTTTTTGTCTAGCTTCAAGATTTTATGATACAGTTACAATTCTGGAAGAATTTATTAACTCAAGTGTTGTGTGTGAATTTTGGGTGGAATAGGGTAAAGGTATTCATCACATGTAACTAATATTTAGGAAAAGAGACATCATGTGCTGCTTCTGTAGCTAATGGAGAGAAGGAAGATCTCCAAAGGGACATTACTGCAGGAGGGAGACATCTGTTTCTTTTCATTAGGAACCTAATAACTCTAGGCTGTTGTAGTAGGGCTTTGGGTTCCTAATTTAGGTGATCTTAATGTTTACAGCTAGCTGATATGCATATTTTCTGACAGCTACTGACATTGCCAGCATGTCTTCATGTTTTTTTAATGCAGATTTGTTTCCACCTATTACTTGGAATCATTTGATTGAATAAATTTTAAACCCAGGAATACATTGTCCTGAGACTGTACTCCCAAGCCTGTTTGTGATGTCTAAATGTGCATAAATTGTTTACCATAAAATACGTTACATTATATTACAGAAAACCTTAGCATTAAATTGACCACTCAAGGTTTTCCATCTCTGCGTGTGTCTAATATAGTCATTTGTGTAGCAGGGAAGTCCAGAGGGTACTCAAACAGTGCTGTGCTGGATGCCTGCTTGAAGTTCTGAATCATCTCTGTTGACTGTACATAGCCCTGGTGCCTGAGACATTCTGAATATCACCTTTAGTGCAGAAAAAGCGTGGGTTACCATAATTAATAACTATATGATGGTGTTCTCTGGAGTGGACTAGTTGATCTGTATTATGCACAAATTAAAACACTTTCAGATATTTTTCCCTCTGTGATGAGACACACTGTAAACAGTTATCATATAGGAGGTACTTTCAAAGTAATCTAAAAGTATTTGGAATGTGTGAATTCTTAAAACTTTTTGAAGATGCACACCTAAGGGAGGTAGTAACATATTCATTTGCATGTTTGAACACCAGAAAATACTGTACCTTACATGACCAATTTTTTTTCACTTTGCTAATTCACCAGGGATATTTTTGAAGCAGACAACTACAGCCCTATTCCTGTAGCAAATGAAGAGGAATACAAAATAGTTATAAGCAAATTTCCTTTTCAAGATCCAGAACTTGATAAGGTAAGAAGTTTTATGTTATTCAACTTCATGGAAATCCAATTAAGGACACTTAGGACAGCAATGATTTTTATAATTAGAAAGCAATTAAAATTTGAAAGCCTAGGTAGATTAAGAGGCTAAATCAACTTCTTTGTGCATGAAAATCACAAAATGTCAAGGTAGATGAAACCGTTTACAGTGTTAAGTGGCTTTCTAATTGTTGTGTTTAATACCAAGCTCATGTTGGAATTGGTTTCAAGTGTAAGACAGTATTATATTTTATTTTCACAGCAATCCTTTCCAAAGAAGCTTCCAATGTCTCAGTCAGTGCCTCAGATTTATATCCAGGTCAAGGAATTCATTTATGCAAGCCTTAAGTTTTCAGAGTCACTTCACCGCAGGTGAGCTTGAGGTATCAGGAATGTGACTGTAAGGAAACCTGTAACCTTCAGGTGACACAAACATATATACTAAAATGAAAATATATTTTCTTGTGTACTTGATTGCTGTGCTTGTTTTGTAATTTGCATATATAATTCTTTAATATATAATTCCCAATGCTATAGCATTTTTTTAATGTGTGTATATATATATACTGTACAATATGTGCATGGTTGAACATATCTTGGTATGGTGAGCAGCCTAAAGCACTACTGGGGTTTTTTAAACAGTATTGACTGGTTTGAATCATCGAGAGAATTTATTTATTGAACAAAGCATGTAAAGATTGAAACGTGTACTTTGATACTGGCCATTTCAGAAACAATTGTTTAGCATCCCTGATTACTTACCAGTCTTCCCCTTAGTGATTTGAGTTTCCTTAGCAATGATTTTTCCTGAAACAAAATGTGCTGTTTGCATCCCATTCCCTCTTCTATCTCACCTTTTTCTGATGAAAAACATCACAATTCACCCGTTTCCTTTCCCAGTCTGGCCTTCAAAAGTTTAGTTTTCGTTACCTAAAATAGAATCCATAGATCTGAAATCTGGGAGGTATTCGTGGCCTGCACCCAGTTCTGCCCTGTTAAAGATGTAAATCGCTCCCTTTCACACATTCTTAATTGATACTGTTTATAATTTACACGTACTAACGAGCACATGTTGACCTCCTTAGTAACTCATTAAAACCCACAAATTACTCTTTATGAAGTGCTGTGTCAATAAACATGTCCAAAATCTAAAAATAACAGGTTTTGCTTCAGTGTTGGAATTCAGTTAATGGGTATTTGGTAAGTGAAAGAGGTGTTCTGTCTGTTGGATCACAGTAAACTTGGAGCAACCAGAATTTAAATTCACATTTTTAAATTCTTAAAATGAAAAGTTCCCTTTGCAGGGAAAAATTAAAATTGTTAAGTGTAGCTGTCAAAGTATTGCCATGTTCAGCATATTTATAAGAATAAACTTTTTTTTGCAGCTCAACAGAAATAGATGATATGCTCAGAAAATCTACAAATTTGCTGCTTACAAGAACTCTAAGTAGTTGTCTACAGAATCTAATTAAAAAACCTCATATAGGTTTAACAGAGGTAAGTTTTAAAACATATATTCCAAGACACTTACTATTGACAAAATCAGATGATACAAAAAGGATTTTTACAAGAATTTTTTGTCTCTTGTAGCTTGTTCAAATCATAATAAACACAACACACTTGGAACAAGCCTGTAAATACCTTGAGGATTTTATATCTAACATTACAAATATTTCACAACTGACGGTTCACACTGCAAGGCTTTATGGACTTTCTACATTTAAGGTATGGTACATCTCATCTGTGTCTGAAAAGTTATGTTAAAATCACTATAACTGAAGCATTTTAGAACAAAAGAGGGGGAGGGTAAAGCTCTGTGCCTTCTCATTTTTGTCTTAAGATAATTCTGAACTCTAAACATTCAGTTGTAACACTGAGCAGATAAACACTGTTTTTTATGTTATTGGTATGACCTGGAATATGTCAATATGTGAGAAGCCTCAATATTGTCTTTCAAGTGCACTTTTTATTAAGTTATTAAATGAAAATCTAAGCTTAACTTCATTGGTAGCTTTTAATAGATTAAGCTTCGGTTTGTGTAGCATCTCCCTTTATCTGAATGGAATCAAGCAAAACAGCTGGCTCACTCTAAAATGTTTGTATCTATTTGGGTTTGTTCTACAGTAGTAATATTTTGTGGTGTATTTTCAAATGGTGTAATTATTAATATGAAAGAAGTATTAAGAGTGTGCTACAAAGCACAAATTCTTCTATGACACTTTTAGAATTTATTTTGTATTTACTTGTCCTTTATATACGCAATCATAGTTGTTAATAATCAGTGGGAACTTCACTGTTTCTAATACATGGCAACTGCTTATCTGCATGCGCTGTATTTTCTGTGATGCTTTTCAGAAATGATAGAAGTGATTAAACTTACATCTCAAAAAATTAAATCTTAAGTGATACATATTCATCATAGACAATTGCCATTTCATCATTTAGCATGTCAACATTTGTAACCTGAGGACAAAATAATCCTAAAATAAAAAGTTATATAGTTTTCTTTCTATATATGGCTCCTCATCTCATTAGTAGATGAAATTGTCCTAGTTGTTCTTGCATTTGTCTATCTAAAAACTCTGAAGGATTTTGAAAAGAAGAAATTAAAGCAAAAATATCAAGTGATTTGTATAGTCACATCTGATGTCCTTGTATGATAGGTTTAGTTAAGCCAGGCTTTAGTTTTTCATAGTAGGCCCCATGTTTTCTGTAGCCCCCCTGCCCCAAAACCTGGCCCCAGAAACCCAATGGATATTGGAGGGATTAGCAGAATTTTCTATCTGTGCTTAATACCTATGCACTTTAAAAGAATACAGGATGAATGCTGACAACCAAGATTTATTTTTTTTATGGTTTCTCTCCTGTCTACTTTCCTGGAGAACTTGTTAGCACAATGTTCTCCAATTATAGTAGAGAATTCTTTTCTCGTTAATCCCTCTTTTATTTCCTTTCTATTTTAATGAAAAACTGCTCACAGTTTCTCACCTGGGCTCTCTGAGAGTTTGGTATGTTCTACTGTTATTAAATGCATCTCCTGGTGGCAAATTGTGTCACCTCCATTCTTTCTGAGTGGTCAAAAATTTCCTTTTATTAGCAGCATTGATCACATTTACATTTCATGAGATGAACTTTTAAGTGCATCTGCACTGTATTTTTTTAAAAACAGAAAGACTAGTCTTCCCATTGCCAGTAAATTGTATTAACTGTTGAAGACTATATAACTGTTCCAAAATTACTTCGTTTCTAAACAAAAAACCCTGAGCAAACAGAAAATTGAAGGAATTTTGCTAAACCAAAGCAGATATATTTGCAAGCCCCATCATTATAGATTGTTGAAACTGAGATCTCATTGTTAATTAGAAACTTTAAATACAGATTTATCTTTAATTGAAACTTTCTGAGTCGTGACCACCTACAAAACTGTGGATGTCAGCATATTCCTTTGACATGTTAACAGGTTACCAGATTCTTGTGTGTTGGACTGGGAGAGCTGTTCAATGGAGGCTTTTACAAGTTGGTTTGGCAGTAAAAATGCTATTTTTAGGGAATTATACTTTGGTATTTATTCATGGCAGGGCCACATGCTTTCTTGCTTACTCCTGAAGTGCCTCATGTCCTGGGGTCTGACTTCATGCTAAAGTTGGCACACTCGATGTGAGGACACCTATAAGCTTAGATAAATGTGAATGTTTTTAATTTTTCTTTTTGCTTTTTATATTTACACTTTTTTGAAGTGCTGTGTTTTTTGGACTGCTTTCTCCTGGAGGAAGGTCGTGAAGGGAGTTTCATCCACTTTTTTTGTTGCTTCAGTATATATCCAACCTACTTTTACTCTCTGAAAACCTCAAGCAACTGATATGTTCACTTTAAATCAAATGTCTTACTGTGGGAATTATTTGAATTTTTTCTCCGTATCTGTGAAGGAAGTTTCATGTTGAGCCCAAATTAGAAAGATATTGGGCATATAAACTCCAGGCCGGCAAAATCCCACCTTTCCAGCAACACAGACCTTGCCAAGCATCTGCACACAGAACCCATTGCATCTGTGGAGGTGTCCCCTGTACAGATGAGGCAGATAAATAGTGTTGTAAACTCAGTTCACAGTAAACGCGGGACTTTACTGTTCCAAAAAGTAGAATTCATCATGTGACAGAACAAAAAGTAGAGGTAGAAGGAAGTAAGGGAGTGCTCTGACTCATGGTGTGTGATGATGAGGATATTTAAAGGAGAATGAAAAATTAATGAATATTCTTCAGATGTGCAGCTTTAAGATGTTATATAAAATCATGTGATTGCTGGGCCTCTGTCCATAAAAGACAAAATTATTAGGTTCTTTTAGCAATTTTTTAATAAAAGGAGGCAAATACACTTTGTGTCAGAGTTGATTAAATTCATAAGGCTCAATTAAAGGTGGTTGTTGTGAAGAGAGTAAAGAAGTTGTTTTGTTTTCAAATTAACTTCATTTGTCTGAGAACTTCAAATCTTCTGTAGGCATGTTACATTACAAACACTCATAGTGTGCATTATGGGAGTATTTTGAAAACTACAGCCTCAGGCTTATTGTAAGACAAGTTAAAATACTAATGTAAATACAATATTTTTTAATCTAAGAAAAAACACAGGACTTGAGTTTTGTTGATGGGTATAATTTTATCTCCATTTAATAATGCTTTAGACTTCTGACAATTGCACACTTTTTTTTTCAGGATGCAAGGCATGCTGCAGAAGGAGAAATATATACAAAACTTAACCAAAAAATAGATGAATTTATTCAGATTGCTGATTATGATTGGACAATGTCTGAATCAGATGGAAGAGCCAGTGGATACTTAATGGACTTAATAAACTTTTTAAGAAGCACGTTTCAAGTTTTTACTCATTTACCTGTAAGTGTTCAAAATTAAGTTTAATTTCAAACTATTTGAACATAATTTTATTTTAATACATAAAGGTTTTAAAGATAGATTTTTTTTTAGTTGTGCACATGCTGGCAAGATGTGTTTTTAAGTTTTATTCAGCACAGGAATATTGTCAAATGTGTCTCAGTGTATTGGTGATGGTTACCCATGGGAATACTTAGAAAATAACTTTCAAATATCTCAGTAAGATTGTTACCAACAACTAATTTACAAATAATGTAAGAACTTACATAGTTTTATAGAGCATCAGGTGGACTTTTTAGTTAACCACTTTCTTTTGTGTATACATGCACTGGTTCCAACAATGCAGAATTGGTGCAAATCCTGCAGTTACGCAGAAGGTTGATCATAAGAAGTCATTGTCTTCTAGTTAATTGAACTTCACTGAAATGAATCCATGTTCGTATTCAAATATATCCTGTGTTATTTTGTCCCAGCAAAAAGAGTAGTGTTTAACTTGTCTTATGCATGGATTGTTACATTCTGTTGTCTGATTACCCCCTGCTTTAAGACAAAAAAAGACTGTCTAGTTTGGTTTATCATCATAATGGTTTGTAGCTTCATAGGTCAGGAGTGACTTCGGTAAGTCATTCAAGCTACATCTGCTTGTCATCAGCTTGTCCTTGGTTGCTGCAGTCACACTGATGTCTGAGTGCCTGACCACATGCAATGCTTATAAAGAGTTAAGTCCTCAAGGCATGGAATGTTTTGACACTTCAGGCTGGAGATAGTCTGAATAATAATTTCTTTATATGCACAGCAAGGTGTTGAAGTTGCTGGCATAATGGGCTTATCTGGTCTTGTAGATTTTACATGAAGAGGTTGTGATCCTCAGTCTCCTTTTAACTGACTCAGAGACATAACCCACTCAAAATGTATCGTGATATTGATGTGAATGTGTTGTGTGAGGCATGTGCTTCTGTGCCAAATCAGTCGAGTGTTTTTTGATAGAGAATAGCAAGTTTGTTGGATAGTTAAATTCATTGTGACTTAGTATACAAAGCAGTGTGAACAAATGGCACTGCTCTTCAGTGGTCACATGCAAGTAGTAGTTAAGGGATGTGAAATTTGTAGAGCAGGATGTACAGACGTCTGTCATGAAGCTATGTTGCCATATAGCTGTACAGAAATGAGCCACAGACAAAATAGAGTTTTGTGTTAAGAGGGATGGAAAGAAGCAGCTATGTCATTAGGACTTGAAAAGTGTGGAAGGAGTAGAAATATGTGCCTGGGGGCACAAGTCAGCCTGTGGAGAAAGGTAGTTCCTCTGAAGGGCTGTTCTGTAATTTCAAACTCTGGTCAGGTACCAGGCAGGACTAGTCTGCTCTGGCAGGAGGTTTCTTCCAGTTTTTTACTTATCCTGCATCTTTCTATCCTGGCTTGGCCAATTGTAGAAACATATGGTCTGATGAATATTGTTGTGTGTGAGCTGTGGAGTTTATATGAAAATGTGTGCAGAGTTTTGTTGTGGTGATTCTGTTGTACTAGTAGGTTATTTTCATTAAGAGAAAATTTATAGTAAAAGCATTTTCAAAGATAAGCCCAAAACTAAGTTCCATAACTCATTAAAATAGTAAGTGCTTTGGAGTGCTAAACTAAGGTAGGTTCTCATGTACCGTAATTTTGGAATAATTGAAGAATAAATTTTCATTAATGGATTATTCCATTAATGTCACAATGTCATTTCCATAATAATTTTTGTATGGCTGGCAGAAACATTCCACTGCTCCAAATAGTTTGCCAGAACCTCTTATGTAATTAGAAACCAAAAAGAACAAAAGTCCTAGCCACTGACCATAATTCTAGTAAGGAAAAGAGTGGGACAAGTAGAAGAAACTCTTCTCTTGTACCGTAGCATACCTTAGCATGATGGTGTGAGAGGGCATTTTACCAGGGCTGGGGACACTGGTTGGCCACACTAGTTCTACGTAGTTCTCTGACACTCAAGGGTCATTGACATTCTCTTTGGTATTGTTTCAAACCCTGGTCTTCTTGTAGAACTGTTACAATATGTTCTGTAACAATTATTTGTGTTGCGGTCATTGGGCTCCTGTCGATGGACTCGTGTTTTATTTTAGCTGTATGTGTAAGCTGTGACCATGCACGGGAATGCGTCTCCTTTCGTGCTTCCATGGGGGGGCTACACTGGAGTATTGCTGTACCAATGTAGACATAACTTTTCAAAAATACGTCTTATATTGTATGTCTGTTTTATGCAATTTGTATTACTTTTATTGGAATGTTAGACCTCTAAATCAGGTAGGCCATGATCACAACTACACTGAAGCTGCACACAAAGTGACACAACTTGGTTGGGGTCTGGTATCCCTGTTGAATCACTGGAAATGTCTTGTGTCTCCAATGTGGTTTTTTTTCTCACTGTTAAGTTTTGCATCTTAGTTTTCTCCTCTGTGTTTTGTGTTTAAGAAGCAATTTTGGAAATGAAAATAGCTTTGTTCCACAGTAGAATGTATATTGCCATTACATTAAAATTTATTAATGAGTAATGTTACATTTTAATGACATACAGATAGCCTCTGTAAGCCGAGATGGTAAACATGGCATATAGTTTTTAACCTAAGAGTTTTGGAATTAATTCTTTCTTGTAATGAAATGGCATTTCGAGAGACACTTTGTCATTTGAAGTTTGATATTTTGGCATACAATTCCTTATTATAGAAGAAAGGTATATTGCCATAATAGTGTTACTTAAATTGTAATATCTTTATAATGCTTCAACAAAATACTATATAAGTTCTCAAGTTTAAAAAAAGAAAGGAATTCTGTAGCTATAATTGTACTTTTTGTAAGCTTTTTCTTACCTTTTATTGCTACCAATTTTTTATTCTTTTTTTTTTTTGAAGTTGACAGTACATCTTAATTTTTTTGTTTTGATTGCCTTACTGGTTTCGTTCTCAGAATAACAACAATGACCATGCAGCTATGTCGGTAAGTAGATGCAAGATGAAGAGTAAAAAGCATGTGAACAGAAAAACTATGAACTGCCTGCAGGCTTATTGCTTCAATTTTTAATCATTTAATAAAAAGACCCTTTCTATTTTGCTGATGACTTGCTGTGTACCTTGTGTGGTTGCATGCAGGGATCAAGTTAATGACTAACATTGGGCTTTCATACACTGGGACAGACAGCAGGAGTCCTAAAAACCTTGCAGAAGGTTGGTGGGATGTGTCTTGCATCTCAAATGAGGTAATTTAGAGAAGACTATTAGACCTTTTGAAAGAGAGGTCAGGTATCAAATACAGCTATGAGACATGCATGCAGAATAAGGGTAGAGTGATAGAGCTGAATAAAGAATCAGTGAAAGTTCCATCATTTCTCTGCTGCATCTGCCTGGGGTCAAGGGAATGTGTCTGCTGGTGTTCTTTATTTTTAAAGATGATGATGTATTGCATTTAAGAATTCTTCCATCTTCTGATTATTTTTTCAGGTCATTTGTGTTTGATTTTTTTCATAAAAGGAGTTTATTTTTATTTGGCATAAGCATTGCTATGATAATGAAAGTAATGAAGTTAATATTACTAAATTATTAAAATTTGGAGAGTGAGGGGCTCCCAGGTGGTTAGAAGCCTAGAGCACATGAGTTACATGTGGTGTTAGGGAGGTTGACTGTTTAGTCTGTTAAAGAGAAGTCTGAAGAGAGATCTAGTGGCAGCCTACAACCTCTTGAAGAACAAATAGAAAAAAATGATGGAGCCAAACTTTTCTGATAGCACTGACAAGTTCACACAGGGCAGTGGTCACAGGTTGGGAGGTGAAGCTTCAATACTAGGGCAGAAGTTTTCATGAAGAGAGTAGTGTGGTGCTGGAAGAGTTCACACAAAGAGACTTGAATTCCCATCCTCAGTTATCTTGAAGGCTTACTGAGAAGAAAGGACGATGGACCTGAATGAGTGTTGGGCAATAGTCCAGCTCCAAGTAGCAGGTTGGACTAGAGGACAGTGTTGGTTTACTCACTCCTATGAACATTTCTGTCATTGAATACTCAGTATCATGTTGAACTGTCAAGGTAATAGGTGTCATGAGCACTGTGAATATTGAACATTTTGTGTAGAAATACTTCCTGTTAATGTTGCCCAGGTCTCAATCTGCTGGTTATGTCATGATCAAGGACTAGCAGAATTTCAGCAATGCAGAGCATAGAAGCTGCGTTGCCTTGGGAACATTATGGCTTGAGAGTCAGGCAGTTTTTAATGGTTCTGTTTTCTAAATTTGCAAGAATCTAGTATTTTGAGATTATGTTTACATACTATTTTAAATTCATGTTGCAATTTATAGTGCCATTAGATGCTTGGAATCAAAAAGCAAATTAAAATTTCATTATACAGTCATTAATCTCATGAAATAAATTGGATTATCAAATTTATTATTAAGAACCTGCCCTTTTTTAGGTTTATTTTTAATAGCTAAGGAAAAATGTTGTCTTCTATTTTTAGATTAGGTAATTTGAAATTATAATGGGTCTATATATAATGGGTCTAGTTTAGAATTAGCTGAAATTTTTTTCTGGGTATGTCCTTTGTCAATACAAAGTTAGTACTGGACAATGCTTTGGAAAAGAATGGCTGTTGAAAAGCAACAGCTGCAAATTACTTGTTAATTTTTTTCACTGTTTCAGTAGCATTTAGGGCAGAGGCTGGAAGTAAAATTGATTCTTAAAAATTCCACTAGTGCTTTTAGTATACTTTATCAATACTTCAAAACTTGGATTTAGCCCTGACTGATAAATCTGTATGTTTAATTTCTTTGCATTTTCAGAAAGACACTGTCATTTCATATTGTTAAATTAACATCTTAGATTTAACAGATAAGTTTTGTTAGTTTCTTTTTATGCTGAGGTTGGCAGTTTGTGTTATTTTATTGTTTCTGTGATTGGCAGCAAAAGTCTAATTTCACAGCTTGCAATGGAGGTGGAGGGGTGGTGTTTTTCTGCAGCTATATTCAAAAACTGTCAATCAACAGCCTTTACAGGCTGCTTAAGAGAATGGGTTTTCTTACTGATTTCTGCAAATGCTGCTTCATGCTGTCTTTGATTGGCACAGCCTGGCAGGGAGGATGGATGAATCTGTCACTGGCTGTTTAATTGTGTTGCTGGTCTCAGCCTGACATCAGGTCTTTGACTCCTAAGTGGCTCAATACAAAACAAATTAGCAGATTGTAGTCATATTTCTCATTCTATATGCTTTGACTTTGTTGAATGCAGTCCATAAATCATATTGACTGACACCATAGTGAATGATGAAAGCTGCTTTTGAGACAGCTAGCATGGGTTTTAGAAAGCAGCACCGCGAAGGTGCCGTGGAAGGATGCATATGGCTGACCCTTTGGGAATTCCTAGGAGCCAAATGTCTCTTTACTACAATTGTTCTTGGGAGAAAAGCTTTTGGGTCCTATAAAAAAGGATTTAATATGTCAGCAAATTCTCTTTACAAGCTCCTTTGAAATATAAGAAGTTTGTCTAAGGGTTTTCTCTTTTTACAAACTTGTATTTCAGCAAAATGTGAAGGCTGGGTGAAAAAAACAGTTTCCTTTAACACTGTTAGCAGGTGTTTTTGCTTATAGAATAGAGTCCTTGTTTCCTAAACTTTACATTGGCTGAGTGGAAGAATAGGTTTTGTAGACAGCAGCAATTAGCATAGGCACAGCAGAGACAATAGTAGTGTCTCCAAATGGGAGGCAATTGGGGCGAATGTGAGAAGCCTGCTGAATCTCTGCATGCTATTAAATATAGGTATTTAATTGCTAGATAACCACAGCCACCTCCAACCCCCTTAGAAAGTTATAGTAATTAAAAAAACCCCAAAACAACAGACTGACAAATAAAAACCATCAAGAATGTTATAAAACTAACTGGGATTTGTTGAATTCTGGAAAATAAATGTTGTTGCTATGTTCGTGAATCCTTATGTTTCCTCTCCAAAATGCTTTATGGATAAATGGTGAAGAATTGATTAATTGGTAGATGGTGGAAATTTGGAGATGGATTTTTAACTAGATCTCATTTTTCAAGCACAAATTTTAATTGAATTCTTTTCTGAGTATCATATATCCCACACATTTTGAACTGGGAAGTACTGAATTTTGAAGAGGATAACATTATAGTTCACATTTCTCTTAGTTAAAAATCAGCATTTTGATAGATTTTTGTAGCTTCATTTTTTTCTCTAAAATTGAAAATACTGACAGATTTTATTTAGTATTAACTGTGTATAGTAAACATCTATTATTTTTGGATATGTCATTTGAACAATAAGCCTGTAGTTCAAGTTACATAGTTGGAAATAATTTATGTTAGGATGTTTCCATTTAATGAAAATTTAAAATAAACACTAAACATACATGTATTGATACTTATTTAAAGTCCAAGTGGCTTTAACCATGTCATTTCTGTATTGTAACCATTATCTTATGCTCCAGTACTATTGATATTTGCCAGATTGTAACAATTAACTACTCATGCTTGTTAGAAATATAAAACACTGTCTTTTATTTAAGATAACAGAGGAGTACACATTGTTTGCATATGAAATAAACTGAATGTTAAAATTTTTCGTGACAACCTATTAATCTGGTTGAACTTTTATTACGTTATAGTGGCAGCATAAATAGGACATGGAGCTGATTTGATGGAGCAGTACATTAAACAGATGCACTAGTTGTTCCATTAAATCAAAATGACATTTCCATTAAGTATTTCAAACCTACTACAGTGTAATTACATAAACTGTGGCCCATTGATTCCCCTCCTCACCTCCTTTCTTGCTTTCTTTTCTGCCTATTTTTTTTCTCCCTGAATTCATATCGATATTGTTCTGCTTGGGGAATAGAGCTGCATGTCTCCCAGTGTAATTACCATTGGGTTTGGGAGACTTTTAAGCATGCTGTTCTTGCATTGTTTCTTACATTCCTTGTTGTCAGTTCATCTATTTTGCTCAAAAATGTTATTTGCTTTTCTGAGATTTTCAATTAAGAAACTGACATCTCATTTTAGATATAAAGCTGCTAACAGTTCAAGGTGTCCCAATGCTAAAGAGGTATTAGCAACAGCCATTTAATGTTTCAGTGTGAACATGAGGAGAGTTGAAGGCTTTCCATTGTATTCTCTACGTTTTAATTACCTTTTAATAAATAATGGAGTTTTAAAGTACAAAATATTTGGGTCCAAATTTGCTTTCTCTTATGAAAATTTTCTGTACATGAAAATTCAATCATATGAACAAGTTGTCAATTATTAAGGCCAAGATCTGGCTCTTAGATGCTGGAGCAGAACCTTCCAAATACTTTGGGTCAGTGAACTGCTGTCTATTATAATTTTTCATTTCTTATGTGTGTTTCTGGGAGTCAACAGTGACTTGATTAACCTGACTTGCAAAAAACAGCTGGGGAACCACTGCTTTAGAGAAACAGGTGTCATCACTTCCCTGATGGATAGAAACGAAACAATAGTGGTGTGTGCTCCAGTAGCTGTGTTAGGCAACTGTGATTTATTTTGTGTAAGTGTGTTGTTAGCCTTTGTTTCAATATACATTGTAACATAGACATCAGTTGAAAAGCGTGGTTGAAGTACATTAAACTACAGAGATTCATAGAGTTGCATGTGAAAGCCAAGATCACTCTGCTTTAAAAGATGGCAGTGCTACGAATAGAGTGGTGCCATCTGGGTCGGTATCTGGTCTCAAGTGGTTTTCTTCCCTTTAAGGTAGAATTCTGTTGTCTTCCAGTTTTTCTGTACTAAATTTCTAATAACTCATTATCAAGTTAATGTCTGACATTGTGTTTTGTTTTTTGATCTCATGTTGGAAAATTTGTCTCAATTACATGTAGATGATAAAGAGCAATGTTACTGGCTAGACAGTGATTAGGAAATTATTTCTATTTTGTACAGCAGAGGGCTACATTTCATTTTGTAAGTAGTTGATCACTGACAGCACTGATTTATTAAGCACCTGAAAAGATGATGGATAAGCATGAATATTTAAAATAGTTTAGCAACAAGCTTTGAGATGGAATTCAAGTAATTAAAGTACCAATAATTAGCACAAGCTTTTATGAGCAATGCCCCAACTGATAGCAATTGTTTTGATTTATATAATGTCTGGAGTATTTTACTTACTATGGTTAAAACTGTGCAGCATGTTGACTTTCATTACATTCTTGCTTTCATTCTGTTTGGGTTAAAAATATTTTAATAAATTCACAAAACTGTTCATACACTTCAGGAACTTACATTGTTAATATTTTAGAAAAGTCCTTGTATTCATGCAAACTATTAGATTTCTGGAAGAAGTATCCATAATTACTTTCATATGTATTTAGTCTAATTTTCTGTGTGATCTAATAGGAACAAAGCTAACAGGTCAAAGAAGTAACAAGAAGTGTGATCTCTCTCCTAATCAGAGTCCTGTATTGTTAAGACTTTGAGTGTATATTAAAATCAAATCAGATAAGCAGTTCCTTAGTGACATATCATTTGTTTCTATCTTAAAACCTGTTACTTTTTCTACTAGGGAAAGGTGGCCCAGACAGCTTGCATGTCAGCCTGCCAGCATCTTTCAATGTCCCTAATGCAGATGCTACTGGACAGTGAATTAAAACAAATAAGCATGGGAGCAATTCAGCAGTTTAATTTAGATGTGATACAGTGTGAATGTAAGTATATGCTCTAACCCATATCTGTCTTAACACTGAAAAATATTATTTAATCTAAGTTATATAGTGACTTTTTCCATAATCTACTAAAACTTTGTCTTTTATGAAAAAAATACCAGTACCTTCTTATAAAAGTATTTATGAGTGAGTACAGTAGCATTTCTGAGAATTTTTTAATTAAACTTTTTTAAACTCTGTTATGTGATTGAAATGCACATTGTTATTACTCGTAGTGGGATTATAATCACTGTATCCAGTAAGGCCTATAGTTCAGTACAGAATTGCCCCAAACTACTACATAAATATTATGTTGTAATGGTTAAGAAAAAGAAAAAGGTCAAATGTCTGCGGACTTGTAGTTTTCCCTCTTGACTCCATCTATTATGATACAAACTTTAAATGTGCTGTTAGGGTTTCCTCACTCCTAGAACTGCTACTGCCTTAATCACTCTGCAGAAAAATAGTACTCATTTAGTATACATCACATGTTGTTTTATTCTCACTGTTTAAAATATGGCATCAGAGTTATTTTATAACTGGTTCAATCCAGCACTGAAGGCATGTGTGTTTTGCATGGAATTCGTGGCTGAGAGTGAGCTCTTAATCTGTATGAACAAAGGTACTTCTCTGAATGGGTGTTAGGACTGGTTTTATAGTTGATGACTGAGATACAGTGGAAAGGCTAACTAGAGATTTTTTCAATATATATTTTCAAATTCTTATGCTCTGTTTTTTTCCAAACTGTCTTTCCTATTTTGTGTTTGAAGCATTGGTCTCTGGGATTTTGGTGCCATCTGTGAAATAGGGCAGTTCTGCAAGTCATGTCCTGAGGTTTTCAGTTTGGATTTGTGAAAAGTATTGATGGCTACTGAATTGGAAGCCACCTATGGGAAACTGGAAATTGGATTTCAAGCAATTTGGTTGGTTAACATCACAGAGGGTTCTTGTGGGAGTCCAGGGGCAGAGTTAAGAGGCGTGGACATTTTAACCATATGCTTGTCTTTCCCTCTCCTGCCTTATTTGTTACATTCCAGCTTAACTCTGCAACAACTAGAGCAGGCATCTTTCTGACAGTCCTTCATTATCCAGCCTTAAGGTCTTCTAGTGCATGGAATGAGCCGACGCGATTATCAGGGTCAGATTGAAAAAGTGTTTGTGATTGTGACATTAAAATTCATGTCATGGTTGTACAAGTTGGCCAAACAGATCGTGGTTTGACTTCTTTCACTTTTAGTTTGCTTGATGTTGCAAATTTAAGTGTTCTTTTCAGGTAGGTGGGTAGGGGTATGTGATTGTTCATTTCTGTAGTTTCCTAGATGTAAAAAAAAATACCAGTCATAAAACCAGAAATTCCATCATCCATTTAGAAAAGCTAATTTGGGCCACCCACTAGTCATCTACCTTCTTAACAAATGGTGTAACAGTGAAGAAAGCTCCTCCATTACCATATTATTCTGTTTCTAATATATAAAACATCATCTGTGAACAACGCAGTCCTTCACTACTCTGTGTAGATTAGGCAATTCACTGTTTCACTGTGGGGTTTTTAGCAGTACAGGGGATAAAATGCATATCTTGCAGGTACCTTTCACAGTATGAACAGTATGTTCACAGCAGAGAAGTGAGAAGTTGCAACGAGTCCAGCTGTCATCTGGTGTCTGGGCTGTTTTCAGACCTTTTTCTTCTCAGCCTTTACTCTGTTACATGCCATCCTAATTTCTGTTAACACTCTTTCTGCCATCTTTGGTTGCTGCACAGCAGAAACTTCAATCATTGAAGAGATCGTAGTTTTATTTGTTGTGACATGATATTATTTCATTATTTTAAAATTAAAATATGACCTTAAGACAACATTTTTTAACTGTGGCTGTTATACTGAGCATATAGCAAGGATAGGACATGGCAAAGCTTGGGGCAAAATACGAAATTTTCAGAAAGCTAATAACCTAAAGACTGGAAAATGCATTCTTTCCACTACTGCACAATTTTTAGCATGGGCTGTACAATTTTAAACAGAATAAACTTTATTTCTTACTTTGTGCAAAGCTTATGAAGCATGTTAGGAAAAAAATGGTTTTGCACAGAATCCCTTGAAGTAGTTCAAATGCAATTATGGAAGCTTGTCAGAATAGTACATTGCAACAGACATTTTACAATCTGTGGAACAAGGGATTGACACAAGATTTTGCTCAGACGGCTTTGCTGATGTGGTTTCATTCATAAGGTCCATCACAGGCACATTCCAGGCCTCGCTGTGATGCCTGTGATTTATGTTCTTGTTCATCACCCTCCCCCAGCTTTATTCTTTGATGCTCTGGGATTAATGGATACGACAGTGACATTTCAATTAGTGCTTAGAGTGTGCAAATAATTCACAACTGTTGGGTAGTTTTCTACTGTACTGTATTGCATGGGCTTGACATTTTACTTACAGACACAGTGGAGTATACTCATGTATTTTGAACTAAGAAGTTAGGTGAGTTATGAATATCTGGAGCCACATTTGTTAAAATTCTTGGCAATATTCTAGAGTTTTTTTCTGATCTTTTAATGTTTTAATTTTATTCTTTCTAATATGAACTGGAGAGGTCTAAAGAAAAGCAGAAAAATGTTATTACTTGTCAGATTTTTTTTCTTTTCTATTAAAAACAATCAACAGTCCAACCAAGAAGCCAACGATCTGTTAATGAGCAGCAATCTGTTAATGTCAATAAGTGCTGCAGTTCTTAGTTTTCACAGAGAATAGGTTGAACCATAAGTGGACTTCCAAGAAAGGAAGTTGGAAGGGAAGGAAGTGATCTGGTGGTGAACTGCAATTTTTTTATCCTGCACTAAATTTGTGTGCATTGTAGTACCTGTAGTATCTAAGTTTAAAAAGCAGAACAGAACATCTGGAAGTATCTGATATTTCTGCCTAACAGTAGTAATAGTGTCAGTGCTGCTCTTAACTCATGATTTGTTAAAAAAAAAAATCATCTTCTTGATCTTCTTCTGTTTTCCTTCCAAACTTTGCAAAAGCTTTCAATTTTATTTCAGTTTTGTCTAATCAAAGTATTTCTCCACTCTCTCTCTACATATTTTATAGCCTAGAGCAGTGTTTTACTTCTGTATTTTACACCATCTTTCTCAGTGGTTATCTTCCACTAGTTGGGTTTGGATTCTTGCAACAGTGTTCAGAGAGCAGGATGTACTAAGGTCCATTGAATTAATATCCAAAGTCTTTTGCTTGGACATTGCATTTCAGTTCCCTGAGGAGGAAAATGGGTGGGAAGGGAAGGTGTTTGCCATTTCTTGAAGATGGAAGTCAAATGTGGGTTGCTGTTTCTCACTTTACAAAAAGAAAGATGTGCATAATCGAAAATGAGCTTTTCAGAAACACCATCCAGATCTACACACCTTACATCAGCTTTTTATTAAGGAATTTGTCAGAAATTCTAATTTTTGGAGGAGCTAAATGTAATTTTTATAATTTTTGCATTTTAACATAGCTGAACTATGAGGCAGGATTAATTGGGAGAATGACATATGTGTGAGTGGGCATCCTCCTTCATCCAAATGTGAATCTGTACAAGGATGAAAGTGTTTTGGGTGCTGCCTATAAACAAGCATGGGTTAGTGGAGAATTAGTGCAAAGCAGGATGCTGTGTATCTTCCTAATCAGCCCTACACAGGGCTCCTGACAGTCCTGCCTCCTTTACTTGATGTATGTAGCTGTGGTATCCAAGAGAAAGTGATGTCTTCGCCAAAGTGCTCTCTGTTGAGCGTCCAAAAAGGTAATCTCCAGGTGGGCATGCCAGAAGCTGGGGAGCCCAGATCCTGTTTTTCCATGAAAAGGCAGTATATTCTCCTCTGGAGGTCCCTCACTTTACCTGCCTCCTTTCCCATCTGGGAACTCAGGTTAACTTAATTCACTTGAGACCATCCTTCATCTGCTGGTCACATATGGCAGCGCGGAGCGAGGGGAAGCAGCGCTAGCGCTGGCGCTGGGGGCAGGGCCGGGGCTGCTGCCGGGCCAGCTGGCAGCTCCCTCAGTAAGGCTCCCCTCCAGGCGTGTTTGAACAGCTGGAGCATCCAGCAGGGCTGCAAAGTGGCTGCGGCTGCTGAGATAGTCACCTGATTCGCTGCTCTTCCTTTAAAAATACATGGGTAGCTTTGCTGTCCTGCCTGTGAGACTGAAATAAAACTGTCCTAATTTAGATTTTGATTCAAAGTCTGGACTCTGGTTTTTAATTTCTGCCATTGAACAGCAAAGCTATTTGTCAGGAATTAAGTCCTGAATTCCCAAACCAGTAGAAAGACACAAACAGATGATGTCTAAAAGATGGAGGTTTGAGAAACTAAGTGAAGAAACCTGTTAATAAATCTAGATTTTTGTAGAAATTCAGTACAATTTACAGTTAAAGATGTCATAGATTCTATTTAGCAGACACAGCCTTTCTCTTAAGGTCTCCATTAATAGATATATATATTCACATATATATTGTATACAAAGTACAATTAAAAGATCAAAGCCAAATCTTCAAAAGAAAGTGGACTGAAGTAATCTTTACAATATTTATATTTACCATTACAGTCTATGTGTTACCTCACAGCCTGTTTTTGTGTTACCACGTATTTTTTTCATTAGCTTAGCTCATATTTTCTTTATATTCCTTAACAGCCTGTTATAGGAAGTAGGTTGAAATTCTACGTATTGAGTACAGATATTGTTCCAAAGATCTTGTTCTGTATATACAGGAAAGGTCTACACAGTATCAGCAAAGTGGAGGGAGAGAAAATGTTAACAAAAACCTTGTGCATACCAGATTCATGTAGTGTGTATTTTCAGCTTATTTTCCCCAAACATTTCTGGTTCAAAGGGCCAAGCAGCCAGTTCTTTCTCTCTAAAAGTAACAGTTTAATGGTGATCTTTGCATTTCATTCTTCTATATTGTACAATTCCTGAATGCTTTTATGCACACTGAAACAAGAAGCTAGCCCCCTACCCTCCAAATCCTCTTTAAATCTAGAATGATTGTAGAGGGTGAATATTTGAAAAGATATATATATGATGATGTTTCATTACTATCTGGAAAAGGACCCTTAGGACAAAGACATTAAGAATGTTAATCCTGTTCCTATAATATCTTCCTAAAATGCTGTGCAGTAGAAAATGTTTAATTAGCTCTGTAAAATTGTTAGCAAAACTTAAAAGCCCTGAGCTGAGGGCGGAGGGGAAGCTGTCTGACCGTTACCATAAGTGGATTATCTTTTTGCCCTTTGAACTCATGAAATTGTAATAATGAAACAAATTCTACTGTAGTCACCTGTCAAAGTGATCCAGATGTGAGAATAAATGCTTGTGCTGTAATGAATCTCCCTGATGTTGTAAATGCATTCATAATATAAAATTGTAGTTAAACAAAGCTTATACAATAATTGTTTGGTACATTGTGTGCTTCTTGTTCTATAAATGCAATGGTAGTAGGTACTGTGTAGAGAAACTAAATCATTCTGCATTATTTAATGCATTAGGATAAATTCCAAACTAACTTAGCCTGATGAGCTGCAGAAAAGATGTAAATATTTGCCCTGTGGCATGTAAGAGTATCCTGCTGTAAGAAAGTTCTTCCCAAAGTGTATAGTGCCAATAGCTAAGTGAAACGATTTTATGCAGGTCACACTTTTCAGTTATATTTACTTTTCAGTTCTGTAGCCATTTCTTTGCCACTGACCTTCTTTCTATTGTGGAGTGGCTGGAGGAGCTCAGATTGCAGGAAGAAGCTGCTCCCCGTGTACTGCCTATGAACAGAAAGTTATACAGGATCAGATAGAGATGGGCGTTGCCTTTCAAGGGTAGTAAGAGTTCTCCTTTCTGATTTAAGAGGTCTAGAAAAGACCCCTTCTGACCATCAGGCTTATCCTCCTTGTTAGTGTACTGCCATAGCTCACAACTCATGTATCTCTTTTTAGCTCTTTGCTGTGGAGCTTTGCTTAGAATTCCCTGCTCAGTATGGTGTTCCCATTTCAAACTCTGTATGGCTGACCACAGAGGCCAGCCTGCCTCCCTGAAGAAAGGATAGTCCTAGTGGCCATGAAATACTTGCAGAAGACAGCCATGTAGACACACAGGCCTTTTGCAGAGGGTGTTCAGAAGGGTGTTTGCATAGGCATGGACATCTTTTATTCTGTATTTGTGTGGTTGTAAAGGCTGTTTTATCTTGGCTGCTTTTAAAGAGTTTATTATTAGAAAACACTCCCTATAAAATGCTGAGTGTAGGATATGCTTTTTCTACTGTTTTTTATCTTTCTTTTTATTTTAAAAGTGTCCTTGTGGTGGATTAAAATTCCCTGAAAACTCCCCTAGAAAGTTGATATTACTGAAAAAGTAGGAAAACCAAGCAATTTAGAATTCAGACTTGAATACGGTAGTCAGTGAGGATTTGCCAGCTGTTACCAGCACTTGTCTAAGAAATTACAGTGATTTCCCTAGGGCATTTGATTACTATTTTTTGCTCCTTAACTTGATGAAGAATCCAGTCATATCGCAGTTTAATTCATTCTCCTATTAGATGGCTCTCTCCACTACTGTAATTACAAGTAATAAATTCTGCCTGTACTGGTAAAGCTGCTACTCTGATACTATATTAATCTATTATTAAGCTATTCCTAAATACTCTGAGATGGTCTTCATAGTTTCTTTTACTACTTAAATAAGAGTCATATTTACAATTGCATTCCATGTAATCATTTTTGGACTTGTCAATAGTATATCTGAATTCATTAGTCTGCTTTAAGTTGAAACCATACAGTCAGAAGTAAATGGTGGAGGCCACTGATTTACCATCGTGTTACTTCAGACATCAATGTTTTTCTGGATTTTACTTTTACTAAATCAAATTTTCTAACTAGCCATTTAAAAAAATAGAGTAAGGATTTCATAGTACTTCTAAATGTTAGTCCATGTGGCATAGTAGAGCTTAGCACTGGATCTGAAAATTACGTTCTGTTTTCTCTCTCACTGAATGACCAGTTTCTCAAAGCTGAAAAAAAAGTTACCTTTCACTGCCTCTGATGAGAATTCTCTAAAGCTGTTGCAGTAGTATCTGCTTTGTTTTGTTAAGAGGTCTAATGGAAGGGCATAAGAAAAATACTCTTAAGTTCTTTTGAAATAAGATATCTAACCTGAGTTGGGGTGTGAGGCAGTGGGTGTTTGTTATTAACTTGTTACTGGGGTAATGACAACAAAAGGTGTATTTATTTTTTAATTTGATATTTATTGGTCAGTTCCAGATTTAAACAAATGCTGACTTTGTTTCATTACTGTGTTACCATTTTTTGTATTTGAATATAGTTTTGCCATCCAATTTTGATAACCTGTTTTTGGGTTCAAAATGAGCAAAGTTCATTACTGACCTATGGGCTGAAAGGTGCGAAGAGGCATTTCAGCTCTGCTCTGACACAGAGCTTTCCACCAGTCCTCTGCACATTAAGCTAACTCCCACCTTAGTGTTTGTCCTTTACACTATTTGGCTAGAGGTGGTTTTTATAGCACAAATGCTGTAACAAAAGCAGATGCTTGAAAATATGTTGACAGCCATGGAATTGGTATTATTTTGACATTCTTCAGTAATCATACACCTCAGGCCAAAAATGCATTGGTTTCTGTGGTTCTAGCATGACTCCTGGATTAGAATTTTAAGCAAATTTCTAATGATGCTCCTTAAGGTATTATTCTGTGGGATTATTGTAAGAATTATGGAAAAGTTGTTTATTGGGGTTTTTTTGTTTTAATCACAGTCACTTACTAGTTTAAACTATTCCAGTGAAACTAGTTTCATTTTAATGATAGCTGGCATTTATATTGAATAGAGCTTGATTTTCTGTTACATTTTTAAAATATATAAATCTAAGTCTGTAATATTTTAACCTTGTTTTTTTTTGTAGTGTTTGCTAGTTCTGAGCCTGTGCCAGGATTCCAGGGAGACACCCTGCAGTTAGCTTTCATCGACCTCAGACAAGTAAGACACTAGTTGGTGTTTTTTATCCTACTAATTTCCCCTTCTGACCAATGCTGAAGTTATTAAATTCAAGAACCTTTCATGTTTTTGCATTCCCATGTAATTAGTTGTGAAAAGCAGTTATTTGAAGTGTTATTAGTGGCACTATTCACTGTAATTTAGCATAAACCTGTTTCTTCAATGTGTGGTTAGGGGGCACTGTGCTACTGGTGGTTTTGTTACATGAATATTAGATCGAATTTTGGTCCTTAAAATTTTGTAAAGATTCTGTGATGCCTGTTTGCAAGAGTGTACATGTTATCCTGGGGTGTACTGGCCTGATTCCATTCTGAGCAGTTGCTCCTGTCTACAAAACCACTCCCTGGATATCAGAATTGGGCATGGTATTATTTAACATTTCCTTTCCTGAATTTGCTTCATAGAATTCTTTTAAACTGTTAGAAAGCAGTTTTATTCCAAGTGGCTCATCTTTATTCTATATAAAATTTAATTTTAAATGCTGTAATATTGGAAGAGCTTTTCCACAGATCTTGCCAAAGAGAAAGTTTTTCTGGACTAAAATCTACTAAAAGATCTACTAATATCTTCGTGAATTCAGACACTATCCACCAATAGCAATTGATTTTCAAAACCTTTTCATGCTTCAAGTTAGCTTTTACAAAGGATTTATTATTTCACAAAATTTTAAGTATGAGTGTCATCTAAATAATGAATCATTAACTGCACATGGAGGATCTCTAGCTTTCTGCAGATACTGGTGATAGTTTTCAGCACCATTATGAGCTTGTCAAAGTCATCAGAAAAGAAGACAAAGTAGAAAGAATTAATAGTTTCATAGGTTTTTCACAGCAAGATTATTAAAAGGCATTTCAGAAGGGAAAATTCCTAAGGCAAAAGTATTCCAGTTACTCCTAATAGGTAGAAAGGACTTCATTCAACTTTTTTTTTAATGAAAAAGTTGAAAGGTAGAGTTGTCTGTCACATTCTCACAGTAATATAACAATGAGCAATGTCTGCAATGGGATAAGCATGGACTACATGAGAAGGATACAGCATTGTGGCTGCAAGACTTGTTCATGTGATACTTGTACATTAGGAGTTCCAGAATTCAGCAGGTAAAGATGTACTCTGCCAGACTTCAAATACCACAAGTCTTGCCTTGCCTTACTCTTTTGGATTATTCTTTATTGTTTTTTCACTGTCAACATTAAAAATTATTTAACATCTTCCAATTTGTACTTAGATCATTTTAGTTGAAGAGAAAGGATGTTGAAAGATTTTGGCACCATTTCTGTCATCCACCTGAGTGGTATAAATCCTTGCAGAGCCTGCATTTGTTTCAGGGGAAAACATGATTTCGAGCTGTGCAGGAGGGCAGGGTGTGTACCTTGCTACAGGAAATAAAGGGGGGTTTGTGTTTTAAACACCAGCTGTCGAGTATGTCACATAAATAGGTATTATGTTGTTTATGGTAACTCTCAGTTTATGTTAGCAACTTATATTTAGAATTCTCTCAAAAACTTTTAGAGGATGCTCTGCATGTCATGAATCTAATTGATTTCAGATACTTTATAAACAGGAAAAGTCTGGGCAACTCTGTTGGGTTGCAGTTGGTGCTTGTAGATGTAGAATAGTTCTAGTATATTTGTTTTGGTTTGGTTTTTATTTTACTTTTGTGGGCATCACCAAAACATGTTGTAGGCATACACTAAAAATTTTTATCATTTAGTAAGGATTTGCAATGCTTTCCCTCTTTTCCTTACTTGTGATCCATTTCTAGCATAATAGATTGGATGACAGTTCTTTTCAATAATACTTAGAAAGGCAACAGAGCCTTTTTCAGAAAGTTCTTATAAAAGGTCATGCTTCTGTTTTTTAGTTTGAATTTGATACTTCTTCATGAATTGCAGGATATGAAAGATAAGGAAGTAGGTCCAGTGGTCAGGTTTTACCTGCCCACCCGGACTGTGCCCTGAGGTCAAACTCCTGATATTGGCTGTTTGGTACAGAGGAGCTGATGACAGGTGGGGCTGATACAAGGGGGAAAGCTTGAACCGTATCAAAGCTAAAAGGCAGGAGATTTGGGACTCAGTGAGAGACTGTAGCTAAAAGATGGATCAGCAGGATTGCCCTCTTCTTAAAAAGCAGCTGACCTGCAAGGGAAAAGACTTTATCGTCCTGCCAATCACATGGTTGTTAATGGAAGCCAGTTATCTCAACAACAGCTTACTCTCTGTGTGTTGTACTAGTGCACTGTGTAAGATTAATGAGGATTAGGCAGTAGAATATTACAGTGCATTTTACTAAAGAAGTAAAGTCACTTACAAGGAGCCAGTTTGGAAGACAGAGGGAAGAGCTACACTTGGATAATTACCGTGGAGGGAGGAGCAGCTTTGAAAAGAATTGGCATAGGTATTTTCAACCTAACAGTTCCTGATCCTCCATCTTTCCCTGAAGACGCGCTATAGACAACATGTTGTCCCCAGCAAGCCCACTTTCCTTCTTCCTTCCACAAATGTAAAGGATCAAATAGAAACACCTGACCCGAGAAAGAATAGTTAGTACCAGGAAACTCCAAGAAGCCAGGATCAAGAAACAGCAAGCATTTACAAATGTTCCCTTTGAGCCACCTCTTTCTCCTTATTCTGTTCCCCACTTAATGCTCTTGTCATACTGAACATGCTCTTTAAAGACCTTCGTAATCTGAAGAAACCTTAGTCAGTAGAGATTGTTGTGCTATTTCCATAACCACAGTAGCTCAGCACCTCAGAGAGGTGACTTGATGTGATTGGCTAAATTACACATAGTGAATCACATGGCCATGATCATCGAGAAACTTGCAGCTCCAGCTAATTTAGCAGGTAGAAAATTGAGAGAGATTCATATTTCTGTACAGCTTCAGTAATTGTGCCATACCTTGCGCCACTTGTCTGAGCGTATGACCTGAGGTCATACCAACGTGCACCCTTTGACCCCACTTAAAGCCACTAAGGTGCAGGCCATCTCAGCAAGGCAATTATCAAAGTGGCATGTGTTACTTTAAAGAGACTGGTCTCTGGCATCTCATGAAGATGACCAAGCTCTCCTGCAAGCTGCATTGCTCTCTGAGGATCATCTCTTTCTGTTGTCTGTATGGGGAGCCTGGGTAAATAGTGCAGTGTTCCAAAGTGAGGTGCAATCAACTACACTAGTGTGTAGTGGACAAGAGTGATAGCTTTGTAGTAGGCTGACAGGCCAGCAAATGCTATCATAAGTCAAATGTCCTGATTCTTAACTAACTAGGCAGTAATACATACCTATTCTTGAAATCAAATATTTTCCTGCAGAGAGATAACCTAACCTGTAAATGTAGCTTGACTTCTGATTTCCCAAGTTGTTCCTGGTGTTTCTTTCCACCATGAGCCCTGCTTACAGATTTGTTCCTCTACTGTCTGATCCCAAATTAAGTATTTTGCTAGATTGATGATTGTGGAATTTCCTTATTTTGCTGGGGTGAGGAGAGCTGGGTCTCTTCTGTGTTCTTAATAACCCTCATCTATGTGAAGGGTTGTTAATACCCTCCAGTTGCTGTCGTTGTTGGTCCTGCAACAGGGGCAGGAAAATAATTGTATGCCATTGGTAACCCCCAAGTTAAGCAACCACAGTACCAGTATCTCCACCCACATGACAACAGAGTGTAGTCTCACCGTGTCCCTCATACTGGGAGGCCAAGGGCTGTGAACGACAAGGTCCATAAGTTCAGCATAGGCATGATGGAAAATTCTTGAAGATTTTCAGCAATTTCTGTTTGCATTGTCTTCACATTAGAGATAGACACAAAGTCATAATGCAATCTGTGTGATTAATTTACAGAATAATGTGCCATGGACACATTAGAAGATACATGTTTGTCAGACTTTTGTTTATGAAGTGTGTAAATAAGCATATGGATAAGCATTGTATGCATTCAAGGTATTAGTAGGATCCAATATGTATTTAATCTGAAAATTGATACCTGATATTTAAAGGTATAATACATTTTCTTCTAATTCCAAAAAATTGATAGTTTCTTCTCCATGGAGTTGCTTTTCCATTTCTTTTGTAATGTGTTTTCTGGTGAGAAATATTTCTGACCTTCTGACCTATAGTGTTATATGCAACAAGTGCAAATGTAAGTTTATTTAATAGGGAAAATTCTTGCTGCTTCTTAATAGTAGTAGCCCTCCTCTTTTCTTTGCTTCCCATTTATTACTGAGAGGTAATACTGTCCTGATACACTCAGAAGTAACTCCCTGTAAGGTAGGAGCTGTGTAAGGGTTCACTGGGCTTCAATCCCAGTCAAGGATTTTCTGCCACTAAAGGCAGGCTGACAGCTCTGTCTTCCCCACTGTTTTGTTTGCACTGTTTAATTTGAAGTAATTTCCTGTGGTAGTAACTGTGTTTCAGCTCTGGCTTGTTTCTGATTCCCCCAATGTGCAGTCTGCCGAAGCTCTTGCCATTTGTGTTCCCTGTGGAGAATTCTCTTGAGCTCTTCAATAGACCTCAGAGATAAGTTGCAGGCTGTTGCCAAACCTGTCCACCATGACTCTTGAAGAGTGAGGGCTCTAAAGGTGTGTTGTGGCTTCCTTCACGGGCTGCCAGCACACAGAGTGCCTAGGCTTTGAAATTAATCAGGTACACCCATCCCTGGCCTCTATTCCTAGAAAGAGGCTTGATCTGAAAAAACACCAGCATTTTCCAAGAGAGAAAATTCCCCAACAGTATGTTTAGAAGTAAGTCTTAAAAACTTCAGAGTTTGAAGATAGAAGTAAGTCTTTTTTCATAAGGCAACAGTTTGAATTTTTAATTAGTAAGTAGTATAGAACATTTCATCTTTTACTTCCTGAGGGAAATGGTTGCTGAGACTTTCATCTTCACAGAGGCTCTTTCACAATGCTTACTGATCCCTTTCCCCTCGTTATGCACTCCCCAGCTTCTCTGAAGAGGCAGAGGAGCAGGTTACATCTGTAACATGAAGCCCAGCCTCAGGGTGCTGTGTAATAGGATTTGTGGCTCTCCAGTTTTTCATGCAATGCTGCTTATTTAGCTAAAGAAAGGAGCTCAGATTTCAGACAGCAACAAAACAGGAATTGCATCTCCCTGGATTTCAGAACATAGATCCTCACTTGGCTGGGGGAGGAAGGCAACTTTCTTGCTGGCCTTCCCCTTCTCCATAAATTGACTTGGCACTAAGGCAGGAGGACTTGAGGCACACTGTGAGCAGAACAGGGACACTTCAAGGTTCAGTATCTCATGTATTTGCATCATACATGGTAGCATGCATGTGCATCCCTGTGTTCAAAATGACACCTCTATTTGAGTATGACTGCAAGAAAAATGTGTGTTATCTGGCTTGCAGTGGATACACAATGTTTTTTTTAGAGTGCTATATTCTTACAAGCAAATGGGAATTCTTTACACAAATGTGACAACTGGGTTTGTAAGCACTTACATTCCTCAGTGGAATGTCTTAGTTTTGATTTCTCCTTTTCAGCTAGATTCTCAGAAGCCTTTAGTTAATCACAGTAGGATCGATCACAAGCTGTGTGTGTAGATATTTGTGAGGAAGATCTCAATCAGTGCTCTGTACACAGAAGCAAGCCAGCTCATTACTGGGATGGGATTTATACCTGCCAGCTGGTAAGAATTAGGAAGCTTTGGAAACAAATGCACAGAAATTAACAGTGGGGGGTTGAAAACAAGCATGGCTTTGGATACACTGCCTTGATAAGGGTTTGCAGAATCAAAGCAGAGTGGCAAGCCAGTAATTTCCTGGCAGTAAGTATTTCTATCCTGTTACTGCCAGAAACTAAAAGCACACATGCCAGTTATTAGGTGTGTGTGTGTTCTTTGGGACATTAAATCATTCATCAAATTCAGTGCAAAAGAGATTGTATCTAGTTCGTCTGAATGCCCCTTTTTCAGCAGAGAAGTTCAAATAACATGCTGATCGTGTGCAAGCTTTTTGCTCTAGATCCTTGCTTACTGACAATGAGGGGGCACACCTTGAAAACAGGTTTGGAAAACTCCATGTACAAATGCTGTTACTTCACTTCAGTAGCTCTATCAATATGTCACTTAACTAAAGAAATACACATATGGCTGTTTAACTACAAGATACACTATTTCATCTATGACAAAAACCTTACCCGTTTCTCCTAAGGAAATTATCATAGACTGTGCACAAAAGGCTATGAGCTGTAAGGATATATTACTTAAACTGAATGTCATCTCTTAATTGACAGTGAAGAATGCTGTAGGTACCTAAACTATGGAAGTTAGATAAGAAAATATTTTTCGTATTGTTTCTTTAAATGAATTAATTTAAGGGATGCAATTCTCTTAATTCTCCACTTACCAAACCAGATACATGCAAGAATTAAATCAGCTGACAAGAAATCTGTACTGTGTATTTAGAAGAAGACAGAACCTGTGTAGTATTGGCTCAGCTTGACTTAGAGACCTGCAGATAACAGCCTTTGAATAAGAACATAAGCCTTAGTTGAACATGAGGGGATTTTTTGTTGTTGTTTGGTGAATTTATAACTTTCGGAACTAAGACAGGAATTGACAGTTGTTGATCTCATTTGTCATGTACAGGTGAAACACTTAACTTAGAGCTGTGCAGGGAAATCTCATCTTCTAAATACTACCATCACAGAAATCACTAGAAGTTTCACTGGAGAGGTTGATCAAAGCAGAAATTAAGGGGAAAAAAGAAAAGAAAAAGAAAGTACAGAAAAGCTGCTGTCAAGACTATTTAGGTGGGCATATCTGAATCCCTATCTGAATACTACCAACTGTCACGTTTAATCAGCTTTCAGCTCTTCTTCTTGGCCATCAGTACTTTTGCAACACACAGTTTAGAAATAGTTAATCAATTAACTCAAAACCTACAGAGCTGTTGTTATGATGAAAACTTCCTATCTCTGGAAATCCTTTCTGTTCAAGAAAGCTCATTCCATAGTTACAGAGGAAATTGTTGTAAAACTGTGACCTAAATGGCAGTAAATTGTATCCTTGGTAGTTGAATTGAAATCCCAAGTATACCCTGTACATAATGCCAGAACCCCCAAGGCTTCAGTTTTCTTGGGCAAAATACTACGTTTCTTCAATAACTGGCATGCGATGTGCCTGGAACACTTTATGAAGCAATCATTGCCAAGGGCATTATGAAAAAAAGCACTAAATACACTTTATCTGGAGAAGGTTGTATTCTTTTTTAGAAGGACTTACTGGTAGAAAAGTTTCAGAAGATTCACTTTCAGATAATTTCTCAATTAACAAATCTAAGTGGATCTGTATATCATATTTGTAAACTCCCACTTACGCTTCCTTTGAGTCACTGATATAGGTGCCATTCAGTGGAAGATATTTGGTGAAAAGAAGCTTCTCTCTAGTTTTCTTCTACTATCAGTTTTGCTCCCATCTGATCCTTCCTTTATCTTTGTCATGTAAGAAATGATGTGCATGAAAGAAAGTAAGATTCAGGTGCATGACTTCCCTGAAATTTGTGAATACTTTATATCAAGCTGTTTTCTTCCTGCTGACATCTGGTTGCTGCAGGATCTCTACCATTGTGTCTGGACCATTCTATAGCCCTGAGCTGATGGATGGAGTTCAGTTTTGGAGACCCCCATCTCCACAGGACTTTCTCTGAATCCTGTGAGTGATATTTGGTTCCTATGAGTAATGAATGAATGTTGCTAATTGGACAAACAAAAGAAGAAAATTATTGGTTTCCTTGAAGTTACATGTTATTCTCTTGACATCTCTAAGTCCTGGTCTCCCATCAGAGAGCCATGGGACTGATAGCTGCATTAGCATTTTCAATAATTTCTGCCCCCAAATTGCATTCTCCAGCCGTAGCTAACTGGGAATATCACTGGTATGGAGTGTGTGTTGGGCAGCACTACTAACCCTTTAACCCTACAGATATGCCTTCAGTATTTTTTTCAGTTGCATCAATTAACATACCTATGTTCCATTCCTTCTTTAAATTATCTGTCAATCATAGGCAGCAGACAGAATATCTCATTTTTTTCATTTTAATAATTTCTTCTATGAAAAAGAAACTTAGTCCATCTCATCTTTGGAAGTCACTGTAGAGCATATGTAAAATCCAGTAAAATCAAGGGAATCTTTTACAGCAAGAAAACAAGACTTGTTCTCTGCTACAGAAGAGTAACAACACAAACAAGGAATTGCATGATGTAGTATGGCAGTGACTTGAATTAGTGAAATGTAGTTAATGAATGTTTATTCTTTTGGATCATAGTGTCTCAGTGTGCTGGTTTGAAGGTGAACCAGCAGGGGAAATGAACTCACCACGAGAGAGATTATAAGTCAGAGCTAAAATTTAATAATAATATTACAATAACAACACTGACACACAAGGGAAATTGCTTTCAACTCACAATACCCCAGCAGTAAAACCCAATGTCCTGGGGCACAAACCCGAGGGGGTTTGTTTGCCCTTGTGCTGAGACCCCTGTGGTTCCCCCAAGTCCAGAGCAGAAGGAAAAGAAAAACCTGTTGGTGCAGGCGAGGGCTGTGGTCTGGGCGAGAGCGGTGATCTCCTGCTGTCGAGGTCCTGCTGCTGCTCTGGATCCGACGAGAAGTTCCTGAGGTCTTCTTACCCACCACTTATGTACCCTCAGGGAGCACTCAGTCCCTCCCCCTGGGCGGGGACTCACACAGTGGGTGATTAACTCTGGGAGCCAGGGGGTGTTGAGCTGTTGATGGCCCATTAGCAGCTCCGCCCCCCTCAGGCTGGGTGTGAAGGTGATAATGGCTCCCTGGGCAGCTGCTGCTAATGGCCTATTGACCTTGGGGAATGAATAGAGGGGGTAGAATACACAGCTTTGATCACCCCCACACAGGGTTAGCTGGTCCCTCCTGCTGAACTAGGACACTCAGGAAAAAAGATCATATGTTCAAAAGTGTTTGTACAGGATGTATCATAATGTGACACTGATCTTCAGCCTGGGTGTTCTAGAACTACAGAAATACAAATTAGAAAGTATTACTCTGTCTAGCTGACTGCCTTCAGATGAAGTTTGTACAAAGATGCTAACAGCTGGCAAAAGAAATAATTGAATTTTGTTGTGTTTGTAATAACTGGTTTCTGAATGAAGTGAACTAATTGTACTATAAGCAACATGACTGAACCAGCATGTTTCTAGGCACAAGTTATCATATATGTTAACACTTGTGGCTCTTACGGGTTGTGTCAGCTTTGGGGCAATATATGATATCACAAGTTGCACTAGTTTGAATATTGAAATAACAAAGTTTACATGAAAGATTCACATATAGATGAATATATGTGTTAGAACTTAAAGAAAAACTCTTCCAGAGGACTTTCCCTAGAGCATTAGTAGCAAAGGAACAGTGCAACTAAGAAAACCCTGCAATTATAGAGAGTGTGATGGTGGGGAAAAAAAGAGTTAATAATAACAGAAATGAAAAAAATAATTCAAACTATGGGTAAGTGGGAGAAGTAGATTATGGTGATAAAAGAGTTTAAAGATAGGGGATAAACAGGGGAAAAAAGAGAACCAATTGGTTTGTGTCTATAAATGTACCTTATTGTTATCCTTCTTTTTTCTGTGTTTATCATTTTCCATGATGTATGCTGAGACTCATTAAGAACATTTCTTCTTTAAAAGTAGAAATTTGAAGAGGTGTTTTTACCCAAGGAGAAGAAAGGACTTTCAGTACACAGTTCATGGTGTATAAAGTCCATGAATCCATCAGATTGCCTTGTTCCCAGGAGATTGCAAACTTTCCTGGTTTCAGTACTGTGCCTCCAGGAATTTGTTCCAGGAGGACACACAATTAGCCCACACTTTTCCAAAGTGTCCAGTGTAACATGATGCAGTTAAACCAGAAGACAGTTTTCATCTTTTGACCCTGGGTCAAACATGTCAGTTGAGTAGCTTACCTGAGATCTGTAAGAGACCCATAGGCCATCAGATATTTCCCCATAGAAAGGAACATGCAGTAGACACACACACAAATGCAACTTTAAAGCCTGACTTATTTTCAAAGTAACAGAAAAAGTGGTCTTTGTCAGTGGCACAACTCAGTGCATGGAAGTTCTCCTTTTTACCAATCTGAAGTTTAAATAAAAATCTTTGCCCTTGCTTAGGATGTATGAGAAGGACATTAAAAGTGGCTCTTTCATATTAGGCACTAGCAAGATATCGAATCCTCTGGAAAAATGGATTTGATACCATGATTCAAATCCACAGCCAAATGATCATTTTGGGAATGGAAAATGTTCAGTGTAGTTTCTACATCTTGTATTCATTAACATGCAAGGTAGTTCAAATGTTCACAGTGAAACGGAATAATGTTGAATAACTGCTGGACAGAAATACAGAAGCAACCAGGGAGGGGAGTGCATTAGTGGTGGGGTGTGTAGGGGTGTGATATGTGCATGGAGAACCTGCATAACTGGGAGAAAAGGCACAAGCTGAAAACTCAAATGACAGTGTAAAGCAGTCCTCATAGCTTAATTAAATAAAACCAATAATGTGATTTAAACTTCTTTGCATTAAAATTACTGTAATAAGGGTGTTAATTACTAGAGGATTAACGGTGCTTACATGTGGTCTGTCAATAAAGGGTGAGAATAATGTTCGTTTAAGAAGCAAAAGAATCTAGCACAGGATTACTCATCAGAAAGGGATAACATTTCAAAGTGGCAAGTAAAGTCAGGTGAAGATGTTTTCAAATTGCAGGAGGCATTAGAGGCTGAATTTTGCCATCATTACTCAGCCAAAGTTCCATGGATGCTGCGATTTGTTGGGGCTAAAATATGAAGAGTAATTATTACGAATGTCATAACATACTTTAGAATTACTGTGTCTTCCGAGATCAATCATAACAAATAATTTTTCCGATAAAACATTTTAAGAAAATACTCTCTATGGAAGTGAAGAGAAAAGGCATAATCTAAAGGAAAAAGATAACTTCTAAGGAGAATAATTTCTTTAAGGTGTGTTTCTTAGAAAAGAAGTTGTACTGGACTACTGCCACTAATCAGAAAAGGTTTATCCTAATACATCAGCAAATAGCAGCAGGAGGAGAAAGATCTTGTACAAAAAGCCAACAAGAAAAGCAAATCCAGGTTTCTTGTTACTGCGACCTGCTGGGCTCAGAAGCCTCTGCTAAACCATGTTATCTATACAACAAGTTAACAAAAGCAAGACCAGGATGTTATGTGGGCTGTAGTATTTGCTAAAATGCTTTTAAAGTCATTTGATAGATATAAATGTGGAAGGAAATGTCTTGTTGTAGCTGAAGAAAAAAGTGAATGTTGTCCAGGAAAGAATATGAAATGTCTTTTCTAGTGATTTTGGCTTTGCTTTTAACTTGTCTCCATTTACATTCCTGAGCTACTGATTGTGGAATTCCTTGTCCAGTGGTTCCCAGGTCTAGCATAGCTTTCCCTAAGGGATGTAACTTCATCTGCTATGAAGGGTGGTTATGCAGCCATACCCTGAGTGCACTACTTTGGAAGAAATAACTATCTGTTTACAGTAAACTTATGATGACCACATCTCCAAGTGTCTTTGCCTTATGGATTGCACTGAATTTTTGCACTGATTGCACTGGCTTTTCCACATATTCTAATTCAGCACCCAAGATCAGCTGAGATACTTTATTGAACAGTTGCTGTATTTGTATCTGATTTCTGCAGGGGCTTTTCAGAGAGACACTTGTGCATAAAATCCTGAGTGCTTTGATGGGCACCTAAGAGTAGAATCTGGAGCACTGCAACTGTATCTTTTTTATTTTAGATGTGCAGCTTTTGATAAGTGCACAGATCTTAAAATAAAGCAAACCTGAAAAGTTTTAAATTTAAAAGTAATCATTCCATTATGTTGAAACAAACTACCTGCTAGTCCCATGTTACCTCAGTGGAGATGATGTGTTTCATAGTGTACACTAGAGTTCATGGACCTCTGAGGAGATCAAATACTGCAGATTCAAAAGGTGCTCATAAGCCTTGCAGACCTGATCTATGTCCTCCTTGTAGGTTGAATCAATCTCTGTAGCAATGTAATTTCAGTGTATTTCATAGATATAATTTTCTCTGGTGTTTTTTCCAAGTCACAATATGACAAGAAATAACTGGAAAGCTAGAAGAGGGAAATAGCCTGTTCACTGAATCACTAGATCCCAGTGCCCAGGTTGTCAGTGTCCTGGATCTGTTCTGTGAGCTGCAGCTTCACACAAAGAGCCGCAGGCTTTGCCTCCTCTGTAAGCACGAAGCTGATGCCATAGAGCTGTGCCGTGCTTACTTGTCTTCCCGTAGGCATCAGTTTGCATTTGCACACCAGGACTGTGTGTCTGAAACTCCTTCCTTCAATCCTAGAAGTAATGGGACTGAAATGTAAACTTGGAGTTGTAATTATACTTGGGCAGAGCGCTGCAGATGTTCAGTTCTAGGGTACAGCAGCCTGACTGTGTAGATTAGATGTGCATGTATACAAGGTCAGTTTGTTTTAGTTAAAAACAGCATTTGTCAGATAATGACTTTTCATGGTATAGTACATATACTTGTAAGACTGCAAGCATCTGGAGTAACTCACAGGGATACTGCTAAATATTAAATGTGACAGATGGAACAAGAGTGTTCAACTCCAGAACACAGTATGGAAGTTGAATTGGAACATGTTTGGTGTTTGAATTTTATTCTAGTTACACCAAATTAGATTATTTTACGTTAGTCACACCTTCTCTAAAGCAGAGAAGGAGGTTAAAATTCAATTTTAACTTCAGATTCTGAAAATTTTGAACACATTTTTTTAGTGAATCAGTTCAAATGCTATTTATGGCATAATTTCACGGATGAGCAAATAGTTTAAAGCAAGCCCGTTGTAAGTCTTGTGCAGTTGATAAAAGTGCTTATAGAAAATCAAAGTTTAAGTAAACTAAACTGTAAAATTTTATTTTAGTAAATGTCAATATTTATTATGGCAAATGTGTTTAAAAAAAAGCCAGAAACCAAATGAAAATGACATCTTAAATTTAACTGTGCTATATTCAATTTTTCATAATATTAGCAGCTGAAATTGTTTTCAAAGTCTCGTTCAGGTCAGAAGCAGATGGCCTGTTTTGGGGGCTGCACTTGTCACCCCTGCGTGCTGTTCGAGCGTGTACACCTCTGTGTCAGAAGCTCAAACCCAAACAAATGGTGAATGACCTGACCATTGCATAATACACAATTTTTAATCCACACAAATTTTGTCATTGACATAGTTTTACGCTTTGTCTAGAGGGACTTTGTGTACGGACTAACACGCTTGACAGGAGCAATTTGGCCTCAGCCTGTGCCCTCCGGAGCCTGACTGTGTGCCAGGCTCCTGCTTTTCAAACTCTTCCCTGTTTCTAGACTCAAAGACAGTTCTTTTGCTACTCGTCCAGCTTATTCTTTAATGATGAAGAACAACACACTTCATAATAAACATTTTCACTGTAATTAAACAAATCTTCTTTGAAGAGGTCTTACTTATTGCTATACTGTGTATTCATAGGGCCCAGCTATTTGTATTTGTAACTATTTTTCAGCGTATTCAGATGTTACATCTTGGGCTTCTTGAAGTTTTAATGGGATTTGTAAAAATTATACATTGTAAGTGTTTTTCTGGTTATGGTAACAGCAACAAGCTTGTTCACATGACCTCAACCACAAGGGTTTTATTTTGTAGGCAGGCCTAAATTCATTTGAAGTGCCAGAGAATAAAAAATGTATTTGACTCGCTTGTGAATGTGACAAGACCAGGCATCTCTCAGAGTGTACCAGAAGGTCCATATTTTAGGAAAAAATTCTGCCCTTTGGAAGAATTTTTGCTTACAAAAGATACATGATTACAAATAACTTCTGTTTTTTTCTTAGCATAACAGTAATTCCCAGTGGTTCAGCTGTCATAACTTCTGAGTTTATGCATTGTACCTTTATGAATGTGTTAAAGATTGTATCCCAGCATTCAAGATACTGACTTACAAATTTGAAACAGATGGTAGTGTTTAAATATAAAATTGTTCCGTTCTTGTGAACATTACAATGTCCCAAATTTAGACACAATTTCTAACTGCGTGGTGGTGAAAAAAAAGGCACGTTTTAATGCAGTGGCTTAAAAATTGAAAGAGACTGCCTTTTTAACACAAACTGTGCTTCCTTTGAAAATCGAGGGCTCAGTTTTCAAAGCATTGTCTAGGAATTTAGCCTGCGACCCCCATTGACACTGATGGGAATTGCATAGCTAAGTCCCCATAACATCACTTTGAAAATCCATTTGTTGTACCAATCCAAAAAAAGGGTAGCATAAACTATAGGAAGACAGTCACGGACCAAAAGATCAATTTACACTTTGAAATACAAGACCAATGTGCAGTTATTCCAGCTATGTGATCAGTCGGGGGGATTTTAGAATTCACCACATTCACCAAATAAATCACCAGGTGTAAATAAAACGAAGTATTTTGGCAAGTGGCAGGCAGACTTGCTAACCAGGCTAACAAGATACTTGTCAGCAGTAAGGAACACCTACTGATTAAGTGATAATTGTATTTGGATAGTACGATGTTAGTCTACAGTTAGCAAGCTCTGTCTTTGTTTCTTTCAAGCTAGACTTAGATATCTATATTTTAAGTACTTCTGTTGTTCTTTGTGACTAAGAAATGTTTAGAGTGAACAAGACTTGTCTTTGTCCAGTTCTGATTCTGGTCCTTGATGTTTTTGTTCCAGTTTAGTAAGTGCTTTCATGGTGTGTATGCTTTAATAAACAGGGACATAACATTTGGTAAATAATGGTGGTGTTATCTACATGGTTATGCAGGGGAGTTTTGGTTCATTTCTTGGACTTAACTGTACACCTGTGTAACATATACTCATGTGTACTTGTGCATGAATCCTCACCAAAGATGAAAAAAGTGTCGTTGTTGTGTGGCTGTGTTACTGCAGTGCCTGTGAGTCCCAGTCAAGGACCATGGCCCCATTATGCTGGGCAGAATATAAATAAGTGTTTTAACAAAAGAAAGACAGCGCTGCCTCAGAGTTCACAAACTGATGAGATTATAGCTTCACTGAAAGGTTAACATTATGTCAGAAATTATGAAACAACAATGATTCTGGTTGACAGGCTTCCTCTTTGGTCATCAACCCCATTTGTCTTTCTGAGTACAAGATGTGGTCTGTTGGTACAGTGTGAGCTCCTTGGAGTAGGAAATGTTGAGGACTGGGACATTTGAGAGTGGCTTTTGTGAGTTTACTGTGTTTAAAATGAAAAAGTCCTTTCCATACTTGGTGGTTTTTAGCTCCAAAACCCAATAAAATAGTTATAATTTAAATATTAATGTGTTTGCTATTTCTTTATCTTAGTGACTTAGATGATACATAGCTAACAACAGCCATGTGTTAGGTCTTTTTTGCCTAGGTCAAAAGGCACGCATCCTCAGGGAACAAATTGTAATGTTATTTCTGTACTCTTTCCCAAGAAAAGGCTGAGGGTAGCTTGCAGTTGTATATGCTTGGCACTGTTCATTTCCCAGAAGAGTTCACCGTATTCTAGGCTTTGGGGTTTTTTTAATTAAAGAGGTCAAAATCCATTATATCAAAATTTCAAAGAATTTACCAATTAGCTGTAGTCTGTGATGCCCAGCAGGTGGCTTTTATACTATTAAAGGGAGATTGTTTCCATCTCTGATCAAAGCAAAAGCGAAACAAAAGAAAATATAGAATATTTTGCTGTACACAGTGCAAACCACACGCTGTGAAAATTATACATGAAAACTGTACATGGGAAACTGTTTAGTCATCCCACTTGCAAGAAAAGTTCTATATATTTTCACACTGGTCCTCACGAGGATTTTAATGATAATGTCTAAATGTGTTTAGATTACTGATTAGCTGAGAAGGTTAGACAGCTTGCTATTTTCTAAAATGAAGATTTTAGCATTTTTCTTATTTAAAAGTAAAAGTAAAAATGCACAGTTAAGTAGATTAATGAATTTGCTAGAAGTGAAATTAGAAAAAGCTGAGTGTGCTGGAATGTCCCAAGATGCAAAAAAAATTCCAATTTGCACTTTTCAATGAATCTAAACTTCCCCGATTTTTGCCTACTTAAAAGAATGTTTGTGACCTTTTGACCCTTTTGTTATCCCTTACTCAGAAAGGCCTTTATTCTGTAAGGCTTAGGTATAAAAAAATAAAAAGAGCGTTAATGGCATAACAGTCCTTTCTGATCACCCTGTGTAAGATGTTTATGCAAAGTGTCAATAGAAGCAATTGGCCTAACAGTGTGACAACCTGCTTTGCTTGGAAATGGGCTAATCTCCTGTTTGGGTTATCCAGAGGTCAGGTAAGAATTTCTTTTTTCGCACTCCCCGTAGCGCATGGGTGCATAACCTGCAAACACTACAGGGCAGAAATCAGAAGCAACTGAGCCCAAGGATGCCACAAAGCATTTCTGTTTAATCTTGACCATTTTGCTTTTTCTGGTTTTTCTTTGCCTTCTTTTAGTTTTTCTCAGTCCTATCTCAGAGAGTCTTCTTGAGCGTATAACACATTGTGATGACAGGGACTCTTAACAATTTCATTATCTGCTGCTTCACTGTTTTGGTTTTGGGTTTTTTTTCAAACAGGCATCATCCCACTCTTTTTTGAAGTTCACGTGGAAACCTACTTGAAATCTCAATTTTTGAGGTCTGCCCCCGTTGCCCTGTCACAGCAGGCTGGAACTCAATAAGAGCTCAGGCAAGCGTAGCGGGCCAGGCAATGGGCCTTGGCGGGCTGCACGCTGTGAACTCCTGCCTCACTGAATCAGCTTCTGTGTGTTTTTATAACTGCCTTTTTTTTCCCTGTTAATTATGCCCCAAGGCTGTGGAAAGACAGCATTTATCTGTTTCAACAGACTAAGCAGCAAGTGTTCTGACATGTTTATCAGGCAAATTGTACCTGACAAAAGGTAATTACACATGCAATCAAGTCCAGAAGTAACTGGGTGATTAGGGGTTAATAAACTGCTTAGCATAAGAAATATTCAGCTTGTGAGCAAGAGGAGTGGGCCAGAAGGACATAACTGACAGTGATATGTTGAAAGAATTACTTTTCTTTGGATTGAATATTTGACTTTACCGAAAGGTAAGTAGGATATTGAGTGTACAACTCCTCATTTTTATCTCCAACTCCTGAATCACTGGTGTCTGTTGTACAACCACAGCTATGTGCTGACACTCATGCAGAAGAGGTAACAGCACCATTCCTACTTGTACTAAGCTACCTTGATAATTCGCAGTTAGGATTTTTGTAGTATAACCAGCACAGTTGCTGTTGTCTAATGGAAGACTGCCCCCATTTCCATCTGCAAAGCTCATGTCTCCTCCCGTCTGTTGCTGTGTTGACTCTGTGCATAGCTAGTTCCCAAAGTTGCATTCTCTTCCAAGATTATTCCTGACAGTTGCCCAAAAGTAAAAAGGAAAGGGCATCTGTATGATATCTGAGGATGTGACAAGAGGCTCAAATGGCATTGAAAGGGCCGGATGGTTGATTCCAGCAGTTCCCAGTGCACAAAATTCTCACGTAATTACAAGATGGCCTAAATAGAGGACTATGGCTGAGCTGCTCTGAACTTTAGGTAATACAAGACAAAGCTTTAGTGGGCAGTGATGAACAGGAATTTCTATCGAAACACAGACAAATCACCTAGATACTGGGAAAACACGAGAATCCTGACTATGAAGAATAGATGCAAGTGCCCTATTTGAAACAAGATTTCTGTCCCTAAAATCTTCAGAATTTTTTCCCCTGTAGCATCAATATTGTAATGTTTTGTGTTAATTGGTCCTGTTAGATGGCAAGGTCTTAAAGTAGGACCTCTTTTAACCAGAACATAGCTTACTATCTTTTACAATACAATTGTTCTGCTTAAAATAAACTTCCAGTTAAAAATAGCAGTGTTATCTGTATAATGTAAGAAATTACTATAAATTTTTATATAAGTACATATAAACACCTATTTTTCCCAAGTGTTGTTTATCAGAGAGATCTAATATTAGACATAAAAGGCATTTAGAAAACATCTAGACATGAACAAAAAGTTAGAAAACCAAAGCATTGTAGAACATCACGCAAAATAAAAATGCAGAACAGCAACCAGAGATATAGGTTCCCTATAGTGTTAAAAGTATGTATGTGACTAATGAGGTGCTTTTTTTAGAAGGCAGTACTGTTTCATGTACAGTAAAAGAAACATGTTGCTTTATAATCGTCAATCCTGATGGTTCCAAGATGTTGGCTAAAGATTCCCATTCTATCACACCTTTGGAAGAGGCAAAATTCTCTAAATGAGGCAAAGTGACTGCCCTATCTTGTAAACGTCAGTGAATGGTCTGTTGGATGCTTTCTGTGGTATACCTGAAAGGATAAGCTTGTGGGGGGTGGTTGCAGGTTTTTTGGTTTTGTTTTTGTAGTGACTCTGACACACAAACACAGTTCTCTGCAAATTATTCCTAGTCAGAGGGTAGTAATTGCTCCTTGGTCCTGGGAAGCATATTCTGCTTCATTATAAAATACTCAGGTAGAGTATTGCCTGTCTTAGCTTATTCTTATTTTTCATGATTGTTATGGGATAAAGGGAGTACAGCTGTGCATTGTTCTTGTGTAGTAGAGTAGATATATCTAGTTTATTTGGTACTTCACAGTGGTTTTGGCTGCATGATAAGCTGCTTCTGACTGAGCACCCTTGGGTTGCTCCTTAGGTGGGGCTGAGTGGCTGACTAACAGCTAGAAAGGGCTGCACTGCCTCCGAATTCTTGGTGTAGTGGGAGAGGTGGTCTTTCTGTCTGGTTTGGAAGGTTTTCCCATACATATTAACTTTGGAAAGATGCATGCTGAAAATAAACATTTTTCCTATTCAAATTTTATGGCAAGCAATGCATATTCTAACCTTGAAGAAATCACAGTCAGTAGCACCAGTGTGATGCGCTACACTCTGTGGCCTTTGATTTTTGAGGCTGGAAAATATTTATTGCCAGGACCTACTCTTTGCCCATATTTATCTTACAACACTGCATGCCATTTCTTTCTAGACAATACATCTCATTTTTAGTTATTGTTTTGGTAATAGTGACAGTTTTAGTAGATAAAATAGTAGTAGGGAAATGTTGCTTCACCTTGGCCTTTATTAAGTTGATTCTACTTATCACAGTAAAAATATTGTCACAAAACCAGTAAATTCTTGTGTACTTCATATACATCATATGCCTGTGGCCAAGATGGTGCTACTTTTTCTATATGAGGAAGAGGAATTAAAGTGCTTCATTTAATTGCGGCAGACATTCATGTAGCAAAAGATAGGAGATCGGAAAGGAACAGAGGAGCAGAAACTGAAGCAGATTGTAGGGTTGACACCTCTGCAGCATGGCTGCAGGAGTGAAGGTGAATTTGGGGTTATGCTCAAGGGAGGCTTTCGGTGAGTGGATTGAAGTTTACCATTACACATGTGGTGGTCCTGGGACATTTCTGCTAGATTGTCCTTCCTGCAGTTGGCTGCTCACCAACCTGCTCCCCTCACAAAGTGTCTGCATGGACTGTACATCCGCTGAGTCCAAGTGCCAGGTCAGATGCAGGTGTTAGAATGGTCAGGACACAGATCCAAAGAGCTGCACACCAGGCAGCTCTTGCCCACCCACAGCATACAGTTCATGCTGTCAAAGCTCATTACATACAGCAATATGCCACAGTGCAGAACTGCAGCTGTGAGGGGCACAAAATGCGCAATGCATAATTGTGCACAGCAGCACTCTGGTCTCCTGCAGTATATGCGGCTCCCTGTCATGTTTACTCCAGAAGCAGGCCATGATTGTCACACTGCAGACCCTGGACATCTGTGCAGGAGGGAAGGGAGCTGTGATTGAGTGGTATGTTTCATTTGATTGCATGTCCCTGCTCCTGTGAGTTACCTGCCACATAGTATCATAGAATCGATTGGGTTGGAAAAGACCTCCTAGATCATCAGCTCCAACCCTTGGTCCAACTCCAGTCCATTTACCAGATCATGGCACTCAGATCATAACAGCTGCTTGAACTTAGGAGATTTATTAGCATAAGGCTGGTTGTGGGCAGCTCTTTGACCAAGTGAGGAAGAGGGAAGAAACTCTGGGTAACATCCCCTGTGCCAATAGTGTAGCTTGGGGTGTTCATTCTTGGACTGTCTTGGGGTGCACAGAATATGCTTCATGTTCTTTTGGGACTTTTTTTACCTCATGTGTTGAAAAGCAAAACTCCACGGTCTGTTTAGAGCGCTACATGACTACCTGTGTTTGGCCAGGTGACAAATGAGGTGTAATTTTCCAGCACAGCTGTCAGTATCACCGAGATGTCCCAGAGCCATGGCACAATCAGACAGTTGAGTCAAGCACTGAAATCATGGTATGGAAGTCACTCATGCGATATTGTTAGAGAAGTTTCTTTGAACTTGTCAGCATTGTAATTGTGTCAGTCATTGATGGCTTTGGGCTGCACATTGCTAACAGGATACAGAGCTTCAGGGTTACTTAGGATTTACCCAGAATCCTCAATTTCAGTCAATTACAGTTAAGAAATTAAGTCTTTCACCTTTGATTTACTAAACACAACTACTTGAAGGAACTGCATGTCCTTTCTTAAGGACCATCTCCCACCTGAAGCCCATGACAAATAGCATTGTAATTAGCAGTAATTTATTGATACATTGCTTGCTTCTCTGTAAGAAAGGGAGCATGAAATCACCAGATTATATAGTTTGGACTCTTGTGGTTGTCAGCTTTATCTTCCCAGACTGAGTTGTGCATCTGCCTGTCACACCTTTCCACTCTTTGGGTTGTGCTTTTAAATTTCATACAGCCTCTGAGGACTGGGCTCTACTGACTGTGTAACACAGGTAAGTGATCAGTAGCATAGAGCAGCAAACTGGGGCTGTGGGTTTCACAAATTATACTAATTCCTGAACTAACTAGCCTTCCCAAGGCTGTTTGCTCTGTGACTAAAGGATGTTCTCCTCAGCTCAGTATGGGAATTGGTGCCATCCATTCTGAGAAAGGGCTTTGTGGGAAAGAACTATTTGCATTTGATCTTGACAGCTATTATGGGTGTATAGTCAGCAGAGAATGAACTAGCTTCTTTCCTTTTAAAATACCTTTCATCCATGTGAGGTAGTTAAGTGTACAGTCTAGATGTCACTGTGGTTTGTAACGGTCCCTGAAGGTCTTTGGGACAACAGCAGCAATTGTGTCTGGTTTGGTACAAAGGCAGGAAATGTTGCTACTGTATACTTTTATTTAATTAAGTTGGTGTTATGATTTTGGGGATAAGTATTGTTGGACACCTTTGGCACTTCATCAGGCTGAGAAGTTTGAGAAAGGGAAGGTTTTTGGAGGTGCAGTCCTCCTCTTAGCATAGCCTGCTGTAGCTCTCCCTGCGGGAGCGGGAGCTGTTACTGTTGTGCCCCAGCTCTAACAGCTCTGATCTGGGTTAGCAGAAGCAGAACCCTGTTTGAAGTGAACAGGGTTCTTTCTTTAAGTAGCAAAATGGTGTGAGTTGCAGTAGTCTTACATTTTTAAAGCAGTTTTGTTGCAGAAAATCCTGTTCCGCACCACCTTTCCAGCATTACCAATTCAGCAGGCCTCCAGGCAAGCAGGGGCTCTAGGTTATGCTGCCATGGGCACTGCGAGCTGGGGCAAAGTGTTGCTAATGGTTCCCCACGCTTATTTTAACACAGTAGTTTTGGCTAACACAGGGCAGCCTGAGAACAAGCCCTTGTTAGCCCTCAGCAGCGGGACAAGGCCAGGCACCAGACGCAGGGGGAAGCTGGGGGCGCCCCGCCATTGACGTCAATGGCAGTGGGGCCCGCCGGCCCGCAGGTAGCCGTGGGAAAGGCTTCCCTGAGCGGGGCTGCCTGTATCCTGGCCCCTGGCAGCCTGGGCAGGGTGCCCAGCGGTGCCTGGCCTGCACCCCGGGATGATGGAGGGGAAATCAGGCTTGGAGGGCTGCGAGGGTGCTGGCGGTTCAGCATTGCGTCTGATTGTAAAAGCAGGCTGTTTGTCAACAGCAGCTCTGAGATCATGAGTCAAAGGCCTGATATGAAACTGCAGCCAGGCGTAGGACCGTGCTTGGAGTCTTTTTATTCCTCCACTGAAGTGTTTGGGTTTGTTTGGGCCAGAAGTGTGCCCGGGGCTTGGCACTGAGTTTTGGGGATCAGTCACAGTGGAGAGTGCAGCAGGAGGTGTTTAATTCACTTAGTTGAGACAACCTGAACCTCTGGTTTAAATTACTGTTAAGGAGCAGCAGACACGAGCATCCCGATCTTGCTACCCACGGTAAAGCAAGCTCCCTAACACCAAAGAAGCCATTAGCATCCCCTCCTCGGGCCAAACCTGCACAGCCGCCTCCCTGCGCACGGAGGGAGGCGAGACACGTTAAAGAAAGAAATGGGCAGGTGAAGGGGGGTGTCGGCTGGGCTCGGCGAGGGGCGGCCGGTCTCCTCTCCGCGGAGCCGCCCCGCGCTCCCTCATCCTCCTCTTCCCCCGCAGCTCCTGGACCTCTTCATGGTGTGGGACTGGTCCACCTACTTGGCTGACTACGGGCAGGCCACCTCCAAGTACCTGAGGGTCAACCCCAGCACGGCCCTCACGCTCCTAGAGAAGTAAGTGCGGGGGCCGGAGCTGCCGACGCGGGGATGGACGCGGGGCCGGGGCCGGAGCCGCCCGCCCTGCCGGGAGCGCCGGCGGCCGGAGCCCGGCCGGCAGCGCGTCCGTGTCCCGCTGCCGGGGCCGCCGTAGCAGCACGAGTTGCCGCTGTAGGGAAAGGAAATGCGTGGGATTTGCCCGTGCCGAAGCGGTGCGAGCCTTTCGGCTGGGCAGGCGGGCGGGCTGGGAGGGCAGGATGAGGAGGGCGCGGTGCCGCCAGCCCCGTACCAACCTCCTGGTAAAAACCGCGTGAGAACACACTGCGGTTTAAAGACGTTTTCTAACAGTGTTTTTCTCTCTTCTCCTGCCTGTGATGAATATATCATTTGCAGAGTTCACAGAGGGTACGTATCGCCTACATTGTTACAAAATATTGTTGCTTTTACTTATTTATTTTCCCGAAATTCGTTTTAAAATCCTTCAGTACGGGAAATCAGTGAAAACGATGCTCCTTATTGATTGTGAGCAAAACTCACCCGTTTGCCCGAGTCTGAATTTACTGTGGAAGCAGATGATGTTAACTGGATTTTTTATCTGCTTCTCTCCTATGCCAGTTGGTAGGGCCAAGGTCCTGCCAAAGGGATATTTGCTTGATCATTACAGGTTATTTCTGAAGTAGTATTTGTTAAAACGAGTTCTGCATTGCAAAAGTTTAATTTAAGAATATAAAGGTAACAGGTTTTGTAATCTTTCAGTTCTTATTAGCAGAAAGATAAAAAGAGGAACAATAGTAAACCTATTTCCATAGTCGAATTTTTCCTTTTCAAATTACGTTTCTAATGTGTTTGTGTAATTTGCTTTTTTGTTTCTCTAGAATGAAAGATTCCAGCAAAAAGAACAACATTTTTGCTCAATTCAGAAAGAATGATCGTGACAAGCAGAAGCTAATAGAGACTGTAGTAAAGCAACTTAGGAGTTTAGTGAATGGTATGTCCCAGCACACATAGGCCTCTTAAATCAACAATATCTCATCATGCCAAGAGGTGTTTCTTAGACGTTATTTCTACTAAGCAAACAGCGATACCAGTTAGGACATTTGTTTGACCGAGTAAAGGAAAAATACAGTAGATGGATTGTACATGGAGTCTTCAACAAACAATTATTTGTACGTATTTTTAATGGATCAAATACTATTTTGTATATTGTAAACAAATAGTAAAAAATGGGACTGTACAATAAAAACCAGCGCAGTTGTATTGTACATGGAACAGCTGAACTGTAAATACGTTATTTAAATATCTGCAGATATGTTGTCCAATATTTTGCTCTGGGTAGGAATTATTTGAGAAATGATCCCTTAGTTGCTGTTTTCTGGTTGAGTCCTAATTTAATGTTTTTAAGCATTGAGATACTTGTGTTTCAGATGCTGCCTATCGTTTTCCTGCGTTAAATGTATATTAGCCTTAAAGTGATTGGACATAATTTTGTATATCTGATTTTGTAGTCTGGAGGTATGAAAAAGTCTTTGATTTTTAGTACCTTTGAAAACTACCTGAGAACTAGACTTGATATCGATACCTATTTAGCGTTAGGACTTAGGCTTTGTTCTCCAAAAGGGTTTCATCTTCAGGTTGTGAATGTAAATAACCATTTGAGTTCTTTATAATGTGTCATTTTGATTCGTTTGGGTTGTGTTCCTCAGGGTTACTATTTCTATTTTGTAAGATCCCGGGTTCTTTTTCCCAGGTTGCAGTAAGGAATAGGTTTGCCGCTGTTGGTTTCGTGCCGCATCTGTTTCGCAGTATGCGCTTTTCTACCGCCAGCTCCATCCCAGCGATTAGCATTTTGTCCCACCACCGGTCTCTTTGCACTGTCCCCTCCTGGCTATTTTAGACACTAAGAGAATGTCTAACAAATACAAATCAAATGGAACGTGTAAAAATAATGTACATTTTTGCTGTATTTTTAAGTTATTGACGGTCTAAATACAGTAATATAAACCTCGCCCGTCTTCCTGTTTAATTTCACACACTGACACGCACCTCAGAGCTGGTTTCGCGGGACCTGTGCAGGTCCCGACTCATTGGCGATTTAGACCCGGGGAAGGCGGCCGGGGGTCCGGTCGGGGGCACTGCGGGATCGCCCCGACTGCCGCTGCAGTGCGGGAAGCCCGGGGCGGCGGGCCCTGCGGAGCGGGACGGGGCACTGCCCCGCGGGGAAGCTCGGGACGGGACTCACTACCTCGGCCGGACGGCGAGGCGGGCTGGCCCGAGGGGGCTCCCGGCGGGGCGAAGGGCGCACCCCGCTGCCGGGGCAGCTGTCCCGCCGCCGGCTGGGGCGCCGCGAAGGGGGGGCTGCCTCGCAGCGTCCCCGCGCCCCTCGGCCGCTGTCCCGGCTCTCCCGCGCCAATCAACGCACTTGGCCGCGCCGCTTAAATATGCAGCGGATACGTCATCTCCGAAGGTGGATCGGGCGTAAGTGGCCAATATCTATATAAATGTGGCCGAGGGGCGAACCGGCAGCAGGAGGCGAGCGGGCGGGCGGCAGCCGGCAGGACCCGCCGTGCAGCGCCCGCCGCCGGTATCCGAGCTGCGGGGCCCCGCGTCTGACTGCCACAGCCGCCCGCCCCGTCCCGCCGCCGCAGGAGGATGCCGGCCGGGCTCTCCTGGCCCGAGGCGGCGGCGCTGGCGCTGCTGGCCCTGGCTCTGCTGGTCACCCTGTGCCGGCACCTGTGGGCGCTGCGCTGGAACCTCAGCCGGGACCGCGCCAGCGCCCTGCCCCTGCCTAAGGGCTCCATGGGCTGGCCCTTTTTCGGGGAGACTTTGCACTGGCTGCTCCAGGTAAGTCACCGGAGGATAGCGACGGGGTGGGAAGGGACTGATGGACCCCATAGGCTGACCCGCAGCTCGTCCCCAGGGCTCCCGCTTCCATAGTTCCCGGCGGGAGAGATACGGAAACGTCTTCAAGACCCACCTCCTGGGCCGGCCGGTGGTGCGGGTGACAGGCGCTGAGAACATCCGCAAGATCCTACTGGGCGAGCACACGCTGGTCAGCGCGCAGTGGCCCCAGAGCACGCATATCATCCTGGGTTCCCACACCCTGCTCAGCTCCACTGGTGACCTGCACCGCCAGCGCCGTAAGGTGAGCCTCGTGGCCACCCCGACAGGGCACACAGCCCAGGCAGCACCTCCTGCCTGGGCCTGGGCTCGGTGACGTGTGTGCTCCCCCTGCTTTAACTACCTACCTCTGTTACTCCATTCTCCTCCTAGATCCTGGCCAGAGTCTTCAGCCGTGCTGCCCTGGAGAGCTACCTGCCGCGGATCCAGAAGGTTGTGAGCTGGGAGCTGCGGGGCTGGTGCATGGAGCCGGGCTCCATTGCAGTTTATTCCTCCGCTAAAACCTTAACTTTCCGCATTGCAGCTCGGATTCTGCTGGGGCTGTGCCTGGAGGAAAAGCAATTCAAGGATCTGGCCAAAACTTTTGAACAGCTGGTGGAGAACCTCTTCTCCCTGCCCCTCAACATACCCTTCAGCGGGCTGCGCAAGGTACTGCTGCTTGTCCTGTTCCCTCTAGCTGGGGACAAGGGCCTGGGCCCTGGCAGCACAGACCCCTTGTCCCCAGGACCACCAAGGGGCATTTCTAATGGGCCAGGACATCTGTAGCACCGCATTCCAGGTCTGAGGACTTGGTTGCCCTTCCTCTGCATTTCCCACCTGCTCTTGCTTGGCTTCCAGCACCTTTGAGCACTGGCTCCAGCTCCATTGTACAGTGCATGGCTACTCTTCTCTCTCAGTCCATGTGTTTCCTCTGGTTAGTTCATCATGGCTGGGCCTGTCCATCTTGTCCCACCTGGACTCATTTCAGCCCATGGCAGAGGGGTCTGTGGGCATGAGCACAAAGACAGGTGGGCACAGCACACCTTACTTTAGTATTCCCTGTGCAACTCAGGCAGGCCAAGGACTTGGGACTGTCTTACGATCCTCAGACTTATAGCCCAGCAGCACAGAGGAACATGGTAGACAGTCATCTCTGCCCCTTTCAACCTGCAATCTCTTCCCTGCTGCTCTGACCCTCTTTACCTGCCTCCCCACACTCCTGCTTTAAGTATTAGTCCTGTGTACCACCACCCTTCCTTTCACATTCCTCCCGCCTCTGGCTTTGAGTTCTCCACACGACAACTGAAGTCTCCTGGCCCCTTTAGCCGGGCCTTCCCTCATCTTTTATTTCCATTGTGAGCTGTGCCACTTTGGATCACCTTACCCAGCCAGTTCCAGTTCACCCCCAGTGTCCCTGCTGCTCTTCACAGGTTCAAAGCTCTTGTTTCCCTGTCCAGTTTCCCTCTGCAGGTTGTCACCGGGGGGAGCTTTCACCGCTCACATCCTATCCCTTCCTGCCCTTTCTCAGGTCAGCCACAGCCTGTCTGGCCCCAGAGCAACATCTTCAACTTGCATTTAGGTCCCCTTGTCTTTCTCTTTGCTCCCTGCCCTATTTACTTTGTCCAATCCTTCCCACCCCAAATCTAAGTCTTTGTATCTTCTTCCCAACATCTGGTCATGGCTGTTTTTCTTTCCAAATCTCTGGTCCTTCTGGCTTTTGCAGAAGGCATCTTGATAAAGAGTCACATGCTCTGTGACTCCATCCATCCGTCCATCCATCCCACTTTGCAAGGAGATTGCTGATCGCTTGACTTGTTGAGATCTTACATGAATGTTTTGCTGCATCAGAGTGCAATACAACTGAAGATGAGCTAACTGAGATTAATGTGTCTTTGTCCACTATGCCCTGGTAAAGCCATTCATTTGTTCCTGTCTCAGATATGTCTTGCTCTCTGGACTCAGTTTTATTAAGTTACCTCTTCTTGTCCCTTTGGACAAGCTTCTTTTGGACCTGACATAACTGTGGGTTGCTCAGGGACTTGGTACTGTGGGTTTAATGCTACTTTTCCTCTTAAGAGAGTTTCTTGTGATTTGCATTTGATTCTCAACAGCAAGGCAATGGAATGTGCAGCAGTTCCCTCCAAACTGCTGCCTCTTGCAAGGCTCTGGGGCTGGGCAACGGATCAAACTGTTCTTGTTACAGATCCTGGGATTAAGGATTTGTTACACTTGGGTTCTCCTGGTCTGTCTGGAGAGGGGGACAGTTCCTAAGGTTCTCCTGAACTGTGTCTGCCTCTCACAGGGAATAAAAGCACGGGACATGTTACATGAGTTTATGGAGAAGGCTATACAGGAAAAATTGCACAGAAACAACCCAGAAGATCACAGCGATGCTCTGGATTTCATAATGAACAGTGCCAAGGAGCACGGCAAAGAATTCACCATGCAGGAGCTAAAGGTAAGGAGAACCTCTACCTCACAGTGTTCCTTCTGACTTGGTGTCTGTCTGAGAGATGTGGGCTGCGGGGCAGGAAGAAGGTTTTGTAGGCATCCACCACCAGCCACTGGCTCCAGCCCTCCTCTTACCAACTGTGAGGACACCAGCTCCTGTGCAAGTAAGGAAGCCTGGACTTGGTGTGCTCTTATGCTCTTATAGAACTGTGTCTCTTTGCATTAGAAGAGAGCTGGTTTTTAAAAAGGGAATAAATGCCTCATCTGCCGTCTTTCCTCTTCGTGGCCACCAGCCTTCAGCCTGACGTAGGATACTGGTAGGGTTATGTGACTGTGCTAAGGCTCTGTACATCTGCACTCAGAAACCTCCAAGACAGTCTTGGAAATATTTAGAGCTACTTGTGTGCTCCTCAAACATATCCCAGCACATGGCACAGCACAGTGTGCAAATCGTATCACTGTACTCCTCAGGGCTGTCGGCCCAGAAGTCCTTGAAATGATATGTGTCAAGGGATGCAATAACGGATTCCAGGTCATTCCCTATCACCTCATCATTAATCAGGTCATGTAGCTTGTGGGTTGTTATGATGCAATACAATGCATGACTGTGACTTAAGGATGATCCCAATAATCCTTAATGAGCCTAAACCATCAAGTGAATGTGAAAAGTATTTTGCCAAAGATCTTGGAAAAAAATTGTAATTTGTCCTGCATCATTCATAGTTCCAGGTCACTTGGTGTCATGACAGATATAGAAAGTTTTGAAGCAGTTTTGCATGGGTGCAGCAGCTGAATATGGTTTAAAAGTATTTTAATCTAGTTGAATGGTAGTTTTACATCTTATTTAAGTATTTAAGGAAAACTATCTAAAATTAATATTTTATAAATTTTGTGAAAATGTGATCTTTAAATCTAAAATATATGAAAAACTTAGAGCAACTACTAGATATAACTAGAAACAGCATATATTAATGAAGTAATTGTTATTATTTATTATAATAGAATGCTTTTATTGTAATGTAATTTTTAAAATAATTGACAGATTCAAAATGTGATTAAGATTAATTAATCTCTATTATTATTCACATGAATATTACACAAAAATAATTTCACAATCTCTCATCATGTCCCTGGCTCTACCACAAATGGAATAAGGGGATATTAACTGTAACATGGAGTGACATGGCAGTGACCTGGGGCCAGGTGATTCAAATTATAGTATATTGATATTCTGTCCAGTACCTTTACAGGTAAATTTCTATCTTGCAAACTGAACTTCCTGTGTTCGCAATTATGACAATATTCACCCTAGTAAAACAGTAGTAGGCCTCTCATTCCATGAAATGGTGCAAATTGGATAAAAAGTCCAAAGCGGTCTCAGAGTTGTGGATATATCTGTCTATGAGAGACACTCCAAACACTGGCATACACTAGATATTTATTTGCGTTTTGTTCCAATGATTTGGAAGGACAGTTTTTCCAGAAGTTTGCCTGAATACATAGTGATTTGGACTGCTGATATGAGCTCACCAGGACCTTTGAAATGTAAAGGTCATTAAAAAGACATTGCTTTGCCAAAAGTCCTGTTTTAAAATATTTAAAACCTTGAGAATATTAAAAAAAACCCCATCCTACATAACAGTGCTGTCACTGGCTGGATGAGTAGAACTGTGATGCTGCTCCCAGGACAGAGAGTTGGGCTGTAGTACAGGGACAATACTCGTGAAGCTTGGGAAGATGCTGCCTTCCAGGCCCTGGTTATGTTGGCCTTGTAGAAGTAGGGAGGGAAAGTCAGTAGCTCAGTGTCACAACTTCTGCAGCAGCACTGTCAGAGATTGATGCAGAGAGTCATAAGGGCTGTTGTTTCGAATTGCAGAGCTTGTCCTAAATTCTTTGCATGCTATTGAAATGTCTTGGGGTTTAATTGCAAGTGGTGGAACTGAGAGGTTTCTTTTCATCTGGGTCTGCTACCCTGTGAATGTAAAAATTCCTGCTCATGCCTGCAGGAGGTGTGATCGGGATTGACAGGGATCTGTTATTCCAGAGGTTTTATTTCAGCTGAAAGATGCCCTTGAGAGCTGCACTTTGGCAAAAGCATCTAGTCCAGCCAATATATGGCACTGGGAATGGTAGCAAAGAGTCATCCTTGTTACATTTTCTTTGACCTTATCAGACTTGGGTCCAAGTACCTTCAGGCTTCGGGTGTCCTTTCTCTGTCTTTGTGGCTTCACCTCCCCAAAACTGGTTGTGTCAGAACAATTTAAAGTCCAGACACATAGTTGTGTGAGAGGAAACTGCTCTGTGTCCCTGGGGGATTTTCCTCTGCTTTGCTCCTGGACTGGAGTAATTAGTGCTCTTAGTGCCAGCAAGGTCCCAGTCCTTCCAAGCTGGCAGCTCCTAGTACTTCTCCCCTGGGCTTCTCTCTGGCTTTGCCTCTGGCCTTGGTGCTCCCAGTCCTGTGCTATGGAGCCGCTGGCACCTTCAGATGGTGTTGTAGGTTTAAGCATTACATTTGCAGTCAGAGACATGACATGCCATGACCCCTTAATTTTTGGAATTAGGGGCAGCTCTGGGCAACCCTTAATTTTTGGAAAACCATTTGCAAACAGCCCACAGCAACCTGGTATTTACTGTTCCATATAGACCCTGCAGACAGTACAACAAAGACTGAGAGGCTGCATGGGGATCCATGAACTGGGACAAGGCATGTATTGCAGATTTGGCTCTGCTATGGTCCTTGTATCTGAGCTTTTTAACTCCTAACTTGTTATGGATACATCTGCTGTGGAGCTATCAGGAACACTGCTGTGCTCAGGCTGTAAAGCTTGAGAAGTGAGCAAGTTCTTCGCCTGGTGTGTGCTCCCTGACAGCTACAGCACTTCCCAGGCTGACCTGCTATAGCAGAGTGGTCTTTCTGCTTTCAAACTCTCGGCTTAAGACCCCTCCCAGGTAAGCAAATGGTCAATTATAACTGGAGGTGGATCAAATACAACCCATTTTAGCTGCCAGCACATCTAGGATTTTTGAATAAACACACTCGTATCCACTGCCTGGGCAGAAAAGTAGAAGCTGGATGCAAAGGGTAATTGGCAGATGAAGATAAAAAGTGTAATGTTTGAAATGGACTTCCTTCAATGTGCTATAATGCATGTTAAAATGATGCTTTAAACTTGGTAAATCTTGAGAGAAAAGCTCAGAAGAGCTGGATTGGAGATGATGTGCATTCAGCTGTGTTTCTGCATCAGTCCCTTGGTGAGTGGATGTCCAGTTCACAGAGAAATGGTTTGCTCCTTGCCAACCCAGGATGGGTACAGGTTTGTGGAGAGCAGAGTGGGGCCAGGTCCCTCTGCACAGGAACAAAATCTGAAAAAGGTGAGAATAGTCTAAATCACAATCAGTTTAAAATGGTATTCAAACTTGTCACCTTCATTCCTCTCGCAGGAGTCAGCAATTGAGCTCATATTTGCTGCTTTTTTCACCACGGCTAGTGCCAGCACCTCTCTGATCCTCCTGCTACTGAAGCACCCCTCAGTGATTGAAAAAATAAGGCAGGAGCTGATGTCCCATGAGCTGTACCAGCAGTGTGAGTGCTGCCCTGCAGGACCCTACCTGAACACGCTGACCATCCAGAGCAGAGACAGAGAGAAACCACTTTTCCACTACACAGCCAAAGATGTCCACAAGGACGAGAGCCAGCCCACAGCCTCAGTGGAGGAAAGTTCCCTCCAGACCAGTGCCCTACTGGAACCCACTCTCCCCCGGAGCAACCCCTGCAGTGGCCCCCACCTCCAGGCACCATCAGGGCAGAGCTGCCACTGTGCCTCGGACATCAGCCTGGAGAAGCTAAGCCGCCTGCGCTACCTGGACTGTGTGGTTAAGGAGGTACTGCGGGTGCTGCCCCCAGTCTCCGGAGGCTACAGGACGGCATTGCAGACTTTTGAGCTCGATGTAAGTGCCCCCCTACTCTGGCAGGCTGCTTAAGGAACTGCTGCCTGTTGTCACTGCATGCAAGCACCCTGCGTTCAGCACAGTGGTGTTGCTTGGCAGTGTAGTTCAGGGGGAGGTGGCACCCAGCAACCTCTGTGGGTCCCAGCTTGGCTGGAGAGAAAGGGAGCTACAGAGCAGGTGGGCAATATGGTGGGGCTGTCCCTGGGCACCCTCCACTCATGCTATACTAGCACAGGTATGTAATGCACCTCTCTGCCCCTCTTCTCTCCTCTCCCCAGGGCTACCAGATCCCCAAAGGCTGGAGTGTCATGTACAGCATCCGTGACACACATGAGACAGCTGCTGTCTACCAGAGCCCCCCCAGCAGCTTCGACCCAGACCGCTTCACTGCCACACGAATGGAGGCTGCAGGCCGGTTCCACTACATCCCCTTTGGTGCGGGGGCACGGAGCTGCATTGGGAAGGAGCTGGCACAGGCCATCCTCAAGCTGCTGGCCATCGAGCTGGTCAGCACAGCCCGCTGGGAGCTGGCCACCCCTGGTTACCCCACCATGCAGACCGTGCCCATTGTGCACCCCGTTGATGATGGGCTGCAGCTCTACTTCCACCCCTTGTAGCCTGGCCATGGCAGTGAGGCCTGAGCCAGGGATATGCTGCTCCCCTCTGCCCTGGAGCTGATGCTTCCCCACAGGTGCCAGGGGCAGGTCTCCATTGCCCCAGGCTGGGTATGGCACTGGGTCACTGCAGAGCAAAACCCTACAGGTCTTTCTTTTTTTTTCTCCTCCTGGTGTACAGGCTGGTAGGGAGGGTCCTGCAGAGTCCCACTCCTTAGCACCAGGGTGAACCTCAGCCCCCGCCTGGGGGCAAGACCCACTGAAGCTGCTGGCAGGGAGCATATGCCATGGGGGCTCAGCCAGCCCCTGCCCCATACAGGTCTCCAGCTACCAGGGATGGGGAGCAAAACTCACAGACCCACAGATAAGGCTTCCAGAGCATTTCTGTCCCAGGCTTATCTCCTGTGGATGTGTTATAGGAGAGACAGGATGAACATCCTGCACACTGTAGCTTTTTAGATGTAAGAAGAAGGAAGGGGGGCTCTGCAGGAAAACACAAGCCAGAGTTGCCCAATTCATGGCATTAGCTCTAGCTAGAGTAATAGGGCGTAAAGTGGTTTTTATTGTAAATATTTAATCTCATTCCTGCACTTCCCATTAGAGCTGGCACAAAGAGGATATCTCTCATTCACCCAGTAGTAATAGCTGTGTATGTTGTGCTTGAGCACTATGCTGCTGCTTGGGGTCTGCCATGAAACCCTGCTCTGCGGTCCCCACAGGATGTGCTTACCAACCACAGCCTGACCACAGGATTGGACTGAAGCAGGGAAGGGGCTTTAGGGAGCAAACATTTAGAAAATGGACATTTCTGAATATGTCTGATTTGTGGTAGAAAGTCCCTTGTTCCTGATGAAGCTTGTTCACATTGCAGAGGGGACATTTGCAAAGTGACACGGGCCCTGTGGTGGCTGGCTGGCCAGACTGACCATGTCACCTCTGCCAACCTAGCTCTGCCAGGGAAAATGCCAGGACAGCAGCTCTATGGGTCCATCCACCTGGGGCTAAGCTTGGGTGCTGAGGACACCTTTCTAGTTGGCTTTTGAGTACCACCACGGGCTATTTCTCTCCCATGTAAAAGGAGCTGAGTCTTGTTGCTTGTGTGCTGATAACACAGCTGGACCCAAGTCCTTGATCCACAACATGTCTATAAGTTTCTTTGAGCTTCCTGTTTATTCCCCACTGTCATGCATCCTTTGTGGATGCAGTGGGGAAAATAATCCACCTTGTCCCTCCAGTGCATCCCATGCCTGGTGGTGTGGTGTGCTCTATATGAAGCGCCAGCTTGACCTAAGAGGGCCGAAGTGTGGCACAAAGACAGTGTCCCTTTCGAAAGGCCCCGGGAGCTCTCCAGTCTCCTGAAACTTTGTCAGCATCCTGTTTCAGTGCCAGGCTACAAATGACCTCACCCTGGCCAATCCTCCTTGGCTGTCTGTGCCTGGGGCACTGCAGCAGGGTGTATGTTGCTGTTGGCTATCTGAGGGCTGTACCATGACCACCACTCTACTTGGGGCAGAAACACGACTCCTAAATGTGACAGGTCAAATCTGGAAGAGGTTGAACTGTGGGGCTGAGTGAAGTGCTGTTGGCAGGCCAACCCTGTAGCAAACCAGGGCCTCTGCTCTATCTTTTGCCTGTCAGAGGTGAAATCAGTAGGTGGTAGGTGCAAGTGGCAATGACTAACTTTAATTAACAGGAGCTGCTGGCTGGCTTGCTGAGACCACGGGCAATTCAGGGTCCCACTGCAAGCAGGGCTGGGCCTGCAGGGCTCAGCACCCGGTGCAGGAGGGTCAAGGCTTCACCAGCAGCACACTTAAAAATTACCCCGAGCACTAACGAGCCCTGTAGCCACCCGCTGAAAAATGTAACATGAATCTGGTTACAGGGAAAAAAAAAGACTTGAAACTGATTTTGTTTGCAGATAAACACGAGCATTTACAAATGAAGTGTAATAATTGTTACTTGTAATCAAAGTTTGTTCATATTAGGCTGTTAATTTCTTGACCCTCTTCCAAGATGTTTTTAATTATCCCTTTCACTCTTTACCATTTGATTCTTTTCAAGCCGATGGCTGGGGAATACACAGCTGGGGAGATAATAAAGGCGTCCTGTGGCAATTATCGGTGCTCAGGCCACCGTATCTCGTTATTTTGATAGACAGTGAACTTGGCGCGGTTGCCGGCCGGGTTCACCCAGATGTCACGGTCCGTGTTGTAGGTCACAAGCAGGTCAGCGCCCGGCAAGGGGAGAGCGCCGGGTCAGGGCGCGGCCGCCGCTCCCGGCCGGGCCCCGCGGAGCCGCCCGGAACTGCGGCGTACCCCGAGGGCCTGCTGCCCCCGGGGCCGACGGAGTACCCTCCGGGGGGGTCCCTCTTGGCCAAGGGGCTGCGGAGGCGGGCAGCCCAGCTCCCGCACGGCATCCTAGGAGGAGGGAGAGTCCCGTGCGATGCCTTGATTGTTAGAAAAATAATAATTAAAAGTGACATCTCCCATACGCAGACACAAGACTTCCAGCGTTTATTGAGCTTGTCTGGGAGCACTAAAGCAAAAGTAACAGAGGGAAGAGGTAAAAAGTGTTCAGAAAAACCCTACAAAACCCCGAGCGCTATACTTGATTGCCAACCTCCGTGCCCGTCGGAGAGCTCCGCGGCACCGCAGTCGCAGTCCGCGCCGGGCGCACCTTCCCCAGCGGCTCCTGCGCCGGGACGCGGCGGCAGCCCCGGTCGGCAAAGCCTGCCCAGCCCTGCCGGACACCCCGGTACTGCGGCCCCAGTACCGCCGCGCTTCTCTCGCCCGGAGAGCAGCCCCCGGTGCCTGCCCGTTCGCGCCAGGAGGGAGCCACTCCGCGCCGCGCCTGCAGGCGGGGATGCCGGCGGGTGCCCAGCGCCCCTTCCCGACCGCGACAGCCCCGACGGGATGCTAGAGAGCCTCAGGCGCGGGTAGGCAGTGGATCTCGGGGAGAGGAGCTGGGCACGGCGGGTTTGGTGTTTCCTTTCCGCGTTCATCTCCCTTTCGCTCGTTGACCCGCGCTTGAACCTGCATCGGGAGGCTGAGACGGACGGCTGCCCGGCGGCTCCTTCCTCCACGACCGGCAGAAATACAAGCCGGACCTTTCGAGGTGAACCAGGGGACAGCGGAGGCGCCGCCGCCGATGCGGCGGCAGAGCTGCGGCTCTGCCCGAAGGGCCGCCGGGCTGCCCCAGCACGGGGATCCCCTGGTCCGCCCTCTCCTGGGCCCGGCCGCTACCTCACTACTCCCGGGAGGCGACAGCGACGGGCGAAAGGAGCTTCGCAGAGCGCATCGGCGCCGGCCGAGCAGCGCCCCGGGGTAGGTGTCTCCGGGCAGCCGGGCCCCGGGTGCTGGCGCGGGACATTTCTCGGCGCAGCTGCTGGTCCCTAACGAGCATCAGCGATAAATCCGAGGAAGAGAAGGCGGCCGCCGGCGGCGGCTGTCAGCGGCGTCCCGCAGCCCACTCGCCGAATGCGGTGCGGGGGCAGCGAGCCCAGAGCCTCTGCCGCCGCTCCCAGTGTCACCTTTCCTTCCCCGGCAGCGGTCTATGGCGGGCAGGATGCACCACGCAAAGCAAATAGTTAAAGATTTCGAGGGGAGGAGCCAGGCCCGCAATCCGCAATTAAAGATGAACTTTGGGTGAACTAATTTATCGGACCAAGGTAGGGTGGGCAGCAACCTGGGAAGGGTATAAAAGGCAGCCCGCGGCGAGCCCGGCCCGCGCACTCGGAGCTCCCAGGGGGCCGGGCGGGACTCGCTCCCTAGTCATGGGCTTCTCTGTCTTGGTCGCCAGCGCCCTGTGCACCTTCCTGCTGCCCCTGCTACTCTTTCTGGCCGCCGTCAAGCTCTGGGACTTGTACTGCGTAAGCAGCCGCGATCCCAGCTGTCCGCTCCCACTGCCCCCGGGCACCATGGGGCTCCCCTTCTTCGGGGAGACGCTGCAGTTGGTGCTGCAGGTAAGGCGAGGTGATGCCGCGAGAGGCGGAGAGGTGCCCCGGCTGCTTCTCTGGCTGCAGGGGAGGGAGCTGAGCGGCAACTTTGCCAGGCTCCCGTGCCCAGGTGGGAAAAAGCTGCTCTCCCTACCTCTTCCTTTCCTTCCTTTTAAAATTATTTTTATCATTCTGCCCTGTCCAGAGGCGGAAATTCCTACAGATGAAGCGCAGGAAATACGGCTTCATCTACAAGACTCACCTCTTTGGGCGGCCCACAGTGCGGGTGATGGGCGCCGAGAATGTGCGGCACATCCTGCTGGGCGAGCACCGGCTCGTCTCCGTGCAGTGGCCCGCCTCGGTGCGCACCATTCTGGGCTCGGGCTGCCTCTCCAACCTCCACAATGGGCAGCACAAGCACCGCAAAAAGGTACGGCCCGACGGCGGGCGGGGAAGCGGGCGCGGCCGCCCAGGGAGCGGCGGCTGAGCTTCTGTCCCATTCCTCCTGGTCCCCCGGGCAGGTGATCATGAGAGCCTTCTCCCGGGACGCCCTGCAGCACTATGTGCCCGTCATTCAGGAGGAGGTGAGCGCCTGCCTGGCGCGGTGGCTGGGCGCCGCCGGACCCTGCCTGCTGGTGTACCCCGAGGTGAAGCGCCTCATGTTTCGCATTGCCATGAGGATCCTGCTGGGTTTCCAGCCCCGGCAGGCCAGCCCCGACGGCGAGCAGCAGCTGGTGGAGGCCTTCGAGGAGATGATCCGCAACCTCTTCTCCCTCCCCATCGACGTGCCGTTCAGTGGGCTTTACCGGGTAAGGCTCACAGTGGGCTGGTTGGAGAGAGATGCCTCTGCAGCAAGGGCAGTGGGGGATGGGTGGGAGGGATGGCAGTACAGCCCAAGTTTAGGATGCTCTCCCTGCTGCGTGGTCAGGGCCTGCGGGCACGCAACATCATTCATGCCAAGATCGAGGAAAACATCCGTGCCAAGATGGCCCGCAAGGAGCCTGAGGGCGGCTACAAGGACGCGCTGCAGCTGCTGATGGAATACACGCAGGGCAATGGGGAGCAGCTCAACATGCAGGTAAGGTTCCCCAGGGTGAGATCCATCCCTTTCTCCCAGCCACTTTGTCGGTTTTACACTTCTCTTTTGGATAAAAAGCAGAGCAGGAGGTGCTCCCTCTGCCTGGGAAATAAACAAGCTTGTGTTGAGTGCTGGGGCGCAGAGGCTGCAAGCGAGCTGTTGGATGGGGAGACATGTCCACAGGGAGCATAAGCAGCACTGACCACTCCCCTCCTGGCCCCTGGGTGTCTGCTCCAGTCTGGGAGAAATGCACAGCATTGCAATGGTAGAGTGCACCTGATAGAGATAGTGTGTTCAGGACCTGGTTTATCCCTCTTCTATCATCCTTTGTGTAAGGAGCTGAAGGAGTCTGCCACAGAGCTGCTGTTTGGGGGCCATGAAACCACTGCTAGTGCTGCCACATCGCTGATTGCCTTCCTTGGGCTCCATCACGAAGTCCTGCAGAAAGTGAGGAAAGAACTGCAGGTGAAGGTGTGTGTCTTCTCTAGAGCTTCTCACAGAAGGGGGCAGTGGGAAGGAACCTCCAGGACAGGTGTCCCAGATAGGACACCCTTTCACCCAGGTGGTGTCCTGCTTTGAGGGGTGGCAGGAAAATACAACTCTCTGAGGGGGGCAACTGCTTTGCCGTGCCAGGAGCTGTGGCCACCTGCTCCATGAATGTCAAGGCAGCCTCTTCCTTTCTAGGGGTTACTGTGCAGTACCAACCAAGAGAAGCAGCTGGACATGGAGGTCTTGGAGCAGCTGAAGTACACAGGCTGCGTCATCAAAGAGACTCTCAGGCTGAGCCCGCCTGTTCCTGGAGGATTTCGAATTGCACTCAAGACCCTTGAGCTAAATGTAAGTGAGGTTTGGGCATAACTGCTCAGAACAGCTGCAAAATACTAGTGCACTCATGTAGCCTGTCTGCCTTAGAGTGACCTGCAGGAAGCCAGGAGGGGAGGAGGGTGCACTGATGTGTCCTGTGCTGTCACTTCACATTATTTAACACAGCAAGGTGCTTCATGTCTCCTTTCTCTTCTTTTTATAGGGTTACCAGATCCCTAAAGGTTGGAATGTTATTTACAGTATCTGTGATACCCATGATGTGGCAGATCTCTTTACCAACAAGGAAGAATTTAACCCGGATCGCTTCATGTCTCCAACTCCAGAGGATTCCTCTAGGTTCAGTTTCATTCCTTTTGGTGGGGGTTTGAGGAGCTGCGTGGGCAAAGAGTTTGCAAAAGTCCTTCTAAAAATATTTACAGTGGAGCTGGCTCGGAGCTGTGACTGGCAGCTGCTGAATGGACCTCCTACAATGAAAACGGGCCCCATAGTGTACCCTGTGGACAACCTGCCTACCAAATTCATAGGTTTTAGCGGCCAAATCTGAGAGCTCAACACTTGCCTCTGACTGGATTTCCATATAGCATCTAATATGTACATAGTAACTTTTTATAGTAAAATATTTAAACTTGTAAATGTACAATAGTTATTTATGTCTTCTAAATATTTCAAAAGGCTATGATATTTTTCCCCCAAGCACTACAATTATGGGTCTCTGATTCATAATTAGATGATGTTATTTCTATAGAAATAAGTTTTCCCCTATTTAAAAAATCTCATTGAAAGCTGGCCAGCTAAGCATTTGAAGACATTTCAGGATGGCATATGTATTAAGAAATATTCTAAAAGCATTCAAAACAATGGTAACTAGCTACTCATTCAAGTTACCTGAAATGGTTATTGTTTGAGAACATTTTCAGTATTATTTGTGTCTAGATCTTATGTTTGATGTGTGAATTATAAGTTTGATAATAAAGTTTATTTTTGATGATCCTCTGTATGAAGATCTATGCGTCTGCTAGAGAGTAGCTTAATGAATGGGGCTCAAGAGTTTGAATGTAAAGTCAGATCTGCTTTTGTGAATGAGATATTTGCTATTTCTGTGGTCATAATTCTCCCCTGCCTCCCCCCCTCACCTGTGGTTCTTGCTTGCAAGTAGTAAATTGTTTTAAGTTTCTGCCTGTAAGTGCCAGAGAAATGCATATCAAGCACATAATTTTGAGCCACAGTAAATAAGAAAGTAAAGGAAAGTAGAAGAATAATGTGTCATGTGAGTCTTCCCCTGTAGCTACAGAAAATAGTCTGGGGAAAAAAAAATCCATAAATGTCCTTTCCTCCCATATTACTGCTGACCTCTGTAAACAGACCACTGGATCTTGTTCTGTGTTGAGTCTGCTGGCTATGAATCCTTACTTACGAAGGTGTCTCTTATCAGCTGTTAGAACAAATCTGCTGATTTCTTCTTGAAATGCAACAGCTCTGGCTAGGTCAGAGGGACAGCATGCATTTGGTTTAAGAACTTCTTTCCTGGAATTCAGCAAAGTGAAAACTAAAAGGCAGGCACTAATGTGAATTGATTAACAGAGATTCAGCTGTTGAGATGCAATTCCCCAGGGGTGTGTAAGCAGGGCAGATAAAATGCCCTAGGCATGACCCCTATTTTGGCTTAACCATAAGGGGGTTTGTGCCCACCCCCGCTTACTACACCTATTAGTCTTCCCTCAAAAGTCAAACAACATAGGCTGGCTCTATAAACATCTACAAAGTAAACCAATGTAATTCAATGTCATGAACACTTATAGCACCATATAGACTAATATAATTTTTGTTTGCTTCTGGAAAACAGCTGCTTTTTCATTATGTTCTCCCAAGATCAAAATTAAGTATGGAGTAAAGTTGCTTAAAATAGCTTCAGGTGCTTAATAGCATCTATGAGATTTGGGATTTCTTTTTAAGGAGTGTTTTTATAACACATTTGATGTGTTTCCAACTAGCATTTTAAATACATAAGCTTCTAAAAAATGGCTTTAGATACAACTTACGTATGACTGTAACTATCAAGAATTTCTCATATTCATTTTTTGAAGTTTTAAAATACAAAGTATATTCTATTTAGATTGTGCCTGAGTCTTCTTGGCAATGTTTAAAATCTTAGATATTTTTTCCCATGCAAACCTCTTGTGCCATTACGTTTCTCAGAGATTGGATGAATGACCTCTGTTTAAGACCCTTTTATAATCTATATAGTGGCATAAAATTACAAACCTTGATCCTGATTTGGAGGTGACCTGCAGTCTGGAGAACAGCAAGACTCTTGTCTTGGTATCCTTTGCTGACATTTCCTCCCACAACATTACAACATTCTGCAAATCCAAATAGATGCTGTTATTCTTTAAATGTTATGTTTGACTTTAATGGAAGTCTTTTATAAGTGAGACCATTTTGCATGCTCTTCCTACTATTTTAATTTATATTATATCTATATAGAGAATAGGAATCTAAGCGCTGTCTGGAGACTACACACCCTTTCATGGTGTAAGTCTAAAGTCATACATGCAAGTCTTATTTTTGATTTTGAGTCAAGTTTGCATGGCTTTTATGTTCAAAGAAGAAAAAAATCATATACTTCATTTGTTTTGTTTGGGCATCCAGGGGCATATCCTCCTCAGCTGTTGTAAATCATGACAATACAGCCTATGTTAGGTACCACCCCTGTAATAATTTATTTCTGTAGTTAAATGGTCTGTCACTGCTGTGCAATTTAGGCATCCTGGAGCTAGCTTTAAACAACCTACCTCAAGAAATGGTAGCAGTGTAGCTACAGTAAAGCAGAGTTCTGTGTGGGTTAATTGCTAAAATGTTTGCCCAACTTCTTGAGCAGGTTTTACAATCCCTGCTAATCTCCTCTAGGCAGCTGTATTTTGACAGCTTAGGTGCTGGCTGCAGACCAGTTTCAGGTGAGCTGTGGTATGACAGTGTAGCTTTGCCTGCTCAGCACTGGCTGGGGTGGGCTCATGCTGAGACTGGCTGCTGTTTAGCGGCTGCTGCATGGCCAGCCCTTACTCCTCTTGTTATGCTGGGTCCAGGAACCGATCTTGCTGAAAAATTACCTACCAAAAAGCTAATTGTTTTTTGGGCAGAGTAGGTCCTCATTCCAGTTTCCTACATGAGTTGTTCGTGCCGGGGTGCTGCATCAACACAGAGGAGGCGGGAAGAGGGAGCAGCTACGCCAGCCTGCTCTGCTGCTGACAGGTAGTTCCTAGAGCCGTGCTCTCGCTTTCAGTTCGTGGGTGTTCCCAGGTGTTACTGTAAGTGACTGGTGCTCCAAGGCCCACAAGCTGAAACATACAAAAGGGACAGATTTGGTGAAGAGTGCTCACTCCAATCTTGTAGCTGGGCTTTTTTGGAGTATTTTGTATTCCTTCTCTTGGTTAACCTGTCATTTAAAAGAAGAATATTTGACCAGGTCTCTCTTCAAAAAAATCACATACAGTTTAGAAGGTACTATGCCTTGGTCCTGGAATAAAAGGTCATGATTTATATGTAGCATGCTTCTTCTTTTCTAGGGTAAGAAGAGTTACTACAACCCACACTTCTCCTAAACCCACATGAATAACAGCTCCTGCCAGGCAGTAGCACCTCTGGAGCTTGGAATTTCTGAAGTATACCTTCAGTGCTGAATGTGTGCTGTCAACAACACACAGTTATAAAAAAAACATTAAAGAATTACATTGCTGTAAACTGACATTGAGGAATGTTACTTGAGAAATCAATACCTGATTGAAAGGCAACAGTATTTCCAGATAAGGTCAGAATGCATAACATTGAATTTTGGTAATGGTTATATGACTAAGAAAAAAAAGACTGAAGGCTGATTGGAAATTATTAAAAATAATTTGATCAGATTTATTTATTTTGTCCTTGGGAAATGAGGCCGTGTTTCTTGTGTGCTGCTTTCAGCAGTTGAGCTGTGAAAGATTTTTTTAGTTTTTGGTTCATAGAAGAACCTATTAAAGGGACAACATAATTTGAAACCTTATATGCTTAGGGGTTTGAACTTACTTTTCTTAGACTTTATTTTATTTTTTAACCTTTAATACAGGAGTTTTTTCCTTACCTTGCAAGATGAGAGGTTGAGAAGGAAGTTTCCCTTCTTTCTACCCCATTTAAATCTAATATATGTTCTCATTTTATTCTGCACAGTGATTTAGAATAACCTTTGGAGAGGTACTGAGAAAAATACTTAATAATATGTAAAATACTTAATTCTTGACTTTCCAGTAGTACTTTCCTGAGTGCTATAGGAAGTTTTTAAAATTTTTTTACAAATTTTTATCTAGTCATCTTTGAGAACAGAACATTTCTCTGGTTTTTTTAGCTTTACACATCTGCAGAGGTTTTCAGGGTGGATGCTGATAAAAGAATGAGCCTCAGTGTTTTAAAAAAACAATGTGCATAAAATTAAAGCCCTGGATCTATCTCTATTTTTTAAGCATTGTATTTTTATGAGATATAAATTCTGTAAATTTGCTGTCTCAAAGGGAGCTGCACTGCTTAGGCTTCCTGAAAATCCAACTACTTTTGACATAGTCCCAAACAAAGATTAAGTAGCCCAAAAGTAAGCAACTCATTGCTTAAAATTGTTGTATACCATCTTTCCTAGAATGGTCTAACAGGATCCCATGCAAGACTATAGGATCTTTTACAAGGCCCTGCTGAACATTTGCATAAACCAAACTTCAATCTATTTACTTATGGCAAAATTTTAGAAATTATAAAAGGCAGACACAATTCTTGTCTTTGGGACATTCTGCTGCTATGTTCCAGCCCCAAATTAGTGAATTTATTTATGGCTTAAAGGTATTATGTTACATGTAGTTGTCCTCTCTATTATAACAAAAAAGTGGGATGGGTTGTGAATAGCATTTGTTAATCCAGATAGTTTTGTTTGCCAAGTGGTTTGTATTGTAAATTCTCTGTCAAGTTATACATCCAGCATGCAATGCAAAACATAGATTAGCAGCAAAAATTCAAAAAGTTTTTAGTTGCAACCATTAGAGTGATAGATTAGGAGAAAGGAAATGTAACTGGCAGCAAGTTTAGAGAAGACTCATTACTAGACTGGCTTGCTTCACTTGTTTAATAATGTCTTACAAAAAATGTTATATGAGAAGTTCAGTGAATAATACAGCCTTCATTTAGTTATGTAAATTAATGTAGCTTCGTGGGTGGGTTAGAAATAAAATATTTAACAAGTCTGTTTACAACCAAAGAGCAAAAACAGAGGAAACAGCTTTTAAAGAATCTGAGATTTAAATATTTAAAGGTGACAGACAGGAGAACTTTGGTAGTAGGACATAATAATGCTGTTTTAATAGGGGTTTCCAGCTTGCCACTCAGTTGCAACATAGGCAAGGCAACATATTAAGTATTCTCAGTTAGTTAAAGTGTTATTTGTCCCTTTATCAGCAGTCCCAACCTTGAAGTTTCACTTATGTATGCTGTTCGTGCCACAGAGAACTTGTGTGATTTGCCAGGCTGGAAGGATCATTTTAGCAAAAGTGACTTATGATGTACTCATTTGCCAGGTCATTTTGTTCACAAATACACAATCATTCATATGCTGATGGACTCCAATGCATTTCTTTTCCCCAACTGATGAACAATGAGGAAAGCCTAAGACTCCATGGGTTCAGATTACTGTTCTGCTGCTGCACAGGATAAATGCCACAACATGAGAAAATTATAAACCCAGGACTAAATCAACTATAGACAACCTGCTCTCCTACCACACCCACAAATGCCAGCCTTTTTTACACCCCTCCCAAAGCAAATCCTTGGATTTGGGCCTCACAGCTTATGCAGAAGGTCAAAGATTGTTGGAGGCTGTTTTCAAGCAAAGGGGGAGTAAATTCCAGAGCTGAGGGCCCCTCATAGGATTTCTTTAGAGATAAAAGTAACCAAAATGCAGTCAGTCCCATCTGCCCTCTATTGAGTAGGAGGCAAGTCAGTAACTTTCTGAGGTGGTTGGAAGCTGAAAAATCAGTGTCAATGGAGAGATGTGGGTCCTGAACAGTGGTCTAGGTACAGCTGAGACAGTTTAAGATGGAGCTGCACATAGGCACACATCTACCATGAGTGTTAAGTCATCTTTGTTAATGCTGCTTTAAATGAAATAGCTGCCTCCGGGAAGTGCTTTTTTGAGGGAAGAGCAGCAACTTAGTTTTGGGATATTTTTCTGCTTTAGATGTATAGGATCAGTATTAATTTAATGTATCCATATCTCAGAAAGACACTGCTTTTCTGTGTGAAACGTCAGCAGAATGAATAACTTTTCAGGACTGAATCTGAATTTTCAGTGGAATGATGGTAGATCTTGATTTTCTTGGCTTGCTGACATAATTGACTGAAAGAAACACGAGGCTGTTGTGTGCTTTACCTAATAGCCTTTATTTTATAACTGTGCCCTTCTGGATTAACTCTCTAGTTGTATCCTATGGGAAAGCAAGGAAGGGACCAGATATTGCCCTGCTGGCTACAGTAGTGCCAGCTGCACGAACAGGACTGGGGTTTTTGCCCTCTTACTTAAAAGTCTGCATCATCCACCTACTCATAAAACATCCTGCTTCTCTCCAAAGCTTCCTTTGGAAGCCTAGGGACCACAGAGTAAACGGAAACTGCTCCCTGACCTGGCGATAGCCTCCTCTTTTGTGAATTGTCCTTAACTTTGACAAGAATGGAAGGAGATAAGAGTGGGAACAAAGGGGAACCAGCAGCGAGACAAACAGCCCCACTGCTCCAGCACCACACTACAGACCTGGCTGCCTAACCCAGAGGTGTCATCCTTCTTGTCCCCCACTCTCTGGGTCTTGCTATCATTATATTAAATATATGTTATTGATGTTAATGATGCTGCCTACAGCACTGCAGCAAACTAATGTGTGCATTATAAACCTTGTAGTTAAAGAGAAAAGTTCATTAATCTTGTTTGAAGTAATGGCATGTCACGACTCTGCTCATTGCATGAAATGAAATGAAATGGCTCAGATCTGTGACATTTCTGAGAGGACCTTTCCTCTAACTGGGATTAAGAGCATGTTTGGTCACTGAAATGCACTAATTGTTATTCACCATTTCTAGATACAAACTGAAAATTTCAACCACAGGGATGTGAACAGAAAAGTATATTTTACAGAGATGACTTACATGCCTGCAAAGTGGAACTATCCAGTTTTTATGGAATCATCTTATTGTTCTCCTCTTTTGCATACTATTAGTACTTTTTTTTTAATCTACAGTTTGCAGATGTACTTATTCCCAAAGTATTTAGGAGGAGAGAAAGGAGACGGGCCAAGCATTCTGCTGAGGAAAACCAAGAATCCTTAGGAAGTCAAAGGTACTACTTGTTTATTTTGGTGGCTCATTGGTGATTGTCCTTTTCACCTTTTATTAACCTGCAAATGGATTAGTCCTCGTAAACTAAAGAGAAGAGACCGGTGCACAACCCACTGCCCCAGAGATAAGGTCACAAAGAGGGGACGTGTCCCGAGTACAACCTCCGAGAAGAAATAGAAGTCTGAAGGCATTTACACTAGGCTGCCATTGCGCTTTACTAGCCCTACCGTGATTTACCGTATCAGTTCAACTGCTGACACCTTTATGTCCCTCCCTCCTATCCCAACAGGCCACAGAGACACAGTCCATGATAGATGCTGGTGAACTTTTCCTCTGATCACCTTCTGAAGAACTTTCCCATAATCTATTGTTTTCTATCACAGTGGAAAACAAAACAAGGGGTTTTTTTGACTTTCAGTTACCAGCTATTTTGCCCTAACTTTAAAGCAATGTACTGAATTTATTACATCAGTGTGAAAGAAGTTTTAAACTCTTGTCTCTTTATCCTACTCCCTGAACTTAACATGGTCCAGAGTAAATCAACATAATTGCTGTTAGACCTACATTGTTGCAGGAATGTTTTATATTCCATGTTGTCAGTTATTTAGAACAGTTAATTGAAATTGCAAACATAAAAAGAGGAAAGCTACAGTTAAGAAATTACTTTTTTTTTTCCTGCCTGTGGCTACTGTATGAATTATATAAAGAGCTAACACTAACTTTAATGTAAGACCAAAAGTGTCTGGAATATCTAAAAGGAAAAATACAGCTGTGGATTCAAGGCAAGTATTTTCTTTAATTGACCACATAAAAATAGAAGAACTCATTCTGGAATGGTTGAAGCAGCTGACCTAGCATTCTTCTTTGTAACTCCAAAATATTTACCAAAATGTTGCATTTGCTTCTAAATGATTAAATGTTATGGGCTACACCTGGTTTTCTCTCATCAAAATTCAGCACCAGTATCACTACATGAAGGAGAAAAGAAAATCACAGCAACATTACCAAGGGGTATACTGAAGAGAGTGCACTTGGAAGAGGGGAAGCTGTGCTGCAAACTCCTCTGCGAGTGTTCTCCCTCGGAGTGCCCTCAGCTGACTCGCTGCCACCGCAGCCCGCAGAGAGGGTGAGCAGAGATGCATGTACAAGCAAGCTTGTCCTGTGTGCAGAGGCATCAGAACGTGTGTAATAGGGAGTTAAGGAGTGGCTGGATTGGGAAGGAGATATCTGGGGAAGGCTGAGTCAGCACTTGCCAGTAATGTTGTGATTACACCGCTGATCATCTTCATCCTTTCAGCTGAGAATTACGTTTGAGGAGGTCTGCAGTCAAATGTTCCCAAATATTTTGCACAGCCTTGCACGATGCGCTCTGCTCTCTCTGGGTTGTGACAGTGCTGCAGACTCAAATTAATTTTCTTTGCATTATTTTGATAACTGCTTCTTATAATTAACATCCTGGTAGACGATTTGGCCCAGTCTATTTTCACAAATTAAGTCTATGTCTTGCTATTTTTCTTCATATACTGAACTTCATAGTCTCAAAGCTCAAAGCTGTCTAGCTGTGGCCTCCCCAGGCTTTCCTACTGACAGGTTTTATCTTTCTCCTCATCTCCCTTAGAAGTGCTCAGGGTGGCCCTGTCTCCCCACCTTTGTCGGTAGGCTCCCATCATTCCCATCTGAATTCCCCAGTCTGCTACCCCTGGTGAAGCAGTCTCTCCAGTCTTTATTTGTCTGGGAAATAGCTCATTTAACTGGGACAGGGAGGATGGGCAGAGATGAGAAAGAGCCATTGTTATGCTGAAAGCAGTTAATGGGTGCCACCAGACACTTGTGTGATCTAAAGACTGTAGCAGGAGTCCCTTAAGCTGTGCTGGTGCTGCCCCGGGGGCAAGGGTTTCCCACTTTTCCCTTCTCAGTTTTCAAAATTTTCTCCAGTTGAAGAAGGGTCTGGCACTTGTCTACTGCATTCCTTGGCATTTCCTGGTGGATTTGATGGGGTACTCAAAACACACAGAGGGAGAAACACCCTCGAGTTGAGAAAAGGCCTCATGACATGTTTGTCATTAAAGACACGAGGGTTTGGGTATGGCCAGGGCTTTGGAGAGCTGGTCAGCACCTGTCCTGGGTGGGAAGGGCTGGTGGCTGAAGCTGCAAACAGGGCTCCATGTCTGCTTGGAGCTAACTGTGCTCTGGGTCGCTGTGTGCAAGAGGGTGGGATTTGGTGACCTGGGCCCTTACTTTCTCTTGAGTGTTTAAACATGCTACGACAGAAAAACAACCCACACCTTTTGGGGACAAAACTTTTTTGCAGAAAGATTCTGGGCCTTCAGTAGATGTGTAGGTCAGCTGTGTGGTCTGAATGTCCCCATTTGATTAAGGAAGTCTTTGTGTTTCTGTAGAAATCTGTCTTAACTCATGGTTGGACTGGAACTTTTATGGTTACTAGGCAAAACCACATTCTGTTTAAAATCCTAAATACCTCAGGCTTTACACCAAAAATCAGGGGGCTGCCTGTTGGAGGCAATGTCAATAGTTGCTTACTTTTTCAGTTCTGCTATCTAAAAGCTTAGAAATTACTTGAATTTTCACCCTTTCCTATTATTTATTTCTCCTCCTTCCTCACTATCTTTCTGGATCAGAAGTGTTGACCGTATAATTTAATACTCCACAAGCAGTAAGTCTCAGAGTTTTCCTTATGACCGAAAAAAGTGGAAGATGAGTAAGATTTTGCTGGTCAGAAATTGAGTGTTACTGATTCGTTGAAACAAATCCAAGTGGCTGGTGGGATGTATGGAAATACGCTGTAATGAATCACTAGTGACCTCTAAGGGGAAGGTAATGTGTGCGAGATTGCCTTCAGATACACCTTCTAGACTGGCCTGGAAGATGGCAGTTTCCATATTCCCTCATAGGTATAGGGAAGACATTTGGAATAAATCTTGTAAGAAACAGGGTGGCTGGCATATGGTGTCATTCACCTACCAGTCACCCAGCCCAACTCAGCAGTGGCTGATGTGGTTCACATATCATTGTCCTTTAATGGTCTATGAAAATGAACTTTTGATCCCAGTCCTGTTTTAAGTAAACAGATGACCCCATCAAGCAACACCATCCCATTTGGGAGCTCAGCAGAGGCTAAAGCGAGCAGTAAAAGATCTGCCGTTTACAGACGCCACTAGTGAGCTGTGAACTTTTGTCCAGGGGGTCGTGGTGGTGAAAGGACACAGGAGGAAGCAGAGGAGTGACACCCGGCCTTACCAATTTCTTACCAGATTTTTTTAACTCTACTTCCTTCTGTCAGAAGGAATGTTGGCAATTAAGAATATTTTCCATGAATAAGCTCGTGAGGAGGAGAAGGTTAGTAACCCCGCCTGCCTCCCCTAGAGGTTGCCTGTGCAGTGGCTGGAGAGAGTTCACATCTGGTTCAGCTGTGCTGGGGCTGCAGTGGCAGTCCAACACCCTGCTGCTTTTAGTCTGAGTGCTGCTGAGGGATGGCGGGCAGCACACGTGCAGGCTGGGCCCTGCTGAGCTGAACTGCCGATAAAGGGACTAAGTGTCTCTAGCAGAACTTGGCGCAGAAGGAACTCCTTCCCATTTCAGTGCCAGAAAGCAAGACTGTATTGCAATGTGCTGTACTTAAGGGCTACCACATGACACTTCAAATTTGATCTTAAAAGAGTTTTTTCATGAACAGGGAAATTCACTGTCCATAACCTTTTTTTCCAGGTTATTACGACCTTCTTTATTAACCCAAATTAATTTGTTTAAAATTAAGGACTGCCTTATACTATAAAGCTGGATAACCTTTTTTTTTTTTTCTTGGGGGGAAGGGAGTGGAGCTGCACGGCCTTTCACCTTCCAGCTTTACAAGCAAAGCCAAACTTCTGGGCAATCACTGTGCAAAATGCTTTTTCCCTCCCCTTCTTCCAGTGATGGCTGCAAACAAAGGTCTTTAGGGCTGGCTACTCCAGACCTCAGGACTTTTAAAGGTCTTTACTTGACTAGAGATCAAAGGTTTCTCCTTAAAGAGTTTATCACTCGGACAAATACTCTGCAGTTAGCATTTCAAACTGGGTTTACAAGTCAAATAATTTAGCAATTTCTTCTAACCATGTGGCCTTCTGTGGAGGCTGCTGGATGCCAATTATAGCACCACTTTGACAGGAGTGCAGCACTATCTATTGACAAATGCATGCACCCTTTTCACCATTCTTTACTGCAGAAAAAAAGGTTTCCACAAATTCTAAGTAGGTCCCAGACTGCTCAGCTGGGGCTTGAGTTCCCCTCCTGGGATTGCCGACTCCTTACTTGACACCTTGAGTAAGGCTCTTCATCTCTCTCTGCCCCTGCCGAAAGCAATTTTCTCCTTTGAAAGCCTAAGAGCTGTGAAGATAAGTAACTGGATGGTGGGCGTTATTATCACTGGTGTAAATTGCAGTAATATGAAAAAACCGATGTCTTAATCATTGTTCCAACATCCCTGACCATTAAACCTTCCCTTTTCAATGTTGCTATCAGAATGTCCTGGCAGTAGGAAGAGGAGAACCTGTCATGCTGCTGTACAAAGGCCAAGCCAGTGCCCAAAATGCCCATGTCAGCAAACCTGCACCAACAGCTCTGTCAGTGTTAGCTGCTTGAGTCCAGAGCACTGTTTATTTTCTGTGCTGCATTATCCTGTTATATTCTACATAGGTTTCCTTGCTGTGCTCACCACTTTCAAAAGCGCATTGAGCAGTGACATTAGCACCCATCTTGGATTCCTGTAATTTTTCATCTCACTAGGCAAAGAAATGGAGCTATTAAATTGTTTTGGGGTTGGTGAAACTTTTGTTTCTGTTAGACTTTTACATACATATTCACAAAAAAAAAAAAGAAAAAGAAAAAAAAAAGAAGAAAAAGTATTTGGACACATTGTACTTTAATTTGAATTAAAATTATGGTAGCTATACCAGCTGTCCATTAAGTTGTGAGAAGACACATATGTAGGATTCATTGTTGGGAAAGGTGCCTAGGCTTGCACAAACTATCAGCCTGTTGTAAGCAGAGCAGTGTAAGAAGTATTATATATATATAAAAATATAAAAAATATATCTTGCGTATTCCTTCTTTATACCCTGTTGAGGGAGGTTTTTCTCTGCCTACTGACTGTGGAGACACAGAGTCTGACTTTGGCTGGCGATTCCTGACCTAACTGTCTATATGAAAAAGTTGGGAAAACTGAAATCTTAAGAACTGTAGACTTTGATGTATTCAGGTATTGGCTGAATCACCTAAAAGATATATATTGGAATGTAGAAAACTATGGAAGAAAAAATTGATTTCTGATAGGTTGCAATTTTAGGTGGACATTTAGAAGTGAATCCTAACCAGGCTCGGCAGTATTTGTAGGCTGCTGCATTATTTTTACCTTCCTTGCCTGAACTATTTCTAACTCTTTACAAGCAACAAAACAAAATAACCCCTGTTACATACTTTATTTTAAATTGATGATATGATGAGAAATAACACTCAAATCAAGTTCATTTATAATGACATGTTAAGATGGCAACCTCATTTGAGCTGATAGCAAAACTCCACTTGAATTTGAAAAGTCAGGCTGTATCTGGCCAAAATGTCTTGCCCCTAGCAACCCAGTCTTTGTGCAGAAGTCCTATAAAGAGATTATCCTTATTTATCTTATTACTATTAATTTTTTTTCATAGCATCTAGTAATCTGAATCATGGGTTATGAGTCTAAAGGAGCACTTTCTACCACATCTTTGTGCTCAATAGTGTACGAGTCTCGAGGGTCCTAGATGCATGAATTTTTTACTAGATATGCTTAGGATGTCACCAGAAAGAGGGAAAATATCAATGATGTCTCCCTTTCATCTAATTGCCTACTAATGGAAGTTGCCATCCAAGACTTAGGAAACATAAGTCATACCTTGACTGGGTGATGTGTTTCTCCCCCTTCCTGGGAAAGCATTCCTAACCACAGAGCCTCCAGCAGCATGTCAGAGTACTCAACTTTACCTGGAATTGTGCCAGAGCAAGATTATACATATTCATTGGTCTGGCCAGGAAGCAGGATGCTATCATAGGAGTTGGAGTGCGTGTCTGAAAATGAGGGGCTTGGCTACACCTTTTATGAAGTTGTACATATTTTGAAGAAAGCTTGATTAGGCTGAAGATGAGTTTGATGTCAATTTGGCTATCATGGTGGTGTGATGCAACTCTAACTGCTTTTGAGATTGCGACCTGCAACCTTAGCACTGTATAACAAACACCCAAGCTTTCTAATGATAGGTGCGCTTGATTTTTGAGAGAAGAGTACTTCAAAGGACAGAAGTTAAGCTCCTAGGGACCCTAGTTCCAAAGGCTCAAGTGTTACTCTCCATGATTAGTTCAATTGTTTCCTATGATCCCAGGACAGACCAGTGCACTGGGGAGTGTATTTGCCCATTGTGGTCCTGGCAATTGTAGTTAAAACTGACAAGACTGAGGCAAGAAACAGCAACACTGAGTTACTGTGGAAATGCTTAGATTTCCTAATGGGGCTATCACTTTTTCTGTGCCTGAATGTAAACATTGTCCACTTCATTATCTCTGGAAAGAGGAATTGAATAAAAGATAGTCATAGGGTTAGGGTAAATTGGGTATAGAGAACCATCCTAGCAGACTTCACTCTATTGCACCACACAAGCCTTTTCATTCTCTTCTCCAGGGTCCTGTCAGTGTAGCAAGTATTCTCTTCAGTCATTCAATTTTGAGCAAAGATGAATTTAAAATATGGGCTAATGTGAACAGTATTCCAGATGAGGCTCAAACAACACCTTCTCCAGTGTTATGAATATTTGCCTATTTCCACTGGAAATGCCTTGCCTCATGTATTCCAGGATCACTTTTGGCTTTTCACAGCCATATCATGTTGGTGACTCAGTCATTCTATGATAAGGTAATACCTCCTGATGTTGGTTTGTTTCGTTGGTTTTTTTTTTTTTGTCTTCAGTTGTCTCCAGCTGATGAGAATTATTAGCCTCATCTTAGTCCAATTTCAAGTCTCATTATTAGTTGCCAAACATACCCTTGTACTTTATATAATGCTTTTCATCCCTCTTTTGCTACTGGCTCATTCTTGAGTGCCATTTTCTTTTGGACACTACAACCCTCTTAACCTTTTGCCATCTTATGAAATGAGATGGTCACAAAATTCATCACTGAGAAATTACTACTGTAATTTCTCGTCTAACCACCTCTGACCAAATATTACTCCTTTTAGCACCTGCCTGCTAGCAAAATCCTCATACTCCTCACAAGTCTCAATTGCTACCCTCTCTACCTTAACTTAAACCACTTATGAAGCATAGCATCAAGTGCTTCACTGCAGGCTTTTTCTGTGCCCAGAAATGTTGTTATTTTTTCAAAATGAATCATTGTGAAATGTCTCATTCAGTATGACATATTTACTATGAATTCTCACTGGTAGAGCTGAGCTTCGTATGTTAGTTCTGTACAATTTCCTATGAAACAGTCCTTAATTTGTCATGAAAAATTCAAAATGCATGCATTTCAAGTATGAATAATGGTATTATTAACAGGTGCAGTTTTGTGGTACATCAGTGCAATATTCAATAGCTAATCCCTCCCTTGACTTTATCCCATGCAGAAGCAGCATTATGGTTTTTAAATTCTTGTCTGGCTTGCTTTTTTGTCTGTTTTCTCTGCTCAGAATCAAAATGATGAAATTCTTTTAAAGCTGATGAAAAAATTATCATGACTGCAGTTGTACAAAATATCATCTTCATTTATTGACTGATTAAATCGTTGTAATAGGGACCTGGCATAGGTGATCTGTCCTAATAGAAAAAACATGCTTAAAGAAATATTTATATTCTCCTGATTGCATAGAGATGATGTATGTACTATTGCCTTCATGTATACACTAACACCTTCAATTCTGTATAACTTTATGAATTTATGTTCTTTGGAGATCTAGATCCTTGTGAAGCACAATGGATTTGAGAAAAAAAAGAGAAATTTGCTCTTTTTCTGGTCTGGGCAACCTCAGACATAGTTACCTATACAAAGCTATCTGTATACTATTGAAAAAAAAAGAAATGGAAAGTAGAGAAGCTTCAAAAAGTTTTCATGCTTGGACTCTGTTGTAAAATACCTTCTGTAATTTGTATAATAGCCATTCTTCTAATAGTGGAAAAGGTTTATAATTCTTCAGATACAGACTCATAGTTCTTGTTTGTTTCTATATATTTTTTAATCAATTACTTGCCATTAATAACTTGTTTGGAAAAGGGAATAAGTAGGTTGTTTGGTCTGACATTTGCTCAGATGACAAAAACATCTACTAAGGCACCAAAATCTTTTCTTTCTAAAATGGAAAGAACCCACGATACATTGGTTTTTCTTCCCCAAAGGAAAATAGCTGCATATTTATAACTTCTGAAATCCAGCTAAAAATTACAAGAAGGTAAACATTTCTGCAGATGACTTCAGACTCAGACACCTGGTTTTGAACCACAGAACCACCTGTGCAGGGTTAAACATGAGAGGAGGGAAGTACAGTACACAAGGTAAAAAGTACAGGGCAAGGCAATGTGATGTATCCCTTAGGTCAAACAAGAGGCTGTTTGTGAATGACCCTTCCGAGGCAGGGTATGACTTCCCAAGACTGGAGCTCTCTACAAAGGGATGCATAAATAGCAGTTGTTCACAGCAAGGGTTATACTATATGGCTATTAGAGTGAATAGAAGCAACTCACTTCTTGCCAATGACAGGAAATAAGGTCAAGCAAAGATAACAGGTCTTTGAATTAGAGGTTTCAAAATATTAGTCTTACGCCTTCAGTATGGAATTGAATGAGTTTCTCTTTAAAATGTCCTACTTCTAAAACTCAGGGACATTTGAAGCCAAGCGTATGCAACAGCATCCATTAGGTTTTATGTCTGCCTTACTCAGCTTCACTTAATCCAGAAGACAGTACATTTAATAACATAGCCAATCTGAATGCAAATAACTAAAGAGTGCAGCTGAGGGCTTTTGGGTATGTTTTGTTTAATTTGGATATTCTTTCAGAAAAGAAGGGAGAAGAAATTATATACTATGCTAATGCTGTAATAGCACTGTTAGAAATCTGATTTACTCAAGAAAATAAATATTTGTATAACAGCATCTTGTTTACTACTTACTTTAATACCATATATGGTGCAGGAATAATTTTATTTTTCCATAATTCTTTAGTGGATTAACTACATAATCAATTTCCAGAGTGACCAAAGCCTCAGGTTTCTTCTTTGGCATTTCATAAAGGAAAATAGATCTTTCCCTTTTTACCTATAGCTCAATGTGACTTATAAATCATCGTCCAAAACCACACATGTTTTAGAATGCAAGACTTTAATAACAAAATTTGTTAGTGAAACAGTTTTACAGTGATTTCTAGAAGCTCAGTCTGAGCTGTCCTCTTAACTCATCACTTCAAATCTTACAAGGTATTTTTTCTTGTAAATCAATTAAAAATGTACAGACTCTGGATCCATGATAGATATACAAAATTAAATCACAGACACAAACTTAGGATAATTTAAACTCTTACGTGCACATATCACATTCGGCAATCACACAATAAGTGAACGTAAATAAACTTGTTCCATAACAATGTTGGGGTGAGTTCAGTAGAGGGGATTCAAAATTGATGGAGCTGCCAGCAACAGTGAGTATATCAGCAAAACTAAAAAAAAAATGAGTATACCTATTTTTTTGTAGCACCTCTGGTAAAATAGTATATCACATTTTGTATTGGTAGTACAGCACAGTTTATAAATTTTTGTATTGATATCTTTAGTCAAAATCAGAAATTATAAAATAATAAATTCCAAATTACTTCTTACAACAGATATATAGCTGTAACAGTTTTTGTCTGCTGTGTACATATTTCCCATATTTATCAAGTACTTAATTTGATTTTGCAACATATGTTGTTCTTTCAATAAATTATAATTTCTGAATAGTAGCAAATTCATGTAGCATAAACAGATAGACTACATATTTTGTTCTAGTGTTTGTGTATACATTTGTGCTTTTTGTCAAATATATAGGGAACAATGAATAAGGTCATTTTTTAGAAGATAATAGAAAATCTTACCTGTCATTTAGCAAGAAACAGTAAAAACTCTTGATGGTCACTAACGTGTTAGGTAGGCTAAAAAAAGTTGCACATCCTTTCACATTATCCCTTAATTACAGGCAATTTCTTTGATTCGGAGTTTCATACATTTCATAGGGATATCAAAATGACCCATCTAAGTAGTTCAGCTGCAAGACAAGAGAAGAAAAAAGTTCACACGTTTGTGTTCCTTTGTAATGCTGCAACTCCTCTTTAATAATGACAGAAAGCATATTTCCACTCTGTATTTAAGTGAAAAATCTTTCTCCCTTAATATTTGTATGCTTTGTTCAGTAATAAAATGCCAGTGATATTAATTAGATAGATTAATATTATATGAGCAAAGTTTTTTTTTCTGGTAAATATGTGCTGTTTAGGCAGAAGAAATATGTAATATTAAAATATATTTATTAAAAATAACAATGATAGGTACATTTCATTCCTACATGACATTCTTCAATTGTCCTAGGTCAGCAAGCTGGGACCAGTTTATCACTGTGTGGGTGTCACCAAGGATGTGAATTCTAAACCCTCTACGTCATTTCTCGTGAACTGTTAACAATGGACCATTTGCAGCAGCTGCCCAGGGCACACCCCAATCCCTCAGGATGTCAGCTGGGTATTAAAGAAGCCTGTGAGATTACAGCTGTGATAATTCCCCTCCGGAATTGTTAGCACCTCCACACCCACCTGAGAGGTCATGTCTGCTAATGGGCCATCAACGATTCCAAAATACCCCTTGACTCACAGAGTTAAATTACCCAATGTGGAACTCCCTGCCCTGGGGGAGGTACTGGGCGTTCCCACCTGAACCTGAGGGTGTATAATCTTGGGGTCTGGGGACTCCTGGGACCACTCCTTAGATCCACAGGAGGACCAGAACCTTGACAGGAGGAGACCACCACTCTTGACCAGACTGTGACTGTCATCTGCACCAACAAGTCTGTTCCCTTCCTTTTATTTTGGACTCAGAGGAACCACGTGGGGCTCAGCACAGGGGCTAATGAACACCATTCTGTTTGTGCCCCAGGGTGCTAGGTTATACTTCTAGGTTTTGTGGGGCAAAATGAATTTCTCTTTGTATCATTGCATTTATTGTTATATTTTTATTAAATTGTAACTCTGATTTATAATCTCTTTTCTGTTGGGTTAATTTCTCCTGCCGGTTTACTTTTAAACCTGCACATCAGTTTACCGCAATAATGAGATCTGTAGCAAGGAAGAAATGCTAGAAATAATTATATTTCAGCCATATTTTAAAGACTGCTGTCTTGAAACCATATGAAGACAAGTTTACGGAGGTAGAAGTGTTTTCTTCAGTACCATATCTCTTTAAGTCATGAGAAACAAAAGAAAATGGTAGCTCTCATCAGCTATATCACGTCAAAAATCTAATTCAAGTCTGAACTGTAGACTGACTACACAGGAAGGGGGAGATTGTCTTCCTAAACCAGATATTATTCTAAGCTCATAGATTCAACTGCTTCACAAAACTGAAGATAACATCTGCCTGCTGTCAAAATTTCTTCTAATTAATTGTTTACGTATTTCAGTACACGGCTTTGGGAAGGCAAAATGGGGTTGGGGTGGGGTGGGGGAAACATTGCAAATATATTTTGAAGCCTGTTAAGTGTAAACAGATCACAGTTCAACTTTAATTGTTCTATGCTCTCTTCATTTTAGCCATGTTAGTGACATGGTGCTTATTGAAGACTACAAAAAGGCAGTGTTGTGTTGAATGTGGTCTTCTGAGTAGCACAGCAAATTCTGCTGCTTATCCATTTCCAACAACAAACAGTCCATTCACAGGTGAAAAGGAGAAAGATTGCTGCTAATCAGTAAGTCAAAGAGAGAATAAACATGTCATGATTATTACCCTCACCACCTCCCCCCCAAAAAGCACAAGTTAGTCAGTCTTGTATCATTTTTTCTGAGCTTCATTATCCCATATAAGCCTAAAGTACTCTTAAACCATACATTCACTTCAGTATGGGTGTGCTGGAGGAGGGAGTCTGCTCCTTATCTGGAATTTCTCAAACTTTAGCAGTAAGTGCCTCTGAAGTTTTGAGCCTATTCAGTCAGCAGCTGCTATTCCACAGTCAAGTTATGCTGACATATAATCAGGAACAGTATTCAACTCTTCCCAAGACACACACATCCAAACATGCAGCAGCAATGGGGATTGGATCCATTGCTTCTACTACTCTGGCACTGGGAAGGTGTATCTCATCCTTATTTCCTGACAGAAATCTCCAAGTTTACACTTTATTTTGGCCTTATTGAGGAAAAGGACAAGAGACAATGTCTTTTTTGCAATTCAGCTTTTGGCTTCTTTTCACACATGTTAGCTATTGTTTATTTTTTAGTTCTTATGTTATTTAGAATAATGTTGGAAATAATGTTTACTCTCTTTTTTTCCCTCATTCTAATTTTACTGATTTTGAATAGATGATTTATTGTTCATTCCTTTAAACAGTCTGAAGAGTAGGATCAGCTTGACAATATGCTCTAGTTCTTTTGGTTTTATATATATATGAAAGATTACCTCAGCTTGACAATATGCTCCAGTCCTTTTGGTTTTTTATATATATGAAAGATTATCTGTTTAACATTGGTCTTATGTTTCAACTGTTCATTAATTTTAAATTCTGTGAGTTCCCTGAGTGGTGCCGATCTCTGATCAGTATTTGAGTTTTTTCTTCCTTTGGTCTTTAATTTTTATTTAAAAACATTTAAGAAATTATGCCACATTTCCCTTTTTTGTTTGCTTATTTCTTATTTTTTTAAAATACTTTATCCAGCGTTCACTGACTCTGCTCACTCTTTTATTCAGTGTTTGGATAATTTTTTTGGTAACTGTTTAAAGCTAAATATGTTACAGGCTCTTGAGAGGTTTGCAACTCCTTCACATTTGCTGTCTCTGCCTGGAGATGCATTAATTCAGTGAGCATGGGCCATGACTATACAGAGCTCAGTCATTCTTTTGCAATTTTCACTCTCAAACTAAAAAACCTCCTGAACAGCAACATCTGAGATGTATATTAACTTTGGTCTGTCCTGTATAGAGCCACTATGAATGTTATATCTGAGTACTGCAGATTCAATGCATTTTCTTTATATTTTCTTTAATGAGGAAAGTGCCATTATCCCTGGTTCACACATGGCTCACCATGCTTCAGTTTATGATTGCCCACATAACTTAACATAGATTTTCAACTCCTCAACTCATGTCCTAACTACTGGAGTTTTACTACAGTTACACTGCTTTAGGTGTGGTTTCTAACTCAACTTTTTGAAAGAAAACCCCTTAACAAAATAGGGTTCTCTATAGTCTGAAACTCGTGAGGCTTTGGATGAAAAATGTTTATTGACAATTGTACAAATTTGATTACCAGCTTGAGTTCTGCTTTGTCATATTTTCTGTCTACACAGACACAGGGTTTTTTCTTCTCTTGTTTTACATGCATGGACTTTCTCTGTCTATTGTAGCAACATGCAAAAACATTAATGTTGTATCTGAGGTGCCTGCTGAGAGCTTCCGACACTTACCCTGGGAGGGGCACACATGTTAGTAATGATATCTCCAGCTGCTGCTAAATAAATCATAATGCCATCTTAAAAACATTGACAAAATAGAACCAGATTCCATATTGAAAGCTGGCCAGTCTTTCATATGAATGTCTTTCACAGAAATTCCTGGGCACCTGTTATAAGACTTACTCTTCACTTTTAATTAAAAGATATCCATAAGTATTTTTATTAAATACCTAAGCACACATGGTCACCTCTTTTTATCTTTAGTTTCTTTTCCATAGAGTGTAAAATCATTTGCTAAGCACTGTACTCTCTGCAAAGTTTGTGGCTTGAGGACCATGTTGAAATGGGGAACCAAAAAGATGAAAAAATTGATGTACAACTGTAAAACTAGGTTTGTATATTCAACACATAAAATGTGGGCACTTCTCTTTTGTTTAGCACTGCTCTCTAGAAATGAAAACACAGTCATAGAATCATTTCGTGCTGCAAAAGCATGAGTATGTCAGAGAATATGTATTATACACACTTTAATAATAAGGAACAAAAACATACATGGAATAGGATTTTTAAATAACTTGGTGTTACTTCCATGGTTTTGCATAAAGGTATCCAAATGCAATCAAATTCCTCAACTTTGAAGGTTGCTTAGTTATTTTTCTGGTTTCCCGTTCTGTGATAAATGGATAGGCTTCTTCCTTATTATGTAGGTCTTTCTTCTAATGTTCTTTGCCTTTTATAATTTTTTAATCTGTACTACCTGGCTTTTGTTTTCCCTGAGGCAAACCACATAATTACAAAATTTACCAGCAGCCTAGAGCATTCAAATTTACTGGTAAATCTTTATAGAGAGTTCTTCATAATCCTTCAGTTCTTTGCTTTCATGGGGGCCAAGGAATCATTTTTAATAGTCTCTTTCAGAAATATGACTTTGGGACAATTTTTCCCTGTGTCTCTGTAAGCTCTGCAGACCACAGTCTGCATTCAACACAGGTTTTCAGGTAGTCATGTCTTTCAGTCCTGCTATGTGCTGTCCTTTGGAATGTTTTTTTTGCCTAAAACCATAACAGAAAATTGATGGTAGTTGTTTTAAATGAAATAAATGAGAATCTTAGGGCATGCACAATATGGATAGAAGTATATATATGCCACGGAGTGTACTTGAACAATTGGCTGTTCTGTACAGTGAGAGAAGCAGGGTTATGTTCAGGGCCAGCACCGCTGTTAATATTAACCTACCATTTTCAGTGCATAAGGATACTCTCATGCTGAAATTGGGTTTCATACAAGGGCTATTAAGAGGTGGACTGTAAATCAGAGAAGCATTGCAGACTCTGAATATTGACCTCTTCTTGTTCCTGAAGGCAGCTGATTCACAAAGGTGTTCAGAAAATATATTTGTCAGGAGCTCCTTAGAGACTTGATTGGACAAAATAATCTGGTGGAAATTTACTTGTATACATTCTGATAAAAGTCACCAGCCAACTGTGACTAGTACGAGTGCTAGTTCGAAATCATTCCAACATACAACACCATGCCAGTGCACAAGCATGAAATACCACCAAGAATCTGACATCAGAGGTGGTGTTCCACTTAGCTACTCATTTAAGCTTTGTAGAAAACATTACCAAACCAAGAGGCCCCACGTGCCCTTTGTTTAACTTGCTGTATTTATTGCCCAACACCTTGAAGAAACTGTTAAAACACTGTTTATGCAAAGAGAATCCCTGACATTGTGCCAAGTTCAATGTTAGCATGGTTTATAGATTATTCCCATGCCCACAGGGCTAGGAAATCTGCCCAGGGGTGTAGTCTAGTTTGGAATGGCTTAATATGCTGAAGGATGTAATGCAATCACCAGCTACTAGAAAGTAACAAAGCATTTTAAAGATAGAACCTACAGGTTTTAATTTTCTAGTTTAAATATATGCAAAGAAATGGCAACAAGTTGGTTGGCTGCTTTTTTTTATTTTTCTTAAGTTTCTTCCTCTAATCTTGTACTTCAAACCATTGACTTTGTAAATATTGCATAGGTAACCATCCATATTTTAGAAGTATATTCAGTTCATTAGTCTCTTTTCTTCCAGTAAAGTACTCAATAGCCAACAGTTTAATTGTAAGCTCATTTAAAATACATTGATAGTGTAAAATGAAATTAACCTAGACTTAAAATTTCATGGATAAACCACTGAGACTATTAAAAGTGTTCCATATAATAAATAAAAAAGGGGGTATTGTCATACACAAAGTACGCAAAACATCTCATCTGCTTTCTGGCATTAACCCAGCTGAGACCTAGCTACCATGTAAAAAACAGATTAAACTAACATCCATCAAGGTGAAAGATAATTATTGCTTGTGTCAGACAACACCTGTTTTTGCAGCATTCCTCAACTGAGTTAAACTAGAGACATGCTGAAGCTTTCCACTGAATTTTACATTTGACAGTTGCCTGAAGCGATTGTGCCTGTGAAACACCTTCACCTCTTCCTTTGTTTACTTTTTGGGTAGACTAAAAATGTTAAAATACTGAACAGAAAATTTAAAAAATTAAGCAGAAAACCCAGCAGCAAAATATGTAAAGTTTTTGATGGATGTTTATTGAAAAAATGTTACAATAGGCAGTCTGACGTGAAGTCTACATATAGATCTGTTGGAAACATTCATTTGATAATGAATTCTGCTTACTTTACTGAAGTGAGTAATCCCACTTACTTCAGTGGAAGTTTGTAAAAGTGAAAGTAGTAGTCCCTAGATAATGCCAAATGCACTCCCGCTATCTTTAGGCAACACTGCATTGTAGGTTGTAAGTCAAAATGTTCATCCTACTACATAAAGTAATCTGTACTGCAGGCACAAATTTCACAACAAAAGTCCTGCTTCAGTTGTGCCAAGACAGCTTAGGGCATGAAAAGCAACGATACATATGCATGGTGTAGCTTTCACAGGTCAGGTCACAGAAGGATTCGGAGTTTTTTTCTGTTTCGGGGAGGTTTTTTGCCTTTTTGAGAGATGTAGGCTGAAGTTTGATTTTGTGATTTTCTTATGAAACAGACCTTGTGAAATAAACTTATTTTTCCACTAAATAGGAAAAACCTTTCAAAACTCTGCATCATCAACTACTCTGCAAGGTACAACCTAATTTTATCAGGGTTAAATACTAAATACTATGAGGTCCAATCCAGAGTTGGCTTAGGTCAGAAAGGATGTTTTCATCAGTTGAACCGGGGTTTAGAAGAGACCTGATAGAAAGGCCAGGTGGATGATATGCTAAACAGTAGCCCCTAAATTAATCTGATTAGAGAGGTTGCTTTAGACCAGCAAAGGAAGTGTGAGGTTTGGTTGACTACAAACTGCACATTGACTCAAAAGGAAAGAGAAATGGAAAAGGGTGCAAGTAATGGAGCACCAATGTTCCCCTTAAAAGCAAAACTGCCATCACATGGTAAACTATGATAAACTGTGTTCAAAGGGTAAAGAAAACTCCTCTGCAAAAAATGTGCTTCCCAGGAGAGAAGCACAGAGGTCCACAGAAGAGAATGAGCTGAGGTCACAGATGTGATGTTTATTGGGGCAATAGATCCAGAGGCAGCACAGCATGCCTCATTGCAAAAGGAGGCAGCAGCTAATTGTGTTTGGTACTGGCTGGTTTTAATGACACACAAAAAGACTGCACACAGATTTGAAAACAAACATGATCAGATGGAGAAATGTGAAACAGATAAAATGTATAAGCCAAAGATGTTAAAGTTACTTCCACAAATAAATTAGGGGAGGCAGTTGCACCAGTACAGATAAAAGATGCAAGATCATCTTGTGGGAAATCTTTGCTGAATGATCAAGCAGAAGGATTATTTGTGCCACCTTATCTATTCTTAAGAATTTTATCTGAGAGCCTGTCAGGGCAGCATGGTCACAGTAAGGGCAGTGCTGACACCACCCACAAATAGAGGGTTTGAAGGAACCGCAGTGGTACTTTTTCCATTGAAATCTGTTTTGGAGGGTGGGTCTTGGCCAGCAGAGTATGTCCTTATCCATAGTCCTGAGAAAATTAAGAGAGTGGAAAAGAGAACAAAATCATTAGATGAGACCACAAATTGGCTAAAGTCAATGGGCATCTCACCAGGAACTTAGAGACCTGTAAAGATCCCTGAGTTTTTGTTAAGGTTGTAGTGCAGTAGTATTACATGCTGGCAGAGGAATGACAGTGTCAAAACAAGCATGAATATTAAATAAAAAGGGTGCTGTGCAAAAAAACATGGTCTTTCAATAGATGCCAGAATGACCAAGAAAACATTTCACAATACTTTAGCAACATCACCACATTAATTTTCAGAGACTTCAGAACAGAACAATGGATGGACAGATACCCAAATATAACCTGACTGTACAGTAACCAGAGGCAGGAGTTAAGAGTATGCAAACAGTAAGAGAATATCTGTGGAAAGTGTTTTAGAGATGATGCCTCAATAAAGGATGAGGTCAGTGGAGAAAGCTGTCAATTATTTGAGCTGGAAATCTACATTGCTGTGAGCCGTATTAACAATACAGCTGGTACTGATTACATAAAAGCACCACAGGAAATACCAGAGAGTAGATAAAAATGTCCTTTGGTTTAAATGTATGAAAAATACATCTTTGTAGTTATAATGATAACTGTAGATAGTTTTAGTCATTTCTTTACATCTCTCTTAATGTACTCATCCTGTGCTCCAGTTACATCAAACCTAATTGAATAAAAGGTATAATTGGTGATTAGAAAAGTGTGATGAGATCAATGGGTGGAACCAACTAATTAGCTTCCATATAATGTTTTTCAGAGTTTTATTTTTCAGACAAACCTGAGTGCAGACCTAACACACATTCTTTCAAATCCTAGTCATAAAAAACATAATTGTGGTTATAAAATATAATTGTCTTTGCCCTGGAGTTTATAGTCTTGAATTATTTGAGTGCCAAGTCTGTATTTCTACCTGTGTTAATATTTTAACTTCTACTACTGTCTGAAGTGGTTCAAAACTGGTAGGGAGAAAAACAAATGCCCAGGGCAACATACAATCTGAGAACAAATCATTGTGATTAGCTGTCAAAGAGATGATCCCAGCTAGAGTCCTGTCCAAGGAACTGGTTTACAGAGGATGTGCACCAGCTGAGTCCCATATAATAAACCCTCACCCGTTTGTCTGCACACCACCTCATGCTTGAGGTGGTATCAGTGTTGACCATGGTGCTATATTTATCTTCTGCATTTTTCCCAATCTGTGACCTCCAGATGCCTACACAGCTAAAATCTTTTTATGAAACTCTCCCCCACTCATATCGCAGTTTGTAACACATCTTTTTGTCTGGTTTTCACAAATTCAGTTCTTCCCCTTGAATACCTGCTCAGAAATATGGCTAAAAATTATTTTCCTAGCCTTATTTCACTCACCTCTGTCTCACAATCATTCTCTCCATAGCCTAAGTCAGCCAAAGTGATTTGTCGTTTAAAGAGTTTCATTGCTTATATGATCTCATTCAGCATCTAAAGGTTGACTCCTATTTTTAACCTGTTAATGATGCCAATGTCTATTTTCCACTTGTTACATTTTCAAAAGAGCCCTAGAGTGCTTTCATCCATATATTTAGCAGAGGTTCCATTGAAAACTCCTAAAGAAATGCAACCTATTTATCTTCACTGACCTTAGATACAATGCCTACAAAAAATTGCCAACAACAGACTGCTGGGTTCCTGAGACACTGGCTCCTCAAGCTCATGAGTATTGTTCTGGTGTTCTGTTGTAAAGCTCTGTTGTAATTTGTTCTCTTATTTAATAGTAGAGCTCTTTGGGGGCAGGGACTTTTTATGCTTTCCATTTTTGCAGCATGGCTAGGATCTGCAGAGGTGCCAGCAAAAGAACAATTAATAACACTTGTAGAAAATTATGTCTGCAGAGGCCACAGTTATTTGCTGCTACTCTGTATGAAATAGCAGGATATAACACCCCATAAATGGAAGACTTTGGCAGGATCCACTTGCTATCTTGAATTGCCTTGTAGACCCAACCTTTATTCAGCATCAAGCAGGCAGATTCTGCTTGATTAAAGATGTCATATCTAACACAGATGTTTAAAAAATTTGTGGCATTTGTTGCATAGTTCCAAACACCGTAAACTGCGTATGTTTGCTACTTTGCTTCTTCTTACTCCAGAATTAATAAAACTGACCCAAGTCAATTTTAGTGGCACCGCTTGTTTCTAACTTTCTCCTTCCAAATCTCTTAAAAATGCATGAATCAACACAGCAGTCTGACAAACCATTTTAGGAGCTGATTTGATTGATGCTTCTGTAATAGGTTGCCAGTACAAGTCCTACAACAAATTTGAAAGAAATGGGAGAGCAGGGGCACACACAGGGTCTACAGAGCAAGGGTCAACTTCCTACGTCTCTCAGAGGATTGGTTTTTTTGGTTGAGGAAAGAGTTTGATATACTGTTCCAAATTTCTCAGAGGAAAGACATGGGGATCTGCAGTATTAAACACATATTGGTCATCCACACCTGTCACTGTGAAGGTAACAGCAGACTCGGGGGGCCAGCATCAAAATCTTTCTTACCCGTTATTATTCCAGATGCCAGAGGTAACTTTCCCCCTGGATCACAAAATGAATGCCAACAGCCACTTCTCCAGTTCAAACAAATCCCAGCCAAGCCTTTGCAGAGAGGGGCAGGAAGCAGCAAAATTTCTGATGGCACAGTTGCAGGGTGCATACTGCACTCTAAGTCCAGCCTTGGTAGGGCTTGTGGTTCTTAACAGAGAGTGTTCAACAACAAGAAGGGCAATGGGGAAACTCAGCTTTATCCCTTGAAAGGTTCAGAAGGTTAATTCATAGAGCATGGGGTGGGGCTTAGATACTTCATGAAGAATATACAGAATTAATCAAGTGATGATTCAGGCGATTATTTCTCAGATCTCTGGTAACAATACAATTATGGGCGTGTACAAAATGTTACAGCTTTAGATTACATCCCTATATGGAATTTCAGCTCGGTCTTGCCCTTCAGATGGTGAGCCAGTGACTTACGGTCAGCTACTTCACATATTTTACAACATGGTGGCGCACAAGTGGGTCCTGAAAAGAAAATAATAATAAAACCCCCGCAAAACTAACAAACAAAAAACCCAAACCCCTCAGCCATCACGCTGGTTATAAGTGAGGGCAGGCTTCCAGGCGCAGGTGGCGCGATCCTTTCCGGCCGGCGCTGCCTAGCCCTGGCCCGCCCGGGCTCAGGGGGCTGTGGGACTCGCAGGGGCTGCCAAGCGGTCCCGGGGCCACGGCTCCGGCCGGCACCGCCGTCCCGTTCCCTCCGACGGCCGCATTTCCCGCTCCCTCCCCCGCTGCTGCCCAGCCAGTGCCGAGCCTGAGGCTGGCGCTGTCCCCAGCCAAAGCCTCGCGGGTTTGGTGCCTTTTGCAAGCGCCACGAGCAAATGCCGGGATTGTGACTCGCAGGTGCAGGGCGTCCCTTTGTCTGGCTGTTTGGAACGCAGCGGGTACGCAGACAGCTTTGGGTGCCAGCTAAAGTGCTTCCTTACGGGAATCTGCATCTGAGTGACCTGCTAACTGCGTGGTCAGGAGCGTGGCGGGAGCCCGGAGGGTAAAGCTTGCGGAATTTTCCGTGGAGAGCGGAGCCCCCGGCTGCAGCCCGCACCGCAGGAGCCGCCGCGGGTGTGGGAACGCCCGGCTGGGGCTGCGCCTTCCCTGCGCTGCCATCCCGGTGGGACCCGCTCCGGAAGAGCCAGCCCAGCCTCCCACCCTTTTTAAATTTTTTTTTTCTTTTTTAAATGCAACGAGATAGGTATTTCCTTTTCTCATTCCTGCAGAATGCTCAGCTCTTGGAGGAATAGAAAAAAAAAAAGAGCAGGTATCCTGGACGTAAAACTTGCCAGCAAATGAAGTGGAAGTGTTAGAAATAGAGCTGTGTAAGTAGGCTGTGGAGTTAAGTGCTAAGTTTGGAAGACTTAGTTATAAAAGGAAGTTGTTAATACCGACTGTCATCAAGTTGCTTTAGAAATTTTCTAATTCTCTAATCTGCCTTCCCGTCATAGTTCTTCTGAATAAAATCATACAACTTTATTAGTGAGCTGCATCAGACATTAAGGGTAATGTTGTTAGTGATTGCTACAGCTGCTCTCTGTAAGTAATGTCTGGGTTGCTTTGCCTCGTTCTTTTGAGTGGAAGTAATGAGTGACTCCAGCCTTAAAGGCTGGTGAAACACAAAGTTTTGTGTGGTATGATTTTCACAGGGAATTTATAGGGGAGTGAACAGTTTCAGGGGTTTATCACTTATCTCTTGGTATTGTTAGGCTTGTTTGAACCCTATGTAAAATGCAGTCAGCATTTCTAACATGGTCAGAAATCTCTGTCATTCATATGCACGAGTGAGTTATGGATCTGCTTGTGAACTTGAAGTACAGGAAATCTTGTAGGCTCTTAAAAGTAACTTTAAAATTAACCTCAAAATATTTTCCAAATGTTGTTGTTTAATTGAAAAGTTGGTCTGAAATTGATAAAGAGTGAATTGAGACTGCTGTAGAATTTTTAGTAACGTTAAGAAGAGATCAAAGTAGTCACATACAAACAGGCCAAGATTTGGGATCTGTGAGGAGCATCAGCATAGGAATCTTAATGCACTGTGTTTTCTCATTTTTTCAAGGACTTTTTCTGGCATAAATCAGGAGTGCAGGTGACAAACTTTTTCCTTTTGGAAAAAATGATTTGTACTTCTGCATAATAAAGAGAATCCAGCCAGAACATTAAAATCAAATAGCAGTGCAGGGAGCCAAGTGAATTCATGTGTGCAGAGTATTTTTTTTAAACTAACTTTATCTGTGAACTCCCAACCCTGGAGCCTATTTGAAATAAGATAGGAAGCTTCAGTCTTGTCACAAATGCAGCTACAACTTGTCCTGGGGAAGCCTTCGTAATGGGGTCAGGTAAAGTTCAATGAACTACCAAACCAGCACTATTTCAGAAATGCTAAGGTGCTCTTTCCACTGATCGCTCCACTCTCTGCCTGTTATTAAACTGGTAGTTTTTACAACATCAATAAAGAACTTTCCTACCCAATTGCCCCAGACAAAGGCCTGAAAGCTAGGTTTAAACTATGAAAACTTTGTGTTAGGTTCATTTAGATTGTTTTGCTGTGTCAAATACTCACTTGAGTTCAAAAGTTCAGATGAACCATGAACTTTGTCATTTCACAGCAGGCAGTTCTACAAATATAATCTGAAAGTGAGAAAACATGCTATATTTAAGGTGCATTTGTTGTTCTGTGTGGAATATACTTGGGCTTCTGCATTTGCAAAGTTCTGCTTGAGTTTAAAAAACCTTTTATCTATTTAAAAGACGAAAAAACCCTAAACACAATTAAGCCAAATAATTCCTTGATCCCTGACCTTTTAGCTTTCAAACCAACACATATTCAGTGACTAATCATTACTGCACAAACTAAACCCAGCTAATCTTCTTAATAAATTGTGAAGTCTTGTGTGTCTCATGGTTTCAGTGATGGCTTTTCTCCCCGTCTGGAACATTGCAGCATATCAAAACAAACGGGTCATGGCTTCATGTATTTGTTTAAAGTTTTAATCTATGTCATCTCATGATACAGTCTTGAGTTGAGCAGGTTTTACAAGCGTATGTGAAGTATAAGACTGGTAGGAATGAAAAATCAGTTAATGCAATTTTCACCTACTTACTAGAAAATAAGAATGTGTGGGCAAAACCAGTTTGTACAAAACTATTTTTTAAATCTGGAAACTTACCAGAAACTGAAGAGCCTGTAATAAATTTAGCTTCTTTTCCATGAAAAGGAATTCCTAAAACATGCTCTCTTCTTCCTCCTAGTAGGTCTGGAAGAAGCAACATTTCTTTTTTATACTTACATTTGGAATCAGAAAACAACTAATTTAAGGCTGTTATCTCTGACTGGTCATAAATCGTAATTTAAGACTGTCCAGAATTGCTACATCTGTTAAAAATAAACACCTCCCACCCCAATGCGATTATCTAATATGTATTTTTTAATATCACATACATATTTTGATTTTAACCTTATGAAAAGTTTGAATTTTTGCACTTTTCTTGATCTATGTAAAAGCTAAGATTATTTGATTACAACACTCTAGGAAATTCTCATTTAAGGAAAACATAGAATAATTGCAGATTTTTATAAATTGCTTTATTTGGTCTCTGTATGAGGCACAAGCTCTTGGCAGAAGGAGCCATTTAATTGTTTGAAATAATTCATTGGTATTCTTGCATTACTCAGCAAAGAACAGATACAAACATAGAAAAGAAATTAGCAATCATCTTCTTTGTGAAGAGCAAAGAGAGGAGAATGAGGAAACTTCACATTTGGTGAACGTAACAGTTCACAACCTGTGCTGCTAAGCCCATATTTGTAGTTGAGATTGTGACAGAGCTTGTGATGTGAGCTGTGATTGTTACTAGGATCACTACCCTGTCTCCTTCCTCTTTCTGAAGCCTTTTGTCCGCTAAATGGAAAAAAATAAGCATTATAAGAAAGAGTGCGTTGCATGTCTTTTCTGATGGTTGCAAATGTGGATTATCTTGGGCAGTTCTGCTGCAGCATCTTAACTAAGTACACCTGTGCCAGGGCTTGGTGATACTTAACTCCTGGGCTAGCTCTGCTGCAGCAAGCATCAGCTTGCTTCCTGCCTTCAGCCTGTTGTGGGAAAAAGATAGAGAAGCAAAAGTAGAATTTCCAGAATACAAGCCATGCATTTCAGTGCAATAGCTTCCTACTAGTGCTGGCAAGAAGTTCTATAACAGTGATTTTCAGCATGAGCTACAGAACTACTCTGAAGGTTTGATTATGACCTAGTTTATACATGTGCATGTGAGTATTTCCTTAGTCTGTTTGTGCTGGGGTAAAAAATACAGAGCAGTAGAGCAAGCTTTCAGAATTCTATGTTTAGATGAGGAAGATTGTCTTCTGAGACTTCTCCTCCCCTCTCTTCCAGCATTTCTGGAAGTGAGTTGGTGGTAGGAGAGTCACTGGAGCTGAAAGCCATAGGCTTCATCACATCTGGGCAGCCTTCCACAGTGTTGTCAGCAAGTGACCTTAGACACTGTGATACAGTCTGGCTTCAGAGAAGGCACAGAGGTGGCTTTAAGACATGAGCTTTCTGTCACTTCTCTGAGAGCTCGGTGTAAAGGTACAACATATGGACAACTTTCCTAAAGTGCTGTATAACCTGTGAGCTGAATAGAATTTCAGGGGTGGTGGTGGTTGTTCTTTGGTTGGTTGGTTTGGTTTTTTCAAGGTACAGTTTAGATCAGAGTCCTGTGTAAGTTTCTAACTGAAGGTAGACTTAACTAATGGTGAGGTGGCCATTCACTGCTTCTGATTGTTGAGGCCAGTATAGCAGTTGTTTTTCTCCTATTCTGAACATGACCAGTGATTTGAAACACAATTTTCTTCTTCCATTTGAGAACATGAGTTTCACTGAAAAATATTCTACTGAAACCATGCTGCAACACTAATAATGTTAATGCAATACTGTACTTTTCATATATTGTCTCTTGTACTCAATGTTCATGAGACAATAGAAGAGCAGTATTTATCTACTTATTATCTCTTGCATATTTAATTCGTTGTGGCAGGTTCTAACAGGTGAAAGCTGAACAGGTCTCCAGTTTTTATCATCAGTTCTCTTAAGTGTATAGTAATTGCTATATAGTGTATTTAATGTATTTTAGAGTCAGACTGAGAAAATAAAATGTTCATAAATAAAGTGATACTCACTTTTTTGTTAGATGTTTCTTCCTATAGGTCATCTCAAATCTGTGGAGGTAAAAATAGCAAAAAAAATAATAGTCACTGAGATTAATTACTAAAGTTATGTGGGAAAGGTCAAACCCATCTAGTAGCAATTCATAAATTAGACTGTATTCATCTCATATTGTTTTGACTGAAATAGAATAACAGTGCTGATAAATGCAATCTGTTTTCCCATTCAGACTGCTCTTAATGGGAGCGATCCGATAAATAAGTGAACAGAAGTAACTCAAGGATGGGAGAAGAATGGGCACAAGTATTGCGTTCCTCGTGAAAGCTTGAATTACTTGGCTTTTCTAATTATTTATTATAGTTTGTTGTTTGTTTTAACAGATATGACAAATTTACTACATTTATTATTTATTATAATTGTATCAATAACTTTATTTAGGTTACTTATGTTGATATACATGTGTCAGCACAGAAAGAAAGCACATCTCCTGCTTTGAGAATGAAATTCTGGTGTTTGTTGATTTAAGCACCAAAAAACTTGTCGCTTTTTCTCAAGCTTCTCAAGACTTCAAATGTAGACTTGAAAACCTGAAACAAAAAGTTGATTTCTGATACTAACCTCATACTGGTCCTTTTGCACATATTTGGGAAAGAGAATTTTCAGTGTTATTTTAGCTTTTTGGCTCTCCTTGCAAGTTAAGTAATATTGAAAAATCATTAAGGTGATTTCAGAAACATTCTGCTCAGACTTGATGTAAAAACATGTAAAATATTTTTGGATGAAAATGGTGGAAATTTTGTACATTTTTTCCCAAAGCGGTTGAACATTACTCATTCAGTGGTTCCTGATCTTATCCATACAATGCAGTAGGGGCTTTGAACTTCTTTTTCAAATACTATCCTTTAAGAGTAAATATTAGTGTTACATTTTTCCTTCATAAATGTGTCATTACTTTGGTTAATTGTTAGATTCACTGGTCTTCTGGGGGCTGACACGGAGTTTAAAGTGAAGCCACTTAAACAACAGAAAACCTGAGAATAACAATGAGAGCACAGAGACAGCTTTTGCACTAGTGTTTGTGTTTACTGTGTTAACAGAAAACACATCAAAGTTGCGAGAACCTGATCCTCTGGCTGCTCAGGAGGCTGAAAAAATTTCAGTAGTAGGGCGTCTTCCCAGAAGGGAACAGGGAAGTGGTAAACGGCAGTCCCAGCTCTAAGTCAGTGTGGCCAAGTCTTGCACTAGAGTGAACAAAGAAACGGTAGCTGCAATAGTTTCAGTTTTGCCAATGGTCCACAGGAGCAGTGAGGTGTTACTTCTGTCACTTGCCTAAGTGTTTGTCTTCAACTCCCATAACAGGAGTGTTTAAATAAATAGCAGCGTACCTGTGAATGGCAAAGAAATAGATTAGGAAAACAACAGAAGGAGAATAAATGAGAATGTCAGTTGTAAGAATTCCAACAAGAATTTTGTCTTGGGTTTTGTCTGCATGAGGCTTCTTCAGTGTTCTTGACATCCTGCTAAGGATACTGTCAAGACAGAACTTTACTTTGACTGTATTTCCTGTTTTCCTCTCACAGAAGAGTCACTGGCGGCAGGTTAGACATACATTAACACCACTTGATGCTTCACATCCTCCTCTTCATCAGACCAAGTACCTGGCCAAGTAGTAGTTAGCACGTCTAATTCTTTCTATTGTTTGTTGACTGTGAGATTGTAGTTTGCCCAAGCCTTCAGGACTGCCTCCTTTAGACTGCAGACAGTTGCTCCGCTGCTACCCTTTCCTTACCCTTAGCTGCTACTCCTTCTTCAAATTGCTTTTACTGTAACAGTTAAAAGCATTTTTTTTAACCTCAGTTTTCTCCTGGCCAGATGAAAGTGAGAAACTCAGAACTGGCTTCACAGCCCATAAAAGACTGTGCTATTGGTAGTTTTCACCAGAGTATTTTGGAAGTTGTACTATTCTAGGAAGCTTCCAGGGTGCATTTTTTGTACCCTGTGGACCTGCCCAAGGCCACACAGTACAGTGGCACTCCTTGCTGGTTTGTATCTCTGCCCCTTGGTATGCCAGAACTGCCACTGGCTTGTCCTGTGCCTGAGGAGGTTATCCACTCATGTAAAAACTCAAGAGGATTAACTAAGTCGTTGTAATGACAATTCTGGTGCATTGTCAGGGCTTCCATTGCTGCAGGTTTCTGATATGGCCAGTTCTTTAAGCTCTAATTGTTGCATGTGTTTGCTTTTTAACGCTTTGAACAAGCTTTACAAGTTTCCATGGGATCTGTGGAAGTAGCAGACTTCCTAATGGCAGTTTCCAACTTGAACTGGATAGTGCTGTTCATACAACACTTCCATAATTTGTTTAGGCTTTGTAAAGTCAGTGCAAGGAAACAGATTTCTTTCTTTAAGTGCAATCTGTAGATGGCTGCCTCTCAGACACTGTCTCATTCGATTCACAATTCCCTACTGTCACTGACTGACCAGTCTATGTTTACTTCAAGGACATCTGACCTTTTTGTAGTTTTTGTTTTCTCTAAAATCATGACATCTCAGTTGGTGAATCTGAAAGTCTGTGGACATGCTGGAGATCAGTATCTAGTCCAAGGTAAAATGATGCTATGCTTGCTTCTTTTGCAGTTTGGATTCTGTGTGCTTCTAGAAGGTAATTCCTTAAAACTCACCCGTTTTACTAGCAGTCTCTTCTATTCATCTTCACATGATCCCAGATACATACAAATAAGGAATGGTACTGGTACCTCAGCTCTTCTGTTAGTATAGAAAATAGGCTTTTTCAATGGAATTTTTTAATGGAATGGCTGTCACAAGAATGTACAGAAAGCACAGCTCAGGAGAGGAAGAACAGAGTAAATGTCATCTTTATTCTACCTTTAGTTTGGGAGCTGGTTATCTTCTCACACAGACCTGCTTGGAGCAGTATTACTTGAATGCTGGTGGGCTAATGTGTGGTCCAGGATAGGTGAAGTACCTGAGTTTAAGGCTGATATTCTACAGGCTTCTGTAACAAATTTTTATGATAACAGTAGCAGACAGAGAGATCCATGATTCTTTTTGAATGAAGAGCATTTGGATCTGCTGGAAAACATTGAAATCTACGACCTGTCTGCACTGTTTCTAGGGAATATCTCATCTCCTTGTACTTCTGTGATGTGAGTGTTTCAGCATGATTGTAGAGGATCAGAAGGTCCAATGTTTAAGGCAGCACAGTATTACTAAAGTTTGGATTGGCTTTTTGAAACTTAGTGAGAAGACTGGATTCCTGGGCAGGACAGAAATTCAGAGAAACAGGGATGATTACTACACAAGTACAAGAGAGCAGAAATAAAAGGTAAAATCCAGAGCTGAAAAATTGTTTGGCTCAAGAAGATGAATTCATCATATCTGTCAGTGACACTTTCAAACAGTTTTAGATGTTCTTGCATCTGTAATCTCTGCTCTGAAAAATCTCCACTTGCATTCTTTCATCTTACAGCTGGAATATTGAATAAGTGACCTTTTCTGACTCAGACACATTGTAGTCTCTGACCCCCTCAAATCGTGGTTTCACCTTTGTTGCTGCCAGATGCCTGACTGCCTTCCATCTCCCATGTCTCTGCGCCTCAAAAAGTGTCCTTCATTCCTAGCTGAGTCTTTCCTGTTGGTCTGTCACAGAGCTGCTTTACTCACCACTTGCCTCTCAGATCATTATAATTGACAGGCATTTACATTTTATTCTACTTTAGGAAAGCAGCTTCCATATGGAAAACACATTTTATTTGATGTTGGATTTATCCAGAAGCTGATCTTAGTCATAATAACTGTTTCTCATTCAGGGTTGCTGCTTTTCTTTCTGTATTTTCCAGCTGGACTGTTTGAGGCATAGAAGGTCAAGTGACTGTGAGTCAGTGCTGTGAATTTGGATTAGGACCCAGTATCCTAAGGCTCCCAGTCTTCTCCTCTGACCAGCACTAGATCATGCAGCATCTCTGAAAGGCTTGGCTCTATTGAAAAACACAAATTAAGAACACTGAGTTTGAATCTTTATTCCCACAATGTAGTTACTGAGCCTTGTTCAGATTACAATGAAAACATGTGTTTTTTTAAAATAAATAAACCATGTAACAGCTTTTTTGATTTTGGCTTTGTCTCTTTCTCTGCCCAGCTGAGTAGTGGCAAAATGTTTTTTATCAGCAACTAACACAGGAAGCAAAACACACAGAGGAACTAATCTAGAAATATTTGGCCAAACTATGTCCATGATTTAACAGATATTTTGGACAGAGTGACTCTTTTTGTAGCTGCTTGCAGTTGAGTGCCTCTTCCATTGAATTCAAGCATACTCCTGTTTATAATTTAAGGTTCAAACTCTCCTCTTTATTTGTGATATATACTGAGTTTTCTCAATGGTACTTTCTGGAATGATTTGGCTTCAGAGATCTTAGTTAAGACATTTTGTTTTCAGAGCAGCTCCATGGGGTAAGGGGTTACTCCCTCATCATATGAAGCATGATAAAAGTGCAGGGAAGTTGGTGCAAGAGTTACTGCTAAGTTTGGGACTCCAGTCTGAGGTGTGTAGGTCTTATTTATCAGATAAAAGAAATTATGTCACTTATGGTTTAAAGGATTTTGGCTAGGTTTTAATTTAAAATTTGATTAAAAATTTGAATAGTTTTATAAGCCTCTATGCTGAGGGAAATACAAATGGCACTCTCATTGGTGCTTCCCTAAAACTATCGGGTAAAGAGCTCTAGGTCTAGTGTAATTTAAGGTTACACTGAAAAAATGGGCACAGATGAAAGGGCATCAACATGCTATAAGATTCCAAGGGAAATATTTCAAGGTAAGCAATTCTTATAAGATGTCTGCTCTTTGAAATTCAATCCTTATGGATATTCATATTCTCATGAAAATTTCCTAACCAACTCTTAACAGAGTAGAATTGGAGAAAGCCTGTCTGGTTTTGATTTTAACTGGAGTCAAAGCTGTTGGTTCAGTATTGGACAACTTCAAGGGGACTGACTCGCATAGCTGAAGCTGAATTTTTTCTGAAATGTGAAGATGATGCTGGGCATTACAGCTGAGGTTCTGATTATAACTCCTCTCTAACAGACTTCACATAATCATGTGCACACATAACATTTAAATTCATTTTATTAAATAATACTGATATATGCAGAGTGAGAAAGTGTCACATGCGGTGAAGGTTGTGGGGAGGGGAGAGGGTATTGGTTCCACTTCATTTTGTTTTGTTTAAGCTTGAATTTGAGCTCTGGATGTGGGGTTTTCCAAAGCATATCTGTCTTGGGTACTTTTGAGGCACAGACACTTGTGAAATGAAGAACATCTGGTTCAACATTTTTAATCTCCATTTGAAGAATGCCAACTAGTTATTGCTCAGACTTTATGGTGAAAAAAATATTTTGGTTTTCAGCATTGGTTGTTGTTTTTTGGCTTTTGAAATGTTTCTAGGATAGTGTACTGGAAATACAATATTAATAATGTGTTATGCAAATGATTTTTTTTTCCTTTTGGCCTCTGCAACTGCAAAATGATTAGTTTTAGTGCTGGTTTGGTCTGAAAAGATGAGTTACTCTAAATAGCAAATTACAGTTCTGCTTATTTTATTGTGGGGCTACAGTATGCAAACTTGCAGTGCATTCAAATGAGAGAAAATGAGGACTAGGGAGGTTTGCCTGGTTTTTCACCTGCTGCAATGAACTTCTGACTTCTCAAAATTTGTACAAAGCTTAGAAAAGCATTACAGTTTTAGAGCTACCAGTCTTTCATTAAATCATTGGTAGCAAACACTGCTTGGAATACCAGTTGCTCCCTTGGGTTTCATATATGTTCAAGAATATAATTGTAATTTCACTCTTTCCCATTTTGCTTTTCCTCCCATTTAACAAAATTTACCAGACACATTGTAAGCTCTACTTTGCAATGTACTTTGCCAGCCCTCCATAACTGTACCCAGGAAAGAGAATGGAAATGTTTATTTTTTTCTTTATAATATTTTTTCCTGCTTGGAATAGCCCTTTATATTATCAATAGCACTTAACAATGACATTTCTTCTTTCTTCCACAGTGCTCTACTAACAGGAGACATAATTTTGCTCATGATGGAAATTAAGGTAATGTAAAGTACATTTCAGTAAAAATCCCCATTAAATGCTACTCTTATCTTTTGAATTTCCACTCTCCTGTCTTTTTGCCCCAGTAACTCTGCTCTTAAGGATAGTTGCTAAACATAGGTATAGATAGTTTGCATCACAGTCGCTGCCTTGCTATTGGAAAAGGTTAGTAATGTGAAAAAGAAAGGAAAATCCCGAAACCTCACTTTTTATTACTAAGTTTAATTTTTGCTGCAGTCATCACTGGGTGTTTTGGGTTTTATTTTGAAAATGCTTTGGGTGATTTAGGGGAAACCACACAGCTTCCACAAATTTTGCTACTTAGAATAACTGGGAAATTAAATTCAGCAAGTTCTAGTAAAGTTGTGTTTGGAGGAGGGGGAAGGTACCTCTATGTGTAAGATTTCCTCTGAAGTGAGGGGGAAAATCTATGGGAATTCTGTTTTATCTTTATTGAATTTTTTTTTAATCAGTTATGACATGGTGCACCAAGAATGGCTATTTCCCTCTTCCCCCACCCTCCATGAATTCTTCAACAAGTAGCAAATTATTTAAGATAAATGCCTACTGCTGTAGACAGCTGCCAGAATAGAAGTGAAAATAAACTGGTGAAAGGAAACTGCCCAGTTCATGGAAAGGGCAGCAACGATATAGTGCAGCAAGTCCATGACACTTCTGGATACACATGCTGAAAGACTTACCCTGGCTGGCCGGCTACAAATCTCCCAGTAATTCATTAAGGGGAAACGCTTCTTGCAACATTTCACTCCTGTTTTAACACCCTTTGTCTTTACCTTACATACTCAGTGGGTTCATTCCTATGTCAAGTGAGCCTCGGTGAAACCAGTTTTTCATTCCTGATAGAGCATACTGTTTTGCTCGAGTAGAAAGGTTAGATGGATGCTTTTACTGTAAGTATTTTAACAGTCTGTGGTATTTTTTCAAGGGCTGGGGTCAAAAGAAGGATATGATCATTGTGAGCCATTAAATAATGTAAAATAAAGTAACTTGACTGGTGACTGAAACACGCATGAATGTTGTGTTTTGCTGTGTCTTTGAGAAAGGGCCCTTAGGAAACAGTTATCCTCTAAATAATGCAGCCACATACATACATTAAGATGGAAATATAAAAACATATCCTGGTTGTTCTAATCTGCTTCAACTATTTGAAATTATACAATTAATTTATTTTCATTATCATGGGGCGAATTTGCCACAATTGTCTACAAAAGGACCCCATTAACTTCAGTCTCAATTTTTTTGAAAGCTGACCATGCGATTTGACCTGTTTAAACAAAGCAGCTTGCCATTATTTCAGCTAGTATTTAGTTACATCAAGTGTCTCTCTTCCTCCTTATGTAACTTTACAACCTTAAAGAAAGTTCTTGCTGAGTTCTGGTTTAGTCATTTTGTATTTCAAAAACAGATCAGAGTGATGGGACAATACTTGAATTTACACAATACTGACTCAAATATACTGGCAGAAAACTGAGTCTGGATAACCTGAGTGTATCCACAGAAGTTAAATTGTCATCTTTTGCTCATAGTTCACAGTTTTGTGGGATTAGGCAGGTTGGGTGGACAAAGTATGGCAATACCAGTACTTCTGGTGTAGTGGGGTGGTTTTTTTTGTTGTTTGGGGTTTTTTGTTTGTTAGTTTTGGTTTTGTTGGTGGTTTTTTAATGTACTAGCTGCATAATGGGGTGCTGGCAGTTGCTGCTATACCTGGAGCATAGTTTGTGGAGAATGGATCCATCAAGAGGAAGTTTCAGAACAGTTCTATCAAGTGTACAATTCAAGAAGCACTCTGTTTTACATTAGTGCATCTCTGGCTACAGATTACGGGTTTTTTTTGTCTTGTTATTTCCCAGTTTATAAAATAGCTCATCATTGATGGCATTCTATGGGACCTTTGGATTTCATTCATAAACGTCTACAGTGTGATGGGATTTTCATGGCTGAGACACATTCCATTGTGTGTGCACACACACATACAGGTGCATGCTGCAGTCTTACTTTATAAAGGAAACTCCTCTTGTTGGAGCCATATAAATGACACATCATCTGACTGCAAAAATGTTTATACTGGGCCAAGAGTGATCTGCATGTTCACAATGGTCCAGTAAGAAAGCTAACCTCTGCAATACTTGAAGTTTCGTTGCCTGTTTGTTTGCTTGTTTTTAAATTGTTTTTTATAGTACTAGCCAGTGTGACTGAAGATACCAGAATCTAGTCTGCTGTAACTCCTATTCACTCCTCCATGGATTCAAACTTGGAAATTCAGTGCTGCCATTTCCTTGGTTTAACACAAATGGTAGTTGTAACCAGTATGGAAACTTCCAATGTTAGAAAGCAAACTGTGCACAATTGTTATTTTCTCAATCACTGCAATAAGTTTGAGACTTCAGCACCTCTTTTTTTTTTAAGTGTACACCTTTGTAAGTGATTAATACATTCTCTTGTTTTTATGTGGATGTATGTTTGCTGCTCATTTCTTAAAAATCCTGAGGAATTCATATTTGGCATGTGGAAGTGCTGTGCTTGACACTCTTTCTTATAATGCGCACAGAACATTATCAAAGTTTCCGTTTCACCCTTACATTTTAGCATTCCTGTCTTTCCTCTGTGATTGTATTCTGAGTCTAAATACTGTTTGACATGCTATGATTAGTTAAAAAACCCCTATCCCTGTTGTGTCAGGTAAGTGCATCTCATACTTGATACCTTATCATGTGCTTTGAGAGCAGAATACAGAGAAGCTGTCTGAATTCCAGCATCAAAGTTCCCAGCACAGTGTCCCTTTGCACTGTTTTGGAACCTGAAATTTCCTGTGTCTCTTATTCTAGTTACTTGTACTAGCACACTGTCACTTTGCTTTATGTTACCAGCCCACCAACAATATCCCATTTTTTTGATCAGCTTGTGTTCTGTTTCTTTGGCCTTACTTGCTTTGTCCCTTACATTATTTCTTATCCTGACTGTAAATTGCATCCTCTAACAGATATCTACCTCAGTGCTATCTTAGGAAAAATGGACCTTCAGAGGAATGCTAACCCAAAATACCGTCAATATGAAAAGTCAATAGTAATGAAAGTAGGAGAACTAAAAACAGTATTTAGCTTCATGGCTAAAAGAAGAAAAGAATCAGTGATGAGTCTTAATAGTGTTTTTAAATACTTAATACTGTGTTTTGTGCTAGTGTGAATGTAATGGTTTTAGCTAATGACTTGCCATTACAAACATCTCAATGAAACAAATTACCTGGTAAAATGGTAGATTCACTGTTTTTTCTAACTCTAAAATTAGTCCTGTTAAGTAGGGAACTACCTGAAAAGGCCTTTTGCTTTGTCAGATGAACTACATGATCAGAAATCATTGCAAGCTACTGGAGATTTAATCTAGCACAAAAGTGCAGAATGATTCAAGGTGGAAATAAAACCAAATCTCTAAACTGTGCTTTGGATCAAAAGATTATTTTTGCCTCCTTGTAGTATTCTGTTTTTATCTGAGAAATAAACAGTTGTTTTATGAAATAAAATGTTCCATGTACTTAACAGATAGATCTCATCTAAAATGTGTTTCTGCATTTCTGCTTTTCAGAATATTAGAAATTGACTGATATGTGTGAACTGAACATCTTAGAGAGTGTGGTGTTGCTGCCTAAAAGGAATAATCTCCCAAAGTACAGATATGCTTGTAAGGAAGCAGCAAAACATGAAATGTGATTCATTTATTTTCTGAATCCTAGAGGATTGGGGCTTGGTACAGCCACAAGCTTCACCTCTTATCTTGAATTATTTCTTGATGGGAACACGGAGGTAGAAAGGTTTGTATTAGTGCTGGAGATCTGGCAGAATGGTTCATCCACCAATTCTGAGGAAGACTTTGAAAGGCTTAAGAAGTACATGTGTCTAAACCTTACCAAGTCTCTTGATGAGTCTGGCAACTAAGGTGCCTTTGTCAAAGGTACAATTTTCTCTTATTTTGTTTAGAAACCTTAGAAATGGAGGCTATCCTGTTTCTCACTATGAAGTAGGCCTGTTCCAATAACAATTGTAGCTACTGCTTTCTTCCCTCTTGTTTGGTTTATAATTGTTTGAGTTACTTCTTTAGAGGTTGACCTTAGGTTTAGATATAAGTTTTGTGTGTTCAAGGCTGAAAAAATAAAATATCTCTATTTTAACTACCAAAAGAGATTAAGAATTAATAGGTTAAAAACTTTTCTTCATAAACCACTATTATGTGCCTTGTAGTTTGAGCAGAGAAAATCCATGCAAGCAAATATTGCTGAAGTTCAAAACAAGAATCCCAAAGATAAATTGTAAATAAAAGGACATATAGAGACCTGTGGGGTGCAGTGCCTGCCTTACCAATAATTATTAGTTTGGTATAGTGAGAAAGGAAAAAAAAATGTAATGCATAATACAAACACTGGTGAAAGGGCATGAGCAGCAGCATTGCTTTACTGGTCATGCTTCTGCTTCAGAAAGTTATCCTTACTTTAGAAAGTGTCAAAAATAGAAAATGAAAGGCTACAAAGAAGAATAATGGAACAAATCTAATTGGGCATGAAAAGAATCAATGGTGTGAGTCAGAAATGTCAAGATTCTATAAGGCTTTTTCTTCACTAAAATTGAAGGAATTAATAAGATTCAAAATATGGAACTTGCATAAATCCTGTGGCCACAAGTGTGTACTCCAAGAATTGTTGCTCAGATAGGAGAGGGGAGAGGTTGTTTTCATCATGCTATTTATTCTTTGTGGGATGCAGTGCCACTGAAAGTAAGGTAGGAATTGTGTCCTGCTATTCTGCTGTGACATTTTAGAAATGGCCAATCCAACAAGGAATGTGAGGCTGGTGTACCCTGACCAATCAGTTACTTTTTCATCTGGCAAAAAGGTGAATTACAGCAAATGTTGGCGAGAATGAGGACATGTGGAGAGCAGCAGGTTTCAGAAATGTAAGTTTCCAAATGCTCCAAAGCCTTAGAGATACACAGATATGAATAAAAATACTCGCAGAACAGTGTAGGCTGAAGTGAAATAACTACATGTTGTCTGAATTAGGTCACATAAAATTCTGAATTCGCTCAATCCCAACCTCAGCCACTTCAGAAAGGAGCCAAGAGCCTGTTTGAATTATCAAAAAAGTAACAGCTCAGCCATGAGAGGGGACTAAATGCACTCTGTGATATTCATGTACCCATTTGTATATTTACTCCTGAGATTCTCTCTCCATCAGTTAGTTCTGCTGTGAGCAGCTGAGTATTTCCTGAGTGGTAAAGAAGCCGTTTTCCTCTAAATTCAGAATACTGGTCCATCTAGAACTGGATTTAGGTTTTAGAATTCCTTGTGACAGTCATCCTTCAGGTGAGTTGAAAGTTGGAATAGCTTTGTCTCCTAGGTAAAATAAAACTTTGGCTCATGGATTTGGCTTCACCTTGCTATCACTGTAATAAAATGCATTATGAAAAATCCAACCCCTACACCACTAAATTTTAGTCAACTGTTAGTAATTTGTGCAATTATATTCCTAACCTGATGACAGCTACTTGCTAAACAGAGAGGAGAACAGAAGATGAAGTACATTTGAAAGAAAGTGGATACACTGAATCAAATGCCAGTAAGTGTGGTGTGAGTGGGTGTGCTGGCATTGGCAAGTAAAGTCTTGTTTAAAAGGAAGAGTGGAAATCAAAGCATTTGCTGCATCAGTAAAATAACACTGGAAAAATATATGTGTATGACTGAATAATGAGATGAGTCAGGTAGGATAAAAGCACCAGGTTTTCTTCACCTTTTCAGTTGCTGTAGATAAGAAACAAGCCACTGAACAGAGTGGCACAGGTATGGAATAGCTTGGAGAAGTCCAAGTTAGATTGAAGTCACAGTGGCAGGAGCAGACAGTGTCAAGTGTTTTAAAAAAGTCAGGAAGAACTGGTAAAGTTCTCTTTAGGATAACTGTGAGTTGGGACAAAGGCTTAATCCTGTGTCTGCCTGACGTGTTTTCTTAGTTGGAGAAGTGAGTAATGGAGAACAAATATAAAATTCATTGTTAATCTTCTTCTATTTAGTTAGTTCTGTAATTCATAGAAATTGTTCCTGCTCATCCAGAAGAATATTTGCAAATTAGGTAGGGAAAAAAACCCCACCGACCCCTTTCATTTCTGTTGAGCTCTTGGTTAATTGTAAGAAATTTTATGTCACACTGACTTTATTCACAGCTTCTTTTTTTAATGTTTTCCCCTTTTGGTTTCTAGTCATTTCCAGATACTTTTGGTCTTGTTTTCAGAGAGCGGACCTGATTTACTATGTCAGTTTTAGCATGAGTTACAAAGTTTTAGAAGTTCAATAATAGTTTTTCTTGCTATGAAAAATGAAGTTCTCAATGAAAAAGGCTTTTATATGATGATTGATAGGTCTACTGTATTTCTGGTTTTAAAATTCACTTTGTTCATTTTTTTGTAAAGCAGAATAGTGTCAATATTACATTCTATTCAGACAAGTCCACTATAGGCACTCAGATGTCAAAATGTTTCAAAAACATAAAAAATAAAGAAATGAATAGAAGCTTCCTTGTTCCTTAAATTATTACTGTGTTACCCTGAACTGTAAGTGAACCCTTTTTGCTTATAAAAGAAGCAGCTGTTCATGCGATTGAAACCATGGTTCATTACAAGCTGACCTCAAATTCAGGAGTAAAACTTCCTCTATTTTACTACAACTATTCAGACGTGGACTAGAGATAAACAATAATCAAAATCAGGATGAAACTTGACTGGGAAACCCTCTATACTCTTTGGCAGAATTATAGCAGCTCTTGGATCACCAAGAGTGATATAATGTTAAATGACCCTAAAACATTCCCTTCTCAAATGCAGCAGGTCTGTGCTGCCAACTCTGTAGCAAACAAAGGCTGATTGTAATGACTCCTTAAGCATAAGACTATAGAAACGTTAATTATCACATTTTTCACATTAAACATTTACAGAGAGTCAAGATGAAAATGGACTTGTTTATGTTGATTTTCCACTTTTTAGGTAAATCGTGATTAAACCAGATTTTCTTTCTGTGTGTCTTATTTGAGTTTCATTTCTTTCTGAAATGGTTTTGCTTTTTTTGCTAATTTTAGAATTAGATTGGATGTAAAAGTAATGAAAGTAGCTAATGTGCCACTGCTTTGCTTTGATTGGAGATGTATGTCTAGAATAACACCATACCACTAAAAAACGTAAACTAAATTAATGCTCATTACTAGCAAGTCTTTTATAAGTGAAGTAGGGCAGTGACATAGTGCCTTGGATGTATGTTTCTCTCTTTTGCTCTATTGTGTCTGTTACTCCTCTTCTGTAGCTCCCTTGTTTGTTGTTGTCCAATTTTGAGACAGAGCAATCCTTTCTAATATTATTCATGACCCATATAACAAGACTTAGAGATAAGATCTTTTACTATTTACTGGAGGGCTATATGAAGTCCCTAAGATTTCATGATCAAGTACAAATAGATTAGGAATGTGTGTGTGCTTGCCACGGCACATTTAATTACAGAGATTTGGGGCAAAAAGCCTTTCAGTCAGAGTGAAATACAATATACATCAAGCAGCAGCAATATTAATGATACTTGTCCAGTAAAGCAGAAATCTTCCTCATATTTTAACTATGTTCAGACAATTTTTTCCATTCTGACTTAAATTTCTTGTGGGATTGTTAAAAACTCAGTGATGGGGATGTATCTCTGGGTTTTTAAAATGCATTAGGGAAGTGTCTTAGAAATTTCCAGGGAGTGGAGGGGAGAACAAGCTGCTCCTCTGTGCTTGGAAATCTGCTGGTTGGAGGTGTGTAAACACTGGGGATAAATTCATACGATCTTCAATTGATATATAGTTTTCCTTATGCTTTATTCACCCATTGAAGCACTTGTGTTCTTTGACTCTCAATCTGCATAGAATTAGTTGATTTCCTTTATCCACAGATTTTGAGATGCTTTTACCTAAGATTAGATTTGTTTAAACTGTCCAATCCTTGAATGCTGGGAAAGCAAAAAGTACCACTGTTGAAGTATCATTTTGCAGGAAGGTAATTCAAAAGCTAAAACTTTACATTTCTGGGAAATATTTTCTTAAATTTGTTGTATTTTCTTTGTTCATAATGTGTTCATTGCATACAGTGTCTTCTTCCCTACTCCACAGAATTCTGCATCATCTTTGTGCAGGTCTATCCCCTTCCCTTCCTGTAAAGAAGCTCAAAGGAGGCCACCTAACTTTCACATCCCAGTTCTCCTAATTCCACTGTTTGGTTTGCTCCCATCACCCTGTGCCTCTATTAGATTACTCGTGCTTTCTTGCTAGAGGATCAAGGAGCCTTATGTGAAAGAAGTTAGAATCCCACTAAACTAGAGTATTTTTTAAAAGTTCTTTTTTTACTTTCTCTTCTAGAGCTATTGCCCTACTGGTGCAAATTCAGACACAGTCTAAGCAGAGAAGAAAGGGGAAAGGAAGGAGAAAGACTGGGCAGCTTCTTAGCTGTGACTTTCTGACTATACTGTATGACATGGAGTCATGCTTAACACAGGCCATAGCTGTCTCTTGCAAAGTAAGATTGCTCTTCCCTCTGTCTGGACTCTTGGGGATAAATCTCTTTCACACATTTCATGTATCCTGTTTTCAGTTGGTCTTTACTCAGCCTGGTTTCATTTTGCTGCTGGCCTCTCGCTCCTTACAGTTGTGCCCTCTTTTCTTGCTTATCTAATTGGTCTTCACTCTTACAGGCCTTTGTACTTCTCTGCTTTTGAACTTCTGACTTCTCTGATTTCAAATCAGACTTTCTGGTTTTGTTTCCTGATTGGTCACAGTGCTACTAATTAGTCATTGTGTATTTTCTGTAAGAGTGATAATATTTTAGATTTCATCTTTTTAACTATTAATAAGGGGCTTTGTGGTCATTAGATAAGCATGTCTACATAATACAGGATCCTCTGTTGTCATGTCTGATATTTAGACCCAACTGTGTTCTTTCCAAAGTGATAGTCTGCAAGTACAATTGCACTGCAAATGTGCAGTGCTGCTGGTCCTGACACTGACCAGTTTTGTGTCTTCACATGAAAGTTGTGTTTCTCATGCTTTGCTATCCCTCACATTCAATGCAGAAGGAGCATGTCTAGCACAATTTCACTTCCTCTCAGCCGTCTGCAGAATAAAACATTCTGCTGAATTAGTCTCATGTAGAGAAATCATGAAGATTTTGGTCCTACTATTGTTTGCTGCTGTTTTATCATCAGTCTTCAGCCTTCCGAGGAAAAAAACCTCAAACACAAAAGCAGGAGCAAATTCTGTTAACAGTTTTGGTTGTCAGTCTTCTGTTGCACCAGTTATCTGTTCAAGTCTTTTTAGTGCATTTTTGGTGAAGGTAGGCCAGAGTGCCTTTGGGATAGATGCATTTCTGTCTCAGAACATCACTATCTGCTTCTCAGGTGTGCTGAGTTCTGTGGGTCTCAGCTGCATCACATCATGATCCTTTGCCCTGTTAGAGAGGACACCACTCAGTACTGACCATATCCAGCAATGATCAAGCTCCTCTGGTCACCAAAGTAAAAATACTCTTCTCAATTTCAGCCTTACGCCTCCTTGTTCATCCCCACAGAAATGTGTCCCTTGGATCCACTGCAGCTGCTTAATGTCACCCACATGTCTGTAATATGGATGAGCAATTCCTACAGAAGAAAAGAGGAAAGGCAGGTAAAGACTGATTTCTGTCTTCCACCTAAGGAGAAAGCTGAGCTTGCCTGTAACCTTTTGGATATTTCTTCATAGTCCATTAACTGTTAGGACAAAACTTCCACTTAATGGAGCCTTTATGGTTTGAGGCAATACTTTGTGGTTCATTATATGCTCTTCTCACCTGACTATGAAATGAGTCAGTAAAGTGTGTCAGATTTCCATTGGGGAGACTAGTTTCTGTTTTGGTTCTCTGCTCATCTAGAAGTGTCGAAGAAATCTTACTGTTAAGATAAGAACCCAAATTGCTTAGTTGCCCTCGATAAGTGATTATTTCTCTTGACCTGATGTGATTGGATGATTGTCAGACTTTTTGATGCTCTTTGAACACAAGCTCATTGGTTGTCCCTGCTTTCCAAATCTCTAGTTCACTGACTCTAAGGATGACTTGGCACTTCAGAGAGCTTTAGCTAATTGCAGGATCTCTCTTGGATTGTCCTAGACAGAGCAGGTTTTAGGTCTGTCAATCATCTGATAATTTCTATTTTTTGTTTTTGCTTCTGTAAGAGAGTTAGAATTTAGTGGGTTTTGGAGATACCATTCAACAACATTGAAATACATCAGACTGAGAAATTACTGGAGGTTGATTAGGACAATGTCTTTCAATTGGAAGTGATTTATAAATTCATTTGAAATCACTTAATCTGCTCTTAAAATGGAATCATGCTATTTGCAAGAAGGGAATGAAGGATGTGTATTCAGTGGAGTTGTAAGGAGAGCAGAAGAATGACTTGAACTGTGGAATTGATATATTTACCCCATAAATGCCCTGAAATGTTTAATGACCTAAGTGATCAGGAATATTGCTGTGTCTGTTGTAGCTGAATGTAGGGTTCAGAATGTTCTGAAGCCAGAGGGAGCACTTTGTGGGTGTGGCATCACCTGCTGAACCCATTTCTGTTGCTTACAGCATCCTGGATTGTCCTATGTGTCCTCTTGCTTGTCCAGACAGATAGTAAACTATTCAGGTGACTGTGTGATGGTACAGGTTGCAGACAGTCTACTATCTTGTGTCTCACTCTGCAGTGTCTCAGATTAATTTCATAGATAAAAGAACCTTTGTTATTGTAAATCTTTCAGTGGTTTGAGTTAAAGATGAAGTGTCAGATCTAAGTTTTAATTTCCTGCCTATTTAATCTTAGGCTTGGTCTTTTGGCATTATTTAATCCAGATTTCTTTTGGCATTATTTAATCAGTGTGATATTTTAATGCAGCTATTTACGTGTGACTCTTACTCTTGCATGTATCAGAAATATACAAAATGCCTGCAGTTTAGAAAGCAAATTGTTCAAAACTGAAAAGTACATGGAACAAAATATTTTTCTTATGAAAAAAAACAAACAACAAAACAAAACCAACAAAATCTGCTTATCTTAACCTAGCCTAGAATAGACTTTTTAAAAAGATGGCAAAGGTGTGTTTGGAACACACTATATAGATATGGCTAATGCAGATGAGAAATGGTTTGAAATGTGAGAGTATTTAAGGATCTTCTTCATATTTTGAGATTTTAAAAACTAGTAAAGGCAGTCATTTGTTAATGGTAAAAAAAAAAAGAAATCTATACCAAACCAAAATAATAGGGTAAAGTCTATACAGAATTTAAATAGCTGCTTCAAAGTTGGCAGTGAATTATGCTACTTGTCATTCATGGTCTCTTTTTAGGGAATTTAGGTTTCCCCATGGTCATATTGGATTGACTCAGGAAAACATAAAGGGGTCTAAACATCTCAGAGGGAGGTCTTCTGTTCCTCCATGCAGAGGCTGCTCATGTAGTAGTGTAGGTTGTATTCTTTTCAGAGAGTCAGAACAAAACCACTGCTCCATATCCAAAACCAAAATACAAGACACCTTAAGTGTATTGGCCTTTCAGTGCCTCCTTTGTTCTGATACTGCACCATCTACCACGTAGTACACTGTGATTCTCGTGAAGTATTTATTTCTGTAGTGTCTGAAAGTCTGTGCTATAGGTGTTAAAAACATGTGAGAAGGTAGCACTGTGCCTAATGATCTTACAAGTCAAGCAATGGGAGGGAGGACATTTTGCCCTTTTTATTATTTTGTGTTGCCCATTCTGCTGCTTTCTGTAGTGATGCCGAAAGGGTTTTTGTTCTGATTTTCACATTTTGTAGATTTTAGGAACACAGTAGTTGTAGATTTTTAGAGGGTTAATATTTCTAACAGTTTAAGTTTAATGCCTTTCTATCACTACCCCTGTACCAGAACAGGGAGCTCAAATTCCTTTAGTTAATTAATCTTGTTTAGACTCCTTTCCAAGGTAAAGAGCTGAAGGATATCAGAAGGCCTACAGAATGAAACATAAACATAGGTCAGAGTAACCCAAAAGCCAGAACTTGATGAACTCCAAGAGACCTTTGTGTGCCTGAGGAAGAAGAGCTGATGAAGACAGAGGGTCTTGATGACCCCAGACCCAGTTCCAGGGGTTGGACCAGGGGTGGGACTGGGGCTGGACTGAGAAATGTGTAAAGCAATGATTGGAGGGATCTTATTATAAAAGCCATGGAAACAAGAACTAAGACACATGCATGTCATCCTGTATTCCTGTGGGCTGTAGGCCCTGTGTTATTAAAGGACCTTTACTTTTTATCTTACCCTACACTAACGTGGCTCGAAGTCCTGTTTTTGGGGGAAAGGGTCATTCACGGCATCAGTAGCTACACTGATTTTCTAGTTGCTTCCTGGAACTACTGGGTACTTGCATTAATTGCACACACATGCCTGGTTGTCTCTTGTGTAACTCCTAGGCTATCATGCAACTTTTACTAGTTTTTCCATTTTCTTTTAGCTTTCTTCTGTTTTTTTACGCTTGTATACATACATTTCTTTAGCTGTAAATCATAATTAGTTTGTATTCTGCTTCAAACTGGTTGTCACAGGCTTTTGGGAAATCTCTTTCTTGCACTTATCTCCAGCTAAAAATGCTGATTAGACTGTTAGTGATGTTGCTATGCCTGAGCCACTGGATAACTCCTTGGTGATCAGGAAAGATATGCCTAATGAAAGAATGAAAACTGCACTGTCCTTGTTCCTCCTGGTCTGTTCTAGGCTTGCCAGCCCCAGGGTGTTGCATCCTGGAACATCTTTCACTGCTTGCAAGAACAGTAACAGTGTGACCTGTACATGTGTGTCCCCAAACACAGCCAGTTACTCCCAATGTGAGGATGCTGTCGTCCCTAAGAAGGAAGGTACAGTGGACTTCTACCTCCTCCATGGTTATAGAGAAGCTAAAACGGAATGTTGACACTAGTTTTTGCAATTCAGACATCTTAAAGAGGCAGATTGCTTGCAGAGAAGAACATAAGTAGTTGTGTTCTTGTTATTTTAGCTGTCATTTTTCTCCATAGCTAATATAATTATAAAAAATAATGCACTGTATCAAGAAGTACTGATATATGGGCCTAAAACTAACTGACACTGCAGTGTTCTTCAGTTTCTACTAATTGTTTTTTTCATATTCTCACTGAATGGACCGTCGAAAAAGGAAACCTTTTTCAAAATCCCAAATTCATAAATATGACATTATTCTGAACATTATCAAATCAAGTGTTAAAGAAGTGAATATGAACACTTAGTCAATGAAGCACAGAGCGACACTGTGAAAGTCACATTTCAGCTCTAAGTTCAAGATCTCTGACCTGGCTTAAATCCAAAGGCTTTGACATAGTTATGTCACTGCTTTCATACCACCTTTTGGGTTAATTTGGGTTTGGGTTTTTCAAATTTTTATTTTAATGGTTTATTTTCTGCGTGAAAAAACCAGACCATGCAGTGGAATAAGCAGTGTCCATGGAAATTACGTGCAAAAGAGCTTTGAACTCAGAAGTCCTTAATTGCCCCCCTTTCCCCCCCCCCGTCCCCTCCCCCCGACTTTCTAAGATTTTAAAGAACATTTATCAGCTATTCTATTTTACCATCAGTAGAAAAAATGTGGTTTGAGTCAAGACTTCTGGCCCAAAGCTGAGAACAGCAGGTTTTCAACTACATAAAGGTGAGAGTTTTACCTTGTTGTTGATCCTTGACAGAATTCAAGTGTAAGCCCTCATCACTTTCTGAGACACCAAGTGATGATGTTGGCTCTTCTCCAGCTAAGGCAATACCCCAGAGAAGGACAGCAGAGCTGAGCCAGTCAGCTGTCTGAAAATGACTGTTAAAGGAAGAAAGAATGAGAATAGAGAATGTCTTCTCAAATAAAAATAAAATGTGTTATTTTAATATAGATTTTTTTTTATTTATTCTGACTTCTTCCTAAAAATGGCCTCAATGGTTTGTCCATTGGATCCCAAGCTTATTGCCCGTCCACTGGAAGTGATCAGCTTTAAAAATATCCAGCTTTAAAAAATAGGAAGAAAAATAAAGTCTTCTAGTTAAAATAATAATAAAAAGCAAAACAAAAAAAAAAAAAAAAAACAAACAAAACCCCACAAACACACCCCCCCAAACAAAACAAAAAAACAAAATCAAAACTAAATCTAAAAAAAATCCCAAACCCCCAGACAAAAAGTAAGCCAAAAGATTTAATTGGTGGATCATCAAAATTTTATTCTGAAACACATTTCCTCCAAAACTGGTATGGGAGAAAATAGCAACAGTCAGTTTGCAATTTGTTTATTCCAAGAGGTTTGGAATTCAACTTCAGTTAGTGCTATTATGAAGCAATTGTTATGTTAAACCAGAAGATTAGATGAAAGAATACAAAATCATTTAATAGTTGTCTGAATTAAAAATTCTCACAGGAAGTGTCTTTTCCCAATCCACATAGAAATGTCATTTCCATGGAATGACAGCAGTTCCTAGCATCACAATGGTGTTTTTTATTCTTTTTTTCTCCCCTGGTATAGCTACATATTTTTGATAAGTCAGCACTATCTATTGGCATAGATGGTTTTGTTTCCAAATTTATTTTCATAGAATTTCAGTAAGTCCATGTTTCTTTAGTGCATTTCTGGAATTAAGAATACAAATGAATTAAATCTTGCTTGAAGGAAAAACCTCCTGAGAAATTGTTTTCAGCTGCAGTTCTCTCTGCTTTGCTAAGATTAATGAATTTTAGTGCTCAAAAGGTCAAGTCTGTGTCCATCACAAGCAGGAAACCCACAGGTGGGTGCCTTTGTCAGACAGGATAACAGAGTCTGGTGAAAGTAGCTTTGATGTGTGCAGTGACCAGGTCAGACATAGGATGTTATAGTAAAGCTTGATCGGCTAAGTGAGAATGGTAATATGTGTGTATATATGTTGTTTTCCAGACACCCAAAGCATCTCAGGTTTATACAAAGGTCCCCTATACGGACTGCTCTTTGACACACAGCCCCCTCCCCCGAATTGTGTTTGGCTTTGGAGGGGTGGGGATGAGGTTAGATCCATGAAAAGGATTAGAGATTTTTTTGTTTGTTTAGGTTTTGCCATTTCTCTTTGGACTTTTAATGCCAAAGTGATTTGAAAATGCCTCTGAAACATTTTGTTTCTCCTGACACATTCTAAAAATCATCAGCCTTTGAAAAACTAAAATTCCAACTTGAGCTTAAACTTCTCCCCTAAAGATGATGACAGAATCTGGACATATGTTAGGTTTATGCCTTATGGGAACAGTAGTGGTGAACAATTAATACTTTCACTAATGCAATCCAGGAATTGAAAATAAAACAAAATATTAAAAAAAACAAACCAAAAACCAAACCAAAAGACCAAAAAACCCACCACAAAGAGAGAACCCACCACACAAGATAATCTTTGGGTAAAATGAACAGTCCTTGAGGGCTAAAAGTCCATGTTGAGTTAAGCATCGCTCTTGATTTCATTCTCTACCTACAAGGGAGACTTCAGGGAAGTGAAGAAAGCTCAGCCATGTAGAGGGTGAATTGCAGACACATTTGCCTTGAGTGCTTCTCAGTTGGTGAGGTATGAGCTGCTCCAAGTGGTGACTATGCTGGCTTTGATTTTGCGTCATCTACTGCACTGTGTACCTTTCAAAGGGAACAGAGGCATCTAATAATAAGTCTGTCTGCTGTCCAACATGAAAGCAATTGCACATTTTGTTGGATCCATCCTGAATTTCGGTATGTGCTGCTGGTCATCCAGAAGCCTGGTGTGTGAGAGATTGAGGCTGGCCAGCATCTTAAAACCTCAGTACAGTACAGTAAAATAAGCCTTAGTTTCTTAGGAAACCAAGAAAACCTCCTGAATTGGTTCAGTCTTTTAATACCTACTCAAACCTGTACCCTAAAAGGGATTTGGAAACATTATTACTTTCTGGATTTTGTTTTTTCCTGCTGTGTTTGTCAGGTTTTTATGCTGCCTCGTGTTGGCTAGAACAGAAGTACTCAAATTTGATGAGTTTAAGGTACCTTGCAAGGCACTCTATACAGCTTTTTAACGTGTGAGTGCAGAAAAATTAGAAAAGTCATGTCAAAGGATCAAAATCTTGAATACTCATGTCAGGTGGTTCTGGATTCCATGACTACTACTGTCCCATTTAACCCTAATACCAAACTCAATAGGACAAAAGAAATAGTCCCAGGGATGAGACATCAGCTTAAAAAAATGCAAGTATTTCCCATTGCAGACTGAGTGTTCCTTATTGTGTTCCCAGTTTGTTTTAGGAGAGATTCCCACTGCTGTTGTACTAAGGATGCCTGTCTTGCTCAGCATCAGCCAATGTTAATATCACTGAAGTCGGTGGATCTGCAGCATTCAGCATAATTTAGTACAAAGATAAGGCCCCAAAGGTGAAGGTTCCAGAGCAGGGTACTTGTGATACTCATGAGGGACTGCAGCGTTTCTCAGTGCTTTATTTATTTGGGCATGGCACTGATTTGACTATAGCTGTAGAGAATTTTTGCTTTTTAAAATGCTGTTTTCAGGCAATGGCTGTGCAATTGTTGCCCTGAAATCTCAGAGAAAGTTTTCTTGTAGTAGATTGAACTGTGGACCAGAATTTAATAAATCCAGCTACTCTGGCTCCTGACCTGTTTGATAACAGTGAGTAAAACATTTTATCACCGTGTGCTTGATGCTTACCTAATTAAGCCTGTTCACATGCACTGAAGCTCACTATTTGTACACATCGGAGCCAAGAGTAAGAGTGTTTCACTAGAATGCAAGATGGCTTAGTCTGATGTGACATTTATCTTCACTCATCAGAAGTGCAATCAGTGGGGAGTTACCCAGATCTTTGTTCATGAAGATAAATGTCAAATGATATCTATCTGCATTCTCATATGGTGTCTATCACCATGGTATCTGAATACCTTCCCAAGCAATAAAGTACACAAATTAGACCTAAACCAGTCAGCAAACGATCATCATAAAGATGTCGCTGACAATTTTCTGGCAGTGCCTGTTTGGATCGAATCTTTCCTGCTTCCTTTCATTTGATAACAGACAGTGAGAGGTGAGAGATAAGTTTGTTTAATTATTTGGGGAGGGGGGAGGGAGAGGGGAGGGGGAATCACAAAAGATAGATTGGACAGTATGATGGAATACTGAATTCATAATAAATTCTTTCTTTCACCTTCCTTCAAATTTTCCTTTCTGCCCAGGAGGCTAAAGACGTTCTCTCTTCTGAAGTCAGTCTTGGAGTAAGCACTGCCAACAAGGCCAGGTGTAATTTAAAAATATTTATGCATTGTCAGTTCTGGAATTAATCTTTCTTAATTGAATTGACATGAACTCATGTCTGCAGGTAATGTAAACTGTCAAACACTTTGCCAGTGACAGCATGTTGTTCAGGGTGGTGAAGTTAATGAGAGATCTAAATTATGATGGAATATCTCTCTGTTGGCTTTGGAGCCTGATGTTTATAAATGCATTAGTAACATCACATTAACTACAGCCTACAGACTCTGGAGTTCAGGAGGGCTAATTACTTGTTTGCAGTTTCTGAAAGAACCAGGGATGAGATATTTGCACCTCAGAAACATTTTAGTAGTGTATTTGCTGCAATGAAATTTCTTTCCCTTGAAATGCATATAATGGAATTTTAAAGCTTAATATATTTCATTTGACACACGGTGCTTTTAAAATACACATATCAAACCATTATTGATGCTGTCTAAGAGGATCTTACCATTTTCACTGATAGCAAGATCAAGCCTGAAGTTACCTGTTAGCAAAGCACTTAGCACAGTCGAATAATGATGCTCTCCTTTCATGGCAAAATGGAATGACTGTCAGCTTTCTAAAATCCAGAGTGTGCAGGGTGGATATTGTGGAACAGAAATCATAGGCAATGTTTATGTTGAGGCACCAAAATTAGCAGACCAGCCTTTTCTTCATGAAGTGTCATGGGCTCTGTGTGACATGCTCAGCGGGGAGGCTGCAGACAAATTTTACTGAAGGGAGAGAGGAGGTGATGAATCCAGGCTGAATGTTCCATGTTCAAAGATGAGTATTTGCTTATGTGCCCTAATAAGTACTTGTAAATATAAAACTGCTTTTGGTGATAATTAGAGTTTAGACGCTCTTTAGTGCATGCAGGCTGGGCTCAAACAAGGATGCTGATTCCATTTTAAACAGCAAGGCTTTTATCTTGAGATAGCTGGGGGGTAAGAGAACACCTGACTGATAATAATGGGTCCAGTGATCCATTGTCCAGACCAAAGAAACTGGGGACAAAAAGCTAAAATATCTGAATATCAGCCTGGTGTTGAGACAGTCTTGTGGGTTTAAGTTCAGGACAAAAACCAAAGGATCCTGAGAGTCCCTTCAGGCCTTTTCACATGCAGAATTCTGAATTGATAAAAAGTCTCTTTTCAAATTCAACAGATGTCGAACTAGAAGAATTAATGAACATAGTTTAATTCTTCTGTTGCAAACATTTTTCAAGAGCTAAGAATTCATTGTGAAAGTAGGACTCCTAAAATGTCACTGGTTTTGAGTTGTGTTAGAGTAAATTATTTTCTGAATAATTAGACAAGTTCACAATTCATGTATTTATAACTTTTGAAAGATATTACACAGGAGTGTGGATTTGACACATGCTGTCTTTATTGCCAAGGTGACCTTTCCAGTCTTCGTGTCAGAGGGCAGAGATGTGAAGGAAAAATTTCTGTAGGTAAGTGAACTGAAACAGATACAGCTTGAAGTAACCTTGCTTGTTATATGTGGGAAATATGAGGTAGCATAGTAAAGGTAATATCTACTTTGAAACATATTTAAAATTTCCTTACCTGCTGTAGCAGCCCTTTCCATAGCTGGTTTGCACATTGAAAGCATGGGATTGTTTGACACGTTTGGAGGAAATGCTAATTAAATTCAGTCATGCAGCTCTTTGCATTCAGCAGGTCTGCATCACGTTATCACTATTATTCTCTGCATTCTATGCAAGAGAATTGTTCAAAGACTGTATCAGGAACTGGAGACTCTGCAGATTGTCAGAGTAGTGTGTGGCTAAAGAGTTGCACAGGAGCTGAGGATGCTGAGGCCAAGCACAGTCATGAGGGAGGCTGGTCAGGATCTGTATAGGACCTCTTATTCTCCTAATCCTGACTGTGCACTCTCCTAACTTCTCTAGGAATAGGGATGTCCTCCTTAGAACTTCTTTCGTCTAGTTTTGTGTATAGTTAGAAATTTTGTTCTGTGAAATAAACAGAAAAAAATCGGGGAAAATTAATAATGCCTTTTAAAAATGTTAATTTCTTTTTATTTTCTCAGGTACATAAGGACACCATTGTTTATGAATGTTCTTCTGTAATATCACAGACTGATACTTGTCCTTCCTTGGGCTGCTTAGTGATTCTACGTCCTCTGCCAAATAATTGATTTTAATGGGGTAATTCTGAGTTATAAATTAAGACAAATGAGTTTAATTTGAGTTTTGTTTGAAACACACCATTTTGTTTTGCATTTTGTCCTTTGTTTTGTCAGACATAAGTATTCCAGAGAGATGTACTTACCTGAAAGAACTGAGAAACACAAGGAGAATTTTAGATTTGGGGGGTTTATTTTTGACTGTCAGGTATTGCTAATAGCAGATTATTCAGTATCACAGTAAAAGTTAATAGCTAGTTCACCTGGCCTTGTCTCTGTGCAATAATAGAAACAGTTTCTACTCCGTGCCACCAGGCTTAGAGGAGCTTCTTTGGTTGCAGCCACCAGTAGAGAGACCATGTCTGATTCAGGTAAAGTTTAATTACTTCATTCTTCATAAAAAGAAAGCATTAAGTACATTGAGCTTGACATTTCAGTTAGGTGTTCATTTCTTGCAGATACAAGGACAAGGGTCTGTTACAGCCTGGCCTGTATTCCTGAGAGCCTGTCACAGCTCCAACATCGCACTGAGCTTGCAGATTCCTTCTCCAGATCAGATGCTGCTGCTACCACAGGCAATTCTGGTAGCTCTCTGCAGCTTTCCATTGGAAGTGCTGCTCATGGCAAAACCAGTAAGTGTGTGTTTTCACACATGGGCAGTGGATTTTTTTCTTTATCCCTTTTTAATTGTTTTCACACAAAATTTCCATAGGATTGTTATTATTATTTTTGCTGTACACAAAAGAAAAAATATTGATGGTGAAATTTGGTATTTCTAGTTTCCAAACTGGAAACTCAGCTTTTGAGCCAGTAGTGACATGCTGCAGTGGATACGTATAACAGAGTTGAAGTTTTACGGAGCCGGTGGCCACACGCTGAGCAATTGCTGTGGGAAGGTATTTCAGGGGTGCAACAGCATCTGTACTGCCCGAGCTTTGCAAAGGTAAGACTGATTTGGAGTCTGGCTGAATTGAAGGTGATTTCCCACGTGATCCAAAAGGGACAAAGAGCAGATCAGTCACTAAACTGATGCTAACAACAGAAACACTCCCATGACGTGTCAGGCTGGCATGGCTTTTGCTGTGCAAGATGCATTTGTGGTTTCTACCCATTTTCTTCCCTCCTTATTTCCCTGAGTGTGCAAGTTTGTTTTCAGGGTCTTTTGCTAGTTTGGAGAAGGGAAGGTATGGTTCTCTTTCATTGCTTTGGGGGATTTCCATACCATTTTCCTTTAATTTGATCCTCCCTGCTAATCGCATAAGAGAAGCGTAGAATGTTAACTGAACAGATAATTCTTGGTATGTGTATATGAGCAAGAAGAATTCAGATTTGCATGAAAATAGCTATCATTAGGTTAGACCTTTACATTTGGAAAGAAGCTCTTTTCAGGTCTATTTTCCCTCCATTGTTATGTGTTTTATTTAATGCGAATGGTGGATGTTTGGGGAGGGACAGACGTTTGTTTGGTTATTCAGATGCATTGACAGGGTTTAAGTTGGCACAGCATGGATCAGAGCAAGAGAAGTGAAGACACCTTATTTCTATTTAAAAACACACCCACGTATACTTGTGCTATTGAAGTAAATCCTTTCTCAGAACTGATTTTTTCTGCCTGTCTACATTTTGTGTGTGTGTGTGTGTGTTTTAACCCTCACAGCACAGTGGGACAATCCCATTTTGTTTCAGGATATTTTAAGGGAAGAAATAACAAAAAACTGGAATAGGTCCCCAGCAACAGAACCCCGGTATGGCAACACCAGAAAAGGATCTCACCAAGTATTCTGGTTCCCGTCTTTCTTGCATAAATACTTGTCTCTGATTTGGGGTTTTGATGGTGTTTTGTGGTTTTTTTTGTTCCTAAGAGTCTAACATTAACAGTTATAAAGTGACTATACAGTGCAGGTTTTTGCCTAAGAGCAGGTGGATTATACAGAAGAATGTGCATAGTTTGGGCTAGGCTGCTCTGACGTGGGCAGGACTGGTTTTAAAAGTTTAATTGACTGCCTCCTACTCCAAACCCCGAACTCTTTAGCTTTAAAAAAGCCCGCTGTATTCGGTCTCCTCCAGCAGGCCAGGAGCACCAGGGATCCTGAGCAGGAGCTCATCGCGGGAGCGCCAGAGGTGCCAAGACTGGTGTGTATTTCCTGCACAGGAAAAGTAAAGGCACAGGCTGAAGTGAAGGTGCTCATTAACTGTGCTGTCAGTTCTCAGCCTGAGAGCGATCTGAACAAAACTTCCGTTAACTACAAGAGTTAAAACAAAGGCTTCACATAACTGGGAGTAAAAGCAGAGCAGATTCATACACAAAATACTTCTGCAACGTTTCTCTCCTTGAAAACAGGGAAAGGAGTATTAAGAAATCTGGAAGTTTGCTGTAAAAGCCTAATGCTTTTCTCCAAGACAGTGATGTCAACTTTTTGCTGCTAACTGAAGCTTTCATTGTTTTAGGCCATGTTAATATGAGTCTTTGACATTTAAAGTAAGTCTTGGGCGTCTTAAGGATTCTTTATCTCAACTGATAAGTTGTCCATCCTCATTCTTGGTACATATGTAAACTGAGGACTCAGTACTTTTCTGTTACTTTAGTTTTATTTTTATTTTCCCTTTTAGATCTGTCCTTTTGTGAGCAAGTAAATTCTTCTGAAGGTCACTCCTGTGCTGTTGATGTATTCTTGTCTCCCTGAGTTTGCCTGCAGGCCTGAAACAGAGGCTTGGGGCAAAAGAACTTTCTGATGACACAGTTTGAGAATAGTTTGTTTGGTGACTACATCAGCATAAGATATTCTTCTCAAGGCCATAACCCATGGTTTCTTTCAATGCAGCATAGTACTATGGTTTGAAGCAAGTAAGAGAATAATTCCATACTAAAAACAAAATGAGAAAGGCTGTGGGAAGGGCTTGGTGGTGCTTCCTTTTGTTCTGACTTTGTTAGTCAAGAGCATGGTAGTGATTGGGAATAAGTATCTAAAGTTAGTAATGCCACCAGTGCCAATGTGTTGGGAAGCCACAGCCCAGCTGGAGTGGTGACTCTGAAGCTGGTCCATGATCAATTCTTTGTGGTGAGTAAGGAGTATGCACTTAAGGTTAGAAAACTTGGGAATTCAACAAGGAAGGGCATCTTTCACAGCTGTGAGTGCATAATCCTGCTCCCAGTTTCACAGTGGTATCTGAGAGTGGAATATTGCTCTGGGGATTCCAGTGAGCATGGGTGTAGTATCAGAGCTAGTTTACTTTGTAATGTTACCCTAATATGTAAACACAGGGAGGTATTATGGCTTTCTTTGTTCTCATTGAACCAAGCCATATGCTCTGCCAGTGTGTCCAACAGTCAGCTAAAATCTGCACTAAAATCTCTTTTAGCCTTTTATAATTTTTTTTAGCTTTTAGTTTGAAGGTTTTGCAGAGGGAGAGGGAGATTTCATGTGTTCATGTGCACAGTTTTAATATAGCCCCTGAAGAAAGGCATCAATTTATGTTCTCCACCTCTCTGTAGCTCACTGTAGATACCTGTTATTTTCTTGTTCCTCTGTCACTTTCCAGGCTAGGACTGATGTCTCAAGCTTTTATTGTACAGGAAGCCTTATCTTACCTGCTTGCACTTGATTACTTTCATTGTCTGCATTTGGATTTTTATTAATTTATAATGTGCCTTTTTGAGATCTGCATCAAAACCAAGTATGAAATTTGATGGGACACTGTAACATATTCTGGGTTTATTTATTGTTTCCTGTTTCATGAAAGCTCTAACTTTATTTGTTTTCCTAATTGCTGTTTCATACTGAGCTACTGTCCGTGGGTGACACACAGCTGGGAGGAGGTACTGCCTCGAGTTCAGGTGCTTAGGTGCAAATCTGTAACTGTTCCATTACTGCCTAACAGCTCTTAAGGTTTATATAAACTCTCCCAGTCACTCCTAGTTCTGCATCTTTTCCTTTCTGGTAGCATGTGTGCCTTTTTACAGCTGAGCAGTTTGGCACTGAACCTGCATCAAGAACAGAAGCTTCAGTATCTCCAGAGGCCTGGGCCGCTGCGTTCTGCAGTACTGACTGTCCACACTTTCTTGTAGAAGATGGTGATGATTGTGTCTTCTTTTGTTTTACTGTATTTGCTTAACAGTGACAGGAATTACACAGGAGACTGGAAGAGCAGGTTCAGTTCAGTTCTCTTCCTGAAAGGTTGAAACCAAAGTCTGCTGCCTGGCTGAGTGTGCTGGGCTTGGTGTACTGTGCTGGGGTCCCTTTCCAGCACTGCTGTTGTGGAAGTTGAGTAGCACCAACATGAGATTGAGCATTGAATAATGCCATTCCACTCTTTGGTACTGCTTTCAAGTCGCTAGATAGATATTTAGGCATCTAGGGGCAGGGAGTGGATGCAACAGCATTAAAATCAGTAAGGATCAGGCTTGGAGTCACTTTCTTTTTATTTATCAGGTAGGTCCCAAAGGTGCTGACAGCTGTGTTTTTCAAATACACTTAGAAGCAATGGACTTCATGGTACATTTCCCCCCTAACTATTAATATTGTATCTTGTTCATCTCAATATGTGAGATGTATTTAGGATAGGAATAAAACAGAAGTACTGGAAGGACTTTGTGAACACATGAGACTTGGGATGTCATCTTGTGGTTGTTCAAAGAAATGCAAGAACAGCTTGTTAAGTGCGAGTGAGATGTATTACCTCTTTCTTTTACACTGAGCTAGTAGAGCTGCAAGTTTTTCATCTGGAGTGGTGACTGGAGAGTAGCTGTTACCCTCCTTGAAGGCCATGCCTGTAGTCAGAGTTTGGGGTGACTACAGCAAGCTACAGATAGGAAATCAAACGCTGCTGGGATACCTGAGTGCATCAGAGTGCAGCTGCTGGTGTTCGAACCTACATGATGGCAGAGGCAGGAGGACTCTGACATACTGCTGCTAGTTACTCTTTGTTTTTATTGTTAAAAGCACTTTCCGTTTAGCTGTAGCCTTTCCCTGGCTGTTCCAGCTGGCTAGCAAAACAAACTCATAGGAGAAGGAATTCCTGGGGTTATTTCCTGTAATAAGAGTGATACCCGGCACATCTACATTCTGCTCTCTTTTCTGCAGCCTCACAGGCTGTTTGCCTGTTGCTGCTAACTGGAGCGGTTCAGAGCTGGCCTGGCCAAAGTGAACATCCCGGTCACCAGTGCACAGCAAGAGCAGCACAAAGTTATTCCTTCCAAAGGGCTAAATCTTCAGTAAACTGCTTCAACTGGGCAAAAACCTGTTGCGTGCTGGAGTCATTCACAGCAGCTGCACCAGGGATTACAGATTTGAGTAGCATTGTAGGTAAATATGAATGATCACATTTTCTTTCTTGTGAACATGCGTTGTCTTTTGTTTGTTCCTGGAGCAGGCTGGCAGCCAGATGGCTTCTCAGACTTTTCAGTTATGTTTTTAATAGCACCGCCTAATTGTAGTGAATTGATCAAGCCTATGCATGCTTGGACAAAAAGGCATGTGGAAGAGGGTGAACTCAACTCAGAAGGGCAGTACCTGCCACTCTTCAAATGCCCTGTGAACAGGCTTGCTTGGATCTCTGCTCCATGCTCTTTGAAGTTAAATGCTTTCTAATTACAACCCTTACAAGCAACACACTTTCTTGTCTTACATGAAAATAAGGTTGCTGTTATTTTTACCATATGTCAGATTTATGGCATTGATTGAGACAGATTTTAATAGTGGATGATCAAGGATTAGTTTATGCAAATTGCTGGTTATTTCTGGAGTGCTATTTTGTCATTAGTGGAAGGACAATCCATCTGGATGGTGATTAGTTCCAGCTCAGGTCTCTTTCATTGGTCAAGGTGCTTGAGAGTTTCTTAACAACCCAAAACTAAGGGCAGTGGTATGTTTTTGACAGGATGACTGCTGCTTGCTCCACTCTAGCCAATGGGACATCACATTCTGGAAGTTATTTCATATAATACCTTTACCATAGCTTTTTCAAGAGAATAAGGTCAGTATAATTTACTTATTTTTCTTGACGATGCTTATTTTACAGTACTGTGTGTTAAGTGTGTCATTAAATACAGTGAAAGGTTTTTCAAGACTAAGTCATTCTTGCAGATATTTTTGCCATCTTTTTAAAGACAGCTGAAGTCTTTATCCAGTCAAGAGAGTGGCAATCATACAAAATGCTGATTTCAGGTTCTGCTGCAGATTTACTACATTGTAAGGACCAGAAGATGTTCAGAGATGCTTCTGCTTCAGCACGTCATAAAAGTGAGGTGGAATCCCAGAGTATATCCAGATTTTTAGTGCAGGTTATATTTCACTCTGCCTTGGGAGAGGACACTGAGGCAAAATGAGATACTTGCAATGTGCAGATCGAATTTCAAACAAGGGTTGAATCTGGGTCACATATACTCGTGTTTTGATTCAAGGTCATCTCTAAATACAAGGTGTACAGTGAAACTATTTAACAGATTTAATTTTTTATTAATTTCCTAATTAATGAATATATCAACTCAAACTTTGTGCAGAAATGTACTTCCTTATTTGTCACTGTGCAGATAACAGTAAAATACATTAGACTCCAGGTTGGTGGCGCTACATCCTCTAATAGACACTACACAATTCCTAATACACTGTAGTTTGGTCATTGATGAAGAAAACTAGAAACTTGCCTTTTACTTGTGGATAAGTTTATTTAAAATTTGTAAATTATAGTAAATAAACCACATAGTAGTTATTTCTATGCACAGACAGTTGTCAAGATACATGTATAGTGTTGTCAAATCTACAGTGCGGTAACCAAGAATTTTAAGCAGCATGATGCTGAAAACTTTTCTAGAAACAATGTCTGACCCTTTGATTGCACTGTAAGGTTTCTTTGGTACACATAATTATAAGTAGTGGTTGTTTTTCTTTAAGTTAAAATGCAAGGAAATGAAGGGAACTCTCAAGAGTGAGTATCCATTGAAAAACTGAGATAGGAATAGCAGGCAGCCCCCTGAGCGGTTTCTATGAAAAATCCAGTTGAGAAGCAAAGAAGTCAGAACTTTACCATGTAGATACCAATGAAGTAAAAAAATGTACATGAAACCTAAGGGGAGGTTTATTCTTTGTTTTTTCCAAAACACCTTTCATGACCTCTTGAACCTTGTTTAACCTTATTGAAAGTCTTAATTATCTATTTTACAGTTCTAAATACAAGCAGGTACAAAGGATGGAGGAGCCTTGCTGATTTTGGTCCACAGCCTGAGGCAAAAACTCAGCACTATTTAAAAAGATGAGGTAAACAACTCTTCTTTTAAATTGGTTTCACGATCTTCATTGACAAATAATTCTGTGGGGGGAGGAGGGAAGAAACAAGAGAGGTAAAATGATGTACACTTCAGTGCAGTTTTGAAAAAAAATTTAAGATATTAAAATGGATTGAAATGAATAATTTTTTCAGACTGAAATCCAGATACTAGACCAACTATTAACTAGTTTAATTGTGTAGGTTATTAACACTTCTAAAGCATTCATTTGCTTCATCTTTACTTAATTGGTTAGCCTTAACCTAAAGTTTAATTGTTTCTCAATAAAGATCAGTGGAATTTTTTTATAGCTATAAGGATATATCTCCTGCTAAAACAGAGCTAATGGACTCCTCTCGGAGTAAGGAGTGTATCCTGTTAATTACTCCTGTCTAAAGTAGCCTCATACCACAGCTGAAGAACAAACATCTAATAATTCTTACCGGCAAAGAATAGAGGAGCACTGCTGCAAACAAGAGCAGAATCAGCAAGATGATAAGGCCTATAAAGAGCCATTTAAACCTGCGCCACACAATAAATTTCATTGTCTTGCAGGGATTTGTAAACCAGAGGAAGGAAGTATCTGGTCGGCTGCATTTTGAAAGAAAAAAGTATTATTTACGCTATAAAAACAGGAAATATTTAAGCATGAGATTGTAACACATTAAAACAGATAGTTCTGTAATGCAAGAAAGCAGCTGCAGTAAATATGTGCCATTAATACTGAGACCACCTTGCACTTTATCCTAATGAGGATAAAAGAAGGAAACAAGAAACCAGACTAGCTTATATAAATAAAGTTTTACAAAGCATAACTAACGTCTAATAGATTACTACATGCAGATTTTGTCAAGAATGCCATAGTAGCTAGTTATTGGGTATTTCTAAGCTAGTGGGAGAAAAATATCTTACTTGGGTAGATCTAGTTTGGGGTTCATGTTGGGTTCATCTCTTCCTTTCCCAGCTGGTCTTTCCTCAGCTTCTTTTTCGTTGACAACTTCTAATGTCATTTCAACTTTACCCTTCAGAAAAAAGGTGGTGTAAGACAAGGATCTTATTGAAACAGCACTGATAGGAATTGCTTGGTGCTTATAGAGCAGTACTTTCAGTTTGGGATCTACTTATTGTGTGCATCTGTGTGTTTCGCATTTCCTTCCCAAAATATACTGATTTCTGCCCTATGACAGTGTGGCAATACAGTATCAGGGAATGACACATAAAAAATCCTAAATCACTGTACCTAAAAATGTTCTGCTAAATCATCTATTCTGTCTTAAGCTATAGATTTTTTTCCAATTTAGCAAAACAGAACCAGCTCTTCTTTCAAGAACAACCCAAGGACTGCATATTTTCTAAATGACCAATCATCTATTTTTTTTTTATATAGCTATAGCTGGTAGATGTTTATGAATATTTTTCCTCATTTAATAAATTCCAATAATAAAAGTTTAAAGGCAAAAACACTAGAAAGAAGAAGCAGACACACTTGAAAGGCTTAATATTCTACAAATAATAAATATACATTTATATTCTTCATAGAACAGGTTAAAATGCTTTTGGTCTTCTGAATGCATTCAAAATCACAAAGCTAGACTAGGTTCTCAGTACAGAAATTTTATTTCTTGTGTACAAAAATCCTTTGGTACTTTTTTCTTTAGTCTTTAATGCATTTAGGTTGTCTTATGTTTCTCCTGAGCAGTTGTGTAGTGTAATAAATTACAGAATCACACCATCATTTATGTTGGAAAAGGCCTCTAAAATCATTGAGTCCAATCTTTGACAAATCATCACCTTATCAACTTGACCATGGCACTAAGTGCCATGTTCAACCATATCTTGAAGACCTCCAGGGATGGCGACTCCATCATCTTCCTGGGCAGTCCATTCCAATACTCAACAACCCTTTCTGTGAAGAAATTCTTCCTGATGTCCAACCTGAACGTCCCCTAGAGCTGTTTGAGGCTATGCATTCATTCACATAGTAACTTAACTGGCTGCTCTGGTGAGATAACAATGACTCGATCTGGCACCACAGTCTTTCAAGTTAAAGAGGGTTAAAACTAAAATTAAATACTAAGATCACATTTTAAAACAGAAAAAATGTTGCTGAACCAAATCCCTGAACTTGTACATGCATTGTTCTGCTTACCCACTCCTCTGTCTATCCACTGAAAGATAACCGCTAAGTGGGACACTCTTTACAGTCTTTGTAATTTGAAAAGTAAGGTGAGCACATTGTAAGTACTTTTTAAAGAAGTAACAGTCATACCGCTAAAATACGGGAGCCGTCCTTTTCAACATAACAAGGCCACCATCCTTTCATGGATTTCTGTTCAAAGAGAGAGGCAGTCCTGGGAGCCTTCTGAGAACCGTTTACCTTGTATTCTGGAATCATGTCTATATTACACTTCTCTGGAACTTTTGCTGGAATGATTGTTTTGTGTAAATCAAGTTCCACAAAGCCTAGGAGGTGAATAAAAAATAACCCACTGCATAACACAACCAATCACACAGCACAGTGGTACAACATCAACTTTTTCTATCTTTAAACATGTCATACAGGAAATACAATCGACAGACATTACATTCTTGTTTGTCTAAGAATGTTGTGAGACAGAGAAGTGGGACACATCAGGCTGTGTTTAAGCCCATCTTGCTGGTGTTGGTAAATTGGATTTAGCAAACTCACCTCCCCCTTTAATGCAAGATTGTTTGATTTTTAATAGAGGATTTTTTCCCCACACAGCTAAACAGAAGATAACCAAATATAGCAATGTAATATGTAATTCCTGACAGTTAACTGCATGGTTTAGCTAACTTTAATGACAGTTATGAATCAACTACTTGTTTTCAGATTTTTGAGATCCATATGGTTTGTATATAAGCTAGACTTTGGAGATATCATACTATAGGGCAGAGAATCATCTGCAGAGTAACATGTCTAGAAAAGGTAGGAATTAATGACATTGTGAAGTAGATCGCTTAACTTAAATTACAGCGTTACGTCAACACTTATGTAGGACTCAAATACCCTTGATTAAGTAATTTTAGTTAAAGAAAGAAGCAAAGTAAATTTTTATGCACATTATCATTTCATGCACTTTGTGAGAGGGCTTACCTGAATGAAAGGTACCTTAGTTTACCTCAAGTGGGCCTTTATTGAATGAATACTCATTCATTCATTCATGATCACAATTAAGTCTGTACTGTGTGGGAAAGTAGAAGTGTATTTGCATGCTCCGTTTCTCACTTTGTAAACATAGTCCTAATGTGATAATTTAAAATCATTGCTTTTCATATCTTTTTTGAGATTACAGTAATTTTTTGATTAGAGGCCTTACCCAGATAGTCATCCAAGGAGAACTTGTCATTATCCCATATTTGAATGATCAGTTTGGGTGGGATTCTGAATTCTGTCTTGTCAAGACTCCAAAAATGTTCCTGAAATTTTCAAAAACAAAACTTAAGCACCTTTAAAAATTACTTATGAAAATTCACACTATGGTCTGTTAGTAGTTATGAACTCTGAGGTTGGTGTAAGTATTAAGGATCTGATCTTGCCCTTGCTAAAAGGAGACTGCTGTTGTTGCCAGTTTGCTGTTCCTGGCCAAAGGCAAAATTGAATTTGTTCACAATAGCTGTTTGAGAAAAGTAGGCAGAACTGAGCCAAACTGTCTTTTTAAATGCGTAGGTACAAAATTATCAGACTAATTAAATCTGTATTCAAGGTATTAAAGTCTTTAGAAATACATACCTTTTTGGAAACTACACAGAGTTGCTCTGCTGGGAGATAGTCAAAAGGAAAAACAAATCTCCAGTTAAAGTTCCCTTCACCATCCAATGATCGGTAGTGAACATCAGTTTTCTGCTTATTTTCTTCGTTACCAGGCATCCATCTGAAAATACAAAGAGATGTGACTGGTGTTTGCAGTGGGACTACACTGGTGCCAGTTTGTACTGTAACTGTGTCACAGGGGGGTTGCAAACAAGCTGTAAGCATTGCTTATAAAGGGCTGGAGAGTTTTTCTATAGCCTTTCTCAGTTTGGTTCCAATTTGGCATATCTGAACTGAATTTCTGATCTGCTAAGACCAGTGTTGTATCAGCAGTCAAGTGCTGAGTTCCTTTTTAGAAAAAAAATAGATTAATAGCCTAGCAATGTATTTCTCTGATTTCTGTTGAATTTTTTTATGTTAAGACTAGGGAATGTAAAAATTAGGAATCCAGGTTATGTAGCACCAGATCTAACTCACTACCTTTTCTGTTGCTGCCCATCTCAGGAGATGAAATTCTGGGACCTTTCACCGCATATTAGCTGGTCATAACACTTCTGTCCTCTGAGGTTAGCATTTGACCTGGCTGAAACAAATAACCTTGGAACCCATGGTCAAGGTATTCCTAGGATATTCTGAATGGCTTTTAATTTGTATGTGTTACATGACAGAGTGCTCTCCTACCCCTTCACGTAAATGTCACTCATTTCTTCCCCTGTGATGCTCTTTTCATCCAGAAGGACATCTTTGGTGTTCCAGACAATCACCCGCAAGACATACCTAAGAGAGATGTTTGGGGAAAGAGAATTGAATTGCCTCTGTCAAGGCTGCCAGAAGGTATGTAGGGTGTAAGGATACTCACTTCTTGGCTTTTCGGGGAGTGATGTTGAATGGAGGGCCTGGTGGTCCTAAGCTTTTGGGGAAAACATCAACCCACATCTGGAGCTTTCCCTGTAGCAGTGGAGAAGACGAATGACGGAGTGTTTGCTGCATACAGGTTTGTCCTGGTGTTTCCATGGAACTGCTTATTGGCACATTCAGTACTAATTTTAGTGACCTCCCTTGTGTTACCAATGTCAGAACCTTTACAGACTTCAGATAAGAGCAATCCCAATCCCTCAAGTTATATAAGCGTCTTCAAATGAACAATGCCAAGAATGCAGAAGACGGTAGGAACGTGAATTCAGTGCAAGTTAGGTGCCCAAATAGTTCTCACTGTTCTTTCAGAGGGGATATTCAGTACAGTATCATACCTGTGGCAGCTGGTGGCCTACACGGTGTAGGTGATCAGTCCCCTTAACTACACTCTGAAGAAAGGCACCCACAGTAGATTCTACACTCTATTTCAAATGCAAACCCCTTTATTTTTCAGATAAGTTTTCTGGTTTCTGCAGAAACTTTCTTAAAAAAACCCCAATCACTGCTGAGTCAGGCAATGCCAGAAAACTCTAGTGTTATCTTTTATTCCTCTAGCACGGATGTCCAATATGCCTTTGTGTTTAAACTTGCACTTCTGAACCTTGTAGAGCATTGACAGGTTTGGTCTCATTTGCTGAATGCAGCTACAAAGCTCTTGAGCCAGGCCGTCTCCTTTATTTTTGGCGAGGTGCAAGTACATATTACAGTTTATTTCAGTAACAAAGTTATAAAGAAAGCTTTTCTAATTCCCACTCTGTCAGTGTTTAAGATGCCATTTGGAGGTCTTAATAGCAAAAAATAGCCTTTTGTTATGCTTCCAGACTAATCTGCTTTAGATTTTAAGCCAAGTAATAATGATTTGTAGCCCTCTTCCCCCTGGGTGATATCCCTCTATTGACAACATGGTACAAATTTCAGAATGCTCCACTTCTGCATTCAAGAAGCTGTAAGTAAGCCTGTTTGCAGTACCTGGGAGATGTTGGGCTGGAAGGTGCTATATAAGGTCCTTGTCTCCACATGTTCAGGTACCAGCCCCTGTGTTCTGAGGATATGAAGGGCTAGCCGCTCTTCACCCGGACCAAGATGCTGATGCAAAATTTTATTAGCATCTGAAATAAAGGAAATGGGAAAAGAACAGGCACTCATGAATCATGATTTGGAGCCGAACTTCAAAATTAAAACCAGGTATTTAAAACTGAGCAGAAAACTGTGTTTAAATTTGAAAACATCAAAGATTTCTTCTAGTATTCTATAAATACTTGGAAAGTTTTATCTTTGTATCAATACGAATTTAAGACAGATATATAAAATAAGTGAACAAACTCACCAGCTTCCTCCAAAGTATAATCTTGTCCTCCATAGTTAATCTTTCTACCGTTCTCAGAGAGGAGAGGAGGAGCATAGCCTTTAAACCTGGCTACATTTTGCAATAACTGGGTGGGTTTCAGTTGATCTCGCCAGGTATTCACACCTGAACTTTTAGGAAAGCACAAGAAACACATCCTAAAATTATTCACTATTCAGGGCATTTACACAAGCAAAACGTATTTATTAAACTAAAGGGCAGCACTATAGCTGCCTAGATTGAGGCCACTTGAGTTTGTTACAGTGATAATTTTGTACAGTTCAGCTAATTTCCAAGATAGAGTGTTTTTTACTTTACATATCAAAATAATTTACACTAACAGATGCTTTCATATTTATTTCCATGAGTAGGTCAGAAAATAAAGTGTGAGCTCTCTGGACAGAAATAACAGACATTATTGTATTAACAGAATATTAAAATGTTTGACATCATGGTTTCCATTCAAGGCTCTTCTGAAGACTTTACAGCTTTACTTGGAATTCAGATGATGATTCAGAGCACAACAAATACCCATAAGAAACCACATCATTTTTTTAAACCATAAAATTAAAATGAAGGAAGACCAGATTTTTTTCAGAGACTGGGTACTAGATCTTACAGATAAACATTTTCAATAGACAAAATTACTTACATCCAATACTGCTGTGGGATGCCACAGTGAGATCCATAACGAGAAAGGAATCTGTTCTCAAGATCAATTATGGTTTCACCCACTTTTTCATCACGAGTCAATGTGTCATAGTCATAGACTGAAATTTTCAGATCCTTCTCTTGAGGCAAGAAGCAGCTGAGTTCATACATTCTAAACATAAAAATGCCTATATAAGGCTTATGGCTCTTTTAATCAATGTTTCTTATTTTTAAACTTAAAAAAGAACAACTGAAAAAGCACTTACAAGTTTATTTTTGAGCAATAACTTTTACAAGATATTAAAGGGATGCTTCCAATGCTGATAAATCTAGCAGTAGTTACCATTCATGCTCCAATTTCTATTTGTACTTAATAATAATTTCATTTGTACTTCTCTGGATATTAACTCCTTCCTTTCTGCACAATATATTACTTGTATGTTTTCTGTGTAGCTGTTTGGGACTGAGAAATAAACAGTTGTGGCTCTGCCAGCCAGTCTGTAAAAAGGATGGTTGTTCACAGTTTCTCTATGATTAGAAACTTCTAGAATTTTTAAGTACAAACACACCAGGATCTTTAAAAATAATGACTAGAAGGGATTATTCTGTCATCTCTCTATCCTACACAAAAAGAGTTTTCTCAAAATTAATTCACTGAATTTAAAGATACGCAGCCTTGTGGTTTCTACTATTGCTGAATCCATTACCATTTAGATGAAGTGTTGCATGGTTAATTATTTCCTGCACCTTTTTTGTTTGTCTGTTTTATTTCTAGTCAAACTTTGACCTCCTGAAAACTGCAAAAACTTGGAATTTTGAAGATATTTTGTATCTGTAATGAAGCTTCTTTGCTGTCTGTTCCTTTGCATGATCCAAAGAATTGAAATCCTGTAGTGCATCATTGCAAAGTAAGCTTTCCAAACACTTTATGATCCTTCTAGTCCTCCTCTCTGAACTTTCTAATTTACCAAAATCCTCCTCTAACTCTGGACACCAAACCAGACCCAGAATTCCATTAGCAATTATAAAGATGATGCAACTTCTTCATTCCTGATTAGTCGTTTTAATTCAGATATTTCAATTATATCATTAGCCTTTGATGGAAAGACCAGTCTACTCAGAATGCATGTTAAGCTGATTACTCACTATGGGATCCATGGAGTTTTCAGAGTTAAAACTTTTTACATATTCCATAAGCATATTTTCTTATTCTTATATGCATAAGACAGGGTGGTTTTAAGATTAAGACATTCTTTGATTTTGTGCAATTTACCCATGTGATACAGAAGATCTATATCCTAGCTAAACATCTGTGTTGTCCAATGATTTCAAAGTGGAATACCTTGTGCAATTTTACTCACAATTAATGGTTGGTATATAACTATGAATAGAACATGGAATATTTCAGATAACGATTTATCTTAAAAAATAGGAAGACATTCGAAAATACAGTAAAATGAAAATACAAAAATGTTTGTTACCTGCCAAAAATTGGGTTGAGAGTATTAGGCACATAATTATCTCTGTCTTCAATTACTTTTTTACTTAGAGATATTTTTATGTAAGGATCACACTATTCAGAATAAGAAAAAAAAATTGTTAAGGAATCGCTATCAAGACTAACTTTATTTAAAATATACTACAGCAGTTAGCTCGCAGACATTCCCAAGGCAGAGCCTCACCAGCCCGTTGTTGTCCTGGGGCTGCAGCTGCAGAGCTCGGATGATGTAAATGCGCACGAGGCACTCCTGGGGCCCACTGTCCGGCAGCTCCCGGAACTGGCGCGGAGGAGTGGGAATACTGGGATCGTCAGGTAATGCATAGATTTTAAAGGAGCCCTAAAAAATAATACAAAGACTCAGTCATGATAAATGTAGAAAAGTCACTCTGCTAGGTTTGTTTTTTCTTATTTATCCTACACATACATACACTGTTTTATACAGGAATAGCAAAACTATAGCCTGATCCACAGTCCCTTAGAAGTCTTTTGTTTTACTTTAATGAGTTCTGGATAATAAGACTTACTAAAAAAGCAAGGTTATGTCCTTTGCCAATTTAAATCAATTCGGATGGTTTTATATCAACACAATTACTCAGTTTGCTCCACCTGAGAACAAGTAACAAACATTTTGTTATTTGTTTCCCTCTCCAAAAGCATAATTTAAGGTTTGGATGGTTGGTTGTTTGGTTTTTGATACGTTATTATTATTTTAATCTGTAAAAGTCACAGAGACACAGAAATAGTAGGAAATACCTTTTCCAGATCCATTCTAAAAATCTACTTTGCTCAGAATGTCTGCAGGTGAAACTTGAGTCTGTTTAAGAGGTCATCTGGGAAGGTTCTGTCTCACAGGTACCAGGGAAGATTATATTAGCAGGAATGATATTTATTTCAAATTAATATGTATAACATGTAGTGTGAGCAAGGCATAGCTGTACCTTCTTTGAAAAAGAATGACCTGTACCTAAGTATCTCTTGCCCCTACTGACCCACACATCCATATTTCAGTGTCATATCCAGCTGCTTAAATGATAACCATTTACATACAAAAGACTGCAACTAGCATTTGGTTGTTGCCAATCATTTGAAATTTACCTTGAACTCCCCAACCACTGACGGATCATCACTGTCCTCAGATTTGCCTCTGTATAGTTTAAAGGTATCGCAGAAGTCTGTTAAGTTATTAAATTCAGGTACTTTTTCCAATTCACAGTCATACACCTTAAAAAAGGGGGGAAAAAACCCAATGCAGTTTAGAAATTATCGTTTTTACATCCAAGTGAAAGCAAATGCAGTATTTGGAGAACATGTAATCAAGCTTCATCTAGGCCTTGTTAAAAAACGGAGTAAGTATGATGTCATAAGCTTGTCCTTACTTTCTTCAACAGGTGTATGAGATGAGAGAGAAAAGTAGTCTAAGTCCAAATTTTAACCAACAAACAGTAGAAGAGAGGCAAAGATATCTTCTTAAAACCTTGATTTCACCACATGAATTAGTAATGAACCTTTATAGGCAATCATGCATAGTTAAACTATGAAGTGCATTTAAAACAACAGAGGGCACAGCTTGATTAGGTCTTGGATCTGTAAACTCTGAGATATGTTAATTTATTTTATCCTGAGCAATACCTTTAAAGTGTCATATCCTTTTTTAATATACTGTCCACATTTTTCATGTTCTCCTATTGAAGCATAAAATTTGCTCCACCAATCAACAATTTCTTCCTCCTTAAAGAAAAGCAAATAAAATACTTTTTAATTGGAAGAGAGATCCTTTCTTATATCCCACTGTACAGCAGAAATAATGAAAAATTAAACATCATAAAAGACAATATGCTCTAAAACTGATTATCAGTTAGGCAATATTAAAGGTTCACTGAAAGAGAATTAGAACGCAATTATTAAGGCTAAAGTCTCTTACCCAGAATTAGGTAGCTTGTCTATAATCCAGCTATGTTGACAGCTGACAGCCAGCCATCTCCAAGCATGTGATTAATTCCTGGTACCTAAATATCTGTCTCAAGGGAGAGGTATTGTAAGGTGTGTATATTTCTCTCCTCCACCTTCTGGCAGGGCAGTACAGCCTAAGCCCCTACATTCCAAATTTCTCAAGTCAGAGGATGTGCATGTACACTTTGCTGGTGCTGTCATTGCTTCAGCTGGTAAGAAAAAACTCCATCACACCTGGTATTCATTACAGGGTTTGTCTGACTGTAAGAACTACAGTGAACATGTTGAAAACTTCCCCAAGGGATAAATGTGCTGGTTGGTTCCAGCATTCCTAGTTATTTCAAAACTGCTGCCAGGTAGTAACACTGGGACAGACCTGAAACTGCTCTAACTCTACATCATCCCCTAAAAACCAGTGGAGATTGCCTGTATCATCACAGAGTCTTGCAGTCACAGATCTGCCTTAATGTTTACCAAGTGCAGCTGAAAAGGAGTAGTGAGTCTTGCCCCCTTAAAAATAGTACTTCGATAAGCCCCATGACACCCTAGATGCTAGCAATCTATACATTCCATTAATGCAGTATTTCTATGGGGGTTTTTAATATTTTTATTTACTTAAATCTGATAATCACTGTGTTTAAGAGAGTGCTATTTTCTGTATTCATAGACTTTGCATAATATAATTATTTGCCCCTGAAAACACTTCCATTGGTAATGAATAGTATTCAGTCACTGTGTAAATTTGATTTTTTTAAAAAGATTCTTTGGATTTAAAGAAAATCTTAAAGTATTGTACAGATCATTAAAGGGGAGGGTTTGGTTATTTTTTTGGTTTTGTTGGTTTGGGTTTTTTTTTAATATCTAGAGCTTCTTGTTTCAGTCTTTCCCATTTTTCCTCAATGTACAATTTTACAACTTCACTGTAGGTTTTATGTCAAATATTTTCAGACATTACTGTTCTCGCCCACATGCTTAAAATTCTAATTTAGAGGCAGTATTGATATCCTGATTTTCAAATGGAGATCTCATTTACAAGAAAGCAGTGTGTAGATTTTTTAAAGCAGTATACATTACCTTCTCTGTAAGCTGCTCTCGAGGATCAAGTCGTAAAAAAAGAGCAAAATAGAAACAATGGTAAGGATGTGACTTGTAGACTTTTAGACAGTTAAACAGGCTTTAAAAGTTTAAGGTTTGTATATAGTATGTATATGAAGTAAGTTACTAACAATAATTTAGAAATGCTTTTGAGTACTATTCAAACACCATGTGTTTAACTTTTTTTCCCCTGCTGTCAATATGTTCTAGATATTAAACTGGAGCACATATATATAAATTTTGAAAAGCAGATTTTCAGGACTGTAAAACATTATCACCCTGTGCTTTGTTCTTCACATAATCAAGCAAAACTGAGGCAAGCTTGTTTTTTCATTGTATCACTGGAGTGTTAACAGTCTGGATTCTATTTATTGATTTCCACAGTAGCATCATTCCCTACTTTCATCTGCGGTTGCACAGGGCACTGTATCTGATTTATTTCAGATGGAAAATGTTTCTAGGAGGACTTACAAAACTGAACCTAGTCCAAACATTCTTTTCCAAACAAATTTCACATACGTAAGATTCTAGTGGGTTTTTTCCTCATTTTTCACTATAAATCAATTTGCTAATGCTCAGCATCTTTTTCCTTTTCCTTCTACTACTATCTTTTAACAACTGTTTACAGGCTGTGGATTTTCAAGAGTCTGAAAAAAACTGTGAAAAATTATAAAGTACAGTAACAACCAGTATATGTGTGTGTATAGATTTATCCATACAAGTGTAAAAAACAATGTGCACAATCCAAAATGCTTCACCTGTTAAAACACAATACCATAATTATGACCTGATAGTCCATTAAGAGCAAGCATCATGCATCCCATCTGGAAGCCGTGATTAGCAAGTGTCATTTGTGCTAGTGTTTATATATTATACCTTGGGTTTTCATTTAAAAGCATTAGCCATAAATTTTTGTGCAAAGCAGAAGAAATAAGCAAAACCATTTTATGAATACAAGCCAAATGCATCAATAGGTCAGGACATCACTCTGGTATATCACATTCATTTACTCCCATTTCTGTTCTCTAAGTTATTATTGTTCTGGGATGTTCCAGTCTACTGTATTTTACTAGTCTTGTCTAACTTCAAATCAGAAATACAGCATAACTTTTTCAGATTTGCATGGGACTGTCACTTTCTGAAGGCAGTTGGAGTGATTTTTTTCTTGGAAACCATATCATTAATGATTTGCAAAACTCACAGGCAGAATTCATGAGGTAATTTTGAATACTTTGCCATATTTAAATTTCACTTTGTTTAAACCCAGGTTTGTAATGTTGACAATGTGAAGGGTAGCCAGAATAATTATGCAATAATAATTAAAACTCCCAATTTCAAGCCTTTTCATGAAGTATAATGTGTAGAACTCTGAATCTTTCATCAAAGCATAATGTTGGAATAATTTAAATTAGGGTGTATGTTTTGGGATCAGGATTTTTTTCCCCTTGATATACCTTCAAATGTCTCTTCAAGTAATGCACTTGGTAGTTTTGGAAAGGAGAAGTTAAACTTTCTTTAAAAATTCCCAAAGCAAAAAATAGTCTTCTGGATATTATTGTTATTTAATGTTGTAAGCAGGATATGCCAAAATACAGAACAAAGGATAAATTAGAGGTTTTGGAGTGAGATATTCACATGGTTAAAAACAAGATAACAGGTACTGTCATTTTAAAATGTACCCAGTGACTTCTCTGTAGATTGTTATACATGAAGTTTTCAAGACATCAACACTGAACTATTAGCTTTTTGAACAATTTGGAATTATGGAAAAACAAAAAATCTAAGAGGCAGTGGATGCCTAGAAAAGTTGAGTTAGAACTTTACTTATCATAAAGTTATTTTATTTTCTGCAAAGTAGACTTCTAAACAAAATTTAAATATTAATAGTTAAATAATTCCTGTTGATTTTTGTGCTTTTATCACACAGATTCCAAGTAAGCTGACACACAAAGTAAGTTTTTAGTAGTTTATATATATTGTATGTATACCCACAATAAGACTTTCAGAACAAGGATACCTTAATATTTGTAACTAATCATACCAGACTTATGAGCATCATCTCCTCCAAAACCTCTCTGTGGCAGAGCTGCCAGGAGAAGAACCCCCCCATGACCCCATCACACGAACATTCTGGTCGCCTGCATGCATTGGCTTGGTACATACATACATGCACTGTTGTTGGAGAAGCCATTTTGCTGAGTGCTGTTGACATACTGCTTAAACACTGGAAATTGGAACGTAATTGATGAAATTTTGGTGTCCTCGGGGTGTCTGCATAGCACTTACACTTCCCACAGTTGCACTTAATTTCAATTGTTTTGAATTTTGATTCCTCTAATATGGGTGCTATCACTGTATCTAGAGTGACATTTGGCTTGGGTGATAGCAGAGTAAAAGAAATTCTGTTTCACCTTATCTAGCATATAAATTTTTCCCTTTTTAGTTGAAACTACACAAATGTAATCAATCTTGCCAGTGACTTTGAAGAACTAATGCTTCTTTATTTTCTAAATATTTTTTCTTAAATTTTTAAAAGGAAATAATTTTTGTGCTATGTACAAAGCACTTATATTAGAAGAGAAAATCTATTTCAGATAAAAGTTAGCAAATGTTCTAAATTAAATATTAAGGACAATTTACATGTATGATGACAGTAAATTCAAGACCATGGTCTATGATACACTTATATTAGAGTCTGAATATCATGTCTTCAAGATACAGAAGAAAAAAATGAAGGAAGAACATGCAATCATTAATACACTCAAATAGCAGTCAGAGTTGAAAACTCTAAATTTAGTAGTATTTACTTTGGAAACTCTGTAGCGAAGTTTTCTGCATTTTCAAAAGTCAAAATTGTGGATTAAGAGCCTGCAAAATTACTATATATTAAAGTGCTTCCTTTCATACAACAAGCCATCAGAAATTTATGCAAACATCTAGGCAAGGGAAACATTTTACAGTTCTAAGAGAACTGAAAATTTTTCCTTGAAAATGCATTGTCAGGAATTTGTCATCACTAACATTTCCACTCAAGAGTAAAATTCTGCAAGCTATTTTTTACCTGCCAAGTAAAACTGTATTTTAGTGGTCCCAAAAGGATGAGAGCAGTAAAGAGATTCAGAAGGCACAGCAGAAAAGGAAAGAAGGTAAGTGTTAGTGCAGATAAAGTTGTTTCACTGGTATTGAGTTTGGGTGACTTCAAGAGAGGCAAAGATACGACCGAACTGCTGAAGGTCTGTACCCACCAAAGCACACACCTACTTACACCTCCTTTATTTACAACTGCTCAGTCTGGGCAAGATCAGGCTCCTCTAACTACCATCAGGAGGCAACTGCTGATGTTCAATCATGTGCTTTCAGTAGCTATTGAACAAGTGAATTAATTCTTACACTACTGAGTGAACTTTACCAAGCACAAAATGCTACAGTTTGATCTGTACTGTATAAAAACAAAGGTTACAATAATGAACATATTTCCTTTGCTTTCCTGTCACAAAGTATCTTTGTTCCATCTGGATTTCCAGAAGGTTGCATATGTTTCTGACAATTTTGCTGTCTAGTTTCTCAGAAAGCACAGATCTGAAGAAGAAAGTCAAGCATCAAGTTTCAAAGATTACCTGAGCTGTTAGCAGTGGCTGTGTGTCTTCCATATCAATTACTGTATCCTGGCGAGGCGCAGCAGAGAGCAGGCTAACTGTAAGCCAAAGGTTTTATTAAGGCAATATGGTGTTGGAAAAATATCTTACTAAACAGTTTCTTCAGATTTGAAATCCCAAAAAGATTTCAAATAATCAATTGGTTATATATTTGAACCTCCAAAGGAAGCAATTATTGCCATATTTTGCTAAAAAAGGCAACATAGTTTTGTACAGGACACACAAACATTTTTCAAATATACAGATTTTTTTTTAAAGAGTAAAACTTGGGAAAAATAGAGAGGAAAATTCAGTATTGTATTCAGAGTGTTCTTGCCATAATCCTGGATTGTTACTTAGGTACCATTGCAGGGGTAATCTGCAGGTAGTTAAATTCCAAGTCGACACAAAAGAGGAACTTCAGGGAATGAGCACATCAAGTATGAGAGTGGACTTGCCTTTGCATAATGTTCTCTTATGCTTTACAGAATATTGCACTAATTAATACTCTGTTTTAGATTTTTTCTTTCATACAACAGTATGTCCAAATAAGAACACCACATGAGGTGGCTATTCATCAGCACAGCATGCAGAATAAACACTCGAGGCAGGTAATTCTGGCATCTCACAAGAAAGTAGAACTTTTCATTTTCCAGCTTTCTACCTTTCAACTGTGGTGCAATGTCCTCTTTAGTAGTGTAGGGGTCACAGCGAAAGCTTTCCAGTAAATCAATAGTACATTGTCCCACGATGGGCTTCCGTCCAAATGGTCTGTGGTCTATTACTTTAATAACTAGAGATGGACTGTATAACTCCTCTTTTGGCAAAAGCTAAAAATAAATGGTTAGACTTTTTTGTAATGCAAACAGAAGAAAAATTAATAAATATTTCCTCCCTACATCAGAGCTGTTGCTTCATTTATTTAATAAGGAACTACTATGTTCTATGGCTGTATGGTGAATGAAAACTTATAATGTTATATTATGAATTAATACAAATTAGTAAGAATAATTTTAATTGTCCCAAATCTTGAATTTGCTTAACTCTCGCACAGCTGCCATTATAGCAGTAGAAAAATAGCCACACCTACAGGTATATTTTTGAATAAAAAAGTATATATACTGCACTGGATTGTGCATATTAAATTGTATAACTTGTCAGTGACTGTACAGATGTTTACATGGTCTTTACTAGGGTTTTCAGGCTCATAAATTGCTTATGGGAAGTCAAAAACGTATGTGTGAGTTCTACTCAGAACAACACCTTAACTTTTACAACTGTGGAATAACTAATTTGCTATAGATAGCTGGTACGTAGGTTTTTGTAACGTACAACTTTCATGAAGAGAACAGAAGATGGAAAATTTGGTGTCTTTTTGAGGTTTTTGATCACCACAGATTCCACCATTTCACCCCCACATTCCACAATGAGACTTGGAGATGTAACAGGTGCCAGTTGGTAGTTTTTCATGTTTCGCAAGCCCCAAGCCAGAATCTGTAAAATAAAATCCAATACAACAAAAGTGGAAAGAGATACCAACGTGTTTAATAAAATACCCAGAAAGTGGGAAAGAAGAAATAAAGTCTTTTAAATAATAAAATGTGACTGGTTCTAATTCTTGGAAAGTTAATGGAAACAGTGAAACTCCAAAACACAAAGCAAAGAATCTCCCGTATTTCTCACTATGATTTTTTGTTTGTTTGTTTTCTTTAAGCAAATACACAAACTTACTGTCTAGAGGATAAGATGACCTTGTACTCAGTTCAAGAGCGAGCCATACCTCAACAGCAGTGAGTTGAACTACTGGTCTGATTCCTTGAGGTACCATGTAAAGCTTTGGAGCTCTTTGTGATGGAAGAATTGGGAGGTTGGCACCACTCTATTAAGACATAAACACAAGTATTAGTTTTGCTCACCTTCCTTAGATGAAATACCTTGCAAATATTAAGATACTCTTCACATAATGTCTCCCTTTGAAAGGATATACACTGTATCATATTATATTACACAGACACACACAAAACAGAAACATGTACCTTGTCTCTCAAAATAAGTTCTGCAGCAAAAAGAATGTCTCCACTAGCTTTGCCATTATTTGTTACAGGATACCAGAGCAGTTTTGGTGTGATGTCCTCTTCTGGAATTAACTTCACCATAGGGGAACAAACACTTCTTCCAAGGAATTCATCTTTACCCTGCAACGAAAATTAGCAATCACACCCATGAAAGTATTTTCAACTAATATGAATAAATAAAAAAGAAATCTAGTTAAAAAGATTCCACCTACCACTTGGTCACTGTCAAAAAGTTCAATAACAACATTAGGTGGGTTTTGGGCTACTGTCTGTGGGTCCCCATAGATCTCAATTTCATTAAATATGAGAGTTTGGTCCCATGTAGGATTTAGAGTTGAATGAATGATCTCAGTTGTTTTGCTTTGATGGAGGAAAGAAACGTGAGCATACGGATCTGAAATATCATACAAAGATTAAAAGCACAGTTACAGACAAATGAAACCCCATCAAGCCATAAGGCACACAAGCACAATTTTTATCAAATATAGCATGTTATTTTTCTTCTGTCATTACCAGTTCTAAGCCATTCTATGTAAAGCAAAAACAAGCACATATACATAATTTACATTTAATACAGCAATTTCCACCTGATTACTAAATCACTTCCTTTATACATGTCTTAATTAACAGAGTAATAAATGAAAATGATAAAAAGCCTTGCAAATCAGAAAGAGAACATGAAAACTAAAATGAAACACTGTCTGTACTAATCTCCTCTTAAATCTTGTCCATAGAAACTCTTCTTTGTTGTCTCAATTGACATGATAAATAATACAAAGAAATCATTTTAGTTCTGACTAGTTGCCAAATAACAAATTCTCATAGGCTACATAGCTTACATCAAGCTTTGGTTTCAAACATGCTTATTTATAGCAGCCTCTGCTTATGAAACAGCAGAATGATTAAAGTGGTCTAGGCCCAGTGTCTGGCAGGTCTTTAAATCATCAAGAGCTCTGCAGAAGGTATCTGATGATGGTCATTGATGTTTCCTGTACAAATTGCAATTATTAAGGACTAAAGGCAATTTTAAAGGTTATCTTTAGGACAGTTTTAATAGCTTCTGACTAGGTACCTGACCAGAGTTTTACAAAATTTGGCTAATTCTTCAAGCTAATTTTAGAGGAAATTAAAATGCAGATGAGCTAGTTTATATATGACTGCATCTGAGGTGCTCGTCCTGAATTACATATATGCAAATTAGAGCATTTATTATTGCTTGTTTGCACTGCTTTTAAGTGCTGCATAATGAAGTAAAACCAAATACACAGGCAGTTGTACAAAACCCTCCTCATTTCAGAAAATAGCACTAAAAATATGTATAGTTCTATATCTTCTGTTAGAAATGCATTACACTTACTCAATTATTACTTAAAACGGGGAGAAAAAGAAGGATGCAAAGGGAGGATAATGGGGAAAGAAAATTCATTTCATCTTCATCTTTTGCTGAACTTCCTTAAAGGAAGTGTAAAATCATAGTCTTACGGAATCTAAATTCAGTTTGCTCTCCAGCTTGCCAGTGAAATTTTAATTTGAATTAGCAATTATTGAATAGTTGATAAACCTCAGTATTAACCTTACCACAAAGATGACAAATGGATACAACACTGTTGGAATACCTAAGAGCTGGAAATCAAAAAGCAGGCAGTACACATGTATAAACAAACAAAAGCCATGCTTATCAGTAAGGCACAGTGTGGTTCTTCTACAAGTTCATCTCCTTAATGAATTGCTATAAAACACTGAACACTGAGAGGCAGATGGTGATGTAACAGCCATCCAGCTTTCTTCATCCTTGCTTTTCTGCAAACTTCCTGCACAAAAATACTGCATATAGGCTTTGGTTAGAAGGAGAAACTAGGGCAAAAGGAAAGGACTGGTCACGGCAAATTCAGCCTGTATTTAAAATCCCATTCCCTCACTGAGAATTCATTGGCAGCAACAGTTACTGCACATACAGAGCACTGCATTTTTGGCAGCTTCTGGGGCACTACTAACCAAATTGGGACCATATGTAATAAAGCTGAAAATTTCTTTATGGTGAAGTTTCAGTAGCTGGAACCTACACACATACCTTAAGGAGTTAAGATAATTCTAGAGCTAAATGAAGTTACTGCCTCATGGCAAAATGATTTTTCCATACCTGAAAAACTGTCTTTGTCTAAAGCCATGAGGTTTCTTGCCTGGTAGACATAACAGCGAAGGTGGTAAGTATATACTCCTGTATGAAATAAATAAAACTAGTTCAACTGCATTATACAGGCTTCTTTTCTGTAATGAAGGTATTTTGAGTTCATACAAGTGTCTTACAGATTTTAACACAAGCACTACAGTAACATTTTTGCTTTTCTTGTGACAAGTGTATTAGTGCCAATGAGCTACCACCTGAAAACATTTGTTCCAACACATAGCAGAAATGAAAAAGAACCCCACTAATGCTACTTGGGCTTTTCTCACTGTATGATCATCTAAAAATCCTTCTATTCAAAAAATTCCTGTTTGAAATAGTGTGACAATCTAGTTCATCCAAAGAGTATCAAGAACAGCATTCCTGTGCTCAATTTAAATATTCACTACAGTACTTCCAGGGACCTGAATGTTTCACAGTTTTAGCTCTTAGCTCTAGAAAATTATTCCAATTGCAACTCTGTCTCTTGAACTAAAAGATTAAAAAAACCAACAACAAACAAAACACTTTGGGTAAGGTAGAATAACTTTAAAAGGTGCCCAAACCCAGGACAGCATTTGTCTCAGTTACTACAGCTTATCTTTAAAAGACATGACCTCTAACCCTTTCAGCCCTTGATAAAAATCTGAGCCACCCATAGCCTCATTGAGCTCTGGCAGGAGAAGGTGCCATTTTTCTCCAAGTGTGCTCATTATTAAAAAGAAACTGCAATAATATTCCTCAGGTTCTGAAAGATTTAAGCCCACCCATTCTCAGCAGGGAGATCAAGTTCTGCAGAGTCCAAATAAAGTCAAGTGTTGCAGTCAGAGCTCCTCAAAAAAGGATTTTAAGTCTCAGGATTGGCCTCTGTTCCTGTTAACTCGCACTGTTGGCTCCCCTCTCAGTGTCTCTGCTTTTGTGAATCACATTACAGTGATTACAAGGCATTTAAAACCAATCCAGGTTGGCAAAGTTACAGTTTTGTTCATTTTGCCAACTCAACTACATGGTACTGCTTCCTCTGGGTCAGGCATTGTCTGACTCTGCACTGAGCTGGTTAAGTGAGCTAAAACAACAAAAAACTAACTGTACACACATCTTCTCTGTTGCTTTAGCTCCCTGTGTTGTCATGGAGGGACCTCAGTGCTAAAAGTGCACCACTTAAAGACAGCCCAACTTCAGGTGCTGCAATAGCAAGCTTCAGAGTTCCTGTCCCATACAGGTTTTAAAAATGTCTGCCTGACAGTGAACCAAAATGACTAACTCTAATTTTTCTTGTAACAACCTAAATAGGGCCCAATCAGGGATTCAATACTAATTTTAACAGAAGGTATATAAAGTTGGATGTAAAACACAGAGAATTATATTTCTGATCAAAACCAGGGACATGATTTTAAAGAAAGGAATTGTTAAAGAACCTACTGTCAAAGTAGCAGGAAACAAGTGGTGTATTGGCACCAAACACCTTTGTAGCTGACTCCTTGGTTTTGTCCAAACTCTTCCCTTCTCCATGATCAACACTGGTGTCTGCTCCCTGCAGTTATAAAAAAAATTAAAAAAAAGGTATTGAGTATTTACAATCTAAGAAAAGGAGACTGTGTGTGTGAATGGATGGGTTTCAGTCTCTCCTCCAGGACAGGGAGAAATTTACTCCTGTGAGTAAATGTACTTTGAAAGATGTTTATTTATGACCAGAGATTGCCATTGAAGCTGTGCAGAAATCATCCTGTCATTTTATCTGCCTTCCAGGATGTCTTATTTCTGGAGTTCCACTGGCTACCCCTCAGCTCAGGCTGAAGAAGAGGTCGCAGGTGTCCTGCGCTGCACTGTTTCAGAGAACTGCTGTAAGGCTTTACCCAAGCAATAGCCCAGGAAGTACAGTCATAAGCAAAACTGAAATAGGAATTACTGAACTCTATGAAATCAAATTAAGTGGAGAAAGAAAATGGTATCAGTGAACCCTTGGCCGACATTTGATGTCAAAAAGAGAACAAACCAAGAAAAAGTGCAAACATTTGTTATGCTATGCAATCAGACTCGGAATCATTATATATTTTATGTAAGCAAAGTAGCCTCCCCACATTATATGCTACAATTTGTATTTTGATAAATAGAGCTTATCTGTGAAGCTGTGTAACCCGAAAACTTGAGGAATAATTACATTCTAGTCATCTGTTTGTGACATATGACATTCTGGCTTCTCTAACACTTGCTATCCTTTCTTGTGCTTGGTGGTTTATATGTGCAAATACTAATCAGGAGCAGCTATTTCAGTGTGTATGAAAAGCTTGAGCTATCTTTTCACTTTACTTAGAATGCTCATCTGGTAATTTGGCCTTTTGCTCTAGATCTCATGGAATATAATAAAAATAATTTGAAAAATAAAGTAATATATAAGATCAAAAAGGTAATATGAAAATGCAATTTATATATAATACCTAATATTTTCTTTGCATTATAAAATATTAAAAAACCCTAATACAATAGTCTCTACACCACTTCAATGGTCCCTTTCAGACTTTAAATAATTTAAACAATATAAACTGTGTTAGTTTCTTAGTTATGTATTGGCCTAACAATTCATGGACTAGAATGACTGATATATTTGTTTATTTACTGTGAATTAACAGCCTGACCTTTGAAAGACTTATTTCATACTCTGTCCCTTACCAAAGCACCTTCAAGCTTAAAGATAGCTGCAGCACCATGTGTCTCTGAGGGAGCCATTTTTCGTCTCCAGCGTCTTCGACGGAAAGTGTCAGAACTGCGTTGCTTCCAATGAAATTTCCAGCCAATCAAGGAAGCATATTCCCATCCCTCTTGATCTTCATATGATGATATTACCTAGAAGACACAAATTCTCATTATCCAGTATTGTATGACTGTAATGAAAAAAAGCAGCACTTCCCCTGGCAGGCCTAAAATTCCTGTCATAAACCAAAGCCAGCAACATCAATTTACAAAAAGATAAAGAAACGGAATATAATGAAAAACTAAAAGGTTGTTCTAGATTTTTTATTATTGTTTGGTATTATATTTTTTCTTTACTCTGAAAAGGAGAAATTCATGCAGTTTAAAAAAAAAAGAAACTCAAACTGTTAAAACGTGCAAGTCCCTGACTGGATCTCTTTTGCTTACCCTTCCTGCTGTTACCCCTTCAGACACGTCCCTCCTGCGTTTCCGCACCAGCCTTCGGCGGCGATGGGTGTGGTACATTTTCTCTGCAGCAACCCATGACTTGGGCTTAGTGTCTGGAGGAATAGTAATTCCATATTCCCATCCTAAAACAGAATTGATTAGTTGCTATGTTTTCAGAAATAGAAGCAACATGCCAAGAAGAAAAGCATAGGAAATAGAATGACTATACCTAGAGAGAGTGAAGCTTTTATCACCTTTTGATCTAAGAAAGGTTCAGTGAGAATGGTGAGTTTGATGGAACAGTGATTAAAATGGAAATTGAAGCAGATGCAGACAGCAAACACTTTCTCAATGTCATTTTATCTGATTCCTTAAGTAAGTGTTACCAAAATAGTTCCTGGATATCTTTCCATAGGGCAACCACTATCATGCTGAGGATATTGCTGCAGTCTTGGTGTGTGTCCTTCTTCACTATCAACTACAACAGACTGTCCTAGTAATCAACAAATAAACAGTAAATCTTACCATGTTCATCCACTGCTCGATTTAAATCAGATTTCCAAGCATCATCTTCCCACATCCATCCAACAGGACAAGTGAACTCGTGTGGGGGTGGAGCTTTTTCTCCATTCTTTTATGTAGGGAAAACATAACAGTTCTGTGCATTAATACAGCAAGACACTGTGTAGCAAAACACAGAACTCCTTCTCTTAAACCTTTACTTATCCAGTAAAAACTAAGTCTCACCACATCTGTGTAACAATCTTCAGATGCTTTCCATTCCCCTCCAGGATAGCGACTCTCATTTTCATACACTTCATCGGTAAACTCAGTGTGACCAGCATCAGCCTCAGTCAACAAACTGCACATCCAAAACAAGTACCATAATAAATCAAACATATTTTACTTCACTACAGAGAAACACATAGAAACAAAGCATAGAATGTGCACATATGGTGGTATTTTGGATTGTCCATGTATATGAGAGACACTTTTTCCTTAGAATGTCTTTCTAAAACTGAAGCAACACCAGCAGGATTAAGCAATAGGAGGAACATTACTCAAATATGAGTGAGTAGCAGGAATATTTTAACTGCTATGTTTTTCAGGATTTGCTTTCAACACATTATCTTGGAAAATGGAAAAACAACATACGTTTAAGTGTAGGAAACCCCAGTCTGTGCATGACAGCTGCATTCATCTCTAAAGTGCATGCCTCCATGCAAGCATGCACAAAAATCTGGCAATGGACTTAATTTTGTTTCCCTTTATGCTGTTGACAAGGCAAGCAATCAGTTGGCTAATATTTTCTGATTTGCAAGTAAAGAAATAAGAGAACATTAAATCATACAAAAGCCTTTTGATTTCCCTCTGATTCACTGCAGTTCAGAACACACTGAATTGTGTTCTACACTGCCGTTTGCTGGCCAAACAGAGACAGGCAGATCTTCCAGTGAAAACAGATGCATGGCAAACCCATGCATTTCAGCAAGAGGGATTTTTCCATTATCTGAGAAAATATCTCCATGTTATTGCTTTTTTCATGTCAGACTATTCGCTGAAATAAAAATTATTAATTAAATATGAAAAACCTCCATCCTTTCCTACCTTTAACTGATACAATTTTAAACTGATCAAATAATAGCAGATATTTTTCCTGCATGATTATTCTACAGCAACAGTACTGTACTTTTTTCACCATTTGAACACAAGAATTTAAAAAGGACTGAATACTTTCTGTTAAGAAAAAAGACTTTCTCATACTGGTTTTTGTTTATGAAACAAATAATGTGCCCAGTCTGGTTTAAAGTGTGGCAACAGAGCTGAACTGGCACAACTCCAGAGTTGAAAAGCTCTGACAGAGCAAGACTGAACCTGTTGGAGCTGGGAGAGAATTGACATCTCCTGAATTTGGTCTGCCAGGGGAGGAATTGTCATATGGTACCACAACCTTAGAATATGAAAAGAACCCTTGCCTTGAGTCAGTTTGAGAAATAACTTGTGTCAGTTGTTAAATGATAGCAATGGAACTTCTCAACATTTAATGAAATAAACACAAAAAACTATCCAGTGTGTGTGAACCATGATGCAAATGCTGTAATGGTGTTGCTACAACACGAACTGCAGCTTGATACAGGGTATCAAGGTTAAGTTTCTACCTAGGGAAGATCCAGCAATCCAAGGCTCTTGTCTGAAACAATCACAGCAGGATCTCCAAATCTCACAGACACACGTAAACCTCACAGTAGCTTTCCAGGCATAAAATACAATTATTATCCCTTTTTTAAAACATGAGGCACTGAGACCCAGATAATACAAGGAATATAGTCCTGAGGACATGGGAACTGCTAAACCATAAGCTGATTCCTAGGAAAGGGAAGTCTCCTTTCTGTTGCCTGTTTTACTTTACTATTTAAAAAAGGTAATGTTAATTTTAGCATTATTAACTAGCTTTGACTATTGGCTCTTTTTTTCTCTCCTGGAATGTTCAGCTTAAAATCTCTTTCTCAGCCAAGAAAACAGAGAGGAGCTTTCAGTCTACACTACAAATGCCTTTATTGCTGCCCACATAAAACAAAAAAAATCTGACCTTCTTTCAGGATCAACCATCCATTCTCCTTCCCACTCCCAGCCCTTTGGGGGTAGAAAGTACTCTTTTTTCAGTTTGATTTTTCCTGTGACATCAGAAAACTTGTGGCGACCAACAAGTCCTGAGGTACCCCACTTTCCAAAAAGGAAAGCCTGATTTTCATACTGTGTGGAAAGAAAAGCAAAAATCACATTATTATTTAGGAATAATAAACAGATAATTATGTCAATTTTACAAATGAACTTTCTACTATACATTTCTTTTCTCTGAAATTAACTACCACCTTTCCCCATTACTCTGCAATGTCATAATTAATTTATTTCATTTTCTTCTATGCTGCCTGGTAAACAACAAATCTAGTCCTAAACTAATCTTCTCATTTTAATACCTTTCTACAACTACTCTTAAACTTCCTCAAAATTAAAGCTCTGTTAAATAAAATTTTCTTACATTATTCAAACAAGTTCTTTCTGTTCCTTAAGTCCATGATTCTGTCATTCTTTTCTGTCTCAAATCTCCTCCTAGTCAGGTTCTTTTATTTCATAACATGGAAAACTGAATTAAAGTCTTATCATTGTAGCTACCAGGGGCATGATTCTGATGTCAGCCCAGTTTATATAGTCTACTTCCCTTCCTGAAATTATTTGTAATTCATGATAGTCTTGAGTTTTCTGCTCTTATTCCTGTACAATTGCTGGATTGCTGTATGAAGAGCAAAAAATGAGATATTCAATAGCCTTTTAAACTCTAAACTTAAATAATGTCTTTGAAAACCCATTGATATTGGATTATATGCAGCATTAGCTGATGTAGCATATAAATGACACCTGTCACTTACCATTACCATTCAAAATCTCTGTTATATCCTGTGGGACTATTTCAAGCATTTTTATTCTGAATTTGTTAACTCTTGAGACGTTATTTTGTCAGCAAAATCTACCGGTTTTGACCAGTTTTCCTGTAGCAGTAAATTTTCCACTGCTACAAAAGAACCATTATTAAGCAAAACCACTTGTAGTGAAGTCTAATTTGTAGAAGTCAAGAAGCAATTAAAAGAAATGGGTTATTCACAGGCCAGAACATAATGGTCCAGATCCCAATCTTAATTACACTGATTAAAATCTAAAATAAATGTCTTTGAAATCACTGGAGTTAACCAGATTTGTACCTGATTAACCAGTTCAGAATCTGGTCTGCTGAACTTCATCTGGTAGGCACAATGGACTTGATCATTAATTGCCTCGAATGGGGTCTACTTGTTTCATTATAATAAATACTACTCTACCTTTCTGCTCAGCATGCAAAGAAATTCAAAAGAGCTCCAACTGCATTGAATTCCTAACGGTCACATCTAAGTTTTAAGTAAGAAATCAATGACGAACGTACCATTTCTGCAAAAACACTGAATGTTCCCTCTGCAAAGTTATTAAACTTCTTTTCAACTGCACTGAGCCCAAGCCAAAGGTTAATTCGTAACTCTCCAGGCATTTTGACATCTTTTGTCTTGTCCTGTGGGTACTGGCACACAAACAAAAATGTTATTCTTTGTTATGTTATGCAGGTATTGTAGATATCAGTAAAATATATAAAATAACATAGAAATATGAGTAATAATACATGATATATTTATCTCTTCCTGTACTGCTTTTTCTCAAAAGACAGTAATAAACAGTCCAGGAAGGAAACATTCCTTAAATAATACCTGCCTCGGGCATGTAACAACCAAACACAGTAACAGCAGTATCATCCCCATTCCTCTATATTCTCTCCCAAGTTTCATTCAACAGTGAGTTTTTAAGTTTGACAATAACTTCAATGTTGATGTTGGAGTTTCTTTCCAGGAGACTCTGGAAATGCAGAGGTGAGTTGGGATGGTTCACTAAATGCAGAAACAATGCAGGATAAGGGGGATTGCATAAAACCATGAAGGTACAGGCTTGTCTGCATTGAATATAACTACTTCTACATTGACAAACTCTGTAAATGCTATTGTTTTACAGTCAGATTGCTGTTTTGTCTGATTAAGTTTATTTCAGTTGAAGATAATATAAACTTAAATAGAGAAAGGCATTCCTATTCAAGAGTAAGACTCAATTCAGAGAGGCATAACTTCTTGTTGTAGACATGCTCTGTATTATTTGCAGAAAACCATTCAAAACTTCAAATTGGTTTTTGGAACTTCTCTGACTTACACTTATTATTCCCTCTGAAAGTCTTGATTCATGTCCAACCTGAAAACACCAACTCCAATAACATTTTAAAAGTCCAATCACAAGTTTGAGCTCTTTTAGAAAAGCCTCAGAGACAGAGGGCAATCTGTTTCTAACTGGCTTATGATGAGTTTACAATTTCTGTGATATTTTGAAGAAGCTATATGCAACTGGCTTTTAGTTTGTCCTGAGTTTTGACACCTTACTGTTCATAGTTTGTTTGCATGTTTCATGCTCATGTCAGAAAGCATCTCAGTTGAGGGAGTTAATTTTTTCTTAAGAAGAAAGAAAAAGTACCTTTAAAAAGATTGTTTGGGTCTTTCCACAATATTTCCCAGATGATTCGGGGCTCGTAGTAGAATACAGCACTTGGTGTGCAGGAACACGAGCATAGGCCAGTCTCTTCTCAGCTCGGATCATCCAGATGATTACATCAGGCATACTGTTTTGTGGCTGCAGATTATTTGTGGGGAAAGGAAAGTTAAGAAGAGTAATTAATAGAACATTAAACTAATCTAGTGCTTTGAAAACAGAAACATAAATTAGTATTTATGTCAAAGGATTATCACTAAGAATCAACTTATTATAAATAGAGGAAACTGTTTTACTTTTCAAGAAAAGCAATACATAATTCCAAAAGAATCATAAAAAAATACCATTGAGATTTTTAGAAGGCAAGTAAGTCCTATTAAAAATTTTTTTTCCAAATTTTTCTAGAGACATTTTGGATCTCAACCCCCTTATGGCATCTACAGCAACTGATCCCAAATGCTAATGGACTGGGTTGACCCACTACATATTTAAGTGTTTGTGATGCTTCCATACTAAGGGTATGTCATAATAAGACTTTTAGCAGAAGACAGAACCTACCTATCATTTTTTGCAGCTTTGTGCACACCTTTTATGCTAGCTGCAAGTCTGCTCTTTTTTTTTAATCAGTAGATTTTCAGAGCAGAAGCAACAAATCAAAAATTTCTACAATGTTATAAAAATCAATTATGAGATTGCAGAGATGAAAACAGGAAATGTTGCTGAAAATTTAAAAAACACAGAAACAAACAGATTTAAGTCTGTTAGAAGTTGATTACCATGGCTAACAAGCTGTGCAAATACAATATACACCCTGCAGTCCCTGAACCAGAATTGTGACTTGCAATTCTGGAAGAAAGGACAAAATACAATCACTTTTAACAGAATAGTGTATTCCATAAATCACAGAGTGGTCATTACCCAACACACATTCTCATTTAGACAGGTAACACACAAGAGTGTTATGTTTAAGTAAATCTTAACTACAGAAGGGAACACATTTACTTTCACAACATCTAAAACTGCTTTTCTAAGGAGAGTGGATATTGCCTGATCAGCAGTGAACTTTACACACATTTGTGTTAGACAGGTATTGTCAAAGTAACTGAATCACCAGTATTATGTAGTACTGACCTCTTCACTCAGTTGCAGTAATTTATCCAACCAATCCTCAATTTCTGTCAGAGTGGCTTTCACATCAGTAGCTTCATTTCTCATCCTTGCTGCTGCTTCTCCAATCTGTTTGAGAGACTTGAGGCGCAGTTTTTCTATCTGAGTGTCAAGGACTGTAATATTAGATTTGCCTTCTATGAGGGGAAATGGTTTACTGAAAAGAGAGTATTATTTATGGTTAATAATCTAAGTGGATTTCATTTTGCCACATGCTAAACACAGACACACAAACAGTGGCAAGAGATTAAGGGCCACTTTCTCCTGTTATTAAAAACCACTGGAATAGTGCTATAGCATTTGTTTCTGCAGAGATTTCCACCTGACAAAATGTTTACAGTAAGCAAGGGAAATGCTGCACTTAAATATACAAGCACCAGCGTTGATGTGTATGCTTTAATGTAATTGCTGCTAAGCAAACTAAGCAAAATCCACTTTCCTATATATTTACATTAAAAAAATTATTGTCTCAGAATGTATATATCAAAATTAAATCAGTGCATTCAGACCAAGATTAGGTTCTTTTCCTTCAATGGAAATTGTAAATTCACAGAAACTCAATATACAAATATGGATTGTGTCTATGACTACACTTATCTAACCCTTCAGCGTGAAAACATCAAAGAACTCCAAAAGAAATCCATGACATAGAACTTCTGAGTCACCAGAGGGCAGAGTAGCAGAGTAACCATGCAATGGAACCGAGAAATCACAGAACCATAGAATACCCTGAACCGCAAGGGACCCGCAAGGGTCACTGAGTCCTGGCTCTGCACAGGATTACCCAAAAATCACACCATGTGTCTGAGGAGAAATGAGGTTTCTTAAGTTGGAGAAGGTCTGAGGAAAAGGCAGCTTTTCAAAGACCAATGACTGTATCCCTTTAACAGAGTTCATTAGGAGGTCTTTAATATGGTACCTTTTTATAAAGGGTAAAAATTTCCAAAGACACTGCCTAGTCTGAGAAGACTGACTCTTCTTTGATCTACTTTTAATGATATGCTGTGCACTTCTAAGGGGTTTGATTCTGTAAACTCTTGATACTGGCTATTGTGCTTTCCACTAGTTAGTTCTACTAATCTGAATGCAATTGCTGTCTGCCCTGGGTGCAAGTACTTGGATATAAATCAAATGTACCACAAGAGAACGTCAAGAAAGTAACCTCATTTTAGGTTTAAATATTGCTGAAAAAACCCCATTGTATCCCATGAACAACAGGAAGCTCATTTGGTGGATATCTTTAGGTGCTATTGATCCATAATTGCTGAGTGATATTTTATAAAATAAGGGACTGAATTAATAACACTGCAGATATGTGACAGGATGATGAGCTGACCTGAAATTCCCACACTCACTCGATGGCTCCATGTGACAAGAGTTTGCCCTTCACATTTGGCTTTCCCAGAGTATGTCATTTCTCCCTGCTTTCTTCCAGATCACAGCAGGTATTCCTTGAAGTTACTAGTTTATATTTTGGCATACCATATCTATCAATCATATAGTTCTTTGCTAACATATACTGATCTCCACTGTTTGCTTTTTCCCTTTTTTCACTTTTATATTGGATCTACAACTTAATGAATTTGTTCTTTCATTTCATTTTCTCCGTTATTTGCTCTTGTGAGTAAATAACTGTTCTGTCATTTTTACTTTCTTTTTCCTGGGCTGTTTCATTACTCACTTGTTTACTCTCCCCATCTCAGTATCTCGTTCTGGCAATGTGTCTTTCTCATCCAATTCCTCCCTCTCTATTTAGAAGATATTCTCTTCCAAAACCCTAAATGCTGACTCCTATTGCCTTCTCTGAACACTCACATATGTACAGACATGTTGAGTAAAGACTTATTCAAAATTGAAATCTTTATGGCCTTTAGTGTCCCATAACTATAGATTTTTTCATTTGGGGCTTACCAGTAAATCACAGAATTTCTTCCCTCTTCAGTTTCAAAAATAACATTGAAACATGGGTAAACCAAAGGTACATGAGGAATTCTAAAGGCAAGATGGTAGACAGCAGAGAGCCCTAACCTCCCATTTTCAGAACAGTCCTGCCTTAGATTCTTCCCAAGAGATACTGTTCTATCACTGTCAGTAATAAAACTATCCTGAGATAAAGGAGAATTGCAAAACTACATGGATTACTTCACTGGCAACATCCATGATGCTTTACTGCTTTCAGAGACTTCTGGAATTCCAGTTCCTAGGTCAGTTCATAGGGATAATCGGTTTTATAGTCCTTAGAATTTGTTTTCTGACTTAGTAAAGGTGATAGCAAAGATTCTGAACACGCCTAGAATGATAACACAAGAGATAAAAAAGATGTTTTTACCTTATATCTTCTGTAAGTTCATCAATTAGCTTCAACCTCATCTCAGCTAATCGGTTTTCAGAAATTTTAGCCTGCATTCCTGATTTTAAGGTGGCTAAGTTGGATTGCTGAGGAATTTAAAAGAAAAGGATTTGCACTTAGAAACTTCCACTGTGGTTTATGGTCAATAGGAGTTTCAAGACTGTAATCTTATTTATTTGTCAGTGTAAAGCCCAAATCAAAAAAAAGACTCAGATGTTCAAACTTGATTAATATTTAACAGGACTATTCTGATGTTCCTCCTAACTGTATTTAACAATACATGACATTGCACCTAGCTTATAAAACAAGTAACAGTTTCACAGACTTAACATGCCCCTAACCCACACCAAGGACTCTTCCTTCCTGTAGGAATTCCCTACAGATTCAATTAGGAGTGTATCAAGCATTGCTGAAATACAGACATTTGATTAACAGTGCAATTTGTTACACTGAGCTATATTTAATTTTGAATAAGAAAAAGGAAGGAAAGCATCAGAAAACTGTACCATGATTTGCTGAAAATGGTTTGATTACAACTCTAAATGAAAAAGAAGTAAAAATGAAAAGTATATCAGCAAAACAAAGATTTTAAGTATCTTACCAGTCTTTCAGCCATGTGTAGGATTACATTCACAGGGTCTAATCTGTGGCTTATGTCCTCCCAAAAGGAAGTCAGTGTTACAACTGGCTTTGTGTTTGCCCATGGCAAGTAGTAATAATAATTACCTGGAGTGAAACATTTGTATGTTAGATGTAGAATTCATGGCAGGAATATATTCGATACACTGCTGCTGTATTTACTTCATTTATGTACTACAAATCATTACGAACTTACAAGCTAGTCCAAATTCATCAAAGGATTTGCTTTATTTTCAAGCCACTGCAGCATCTCTTGAACAGCAAATTTTTATTCTAAATTGTTTCAAAATCCAACACATTTTTAAAAAATAAATTAGCTGTTGATATGTTCATTATTCTTTCCCATAACTTACTGGTGTAGATGGCACATTAATAAAATTATTTTCCAGAGTAAGTCTGATTACTTCATTTAACATAAATGGAAGAAAGAACTACTTTTAGCAGTTAATAAAAAAAATACAGTCAAAATATATTTTCCTGTGATCTAGCTAAGCTGTTTTTTCCCCCACTGCAAGATGCATGGTTTAAAAACAAGCTATTTTATTCTGAATCAGAATATTCAAAGGGTGCTTTTCCCTATTTAATCCCTGGATACCACTAAAATAATGTGACTTTTTAACTTGCAAATTTTCCTGTGCACATCTAGGACATGGTCAAAAGATTTCACTGAATTCTGTCAAAATTTCAGTAATAACCCCAGTAGTTTTTGCAGCATGTATTCCATAAATGCAACTTCCTCTCAAAAGCTGTGAAAAGCCACACCCTCTATCACTTTTTCAGTAAGTGTTCAGTGCAGTCAGGACTGACATTCCAAAGCTATAAAATAGCACCTTGAAAACAGACTTTTAGATTATTTCACCCCCATCCTGGCAGCATCCTTACCATCAAAAACAGCACTACTGTACTGAGTTGTTGATGCCAAAGGTTTACAGGTGGTATCGAACTTGTTGCCGTAGTTCCCAATGCTGACTTCAAACTGGATGGGCTCCCCAGTGTCCTGCAGCATGGTGGCAGAATGGAACACAGCAGCCAAGCAGAACTTCCGTCTGCGCTGGTACTTCTGCAACAACAACCTTTTCAGTTGTATTTCAAATCTTGTAAAACAGGATCCAAAATTATAGAAGAGCAATAATTTCTTAATGGAAATAATAACTTTAATATTTTTACTACTTTCTGAGAAGCAACCAAAGCACATAACAGGTACAACAAATTATTGTATTTGATATTATAAAATGTTTCAAATTAACAGTTCTTGTCATGAGTATATGACATTTTTGTAGCCATAACTCCTCAGTCACCAATAACCTCCAGCGACCACCTCTCTTAATTCAGAGATTCAACTCTAGTCTCAGTTTTAGTGAGTTAGACCATTCCTCATAAACAGCCAGCCAAGGCACCTCTCCATTACCAACAGTGACAATAAACAAGGATTTACCTCAACAACCAGTAAGTCATCATTAGGAATCGTCTCTAACTTTTTATGAACAGGCTTGCTTTCTAGTATTGTAGACAGTTCAACCAGAATTCTCCCTCTATAAGCAACTCCTTCTCCCTGCAACATAAAAGCACATCAGATCCAATTTTGTCCTAGAGCAGCATATTCTTTTCTTTAGCTGTACATGATTCTGGCCTCACTGAAGTGTTCTCAAAACTCCTCCAGAGGCATGAATGTACATATCTGAACAACTGAAATAAAGCATTTGGCTTTAATTACTGCTAGAAGTGAAAAACATTTTTACATAAGCAAGGAAACAGAAAATACAAATACATGCAAAAATGAAGCTAGTGAAAATCATCAAAAACATTGCTGCTCCATCAAAAACACCTTTAAAATGAAAACAGATAGGAAGGCTAAGTACTATTATACTTTATTATTAATCCTATATAAAAAGTACTATTCATAAAGAAACACCAAAAGGAATGCAATGTGAAACAAAAAGTAAAAAAAAATTAAAATTAATTCATTAATTGATTAAAAACAATTGCATCTAATTCTTTTATTAAAAACAATTAATAAGGAAACTGACCTTTCCAAAGTTTAATTCATCATATGGGTCTGGGAATCCAGTGTATTCTCTTGGACTTCCATAAAAGTTTAGGTAACAAGGCCCAAATGTGGGTAAAAAGCCAACTTCAGTTTCTCCAGTGTTTGCTAACAGAAAACAGTACCATTATGTCTTTGTTAATTACCATACTGAGCCAGAAGAAAAACTAACATTACTATCAAATCCAGCAGAAAGAATGTTAGATATTAGTTAGGTATTAGCATTAGTAATGTAAGAACACTTTATTCTCTGGATATACCACATGAATTTAACGTCATTACATCAACAACTGGACTTGTTCCTCACTCCCTTCTTCATTGTACAACACTTACACTAAATACCACTTCATGCAGTAACCCCCTCCCAGAATAAAGAGAACTTATATCCCACTCCAAATCTATGTGAAAGGGTAATATACTCCTATGCTAACAGAAAATACGTTTTCTAGCATTAAATGAAACGGAATAAAACAATATTTGCAACCATTTAAACACACAGGCCAAGGATCAATCTAGTCACAAAAAATATGTACACCATAGCAGAAAACCCCCTATTGTCAACAGAGCTAATCCTTCTGTTCTAATTTTTAATAGAATTTATTTGTGCTTATCCTTCAGTGTAAACCAGACTACTGCAAACTTTAATCATAATGCTACAGTGCATTGTTTCTCACCAACTCCCTTTTCAGTGGGCTAAAAATTCATGCAAGACTGAAAGTCTGCAAACTCAGTTGATTCTCAATCAGTTCCAATGACAATAAACTGACTAAATGAATAAGTGACTAAATTCAATAAAATCATCTCATGACTAACAACTTAAAATTTCCTAGTGTTTTAATGTAGATAAAAATATGTATTAATAAGTATTTAGAAATTTTTGCCTGCATATTAAAAAAAAAAGGAAGCAACAGGTTCTTAACCTTGCAATTGATATCACTTGGAGTGATCTGCAGCACAAAGAAGGATACATTTATTTATCACAGGAAAAGAAGGCAGTGATAAGAAAGTGACAGTGAAGGGTTATGTCTTGTATGACTATGTCACTACTGAGTATGACAAATAGATGTCTTGATGTAATTTCCTGTCAATACAAAGTCACATAAAATCTGCACAAAATAAAATAAAGATTTTTCAGTTCTCTATTTTGCATTTGGATACTTTCACATCCTCATATTTGAATCAGAAACAAATCAAGATCTGAATGAAAAAGAATCATTGGAATGATATCCAATATTTTAAACATTCTGACACTGAACTGCTCATATCAGATCTCAGTATGGCTAGATTTAAGGTACAGATATATGTTGAATTAATATATTCACTACTTACTGATGGTAACAAACTAAACAGAATATAAATTTTAAAACAAATAAAAAAAATACCTCTCCCAAACCTGGAATCAAAAGATTTTTTTCCTACTTTTTAAGTTTAAAATTCAATTGTTTACTTTTAGAAGATTAATCATCACCTATTACAGAAAGTGACTCTGAGAAATTATTTCAGTCTTTAATCTAGTAGTACCTTATTAAGACACTATGATAGTAAATGAAGTATTGTGCAGATGAATGTATATTACCTTTCAACTGCACTCCACTTGTATTTATTTCTCACTATATAAATATTTATCACAAAGTCTTTAAAAACTGGATGTCAACACAGACAGTTAGGGAAAAAGCCATCTCTCCAGGTAGAACAGAATCAGATTTTATTTTTCAGACTTTATTTATATAGCTTGCTAAGCATAAGCAAAACAGCTACTAATTATTTTAGGCAGTTACTTACTTCAGCAGGACTCTGCAGCTGCAAATATAGCTGTGATCTCATAGCTGAGTTAAAAATTGCAAGCCATTGTTAGACTAAGCTCTTATAATTGAAGCAACTACACGCTCATCTCTAACACACAGCTTGAAGCACCAGCCAAACAGAAATATTTTCAAACCAACTCCAGTGCCAAAACTGTTTTATAAAGGTAGTTCTGTTTTATACTTATTAATCATAATGGTGAAGTATTTTCAAAAAGTAATTATTAACAAATATTTTTAAGATGATGGACAATCTTCAGCAATATTCCTCAGTTTGGGCAGTGGAAAGAAAAATCAGTAACAGATGAAGATATAAACCTTCATATGATGAAGCCCCTGTTCCCGAAGATGAAAATTCTATATTATGAAAAGAGAAGTAGTTATGTGACAAGTGACAATAGCATTTTAAAAACACACATATCACAAAGCAACCTCCTTCTAAAATAAAGTTGAAGGCCTGGAAGAAAATAAAGTTCATGTGGGTTAGAATTTTGCTTCCTGATTAATGTATTAAACTACTACTCTTCCTGAACAAATTCCAAACAAAAAATAAGCATGTAGCTGACCAAATATATTGTTTTGATGCTTCTGTTTCAGCTTTGTACAGCTCTCCTCCACACAAAATACAAATTCATTTTTAGAACTATTTTATAAATCTTAAGAACATTTAAGAAACCCACCACATTTCAGGACCCCTCATGGTTTCTACATTTACTGAGAACTATGGACTGGTTCAGTTTCATAATTCTTTAGAAGCCAGAATAGGCTTCAGGCATGGCACTGAAGAGGAGATAACCAGTGATCTTACATAGAGATGGCTATTCCAATGTCAGTACCTCAGTAGAGAGGGAAACCAAATAAGATTTCCCCAGTTACTAAGTGCCCGGGTTTGAACTATCAGTGTGCTGTGGCTCAGCTGCAGTTCAAGTTACAGACTTACATAGGGAGTAAAACTGATCTCTCCAGGGCTGAATTTTCCCCTGCAGCCCAACCCATTGCCTTTTCTTTTGCTTCTGGTTGTGCACGGGTTATATGAAAAGAGTGTTTGCATGAAGACTTCCTTCAACAGCAGTCCTTGTAAGAGGACTACGTTATAATCTTGAAGTTATGTGATTGAAAATACAGTTCCATTCAATTCTTGCCTCAAGTCACCAAAGGACTGAAGCCACTAATTTTGTTTTTAAACACCTGATATAGCCACCAACTTAAGGACAAATTTGTCTGTTTCAGAAAAGTATGTATGATTCAGATTTTATAAACACAACAACAAATAATAAGTTAGATTTTTATTGTGGATATAGTGGAAATGTTTTTGAGTCAGTGTCCTTCAAACTAGTGTAGATAGTCAAATAAATATATTTAGCCTTTTTAGCCTTGAGCTTCACAATCCTCTATGGACAACTAATATGCTAAACTATGTTCATTAAAAAGATAAACCTTTTTCATGGCAAGTTAATACATAATGTAATTATTGAAATTTTAATACTTTGAAAAGACACAGAGCATGTTTTCTAGGAGCATTGTTTTGAAAACTACAGAAACAGATAATCTTGTTGCCACAGAATTGAGGAATGACAGGAAAAATACACTTTCTTAGGACACTGATCTTCGCTATTCTCTGTAACACAAGAGAAGACAGTAAGTTACATACTGTTCAATCAATTACCTCCAACCTCTCCTCCAGATGAGGCAATTTTTGAGAGGTTTAAATATGTTGTTCCCACTACATCATTTTTTGTAAGACGATCCCTACAAAAAGAAAAAAAACACAGACTTTATTTAAATATAACGCTGGTCATCACACAGATAAACAAGCTACTGGTACACACCTTTTGTATAGCCTGGAATGCTTTAATATGACTAAGATGGTAATGACTGACTACAAAAGTGGGCTGTGCCATGAAGAAATCACCTGACTTTTACACTGTCACTTAGAAAGTGACAGTGCTCAGTCCTCACTGCACAAAATTAACAATATTCTCATTAATCAGGTCTTTTGTAAAGAAACCATAAAGATACTTAAACACTCATTTAGATACTCTCATAGACTGTAAAATACCTGATAACAATAGAACCAGACTTTTCTTCACCTAATATAATTATGCTTATTTAGTGTTTTGATTAAAAGTCATAACTCACCAGTCAATGACTGAAATTTTTATTTTCTCACACATTGAAGGAAACTGAAAAAAAGCAATTAAAGTAAAATAACTCATTATTTATTGCACCTCTGTAATGTTAGTGCCCTGAGTTCCAAAAGGGTGGATGCTTTCTATAGAAACAAGGGTTTAAAAACTGACCTTGATTTGGAGAGAAATAATTTGATTCCACTCTGGATTGGCATTTTTCTCAATTATATTTGTGCAAACCTGCCAAAAATAAAATCACAGCACATCAAAGATAAAACAGACAAAACAGCATATACTAGCTATGGCTTAGGGTACATCAGAATCTGTTTGGAAAAAATAGGTAGTAGTTAATGATGAATGATGAGTGGTTTATGCTTCAGTGAGCCATCAGCTTTCCATTGATAACAACTGCTAAAGTGATCTGCATATGCAACATCACTGAGTATTAGAGGCAAAGGAAAATTTGGAAACAGTGTTTAAACTTAAGATTGGGGTTGTCCTACTCTTTATTTTCACTTGCTACAATTAAATGAAATTTTTAAAGCTTGTTATTTTCACAAGTCACAGTTGAATGTGCTTTCAAATTAGTACTGAAGTCTTATCACAGCAAAGAAACAGAGGAAGGAATTACTTAATCCAACTTCCCTTATGCAGATTTCAGAGTGGATGGAGAATATGGGAGAGGCTATATTATTTGCTAGACGTATCTTTTAAAGAGCCTCTGCATTCCTGGGTGTGGCACCCTGATTATATAAACATATTAAAGGAATGACCAAAAATACTGGCTACCAATGAATGTAAGTTGTGCAGTTGTGCTCCAGATCAAATCTGGCATTCTAAGGAACACATTAGTAATAAAATGCAGAAATGCTGTTAACCTGTGCAGAAAGATCTGTATCATGAGTTACAGAAAGCCACCAGGAACAGCCAGCGGCCAAGGAATCTGGCGTGCAGGGGTTATAGCATTTAGTCACATTTTGCTTTTATTAGTCATCAGCTCTACAACCTTTCTACTGTACCTCGCAGTTTGTCCTCACTTTAAACAGTGAGCTTTGTTTTTTATTGTTTTTATTTCCATAATTTCAGTAAACTTAAAAATTCATATTACGATATGAAATCTGTTCTCAAGACTATAATTGAGAACAATTCAGATATTTAAAGATTCAGATATTTACTAAATTACCTTTTTTCCAGCAAAAGAGACTTCTACAAATGGATCAACCAGGTTTTTCTTGTCTGCTTCTCCTCCAAATATCTCCTTGACAGTCTGTGCAAAAGCATCATCCACTGGAGAGAAGTGTCAAAGATTAAATTAAGGTGGTTGGTTGTTGTTACTGATGATGATGAGCATCATTATCAGCCTAAATAATAAGTTGCCTATTCCAATCCCACCCAAATCAACCACCTTACAGACCTAGGAAGTGTAAAGTCTAAGATGGTAAACCTGATGAAAATTCTGAAGAGTATTGCTGGTAAAAATGGTGAATTTAGCCTTTGGAGCAATCTTAAGAATACAGATTTTTCAAACATCGTAAGAAGTGGTGATGTGCTCCTGAATTTAAAGACATCACTGTATTTCAAAAACATTATGCATGTATCTGTAGACATTGCCATTTATTGTCACAGATACAGGTGAGAAAATAAGCTAATAAAGGATAGAAAGCCACCTATAGTCTATCAGAGAACACATATGGCATATAATGAGAGAAACAGCCTTCATCCCAGCAATACAGGATTGACACAAGTAAAATCTCACTGAAAGAGTTAATACCAAACCTCATACAAGTTTCCCTGTCCTCCAAAGCTGTTTATTTAAGCTTATGGTGTTCAGCTCAGAGCCCACAAGCTGCCTGCTGCTTTCTGAGGCGTGTCAGCTCCTACTTTCTTGTTTGCCATGGCCACTCCAGGGCAGGCTGCTGGCACTGCAGGGAGCCCTGGCCATGCAGCACAGCCCGCAGCAGTCCTGGGGCCCTTCCCCTCGGAACACACCTGCAGTGTGAGCACCTGTGAAGCACAGCGAATGGAATGCTGGGGAGAGGAACTGCAGGAGGCCAGCAGCAGTGTTACTTATCTACTGGGATCTAAATGACATTGGAAAAGAGAGATGCAGGGAACCAACTGTCTAACAACCTGTCCAAAGTGGGCAGGGATCAGGATCCAGTGGCAAGTTGACACATGGACTATATATTTGAGGAGCTGTGCACAGAACATCCACCTTACCCACATATCAACTGTTACTTGCATGTAACCCGTGTGGCTGGAGAGGGCTAGTGAAGAGGACCCCTTCCCACTACCATTCAGCAACAGATAAACATATCTAATCTAATGGGTAACACAGTAAACTAACCATTACAAGAATTAAGTAGACTTACTTATAATTTAAAGAGGACTGGAGCCACCACAGAATTATTGGCTCAATTAAAAATAAAAAAAACTCAAGATGTTTTATGTTCAAGGAACGTTTCTGAACAGCTAACACAAATAAATATTTCTTATAGTAACCAAATACACCAATGGACAAGTTGGGAGAAGCTATGTACTCTGTGGGATGTCCTCAGCTCTGTAGATTTTGAGAAGGAAAGTGACCCATCGAAGTGCAATTCCAGCAGGTAATAACAGATTGCTCTCCACATCATCGCTTTCATTATCTCTCTCCCTTTTCTCCACCTGTGGGAAGATACAGTGGTATACAAGTAAGACAGAGCAATGCAGAGAACTAAGGTGATTAGTTAAACTCGTGCCCACAACATTCTTCAACAGAAGACTGTTGTCAGTTTCATCACAAAGAATGAGACTGTATCAAATTATCAAGCCACAAAAAATTAATTTTAGATAAACTATTTCACTTATACTTTCATGTCTGAAGAACTCAATTGCAGGAGCCCATTATAATCAGATTTTTAAAATTATCATCATCAGATGATTATGATTTTGACACATTTGCAACGTAAATTCATGTAAATTTCATATTCATCTCAAGATAAAGCCTATTACAGCAATTAGAAGGGTTTACAACTGATACATATTTACCAGAACTTACTGTTCCTCATTTAAACCTAAACACACCACAAATAACTAGACATATCCTTGTGATTGCAAGAATCTTCAGGATAGCAGAGAGGAAGAGTTAATATGGAACAAGAAGGAAATCTTCCATAGTTCTGGGGACCATGCTATATTTAACAAGGGAGTACCAGTATGCAAAAATCTCAGGCAGGAAGAACAGCAGAAATTAATCTATAGACAATAATCAAATAAGAAAAATATTACAAGAAAAAAGGGCCTGTTTTTACTGTTACAGAACAGCAGACAGTTAAGGATTGGATTGTTAAAACTACGACTGCTTTCATATGCATCAAATTACTTGTGCCTGGCTTGTAATTACTGATGGGTCTGATTTTCACCTAGAAAACCCTGGAGCTTTCTGGTACTTGGGTGTCTATGGGCTTGTCTACATTATGTGGTAGTGGAGACATTCCTGACTTAGTCCTGGAACTAGTATCAGTATGTTACTCATTCTGATTAGCTCTACTAAGGCGAATTACATATTAGCTTGCATGCAAAAACATCTCTACTTCCAGTATGTGAAGGAGTATCTACAAATGGTAGATCAACACACCAAGAGCTGGTCCAGAGGTTGCTTAACTAGGCAGAATAACAAAACACCCTTTGAGTTAGCCACTTAGTACTGCATGCCATTGAAACCACTTCTAAATCTTGTCTTACTTTTAAATACTGCTCACAAAGCAAATTATACAGTATTAAAAAAATGTTGGGGGGACATAAATAAATATTTGCAGGGTGGAGAGGGGAAGAAAAACATTTAAATGAAACTTACTGGTGGCTCATCTCCAGTTCCCAGGACAAACATGCTGACTTTCATGTAGCCTTTGGGTCCTGAATTTGTATCTTCAGGATCATTCAGCAAAAGCCATTTTCTCATGACTGCATGGCCTGAATAAAACAAAAAACACCACTAGCTCCCAGTAATATCCATTACAAAACTGCAGACATCCTATAAACAGTCAACTATTCCAAAAGAACACTTTATCCTAAATTATCCTAATTATTTAAAAAATTTATTCTGTTCTAGACAAGTCTGCAGAGTGCCATTCAAACAAGAAATCTAGTGTTAAAATGTCAGGGCACACTAATTCAGGGACATAATTATCAATTATTTTTGCATTATTTTCCAAATTTTAGGTCTTTGATACAAAAAAGAGGCTTGTACTTCATCTTGAAATGACTGAAAGAGCTATGTAATGTTGGATTAGTTAAAGTTAATACTTAAAGCAGCAAACTTAAATAACTTTACATTAACTTTCTTCTTTTACTCCAGAAATTCAATGAAATGTTTCAACTTCTAGTTTCAAGATAGGAAAGAAGTTCTGAAGTAAGTGTTACTCACCAGGTTCATCATAAACATAGCCAATGTCAATCTGAAACAAAGAGCAAAGGCATTATCTCTGAAGAAATATCAAAACAGAAAAATGGTTGTCAACTCCCCTCACATTTTTCATGAGTACGACTACCTTGTTCTCTTGTCACAAACAAGAGTTTACATAGTGTATTATTGGGAGGAAAAAGAGAAACTACCTTACATTGAAAAAATGAGGGATTATGAATGGATACAGCAGCCAAGAAAAAAATGCAAGAAAAGATGTATTAGAACTAACATCTGTAGTTACTCCCCTCTTTCCTCAGATCCCCAGCTTTTGCATTTACCAAAGACAGAAGATGGGCTAGCTTACTGCTTCTTGAATTCCCTGTGTTTAGCCATTATTTTATGTGCAGACAGGCTTTTCAGGACACTTTTGTGCTTATTTCCTGCTCAACATCTCATCCTTCAGTTCCAGAAATGAGTTTTACTTTTTAAATGAATAATTTCCTTTCCTTTAATTAAGAATATGACCAATTCCCCCCCCCCCCCCCCCCCCCCCCCCCACCGTGTCCAACCTGGACAAGATTGCACATATGCCATGACTGCATTTATTGTATCAGATTTCAAACATGTTCAGGAAGGTAAGTATGTTTGCTCATGGCAATTGGGGCTAGTATTCCTTGCAGACAGAGTCTGAAAGGGTGATTTTCTAGACAGAATTACCCTTGCGGTTTTCTCTTGGAATGTGTGCCTGCAGGAACAGAAAGAAGCTGAATGACAAGTTATCACCTGCTTAGTGAATGATCAACCCTCCACAGAACAATATACCCCTGAGTCACTATAACTTACAGAGAGAATAAGCAGGGAGAAGCAAAAAGCAACCAGCTTTGTGGCAGAAAGTGTTTAATTCAGCAAAGAGCATTCTTCACCATTTGCATATTTTTGTAAAAGCTGGTCCAGAGACCTACTGACTTTATGCAGTGGAAAATAAGCAAGCAGAAAATACTAATACTGGAAATGTTATAACAGGGGATTGCATAGCCATTACAATTGCCATGAGTATTCTTAGTCCATATTGCATTAGAAATATCTTCAACAGGCAGACACCTACATAACAAATCCAAATAAAGACAATGTCACTAATATAATCAGAAATTATTTTAACTAAGAGACTCTTCCACCATTTCTTTTACTTAACTTCTGACCAAAGGAACACCTTTCCACATAATTTGAAAATATGTACCCATGTGCCACCACACAAATAACTATTCTCCCTACTATAATTCCCTGTTAAAATTATCTCTTCAAACCCTGCATCATAACAAATAATCATCTCACCTCCCAAGGAAAAAAATTACCTTTTCTCAAATATTATTTTCCTCTTGGATGCAAACTAGAGAACTTGGTATATAAACCACACGAATGTCTTTAATAATAATCTTCTACTCAAATGAGAAAAATACTTACTAGTGCTTTGAGCAAATGGTGTCTAGCATCAGAAGCAAGACATCATCAAGTAATTCTCTGGTCCCATGCTAAAGTATAAATTTAAGATTTAAAACTAGTACTTAAAAAAATTCTCCCATTTTATTTAATTTAGTCAAGATACAGAAGTTACTTCATACTCACCTTAAATTCTCCCATTAGACAGTCTGCTCGTAGAGAGTAGGAATCATACACCTAAAAAGACAGAGGAGCATGAAACAGGAATGTTACTAAACATCACAGTGAAAATGGCCAGCCACTGCCATCTGCATCCAGCAGCCTTTTGATTATGTGCTGTTTTTTCTTACCCGAATACTAACTGTTTCATCAAGCAACTCTAAAGGAGTCATGTGGACATTGTAGAAAAATATCTGTTAGGGTAAAAACAAACAAAAAAACCTGTCTCAAAATGATGAACATGTAATTCTCTAAACATAAAATGCAAAACCATTATTTTAAGAGGCATGTGAAGTGTGCCTGATACAGTACTTTTACCCTGCCTCTTTGCTGGACAAATTATATGATAATTTAGTGCAGAATAAAAAACTAAATTTAGTAAATAGACTCAGTACAAAACAGACAAGTCAGTCACAACTTCCATTTGAATGAATGCAGTAAACATAACTGTGCTGCAAACTTTCAGCACTACCCTTCCTTCTTGCTCTGCCCTTCACATTTCTCTCAGGGAAACAACTTTGGGAACTGTAATAGTTGTTCATTTTCCAGGACATTAAATCCTGGTCTAACCACCTCTATTGTAATTGACAAAAAGGTCTGGCTAGTGGTGACAGTGATTGTAATTTTTGAAATTTCAAGGCCATAAGAATAAATCTAAGAGTCTGACAGCATGAGGGGAAATATACTCTTTATTAGCTTCTCTGCTTTCATAATAGTATATGCCTCACTAAGTTTGGTCTTTGGTCCCAGCTATCCTCCAGCCACTATTTTATCCAACAAAACAGAAGGGTACGTGAACATGGTCCCTCCTATTCCATTTTTAGACTAGTCTGCATACTGAGACTGCCTAGGAATTGTTTCAATATAAGGTGCAGCTGACTTTTTGCCCTCCCTGTTTATTCCATAGCTTCATAAACCTTCACACTACCTGGAGTTTAGTCTAAGTTTCAAAGCTGTATAACTCCCTTGGTTTTGCCTGCATGTATTAGACACACTTGCCACAGTTCCAGAATCTTCTGGATTTTCCACACACATTCACATAACGAGAGTTAGTCTCAGCATTCTCTCCTAATGATTTCTAATTAGTCTTCTGTGATTTTTATAACGCGCACACTATACCAAGTGATTCTGTCGCATGGCCAACTGCACCAAAGAACATGTTCCATATGTCCCAGCTGAAGTTTGAGTTCCTTCTATATAGTTTTATCTGCTAAGACTGTTGGTGACAGAGATGTGTTTATGTGAACACATAAAGAAAGGGACTGGAAATGGCAAAATGCATATTAGCCATAATTACACATAAATATTAGCAAGTTCTTATTAATTTATCATAATGAAAACCTGTATTAACTATTTTTCTACAGTTGATAGCATGAACATTTCAACTAGAGTGTTATACCACTCACTTCATCAAAATACGGGTTATTTCCTCTTTTGATTCTTGTCCGGTGTGTTTGACCACAAACATGAACTTTCACTACTGGTTTTATGTTATTTCCAGGTAACTGACGACCTTCAATGACTCTAACACGAATCTGGAAAAAAACCAAACCATCAAATATTTGTATAAAATCATTCTCTATATTATGTATCATCCTGGTGACAGTAATTTCTTATTATACCAACAAAAAAGTTGCCAAAACCTGAAGAAGCTGGCAGTTATGGACCAGACAGACTTTTCAAGCTTAACTATGACAGCAAGTATAATTTTACTGTAAGTTTACAAGACAAGTTAAGGTAAATAATTTCAGTAGGCTCACTTGCCAAAACTACTTATTTTTAAAGCTGCTGTCATAGTTTGAAATCTATACAACTACACAATAAAAAAGGTTCATCTGAATTTCAGTCAGAACAGTACAAAATCAGATATCTCAGTAACAGGCACATTTTTGTGAAGAATACTTTTTAAGTACTGGCTGGCAAAGGAAGTGGCCAATTGTCTCTGCAGTGCATTAGATTTGCACAAGCTGACATTAAATTGGGCTCAGGCTATGTGAAAGATGCAGTGTCATGCTTGGCAGAAAAACAGAACATGCAATATTTAATAAATCTATTACCTGGAAGTCTTGTGGTTTGTTAGAAAGGATTCTCCGTGTTTTCTTTCCTTTGGTGATGCGTTTCACTAGCTGGGCTTCCTTTGTGCCGCTTGGAACTGTTGGTGTGATACCACCAACTGGGCCATCCAATATATCCTCATAATCTCCAACATCTTCTCCATCTCATACAGAAAAAAACAGTGCAATTAATAAACAAATAGCAGAGCTTGATGTTAAAGTTACAGGAGTAAGAGTCTGACATCCAAGAGTTTCACTAAAACTGTATTATCTCATGTCAATTTTTTTTGCCAACAACATGATTCCATGTACAAATTAATATCCTAACCAAACTACCTCTAGATCTGTCTCCCTTCAGCATGCAGAGTGTCTAATACAATTCCCATACACAGACTTTTTTGAATCAACTGATTGAAGCAAAGCACAGCTGAGCTGTAACCAACACCCAGCTAGTTCACAATACACCAGAGGGGACTCATTTTATTCCAACAGAAATTGTTTTCCCTCCTCAAGACTAGGCTATAGCACAGCATTGGTTTTTAGTTCAGAATCTTGAATATATGAAGACTTTTAGACTCTGCCATCCAAAATAAAACTCTGAATCCTTCTCCGCAGCACCTAAGTGTGGAATGTTTCTTAGTAAGCCTCTTTGACAGTTCTGAAATCAGCATACCTGTGAAAGGCAGTTCTACAACCACATGACACTACAAAACTGAATCATACAGTGAGATTCCAGTATTGCAAAACAGGATCCATAAATATCTAGACCACAAAAGTGGTCCCTCCCAGATGTTTTCAGCTTCTTTTTCTTAACTGAAAAACAGTGACTGGGGCAAAATCTAAAGGAAGACTGAGCTGTGTCTCTGATGATTAGCATTAACAGAATTTGCATTTTTAGCCTTCAACTCCACATTTTCATAAAATTATTCTGAAGTGTAGTGATTTAACACACAGTTTTTGTGATTGCATTATCTATCCTTCTACTCCAAGAACAGCTCTCAGTGAGGCTAATGGAATCAAAATTTCCCTCCAGAATTCAATTTTTATCTTCTTATGTTATTATCTATCACCAAATACTGGTCAAAACTATTTACTTCTCTTCAAACACTTAACATTTATTACATTTACTTCTGCACAAACACAGCCTTGATATTAGGCTAATTAGCTGCCTGTCAACTGCAAAAACATGTTGTTACTTCACAGAGTCTGGGAAATGAGAGGATCTCAAAAACACTCTCAGCAAAAGCCTGGTTAATATAATTTATAGGGAGACCAAAGAGTATTCCTTACTGATCACAGTGTTTCATTGGCTAGTCAAATACCAAGTCTCAAATAAGATAAAACAGTGTTTTCGAAAACTTAATTATTCTATAGGGAAAAAAAGGTTTAATGATTTAAGAAAATTTTTCACAAAGCTCCCTGACAAATAAATAGATGTGACTTTCCTGCTTTTGGATCAGCCCTAGCATTACAGCAGATAATTGCTGTTTCCTTGAGCATTCAAAATCCTTTCTTTCCTAAACAAAAGCCATTTTGAAAAGCTTTTAAACCAACATCATTATTTTGCAACCTGATTCCACTAGAGAAAATTATGCTAAAATCCATTTTCTGTCAAGAAATGCCAACTTTCTTCTTAGCTGTAGTTCTGAATCATCCTTAATTTCTTTAAAATCACTACCTGGCAGTCTTGACATGGTTCTTTCTGGTGAAATTTTCTTCTGATGAACAACGCTATTGAATCACTTTCTTGCCTTATCTTAAATAGCTACATGAGCTTTTAACAATAACATTCTGAGAAAAGACTGAAATACCTTCTTGTGTATCGGTCCCTCTGGGATCATTTGGATTTGCAGGTCCAGCTGGAGGCTCATATCCTACTACCAAATCAATTGTTGCCTATAGAGAAATACACAATATTCACAACAGTTAATTTAAAGCAATAGGTTGTTCTTACACCGTACACAAACAGTTAACTATTCATAGTCACAGCACATTTTTATAAAGTTTCTGCTACTACTAAATTGATAAACTGTTATTAAAGTATATATATAATAAAGATTACACAATTTGCAGCTAAAATGAAAGAGGCTCTAAAATAATATCTAACAAATGGAATTGCTGTGGTTTTTATTCAGAAAAATCTGTCACAATGCAAGAATACAAGATGCTCTACAAATGTTAATTTATTTGGTTCCACAATATTCATGGCAGACAAGGTGACATCCTAAATTTGCAGACAGGAAAATAAAGGCAGTGGAGAAGTAACACTATCTGATCAACAACTTAACAAGTCTGAACCATAAGTAAAACTTCCTATCTGGCTTTCGCAATTGCTTGTTCATACCTCCATCCTGGAACAAAAGCACTATGTCATTTTCCATTCTAATCATAGAATTGTCTTTTTTGTGCTTGTCTGCGGTTTTGGATTACAGAACAAACCATTATTATTCCTAGTTGCCAGAGTAACATGAGGAGCCAACAAAAAAAAGCCCAACCCTGTGACCAACTAATCATGATATTAAACTGCAGCTGATGAGAAACTGAAATTACTCTTACAGCCTCTTGTTAGTTAAGCGTACTAGAATGCAACATGAAGTGCCTTAACAGCTAAACTACACAAACATAGTAAGGCCCCAGCTTCTAGAAACTACTTAATAACTAAGTCAATAACCAGGTAAGTTTAAATATGTGCTGAACCAAGTTAAACAAGTTCTTGTGTGGTTTTCTGAACTGAGCTGGCAGTGAGCATGTACACGATCATGTGCTTTCCAGCATCATTGCTATGATACATGTGGCTATTAGAAAGAATACAGCAAAAAGAAGTGCATACGTGACCTCCATCTGGTACTTGGAAAGTGCACTTTTTCAACATCAGGCTGATTTCCATGCATATTCTGTGGCCAATAATATTTATAACATATATATACAAATATATAATACATACACAGAAAGCAATTTTATGACTTAAAGCATATTAAACAAACTCAGATGATATAGACATAAGTCTATCTTGCTATAAATTTCCTCTGGAATTTTTGCTACAAATTTCCAAGCATTAAATTGATACCCTGTTGCTGGAACATTTTGATCAAGAATACAGTAAAATAAACAAATGTCACTCACTCCAATTTCTTGTCCCCTTTCATTTAGTAGAGGGATGAGTTTGAAGGGAAAAGATCTGCTTTGATTACCTACAAGATCCTTAAGTGCTATAGATGCACTGCCAATTAATCTGAAATGAAACAAAAACCATTAGAATGCAAGTATACACCAAACAGAGGTTCCCCTTTTTCTTTTGCTGGTGTCTGTTAGTCGACCAAGTAACTTCAGCCAGGACTTGAAAACTCAAAGCACAACAAAAGATCATTGCAAATGCCATGTAATGATTGTGTACCACTAATTTGTATTTTCTGTTTCATTACACTTAAATGTGCTGGTGTTCTTTATGGAAGACACAGCTTTAATTTAAGAGGTTAAAAACCTAAATTGAATTAATTTTCTATGTATTTTTGAAAATCATCTCCAGTGTAACTTTCAACAGCCATGTCACTTGTTTCAACCCCTGAATTCTCACTGGTAAACTAAATGATATAATACTTTCTTTCCCTATATAGCTTTGCAAACCCTAAGCTGAGAAGTAATGGATAAAAGCTAGATATGATAGCTATTGGACTACATAGAAAGAGACACAAAACCAGATACATGCACACATCCCAATGAAAGAGAACAAATGCAATTAATGTGCTTACTAGAGAACTCACAAAACTAATCTTCATGCCCATCTACATTTTGGAACATGCTCATCTTCTTGCTTCTAAATCCTCAGAATGTTTCATGTGGTTCTAAAGAGGCCTCCCAAAGGGAGGTGGCTCAGGGGATCTGACACGTGGGAGACTTTCCTGAGCTACTTCTTACTGCTGTGGGACTGCGTCTGTCACACCCATCGTCTCCCAAAAAGCTGAAAACTGTATATACTTTTGATCTGAGAGACTTCTTCTAGGCAGAGTTTCTCACAGTGTGGCAATGGTCTCATAATACCTGGCATTGTATTTCATTGCCATAGTATGTAGAAACAGTTTACTCCTATACTGAAGTGGATTATTGGAATTACTAAGATTTTTGGCAATGAAAAAAACCAAGATAATTTTATCCTTTACAAACAAAATACCAGCTTTGCTGCCAAAGAGGAAAAAAGATCTGCATGCAGAGAACCTAACTGAGGTCCCTTGAGATTGCAGTGCTTTTTTATGGAGAAGCTAAGAACGCAAGGGTATTTTTGACACAGAGCAAGAGCATTATTATAGCAAGTCTCAGGTGCTATGTTATGAGAACATAAAATAATTTTTTTGCAAAGTACATTAGGATAGGTATAAAACATTAATTTCCTGCAAATATACCTTCCAGGTATTACACATTACAGCTTTTGTTTAGCTGTGTATGAAAAATAGCTACACTTGCTGCCTGAATGACTTGTTAGAATTAGTTTGGTGCTGTCACTTCCTCAGGCAATTCTGCTTTCTTAGTTCATCTCACTCCTCCAAAAACCAGCTATCTTTTTGACAGTTTTGGCTCACTACTCAATTTTCATTTCTGCTCCCCAAAACTGCCAGAGCACAGTAATACTCCAGCTGTTTATCAACAGGGGATGGTCTAGATGTGAAACACAGATCAGGCCATTCTGCAGAGGAAATGCACAAAGCTGTTCTAATCTTTAAGATGACCATAATTGAAACTCTGATGACACTTCTAACACCTGTCTCTGCTCCCTTTACTGAGCAGACACCTGGATCCAGTATTGTAGTCTCAATTCAGTGTCCTTTAAAAAAACATCAGAAGTATACCTAGTTATTTCAGTGAGCATTACATGAACCATAGGTACATTTTTAGTTTTTACAAATTGCTTGACAGAGATGGACATCAGCTGAAACACTGTCTCCATGCATTACTCCATGATGGGGAGGTTAAGAAGCAACTTCTCTTGTTAGGTAATTAAAGTTGCATTTAATCCCCAAGACTAGATTTGGAACATCAGAGATACATGCCATGGTGCATGCAATGCCTACCTAGCTCAGGAAATGACCAAGTCTTGCTAAAAGAGAGAGGCTATATTTTTTCACCTGTCACTTCAACAGTCCAAAAAAGGGTGTTACATAGAAGTTGAGTAAACCTGACACTACACACCAAATGACCAAACTTAGCTATGTCATGCAGACAGTCACTGATACTATTCAACAGTCAAACTAAAGCAGAAAAAGTTCATTCTATAAAGATTGTAAATCCCAGAACAACTAAGAGAGAAAAATATTGGGTAGCTTAACCCATTTTCCTCTTTATTACACAGCCTTCTAACAGGTTAATAGCTTTGGAAACAATTATAAGAAAATGAGAAACGATTCTTACATTTAGAACAAATGCTTGAATTTCCTTTACACAGCTGGATACTGAAAGAAACCAACTTCACTCTTTCCTTCAATGCAAAATTAATCAATATCAATTCCAAATATTCTTATTTTCCCTAAATCTTCCAATTGTGACTATGCCTTCCTGTTTGAGAATAACAAATAGAACAAGACTAGCAAAAAGCAGCTAGGCCAAATCTGATTCTGAAGAAAGACAAAGAAAATATTCTTCTATGCACATTTGTAGAAAAATTATGTAGACTTGACATTTTGATTTGATGTGAGCTGGAGTGACTTACATTAACTTCAAAAACATCATCAATTCAGAAGCCACTCAAAGTAATCTCAAATTATCAGGATGACTGTTTTAGCTACCACACCCTCCTATCTGGTGACATTAACTCAAGAGGAGCTGTTCAAAATAGTGCTTTTGAAATTTTTCACTGTAAATTTCCATTTCTACATCTTTATCTGTCTTGTGCAAATGATAACTGCACACATTTGAATGCACAGTAACCATTTTTAAAATACTGATCACCTTCAGAAGTCTGAAGAGGGAATCTGTTACACACACTCCTTGCCTGCAATCAGTTGCCTCTATAGTCTTCTGTTTCCCTCTCCGTTAGGTTGGGCAACAATAGTCTCCAGTCTTGTTTCTACTCTAGAAAGACTGAGAAATTTAATATTCAGTCTATATCCTATCTTAGTCTACTTCTAAGCTCTAGCCAAATTCTAAGCTTTGGGCAGTATTCTGCCTTCCCCAAAGTCATCTTGTTCACTGGATTTCACGCCTCGCTTAGCAGAACCACGGAACCGAGTAAGTTGAAAGAAACCACTCAAGATCATCTAGTCCACTGCCTCTGCTCAAGCAGAGTCAGCTATTACAGGTTATCCAGGACCATGTCCAGTCTGGCTGTGATTATAGCTACTCAACAACTGAAGTAATCCTTTCAAAAGTAACAAGGAATGCCTCAAAGTCATCAATAGGTCTGATCTTTATCACTTGTCTACAAGTCTTGGAGAAAGTCTTTCTTCTGACATGCTTCTCTCATCTCTCTAATCTTTGGGCTAAGTCAGCTAAGCTTAAGAAGGCAGTGGCTGTTGTGACACCACGTCCATCAACAGATCACTGATGCTTAATGCTTTGCTGCAAGGGCTGCTACTGTACTTCCTTCTGATATATAACTAGACCCTCAGTCCTCTGCATGCCTACTGTGAAGTTGCTGTGTTCCTCTGAAGACTCTACCTTCAGGCAGGATTGTACATCATCTCTATCTAAAGCCATGACTTCCAAGATGACAAGGAGTACTTCCCTTACAGCATAGCTGAAAAGACCACCTGCTACCCATTCATCCTCCAAGGACACTGCTCTTTGCTGGACCTATTTCAGCTTTCTTCCTCTTGCCTGGGAAGAGCAACATTTGACTAATTCCAGATCACACCAGTCTCTTGACACCATCAGGTGGGGATAGTTTCTGCTATTGGATTAGCTTCAGGCATCCTCTGACCTTTTCCTTCATCAGCTGTTTCAGTAGAAGACAGCAAATGAGTATTTCTTCTTAAGTCAGTCAGGTCTTTTAAACTTGCCCAGCTTTGCAAACGTAAAGCAAAAAGCCTGTCCTGCTATAAGCAATTTAAACGTTCTGGTCTTCCACTGAAGAGGACACTAAAGATAAATGCAAAATCCCTGCGCAGAAGCTGATTTGGAACCTTACTAGCATTAGGCCTATAGCACTTTCCTACCAGTAACCAAAGGCAAATACTTAGTTTATAAGCATGAAATCAGTGAACTCCTGATGACCAACTACTGAACACTGAGTTGCATTTGTGCCAGAGCTAATTAATCCATTAGCACTGCAGTTAGCACTTCCCTTTAGCTGCCTAAATAACCAAGAGAAGTGAAACTCCACACCCATGTTTGAATCAGGAAATGCTAACTCACAGTACCAACCATTTTATTATTCCTCTTTGCTTGAAGGTAGCAATCTATACTAAATTCTTTAGCATATCATGCCCACCAGCTGCTTATATGCTACTTCTACTAGAAGTCCAGAGGTTTCAATTGCTGAGAGTCAAGCATTTAAATCCTTTTCCCCTATTTTTAAGGGATTATTTCAGCAGAGGTTTATATTTATCCTTCCCATCAGCAAACTTGATTCCATGCTGCAGTTTTAATTGCTGTAGTCAACCCTTCCTTCTTAGTGTGTTTCATTATAGAGTCTGTGCTACAAGACCCACTACCTACCTTCTGTTACTCATACAATGTTGAACAATTTTTATTAAGAAAAAGCTCTATTTTATCTTTAGTTCTTTGATAATACTCTTTGCATGAACAAATTTTTAAAATTAAACAAAACAAGGATACTGTTTTGTAGAAGGAAGAAAAGCCCAAAACTGAATATTAAAGTGGCTGGATGTTACATACAATGGATACAAGTAAAGCCTTGCAACTATGCACAGTCACACTTATGTGGAAAAGAGTCCACTCAAAAGGGTACAGCTGTAGGAGGATTCAAACAATCCAGAAATTATTTAACTATGAAAAATACTTAATCATGATTAAATAATTTGCTGTGCTGTTGATTTGTGGCTACATTTTTATGCCAGTGAAAAGGGTGTGCCCAAGCTGTTTTTCCCGTGTCACCAGGTTACTAACTACACAAAGGACACGGGAAACACATAATACTGAGTCTTTCAAATAGAATGAAAATCACTTCATACAGACACAACTGTAACTTCCTGTTAACTTCTTTTTCCTAACTTCACAGGGACAACTAAAGTTACTGAGTTTTTTTTTCTTCTTGGGGTTTGTTGGAAGTGTTTGGGGGCGCTTTTTTTTGGTTTGGTTTGGTTTTGATTGGTTTGTTCATTTTTTGGGCTTCTTTTGTTGTTTTGTTTTTTAACTGCACAAATATTTCTGTTCTGAGAGTTTGAAATCTTTCTTCTAACAGTACTAGATATAATAGAAAGCAGATGTGTTCTCTTTTCAAACATCTTGATGCCAGGAAATCTAACTAAGCATGAATCATACCAGTCCTCTGGTTTACTCCTATGATGACCTTTCTGCATACCGTGGTGGTTTGCTTTATTTATCTTTTCCAATGACTGTCTTTTTACCATGATAAGCACTCATTTAATCTATCTGCAGAAGTTTAGTGATCCTGTAAATGAAGCAGTAAATTCTATCTCCAGGAAAAAAGAAATGGAAAAATACTCAAATGTTCTTTCAGGCTTAATTTAGAGAAACATGCCAAAGCAATGAGTTCAGTGTTCTGGCACAGCGTAAAAGCAGAATAAAATCCACTGTCTTGTTCCTCCTGCATCAGTTTAAGAACGAACTGGATGAACAGCTATATCAGTTTCCAAGAGCTGGAACAAATCATGTCTTATATTGCAAATTTCTCTGTTGTTCCAGAGGGGAGTATGGGTTTTGCAGTCACCTCTCAGGTACAGCACCAGAGCAGGTGCCTGGAACCTCAGGGCTAAGGGTGCTTGGAACAGCAGGGTGTGGATGGGCTGGGAGCTACACCAGCGAGCAGAGAGAGGTTGGGTACAGTAACACATGGCTCTTCTTCCAGCCTACACTGCAGCAAAGTGGAGGCAGAACATTGTTTCTACCTTGAAAATAACAGTAGCAATCCCCGCTGATTATTTTCCTTCTGAAGACAGCAAATAAAGCCAAAGACCTGATGTAGTTTCTTCTCACTGCTTATTCTCAGACAACAGAGGCCTCTAGGCATACTCTTTACAGTCAAAAACGAAATCCAAGTTCAATCTAGACTTTAAAGTAAAATATATAAAAATATGAAACTCTAAGGGAAAGATAACTGATTTTTACTCAAATCCCACTTAGCTCAAACACTTGATACACCTCCCAAATTAATTCCTGAATGTCAAAAGCACTCAGCAAACATTTGGTTTCTTAAACTGTCATTAGATTAGCCCTCAATAGAAAGGCCTTTAGGCAGCCATTGCACTCCACCTTTCCAATCCTGAACTACAAACAAAACAAGGGAGTGTCATTTGCACACTCTTCTACTGAGCACCCTTTTGAAACGCTGCAGCCCTGCAGGTGTGTATCCAACCATAGAGTTTTTCTTAAGTATTAAAAGAGGATACTGTGAAAAAATAGCAAATCTGTGATATAGTAGTCCTAAATCTCTTTCCAATTCAGCAAATAGAATCAGTAAATCTACAGAAATACAGGTTATGCATACATGCAAGTGGTAGGTGTTACAGTGCTTTGTGTCTTTGAAAGAAATCCAACATGCTATTTCCTATTATCTTGTTACAGTCAAGATGCCTGCTCTTTTTTCCCACTTCTCATCCGGTCATCCTCTTTTCCCTGCCAATAGACCTTCCAAGCACATCACATACTGCAAGTACGTGGCTGTTATTGAGCATCTGTTTTCAAAGGGCAATACTTTGAAGGTGTTACTCTGGCTTTGGTATGGATTCCATATATTTTTTGCACAGCTCCATACACGGGAAGTCACTTTCCCAAAGAATTTCAGTGGTTTACTTTTCAAATTGTAGACACAGTTAAGTATGTGGTGGACAACTTCCAGTGCATAAACCCATGCAAAAAAAAAAAAAAAAAAGGGCATTTGCACAAGTTGGGAGTTAAGCGTTACAAATCTGAGTCTAGATGATATTTCCAAATACAGTTTGGAAAAAAAAGACAAACCAAACCCAAAACAATACATGCCTACTTAACCCTGAACCCATATACAGAGTGAAACATTTTAGGTGCTTCAGACAGTCACCTTCCTTTATTTTCTGATACATTATAAAATCCATTACAAAATTCAGATCACTGACAGGCTTTCCTATCTCAAATTCTGGGAAATGTCTGCAGTCAGAGGGATGCAATATATTCCTGCTTTACTGACCTGCAGGAATCTCAAGAATGAGAGACCTGAGGGCATTGGCTTGATTCGAGGTGATTTTATGACTGAGCTGTTAAGAGTATTGTAAAAGCCTGAATCCACATATTGGGAGGAGGCAGGGAGTAGTAAAGAAAAGCTAACAATGGAACTGGGCTAATATCAATAAACATGACTGTATGCCTAACTCATACCAAATTTGCCATAAGAAAGAAAAGAGATGACATGGTATCATATTACCCTTCAAAACAGCAACAGCCAAGACTACTTGGAATTGACAGAGCAGAGAGAACACAGCAAACAGCAGCTAGCAGTTCCATTTCCCCCCGAACTTCTGTATTGAAAGTTGTGTTTAATAGTGGGATGGGGACGGGATGGGGGGTGGTGGTGGAAAGAAAGAACATACTTGTTTTGTCCAATTGTTTCGAAATCCTTCACAATAATTGTTAGGGAAGATGAATTATCCAGAGCAATTCCTTTCAAGTCAAATTCAAGAATCTGAACAAAAAAAATGGATGAAACTCTTATAATTAGAAGTTATGTATAAATTAATTAACAGCAGAGTAGCATATACAACAAAATTATTCAGAAATAAATTTTGCATTCAGTGAGACACCAAAACAACTTTTATTTGCAAAAGCAAAGTTGAAAATGCTCATAGCACATATTTGATCTGCTGATTACTAGTAACAACAACAGAACTGTTTAATAGTCAGCCATAATTTCTTCTGCAGTTCCACTTCCTCACACTAACATACATATTCTCTTGTCACTCATAATAGCTGATATTATTCTCCTCCAATATTGGCTGAAGTCAGCTGCTGTTGAATTTAGACAAATAGTTATAGGTTCCCTTTTGTTTGTATTTCTAATTACAAAATGTAAGCATAATCTTTAACTTTCATTTATGGTTGAGAATAAAACAGTACTAAGAAAACATTTTGTTCCAGAAAAATATTTCTGAAGATGCAAAATAGGACTAGTCCTAGAAATAAACCATGTGGAACTTCAATACCTGATTGATTCAATTCTGTAGGGTCTTTTGTAGTATGTAATAAATGATCTGATTATGTTCCCATACATGTGGCTAAAGAAAGGCCGAACACCCTTTGATCGAAAGAGAGTGGGAACAAAACCAGGCCACAAACTCATTAGTTACCCATCTAATTTTACATTAATTTATGACTTAATTAATTGCAATACATGGTGCAAGATGTATCCATTCACCTGCATTTACTAACACTAATTCCTCTTTCTAACAACATACATAACTGCTAAAACTGACTTACTGACTTTACAAGCATTTTGTCTTAAAAATGACCAATGATTTATTTTTTAAAAATTACCTCATTCCAAACAGGATTAAGTTCACTGTCAATTTTCTTTGTTTTCTTTTTTTCATCTGCAAATACAAACAAAATGTGATTATTTGTTTCTGCTAAAGCACTACACAAATATAATAATTTCTCCTTTCACTTCTCAAAAGAAAATTGGACCTTTAAACTACACGTTCCTATTATTTTTTTTCTCTTCCAGTAGTTGTGCAATTTACGATAAAAAGTCCCCTGGGCAATTTTAGCAGTTGAGGCTTTTTATCCTGTTTTGTTTGAGCATAGCTAACTGCATTCCCCAAAAGCAAAATAAATATTTAGGTTTCTCAACCTTTTATGACCCTTGTCTGCAGCTTCAGTAATAACGAAAAAAAAAAGAGACTGAAAGACTTGGAGACATCAAACCAAACAGTTACCTCTAAGTGATAGTAGTAAAGTACTACTTTGGAAAGGAGTAAAGTAAACGTGTTACATATTTACCATATCTGAGTTACAAAATACTTGCGTTTAAAAGAAAATTACATGAAAAAAATCTACTAAGAAGATATGCTTACTTTCTGCTTTAAATGAGCCAATATTACCAGAAATACATATGTATGTAAGAGGAAATGCAATCCTTCCTGAAAAATGGTTTCCAGAGGTTATGCAGATCATTTCACCAACATTTACTGTGGCCTGAAAATTACAATTTTCCATACTTCATGGTAAAATTTGCATTTGGGCAACCTGCAAATCATGGTTATGTGTGTGGTGTGATGTAAATTAGATACAGTGTGGCATAATTTTTACTTTTCAGTTGAACTGTGTGTACACAGCTCTGATGGAGAACAAATGTTTTCACCCTCAGAAGCACCAAAGAACACTGGCAAACCCACAGCTCTTTAAACAGAAATTGCTTATATTAGCAATAACAAATGACCATATTTAAGTACAGTCAGTTAAACAATTCCTGATCTACAAAATGCTCAGTCACCACAACAAGGCCAAGTTTCAGACACACTCCTTGTATTTGACTACAGTAAAGATAACCAGACTTTCATTATTTACAAGTTATGACTATACATAGCCAGGAAAACATTGCAAAGGCCTGGGAAAGCAGAGTAAAGCTATGCCAAATGGGCAAGTTATAAACCCACTATTCAGGAAGCAGTCCTCTTCTTATTGGATGAGAGTGGGATGTACTGAAAAAGTCAGCCCATGCTGGAAATTGTGAGAATTGACTCACACTTATGTAACAAGAATTGTCTACAATTTATACAGGATATTGACTCACACCGTAGGACAAAGGAAAGAGTTTTCATAACATACCATGCTGTGGACTCACATTTTGCAGAACAAAGCACTAATTAACAAGCTGGTGCGAGAAATTCAGCTCCATGTTATCTATCAGGAAACAACACATTTTCAAAACTGAGGATCCCAGAAAGGTCTGGGGATTGACACTGAAACTTGCCCTAGAAACTGAGAGTCAGGGAAAAGATGTTTTCAGTGCTGGTGGAAAAAGGAACAGTTTCAGCTGTTTGTAAAGGAGATAGTGAATCACAGACCTGATTCTGGCAGAAGTAATGGATAAAAGTCCTACAATCTCTGCCTAAGCTCAAATGTAACTCTCTAAGGTAAGGAGAGCCCTGGCTTGAACAACAGTCAAGAGAATTCTTGACAAGCAGCAAAATTTTCCACTCTGGACAACCCATTTTCATAAAAGCAAGAATAAGGCTTATGTTTTCACTAACAATATGTTTATTCTAGGTTATAATGAGAAAAAAAAATGTGTTATGCATCTGTGTGAAAGCTGGATGAAAAAAAACCTGGGAAATGGCTTACACTGGGTTTCAGTTGCAATTTTAGTCAGTATGAGTATGGCATTCACATTACTCATGGATGTATTTTGCATATATTCTCTTCACTTTACTGACTTTCCCTTTATAACACTTTCTTCAGTATTTTAATGCACTGGGTGGTGGTGTTTGGTTTTTAAGCTGTTGGAAAAGCTCTTTCTTTTTTCCAATCAAAAAATGCATTGCCAGGTGGGGTAAAGAAGGACTGCTCAGTTATTCCAGGAGCTCACATAAGTTTCAGGCCCTTAGGCTGCCTTCCTCTGCTGGCAATGATTCCAGCTATATAACAAAGACTATGAATCACACCAGAACAAACTGTCAGATATGGCCAGTCATCATTTTTAGTTTGGCTCTACCAAGAAATAAGAAATTCTAATAGTTTCAGGTAGGAGACTCCATATATTTGTTCCTTTAACTGCAATAGCTCTGGTACTGTAGGAGAAATCACTATTAGCTTTATCTTGATCAAGGCATTAAACTACCACATGCTGATCAATATTCTTAATTGGAATTGACTGTAATATGAACCAATGAGTTGACTCAGTGTTCAAAAATATTCATTCAAGATGAGCTGCTTAAATAATAACTATTCCATTATTAGAAAGATAATTACAGTTCTGCAAAACAACCAATGCTTCCATCTTAAATTTTTTCTTCTATTATAAATAGCATTTTAACCAATTTCAGCAGGAGGGGAATAGCAGAAGCAAACATTATCTTTTATTATTATTATCAGTCCTAAGTTTAAGATTCAAGAGTGAATCATATTTCAGTTAACTAAGTTTTCCACAAAACTTCTGTGAAAGGAGAACTAAGATTGCACTGTGGCAGCAACTGCAGGAGCAAATGGCCAGATCTCCAAAATGCAGGAAATTAAATATAGGTATTTTAATTTTCTGCAAAACAGAAAATATAAATTTAGTGAATAATTGCACTCTGAGACTCTTTTCTTTCATCCACTGGAATATAAACTAACATAGCTAGGCACTGCTGTAGGCCTGCTGGAAAGCTCTTAGATAAAGTCAATGGAAAGAGAAATTTTATTCAAGCTGGTCCAATCAAGCTAAATGCCATTTCACCTCAGTTTTTAATGCATAAATTGGAAAAAGGCAGTAAAAAGGAATGATCAAAGCACTAAATGTCCTAGTATTGAGTGCACATATAACCAGTTGAGTCAATTTTTACACCCTAAGACAAGAATCTAACAAACCAAAACAATTATACTGATATAATTATTACCACTTAGTGCCATTTTAGCAAATGGCAGCAGTTTTTCATATTAATTGGACTATTAATTTGTCTCATGCTGAGCTGATGAACTCAGAAGTCTGCAAGAACAGGCCCCAGTTCCATCCAGCGATATTTGTTTACTCTCAGGGTGTAGTTCTCTTTGAACAGTGAGCTGTTCTTAAAGTAAATAAAAGTTCCATCCCACTGGACTGAACATAAATGTGTAAAAAAAGGTCAAATGCTTTCACAAAACCCATCTATTGTAAGATATCAGAACAGAAACAGCTGCCTATTTCCTCCTAATATGGAGTTAATATAAATCACTGTATCAACGGTACTGACTGTGATTTGATGAAGTCTATTCTACTCACAGATGAAACCATATTAACTTGTGTCTTAATGTATAAAGTCTTTGCAGTCACTTTCATACTAACAGGTGTGGGATCATGAGCTTTTTCTTTACAGCACAGTCATAAAGGGCTGATCCTGAGGGACACTGTGTGATTTCATGGAAGCCTTAGATTTACTGACCTGGCATCAGCAAAGGCTCTGTAAATTCAAGTTTGAACAAAACACTGTTTGACTGAAATGTCAACTTCCACGGCCATTTTCTGTCAAATGAGAGCAGCTCACTAAAAAACACTCCAGAGCCAAAGAAAAACAAGAAAATGTACTGCAGGGTTATGGCCAAAGTCCTGCAAATGCTTGAGGTTTTCCCAGTCTAGAAAATGCACTCCCAAATGGTTTTTATGTCCCACAGGATCTACCCTGGGTAGGGACTATGAAAGCCTGATGCCCTTTGACATAAATTTTCCCAAAATAAGACTAGTTTCTCATCTCTACACATTAACAGGGTAAGAGGAGAACCAGCAGTGTATATAAAAAGACATCTACAAACATAAACAGCCAGAAATTCAACATATTTCAGATATGATCCCTACACTCTTGCATTTGGCAATCAGGCAGTACACGCACAAAGTAAACTGGAATGGAATAGCTGGCAAGAACCTGATATTTTCTGTGCCCCTTGAATTGTTCTGGAAAGAAAGCAAAAAATTAGACTGCTGGTATGTAGCAAAACCATATAAATAGAAGGATAATGGATAGGCAGAAATTAAATATCCTACTAAAATTCTGTCACAATTTTAAAGCCGTATTTAAGACATTGGTTAACCATGTTCGTGAACATTAAAAACCCCAGTTACAGCACATAAAGGATGTATATAAACTCATTTCTTCAATGTCTGTTGTCCAGTTCCTGTGATTCGATAACTGAAAGATTGAAAAACAAATCCAGCAATACAGAAAAATCTATAACTTGTATTTACTAGGTAAATATTTACTAGGTGCATTGGAGCACCTAGTAGGAACAAAAGATTGCAAGGAGGGATTAAACAGACACTTAAGACATGAAGAAGAAAAGGTATAAACCAACTCTGGAGTATAAAACTGCAGAAACAGATGCAACACAGAAAGGCAAAACTCTAACAAAGAAGCAAAGAAAAAGACAAGAAACTGAAAAGAAAATATAGATACTTACGAAACAACAGAATGTGGAACAAACCAGACAAATTACTGTATCATCACTTTTTGCAGGGCAAATAAAATCATATTTTAAGGGTTAGGAAGTTCCAAAAGCCACTGAGACAGGCTCTGCCACTTGTTCTAACACACAGGGGGCTAAAAAAGGCCAAACTTAGAAAACCAGGTCACCAGGAATTAAGATGCCCATTCGTCACAGTTTGGTTTAACATATTACATGATCCAAATTTGCTTGGAGGCTTTGGCAATTCGAAGATAAACCAATGCTTGCAATCAAGTTCCTCTAGTCTAGCCAAATCAGAAAATTATGGCAACAGGTAAAGTATACAGTAAAATATAGTTAGCTTTACATGTAACTGCTAATTTTATAACACTGTCTTCCCATATATAACTGATTAGTGATAAAAGTGTAAAATGTGGTCTCCTTTCTAAGCCTTTCAATTAAATAATCTCAGCAGGCAAAATTTTGAAAAGCAATTCAGTTTGCAAAAAAACCAAAACCTACACCAACAAACCCCAAAACTAAAATAAAACCAAACACCTTCAGTAATGGTACTACTGTTCTTCAACATGATACTAATAACGACAATAAACCACTCACAATAAAAACATGTGAGCAGTGGCTGTGCAAAGTGATCAAGGCAAGTCAGATTTTTTAGGTTGAAAACAAGGTAATCTTCAATAACAGAATTAAAAGTAGATTTATCTATGCAGTTAGATTTGTGTTTCTAAAGCAAAGGGTCAAGCCTTTGCAAAAGCTTGTAAAATGTGGATCCTGAAACAGAAGCACATCTGGACAGAACAGACCAATGCACTCCACCCAGTTCAAACTTCATTCAGGTAACTCCTGTTACTCTAATTAAACAATCTTCCACAAAATTACATCAGATGTAACTTCAAGAAAACCTACTTTCATAGATTTTTAAATACTTCCAAAAGGCACTATCTTTCACAAAACATCCTCCCTGACTACATTTATGACAGCTTTCCTTACCTTTAAAAATAACAGAAACGATAGGATCTGGTTTCCCAAACTTGGTTTTAGGGATATTGGTGGCAGATTCCACAATTACCCGAAGCATTGCTTCCCGTCTTGCCTAAATGTCGACTGCTACAAAAGTCATTCAAGAAGTCTTCAGTTTCACACTCCTCAACTTCTAGACTAAAATGTTAGCAGGAAGAGGAGGCAGGCAATTGCTGCCTTTCAGCAAGAAGGTCTATGGGTGGATCTATGACGGACTAGCTACTCAAGCTATGAAAAAAAAGTCCTGTAAATTGACACCGAGTTCTGTCTTGCTGCACAGTAAGAGGTCTCGCTGATGAAATCCTGTAGCAGAAAGTACGGGGTGCAGAAACGAGTGCAGATATATTTGGGGGGGTTTCTTGGTTGCTTTTAAAATTTCTCTTGTAAGTAACCAAAGCAAGAATAAGAATTAAGCAACATCAACATCAAACGCGACTCTACTACTCAAGAGAAATCGCATCTGCATTTTGCTATACCAAAGTATGAAATTTCACGATGGCTTATATATTTTTTTCCTCCTAATTTTCAGAACTTCATTGTTTGCCAGTGCTTTCGGCTTGCTGTGTCAGCCACCGAGCACAAACCAGTGACGGCCCCAAAAATAGAGAGAGTTCTCCCCCTTCCGTTGTGTTCTGGAACAACCACGTGTTACACAGTAAATGCTCCAGCTGCCTCAGGGAGCAGCCTGGATTGACTCGATTTCTTGAGAATTTATTAAAATACATATGCATAAGAAATTATAAAGAATTAAGGGAATGAGTGCAAAATATGAATGGCATATGACTGTTTTGTCTCAACCTGAACACGCAGCAACACCCCGGTAGCGGGAGTCAGGAAACTCTTCCCTGGGAAGCAGGAGAGCTCCGAGCCCCGTCCCGGGATCTCCCGAGCCGCGGGACAGCTGTGGAAGCGCGGGGGGCACAGCGAGACAGGCGGGAGCAGCCTCGGGCTGGGTTTGATGGCATCAGAGAGAACTGGCCCGGCTTACTCCTAAATTTCTAAAATTAGTAGGGTATGGGTGGATTAGGAGGATTTCTGGAGGAGAAAAAAGTAATTTGAGGAAGACGCCTTCGGAGAGGGACGAGGACACGGACACGTGAGAGGCACCACCGATGTGGAACCCGGGGCTGGGGCAGGGACAGGAACACGTGGCGGGGACAGAGAAAGAGACACAGGGAGGGACAGCGACACTGGGAGGGGACACGGGGCGGGGACAGAGACACAGACACGGGGCTGGGGCAGGGACAGGAACACGGGGCGGGGACAGGGACAGAAACACGGGGCCCGGAAGTGACGCGGCAGGGACGCTGGATTCAAACGCCCGGAAGCGGCAGCGGTGGAGCTGCCGGGCCGGGCACGCCGTGCTCGCAGCCCCGGGAGCGGCAGGACTCAGGATCGGCAGGACCCGGGAAGCCCCGCGCAGCCTGCGCCTGCCCCAGCCCCAGCTGTCGGAAGGCATGTCCTGCCCGCTGGAAGCCATCGCTGTTCCGTGACGCCGCGTTCGGTTTGTGTAGGCGCCTGAAGATGAATCCCAAGACCGCCAAAGATCGAATTATTGGCAAGTGGGGCTTGAAGTCGGGCAGCTCCCGCGCCGAGAGCCCCGAGCAGGGCAGCGCGCTCCTCCAGGTGAGCGGGGCCGGCCGGGCCCTCCTGGCCGCTCCGAACTGAGTATCCTGTGATGTCACCACTGCTTTACTGGCCTTAGACAGTTTAGACAAACTTTTGGCACTTTCATTCTCAGATATTTTTCAGTGATGAATGAACTAATAAAGTCACACTCGTCGGACAAGGCTGTCAAATACATAAACTTGAGGTCAGAGGTGCCAATTAGTCCATTAAGATCTGTCCTCATGTGTCCAGCAGGTCTCAGAGAACTATTTTAAGGGCTTCCTGCAAAGACCGTTATGTTTGCAAACATTTGTCTTAAGGACATGCCAAAAAGTACAGAATATTTCCTTGAACTGAATCATCAAGCTCCCACTCAGGTGTGGGTAAATAAAACTGTAATCTAGTCACTACATTATTCTTCCATTGCAACCAAAGAATGGAAACTAAGACCACAAATTCCACTCAAGGTAAACCTGTGATTGCAGAGAAAAAAGTTCAAGACTTAATATGTGACCAAGTTACATCCTGTCAGGCTTTGCAGACTCTTTGAAAGGATACAGCTAATCCAGGCTAGGCACACTAGTACTTCTAGGCCATTTCTTTTGACAAAACGGCTTTTCTCATGTCTGTGCCACAACATCAGTTGAGAAATGCTAGGCCAAGGATCAGCCTTGGCTGGGCAGTTCATGTACCATTGTGGTTAAATTCCTTAGTGTATTTGCTGTGTGTTAACATTGCTGCGCGCTCAGTGTTAGTTAAGACTGGGTTCCTGGTTTACAGGTGGAAAATCACCAGCATGTTTAGATAGACCATGTACTCTTTGGTGTCAGTATTTTAATTTTAGTGAGCACTCTCTGGTGTTCAGCCACTCCCTCAGTGAGGCTCTCTAAAATTCAGTGTTTTCACATTCTTTGTCATCTGCTAATGACTTGTTGTCAACATGTAGGATTTCAGCATCAGCCTTTCTCTCCAAAAATTAAATGCTCTCACATGAGAAGGTCAAGGAAAGCCCCAAGGTATCTTAAATGCAGTACTAATTCTATGTAATAATTACCAGTGCTGGAGGCCCACTGAAAAGAGTGCCTGTTGAAAATATCTACTAAAACACTGAAAATGGGTTCCTTCTCCTGAATGCTTTTATAACTTCACTTCCTATCATGTAGTTTGCAAGAAGGTTCTGCTGCTTTCAAGAAGCTACTAAATATGCTAAACAGCACACTAAGAAATGTAGCACCAACCTCTTCACTGGAAATATTTTGGAGTTCTTGTACTGCTTGTGTTTCAAGGTTCAAGTACTGTAGTGATCTGTATTCATACACAAAACTGAGTACCTGTCAAGCCTGTGAAATTTGGTTCTTTGCATTATTTCCTTGTTTTACCCACTTCGCCCTGGTTTTACTATCACTTGAAATATTTCAGATGATCACTTTAGTGTTATCTGTTTTGAGTAAAAAGTAATTCTCAGCTAATTAAAGGCTAAGAGAGAACCTTTGACAGTGAACCAGGTCAACCCACTACAGTATCACAGAATTAAAAAATAATAGAATGGATTGGGTTGGATGGGACCTTAAAGATCATCTACTTCCAACCCTTGTGACATGAGCAGAGACACCTTCCACTAGGCCCAGTTGCTCAGATCACTTGAACTATTGTAAATTTGCTAATGCATTTGTTGCATAGACTAACTTACTCTTTTGTGTCACTTTTTTGTTTTGTTTCATTTAGAAAATACTTTCCCTTCAAGAAGAAAAGGAAAAACACAACCTTCTTATTGGAGAGAAAGACAGAGAAATCCAAAACCTGAAAGACAAGCTTAAGTCCAAAACCAATAATTGTGAAGTCTCCTTACTACAAAATCAACTAGAGGAAAAAACAAAGGAAGCAGAAAAGAGAGAACAGTTACTCTGTTCTCTGTCAGAAGAAATTAACCGGTTAAAATGTAATTTTTCTGCTGTTATGGCAAAATGTTCTGATCTTGAGAACAAAGCCAGTAGCACTTCTCAGGCATCTCAGGTAATGTTGCAATTGCAAATGGAATTTGTGCCTATTAAGCACCAATACTTTTTGTAAAATAGGATGGGTTTTTAGTTTTCTTACAAGCTGCTTTGGATGCTGAATATTCTTGTATGAAGAGAGATGGTATCCAGATTGAATGCTAAATGAAGAACAGTTAGGGAGCAAACTTCAAGCAACAAGCTGGGGAGGGAATTCTCTCATTCTGTACTGCAAGGTTCCTTATTCAAGTTCACACATGGGTAGTGTGACTAGTGATACTACAGGTAATGATCCACTGATGCTTAAGCAGATACTGTACCCTTGGATTTGTGTGCTCAGACTGAACAGGCAGCAGTGGGACACTAACAAAGACAAACTGAGCTCCTCACTTAATTTTCCTTCAGTTGTGAGAATATCCTTCTCCTCTCTGCTCTTATGAATCCTCATTTGTGTCTCAGTTGTTAAAATGAGTTGTCTGTACTTCTGTGGCATCACACACACTAAATACTTCACTGTGATGCAAGGTAGGACATGAATAATGAACTTCTCCTTATGTGAAGTGGTCAGTAGGTATGGTGCCAATCCTTGGCAGCCTTTACAAGTACATTTAGTTTTCAACAGTTGTTTTTCTGCCCCTCCCTGTTCCGATGTTCCATGGATCATGCAGTAGTGTCTCAGTGAGGGGCACAGGGAAGTTGAAGCCTGCAAGGAGGTGCCTATTAAGTCTTTCTTTTCCAGCTTTTGACCTGCAGATGGTGCTGGTTCCCTGTGCTCTACATGGAAGTTGAGCAATTTCTAGAAATTCTGCTTTAGCCAAATACATAGCAAAATATCTTAATCTGTCACTTTTGAATGGTAATGCATATCACTTCTAATAATGAAGTATATTGGTAAATACCACTTTAAATGCAATGTATTTATTTTCAAGTTTAAGAGACTTTGTGTTAGAGAATTTGGAATATATGTAAAGTTAACGGATTTTCATTATATTTTTGACAATAAACTACAAAAATACCTATTATTTTAACACCTTAGTTTTCTTTTAAAATTTTAACTGATCTATCAACAGAGGACAATGAATATGACTGATGTTTTGACTGGATGTCTTCGAAAACTTGGAAACAAGTCTAGCAATGCGGCTTGAAACTGCTAGGTGGCACGTGAGCTCTGAAGTAGAGACAACAGTTGCATGACAGTTTTCACTGAGGGAGGATTCTATTGTTCATATAAATTGTAGTGTCTCTAAATCTTACTTTTATTAGGAAGTGCTGAAGTTTAATAATTGCACTCAAAGCTCCTCTGTATTTTTCAGTTGTAAAATTTATTGTAAATCATGTTCCAAAACCCTTAGGAAAACACTGGAAAAGTGTAGTTTGGATTGGGGTAGTAATCTACTGGGGATTTTTTCTTATTGAAGTTCCCTCTGACTTACATCTACACAAGTTCATAAACTCATTCTATCATGCAGAGAATAAACATGTCAGATTGTGGAAGAAATATAACTGTTTAACTGCTCTCTAGATTTAGAGGGGTCTAAAGAACTCTCTGACCCAACTTCAAGCACTGATCAGGTCTCAGAAAATTAGTCAGTATGTCCTTATTGTTCTAAACAGGCTTGCATGACTTTGCAGATGTTTACAATCTCCCTGTTATCCCAATGAAGCTGTTGAGGTCTCTGCAGCTTTCCCCAATAATTCCTTCAGGTCTAGCTTGTTGTCAAACATGAAGACAGGAAAATAGAACACTGTTCTTTGGAGAACACTCTTTGGAGAACACTCTTCAGGTCTCCAAGAGAGCACTTCAACAGAAAACATATGATGGTCTTCTTAGGAAATGTTTTAATGTAACTATGAGTTGCAGAGTTATGGAATAAATTAAATATAAATATTTCTCCTGTATCTTGCAGAAGACTCTATTCTAAGTATATGAAATGGTCTTCTACATAACTTAGTTCCTTCAGAAAAAAAACAACAATTATAAAGATCTTTAAACATGAAAGACACATATATGCATCTGTTTCCATTTTTAAATAGTCTTATGCTGTTCATATGAAATTAGTAGTTACACAGGGGTGGCTTTGCTGTTTCAGCCCCATCTGTTACAAGCAACACTGACAGGTTGTTCTTTGTCTGCAGGAAGCTGTAACAAACAGCACCGAAGTTGAAAGACAACTGAAAGATGTAAGTTTCCTGTACAATGTATCATGAGATAGTGAGATGCATAAGAATGTAAATTATCATATACAGTTTCGATAGTATGGAACCTCAGAGGGTATGTTTCCCTTAAAATATAATATTTTTAATTAATTTGTAATAAGACAGTAATTTGAATTGAGAAGCAAAACTTTGCAAAAAATATTAAGATTTCCATCATCTTTGAAAAACCTTGCTTGGAACATCAGAACAAAGTGGTTGCTGACAAATCAGGAGCCTTGAGGAACCTGGTCTGACACTGCATGGGATAGCATGAGGCCAGATCAGAAACCTCCTGAGGTCCCTTCCAAGCTGAATAAATCCAGGATCCAATCAGCTAAAAATCCATGTCCTTCTTCTAAAAACTCCCAAGTTGCAATCATACAGTTTTATTTTATCCAATTTTCAAGGTCTGTTATTTTATATTTTATTTTATATTCAGGATTGAAAAGTTAATTCTTCATAATCTAGGCATGATTCATGAAAGCCTTGGTTCTTTAACTCATTTTCTCATTCCAAGAAGTAAGTCCATCTGATAAAATTAATGGAGAATTTTTTTGTTGTTCTTCTGTTCATTTTCCTGCAGGCCCTTGAAAAAAACCAACAGTGGCTACTGTACGACCAGCAACGGGAAGCGTATGTCAGGGGATTGCTTGGAAGGATCTTTGAACTTGAACAGAAGGCAGAAATAGTGAGCCAACAAGAATCTAAAGAGTTACATTCAGAAGGTATCGGCTTTATTTTTTTCCCCACAAGACACCCAAACCAAAATTATCTATAGAATAATTTTTTTGAAAACAAGTAATATCAAAAAAACCCAAAATCAAGACTTTGTTTTCAACACTTTGGCTGCTTAATGGTGAAACCTGGTTAAGTAATATTTCTTTGTTGCCTGTTATCTAGCTGTGTTACTTACCAACAGTACTACATGTTCTTATCCACTTCAAAGATGGTTTTTAACAGCCCTGACACTCTATTAGCAATCTCTCTGTTTGTGGAAAGTGTTGAGGCAAATAGATGTACATCTCCCATCCTTCAAAGTACACTTTCAACTGACATAATGGAAGCATTAAGGATTTATTAGCTAGGTGTGGATCAGATTTTTTTTTAATTTACTTTTTTCAAAATAAATATTATAAAAATGACTCAAGATTGCCACATTCTTTACTCACCTGAACAGTTGTTACAGGGCCTGAAAACCTGTGATGGGTTTTGGCACCTCTCCAAAACAGTGTTTCGCAGTGTGGATCTGGTCACCTCCAGCTCACTTCCTTGCTGTGCAGTTCCCCAGTAAGGCACACCTGCTCAGTATTAATAAAATTAAAATCACACTGAGCAAAAGAATCAGAAGGTGTTGACTTGCTTTTCTTATTATCAAACTATTATTTTCTTATATGCTGCAGGTGACCTGCAAGGTAAATTCACTGAATAGAGCTCCCATGCTGTGGGGTCAGAGCACACTCACAGACTTGGCACTTAGTCATTCACGTGCAGTGGCCTGGATTCTCTATTGTTTGAATCTGTATGGAAAAATGTAAAATATGATAATCTTGTTTTGATGCTGTTCAGAAATCCCTGAACAGGATTTTTAGAGGAAGACAGACAGAAGTAGCTCACCAGGAAATGTAACAGCAGAGTTACTGCAGTCAAAGCTGTGTCATCAGACCAGCCAGGAGACTAAGGGGTTAGGGTGTAACAAAGTTCCTCCTTCAAGCAGCCAGACAGTAGCAGGAATCCACGTGTGTAATAACCAGCTATACAAGTTGAAAGTACGTATGACAACTTTTTCCAAGGAAACACTTGGTCTATCTCTGAGGTTGTCACCACCCTATAAGGGAATATTGCTAATGAGAAGTAAGGCTTAGTTTACAGCTGAGGAAAGGGAGAACAGTCAAGTAGGAAACTCTGGTAAATTACTCTTTGAAGAAATAGGGTGTCTTCAGTAGTAACAGTATCAAAATTAAGAAACAGTGCCCAAAATCGGTAAATCCCATGAAATTCTCCATTCCTTGTTCTGCTAGGTATATTTTTTATTACTTGAATTATTACTTGAATGGCTTCTTAGTTTTTTTCTTACTTACTAAACTTCTCTTGTGTTGAGAAGCAGAAATTTTTCAAACTCTGGTTTAAGGAACAGTCAGTGACCAAGAAGCAAGCATTTGTTTTTTTACCAAAAGAACCATCCTAGTTCTTTCTGTTTGCTGTTTAGAAGTAAATTACAATTTGAAGAATATGTTCTACAAAAGACAGTGGATGGTCTGACTTTGGTCAACAATGGTGAAGTAGAGTCCATCAGATCCCCAGGGTGTCTCTGGGGAGGGAGTAATGCTAAGGAGCCTAGAAGTGGAAGTAAGAATCTACTGTCTTTGGGTCAGATCCCACAGTCAGTATAATGCAGGAGGTTATGGAGCTTGTGTAGTTGGGACAAAGGATGTAATATTGCTGTAAGGGCTAGTGATGGAAGTGGCTGTAGCACAGAGTCTTATTATGTACATGGCAATTTGCAATTTTCCAGTAACTGTATTGGTAAGGAGACTTTATGCATTACAAATATTGAAAGCTATTTTAACTAAAGTTTGGTGCTAATCTGACCTATGTAATAGCCTTCTACATCAATTTCTATTAATAAGCCTTAAAATGCTTGAGGATTTAGTGCTCTGCTTTTTAAGTGGTATTTTTTTCACATTACTAACTCAATTATTTCTGACTCATTAAGGTCATCTACAAGAGGAAAAGCAAGAATACTATGACCAACTGTTATTAAATGCTAAGAGGGATCTTGAGACTGAAAGATGCACTGTAGTCCAGCTGAGATCTGAACTTACTGAATTAAAAAAGAAATATGAAGAAAGACAAGGAGAAATAATGAGCTTAAATGCCTTATTGCAGTCACAACGGGTTGCTGAAATGAAGACTCAAGAAAATGAAAATAAAATGAAAGAGAAAGTGCAGAAACTAAAGCAAGAAAATGAAACTATGAAAGAAAAGGTCAGAAAAGGAAAAAAACAGGCTGAAGATCTTTCTTGTCAGGTAAGTGGATGCATTTGGAGGTTTGAGATCATTAGCAAAGAACCAAGAGAGATGAAAAGCCCTACTTAGTCAGAATTGCCCACCACTCACTCTGGTAACTGTTCCTTACATAGATCTAGACTTACATCCTTGTGATTACAACTGAGATGTTTAAACAAGGCACTTCTTTGTTCACTTGTTTCCTTGGTCTTGTGGGACATGAGGGAGAAGAGAGAAAATATTGAATTGATTCTAATGTAGTTGATCCACAAGATTAATAGTAAATAAGAACAGGAAAGGTAAAAGCACATTTTATCATGTGCTCCTAACTATGGGGTATCACTGATATTTGCTGTCACCTGAAGGCTACAACACACCTGTGGGCCTTGCAGCTTCATACTGACTAAGCAGCCATGCCCCCTGCACAGTGCCCTCAGCCAACCACTGCAGCCATGCAGCTGGGTTTCTGTTCCTTTGCTTTTCCATTTAGATAAGTTCCTGCATTTGATTCTCTATATGACGGGTAAGAACTCTGTGAATACACCTGAGTACTAGAAAGCAGGGGACAGATAGCAAGGGAAGGGATCAACCTTTAAGTTGTCACTGTCTTGAAGATGGCTATGATAGAAACCACTGAGAAGAATTCGTAATTCTCTGTAAAGCCCAAGAAGTGCCTGTCAGGCAGGATGTTCAGTATGTGTGGTTTACAGTCTTGCCAGATCTGTTTTACCACTTTCTAATTTGTGCATTTATTTAATCACTATAGTGTAGTACTTTCTGAGCCTTAAACTTGTTCTCTTCTATTGAAAAAAAAGTTGCATTCTTTGGTATTATTAACATCATGTCACATTAGTGCAAACATGGGTTTTGTGTGTAATTTTTGGCATCCCGGCAATCGCCTAGGAAACTTCAGTTTTGTGTTTCCTGGTTTTACTGATAAACATCATACTGCATTTCCTTTTCTCAGTGCAATTATGATTTTTTCCTTGGAGTTTTCCTCAGGGAAGTAGGGTTATTTGAGTTGGGTTTCGCTGTTACATAACAGGCAAATATTTTCTGTTGGCATGGGAACGTAAGTTTACTTCCATCTCACTTTGGCTTCCTTATTTTTTTAAGCTTAATAACTATTGTATATGAAAGTTGTTTGTAACAAATGTTCCTCTGCCTTGCAGGTGCAACTTCTTCATAAATCATTGCTCAAACAGAAAGAGGAACACTCAAGGATAGCTTTGTTGGAACAACAGGTACCCAATTACATGTTTAGATGCTGATACTTAATCTGTGTTATGCATAAAGTCTTTCTAGACTAACTTCAAATTTAAGAATGATCAGTCTATTAAATAAAGTAATACTAGGCATGAATATTCAACTGTGAATAATCTCTTGATCCTTCTAAAAATTTTGACACATCTATCAAGAGGAAAATCTGTATCCCTTTACTGATAAGAAAGTGTGATCAAAGCTGATATTATTTTCTCCATAATCACTTGTTCAACAGTTACAATCTCAGGAAAAGTATAGGAAATATCTTAAAACCAGTCAGCTCATTGAAGTTTTGTAGTATATTTTTGAAAAAGCTATGGAAATAATTGCATTGCCATCTTTTCAATTTTCTCTATTTTTTTAAAGTACATTTTTACAGATCTAAGGGATGTTATTGGAAAAAAAAAGTTTATTTGCTAAGCTTGGGTGTACTGTGTTATCCACAGTTTCTGTCCAAACCAACTTTAAACTGCACATCTACTAAGGAGATTTAATAAATTGGATATGTATGAATGTCATTTAAGTGAAAGCAACAAGTAGTTTGGGGGTTTTTTTATTTCACTTTTAATCCCATTTTAGGACATGATTGCAAAGCAAAACTGATTTTAAATATATAAATGGGAAATATTCCTCCCCATTTTTAATAATTGACTTTAATTCTTTATTTTCACTTTGTGGGGGTGACAGATCCAGATATGCACCACAGACTTAGAGAATGGAAAGCTTGATCGCCAGGACTTAGAGCATCAGTTAAACCAAGTTCTGAAGGAACTGCGAGAGGCCAGGGAGCAAATATCCCGCCTGGAACGTCTGGTATGTACTGAATAACTTGCAGGTTAATTGAGTGGATTTTGCATAAACATCCCTCTTCTCACTTTGGAATCTTATTTCAAGCGTAGTAAGTGTCCTTAATCCTCTGGGTATGTGGTCCCGTGGAGCAGAGCCCTCTGTCAGCCAGCTAGCCAGGCACTGCTTTTCCTGCAGTGCTGCAGCAGGACATCCAGAATAGTCAGGTTCCTGAGCAGGGAACACAACTGCATTTTACATCACAGGGTGTTACCTGGTTTTGTCTGTTGCACGATGACAGGGCCACATTGTGCCTCTGCTCACACTTGCTGCTGGTGAACGAGACACAGTCCTTGGTGCGGTAACACACGCAAGGCTTGTGTGCCGTCAATTCTGCAGTGTTTGATCAGCACCTGTATGCCAAGTCTTCCACTAAAGCTCCTTCCTTCTCAGAAATTTAGGGAATCTGGACATGTGGAACCACAGGATCTGCAAGCTCTGTTTGATGAGAAGCTGACCATGGATGACAGAAGTCCTTCCCTGAAACACTCAGGCCTCCTTGATGAAAGTTTCCTTGAGTGTCCCAGATGTAAAGTGCCGTACCCAACGAGCCAGCACAGAGAATTACTAGCACATATTGACTTCTGTACAGCTTGAGCTCCAAAAGGACTTACTATTTTTGCTTTATCTCTGCTGCCAATATGCTCAGCAAAAGATCTTTTTAAAGCTTTATTCTTAAGCTTGTATAAAGGACTGCTAGTTTTATAATCCAGTTCCACAGAAACATTATTAAGATTATAATAATTTGGCCTTAAATATTTTACCTGATGTTTTTTCAAAAAAAACCAGTTACTGCACTTTTGGTTGCAAACGGAAATATTTTTAGAATTAGGAATATCCTAAATAGTAAGCTACTGACTTTTTTTTTTTTGCACTATTAAATATAAGAACAGCAAAAGCACAGCTATTGTGTCAGACTTTCTTTTAATAATGTTTGGCATATCCAATTCTTAGTTGGTGAATCCTGATCATTGTGCTTGTACCTTAACAAGAAAAGCTACAAAAAATTTTTGGCCCTCATAGGTGCATTATATATATTTATATATACCTGGTGTGTGTATGTATGTGTAGTGTGTATGGTATATATAGACATGTATCATCATCTTGATTCACAAGAACTCAGGAGGGTCATGTTAGATCTGTGCTGCGTAAGATTCATGTTGAAAACTTCAATCATAAGTAGCTTATTTTCCTGAACCACTCAGGGGTGACTAAAATACTGAGCAACGTTTAAGCTCATCTCAAAAAAACCAACTTCCCAGAAAATACAAAGTGTTGGTGCTGAAGAGTTTATATTTCAGACATCAAAAGCCATTTTTGAAGTTTGGATATAGAACTATGCTGAAATAAACTTGTTTGTACTCCTGTATTTTAGAGGTTAAAGTGGGGAAACGTCAGTTTTTCAATCTTAGATTTCACAACGTCCCAAAGGACAGTTTTTGTAAAGTGCTCCAGTGGATTTACTGTATTTTGGTATTAATACAGGAAACAAGTTAATGATAAATTCTGGCAACAAACTGACAAAAAAATTCTGTTACGGATTTGCAATTGCAGTGTTATTTTTCTCTAGCACCTAAATCTGTTTCTAGCATTTTGTTCATTGCATCTGTAGTGAAGTCTCAGAAGAAATTCCTTCTGTGGAAATAACTAAAATTTTCCAAAGATACACTAGTTAAGAACAAATTGGATTCTTTTCCAAGTTTGTGGTTTGCTGAGGACAGTCAAATACCCAAGGTCTATCCTTCTCTGGTAGACTGATTCTGATTGCCAGCTGCTATCAGCTTTTGCCATCGAGCTTTGCTGCAAAGCTGCATCAATTTACCCCATGATGTTCACCTTAATCTCTAATGGTTAAACCTGATTCTTAAATATGAGAGTGTTTTCCAAGTTATTGAAAATAAATTATAGTATCAAGTGATGTTATTATTGATTAATCCACTGTTCATGAGAAAGTAAATGTTAAAAGCTATTATCTTTATAATTGAAATATCTTCACTAAATTTCTTATACTAACTATTCTCTTTGCCAAATTTATAATATTAGCCACTCTATCCACTTTTCAATTTTACTGACCCATGTCTCAGGCTAATCTTTGTATCTGACAATTTACTCAAGTGTTAATAACAGGCTTTCTGACCAACGATATGATGAACTAATGAATAAAACAGAAATTATGCTTCAGAATCTGCAGGTTTTTCCAGGAGAGAATTTGTCTTAATTTCATGTCTTTTTAAAGATCTTTTAATTCAGGATAGTAACTATGCTTTTCATTGAAGCCTAGTAATTTTAATCTCTAAACTACTTTCGAAAGTTTAAGTTACTTGTCTTTCAACAACACCTTAATGAGCTTGTATTCTATTCCCAGTTGCACACTCAGCACAGTTCCTGCAAAAGGAAATCCTGATCTTTCATGTATTATAGATGAAATAATTTTGCCCACTACGGGTCAGCAACTCTTCAGTAGTTCTGAGGCTTTCTTAAATTAGCATGAAACACTTTCTCATTAGAAGCTGGTACTCTAGTGGAAGACTCATAAAGTTGATAATGTGATAACCTTTAAAAACTTCTGTTCATTCCAGCACCTTTTCTGAAATTTAGCAATGGATTTATTCCTGCCTGCTAAATGTTGCACCTAAGCACAAAATAACCCCCCTTGCTAGTATATTTATACATCATAGTGTGGTGTATGTTAAAAAATATCAACATGACATTCTAGTGAATAAAAATACCTATTTTGAAAGGAGAACCATAAATACAATTATCATCACTTACATGTAATTAAAGCCAACTATAATACTTTGTCAGTAAAGTAAGCAGCTCGTATCACTGCTTTTTTCCCATTCTTCAGAAAGTAAGGACCCTAAGATAGAATTTTATTTTTCTTCTGAAAGTATTCAAAGAAAAAAAAGGTCTGCTGCTCCTCTCTCTAGTTATATGTAGAAAAGAGAGATTTATGTCTAATAAGCCTATTTTAAGGTTAAGAATTAATTAGCTGTAAATTTAGTTCTTTGTAAGGCAAGAAGCAACAGCAATGTTTTAATTATTTCAGCACTTTGGGTTTACAATTTCAGTAGCCTTTTTCTGTGTTATGCCCATTTCAAGGAAGTGAATTTCAACCTAGCAGAAAGTCTGCATTATTTGAAGCTGGTGGTCTAGGGAAGCTTGAGAGTTAATACAAAGGTTTACCAATACTAGCATATTTATAAATCCTGGCTTTCACACACAGTGTTCTTTGTAAACAGCAAATTAAGTGGTTTTGGTGCAATGCGTGGCTGGAAGGACAGCTGAACTCTAGATAACTGTTTTTTATGCCAGGAGAGCTGCTTGGGAAGTAACAAATGAAAGATGGCTCTGTAATTTTTCTTATATCAAATTGACCATCTTCTAATAATATACTTGCTTGTGCAGCTTTCTCTCTTGGTTTTGATGATCATCTTTCACCCGGGTTGATTTTGAGTACTGCACTTTAGGAACAATTTAGACTAATGTGAATGTAATACAAGTCTTTCAAAATCTAAACAGATTCATGAAAGAATCAGACTTATCCAGTCTAGAAAAGACCACGAAGAAATGTGACAGTATTTCATATAGAGGAAAGGAAAAAAAGTCTTCCTATGCTCAGTGAGAAGAGTAACATTCAAAATTGCAACAGGTGAAAAGTTTGACATAAGGAAATCTTTCTGGTGATTGGAGTAGATGAGCAGTGAAACATATCGCTTAGGGAGGCTGTGAAATCTCCACCACTGGAGATTTACAGGGACACTTACATAACTAAACCATCCCTGACACGTGAGTCTGCCTTGGGTCAGGGGCATCAGCCTCTGATTTCTCACAGTGCTTTGAAGCCCTGTTTTAAATTACACATAAAGACCTGCAAACACATAGTAAGACTTAAAGACACAATGGTTGTTCTGCATTGACCTCAATGTTATTTCACTCCATGCAAAATTAGTAGCTACCACACCAGAAGTCCTTAAAACACCTTAATCTCATGTTTCTCAACTGGAAAATTACTGGTATTCTTATGTCTGTATAAACTTCTAGTTTGAGCAAACAAAGCCATTTTAAGTCAATCTTTGTGCTCAACCATCAGAGCCCCACAGGAAAACAACATAACACAAGCGCAACTTGATTGTCACTATTTTTGGGAAGTGCCTCATTCCCACATTGTTTTAATGAAGAGTACCGTGGTGTCTGGTTCTTTGGCATTTGGGGAGTTCAGAATCTCCTCCATAAGGTGCTCCGGTAACAGGACTCGGAACGCTGATGGACTGAGTGGGAGTTAGCCAAGCTAGCCAGTGAGAAACAGGATTGCTCAAGAAAGGCTTGGTGAGCAGAAAGGAGATGCTCTGGAGGAGTCACAGATGTACATTCTCTTCTAAGACTGGCTGTCTATGTCAAATTAGTCTCTTGCAAAACAAAGCAGACTTCAAACAGAACACATATCCATGAGGTGAGATCTCCCCTCATACCCAGTCACTCTTCAGATCTGGAACAGAGTAGTCAGGGACATACACTGTTTTTGCTGTCTCTGACCAACTGAAATTTTACATATTTCTTACTGAATCAATAGTTTCAAAAAGACAGAGCAAGATAAGGTGCTTCAGAATACCCTGTAAGAATGAAGCCTGGGACCTTATCATAGTGGTATCCAGCTGGCTTGACTGTGCCACCAGGCTTAATTTCCCTCATCAGCTCAGCACTGGTGAATGTGCACACTGCACCAGTGAAAGGGCTGGTTTTATCAAAGTAACCAGTGTGATGTGGTCGATACGATTTCATTCAACTAGACAGAAAACTACAGCCTAATTAAGGCATCCATGCTTTCCAGACTCAGTTTATGAGAAGTTCTAAGTCACCCCTTATCAGTTATCTCAAACAGCCTCTGATAATGATAAACATGAACAGTGTGGAAATAACATGATTAGCATTACATTTGGGAAGTGAGAAGGGTTTACAGCAGAATTTGAAGTATTTGAATTTTATCTCATTGCTATTGCATGCATTATTTTTTTTTATTTCTCCAGCCCTAGGTTAGTGCTAGCTAAGCATAAGCCTTGCCTACCAATATGGACAGATTTTCTTTGCAGGAGCAGGCACTCTGTTGACCTTATTTCAGAAATACATGGCTTTTAAAAGTAAAGATTCTATCCCAGTTCTGACCTGAAGAACCCCTGTTGCTCCCAACAAGTTACTCTTCCAAGATGAGATAAGGGAAAAGAAAGCAAGCCAATTCTCCTTAAATATCACAAATAAGAGCATTCTCTAATCACCTTATTCTTGAATATGAGGGGAAACAAGGACATCTGTGATCCCTGCATGGCATACAACCCAGTGGACCAGAGTGTTCAGGGAATGTCTGAGTACACCTCATGAGCAGAGAGGCTGGTGATGACTTTAGTTTGTAAATCCTTCAGACGTATTTGCTTTGATGTCTCTGCATCAAAGCTCATTAGTGGGAATGTAAGTAACTTTATGCACATCTGAAAGTTAAGCAAAGGTCCAGTGGCCCTTAAACATCAGACTGTAATACTCCACATAAATCTTACTCAGGGTCTCAGTTTCTTGGTTAGAGTGTCTATCAGATCCTGCAAGGTCCAAACAAATTATTCTGATACTCTGTATTCACAGATAAACTCCCTAAATCCACGGGCTAGATGTGTAAGTGTAATACAATTTCTGAAACCGGTAAGAAACAACCTCACTCACTCAGAAACGTTCTGGAGCTGAGTCACCCTGGTGAAGCTTGGTTAGCATGCAGCAAAACAGACAACATGACCTTCCAGGGGAATTCTCTGTGACATGGACTATGTACTTACAGTTGCACTTGATTCAGAGAGAAATCCCTTCAGTACTGTGAGCCACAAATTGTTCAATATTGATGTTGGCAAAACTTCTTATGTTGGCAGAACTTCTGGTGGTCTGGATAAAAAAAAGCTGACCCAGCTTTTATTAGAAAACACAACTGAGAGTTGTGTCAGCAGCTCTGCATTTGACTGAGGCACTGGTCGGTAATGCTGCTGCTACAGTTTGAAACTACAGCACCACTGGCACATATCCCAGGAAGCATGGCAGCTTCTGATGGATACTGACCACACCAAAATCAGACTTCTCAGAAGAAACAGTGACTTGCTCATGCCCAAAAAGAAACAAGTATTAATTTTCGACGTGATGACATACGAAGCATCTTGCTTTTTCGGTGGATACTGCAGTGTGTGAGCTTGCTACTACATGAAGACAAACAGATGCATTTAAATTCACACTCCAAGTTTAAAACTGTTCCTTGCACAACGGTGTAAATGCTTCAGCTCACTGACATGAAAGTATACAGTGGGTGAGCAGTTAGAAAAATTCCTAGAACCAAAAATAAACCAAAACAGGTTTGTATTCAGAATGTATCTTACAGTGGCATGACTTTTGCATAAGCACAGAATTCATATTGTCTAGAAGCAGAACAGCTGCAGTATGGTATATAAAACCAAAAGTGAAAATAAAAAGCTAACCCTGGATGCAACTTACGGTAAAAACCTTGTTGTACAGGCAGTTTGAGTCATCTCAGAGCTTAGAACCTCTTGTGAAGACCAAGTGTCAACATTTCTAATGTAATGAATTTAAATCACTTATCAAACATTAAATGTGCAATACATCTATTACAGAGGTCAGTGCTATTTATTCATTGTGATAAAGGGGCACAACAATAGACTCAAAGACTTAAACACCATTCTACATGCAAGAGGATGCAAAAATAAGGCAAACCCCCTCATTAGATTATGTCCAAATGAAACAAGAATTCCCATCTCCCAGAATTACCTAGCCTAAGAGGTCTCTCTCACTAGGAATATTTCTTATGCTCAAGAAACAAATAAGCTGAACTATCCCCATCTGTTGTGACAGTTTATGGTTGTCAGGGGAACAATCTAAAAAGCAGAGCTTGACTTATGGTATCAGGTAACACAGCCTTTATCTGCCACAGAGAAGGCCAAGACTTGGGCTTTCATTAAGGATGGAAAAAAACCCCAAACACATCAAAGGAGACAAGATTTTTCCCCACTAGGCTACGAAAACCAGCTACAAAGATGTTCCCATGACTTTCATTTAACTTAGAACAATGATATCTGAGTTGACTCCATGTTTCACACCTTCTGAGCATAAAAGAGCACATAGGTTTAAAAAGTTATATAGGTTAAGCAATCACAGGTTTCCAAGCATTCTGTTAATCACTTCCTTGTCATAAGCCCATGTGGTGCATATACCACACACAGCATCCACCTATTACAGTAACGCCAGAGTAGCTCTATCAAGGTTACGATTTCTCCCTTCCTCGGATTTCACATTGTGGTGGTTGCTATGACTGTACCTACCCAAAAGCAAATACAGCTTTTGTACTTCATGGGAGGGAAAACAAAACTACTTAAGATAATGGATATATTAGACTCATGAGTAATCAGCCTATTTTTGCTCCTGCAAGGAGCTCCCATTCATTTGACTGAACTCCATGGAAACATGCATATTTCTTCACACCTCTGCTGTCTCCAGGCACAGGATTTTGTACACAGGTCAGTGTGAAGCTCACTCACTAATAGCATACTAAAAGCAGCATTTTGCTTTGGTTCCCCTGAGCAAACAACAGGCTTATGCCAAGTATATAAGGTTCTCACTCCCACCTAAGAACCAAAGCTAAAGGTGATCCTTTCTAAAGAAGATCAAGGGTCTATCTAGATAGATACTTCCACACATCATCTCATTTTCAAACCTTCTGCTCCTCTATGGCATTCCTTTTCTATCTGACTGAAAGTATCGTAATTTCTTCCATAACACTGTCTTGGATGTTTCACTTTCCATTTTCCTTCCCCTACTCTGTTTCAAATGTGTTTACTTTTACCCTGAATTGAAAGAGGTAGTTTCTAATTTCAGTTTCCACTAATGCCAAAGGGGCTAAAGATTTTATTCATAATACAATTTGCATTTATCTGTGACACCACTTCCAGCTGCCCCCCACCTGTCCTGAGAATGCCTTCCAAGTTCTCACACACTTACAACCTGACTTTTATCAATAGCTCTTTGGCAAATCCCTGCTGAGGGTTCAGAGCTGACCACGCCACCCCCACTGCCAGCTGCCCAGAACTTTGGGGCAAGTTTTTCAGATTGTAAAAAGTCCCAGACCAGTGAAATCTTTGGCAACTGGAAAGTATTTGTTATATTTCAAGATTCACTAATAATTTTAAAGAATCGGTCTGAGAGAGCCAACATATATTGTGGCCAGATGTGTCAAGCATTGATCACAATTATCAGTACGTCTATTAAATTTGCTGTAACTTTTCTAATATAGGTGCAGATTTTTTTCTCCCATCAAGTGATGTAGAATGAAGTATGTGCATCAAGACACTTGCCAGTCATTTGTGTTGCTGGCTGCAAAAAACCCCCCAATCTTTTCAAGTTTTCATATTGTCTTCACTTGAGTTCACAGTCATTTCCACTTAACAGCAACTATGCCCACATTTCATACAGTCTTCAACTAGCAGGAGTTAGTAGGAGCATTTCATTCACCTGTTTGGGATGCTCTGCAAACTCCCTGTTGGTGAGGCAGCATAGACAGTTAGCACCATTTATAACTCAAGAGAAAACATGCTAATTAAAATGAGTGCAAATTCTGCACTGGTGAATACATGGGAAGCAGTCCAGGAAAAGATGTCACTCCTGCCATCCCTCATTAGGAGATCGCTCCTCAGAAGGACAAGTTTCTGGAATCCCCACTAATCTGGAATCCCCACTAATGCCATTGCGTAAGTGGTCAATGGCAGGGTCACACCCAGGGTACTGCAGAGGCACTGCCCGTCACCCAGCCCCGCTGCACATCGCTTTGGGATAACTCACCTAACCAAAAGGTGCAGGTCCACACCTGGAGCCTGTAACTGCGCCCTCCAGCACCTACGCTGGCACTGAGATAAACAAATTCATCCAGAGCTGTCTGAAGTTACACAACTGTTTATAGAGTTTCTGAAAACATTTTATCTTCTTTTATGAGACATTAACTGTTCGTCTGTGACATTTTATGCATTTCACTTCCAGTCCATTTCTAAATCATCTGGAATTAAGTAGTGTGCAAGTGGAAAGGCCTACTTTCATTTACAATATGAGCAACTGCTTCCAGGAATTGAAGTTCAGAGAAAATATGGCATTGTCCAGGTTTGCCTTATTTTCACAGGCTTCTCAAGCAAGAACTTGTAACACAGGTGGATAAGATGCTGGATCAACTTTGTCAACAGATCCCCAAAATCACAACAGTGACACTGCTCCATAGTTAGCACAAGCAATGCACAGGTCTGCTGTTTCCAAATGCCACTGTCAAGACAGGAGGCAATGGGTAAATACCTCTTTTTTTTCCCCCGCTAAATTGGTGCTGGTGATCCCAGGCTGCTGAGGAGAGCACCTTGAGTGGTGTGGCAGCCATTCCTGTTTTAAGCCATGCCCACTCCCAGCAGATGGGAGCTGACTGGGTGACCTCTCCAGGTCACTGGCACCGTAGGGGCCCTCCTGGAGAGCCCAGCAGAGCAGGAGGGCCCGAGCAGCGCAGGGCAGGAGGTGGCTGGGCCTGTGCCCCTCAGGGTGGAGGTGCCAAGTGCGGCCTCACGCCCGGGGCGGTGCCGGGCAGCCCCTCGCCGCGGCCTCGCCTTTGTGTGAGCTCCCCGTGTTTACTCTCCCGCTTCCTTGTTCCACTCCAGCGCGAGGGCCATAAACCGCCCGGCTGGCACGGCTGAGCCCTCGGTGGCAGGGCTAGGAGGCAGAGGAGGGAGCGGGATGGCGGCCATGCCCTGGCTGTGTGCGGGGAGGGCAGACCGGGTGCCGCCGTGGTGGTTGGGAGCGCAGCCCTGCCCGTAGGGCCGGTGCTGCCGCCCATGGGGGGTCTCTCATGCCCACTGGCCTCCCTCATGCTGGGGGCCAGGGCCGCACCAGGAAGGAACAAGACCTTTTTCCCCTTCTTCTCGGACTTTAGGGGCCACAACGTGACGGCCCTGCGCGTCGGCGAGTCATCTGCCCTGGCCTCCATCTTCCTGCTGTCCTTGCTGGGGAACATCTGGGGCATCTGCCTCCTGTGGCGGCGGCAGCGCAGGCTCTGCGCCGCCAACTGCCTCGTCCTCAACCTCTTCTGCGCCGACCTGCTCTTCATCACCGCCATCCCCTTCATCGCCATCGTGCGCTGGACCGAGACCTGGGTGCTGGGCGACGTCGTCTGCCACATGCTCTTCTATGTGGTGAGCCTGAGCGGCGCCGTCATCATCCTGTCGCTCTCGGCCGTCAGCCTGGAGCGCGTCGTGAGCATCGCCCGGCTGCGTCGCGCCTCCTGCCGCCGCCGCAAGGCGCTGGCCGCCGCTCTGCTCCTCATCTGGGGCTTCGCCGCCCTCGCCACCCTCCCGCTGTGCTGCTTCTTCACCGTGGTGCGACTGCCCGCCCCCGCCGGCCAGGTGAGGGCGAGCGCCGGGCGGGAGCCGGGCCGGGGCGCCGGGGCCGGGTGGGAGGCGGGCGCGGGGCAGGCTCGTCTGCCGCTGCCGCCGGGGGAGAGCGAGCGCCGAGGGACGGCCCCGAGCGAAGGAGACGGCCCCGAGCGAGGCAGAAGCCCCGGCGAGGGAGGGAGGTAGCGGTGGCCACTGCGCAGACAGCGCTGTGCCCGCAGAGGCGCCCGGAGCTCTCCGCGGCCGCCCCGTGTCCCGGCGGACCGTCCCGTTAGGTGGGAAGCCCGCATCGATTGGGATCCTTTGTGCGTTCCCCAGCGCAGCTCAGAGATCCCCTTTCCTCTTACCGAGGAATCAGCATCCTGGGAGACATTCCCAGGACTCGCGGCGTCCTCGGTACCAAATGACCATGCACGGATTTTTCTGCCTAGTATTTTGAAATGCACCCCCAATTCGACACTCAAATACATGATTAAGTTCAAGGTCTGTAAGATTCAATTTTGAAGTTGTTATTAGCATTTGATAGGAAATTTATGGCAGTATTCCAGTTGTGGACACATCTGTTTATAAGTGTTATGGGCTTTTAAAACAATGAAGTAATAAATTAATTTGGTGTTTTGTCTAAGTAGAAAGTTTTCACAGATTCAGTTTTGTCTGCAGCCGTTTTTTCCATAGGGATAGATGGAGATAAGGACAATGCTGTAGTAAAAGTAATGGTACAATGTTGCTTTTCCTCTTTATTCCTTGTAAATAGGAGCTTCAGATTTGCACCCTGGATTGGCCCAGCACTGCAGGAGAAATAGTCTGGGATGTTACCTTTGCCATTGTTTTCTTTCTAATACCAGGATTAGTCATTGTCATCAACTACTCCAAAATCTTACAGGTATGTTTTTCCTTTAAATTTAGTTGTAGAATAAAGGGAAGTAAACATTAACTCACTAAGCATCAACATATGTCACTGAATACAAAAACATTTACATGAAACAGGCATAGTTTGCTCAATAAATGATGAATAAATGAAGCTCTTCAACTTGTACATATCAGCCTATACATTTCAACTAAGAACATGTTTGAATGGCACATTACCTGAGGCTCAACACAGTTTGTCTTCATATACATATATTAACTACATCTCTCCACTTATATGCTGTTATATTTAAAGACTGTCAATCTCCTAAATGCTGAAAGAGTCAAGCATTTGAAATGACTAAAAACTAGATTTTGCTTTCCTTGAGCCTAAACTTCAGTCAGATGGGATTTGTAAAAATGCAGAAAGAGGCAGGACTAGGAAAAAATCCATCCACTTTTTGGATCTGCTGGCTTTCTGCATGCATTTTTAGTACACAGATCGTGTTAGATTATGCTAACTCCACAATTTCAAACTTTGCAAACAAAGCCTTTGAATTAAACCCTCTGCTTCCACTTTCTTTCTAAGTGGATGTTGTTTAACTGCTGAAGTAGAGGCCAAAACACCCAGCACCACAAAGTTTTAATCTATATTCTAGCAAGCATAGTATTAGCACCTAAATTCCTTTTAAGCTACCTGATTTCATACACCTTTCTTTTCCAAAACAGAGTGAGAAAGATTTAGAAATCTTCAAACAAGGCAGTGCGATGCGTATGTTTTACCAACTGTCCCCAAAAGATTCTTGATTTCTTTATTTAGTTATTAAGCTTCTCATAATATGTTTAAGAAAAAATATAGATTTTGGAAAGGGACCTCAAAATACACAGCTTACTCAGCAAGGAATTAACTGATGAAATGCTGAGCACGAAGGGTCTGCTGATACATGCACCAGAGCTGCAGAGATGTTTCAATGAACCTAAAATCTAAACTCTGGTCTCTACATGTATTTGCCTATTGATTGGGTTTAAACTTGTAGTAAAAATCATCAGCTTGTAGTTTCTGTACCATGTATAATTTTACTACAACCTTGAGGTAAATGCATTTGGTAAACCACTTCTAGTGAAGTAAAGCACCTGCTCTTTGGAACCTCATATTTGCTGTAGGAAAAGAGAACACAGTACCTCAGTGAGGACTGTGAGCCCTTTGAAAGAACTGCAAAAACACTGCAGGCCAAGGAATGCCACAGTTCTTGGGCAGAGACTGGGACTGGAATGGTGTTCCTCCAGGTTACAAGTAAATTTAGAAAACAAAATGGCACATAGGGAGTTAGGAGCCAAAAAAAGTGTTTGGAATACCGGATTACAAGAAAACCACATCCTGCCAAGCTCCTGTTTCTTTTCCAGCTTGGTAACAGAGATGCTAAGATGCATTACCATTTCTCTTGAACTGAAAAAAGGATTGAGGCCCATAACAGGATATAATTGAATCTTCTCTCTCACACACCTCTCCAGGAAGCAACCAGAATGGAGCTGGAGAGTGTCTCAATCTCTGAGTCATTCCCAAGAGCAGACTCACTCTCAGTTTGTGAGAACAGTCCATGATGCCAGTGCACACACAGCACACTCCTCAGTGTTGCTGGAAGCAGTTCAAAGCATTCATGTATTCACATAACAACAGATGATGATGGTGATGATGATAGACTACAGACATAGGACCTCAAATTTATTAACAAATATACCCTACAAAAGTCTACTTCACAATTTACTCTAAAATTGAGTGTTATTTTTATGTAATGTTTCCCAGAACTCTGGAAAAAATGACAGAAGGCATGATCTGTAATTTATTTGGCTTTGCCCTCTTCTGCCTCTTGGGCAAGACTTAGTCTGGAGGCTGGAGGTAGGAAAGATGTCTGTGTTCTGGAAGTTACACATTTATATATACCTGACTTCTAATATCCTGTTTGTCTGAGTGTGGTCCAGATGCCCACAACAGGTATCTGGATTGCATATACTGGGCAGACAAAAAAGGGATCCCCAACATGTCACTGCCACCCAACTTTTGTTGAGCACTTCCTTAAGATGCAGTTGCATCTTATTTACCACAATCCTGTCCCCTTGTCAGGCTCTGCAGCTGCTAGGAAGCCCATTTTTGGATCACAGGTTTTGATTTATACACCTAAATTCTGTTGAAATCTTTGGAAGATGTTTAGGTTCTTAATAAGTATTTATTCTAGGCCATCTATCTCTGTGACAAATTCAGAAAACTGTGAAAAGAATGACAAATTACTCTTTCTCTAAACATTTTCATAATTACCTGAAGCAGAAAGCTTCCTGTAGTTTCTGCTAAAGGGAAATGTCACATGTAAAAGTGGCAGGAATAGTCTTATGCCTTTTGATTTTCCTTCTCAGACAGCAAATTGATCAAGGCTTTTGAAAATACCCCTTTTTTACACATGCAGGGAATAAAATGGAATCTCAGTTATTGCGAATAAGTGTGTTTGCTAAATATTTTAGTTGTATTTCATTTTCATCAGATATGTGAACGTAACATACTTAATTGTGCCATGCCAACTTCAGTGAAGGCAGGGAGGTAGAACATGAGATGTAGAGTTTTCTGCAAGTCCCTAGGATTCAATATTCTACCCCTAACGACAGAGGATTCACACCCATCAATACTCGATTCCTAACTACCCACAGTCTGGTTTATTACATCAGAGAGTATTTTTACAAGACACAGATTTTCATAGTGACAAAAGGATCTGTAAGATTTCATGTTAGTTCATTGAAAATAATTCTGCTTACTAAAAAGCTAGAAGCTGACACAAAACAACATATGATCTCATTCACATTTAAAGTGATTTAGTTAAATTCAGGCTCCTTCTAATACCTACCTTGTAATACCAGCATGGCCGTAAGGGAATTGGATTGCATTCATTCTTGTGCATCAAGGATTGGTAACTGTGTTCCACGTTTCATTTGTGAAAGAAATCAATGGGCTTCTTTAGATAGAACAAATGAGGTCATAATTTAAATTTAATGGGATTTAATGAGTAATTAAGGCTCTGTTTTATGCTAAAAAGTACTTATGACTGGCAGAAAACTATGAAGAGAACAACCACCTTGACTAATAGAGAGGTGAGTTCTCAGCTGACAGGGAACAAAAATTGCTAGTGAAGTGAGAATGTTTGAAATGGAACCATTGACAAAAAATACAAATGGAATTCTGCAATGCCTTTTTTTGTAGTCACTTTTCAAAAGAAAACAGAAATATCATGTGCCAAGATTTAATTTTTCACTTGTAAAAATATGTTAATAATTCTGTGTTTCAGTGAAAGTTACTTTCTTCTCTTTTGCTGCAGATTACAAAAGCATCAAGAAGAAGTTTAAATGCTGGTTTAGCCTACTCAGAAAATCATCAGATTCGTGTTTCCCAGCAAGACTACAAACTATTCCGAGCCCTCTTTCTGCTGATGATCTCTTTCTTCATTATGTGGAGCCCAATAGTAGTAATTATTTTTTTAATTTTAGTTCAGAACTTCAAAAAAGATTTAAATATTTTGCCATCAGTTTTCTTCTGGATAGTGTTATTCACTTTTGCCAACTCTGCTGTCAATCCAATTTTGTATAATGTTGCCCATTTCAGACGTAAATGTCAGGAAATTCTTCTCTGTTGTACAGGGAACCCTGAAAGGCACAGAGCAGGTACAGAAACCACTGCAAGGAGAAGTAACCATGAACAGCCACATTTGTCTTTCATTACCAGATAATTATTTAAAATCTGAGCTGTGCCACACTTTGGATGTTGTCTACACTATCCCAGGTCAAACAGGTCACCATATTATAGTATTATATGCCAGGGAAGGGGAATAAAAGCACGAAATCTGTATTTTTAATTCCTGCAGGTAAAATTCTTCTGACTTCACTGCTTTGCCTCAGTAAGATTTTTAAAATTTAATCCAATGGATTGAATTGTCCTCTTACACTGAAATAAATAGGAATATGGCAGTGAACTTGGTGAATGAAAAATAGCTGAAATAACTACTTGCCAGATGAATTAATTTCTATAAGGGTACATTTGCAGATGGCATAGATGTTATTAACTTTCATTAAGTCATATATATATATATATGGCCAAACTTTGCGAACGAAGATTTGGGAAGGGCTGTCCCCACGTGGGTGTGCCCTTTGAGCCTGCGCAGTGGATTTTAGGTGAGGCTCAGCGTGCGCAGAACTGGCCCCACCGTTTAAGTCCTGAGGTCCATCTGCCACGGCCAAGCGAGCTTGGACAATGAGAGTGAAGTCCTCAGGACTGTCTACAGCACCCGGTACTCACCGTTTAAGTCCTGAGGTCCATCTGCCACGGCCGAGTGAGCTTGGACAATGACAGTGAAGTCCTCAGGACTGTCTACAGCACCCGGTACTAACCGGGACTGACCCTGTTGAGCATCCGAGATCTGACAGGATCGGATGGCAGAGAGGCATTGAACTGCCCGGTACGGTCTCCACTGAGACTCGAACTCATGACCTTGTGATCCAGAGTCCGGAGTGCTCACCATTACACCATGGGACTGCCCTATTAAGTTATAGTGAATCCATATCAAGAGGGCACCTGATCCATTTTTACTTGTTATTTTCTGAGTAAAAGACATAAACTTTCTAGTGAAGAAAGTACCTTCTTTTTTTTTAAATCTTGTTTCAAAAGGGAACTTGATTATACACTTAGATAACTGACTGCCTAAACCGAGGTTTGAGCCAACTAACAATCCATTTCATGTAGGAAACAAGATGATACCCATGTATGATCACCAAGTGAGTGACGAGTTTGGCTCCATATCAAATGAAAAATAGGGACATAAAGTGTATTAATTTATAAATAAAGAATAAATAAATAAATGCTTAATTGTCATGTGTAAAATAGTTCTTTTAAAATATGCATATTTTTTATGTCTCCAGTAGTCATATAATAAAGTTAATCAGTGATATTTAGGGTCACTGAAATTACCTTCTCTTTTCTGAGAGGCTATTTGGAATGATTTCCAGTATTTTCTAAAAAAAAGTATGACATTGTATTTGAAAAGAAATTAAAATATATATACTTTGGTGTTTATGATTAGTACTCTTTTAGTCAGAAATTGAAACCACTAAAAGAAAAGCAAGATTAAATTCTTAATTAATGCCATCTGTCACCAGTTCAAAATGGTGCAGTAAGATAACAGTCTACTAATAAAACCAATGCCTACAAACGTATGGATTTGCATACAAACAATTTTCATCCCCTGTAATCCAAGTTTATTAAAATGTTTCATTGGTTTATTAACCAGGTGAGCTACACAGCTCAGATAAATATATTCAAAATCTAAATGAAGCCATTTGGAACATTTTCCAGGGAACTCCTGATCAATGTGTTAACTTTACATCAGTGATGCTGTTACTTGGTTTCTTTCCATAGCTTTGGATCTCCTTAAGAGCAAAATCCTGAAACACATAAAAAACAAAATTTTGTTTCTCAACCATACTAAACAAAATTAAAATACACAAACTCTCACCAAATTTAAAAGGCATCCATGTCTTATTTCTTTAAAATGCTCTGGAATCCAGCAGTCTGTTACTTGTAATAATAATGCCATTTCCTTGTTCTGCAGTTTATAATTCCAAAGAATTTTCAACTTAGAACAAAACAGGATTTCATCCAGCCTGTTGTACCTGTCCTGAGCATTTTTATACTTTGGCATAAAAGGTACTGGACAGATCAGCAATAAAAGAGTTATTTATTTACCTTAACAAGCTTCAAATTATTTGCCTTTTAAAAGTTATTAATTTAAGAATGTCTTTCAGCAAAGTAAGATTCTCCTGACCTCCAAAACTTCTAATAGTAAATTAGCTGAAGGAATATACCTGGCTTTAATTCACAATTTTTGCTTCTAGCAAATGCTAATAGCAGATTCAGTTGTTCACTAAATATCCACATTCACATTGTATAACTTCAAGTAATTTAAGCTATTACTCAGAGAAACTAAGTGTATCACAGCTTGATCTGTATTTGAAAAGGAGCTATCATCAGAAATGCAGTGTAAGTTAGAACAAAAACCCTGTCATTTCCTAGGCTTCTCTTTTTGCCTTGAAGAGCCAATATACAAAGAACAGATATTTTAGGTTGGTTTTTTTTTTAGTCAAGATAAGTTTTGCACATCTACTAGTTTGGGGGAGACACACGCACACATTTACTTCGACTATACTATTAATTAAAAAATCTAATGAAAAATTATTAGGAAAAATATTAGCTTCAAGACATAGGCAGAGAATACACAAACAGAAACAGAAAGAAGCCTATTCTTGCAGCATCTATTAACATCAGTCAGAAGTTTACCACAGGAACAATGGGATGCAGGTCAATACAGACAACTGAAGTTGGCTTGTTTTGCTAATAATTCTGTATCTCGTAATAGCACTTAAAACTAAAGCAGCAAGGCTTCCAGTCCACATATAAAGAAATAAAGCAATTTTTAAAGAGTTTCTGACATAAATCTTTCAGTAACTGATTTTTTTCAGTTTAGTTCACAATCATTTTTCCTTTATCAACAGTATGGAACTCACCCAGCCAATATCAGACACTGCACTCAACACCTAAGATCTGAGTATAAATTAGGATTGCAGACAAAGAACAGTGCAACTTGGTAGATTGGATATTTCTATAACAAACTGGAGGCAGCATGATCAACTTTTAAATTAATTAGGAAGTCAAAGAATGTTTAAGGCTGAAGTTTCAAAAGGCGTTCTGAGGTTTTATGTTTAAATTACATATTGGTTCTCTACTCTGCAAAAAAGCACAAGCATTCTGTTACATAGAAGTTCTGAGATATTTGAAAAAGTTAGATCCCAAATTATAAATGGATGAATATATTCTATTTTTTCCTTTTGGTTTATACTTTCTTGCAAAGATTGACAATACATATATTGCCTTGCAAGCCTCATATGGAGTAGAAATAATAGAAACACAGATACCACCATGCGGAATTGGACCAGTCCTTGGACTAGCCCAACATCCGGATTTTACAGCAGCCTCTGGGTTTGACAAAAATACAAGGAACAACCATAGCACACAGCTCCCAAAGTCACAGTTGTATGTCTACACTGTATCTTAGATTCAATGTAATATCTATAACTATCTCATTATTTGGGTTTCTCATCTTCAGAATTCTTATTCTTACTGCACCTCATTTGAAAAGCAATGAATGCAGGATTCAAAACAGAAAAGTATCAGCAATTTATCTAGTGACACTGTTTCTTTTCTATCCTACCCTTTATGCAATCATACAAATAATTCACAAAAGTCAGTTTCGTGTGCATTTATGGTGTCTCTTATTCTTGACTGCCATAAGTTTCAACTGTCTCATGTTGTCCAGAAATCCACATTCAAGAAAAAAAATTTGTTTTCATTGTTGTCAGGTACTTTTTCTAGGTCACTGATTAGTACTCTAAACATCACCTCCCTTAGCAGATCTTTCAGGCACCCTGTTATCAGCGTATCTACTTTACAACATGGCAATATATTACTCTCTGTTTATGGATCAGATGAACAGGTAATAGAGCCACAAGGGCTGACTGTGCTCATCTGTTCTGACTTTCTTTGTAAGACACAAAAGTTCCTTCAGTCAATCCCAGTTTGTTCTAACAAAGAAAAGCCTTTAATCTTGATTTACAGATTTCAGTGATGAACATACAACAGCTCTTGGTAAACTGTTCCAAAGGTTAATGACCTTTGGAGTTAAACAAATGGCTATTTATTTCTGCTCTGAATGTGTCCAGTTTAAAGTTCCATCCATTTAAATTTATTATTTCTATGTTTGCAAGTCCTTTATTATCCAATTACCATTGCTTGTGTGGGCAAGCACAAACTTTGCTCAGGTCACCCTTTAATGTCATTCTAATGAATCATATTGAGGTCTTTGAAGCCCTCACTAGAAGACACATTTTACAAACTTTCAACCATTTTCTCTGCTCTTCTTTGAAACTTCTAGTTAGTCCTCAGTACTCTTCCAGTTATGATTATCATCAAATATGACAGCAAGCAGACCTATGCCAAGCACAACAGTCTCATACAAGTCTTGGTTTATGCATCCCAGAATCACATTAACTCTTTTGCCACATCATTACTTTGGGAGTTCACATTCACCTGAGTCACTGGTCAAGTCTTCTTCCAGAAGGTGAGGGTAATGTAGGGACAGGTAGACTGCTATTTTATTTATTCTAAATATTCTAATTTTTCTCCTTCGTTCTTTATTATTCCCCACTCTAGGTGTAAGTTTTACCAGAAGGGGCATTATGTTTTGTTCTAGATCATTGTCATTTGGCCTTTTCTAATATAACTTTAGCATAAGTGAGCTAATCTGTATCCTTCCTGTGTTGCAAGTTCAGCCTGACCATATGACTCAAGATAGGGTCATGCTTCCAGTATGAGGGATATGTCCCTTTTCCACTGCCCTTTGTGCAATGGGTGGCATGAGGACCTGTGAGAAAGGGTCTGTTATAAGGATTCTTTCCAAGACTTCTGATTTTCCTTAAAAGCCTTTTAAAAGAATTTTTCAAATAATTTTTAAAAGGCAGAGTTGTGATTAAGGAGATACGATTCCTTTTTACCACAACCATGAAGTTTATCCTTATTATGTTTACATGCAGTACACTGATTTAATTGTTTTACAACTTCCTCTAATTACTGTTTCAGCTGATCTGATATGCTACATAAAAAGCCATATACCTTAGCTCTCCTTCAGATAAGGGAAGTATCTGAAACTGGAAATAACTTACTACAAGATCCAGTTTTCAAAAGCCACTAAGTAATGGACTTCATGCATCTGACATTTAATAAGCAAGAGAATCCCAGTGCTTTAGTCATTAAACCCTGAAACAAAATTCTTCAGAAAAAGATGGTTCTTACCATTATGAACAATAATCCTGTATTTTTTCTCCAAACAAAGGTCCATTTGCCTTTGTCTGACAATTTTCTGTGCCTCTGGAGACAATCCCTTGGGGTCCCGGGAGAACACAAAGGAGTAGCTATCGGCACAAGTGCCATCTGCATTTAGTTGGCGGCAGGAGTAATGAAGTGCATATGTATCATAATCTGTGTCCACTACCCAGTGATCATCATCTGGAAGAAACCATAGTAAAGAAGCAAAGATGTTAAAGACACAAGTAAAATCTAGTAAAACAGAAGAGGTTGGTGACAAATTTCTGTAAAGAAAATACTAAGATGAAGATTGGTACAAATTATAACAGACTAGCTCTTAGTTTATTCCTGTGTTCAGTATTTAATTTCATATTTGGGCAGGAGTTGTTTGCTTTTAAAGAGAAAATAAATATATTTAGCAAGGACATGCTCTTGCTGTTCCAGATGACTCAAAACTGTAATTATTTTCCTACCAGGGATGTTACTTGGACTGTATTTTTAAAGAAAAAGATTGTCATGCATTTTGCATGTGTGTTAGAAGTGTATTTGCTACAATAAACCCACTTCTTAAAACACAGTTATGATTTCAGAGAATTCCTAACTATTTAGCCATGTAACCTTATAAATCCCTGGTCACACAGACACTCAGTGCTAACAGAAGTGAATCTAAGTGTTTGCAGTAAACCAGGTCACATCTGCACCTTCCTCTCCTTGAGCAAAAGATTCTCTCTTGCACTACATCTGCACCACTGAAGGCAACACTGTTTTCTTCCCCTTCTCTCCTGTGGGGGGACCCCAGACTTTTTAGAAAGGTAGTCTGGGCTGAACCAGCAACGTAAAGTATGCATGATTCAGCGGCATGTTGTGAGGAGACCTGGCAACAATTTAAGAGTGATTGGCATCCAAAACATTCCTTGTAACTGCATTTTTGGACAGAATGGAGCTTCTGTCACTTTCAGATTCCACCTGCTTCTCTTGGAAACAGGCCAAGCAAATGTCTTGAGCTACAAAGCATTGTCTGTATCTCTGCTTGGCTCAAGAAACTAATTTTGCATGGGGTGTGACAGATTACCTGAAAATATTAATGTACAGATAATATAGGATATTTTTTGTATCTGAAAACAGATAAATATCTAGATTTTCAAAGACAAGACCAAAAAAAGTAACATTTGCTAAATCCTCTTCCCTGCTGTCCAAGTCTGACATCAGGATTTTCAGAGAGCAGAAACATCCGGTAGCTGAATTCTGAGCTAAAACAAGTCTTAAAATACTTCATCTGCCTTTCATTTCTTTATAAACAGTGACCTTCGATTATATTGTTGTGTAACAAACAAATAAAATACAAAGATATACAAAGGCCTGGTCTTCACTTGTTTAAAGAAAGCCAACCAGCTGTCCCATATAAAAAGTAGTGACTATGTTGTTCACATTAAGGTTTCGTGTATGATAGTTATTACCTCTTTTAACTGTGCTTAAGAAATCAAACAGTACTTTTCTCCCCCAGCATGCACATATACCATAACTAGGCTCTCAAGTCGTTCTGTATCTTCTATATTTAAGTACTCACTTCCTTTCTGTAGAAAAGAGGCAACACCCCAGTACTTCATCTTGAACTTGGCAGGATCCTCTGTGTCAGTGAAAGAGCCAATCATGTCGGCACAGACATCCCAGTTACTGTGGCCAGAGACAGAGAAAGCATTACATTCAAACCTAACAGCACAGATTCAGTGTGTCAGTGTGACTAGCACAGGGATAGCAGGTAGGATTGGAGCCCCAGTAAGTGCCACAGGAGCTTAGTGAAATGGAACAAGAGGAAAATTGCAAACAGCTTACTTGAAGAGTCTCACTCTGCCCTTTGCAGTTGCAGTCATTTGTCCATTCTCATCTACTGTGAACTGGGCTACCACATTGTCCTGCAGAAATAGTCCCTCAGGATCTTTTTTTGCCATAGCATACCAGGTGCCACTGTACTGCAAGGAAAGAAGAAAGGCTGCAGTTAGACCTAGAAGAATAGAAACATTACAAACAGATACTATAGACTAGGGGAGATGACAGAAGGAATGGCATATAGATCTTTGACACCATGCCTCAAAGTTGTACCTAAGAAACAAATCCAGCTGTTTCAGCAGAATAAACCCACCAATACACCTTAGTGCAGTCAGTGTTTGTGGTTGGTTATCTTATTTGTATCTGCAGTTCTCCAGTGTTAGGAATACCAAATTTGGTGGAAGGAGATTAACAACTGGTAGATCTTGATAGATCTATGTATAATTTTCTTCCCTTGTAATGATGTCTGAAAACACCAGAGTACTAATTTTTCATAGAAACAACAAAGTCATCACACTTCCTTTGCTTACAGCATACAGTTAGGTCCAGTCTCTAATGCTCAGTTTCTGCAGTATTCCTTCATCAGATGCATCAGGATCCAGCACCTGTGGAGGTGTGGGCAACAGCACACACTTCTGCTATTTCTCAGTATTGCAGTCTGTGACTGAGTGAAAATGTGAACACACTGGTGCTACTGAATGCCAAATTTTGTGGCCTGGGAAGAGGAGCTAGGCAAGACGTCACAAATCCAGGAGATAAAGCAGGTTTACCCTGGTCTTGTCGAAGTTCTCCTTGACTTTGAAGCTGCTTACTCGGCAGTCCCGCTCCGCAGTGCTGGTGCCCAGCAAGGCCAGTGCCAGCATCAGAAGCCAGGGCAGAGCTCTCTTTGTGTGGGCCATCCTGTCCCTGCAGCAAACACAGAATAACATCACAAACAGGCTCTGCCACACAAGGGAGGAAGGCTGCTCTGCCAGGTCGCCAGGGCATTGTGCAGCTTTCTCTGATGCCTGTGCAGGCAAAGCACCTGGTTGTCCCCAGCCCACAATAGCAGGTTCCCTCACAGACAGTGCCGGTCCCTGCAGCCTCCTGAGAGCCCAAGTGCTGATGGCAGTGGCAGTACCCAGACAGGGAATGCTTTATGTAGTCCTGGGGCTTTCGCAACGCCCTGAGCTACAATGCCAGCACTGGAGGGGGAGCAGGGAGGCGGGTGGGTGCCTGCTGCAGGCTGGGCCCCTTCATAACAGCCTCTTGTGTAACACCCGTGGGCTCAGGTGGTCTTTGACCCTGATCAGCAGCCAAGCAGGCGCTAGGAACAAATGCTTCTCTTTGCTTTTCCTGACCCAAAAGTAGAGCTCACACCTGGGGGAAGGGTGTGCACATTGTTGGGAGAACAAATGGAATGAGAGGCACCCCATCTTTGCATGGGGGAGAGTGGGCTGCCTCCACCTCCTCTGTGATTTTACACTCTACAGTCCAAAATCCTTCTTACCCAATGGGCTAAACCCAGTTACAAGGTGCAAACTTGTTTCCTGTACCTCCTCCTCTTTCCTCTTTTTCCCATATAAACAGTGGCAAACATAATACTTGCAAGTTTCTGCTAATGTTTCTGAAAACCTGGTCATGCCAGAACCTCTTCAGGTCCTCAAGGCTGGTTCCCTCTTGCTTCCAAAAGGCTGTCTTGGGTGCTAAATCATCCCATGATGGGCTCCAGCAACAGCAACCAGGGCTCTGCAGATCTTCAGGAAGGCAAAAGAGCCCTTCAGTGTGGTACTGCAAGGGCAGCAGGACCTAAGCATGGCCTGCAAATACCCAGGTGCATGTACACACCACATCTGGCCCTTTTGACATCAATTTTAAATCAGGTATTCCACAATTTCTATTCTGTTTTTGACAAACTGCTTTCGGTTATATAAACCATTATTTTCTCCTGTCCAGGCAAGTTTTGCTGCCTCTCAGTCAATATTTGTTCTCTAGTTTCAACATCTTTAGGAAGCATTAGAGAAAACCTGTTAATTATTTTCTAGGCATGTAACCAGAGCAGGACAGGAATGATTGTTACCAAGAGAACTAATTCACCTATTTTTTCACCTCCCAGTTTTGAAAGAATAAAGGCAGAAGCCTGTTATTTGAAAAGTCTGTGTTGGTTACATTAAAAATTGAGCAAAAAATATAAATATGGAGACAATAACATAGTACAAAAAATACTTCAATAGTAGCTGATGTACAGATTTAAGCCAATTTATTTAGTCTGGCCTTTCTCAGAAATTTACTCCAGCCTTTTATTCCTTTCATTTACTCATAAAAATATTAAACTTTTTACAGTTGCTGTCCTTTACAATCTCTTCTCATATGCAATGCAAACAGTCTGATTTATCTTCCTTTTCTGCTTTGTGTTGGAGCATTTTTGCGTAGACAGTATATTTTGTTCACTGCATCAAGACAGGGCTGTTCCAAGTCTGCCCTTAATCCTTTAATTTCCTGGATAACATCAGACACTAAAAATTCCATTATATTTAATATTAAGCTTCTATTTGGATTAAAGAACATATTTAACACAGGGAACCAGAAAGGTATATGCGTATTAATTGTTCTGAAACTTTCAATGGTAGATTTTCAATAAATCAACATTTCCATTTTTAAACTGAGATTTTCAAGTTGGCTAATTCCTACAGAGACTGAAGAGAAGCAGTAACCTATACCCATCTGGTGGCTTTTAGAAATTTGCTCCAGTCTCTGGCAATGGCGATACTAGTGATACATATGCATTTTTATAAAACTTCTACAAAACACTTACTAGAGTCTTAATATATGAATTAACTGTACTTATAAGATCAAAATCAACATGGATTTTTTTATTCAGCATCCCTCATGATTGGTAGCAGCAATAAGATGGATTATATGTTAACTAATAAGCTTTAAATCTATGTACTTTCTTTAACTTTTCTTTAATTCTTTGTTCTGTTAAAAAATCTGTATACTGCTGCATATTGTCAGGGAGGTTCTTGCAGGATCAAATCTATTGCTATAAAATTTTTTCAATAACAAAATTATCTATTAAAATCATATGGCAGAGGTTTTTGAAAGTTTACAGCACTCACACAGATGAATCAAAACCTGTTGAGATTTGACCACCTCTGAAAATCTAGGTCAGTGCTCCTGTTATATTGCTTGTTGTCAGCAGTCTTACAGACTGGAGACCAATCCAGGCTTCACTGAAACAAAAATCTACTTGTGTTATTAATTTTTAATAAAATTGGTTCTAAATATGTGCAACAGCTATTACAGTCTCTTAAATTAATGTAAAATAAAACAAAACAGAAACACGTAATTTTGCATTAGCCACGGCACAGCATTTCTTTAATTGTGTACCTCCACTGATCTCTGCAATATTTGGCAACTCATGAAGAGACTAAGTAATTGTAACTTTGAACTTGTTCTCCTCAAATCTGGATCTCTGCAATCTCTACGTACAGCCTAAGAAAACTCTTCTTTTGATCTGTTATCATTGGGAATTTGTGGTAATGCAGCTACAGTGAAGTCACACCTGCATTTCCCAGCCCGATTTCAGCGATGGCACAAGAGGACCTGGGCGAGCAAAGGTTCATGATGAGTTTGGCTCTGTGCCTTCTCTGGTTTAGCTGTACTTTCAACAGTGCCTACTTAAAACACTGCTCACAGTAATGAAGTCCTTTCACCGTTACAGCTAAAGCACTTCCTTGGTTCAATGAGACAAGCCTTTTGAGCAAAAAGGCTCCCCTGCTGTCAGTTATGCGTGGATCAGGATGTGCTGGAGGAGGAACGGAAGGCTGCAGGCAGACAAGCAGCATTACGGCAATTCAAGGGTGAATTCTTCCTCAGTCCTAACAGACATAGCTGTGACAGCACAACAGTGTAAACTCATAAACAGTGCAAACTTTACCTCATTTGGATTGTCTTGGGCTATGGGTTTGGTTGAGAAATTATGCCAGAAAGCGATCCTCATCCAGACCTGGATACGCACCTTGCAGATCTGTTTTCTCATGCAAACTGAAAGGGTCAGAATTTGGGCCAAGATTTCAACTGATTATGAGAGAAGTGTGTGTAGATTAAACCAATGGTATCAAAGGATCAGTGGGTTCTGAGAAAGCTCAAACAATTACATATTTAAAGAATTACTAAAATACTGATAACACATAAGTATGCAAATAAATTTGAATGTAAAGCATACATTTACAAAACTTGTGCTGAATTCAACATCAGGCTCAATAAATTTCATATGTTACTTCTGATGCTTGAAGCTGGCAGCATATTTTGAATATGACAGAAAGCTTTTAAAAGTCGGTATATATTTTCTGGAACTATAATTTATGGAAATGAAAGAAGATATTCTAACTTTACATTTTGCCAAGAGGACAAAAAAGGGGCTACCTTCTGTCAGCAATTCTGTAACTGAAATATTTTCTACACTAATAGCATATAAAATTCTGCAATATTTTCCATTAGGAAGAGCAAGAGAAAATACACAGAAAAGTTCAGATTTTCAAGGGAAATGTTGGGAAAAAACCCTTTTCTTGTAGGAGTTATTTTACCTCTGTTCATGACTATAGAAAAAGAGGAGGAAATGAGTCAAATTATTGTTTAAAACATTTTTAACACTGCAACATTTAAGCCTTAAATATTAGAATAACTAGAATTTTATTTGTGGTCACAAGAATAAGTCTAGCTCTTAGGAGAAAGTTGGCTCAAAAGCTGCTGATAGGAAATGGAGCCTCCATTTCCAGCCAGACTGCACATAGACTGAGAGACTCTTGCTGTCTTCTTACAGCTATTTATTTGTACAATACCATTCACAAACATGGGTATCCATTAAACTCTTGGGGCAGATTTTGCAGGTGAATGAATGACTGCTGTGTGTACAGAGCAGGGGATGCAAACGTAGTCACTGCCCTGTGAAACCAGACTTGTGTGCAACAGCAAATGGCATGAGCTAAGCCAAGGAGCTGCGTGTGCTTTGCAAGGGACAACTGTGTACACTGTCACCATCATAGCCGTTCCCCTCAGTGGCAGTCCAAGTACAGAGGTCAAGGACAGCATGGAGTAGGAAGATTGGCCTTTGCTCCATGCCAGCCTGTGTACTACTTGGTTTTGTAATTTAATGACATGACATTCTGTCTAGGGAGTAAATTTACACGGAACTCTTTATAAACAGTATTTACCAACAAATCTAGTTTAACATGGTACATTTGCTTTCTTTAGCAAATCTGTCTGAAGATTGTGAGTGGTAACCAGTGACAGAACACAAGGGAATGGCCTGTCAGGGGAAATTTAGACTGGATATTACAAAGAGGTTCTTCACCCAGAGGGTGGCTGGGTACTACAACATGCTCCCCAGGGCAGTGGTCACAGCACCAAGCCTGACAGAATTCAAGAAGTGTTTGGACAATACTCTTGGGCACATGGTGTGATTCTTGGGGCCATCCTGTGCAGAGCCAGGAGCTGGATTCCAGGATCCTTGTGGGTCCTTTCCAACTGAGCATATTCTGTGATTCTGCAATTTCTTGAAGCCCCAGAGCTAATGACTGGTAGTTTTAAGGGAACATGAAAATTTTCAGACAAATGGAAAAAAAAAAGCAGTTAGCTTACTATCTTCAGTATTTACATTTTTAAGATTACTTTTGTAAGAAAAAGGATAGAAAATTACTGTAAAAGAAACATAAAAGTTGAGGATGTTTATAAAGGTCCCCAGAACATACCAGATCAGTTATACTGAAACACTTCAGTGCCAAAGCCTAGCTATGTTAGGGTCACACAATACCTGTCATAAAACCCTACAAGAATCCATTCTCACAGCCTGATCATTTAGGAAAAAATCAATAATATTTCTGAATATTAATTTCCTGGATTTTCAGGTATTAATTTCTGAATATTAATTTCTTGTATTATATTAGAGATATGCATTTCCAATGGCAGACAGTGGCCACAAAATTATCCACATCAAAAGCCATACAATTGACATAAACACATTTGATCTGTGTTTCTTCAGAAAATCTTAACTGGACAAACCACATTAACTGCTATCAAGATGGACAGAGACATTCAGATACGAACACTGAACCGGGAAACCTTATAAATGCCTTTGACATTTACGTGCTGCTTGAGTCTATTTAAATAACCATGTCTGTCACTTATCCTTCTTAGGAGTTTCCACGTATCACAAGGGCTCAGGAATGGTCTACTACTAAGAACTACTCCATAAATAGTTCAATTTCTGTAGTAACTATGAACGTCAAAGGCCAATGACATCATATGCATTAAAATCAAAAAGCACAAATATTTCTGATATTTTCTGAAATTAAAATATTTTAGAAAATAAGCATCCTGGTCATCATGTTTTTAAATCAAACAATCTCATCATGGAAAAGAATCAAATCAAATGCATATTATTTTTGTATTTAAAAGTGTAGTGAAAATGTGCAAGGTTAGTTTCCAATATTAAGCCTCCATGCATATAATGGAACCTACATTAAAATGCATTTTAATAGGTGATCTTATTAAAAAAATTGCTCAGAAAGATGTCAGCAAAATCATGTTTGAAAGTGCCAAAACATGAAATTATTTTTTGGTATAGTTTCTAAGAATAAACTTAAAAACAAATGTACTTAGCTTTACTAAAGACAAAATGTTCAATAGTGTGGAAAATAAGGAGACTAAAGGAGATAGAACAGAAAAAAATGTCATATTCCAGAAGAGGAACTTTAAAATTCATTACAATGCTCGTGCTCCAAAATGTTTAAATGGCCTAATTTACACAATTCATTAAAATACTATTATGAAAAAAACAAAAAGGCATCAATACAATGTATTTTCCTAACTCTAAAATGTGGCCTTCCATAAATGTAAGGTACACTTATATATCAATCTACATTTTAATTTCTATCAAATCACTTCAACTTTTATTAGTCATGGTTAATCAATACATATATAGAGCCCACAACAAAACATGACTATTATAGCAACTGTTGAAAAAAAGCCAACTTACCTGTCTTCCAAACGTAAACTATTTCATAAAGAACTTCTCTTGGTTTCTGATACTTCTTTCCATGTCATTTCATAGGTACAGAACCAGAGTGCAATTTTAAGAGTGAATATATATTAGGGGAAAAACCAAACAGATTTGTTTGATGATTATGAGTCAGTTAAGAATGATTATGAGTCAATCCAGCTACATCTGAAATATTTTGCTACAAATAAAGATGTATCACCTTACGGTAGTGCCTAATTAAAACATGATCTTTATTTGTTATCTCAATGTACAAATAGTGTAATTTCTCATTTGTAAAAACAGATGGGCATGAGGGAGATTTGGTGGAACCAGGATAAACATTTTAGGTGATACTGCACATAGAAAAAATAATAATGAAATATAAATTAAAATTGTTAGTGTACAAAAATGTAAACCCACCAACCTCCCTGCCCCCAAAAGAAATGGTATAACCTGGTCAGGTTGTCTGTTTTCACTTACTCTCCCTCCAGAGAATAACAGACCACTCTATTTCATTGAATTAATGAGACAACAACATAAAGAACTAATGCTTGTAAAACTGTTTTCTCACATGTGATAGAGATGAATGTGTAAATATTACACAGAAGATAATTTTCTAGAATGTTTTAGCTGGGCATGAGGACCGATCCTTTATAGACCCCTACTAGTTCAAAGAAACTACTACATGGAATGTTCCAAAGTCAGTAAACAAATATGACTGAACAAATAACACAAAAAAAAAAGATTACTATTCCTTCACATGATTTCATTGAAGCTCTGCAACATCCTCTTTCTTTAAAGCAGAACACGAAAAGCAATGAGCTAGAAATTAGGAAAACAATAGGACATAATCCAATCTGATCTGCAATTACATATAAAATTCTTTTCAAGTCTCTATTGCTTTTAGACATATTAATCAAATCATGAAACTATTAAAAGATTAAGATAACTGTGCATTTCTTCTGCTGTTTTCTTGTGAACCATACATGTGTACCAGGGTGAGAATGTTCTGCTGTGCTGCCACAAGTCAGTATCACCAGGTCACCTGTGAAGAAAATGCTGCAAACACACACCCACCAGTGAGGGTTCTATACTGTCCCCAGGCTGCTTGGGAGAAACAACCCAATTAGAGAATAGGAACCAGGACAAAATGTATTCATAATGTGATGATTTTCATATAATTTTTAACTCTGTACAGCAACTGCAGTCAGACAAAATTTAGTGTCATACCTGGTGTTTCATATCATGGTCAGAGGGAAGACTGTACTGACTGAGCTGCCATTGCACACCAGCAGTGACCTGTTCGTCGTGCTGAGAGTATCTGTATTAGTTGCCTGTGTTGATTCTTTTGGATCTGTTGATAAAAGGGAATGTTGACACATTGTGGCTTCTGGCAGGCAGATGAAGTTGTACTTTGGTAATTACTCTTTACAAGTTAAGAACTGCCAAAGGGTATGTGATTTTTTTCTTACACCAAGAATCTCCTTCTGCTTCTGAGCAATGTGGATGCCACAAACAGAAATAAGATCAGTTGTACTGCAGCCTTCCTACTGTGCTGAAATTCGAATCTGTTTGAATGAACACAAATAATTTGCTGCCATAGCTGGCACTCCACTTAAACTCAGGAGTCTCACTCATGTAACCTTGGAGTGTTTGCTCCTAAAATTCAACAGGTTTCCATCACTCTTTTTCCATTCATGTGAGCAATGTTGAACTTTTGATGGTAGGAAACTTTAAAGACATATAATCATGTACATCTATGAGCAGACTCAAGATTCCCTCTTTGTCAAGTATCAGTCAGTTATAATTTCTCTGCTATTTAAGAGAGAAGAGATATTCAGCTTTTTCTGAAGAAAGCATAGAACCTGACTGGGTAGTTACACCTATAGAACAAAAAACTTTACTGTGTCCTCAACTCAGTTTGAATTTAATCCATTCTCTGATTTCATTCTTTATTTGGCTATCTGTTTTAGGAAAAAAAATATATAAATAAGTCATATCTAGCTGTGCTGAGTAAAATTCTGATTCTTTTATTCCACCTTCACCTAGATAAATCACTTGAGCACTTGTGCAAGCTCAGACTTTTGTAAGTTCTTTAGTTTTGTAGAGTCTTTAGGATTTCATGCATTTTACATATGTAGAGCTTAATAATTGCTTTGAGTAATCCAATTTCTATTATCACTATCATGACTATTTCAAGGAAAACAAAATTTTGCAATTTAAAAGATTTCTCCATAACATTCTGCTTTCCTGCCCTTAAGTAACTCTCATAAATACACATGTGTACATCTGTGCACATGTCTAATGTGGGATAAGTATTTAGGTGGAGTTCCTTACATTAAGTTTTAATGAGAACTTCGGTGTGCATAGTACAATATATACATTGTAAATGAAGGAGATAACACACAAGTACATATATCTACACATCCAACACTTTTATAAGGTCTAAGAATTAATTGGTTAGTTTAAAATGCTAAAATGATTCCCTGAGGATTTATGAGCTAAGAATGCTCAGGGGTTTAGTGTCCTGACATCTCTTTAATTAGCAGTCTCCAAGATCTCACACTAAGAAGATGCTAAGCCAGTGCCTTCTGTCATATCTCAAGAGTTTCAGAAGGCTTGGAAGCCACAGAGGAAGGTGAATGGATTATGTCTGTGAGCTATAAAATATGTAAAAAGTACATTTTTCTTACTAGTAACTAGTTAGGACTTCTTGCTACCACTCCTGCTTTGATGGTGATGAAGTTCTAAAAGAAATCCTAAAAAAATCCAGCAAAAATGGGTGAGGTTAATAAAGATGCCGTTGAAAAATACTTGGAGAACAATCCTCAGTTTGCTAAGGAGTATTTCGACAGAAAAATGAGGGCAGAAGTTCTGGGAAGTATCTTTAATGTGAGCGCTGGAGATGTGAAGGAAGGAGTCAGCTTCAAAGACATGTCCCGTCTGGAGGAGTGTGACATACTGTTTGAGTTGATAACAGAAATCCAAGATGAAGCCTGCGTTATGGAAAAGATAGTGCACAAGGCCCTGAAGAGGCTGGCACAGCTGCTGGCGGCCGATCGGTGTAGCATGTTCCTTTGTCGTTCCCGAAATGGCATTCCAGAGGTAGCCAGCAGGATTTTGGATGTCACTCCAACTTCCACCTATGAGGACAATTTGGTGAAACCAGAAAATGAAACTGTTTTTCCTCTGGACATCGGGATAGTGGGATGGGTTGCTCATACCAAGAAGTCTTTTAATATACCTGATGTGACAAAGGTAAGTGACTTTCTTGGGGAATGGGTTTCTGTGCATTTGCTTACTCAGCTTCCTATCCAGACAAAAAGTCATTCTTCAGAAACATCTGAGACAGAAATTCAGATCAATAACATGAGAAAAGCATCAGCAGAGTGCCAACAATCCAGTAGAACCATATCATGTAGCCTAGTGAGGCATTTCCAGTACCCTTATAGTTGTTGTAATGTCAAGGACTCTAAGGGAGGAGAATATTATATTAATAGAGATCAGTAAGTATTTGAGTTTCTGTTGAACATGGCAGGCTTCTATTCTGTTTCACAGCATGGGCTTGCAAGTGTTCTTCCTTATCATTCTGTGCTTCCATACATGTATCTCTGAATACATTTAATTTGCAGTTTCTGTAATGAAGATGCGTCCTTGTGAGTGGGTGAATGAGGACAGATCGAGATGATGTCAACACACATGTTCAGGTTCAAGTCAGTGTTTGATTTAAAATGGGTCCAATTTTGCGTAGCTATAGATCCAGGGGTTTTGTTCAGAAGCATCTATAGAAGAAGCTTAATGAGTCTGACCTGTGCTGACATTTTCACAGTTCATGTTAAATTTGCACAGAGTCCCCTTCTTTATTTAAGGTTCTGATAAGGCTTATTATAAATGTTAATTAAAGTGATGAGGGGCCTAAAAAAATGAAACATGCGTGAATGAGACCTGCTTTAGAAACTACTCTGAAATACGTGGAAAAACATAAATATGCTTTGATTGTTGAACACTTCTTTAAAAACAGCTAATCTTATGTCATCAAATGGTGACATCTTCATTTCTTTCTAGTCTTATGTGGAAAGCTGAGCATAATGAAATGGTGCTAAGATAATTCTCAAGATGACAGTATGGATTCTCAGTATTTCCTATGGAGTCAATTTAAAAATCTGGGCCGTTTTAGAGATAGAAATTACTTCAGTGTCCTAAATTCAATGTAAATAATGAAAATATTTATACACTGCCATTATGTATGCTTTCCAGAAAGTAAACAAAAAATATACATTTTATAATGCTTAAAAAACGACTACTTTCAAAGCTCAGAAACAAATGAAAAAGATATATGTGAAAAGAACATTCCAATATATAGTAAATTAACTCAAACGTAAGTAGGAACCACAGGAGCAAACAGAAGAATGACTATTTTGATAAATAAAAAAATCATTTGATTTTCAACTGACCACTAATATCTTTTCTTCAATGGCTGCTGTTCTGACAAGAAGCATCTGACTTACTGTCTCTTACCATCACGTGGGGGGATTGGAGGATAATCCCTCTAAATTCATAAGACTGATTACATGAGAAAAGATCAGAAGGATCAAGAAAGATGTGCCTCCTATCAGACACTGCATTGCTTCTTAATATCATTATGTGAGATGTGCCAGAACAGAGATGTCCAAATATTTCTGCATTTGCAATACGATATGTTCAAATTTTTGTGAGAAATGTCATTTGAATATGCTTAAATAAGAGAACTTTTCTGTCCATCTAATCCTGCTAGGTAGTTTGCACTCTTAAAGTAATTCATGTAATCTGAATATATGTCCAGCTATTATTCAATTATTCTAAGGTAATCTTTACTTAGGCACCCATTTACTCTCTTAGGATTACTGAGGTCTATGCCATTAAGCACACACTTAAAAATGCAATTAAACCATGGTCCCATTGATCTACATTTGGTAACTAAATGTCATCAAAATATTGACATTTTATAAGTTAATTACAAAATTCCCAGAGACTTCCCTGGGACCAAGGATTGATATTTAAAAACAACACTCAAGACCTCAAAATTGTCACCTTTTCCATTCTATGTGTACAAAAAGTCCCTGTCCAAGTCCTCTTTGCTCACACAGGCAAAGCTCCCACTAATGTCATCAGAATCTTTATCTCCATAGGGAACACAGAACTGCAGCTTGAGTCAGTGACATGTAAGGAATATAATTAGTCCAAAGCAGCAGAAATAGGCAGTCATTGAAGCCTTTATCATGTTTTGAAAGGATAATTATCTTTCAGTTCACTTCATAAACACTTCAGTCAAACTAGATTGTCTGCCACCCATGTTCTGAACAAAAAATTACAAGCAGAATTAAGCCAGAGAGGAATCTTGCCCCTACTGCCTTGTCAGAATACAAAATGCACAATAACTACTAGACGGCTATAGCACTTTAGAAATTTGTATCTAGCCACTTTCTACTGTTGACAGTCCATATCCAAACAGCATGGTGGTTTTTAAGTCATAAGTATATTACATTGATAAACCCGTGATGTGACATTTTCATGCTTCAATCATCACCCATTTATAACAAAAGTAAATGTAAAAAAGGTCAGAATAGTAATAAATCATTGGGGAGGAAAATTAATTACTGCACTTTTAGTGCCTGGTAACCATTTTTTTAGGGATTATCTCCCTCTTCAACTTGGAAAGGTACCAATAAACGTGAGGAAGCTCCTCATCCTGACTAATGCTTCAGAAAAGAAAAGCGGAGGAAAAGATACAGACCTTCTGTAATTCAATTAATAGGCAGAACAGTCTCTCCTCACAAGATTACAGACCTGTTGACTGTGAGAGCTAATAGCATTTAATCCAGGATTTAACAGTTGTGAGAAATAGAAGGTCAGGCAGGACCATTATCCTAAGACTTTTTCTCACATTCTTCCCAGAGTCTATCAATAGAGTGTGTGACTTAAATATTACAAAGCAAAATAATAGGCTGCATAAAATTTGTTATGTCCATTAATATTCTTAAAAGAGTAATTGATAACACTGGAAACATTATAAAGAACAGTAAAATTACCTTACAATTTTAAGTAAGGCATTATTTCCAGATAAAACTAAGAAATAGTTTAACAAGGAGTCTGTCTTCTGGGGAATCAACATCTGACATTCTCCGCTTGTAAGAACCAATAGTAAAGACTATATATATTTGCTTTAATCCATAATCTATTCAAATTATTACACTACTCCTTTCAATTCAGAGGTATTTGAAGACAAGGATTTAAACAGGGTTGGAAACTCAAGAAAAAGTATTTCTGGTTTTAGTAGAGTATAAAATTATACAAATGCTGAAAAAAATGCTTCACAACCAGTGAAGGCTTTTTGATTAGATCTATTACAGGACTGAAATGTTCTGATGCTGAAATAACAAAACCTCATTTTTAGAGGTCCTGCACTGAAATACACAAATGCCAGTGAAGTGAAGAAACAAGAGACCATGGAGACATTCCAACTCAGTTTTAGCAGCCAGAGCAGTGATCATTGTGGCACCTAATTTAAATATTGGAAACCTATCATACAAACCCATTTAAATACATCTTCAAGTTGCAAGTATCATTCTCTTGCAAGCTTCAGACTGCAGCTCTACTTCTCTTTAATGCAAGGGTGGGAGCAATTTGAATTCCAGGCCTTCTGGAGAGACAGGAGCTTCAGATTCATGTGAATGTGCTGGTCCCCAGACTCCAGACTGAGCCTGAAATTTACCTGGAAAGAACACACACTGTAAATGTTAATGCCTGCTCTTCTATTTTATCTTATCATCTTGATAATAGAAATCAGATTGTCAGAAATTCATACTCAATGCAGTAAAAATTAACTGGAAAAATGGCAATGTGTTCCCATCTGTTAAAGAGTCGAAGGTTCAGACAGCTTACCAGAAAATGTTTTAACACAGGAACAAATTTCTATTAATTGCATCTTCCAGAAGAAAACACCAAACAATTCTCCCCGTTTTAGTGCTAAAAGAGGAACATTAAAAATTAAAATTTAGCCTAATACCCTTGTTTTATGTGAAAAAATACTTATAGCAGTATAACACAAATTCAATTTCAAAAAGTTGCAAAATAGCCACTACGTATGGCAAGTAACAAGCAGCCATTTCAGTGACAAAACAGAGAAGTTCAACCACCAAGTGCTCTTAAATATATAGTAATTTCTACTTGATGCAGTTTCAGAACCCTAGTGATCTGGAAGATAACAAAATCCATTTGTTCTGCAATGCTAGTAAGTTACATCTCAAAATGCAATTTACATCCCTGACAATACATGATTTTTGGAGTGTGGCCTAAGGAATGACCAACTCATTTAACTAATGGGGTTTGGTTTTGAATCAGATTGATGACTTTTTTTGTAGCTGATTAGGTAAATTTTATTTTCTATTCATATATTTATATGTATATATATATATATATATATATATCAGTATGAAACAAAAACATTTGTGAGTTGAAATTAGGCTAAGCAGAAGTATGAGATAAAGCAATACAGCACAGCAATACCACCTATTGAATGGTTAAAATGTTGTGAAATCTGAGGCAATGCAAGACAGTCAGTTAAAGAACAAAATATCAGGAAGAGAAGAAAATACTGCAGAGCTACCAGAAAGAGAATCAGACACATGTAGAGATAATGCAAGGAAATATGTGCTAATCATGAGAGTGCGACACCATCTCCTCAAGTTTGAGGTTCCTGTGGTTCCCATTCCAGTAGTGTTCCAGACCCACTCCTAGTCATCACATATCCAAAGGATGGTAAGTTTTGACAAGTTTAAGCTTATCTACCCAACACAAGCTGCCAGCCCAACAGGAGTGAAACAGTCATAATTTCAAGGGGTCACAGCAAGCCCTTCTTCCTCTGTGCTTTATAAGGGGAAAGAGGTGGAGGAAAATAGGCATCTTCTGTCTTAGCCCTATCACTACACCTGCAGGATTAAGTCTTATAATTTCTGTTGTGTAGGGTCACTTCAATCCTATCTCATGCAGACTTGGGGAAGAGTGGCTGGAAACTGCCAGGTGGAAAAGGACCTGAGGGTGATGGTCAACAGCCAGCTAAACATGAGCTGACAGTGTGCCCAGGTGGCCAAGAAGGCCCATGGCATCGTGGCTTGGATGAGCAATAGTGTGGCCAGCAGGACCGGGGCAGGGATTGTTCCTCTGTACTCAGCACTGGTGAGGCTGCACCTCGAATCCTGTGTCCAGTTCTGGGCTCCTCACTACAAAAAACATATTGAGGTGCTGGAACATCTCCAGAGAAGGGCAACAAAGCTGGAGAAGAATATGGAGCACAAGTCTAATGAGAAGCAGTTGAGGAAACTGGGGCTGTTTAGCTTGGATTAAAGGAGGCTCAGGGAGAACCTTATTGCTCTCCACAGCTACCTGAAAGGCGATTGTAGCCAGGTGGGAGTTGGTCTCTTCTCCCAAGTAACAAGTGACAGGACAAGAGGAAAGGGCTTCAAGCTGTGAGAGGGGATGTTGCTTCACTGAAGGGGCTGTGCTAGCTGGGTTATAGAGCCAGCTTAGGGTGAACCCAGGACATGCTGCACATCTTAGGACATATCTAAAGAACTGATCATTGTATAGTAAATGGCTTGGCATCTCAGCGTTAAACGGAGCTAGCAGGACATGCTTTCAAATGTACTACAGTTAAGGAGTTAGCTGCAGATTGCTTTTCCAGCATTTCTTTTTAAAAGCCTATTTTATGATTTAACTGAGAGCCAAAAGTAGAAGACATCACTCTAAAAGACAGTTTGATTCTTAAGAGTAGGCTCAAGTACACTAAGTGTCCACATTCATGTAGTTGTGGGAATACCAATATCTTCTTTGGGCTCTGGTACAGCAGACCACACTTCTCGCTTCTTTGTCTATGAACATGATGTCCTAATCATTGTGAAAACTGATTTTATTGGGGGGGGGGAGGGGGGGAACGAGCTTATGTTCCCTATATCTTAAAACCTCTAAAATAAATAGAAGTGGAATTAAAGGCTTCAAAACTCCTAGCAATTATGTATAAAATATTCAATAATGAAAAGCCTAAAACTAAGCACAATTTTTTGCTTGTATATACAAATCATGTGAAAAAGGAGTTTTTGTAAATGCTGTGGGAATGCTGCCAATGTGTTACAAGGTATTTGTATCTTTCTACATTGCACTATATAGGCACAACTCAGGGATAGTTTGTGGATTCTGAACTTTCGTTTATGAACAGAGATTTGCAATAAAATTTTTCTATCCTCTGCAAAAAATGCATCACCAAATTGCTTCTTCTGAACACCACTGCTTGTACCTTCAGGCTGGAATTACTGAACCAAGTCAGACACAGCAGCTGTGTCCTTCTGATTCAGCTCATTTGGTGTATATAGGTCCCTTCTAAGCATTCAAAAATCCAGGGGTGCCTGACATTTTTATTTATTCCCTCATAGCAGCACACAGTGCCCTAAACCCAGGAACTTGGGCCTCACCACGATGCTAGACGCTTAGTGACACAGAGGGACTACAAACAAAGTCAAATTATCTGTCTGACTTACTTGATTTTCAATGGCTAAAACAGTCAGACGTTCAGAATTTGTTACTGAAGCCCAAACCCACACCCAAGTCCAGAATGGTTATGTCAGTAGGTGGTACATCTCAGAGAAAATGAAGTATTTCCATGTAGTGACATACTTGTTTAGCAGACTACTGGACAGTATTTGATTCTTACACAGGAAAGACAGACTGGCATTTTCTGTCTGTCAACTGAGATACCCCTATCTCACTGCTATTTCATTGCTACCTCACTTCTGTCTACTAAGTGAGATACTACCTTTCTCTGAGAAAAACAGAAAATAGGAAACCATGGAAATTTTGTCAGAAATGGAGAAAACATCTCCTTTTCACATGGAATATATTCAAAGCACTTTTCAGGGACCCAAACACAGCCTGATACATTGAATGCTATTTATGGGGATGACACCAGCTGTCCTTAAGAGAATCAATTCTCTGTAAAAGAGCCCAGGCCGTAAATATAGAAATTTGAGTTATTTCCAGACATTTAAATCCTTTCAGCAAAATGCAGCTCCAGAAGGAAACACAAAAGGCAAAAATAAAAGATGAACTGTCTAAAGAGTATGAAGAACTGAAGGGAAAAAACCCCAACAATCCTAATATTTTGATCACATAATAAAATTCAGTCTTCCTTCTCAGGGTTGCATATGCTGTAAATTCAACATTAACTAGAAACAGTTGCTAAACTGAAGACGAGAAAAAGGAAATTAAGAGGAAAGATCTGAATAACAGACAAAAAACTTTAGTTCTGGCATTTACAAGCACTGTCATAATTGATTTTATAGTCAAGAAAATGTTTATTTGTTTGGATTTTTTAAAGTAGCTTTCTATATAATTCATGAAAGCAGAAATTCCTTTATGTGGCATCCTGCAACCTTCTCCAGCCTATCAGCAAGAAAGACACCTTGAGATCCATCCCACAGATCTTCACTGCCTAAGCTAATGCAGTAATTATTAGCAGTAATATTTACCAGCTCTGTGGGTAGACATGGAATAACAAGTCAATCCCTTTATAAGTGGCTTCACAAATATATGCGAACAGCAGAGGACTGGTAAGGCTTAGGAATCTTGGTTCTGCGTGGATGTCCTTTAAACAGGACTCTGTTGGGCTCGCCCTGTCCAGTTGCCATTCCTATCCCTGGTGTTCTAACATAGTCTGACCTTGCCTGGTTACCAAGCCACTTGCTGCCTCCTGACATTCATATTTAGCACTAACTCCTTATCATTCCAGAAATCAGAAGCACACCTCTTAAAGGAAATTCAGGGAGAATCTGCCATTGTCTCTAGATCAAGACTTGAGTAATCATCTCTCAGAAGTCTGAGCACTGCCTCTTAGCAGTGGCATATGTGAGGGGATGGAAAAGCCTCAATGAAGACACTCTGGCTATTTTGGCTGCTTTTAGTAGAACCATGTCACTTCTCAGTATGCACATATCAGCAAACTTCAACCCCCCAATTCACAACTTGCCCTCATTCACATATATTTTCATAATAACATCACAAAACATAAAAACCCTTGACAAACAGATTTCCCTGAAAAATTTTAAAGCCCTTTTTTAAATTAAAGAGAACACTGAAGTCTTTCAAGAAAACACTAAGAATTTCTGTGATATGAGGAAATAAAACAGATTCTATGAAACATAAACTAGCTTCCCAGTATTTTTTACATTGAAAAAAAATCAAAATAATAGCTTTTTCTAAACCGTCCTAAGCACTCAGTCTCAAGGATGAAATTGATAGGGTAGTTAGTTGTGGTTCATTCATTAGTCACATGGTCTTATTCCCACAGGATCACACACACAACAAAAGCAGCTCTGCGTTCTGATCCCCCTGGTCCTATACCCTCCCTCTCACCAGAAGACCAGGCTGGGCTGGGAACAACAGGAATGGAAGTCTGTCAGACAGGAAGGAATAAGAAACAGCTCAGCTAGATGTGTTCCTGTGGGGATTCTTCTCAGCCAGAAGTATTTTTAGCCAGGAGAGGTGGTAGTTTTAAATATTGTGTGATGGAACAGTATAATGAACCTTATCTACAGAAATAATTAAATAATAATAATAATAATAAAGAATAAAATAATAAATGATAAATAAATAAAAATAGCTATGAAGTAATTCTCTTACATGCGAGCCGTATGTATTAGATTCACAAGTAATCAGGGAGCAGGTCATTATTCCCACATTTATTCTAGATTTTCACAAATTTTCAATTCCTCAAATTCCTCAGCATTATAATAAAGACCTGCACAGAACTTGGTTTCATAAACTATCTTCATAACTAATGCATAAGTTAAGCTTGTACATATAACTCTGCAAGATTGAGGTAAATAATGATAATGGGTTTTTTGCAAGTATAAACCTACTGCACTGCTAAACTGTGCTCACAGTATTGCTAACATAAATTACCAAATGAAATGATCATTTTCTCTTGGCATGGTAACTAATTGTTCTGCATTTAATTTGTGATTTTTTTTTCAGAACAACCATTTTTCTGACTATATGGACAAACGAACTGGTTATAAAACAGTCAATATGTTGGCCAGCCCAATTACACAGGGTAAAGAGGTGCTTGCTGTTATGATGGCACTCAACAAATTAAATGCAACCGAGTTCTCAAAAGAGGATGAAGAGGTAATAACCTTAAATGTCACACAACGATACAGCTGTTAGTTCAGCTAATACTTTGAGTGATTCTATCTATTGATTTGATACTTTAGTCTTATTTTTGCTCTTTGTCATTTTCAGGTATTTAAAAAATACCTCAATTTTGTGTCTTTGGTCCTAAGAAATCACCATACATCATATCTCTACAACATTGAATCACGAAGAAGTCAGGTATAGAAGAATGTTTTAACAATAATACTTCATTTTATAATTATCTTGCAAGCTTAGTGAAGTAAGGATACCATCTACTAATTTTGTTTTCATATGATAACAGCAATGCACCTTATAATTTTATTCTGGAATGCCAAAGATGCGTATGTTTCTGTTTTCCTACTGTTATGAACATTTGCCCTCTTTTCTTTTGTAAACAGATGCTTTTGTGGTCTGCCAACAAAGTATTTGAAGAGCTAACAGATATAGAGCGACAGTTTCACAAAGCACTGTACACTATTCGAATGTATTTGAATTGTGAAAGGTACTCCATTGGTCTGCTGGACATGACTAAAGAAAAGGTAACAACTATTTTGCCTACTTGCTAGAAATGTTCCGCTCCTAACTTTAAGTCTCAAAGGCACAAAGTTACCATGCTTGCCAAGCCTTCTGGATAATTTATATAAAATTTAACCGTGTTACAAAAATTACATGAAATACAAGCACGGCAAAGGATACAACCACAATAAACACAAAGGCTAATTCTGAAATGATTTCTCATATTAATAATTCCATGTGAGAAAGGCTAGAAGAGGGAAGTGCAGGTCTGAAATACCTGCCTTCTAAAACAACAACTAAGCTGTACAACTGTCTAGAAACAAGTTTCAGATTAGCCTGCAATTCCCTGGCAAACACTGCCTGGAATATAATGAACAATGTTGAGTTAATATTGTCTGAAATGTGACCATAGTAAACTATGGAGAAATAAAAATAAAATTGAAATCCACAGATGTGATGTTATCTATGAACACAAAACTGATTTTTTTTCTTGTGCTAAACTCTGTGTATTATTTTCTCAGGAGTTCTATGATGAGTGGCCAATCCGGCTGGGGGAGGCAGAGCCTTACAAAGGCCCCAAGACACCTGATGGACGAGTGAGGATATTAATTTTTCTTTTTATGAACCTTACGTTTGACATGGAGATTGTACAGGCCACCTACATGTTTTTCTCTTTTTATTTAGGAAGTCAACTTTTATAAGATTATTGACTATCTTTTACATGGACAAGAAGAAATCAAAGTTATTCCGTGAGTATTCATTGGCACCCTGCGAATGTGAGGTAATTAGGTACACTGTGGGGATAGAACAACATGTCTATATTGTAGAAATAATTTAATTTATTGTCTCTCTAAAGGTCACCTCCAGCAGATCACTGGTGTCTTATCAGTGGATTGCCAACATATGTTGCTGAAAATGGACTTGTAAGTTCACAGTAAAAGTAAGATCTAGAAGTTTTACTTTATGCAGTTGTTCTGATTGAACAAAAAAAACCTCCCCATGACTAAAATCCTCTACAAAATATCATGATGCTTCCAGTGCCATTGGTTCCCAGTGAAATCATGTGAATCAGTAGTCTGGATGGAGACAGGGCCTCAGCACAAATGACCAAAACATCAGGAACACCCTCTGATTGCGGTGATATCAGAGGAATAATGCGTGCGACTGATGTTACTTTCCAGGTGTGCTAAGCCTCACAACAAAATGTCAAAGTAAAAACCCATCACATACAAAGTTTTAAACTTGTATTTTTTTTCTTCTATCTTCTTGCATAGACAATATATGTAATTCAAAGCAGTGATGTATGATGGCTATTAGTAACCCTATGCATTTTTAATAGAGCCCTTAGAACTCAATTATTTCATTCCAGAGATTCCCATGCCATTTTGAACTGGAAGTCACTTTCTAAACCATTATGGTTTTACACTGTGAGACATCCTACATGAGGGACTTTGCTGCAAATACTTCAGAATGATGTCTGTTAGAATAACCACATCTACTTGAATAGGAAGTTTTAGTTTCTGTAGCTAGCTAGGATGCTTACTCTTTCTAGCTTAGAGAATAAATATGCCTTTTTAAAATACTAGGCTAAGTCTTGATGCACATTATATCCATTTAAACAACATCTCATTTTCTTTATGCTGCAGATTTGTAACATGATGAATGCACCAGCAGATGAATATTTCACATTTCAGGTAATTTCAGTAATGCTGATAATTGTAGATATTGTAGAAAAATATGCTAATGCTTGCCACTAAGTAGTTATACAGATGATTATATAAATAATTTCTCCTTTGTTTGTGATGCACGGATCTTGTTGTTACATTGCTTGTATCAATAGCTGTGTTATTACCTTCAAAGAAGTAAACATTTCCTCGTTTTTGGCTTTCCTACAGAAAGGACCAGTGGATGAGTCTGGATGGGTTGTCAAAAATGTTCTGTCATTGCCTATTGTCAACAAAAAAGAAGAAATTGTGGGAGTTGCAACATTTTACAATAGGAAAGATGGAAAACCTTTTGACGAGTATGATGAACAGATTATTGAAGTAAGCTTAATAGGAGTAGAGGGTTTAAGGAGTCATATGATATTAATAAAAAGTATAATAGTAAAAAGTCATTTTAAATGTCTAAAAATTTCAAAATAGGCTGTATTAACATCTAGCCAAATGTCTCTTCACAATACAGTTTCTTAAGAATCAAAGATGTTATTAGCCCTTAATAAACTGAAAATTTATGAGTGATCATTTACATTCCAGTACTGAAAAGAAGTCACATAAAATTTTATTTTTAATCATTTGACTTTTTAGTCAAGGTCATCATGGGTAAGCAGGTGTGGCATACTGCTTGCCAATGGATATCAAGCCTGTGATCATGGGAGTTCACAGAGCATCCATGATCCCATGCAATCAGGCAAGGTAAGATGATGCAGTGTATCCAAGTCCACTCACCTGACTTAAGCTTCATAAGCCTCTAAGTCCTGTATATAAAGTGGGAATATGGGGCCTTAATTACTAGGCTGAGAGAAACAATGTCATTAAAAGCTGTGAGTGCTAACAGAACCAGTTGATGGGAGACAAATGCCTCTAACAAGTAGAGTAGCACATTGCTTTTCAAAGGGCACTACTAGAAACTGGACCCTAAGAAAAGTAAGTTCTAATTGTTAATTTTATTGTCATGGCATCACCTCTGCTTTGTTTGGCTTTGTTCCAGACTCTCACACAGTTCCTGGGGTGGTCTGTTTTAAATACTGACACTTATGATAAAATGAACAAGCTTGAAAACAGGAAAGACATTGCTCAGGAAATGCTTATGTACCAGACAAAGGCCACTCCTGCTGAAGTTGAATCTATCCTGGTAAGTTTCTGTCCACAACCACAAAATTAAAGTGGGAAATTTGCTACACAAGACCTGAATTTTTTTACTCTTCTTCATTTTTAGAAATACAAGGAGAAATTAAATGTAAATAGTTTGGATGAATGTGAGCAAAAGGATCTCATCAGGATTTTGGTAAGTCTGAAAATTCTGGTGATGTATTTTTCTCAGATAGTAATGTGACCTCATCATAGAAAAAGCTGTGTACAGCCAAATCCTGATTAATATAATTAACATTAGCTATCAGTGCCACAGGCTAGATTGAGCTGATTGAGCTTTACTGGCTTCCACAAAGCAGATGCTCAGACAGCTTGCAAGTGGTGAAATAAAAAACATCAGCAGACCATGTGTAGCTTCACATACCTGTTAAAGGAAATTTAATTTAGCTACATGAAGAACTGCAAAAAATAATAGATAAAAAAATATAAAATTTCTCTACCAGTAGAGCAAAACCTGATTATTATGGTAAAGGCTACAAATGTGAACTTAGAATACTGGTATGATTTTTAAATCTCCAAAAAGCAATTACAGTGGGTTCTCTCAACATTGTGGAGTCACAAATTCAAAGGTCTAATATCTTCTGCATTTCCAATGCTACATGCATATGCTTTATCCTATTATAAGACCTGGAGTCCCAGATAGCTAATGGGATAAAGCAGGTGTTTCTAGATCTGATGATTCACAAAGTAATGGGTCTTAAAGCACCACTGGTCTAGGTTTCTTTGTCCTTGATCTCAGATCTGCGTAGATATAAAGGAAAAGCCCAGGGAAAAGGCAATGGATATTTAGTCTTATTTGTTGAAATATATGCAGACATTCAGTCATCTTTTATCCTTATCTGTAAAGTGAAGATCATTTATAGACTACTACAGAGGAAGGCAGCAATTGTGATAATATAAGCTATTCTTTGTGTTGCATCAGACTTAACTTAATTCTTGTTTGGATTGGAACACATTCTTTAAGGTATAATACTGCTCTCCCTCAGCTTTGGGATACACAGGTGAAGAGTGTTACAGAAGAGTTCTCAAATAGCACTATTACCAGTTAGACTATTCAATGTGCATCTATATAATGTATACAAAATAGGCAGTTTAAATTTAATATGGACTTCTTAACTTTGGTATCTTCTGCCTATTAGAATTTAGCATGTTTTATGGAGATTCTTCAATACAAGCTGGACAAAGCTCTATATCTGCCCTTCAGAGAGAGAAAGATCTCTGATTGGCAACCAGACAACTTCTAATGAAATTTAGTACATGGGGCAAATGTTACGCACTTACATAGTCCACTATTTCTGGAATGATCCCTCATTTTCTTCAGTGGTCAGCCTGTCCAGAATAGACTGCTGTAAACTACAGAAAGGCAGAATCACCATCAGCTGCAGCACTAGAAAGTAAATGACTCGAAGGGCTTTAAATAAGCCATAATAACCAAACATAGTATATGCTTTGTACATTTAAGCATTGTGAGAATTTTTTCTTTGTGCATATAGCGAGATCATTCAATAGTGAAGCAGTCAAGAATCTACTGCACCTGACAAATAAAACATAAATAAGATTTGTGAATTTTAAAACCTGATCTTGTAGGATTTTCCAGTCCTCTTTCCATGTGCCAAATCAATCTTAGAGGTTGGTCTATTAAGTGCATATAGACTAGTACAAAGAGAGACAGCTACAGGAGGAAATGTAAGACAGACCCATTTTTAGAGTTGGTTCTGGAGCAGAAACAAACAGTGAGCACCCCAGAAGTGAAAAAACATACAGGAATCTTTGCTTGCCTATAATGTCTCCAAAAGAAGACAAGACTGTGGGTAGGGAGGCATGCAAGGAAGCCTTCTGGACAAAATCAAATGTTGTTGCTATGCTTTATTCAACTGTAAAAGTAAAAAAATGTTTTGGTCTAGACAGGTTAGGTTCAGTCACTATAAGCTTCACTATTTGTAAGATCCAAAAGGGAAGAACACTTAGCAAGAAAAATTTTGTCTGTGAAAAAGATGAACTGAAGCCTTGAGATCAGGCTACAAATGTGAGAATCATAGGATTTTACACCAGGAAGGAGAAATTCCAAGGCCCAAGGTTTCTAAACTAATGTTGTGATGGTCACAACAAATTGTGTTGGAATTCAGAGTAGGAAGAAATTGCCCAAGGCTTTTATCTATTGTCTTTGAGAAAAAACCCAGCATCATCACAATTGTGTTTCATAACTTAATACACATTAATTCGTAACTGACACCTGAGGCCTTTGAAGACACAGTAAGCAAAACATCCTTGAGTGATATTTCTACAGAAGAAAATAAAAAAAGCTTTTCCAACTTTCTTCTTGCCAAAGAAAAACCCCTGGTTTTGATTTTTCCTAACAGAAAGAAGAATTACCCGATCCAAAAGATTTAGAACTGTATGAATTTCGCTTCAGTGACTTTCCTGTTACAGAGCACGGCCTGATAACTTGTGGAATACGACTGTTCTTTGAGATAAATGTGGTTGAAAAGTTCAAAGTCCCAGCTGAGGTCTGGTTTATTTTTTCTTGTTTATATTTATTTTTAAATAGCTGATTTTAGGTATTTTGATCTAGAAGTAGGCAATACTAAAATATTAGTGGTATGATTAACAACCATCCATTCTTAATGAAACATTTACATATTTGTCATAAAAACATAAAACTAATTCTGAATTGTGTGAGTTATACAGGGTTTTAAGTCAACATGCATTTATATAAGAACAAATTGCTTTTTCAATGTTTACTTTAATGAAAAGCATTTATTTTCAAAGAACTTGCACATTATTACAGTAATTTCATAGTATATTCCAGTACTTTTATAGGAATTCCACTGTTTTGTTTCAATTAACCACGCAGTCTTAATTACTTTTGTTCCTAATAGGTTCTTACAAGATGGATGTACACAGTCAGGAAGGGTTATCGAGATATCACTTACCATAACTGGAGACATGGATTCAACGTGGGACAAACAATGTTTACTCTGCTGATGGTAATGTTGCTCATATTAACCTTATGTTCACTATTTAGTTTTCTTTCAATTCCAAATGGAAAATTCAGGAAGACACATGCTCAGAATTATTTGTTTTCTTTTACAGACAGGCAAAATAAAGAAATACTATACTGATCTAGAAGCCTTTGCCATGGTTGCTGCTGCTTTCTGCCATGACATTGACCACAGAGGGACCAACAACTTGTATCAAATGAAGTAAGTACAAATGCTCAAATACATGTAAATATACTACTTTTAGCGGCAAATGAAAACATGTCAAAACTTGCAAAAATATAAATATATATATTCCATATTCGCCTGGCATTAATAAATAATTATGCTACAGAAGATTTCTGTTTCAGAGCACTTCACAGAGCTGAAACACAGAGATGAAATGCAAAAGCAGAATCTTAGAAGTGTCTCTTGATGCTGCAATTAATTTTTAAAAGAAACTAAACTCTGGAAATGCTTGAATTGTAGAAGACAGAACCTTGTGCATGAGGCCACAAAGAAATGAGAAAAGTAAATTAAAATCCCTAACGGGATTACTTTTCCAATACAAAGGCATAAACGCTTTTCTGGAGATTCAGGATGTGACATAGACAAGGGGCAGATTAGAGTTAGATAGGATTTTTTTCTCTCTTTTCCACTGTCTGCTATGACTAGCTCAGTTTTTCCTTCTCACAGTTAGTTTCCTGACTGACAGAGGTCCTTTCCTGAGTTGTAACCTCCTCATGTTATACAGGATTCCGAGCTAACAGGTTTGAGTTTACCACTGAGTCCACACGCCCTAATTACACATCATGAGGTTAAACTTTGCAATTCATGCCCCCTCTTGTTCTAAGAACATATTCTAAAAGATTTCTTTGTGATTTTTACCTTGCTTGCTATGAAACAATATTAATGAGAAGATGGTTGTTATAAAAAATATTAATTCATTTTAAATTTACCTTTGTATTACAATATTACATATGGTGAGACTCACTCTTGTCCTGAAGAGTGAACAATCCATCATTTAGTCTTTTATGTGATCTGTGAGGGCCTGTTTCCACGTGCTAGCCAGAGAACACTGGTTTCTCAGAATGTCATGAGTACCAGAAGATTATAATTTTCTGACTACAGTTTCCACCAGCTGTATCACCAGAATGATGGATCCTCCCCCTCTGACCCTGAATACACTCCTCACAGGAGAGGCATTTCAGCCTGTGTGCTAGAGCAGTGACGCAGGGGGATTTTCTGATTATTCCAAGGGATTCTCCAGGTGACGTAGGAGAGAGAGAACGACAGACATTGATTCTTATTCAGTGGACTGCCTCTCATCCAAACAAGTGTAAGGGGGGTGTTAAATCTTCCTGCTGTGGTTTTCCCTAGCTGAAAGCCCTCTACCATGAGGTCATACGCAGTAAAGCTATTTATAAAACTCATCAGGCTTTACCACAGCAGTCTTAATCACATCAGAAATTACAACTACGATGTAGCAGTCCACCTTGGGTTATCTGAGGAACACAGCTACTAGCCAAGGGAAAAAAGGAGGAAAATACAGTTCGAAACATGCAATGCTGCCTGGGGCGCTTGTAGGTAGGATACTTCTCCACCCCACAAGCATAGTCTGATGTAGAATTTCCTCTGCTTGAAGCTTAGTCCAATGTCAGGGGAATGCTTTTAGCTCTGTGAGAAGACTGAACACACCTGATCTGTGTGGATTTGTGTGGTCCTTAAAAAGATGATTTTGGTGCAGGGGAGGAGCCCAAGGACATTAAAGGACTTAAACTCCATTATAGTGTTTTTTCAGATTTAACTTACAGTTAACTAGAATCCCAGGGCACATGGCCAGTTATTATAGACATACAAGATTTCAAAAGCCATGCCACAGAATAAACAGTAAAGGATGGATAAAGCCTATTTTTAAGGTACACAGGAGAGGCATAGATCGAACAAACAGCAAACCTGAACATTCAAGACAGAACAGAGGTGCCTTTGACTTTAGTAGGCTCTCCAGTTTCCAACATCACTCACAAAAATGAAGGCCAGCAAGATGGATTTTTTCTCTGTATCATGCCAATGGTTAATGTATACAGATTAAAGTATTGAACATGGAGATCAGGTGCATTTGAATCCTAAAAATATGAAAACTGAATAAAAACAATTGCCTTCAAAATAATAAATAATTGCCTATTTTTCGACAGGTCAGCTGCTCCACTGGCAAAGCTTCATGGCTCCTCCATTTTAGAAAGGCATCATCTAGAGTACAGTAAAACCCTGCTGCAAGATGAGGTATGTCATGGGCCTTCTGCTCACAATGATCAACACAAAAATCCAATTAGATTACACTGTTCCAAATTTCACTGGTCCTCATTAATTCCTCAAGATTAAGAAATCATGATAAAATTCGGAAGTTCAAACCAAATTCTTACAAATTTTCCACTTTTAGAGAAACGTCAGTAATTCCACCAGAAACAGACTCACTTCGGATAGAAAAGCTTTTCCTCTGGGCCTCACTCACACGTCTCAGTTATTTTTCCATTTTCACAAAACAGCTGATGCTGAGACCAAAGCAGAAAATATAACACACACAGATACAAAATGTTGTCACTAAAGTGCTGTTCCTGGTTCACG